>NC_042621.1:78667941-79983295 GCF_901001135.1 Rhinatrema bivittatum | reverse complement strand
GTTTTAGTTATTTTCTGTATATTATATATTGTTATTAAGATTGTATTATTGGCAGACTGGATGGGGGTGGGAAGTCGTTACATAATGGAGAATGTACCATGTGTTCTAATAATGAGTTTGTACGTTTTGTTGGTAAATTTTTATTTTCATGTATTGAAGTTATGGTCAATAAGCAGTCAACTACAAAAAAAAAAAAAAAAAAACAAAAAAACATTGATATTATAGTCCTTACTTTCTTGCATAATTGCATGACTACCTGGTACACATTTCTACCAGCTGAGGATCCACACAGGCATTTAACTATTGCGTCCCCCTCAGAATTAGTTTCCAGATTAGTTCTTCTAATGACTGAGTTTCCCACCTGAAGGAGCTTTGTTTTATGAGATTTGATAACGTTAAAAGGATTTCAGGAATATAGTATTTTGTGTTTTCTTTCTTTTCAGACACCACTTCATTTTCTGTTGCAGGAGCAGCTTAATTTTCCAATGTAGAAAATGCATTATGTAAGGATATCATTGAGGAGAGCAGATGTCTCTTTGTTGCTTGCCTTATTTTATCTGAACCCACCATAATCCATTTATTCCTGGATTTTTTACTGCTGTATGGGAGTGGAGGCAGATATCCTGGATGTTGTGAAGAATGGGTGTCTCGGGGTCACAGGTCTTATTCTGCTAGAGCCCACTGTAATCTATTTTTTTCCTGGGTTTCTGAATACTCTTTGGGAACTGGGGGGTGATATTCTGGAATCTGCGAGGTAGGAGAGGTTTTTCAAAGCTTAGACAATTCCTCTTTCAGATGAGTCAGTTCCTTTTTCATTATAGACAGCTGGAGTAGCCTATGGACATAAGCACTGCAGTTGTTACCATGAATAAAAGACACTCCGATAATAAGTGTCAGGGAATTGACTTGTATAGTGTTATCTTTATTAACATGCATGTGAAGGTTCAGATGCAAAACGTGAAATCCTATCCTCCAGGAAAGGGTATTCAGCATAAAAAAAAGCCCCTGAATATTCTTAATATCACATTCCTTAGCAGAAACCTTTCTGTAAATTTCAGACATCTGCCCATTCGCTGAAGCTTATTAGTTAAAGCATCAATATTCGCAATGCAATCATTTAAGGATTTCTTGATAATGTTTATATTCTAATAGGCACCCTAGAAGGTCATTATTGTTATGTACCTATGATGCAGATGATCAGCTGATATTTTTTCATTTTTATGTAATTTATTGATATTTATTTGTATTATATTTACTAGTCTATTTATTGTAAATTCACTATTATCTATACAGGTGTTTACTGTATATTAGTTTTGCTTTTGCAATCTTTTTACTACATACCACTCTGGGTTGTGTTTTACCTTATTTATCTATATTCCCATTTCCAGGCACTTCAAAGAGGATTAGATTCAGGTACTGTAGGCATTTCTCCGTCCCCAGTGGACTCACATTCTAAGTACCTGATTCCGTAAGACACAAAATGGGAGAAAAAGCCTTAATGAATCTGCCCTAGTGTGTACCTGAGGCAATGGAAGGTGAAGTGACTTGCCTAAAGTCACAACGATTAGCAGTGGCATTTGAATGCTATTTTCCCTGGTTTGGCAACCCACTACTCTAACCATTAGGCTACTCTTAGCCTCTCCTTTTGTATGTTTCCGTTCATGCCAGCTAACTCTTGACCCACTCTTACAGTGGCTTTTCACTGTCCCTTCTCATGTTCAGCTTTTGCCCCAGCCCCCAAAGGCTTGTCACAGCAATTGATACTTTAATGCTAAGATATGCAGCCTTGGCTGTCCTTTTCCTTGCACCATTAATCTTAGCGTTCTTCTTGTGCTATAAGGGCCTTGATGCTCCTTGCTATAAGGGCTCTGAAGATCCTTGCATGGCTGTGCTACTCTGACAGCTATGGCAGTGGGGGCTGCAGAAAGCCACAATATGCCCGTTTGTGAACCTCAACATGTGCAAACTTTTCCAGGCCTCTGGGCAAAACCATGCAGAGTGCAAAGGCCTGCACCAAGTGGCATGTGATCTTGCACATTCACCCTGGTTGCCTGCATTTTTTTTTTTAACCCTTAGTTCCCTTGAGGATTTTATGTCCTGGGGTAGGGGGCTCTGCTGTTGAATTCTCTCTGCTGGGCCCGCCAGGCTCGCCTCATGGTGGCGATTGTTCCTCCTCACTGCATGGGTGAGGAACAACGCCATCCTTGTTTCTCACCAAGAAGGCCAGTCTGGCCGCGTCCCTGGCAGTGGAGTTGTGCTGTCTTGGCAGGGGACACCATTTTGTAATGCGCCTGCCCCAGCAAAACCAGAAGTATGTGCGAGGAAAAAGTACACAAATAAATTTTGCATGCACTAAAAAGTATGCACATACTTTTTTTTTTTTTTTTGGGGGGGGGGGTGGGGGGCTGGGGGTTTCAGGGATCCATGAAGGGAGTAGCCTAGTGGTTAGAGGAGCAAAGCAGGGAAGCTCAATTGAGCTTCATAAGGGAAGTATCTCTTTTATTTAAAAGATAAAAAAAACAAAAAAAAGGGAAATATAAATTGAAAATATATGGGTAAAACAGTGACCAGTGATTAAAGATGATCCCTAATGCGGCTTGAGAGGCACACATGCCAAAAAGCTAGCGGGATGGTATGAGAGTCACTTACCCGTAAATATATTTAAGAATCGGTACTATTCACATATATTGAAAAAAATCTAATAACCTAACGTATCTAGATTTATTTTATAACAGACAAATGTAGGCCATCCTTACCATATAGCCTTTACTGTTTGGATGCTATTTCTAGCAGTCATTTGTCCCCTAGATGGATGATAATATCAATATCTGAGTCCTTACTTTCTTATTTATATTGACTATCTGGTTTGTACATCTACCAGCTGAGGATCCTGGCAGACATTTAACTATTTTTCTCCCGCAAAATGAAATCCCAAATTAGTGCCTCTAATGACAGAGTCTCCCAGCACTAACTGGTAACTTCAGTCATGTGCATATGTTTCAAAATACACAAATTTACATGTGTAAATTCATATGCACATAAGTCCTACTTTATTTTCACATGTAAAATATGCGTATTTATTTTTTAAATAGGTGGGTCAAATATGCATGTTCATTACATTGAAATATGTGGTTTCAATGCATTGCATGTATTCATGTGTAGGCCTACATGTGCATGTATGTTATGGGGTAAACATACTCATATTGTGTAACATGAGTACGTGATATGCACATGTTATAAAATACCATGGTAAAACTATTTGCAGACACTTGCACATGTATGTGCCTCTACATGTAGTTGTTTTGAAAGTTATCCTCCCTGTTTATATCTGAAGCAAAGGAGAGTGAAGTGCTGATTGTTAGCCCATTATGCTGGTCTAGAGCACTGAAGAAGAAGAAGTGCCAGCAGCGAGCTGATTTTCACCTCAGGGCCCTGCTCCTTTCCATACAGAATGTTCTGGACCTTCATGACCTTCCTGACAAGAAGGTCCACCTCCTGTGGTTGGAAGTTAGGCTTCCTAAACAGGGGTCCCTTTCCTCTAGGCATAGTGCAGTTAGATAGGCTATGAGACCCACCCTTATCTTTTCCACATTCATGTGTAAAGGTGACATAATTACACTATTGTCAGGTGTTAATGCAAATAAAAATTAGTATATACTTTTATAAAATAGCTAGTATTATTTATCACAGAATCTGTACACATGTACATTTTATATGATGCATGTGAATATAGTGCCTTTTTGTATAATGGTATACACAGGGAGGAGGATAACATTTAAACAAATGCACATGGTAGCATATATAAGTGCGGATATGGCCGCAAGCAGATGTACGCAAGTATTTTATAACCTGAACATATGATATACTTGCATTTTATAAAATATGTGTATCTCTACCCTGCAACATATGCACTAGTTAGGGTTACGCACGAATACATGCAATGCATTGAAACCATATATCAATGCATTGATTGCATGTACTTTTCCTACGTATTTTAAAAATATGAATGCATATATTTTACTTGCAAAAGTAAAGTAGGACTTATGTAAGTCAGCCAGTTTTTTAAGCATGCATGTTGAAATTAAATTTGGTAGTTTATCAGTTCACCAGTTCACCCAGTCCCTCTGGTGATCAAGACCTTCCTGGTCTTCAGCGTGAACCCCCATTTCACCCAGATTTCCCTCTCAGTCAGTACTATACAATAAACACATTGAGGTCCATATTCAGACACAGTCCAGCTAGCAAGGCTAGCCAGATAAACTTATTTGGTAACTTTGGAAGTATATTCAATAGTTAAACTGCACCTATTAAATATAGCTGGGTAACTTTAGGACGGCTCTTTGGCCTGACCAGACTTAGCCGGCTAAGTCATCCAGTAACTCTGAACATTGACGTTAGCCAGTTAACTGGGCTGGCTAACTCAGCACTCCCAGTTACGCTCACGGAACACCCCCTAACTCAGCCGGCTAAATTCTAGCCCCCTAACTTATTTATTTATTTAGTTATTTAAAAGTTCTTCTATACCGCCTACACAGTTTCTAGTGGATCTAAGCGGTTTACAAGCAAAAAGTACTTACATACATAATAAATTAGATAAAAAACATTACAGTTAGGACTACAAAGTAAAAGAAAGTAAAGTAAAAAATAAATTATGTTTTAAAATTCAAAGACAACATATTGAGGAATAGAAAAGTTATTGCAAAGAGTCATTAAGTAAGTTATAAGCAAGAATGCAAAGGTGCTTTTTAAGAGCTTTCTTGAAATCTTTGGTATTTGCAATAAGGGGAATGTGGTCTGGGAGAGAATTCCATAATATCGGACTGGCAACTGAGCATGCACGCCTTGTTAGGAAGCTAGAATTTAGCCAGATCTATAACCAAATATTCTTTTAGCTGGCCAACTTCTGAGTTAGCCGGCTAAACGCTTTTGAATATGGACCTCCCCAATATCACTTATGCTAATTAGCAGGTGTAAAATACACAAGTATGCAAATATCTTATAAAATAGTAATTTATGTCTAAATGTTGGCCCCATCAGGGGAAAGCCCCTAGACCATCCCTTTTTACGCACATTTATGTGCGAGCGAAAGTAAAAATATGTGTATATTTTTTACTTTTATAAAATATGGAATATGTGAATAGATGCTACTTACACATATAGGGCCAGATTTTAAAAGTTCCACGCGCGTAAATCGCCTTACGCGCTGCAGGCCTATTTTATAAAGGCCCGGTGACGCGCGTAAAGCCCCAGGACGCATCTAAGTCCCAGGGCTTGCAAAAAGGGGTGGGGCTTTGGGTGGGGGCAGTCTGGGGGCAGGGCCAGAGGCCTCCGACCCAGCGGCTATTTGCCGCTGGGTCGGAGGATCGCGTGCTGGTACGCTGCCGGCGCATGCAACCTGCCCCTGCCTCCAGGCAGGTGCAAAAGGTTTGATAAAAAATTTTGGGTGGGGGGGGGGTGTTAGAGTAGGGCTGGGGAGGAAAGGTTAAGGGTGGGAAGTTAGGTTAGGGGGAAGGGAAGTTTCCTTTCTGGGAACGGGGGAAGCTCACGGGCGTCGGCGTGTGCAAGGTGCACTAGTGTTCACCCTCTTGCGTGCCGACCCCTGCTTTTATAACTTGTGCGTGCCTGCGCACATAAGTTATAAAATTGGGCGTACATGTGTGCGCGCCGAGTGTCGTGCGCACATGTACACCCGTGCGCAGGTCTTAAAGTTTGCCCCATATTTCTTAATTTTTACGTGCATACAGGTGAATTTTCAGAAGAGTTATGTTATCCTGTTATACTCATTCTCCTTGTTATGATTCATCATTACAATTCATCATTGTTAATTTTTGATATTTTTAAATTTCAAACATCGTTCAATGTAACACGTTTGTTCTGTATGTAAACCGGAGTGAAGGCAACTCTGCTATACTCGGTATATAAAAAATGCTAAATAAATAAAATAAATAAGTTTAACTACTATTGTAGCATTTTCAAAAGCCATTTACTCACATTAAGTGCACTTATGTGGGTAAAGTGCATTACACTTGTGAAAAAAAACAGTTTTACATATGTAAATGCTTTTGAAAATAGGCCCATAATGTTTTGATAATTCATCCCTTATTATTTTTGTTATATGTCTGTGTAGCCAATAATCTAAATATTGAGTGAAAGGAATCCAAGGCATATGTGGATGATTAGCTAATTATCTGAAGCCTTTTCCTATCATCTTATTGGCCTTAGTTCTTTACCTTTATATCTGGTTTTTAATCAGAGACAGGAGGCCCTTCAAAATATTATTTTGTTAATTATATGGTTCCTGTATAATAACAGACTTCAGAATGTGTGTTTCTAGAACGTCTCCTTTGCTGTTTGTAACTTACATACTCCATTTAATGTTGATAATGTCTGGATGGGAAGCAGTTAAGGGACCTAACAGTTCTGACCCTGCTTCAGGTGATTTTTCCTTATGTTCTGTGGTTTTGCTTCTCCATTATAAGAGGTGCAGGTGGGCGAGGAGATGAGGTAATAGCAACATCTAAGAGTCCCTGATAGCTCACAGCTAGGAGCTTTAATGAGAAATCTTTCAAATACTTCTTTTGTCAACATGTCTGATAGAAGACAGATGCCCTGGGGGAAACGCTGTACTGACAGACTGACTTCCATTGACATGTGGAACTTCCAGAGATATTTGTACTTGCAAGGTGATGAAGGGATTTGTAGCTGGAAACAGAGACCTAGGTGGATGGCTGGCTCTTTCCTGGGAAGAGAGCTGGTCTGTATAGAGAGAACTTGAGGATTTAGCATCTAGTCATATCTGCCACCAGTTGAAGTCCAGGAAGGCCATTATCACTTTGGGGGTAAGACTGAATTATGCCCTATTTCTTTCATTGATATTATCAACCAAGGGGAGATATAGGTGGATGATTAGAAATTGATACAGACTGCTTCTGTTGAAAAGAACTTCTAGCTAAACATTTGAAAAAGTCCAATTCTTTTCATTGTAGAGGATTAGAGAAAATCTGGGCAATGAGCTATCTTTGTCTGATAACTTTCCATGGGACATTTGACAGAATAAATTGGTACGTGATTCCCTTTCCTCTAATCTAACCCAGTCTTTGCTTAAGGCTTCTAGTTTTTCCCCATGATGGAAGGCATTCAAGAATTAATTGATCTTTAGTGAGGCACCCCAGAGGCTAATTTCAAAGGGGGCCAGGTTTTGGAAGACCTATACCCTCCGGATCCAGTGGCAAGAGGGTGATTACATTTTCCAAAGGTAGATGCACACCACTATTCCTGTGGAAGGAGGAGCAGCTTTGAAGGATGCTCATGATAGAAGGATTGAGATCATTAGGCAAGCATTTGATGCAATGATCTTGCAGATCACTTCTTGTTCCCTGGTGCTCGATCTTGTTTACTTCTCTCCTAGGAGGTCGATGACTACGAGGTGACCTCCAGGGCAGTTATGGAGCCAGCTGCTGCCTTTTTGGCAGGCCGTGATTTGGTCTGCTCTTCAGCCAGAGGAGTGGTTTCCATTGTGGAGTATAGGCATCAGTTATGGCTGAGAAATTGGTCAGCAAATATGACCTCCAAGGCTAACCTTGCCAAATTGCCCTTTAAAGGCTTGCTTTTATTGGGAGCAAGTTGGAAAAATTGGCCAGTAAGTGGGGCATTTGCCAGAGGATAAGAAGCAGATGCCATTCTCTTTTAACATGAGAGATAGGTCTCAGTCCTTTCGGTAGGTCTCAGTCCTTTCATCCCCAATAGTGATTTGCAGTTCTGGGATGCCATTTTTTGAAGGGGTTAATAAATATGTGGATAAAGGTGAACTGATAAATGTAGTTTATTTGGATTTTCAGAAGGCGTTTGACAAAGTCCCTCAGGAGAGGCTTCTAAGAAAACTAAAAAGTCATAGGATAGGAGGTGATGTCCTTTCGTGGATTACAAGCTGGTTAAAAGACAGGAAACAGAAAGTAGGATTAAATGGTCAATTTTCTCAGTGGAAAAGTATAAACAGTGGAGTGCCTCAGAGATCTGTATTTGGACTGGTGCTTTTCAATATATTTATAAATGATCTGGAAAGGAATATGATGAGTGAGGATATCAAATTTGTGGACAATACAAAATTATTCAGGACAAGTTAAATTACAAGCGGATTGTGAAAAATTGCAGAAAGACCTTGCAAGACTGGAAGATTGGGCATACAATGGCAGATGAATTTAATGAGGACAAGTGCAAGGTGTTTGCATATAGAGAAAAATAACCCATGCTGTAGTTACACAATGTTAGCTTCCATATTAGGAGTTTCCACCCAGGAAAAAGATCTAGGCATCATAGTGGATAATACATTGAAATCGTCAGCTCAATGTGCTACAGCAGACAAAAAAGCAAACAGAATGTTAGGAATTATTAGGAAGGGAATGGTGAATAAAACGGAAAATATCATAATGCCTCTATATCGCTCCATGGTGAGACTACACCTTGAGTACTGTATATAGTTCTGGTCACCATATCGCAAAAAAGATATATTGCACTGGTGAAGGTACAGAGAAGGGCAACCAAAATGATGAAGGGGATGGAACAGCTCCAATATGAGGAAAGGTTAAAGAGGTTAGGGCTGTTCAGCTTGGAAAAGAGACGGATCAGGGGGGATATGATAGAGATCTTTAAAATCAGAGAGGTCTAGAACGGGTAAATATAAATCAGTTATTTACTCTTTTGGATAATAGAAGAACTAAGGGGCATTCCATGAAGTTAGCAAGTAGCACATTTAAGACTAATCGGAGAAAATTCTTTTTCACTCAACGTGCAATTAAGCTCTGGAGTTTTTTTGCCAGAGGATGTGGTTAGTGCAGTTAGTGTAAGGAGCCTGGTCGATTTTGGAGAAGATACCTGTAATAACATTTGATTTTGAGATCTTAGAGCACAAGATGGGGTGTATAAGTGTAAAGTGGAGGAAAGCCAGCAGTTTTTATTGTGAATTAAGTTATGAATAATCGTTAGTAGTTTGTATTGGGATGTGCCAGTCAATGGGTAGCCAATGCAGATTATATAAAACCGGGGTGATATGATCAAATGATTTGATCCCAGAGAGTAACCAAGTGGCAGTATTTTGTACAAGCTGAAGCGGTCAAAGTGATGAAGTTGGAAGGCCTGTATAAAGAGCATTACAGTAGTCTAAACTGTCCGAAAAGCTTCATGTTCTAGAAAAGGTTTAATATATTTTAATATTTTAATAGGTGAATATTGTAATAAAAGGTTTTAACGACAGAATGAATATGAGATTGAATGTTAAGTTTAGGGTCAAAATATATGCCAAGATTCCTGGATTTGTTGGTGATATTGATATTAGCGATAGAAATGTGTGTTGGTAAATTGTTGAAAGGAGGACTGGGTTTTAAAATTAACTGCTATTAATCAAGTTTACTTAGGGAATAGCCACTGTTATTTCTGTCATCAGTACCATGGGATCTACTTACTTTTGGATACTTGCCAGGTACTTGTAGCCTGGATTGGCCACTGTGGAAACAGGATGCTCGGCTTGATGGACCTTTGGTCTGACCTAGTATGGCAATTTCTTATGTTCTTATGCCACTATCAGTTTCGGCCCCTGCCCTTTGGTCTGGCCACCACCCCAAAGTCCTTTTCCAAAGTAGTGGTGGTAATGGTGGCAGCATTGAGAAAAGATGGGATTCTTGTACACTCATATTTGGGTGACTGGCTGATTCGAGCTAATTCACTGGAAGAGAGCTGCAGAGTGACCCGCAAGGTGATCTCCCTGTTGCAGGATCTTGGCTGGTAGTGAACCTGACCAAGAGCAGTCTTCAGCCTGCTCAGTGGTTGGAATACCATGGGGTTTGGTTTGACATGAGGCAGGGCAAAGTTTTCCTTCTGGAACCACGCATTCAGAAGTTGATGCACTGCTCTGTCTGTTATTGAACACTCTGCGCCTGACCAAATATTTGGCTTAATGACAATGTACCTGGAAGTGGTCCCATGGGCGAGGGCACATATGCGTCCTCTTCAGTGCTTCCTGCTGCCTCGGTGGAACCCGCAGTCTCAGGATTATTTAATTTGGCTCGTTCTGCTGATGGAAGTCTCCTAACTGCAGCAGTGGCTATAGGCAGATCATCTAAGGAAGGGAGTTTCCCTAGCGCCACTGGACTGGCTAGTACTGACAGCACTTGCGAACCTCCTTGGTTGGGGAGCTCACTGTCAGGAGCTGATGGCACAAGGGCACTGGAATATGGAGCAGTCTCTCTGGAACATCAATTGTCTGGAAGCCAGAGCTGTCTGGTTGGAATGTTTGTGATTCAGCAACAGGCTGAAGAGTCAATCGGTCCGGATAATGTCGGACAATGCAACCACTGTGGCTTACATCAGTTGGCAGGGAGGAACCAAAAGCCAGCAAGTGACACAGGGAATTGATCATCTTATGGAATTGATCATCTCCAGATGATCTCAGCCTCACACATAGCAGGAAAAAACAATATAAGAGCATAATTTCTCAGCAGAGAGAGTATGAACCTAGGAGAATGGGCCTTGTCAGACAAGGCATTTCAGCTGATTCTGGATCACTGGTATCCTCCATTCCTAGACCTCCTGGCAATTACTCACAATGCAAAGGTTCTGCGATTCTTCATTCACAGGAAAGATCCAAAGTCATTGGGGATCGATGCCCTAGTGCAGGAGTGGCCGGAATACTTGTTGCTGTATGCATTTCCTCCATGGCCCATGTCGGGCAGATTGATTTGAAGAATCAAACGCTACAGAGGGATGGTGCTCTTGGTCACTCCAGACTGGCCCAGGAGACCCTGGTATGTAGATCTGTGGAGGCTCCTGGTGGATTCACCTCTTTGACTTCCACACACAGGAACTTGTTGCAGCAAGGACCTGTTCTTCACGAAGATCCGACTCAGTTTTGTCTTATGATATGGCCCTAGAGAGGGCTCAATTGCTGAAACATGGATACTCTGTGGCAGTGGTTTCCCTTTGCTTAGGGCTAGAAAATTCTTCACTTCCTTGGCCTATGTGCAAGTTTGGCGAGTGTTTGAGGCCTGGTGTGAGGGTCGAGGTTCTCGTCCTCATTCGGGCAAGATCCTGCTCATTTTGAAATTTTTGTAGGATGGCTTGAATGAAGGTTTGGCTCTTAATTCCTTAAAGGTACAAGTAGTGGCTCTCGCCTGTTTCAGAGGCCAGGTGAATGGTGGTTCTTTGACTCATCCTGATGTGGCCCATTTCCTGAAAGGAATGAAATGTCTTCGTTCTCCCTTGTGGTTTCCAGTACCCTTTTGGAGTCTAAATTTGGTCTTGGATTTCTGAGCATGTCCTGTGTTTAGATTGATGTGTAGCCTGCCATTGGGGTTGCTGTCCTTGAAAACGGTGTTTCTTGTGACCATTCTGTGCGGAGAGTTTCTGAGCTGCAAGCCTTGTCTTACTGGGAACCTTTCCTCTGAGTGACTCCAGGGGTAATACAGCTGTGAACTGTTCCTTCTTTTTTACCGAAGGTAAAATTTCACTTTATTAGTCCATCTCCCTGTCGACTATGGACAGAGAGAGAGAAATGTAGAGGAGTATAGTCTGTTGCTACCCTTGGATGGCAAGAGACATCTCATCCAGTATCGGGAGGATACTGAGACTTTACGGAAAACAGATCACCTGTTTGTTCTTCAAGGCAATACTAAACGAGGAGAACTGCCTTTGCATGCTACAATAGCCGACTAGATAAAGGAGGTAGTCACGGCTGCATATGTGGATGCTGGAAAGCCATTACCTGGTCAGGTTAGGGCTCATTTCTCTAGGGCTCAGGCAGTGTCATGGGCAGAAATTAGATTGTTGTCTCCCATCAACATTTGCTGAGCTGCGACGTGGTCCTCCTTACACACCTTTTCCAGGTGTGTATCTGGATGTGGAGGCCCAGAAGGACGCACCCTGCATGTGTGGTTTTGACAGGACTGCAGACAGCCTCCCAACCTATTTGGAAGTAGTTTAGGTATATTCCACTTGTTCTGAATTCATCTGACTGGATGCTAAGAAATGAGAAATTACTACTTACCTGATAATTTCTTTTTTTGTAGGACAGATGAATCCATCTTCCCTCCCTTGGCTGCCAAATGTTTATAATATGGACTTCCTATGTGACTACGTATTACAGGGATTACTGGTAAGTGTTAGTCCAGTCCCTAGTGTAATGTTATTACATTCTTATCTGAGCTCAGAGTTGCCTGTTGTCCGAGTGTTGAAATGGTTATTTGTTTTTTAATCAAGTTTTTTGCTAGTCTGACAACAGTTGATTTTGAAGAGAATACTGGCAGGCTGATGTCACTGCAGTGGTATACATAATGTGACATCAGTTTGCTCTGGCTCCATCTCCTGGTAGAGGTGCATAACCCGTTCTGGATTCATCTGACTGTACTAAAGAAAAGGAAATTGCAAGTAAGTACTAATTTCTCATTGCCACTTACTTATAAAGTGGTTGTCATTAAATCTATGGCTTTACATCCTTTACTACCATACTCTAAAGGGGAACCACTAGTGTTTTTGTTTACCATTGCCACTAAGATGATCTTAGAAAACTGGAAGAACTCAGTCAATCTAAATGTCAATTTTTTGTGGCCTTCAGTATGTTTATACTACAAATATGAGAAAGTGGCCATGGTGCAATATCTTTGTATTGCCAGCTGGGTTGGCTTGTGGTGTCTGGTAGAACATTATTTTTGTTCTTAATACATTGAAGTTGTCCCAGTGCACATTCACGCTAATTGATGCATTTCATTTTTTTATACCTCCTACTTCTCTCATGGTACTTACATCTTGGGAATAGGAGGCTCCACAGTTGAAATCTTTCTGCAGGTCCTGCTAGGCCTGCATCATGGTATGGCTGTTCCTCCACATTCCCCAGATGGGGAACAGCATGTCCTCATTTCTTAACACCATGGAGTCCGGCCTAGTTATGTCTCTGGCAATGAAGTTGGGCTGCATTGCTGGGGAAGAGGGGAAATCATTTTGGAAAGGCGCATATGTGTGGAAAAGTATGCATGTACTAAAATTCCTATATTTTGTGTCCTTGCAGGTTCTAAAATACTAGAGCAATATTCTGCGTATGTCTATATGCATTTATATAGGTCTGCACGGATATGCTTGAAAGTTGGGCTCCCTGTGATCAGTTGGGTTAAAAACACCACTGATTGCAATATGTTAAAATGTCTTGAAAATCCTTTTTTCTGTTTGTAATAGAGTAAAACAATCAGAAAAACCTCTCAAAATGAATTATATGGAGTGGAAACAGTTCTCAATATTGACTACAAGACAAACTGTATAGCCACACAGATTTGCAACTGTATATCAACACCCAAGGTGAAACGGAGTTTTTATTACTCATTTAAATGGCCTCATACATAGGCATGTAGTGTCATGCTAGTTAGCATGTGAAGCAGTACATCAGATTGTATAATCATAGGTCAACCATGAATGAGCATTTTTCGAATTGCTTAGTGAAATAGTCCAGGAAGATTCCCAATCATATTTTAAATAGATTAGCAATAAAGTCTTTCAAATATCACTTTTGACTTAACGTTTTTGTAGCGTGACGAAACGCCATGTTCTTTATTAAGAGAGGCTTAATAATAGAGTAAAAACAGTTTGCATAGTTGAACATACGGTATTTACTTTTTGATCATGCTCAGTAAGAAAATTCAAGAAGTCATATCTATCTATCTATAGCTAATAAACATAAAATGATAGGCTAACAATAGATACAAATCAAGTGTTCTTGGGTAACAACAAATATGAGCATGAGTGTTCATTTTATTATATAACAAGCCGTTAAGCCCGTTAAAACGGGCTACATCCCTCTGTCTCTCACCTCCCCCTCATTCTCTCTCCCCTCACTCTTCACCACCCCCCTCCCCCACCCACTCCTCCCACTCAGTCCCTCCCTCCCACTCAGTCTCCCTCCCCTTCCTCCCACTCTCTCCCTCCCTCCCACTCAGTCCCACTCCCTCTGTCCTCTGCCCTCAGTCCCACTCCCTCCCTAGTCCCACTCAGTCCCCTCTCCCTCCCTCTCACTCAGTCCCCCCCTCTCCCTCCCACCCTCTCCCCCTCAGTCCCACTCCCTCTGTCCTCTGCCCTCAGTCCCACTCCCTCCCTCTCCCCCTCAGTCCCACTCACTCTCACTCAGTCCCTCCCTCTCACTCTCTCCCACTCCCTCTGTCCTCTGCCCTCAGTCCCTCCCTCTCCCCCTCAGTCCCACTCCCTCCCTCTCCCCCTCAGTCCCACTCACTCCCTCTCACTCAGTCCCCCCTCTCCCTCCCTGAACTCACTCCCTCCCTCCCGCTCTCTCCCTCCCGCTCTCTCTCTCCTCCCTCCCTCGCTGCTGCCACCGCCCGCTGCGAACCGCCGCCCGCCGGCGCTGCGAACCGCCGCCGCGAACCGCCAACCGCCGCTGCGAACCGCCGCCGCGAACCGCCACTCGACGCCGCCATTGTTTTCCCTGACGCTGCCTGAGGCCGACGTGCTCGCCCGCACATGCGCGGTAGAGCTGGTCTCTACTGCGCATTTGCGGCACGTCGGTCAAGTGTCGTTTATAGGTATTGATACAGATGTGAATCATTTTTTGTGTTCATGTCATTCTTCGTTTTTTGGCCGCCGAAGGAAATGTCATTTTTTTGCGGTTCGGGTTTTCGCGAAAAATCGTTTTTTGGGTTAGTGCGCTCTAATAAAAACCATTAGATTTTGTTACTTTTTGTTAGTGAGCGCTAACGGGACAGCGCACACTAATGGGAGTTAGCACGCACTAACTCGAAAAACGATTTTTCGCGAAAAAATGGGAAAATCCCGATCATTTTTCAGGCTCCCCGAAACATGCCGAATTGGACAATTTTGTTGAAATTGTCCAATTCAGCAAAAATGAATGCACATCTCTATTATATGTGTACATCTCTATTATATGTATATATCTGTATCTATCTATATGTACACATACAAACACACATAGAACATTGAACACTTAGTTAAAAAAAATCTTCTTGTAATTTTGCCCCTTTGAAATCGGTTTTTAATATATAATGTATAAACATTTATAACTGAATAACAAAGCCTGTTCATAGCACACTGCAACACTGGCACAAAGGCAGACACCAATATCCAATCATTACTGGCATAAAAAACATTTAATCAACAAAATTAATGATCAGTGTGGTATAAAATCTCAAAAAGATAAAAACAGACCGGCTTACAAGATTCAATCTTTTATCGTATACTTTGTACTAAATTTCCCTTCCATTTCCATGTTAAAAAAAAAATGTCTGTAATGACCCCATTTCACCCCCCCCCCCCCCCCCCCCCAAGGCTTCTTAAATGATTTCAGACTTATCTCAATGCATTTGAACAAAAGTCCATATTCCCAGTTGATAAAGGCAAATTATTCTTAAAATGAAAGCTTCATAACAACTGAAACAAAAAAAAAACCACACAACAGCGTACTAGGAATAATCCTTATTTAAAAATGATCCATATTTAAAACATATATTTATATAACTTATAAAGCCTGTCTCGCATATCTGAGCCACCAGAATCGCCATCTTACTTCAAATATTGCAGCCGTCCCCATTCACTCAGACCTGAAGCTTAATATAGCACCTGCTCTTTCTATGATTATTCATAAGGAACAAAGCACTTAGCAATCAGTTAAAGGGACACATCCATCTACCTTTTAAGCTCTTTTATAAAACGATTTCCCATTCAATGGCCTGATTCACCCTATGAGGTTGTACCATTCTCCACAAAAATATAAAATGTTGTTCCCGACGTAACTGAAAGGACAAATTTCCCCCTTATTTAGGTGTGACCCTGTTGACTAACAAAGGAATTTGAGGTGGTCAGTATATCCAGCGAGTAACTAGAGCTTACCAATATGTATATGCAGGTATCAGTGTGCATGGTCACAGGACTAAACGTGTCAGTGTGGCAAGCAGCTTTTATCTTACCTGAGTAAATGAAAAAGTCAGACTCGATAAATCAATTTAAATGCCCAATATTTACATATGATAAGTTTGCCAAGTTTATTGTGTTTTATTTTTACATATTTAATTTTGGTGAATACTGTTAAAACACTGCAGATTAAAAGCTTCATCAATAAGATGCAATAATATTCAATGAAGCTTGCTGCCCTTTAATGGGTGGACTCCTGTAAGCTTCAAGCAGGTCATCATTGGTAGATTTCTTTCAGTTTTCATTCTATAAGCCTAATCAATCTACTGAACAAAAAATTCACTGTTTAAGAACCTTTCAGTCAATTGTTTGAATTGCATTGCAAAATCCCTATCTAAATGTGCACGTCTGACCTGCTGAAATTGACTTTTGATGATACTTTTCAGAGGCACTGGATGGTGGGTGTTAGTGCCGAGTAAAGCGTTATGGTCTGCCAGTTTTTCTGAATGCACTCCCCTTGAAATCTTTTTTTTTTTTTTCCCAATCCTCCTATATCAACATATTTTATTCAGGTTTCCTCTGTGAAAAAAAAAAATTCTTTTCATCTCTGCTATGCAGGTATTTAACAAAGCAGTCCGACTGCTTATTACTGTCCCTCTGAAGATGATGCTAGCAGACCATTTCAAAGGAATCTGTACTCTTCACACACTTTACAGTATTTTAGAAGTGCACATAGTAATGCTCGCCTCATATTCATTACAATGTACAGAGTTAAGTTAGTCATTTTTTTATTCTGTTAAGGCCTTCCTCCACGATATTACTTGACACCCCCTGAAGTAGTTGTTTTTTGACTATTAAGAAAATATCTCACATACGGGCCGATGCAATACTGGCACAAGGAAAACGGGTGGCTCGTGATTGAGCACCTGCTCTCCCAACGCTCGCCGATCGACCTCTGTGGGGCCCCCAGTTTAATACTTACATCGGGTACCGCAGTAAAAAGGAGGCGCTAGGGGAGATTGTGTGCCCCTAGCGGCAGCGGGTGCCCAGGAGAGGTTGGCTGACAGCCGGTTAGGAGAACAGATGCTCAATTTTAGGAGCGTCCGTTTTCCTAACTGGCTACACAGCCACAGGTTAGGAAAATGGACGCTCATTGATCAGCCCTTTTCCCAACCTGACTGCCGGCACATTTTTTGTCAGGATATCCTCCTATTAAGTCTTGGAAGTACAGAAAAGCAGTATTTTCTGCTTTTCTGTACTTCCAGAAATGTGTACAGAAAAGCAGTATTTTCTGCTTTTCTGTACACATTTTGGGCTGCTCAAAAATTATCACCTGCTGTGGGCAGACGTTAATTTCTGAGGGTAAAAATGTGCACGTCGGGCACGCATTTTTGTTTTTAATCGGGGGAGAACCTCTAATAGCCTCATCAACATCCATTTGCATGTGATAAGCGCTATTAGTTTTGCGGGGGAGGGGGTGGACTGGGGCATATTTTTAAAAGTGTTTTTAATGTGCATACGATTCCCTTTTAAAGTTACTTGTACAAAAGAGGTTGAATTAGCACAAATTTGAAACTTGTAAGCCATAGTGCCAAATGTCAAGCCTTCAACCCTGGCTGCTCTCCGTTTGTGCATCTTTCATATGCATGCTTATGTAGCAGACCTAAAAGATCTTCTTCTAGAAAGACTGATCCAGTCCTTCGGGGGGGATCAGAGTGATTTAGTTAGTTTTGGGTTGAGGTTCCCTTAAGTGGGAGAAGCATATGGTATGCTTTAACTCTCTATAAACCCCTGCCACCATCTCAAGGTGGGGATTCTTAATTGCATTTCCTTGAGTTCTGTGCTGTGGAATGGCCTCTCTGTGCAGACCCAACTTCTGATTATTTTTCAGGGAAAAGGACTCTTGTGGAGAAACCTGGGGAAAGAATTGGAGATAGAGTGCCTTATCCCTACTTTATGTCCAGGTTTTGGAGACCTTCTTAATTGAGGAGGACGTTTTTTCCACCTTCCTACCTTTTATTTGGTTTTCCTTTTGAGTAAGGATTGTTCTAGTGATTTTATTGTGTGCCTTAAGGCCCAGGGACTCAGATTCTGTGTCATTTACAGGAAGAGTTATCTTTCATGTAGGAAGAACCTGAAGAGTAGCTGTTATTGTCACAGAGAAATGAATTCACATTCATTACCAGAGAGACAGAATTTAGAGTATCCCGCCAGAGCAAATTACTATTGGCCCAGGTGAGCAACACTTGGGATTTAGAGGCGTGAAGAAGGGTCAACTCTGTACTGCCAGGAGGGAGGAGAATAGGGAGGACTTCAGGAGAGGCGTAATTAACTTCTACCCATTCTACAATGGGAAGAGCTGAACATTTTCTTTATTGACTTTGAAGGAGATGGAAGTAAATTCTAAACAGAAATCGGCTTGATTTAAATGGGAGATATTTGCTGGATGATTGTACATCAATTGGTCTTTAACATTGATGAACGGTAAATAATTTTTCAGTCCATCTTATGAACTATCAGTAAAAGTGAGTTGGAAACCATTCAGCTTCCAACATGAATATCGCTGCTGTCTACCTCTATGAGATTATCGATGCTTTTTACACTGAACTAAAGGGGCAATTGAGAGCTAAGCAATCCACAAGGGGCTGAAAGATTATCTTACTCCTGTAGGGAATTCTGGACAGAATTTTGAGAACTGAGTACTTAAAAGCTGAACTGAGGTGTGTTCCCCTTGTCCCCATCCAGAACTATCAGCCTGGGGGTTACACTTAGATCATAAATAAATGAGCAGCATTCAGACACCATCTCTTAAGGAGCTGCATTGCAAAATTTAAATATCAATAAGTAGACAGGTTTGTAGTTGGATGTGATTGTCCAGGGAGAGGGGATGAGGTGCAAGCAGGTGGGGAAGATGGAAGGGGTCTGGGAGAGAAGTACATTTTTTAAAGTAATTGAATTGCTAAATATATTAAGAATCATACATTGCCACTGATCCTGCCGCAATCTTCATCATCTTAGTTACTTCTTGTGTACATGTTTTGAATTTTAAGAAGAGCTATATAGCCTCCATTATTTTTAGTTAAGTACTACTGAAAGCACTTTTTACTCTTTTTAATCATTTTGCTTTATTTGTCAGTATCCAAGCCAATACACTTTTTATAATTTGCTCTTCCAATTTGCCCAAAGCGGTAACAACATCAATTGTATAACAATAAACAAAATATTATAAATAAACACTTGCCTACAAACATAAAGTATGAATAAATACACATAATATAAAACATACATCATTATAAAAAAATAATACTGTTAGCCAAAACAGCAGCCAGGTTCATACACACAGGTAGCTGGCACGTTAGAGTATGTGGACACCACCTGTAATAACTTACTTTGTGCCCTCTCATCATTGTGACAGAGCAGTCTTTGCTCTGGTTGTCAATAATGGCATTGGCCACATGGCTCAGTGGCTGGTCTCTCTTCGGTGTGTTAGCGCATTGTAATGATGCGCCATATGCACTAGTGATGATGCAAACATCAACGCACCTATGATAGCTCCAGTAGGGTGCACAGACAACATAGAAGGGTACTGCCAGTGTACCTTCTTGATGTTCCAGGCACGTCAGCAGTGGCAAACCCCACTATTGGTTTCATTGGGGTGCACTGACATTGGCAGAGAGAGCAGACTTGGTACCAAATTTTAAAATATAGTCTATTCTAGCCCTTGTCCTCTTGCATTCGCTGCTCCTGGATTCCACATATTATTTAAAGGACTATCATCTCACTTATTTAAAAGGGCCCATTTCAGTTTTATTTAGCACTCTAGTTGGTGGTCTGTGACGTCTTCCCTCTGGATCCTGTCCCACTTTCATGGTGCATGCCTTACTGCAAGTCACACTTCAGCACTGCCAGGACCAGCTTCTAAAGGATGCCCATTAGGCCACTAAGAACTATGCCGAGGAGCCTCCGTATTCCCTGGTACCTCGCTGCTCGTGCACGTGCACTTTAAGCATTCCACTTTATTCAATGCTATTGCTATTTCTGTAATCAACTACTGTGCCTGAATGAGATTTCTGATTTCCAGCCTGTGATGTCACGCTTCAGCACTAATCGGGACCAGCTTCAAAACAAGGCCCATTAGACGGGCCTTTATCAAAGGGCACAACCCTTTGAGGGCCCCTTCATTCAACCCAGAACCTTGGATGCTGGCCAGAGATTTTGGTTTATTCATCTTAGGGCAAGTAAAATCTTTACGCATTAATTAAAAGATTTTGGGATGAAAGCCAAACTCAAGATATATATTTTAGGTGTTTTTCTGTTAACTAATATGGTGAATTCTATGTCTGTAATACTTGGTCAGGGGTGATATGCAGGGCTTCCCAATAGGAAGCAGGGCAGGGTTCAATGCAAAATACTGACTCCTGTGTGGGAATGGTGATATGTTACCTAAGTTACAGGTAAGTTACAGGTAAGATATATAAATGCCTATGCGCAGCAGTAGACCATGCATGGAAAGTTTGACCAGGAATTGGGGCAGATGGCCAAAGGATGAATGGTCTAGTGCAGTTGATCGAGAGGATTGTGCTGGAATCAGCATCTGCCCATCCTGTGCTGCTGGATTTGATAGACCCATCTGTCTCCTCATACACCATTGAGGCAACAAACTCATAAAGTTGCAGTTTCTGCCACTTGCTATGGAATGGTCTTGGCATTCATGTCTACTGGTCTGACATCATCCTTCACTGGCAGTAGCCTGTTGAGAATAGGCCTTGGGAAAGTCAACAGACAATTCAGTAAGACCGTCTGCCCTGAAGTGGCTCCTCACCTTTGTCTGTGCTGCATAGGCCGCCGTAGCACGCAAAGCCCCGGGACGCGCGTAAGTCCCGGGGCATTGCTTGGGGGGCATGTTGGGGGCAGTGTGGCATTCGGGGGCATTCTGGGGGCAGGGCCGTGGGTGTGGTGCTGGCCTAGGGGCATTCCATGGGCATGGCCAAGGCCTCCGAACCAGCCCCCGGGCCGGGGAATGGCACACCGGCAGCCCGCCGGTGCGCGCAAGTTACGCTTGCCTTGGGCAGGCGTAACTTTCTTAACAAAGGTGGGGGGGGGGGAATTTAGTTAGAGCTGGGGGAGGGTTAGGGAGGGGAAGGTGCACCCCCTTGCGCACGCCAACCCTGGATTTTATAACATGTGCGCAGCAGCGCACGCATGTTATAAAATTGGGCGTAGATTTGTTCGTGCCGGGTTGCGTGAACAAATCTACGCCCGCGCATAACTTTAAAAATCTACCCCAAAGGCTGTAGGTAGGTTTGCACACCTAAAATCAAATTTTATTATTAGGTATCTAAGGCAGAATATAAATATTTTAAAATAAAATAAAAAATTAAATAATAAAGGCAGCAGTCATTGCTATCCAATATGATCCTGTCTGGTTTTAATTGCTGTTCTGTAATCACTATGTAATATACAGGGCAACTTGGTTGAGTGTGTCATGGTTGCCCCAGTTACACACAATTGTATTTCCATAGTTTAACTTGAGCATGTATACTTTTCAGTGTTTATTTTTATAATGAATACTTTCATTCTCAGTAGCCATCCATTTTTACAACTCTGTTTAAATCTGAAATATTTAATCTAATAGATAATAAAAAAATGCATTCACAAGGTTACAGTTTAAAATCTATATTTTTCAAATGGCTAAAAATTGGCTAGAAATAAGAACCCTTGCTTTAGGGAATGATATCGCTATAAGAGCATTAATTACTGTAAATTATATTTTGTGTTAGACTAAAGATTTTAAAATATTTTCTTAATAAAATTAAATTAAAAAAAAGGGTTTCTATAAGAGTGATGGAAACTGCTGTTTTTTCATGTCAGGCCAAGGCAATGTGTTGGCAACTTTTCCAGTTGACGGTTTTTTTCCCCACAAGCAGTGTTTTATGCCAGTACAAAATTCTTCAGCTAGTCATGCAAGGGATGTGGGGCCAAGGAGCTTGAGTGACATGTGGCCACACCAAAAACCTCAAAACACATGTATAAGCTGCCACACGACTTGTATAACACTCGTTACATGCGCCAACCTAATAGTAAACTTGTGAGCGGCATCTGGGAAAGGTTTTGCACTTGCAGGCTGTTTACTCAGAAAAGTAAGAACAGTAGCAGATAATAAAAAGCTTGGAAGGACAGTGTCAGGAGTTCTCTATTTACAAAATCATACTGAATAAAGGCGCTGATCCTTAGGCGTGCAGGTTATACAGTCTTTTCCATCTCTGTACCAAATGTATACGTGAAGCAGCTAAGTTACATTTTAATACTAGACTGTAAATTCGAATCCACTGTATGTTTTTATAATGCCTCCAGTTTAAACTGGTTAGAATATAGGTTTCTATACAAAAGGAGTGTTATTTTTTAAATTAAGGGATCACTTACTGTACAATAGAGATTGAAGAGAAACTATTTTGTTTTTTTTATTTTGGTTTGGTTACTATTTCTAATTTTCCTAGCATGTGGATAGATAGAGATCTAGGCATTGAAAATTTCTGTTCAGTGTGCTGCAGCAGTCAAAAAAGCAAACAGAATGTTGGGAATTATTAGGAAGGGAATGGTGAATAAAACGGAAAATGTCATAATGTCTCTGTATCGCTCCATGGTAAGACCGCACCTTGAATACTGTGTACAATTCTGGTCGCCACATCTCAAAAAAGATATAGTTGCGATGGAGAAGGTACAGAGAAGGGCAACCAAAATGATAAAGGGGATGGGACAACTCCCCTATGAGGAAAGGCTGAAGAGGTTAGGGCTGTTCAGCTTGGAGAAGAGACGGCTGAGGGGGGATATGATAGATGTCTAAGATCATGAGAGGTCTTGAACGAGTAGATGTGACTCTGTTATTAACACTTTCGAATAATAGAAGGACTAGGGGGCATTCCATGAAGTTAACAAGTAGCACATTTAAGACTAATTGGAGAAAATTCTTTTTCACTCAACGCACAATAAAGCTCTGGAATTTGTTGCCAGAGGATGTGGTTAGTGCAGTTAGTGTAGCTGGGTTCAAAAAAGGTTTGGATAAGTTCTTGGAGGAGAAGTCCATTAATGGCTATTAATCAATTTTACTTAGGGAATAGCCACTGCTATTAATTGCATCAGTAGCATGGGATCTTCTTAGTGTTTTGGTAATTGCCAGGTTCTTGTGGCCTGGTTTTGACCTCTGTTGGAAACAGGATGCTGGGCTTGATGGATCCTTGGTCTGACCCAGCATGGCAATTTCTTATGTTCTTATGTAAGGAAAGAGATGCAGAAGAATATTGCCTGCTGTGTTCCTTGGATGTCAAGAGGCATGTCATGAGGAATCTGAATGTTTCTAAACTTTTCTGAAAGATGGATCATCTGTTTGTCCTTCATAGTGGGGGGGGGGGGACAGGGTGAACCGGCTTCATGGACTACAATAGCTCACTGGATTAAGCAGGTGGTAACAACTGTGTATGTTGATGCTGAAAAGCCTTTCCCTACTCAGGTTAGGGCTCATTCTACTAGGGCTCAGGCATTGTCATGGGCGGAGGTTAGATTGTTGTCCCTCATTGACATTTGCCAAGCTGTGACATGGTCCTCCTTACACACCTTTTCCAGGTATTATTGTCTGGATGTACAGGCCTGGGAGGGTGCAGCCTTCGCATGTGCAGTGTTGACTAGACCATGGGCAGCCTCCCACCCTAATCGGGAGTAACTTGGGTACATCCCACTGGTCTTGGATCCATCTATCCACATGCTAGGAAATGAGACATTATTACCTGATAAATTCCTTTCCCTTAAAGTGGATAGATGGATTCAACTTCCCACCCTGGGCTGCCAAATAATTGTGTGTTGGTCCTCCTATGTGGCTACATATTCAAGGGGGTTACTTCTAAGTGTTCATCCAATCCCTAGACTAGTGTTAATGTGCTTATTGTCTGAGCTCAGTGCTTATGTTGGCTGAGAATTGAAATGGTTATATGTTTTTTAATCAAGTTTTTTGCTAGTCTGTCCACAGTTTATTTATTTATTTAGTCAATTTATATACCGGCATTCCAAATGAAGATCACAGTTGCTTTTGAAGAGAAGACTGGCAGACTGATGTCATTGCAGGAGTATATATATACTGTGACATCAGTTTGCTCTGTCTTCGCTGGTAGAGGTGCTTAATCCACTGGTCCTGAATTCATCTATCCACCTTAAGGAAAAGGACTTTAGAAGGTAAGTAGTAATTTTTTATTATTCATTCACTTCACTTACCAAGTGTAATTATGTCAGTTCATTTATTTCCATTAAAGTCAATGGGGGAAGCAATAAGAACATAAGAAATTGCCATCCTGGATCAGACTGAGAGTCCATCAAGCCCAGCATCCTCTTTCCAACAGCCCTAGGGGACTCTGCACACCTATGTCCATTGCCGCAGAAAGTTCATGAAGGGGTGTCTGCTGCTCCACTAATCTCTGCAGCATCATAAAGGTGGAATTCCACCAGGTGCCAGTGTCTTGAATGAGATGCTTGTGAGGCATCTCCAAATCAGTCTGCTTTTGTCAGAGAACCTGCACCGCCTTCACACTTCTGTGGAAGTGCGCTGCTATGTTCCTGCACTTGTGTATTAACATAGGTCCCAAATAGCACAAAGGTAGGCGATCTATGAAAGCCATTAGGAAATACAAAAGAGATAGATGCCTTTAGTCTTTTTCAATTCCTTTATTGAAGTGGAGACATAAAAGAATGATATAGCCCGACTCTGGCCAAGTTTCGCTGTTTATGATGGCTGCCTCAGGGGCTAAAAAATCAAATCATATAAAGCATTGTTAAAATAAATGAATTTTTAAAAACAATAAATACAAAGTTGAGAAGTTAAATACAAAAATTAAAAAATGTGTATAAAAACTTTTCTGACAATATTCTTGTGTGCAAACAAGAAAATAAAATCAAAAAATCAATATTGTGGTGATAGCAATATAAACCCGATATATATATTGGGTTTATATTGATTTTTAAATTTTATTTTCTTGTTTGCACTCACTTTCGCAGATCTAATATTGTTGCGGATCAGACAGACACAAACACAATTAATAAACAAGTACACGACTTGTTCCTAAATCATGATTATATGTTTAAGGTAATAGAGCCTTTCAGTATATTGTAAATTGTATTTTTGCACAAAACCAATATTGTTTGTTTAATTTAATACAATATATTTCTATCAACCATGAAGATTTTTCAAGATTTTTATGATTATTTTATTCCATATGTCACCATTTTAGAATATTGTCAGAAAAGTTGTTATACATATTTTTTAATTTTTGTATTTATTAACTTCTCAACTTTGTATTTATTGTTTTTAAAAATTAATTTATTGTAACAATGCTTTATATGATTTGATTTTTTAGCCCCTGAGGCAGCCGTCATAAATGGCGAAACTCGGCCAGAGTCGGGCTATATCATTCTTTTACGTCTCCACTTCAATAAAGGAATTGAAAAAGACTAAAGGCATCTATCTCTTTTGTATTTCCTTGTGTATTAACATATGCAAGTATTCATTCTCTTGGTGATTGGATTCCAACCCCAGAGCTGACTTCACTACCAGGTGCAAAACATCGGATGTTCTGAAAGTGCCCGTCGCATATTGCCTTTACCATGTTTGCAACATTGTGACAAAGAATCCTGCCTGAAGATTCCTGTCTCGCTGGTGTAGCTGCCAGCTCGCCAGCATCTGTCTGATGCATACTAGAATATTGGCTGAGGTATGGGCCTCGTCCACCAGGTGGGTGTGCAGTAAAGCCCACCTCCAACCTGATACTTGTTAAGTAATAGAGCTGCTGGCTGCCCCTGCCTCAGCCAGATCCCACCATTGTATTCTCAGGGAGAGGTAAGAGTGTGCAGCATTCATGGCAGATATCGCAGGTGAACTGCACACTCCCCTGTGCCTTTGCTAGCAGCGCTTGGATGCAACTGTGACACTGGTTGTACAGGCTGGGGATGACCTTTCTGCTAAATGTGGTTCTGGAGGGGACTTTGTAATTTGGAACTGAGACCTTCAGCAAATGCTTGAATCCCACATTCTCCACTATCTGCAAGGGCTGGTCATCAAGGGCAATCATTTCCCCAATGCTCCTGGTTACAACTTTTGAGGCTGCCTGCCTCCTTCCCTAGGACAGCATTACCGAACACCACCCCATTTCCTCCATAGTGGGTTGTCACTTCTGACACATGGCAGGGGGCTGCTGGCTTTCCACCTGACTGCTAGAAGGGGCTGAGGGCGTGGGGTGACTCTGCTCCTTTTCAACCACTTTACGCTGCCTGGAAAAAGGGGTCCCCTGACTGGTACTGCCTCTATCCCCAGATGGCAGTACTGTTGGGTGTTGCTTCTGCATATGATGCATCATGCCAAAATTAGATGTCCCATTTGCTTGCTTCTGCTAATAGCCCTAGCACAGTAATTACACTGAGCAAAACACGGGTCCTCCATCACATTAAAGTGGCTCCAGATCGCAGATTTATTTTGTGATCCCTTCTCTATAGCCTTCGGGGTGGATGCTGGCCCTGGAGCTGAAGTAGTGGTGCACCCTGAGAAGTAATGCCAGGGACATCTGTCACACTCTGTGCCTGCGCTGACTGCTCTTCCTCCTCCTCATCATCATCAGTTTCATCTCTCCCCTGCAGCACTGAAGTGGAGGCTAAGACAGAACTAACTAATCCTCCTAAACCTTCTTCAGCTATTACTTCTTCCATTTCTGATGATGAGAATCCCACACAAGATGATTCTTCATCGGAATCAGAAGCAAACAGTGCTTGTGCTACATTTTCAATGCTAAGTAGAGTCTGCTGTCGCACTGCTGCTTTTGGGTCTTGTCCTTTTGTCTTGCATGACTCAGCCTCTCCTTCCATCACCTCCAAAACTACAGGGTCAGAAACAGATGGTGGCTGTCATCTTTAAATTTTAGTTTTTTTCCAGATGGAACTGCCTGCCCCTCCAGAGATTTTTGATTGGAACAGCTCCCTTTTTAACTTTAAAGGGGACTGGCACTGCCTTTTGAAGTGCCTCCTATGCCAGTCCCAGTCACTCGTCTACCTTTCCCTGACATCATGGATTTAATGTCACTGCCTACTAGGGATTTCAATTAAAAGAATTATTTCTTTATTGGTGAATGAACACCTCTGTACCAATATATGTGAGTCTGGAAAAACTGCCCACAGATGCATAGTGCAGTCCCTTGATATACACTACAACTGAGACTGGTGTATGTGCACACAACAACATTTTAACTCCAAAAGAGGCCTACTGGGGATTTGGATTAAAAATGCACTGCTGTACCAATATATGTGAGTCTGGAAAACAGACGCAGTACAGTGCCTTGATGTACACTAAACTGAGACTGCTCTGTGTGCACAAAAAAATGAAACAGCAGAGAAGAGACTTGACTGGAAGCCTGAGCAAGCACAATTCCTAGTGATGCTGCTTCTTGTTTGAAAATACCAACTCACACTATCTCCCACCCACACCACCCAAACCCTGCTTGTGACTGCACCAACCTACCCCGGGGGGGGGGGTTAAGATCAGCAGCAAAATTCCACTGCTGGCAGCTTCTCTCAGTGGGAGAGACAGAAAGACAGTCTGAGTTCAATAAAAAAAAAAAAAGTGCAGTCAAAAGAAGCCTGGCTGACTGGCACTGCAGCAAAAACGAACAAATATATTTTTAAATGGAAACTTCTATCAAAGTAGCTAGCAACTGAATACAGATTTGAGACACTGAGACTAGCTCTGAGTAAAGCCACCATCCCCGAACCACCTCCCCGGACCACCCCCGCTAAGAGAGCGTGGTACGCCGTGTGCTTAAGGTATACATAGTGCAGCATCATCAGGAACAGCATCACAGAGCACTGAGTGAGAGCGGCAATTGGCTGCATTAGGAAAATGCTTAGCTCTGAGAGGTTGCATTCTCGTTTGTTTGCCAACCTGTCTGACCCACTCTATGACAGGGCTGTGAGGTCACTTATGACTCACAGGAAAGGGCTGGTTTTTGCTATGGATACTCCCACATGGCCTTCTCCTATTTCAAATGGCCGCTAAGAAATCACTGTGAACCAAAAGAATGAAACTAATATGATATGCTTTATTTGTGAGGGATCGCTATGCGTTTCGCGAATGGACGAATCAAACGAACAGGGACTTATGCATTACGGATTACACATTCGTTGAAAATGAATGCACATACCTAACCAATGGGCTTTCGCAGTATTGCTATATCAGGCTGAAAGAAATGTAAATATGTCAAGATTGTTCTGCACTTAATACAGTGATTAAGACCATCAACATTGAGTGACAACAATTTCAGTTCAGGTACAGAACCCATTTTCTATATAAGGAAAAAATTGGAGATGGGGCAGTGTTGATCAGTTTTACAATAACCATCCAGATCAACCAACATCTTACTGGAAGCAGAAGAAAAAACATTAGACACACACAAAAAAGGATCAAACATAGTAGTAGTAGTAGTAACATATGGCCTGTGGAACATCTACAACTGAAGGGGGCTTGAGGCCTGAGATCATTAGTCTGCATCCAGGAAAACATGATAATCACTCAGTTTTATGTAATACCTCCATATGAGCATTAAGATCTGTTACAATGGAAAAACCAAGGAAAAACCTGATATGAGCTTTTTTAGAGAGCTATCATGCTTCAGATCGCCATCCAGCTGACCGGTAAAGGGCTGGTAATGGTAAAAGTCTGAAAGGATATCAAAATTCAGGTAATCATCTGAGCAGAAGCTCCACAGGAATGCAGTAGTTTTGTAAGTCATCCAGATCATCATAAGTTTTTGTCACATTGTTATGGGTAACTTTCATCCGCACTAGATACAATAAGCTGAAATATGCACCCATGTCTCTCAGTTGTGGACACGCAAGCGGACATACGCTGGAATTTTAAATCATATGTGTGGTTGCACGTGTATGAGTTAAAATATGCCTATCATGTGAAAGTGCACTTTTAATTTTAAACCGTTAGTTTATTTATTTATTTATTTATTTATTTCTTTTGTATACCGACATTCGATCGAGATATCACATCGGTTTCCAGATAACTAAAGGAATAGGGTGATAACGGCCCTATTTTACATTATAACATGATATTAAATAGATATAAGAATATTTTACATTATAACATGGTAATAAATATAACAAGAATATTTTACATTATAACATGGTAATAAATATAACAAGTTGTAACAGAACTAACAGGAGTACATGGAACATTAGACTATAGTATATAACATATGTACATAAATGGCTTGTTGATGAGGATAAATTATGGTAAGGAGAGCAGGGAGAGTAGAGGGGGGAGGGGAGAGAAAGGGATGTGTGGGAGGAAGGTAGTGATAGGGAGGGAAAGGGTGGTGTGAGAGAACAAAGTTGAGCAAACATACTTCATTTACCTTCCTTAGGATTTTGTGGGCTTTAAGCGGATTTTTAAACATGCTCGTGCGAAGGGCATTCCCAGTTTTACCAAGTAGAATGGGCAAATTGGTGGACTATCTCAAGGTCATCCAGACCTGTCTGGTTCTTCAGTCTGCACTCCCCCCAGTTGACCCGAACCACTCACCCTGTTGTGTTAGACCTAAAACACGATTTCTGCAGACTTACACCTCATCAGGAGCAGTAGTAAATATATGCGGCTGACAAGCTGCCGCACTGTGACCTCTGGTTTTAAAATGTGGATTTCTGCATGTAATTGTTGGTCCTGATCTGGAATGCCCATGCCCTGCACTACTTTTTTTAGCTCACGCATGTGCATTTACACATGCAATTAGAGGCTTTTAAATTTCACATCACACAAAGTCCATGTAGTCACATATATGGGCCTTTTAACATGAGCATTATTTTTATAATTTGGCCCTAAGAAAATAAATCAAACTTAGTTTAATGATCATACACTGTTACACTGAGAACGTATGGGGCTGCCTTTAAGTCACTGCAGTGTACATGCTGCAAGAAGCAGACAGAAGATCTCTCTGTATCTTTCCTGAAGCCACTGTCACAGTGTCAGCTGCAGTTGTGGTCTTACTCTGCTGAAGCACACTGCAACCCTTTCAAAGAGATTACAGACTTTCGCTTGCTACTAGGTAGCACCCCAAACCACTGCCAGGCACAGTGTCAGTGAGTGGCTGTAACAGCATACTTTGGTTTCTCCTGTAAGCTATCATTTTTCTAATCTTTTGTCTTCACTTTAAGTTTTGGAGCAAGCAGTTTCAGAATCTCTGCCTTCTCTCTTTGAGAACCAACAGAGAAATGATTTAACAAAATGGCCACTACTTAAAGTGCTCTTTCACTTTTACCTAAAAAAATTATGAAGAGATGACATGCAGTTGCCATATGGCATAGGCTGCTTGAAAAAATGCTAAAACATGATTGGTCCTGCTCCTTCTTTGTCCCATCCCCAGCTGGCTCTGATCTGTCTCACTTCAAGTTCAAAAAATACATTCCCTCATATACTTTAATGGAACTAAACTGAAAGAGCCGAAAAGGATTCAAATTTCCTCACTGTGCCTATTCAGTTTGGGTGCCCTAAACTGAACCTGAAAATAAATTCATTTGTCACATTTTTCTGTTCAGATTGAAACAAATGCATATACCTACTCTACAATTATAGAATGAATGAATTATTTTTTGTGGGGTCTGCATCAAACAATTTATGAGACTGGAAGACCAACTATATATATATATTGCAGGAGAGGAGACAGGGAAGATATACAAACTTTTAAATACTTAAAAGGTATAATTAATGTACAAAAATCAAACCTTTTTGAATGGAAAGCAACTAGGGGTCATGATTTGAAACTCTAAGGGGGTCGACTCCAAAATAATATCAAGAAATATTTCTTCATGGAAAGGGTGGTTGATGCATGGAATGCCCTCCCAGAAGGATAGAAGCCAACTTTTAAAAACAATTGGGGGGGGGGGGTTGCTAAATTCAACATAAATTCTCTCTCCTTTGATACAGTGAAGGAGTCTGCTCAATATTTGGGATGCTCAAGCGCCCACTGCATCCACAGATCTGCACCTATGCCCAGTGGAGATAAGAACAGTAATAGAATTCAAAAGCATATGGGATAAACACATAGGATCTTTAATGGCTAGAGAATGGAAATGGGAATAGGGGGTGACCTTTTGCTAACTTTTAGATGCATCATTCCTGAATGGGAGTAATCTGCATGGGGCGTGTTACCCTCTTCCCCCCCCCCGCCACATACTCTTAACAAAAGGCACAGGGTGTGCAGGAGGGGGTGACATAATGTGACTGGAAGCATAGCTCGGTAAACTAAATTTATATTTTTTATGAAAATGTCTCAGATTTTGAACTATTTTTTCATAGAAAGCTATTTTACTTTTTCCTATTTATTTATGATTCCTTTTAATTTCAAAACCTTTTTATGGCATAGAAAATGCACAGAATCCAAGATGTTATAAAGAACATGACAGTTTTAAAATCCTCTAGTGTAATAAACAGTGCATATTATTTTATAGGTTAAGTCTTCTGATGGTCCTTGAATAATGTTTTCTCTGTAGAATAGTATTTGAAAATGACCTGCATTAAATTTATGAGAAACCATAAAACCGAGATGGTTGAATGATTTTAAATTCTTATTTAAGGTGCTTAATTACTCTTCATTGTAGACTATTTCTTTCCTCCTTTTCACTCTCTAGACACACTTTAATAGAAAAAAAATCCTGTTTCCAAATTGTAGGGATTTATTTCATATGCTCATGGCTGAAAATTATGCAAGGAAGAACAGTAGTGTTGAGAACTTCACAGTTGGATGAGCAAATAAGAGAGTAAAGTGCTGCCAGGAAACCTACATGATCTAGGTTAACGTCTAAACCAAGATTACTAGCTCTTCCAAGCCAATAACTTTATTATCTAAAATGTGTTGCATGTATCTAATTTTACATCTGGTAGTTGATGATATAATGGACCTAGTAATGTACATACCTAATTGGAAGGTCCAGTCTTGTTAATAGGGATGGTAACTTTTGATACTGGTGCACAGGTCCACGGGTGCATATGCACAAGCGTATGCTGGCTCGCGCCAAAGGACACGGCTGTTTTATAACATTCGCACATACATGCAGGCATGGAATAAAACAGGCAGTTCATATGCACATGTGCACACAATTTTATATGGATGCGCATATGTGTTTGCAAATGCCACCTCTTCTGCATAAGTGGGGGGATTTTAGTAGACTCGCATGCTGACACAATTACCAGTTTCCCCTGTTCGTTCTGAGTTCGCCCAGGTAAGGGATAGGACTTCCTAAGCCCCCTTTGGTTAAATAGCCTCCTTTTTACCCTGTTAGCATCAACCCTTAAGACCCCGCTAACAAGCCTAGAATTTTTTATTTTATTACTTACACCTCATCCATAACAGTGGTAAAGTTACGGGGCATGGGACCCCGGCACGCGAATGTGCGTAAATATGTACGTGCACATTCCATGTTAACGACAAGGAATGTCCATGCCCTGCCCCAGACCACACCCATGCCCCACCTCTTTTTTTGCAACTTCTTATTTATGCGCGTACCAGGAAATACGAGTGTATTCGCACCAGGCTTTTAAAATTCAGCCCTTAGAAGATTATTTCAACCTTCATCACAATGTATCTCCCACTGTTTGCATTTCAAATTGCCGTTATTGGTGTCACTTAAATTGGATCTTCATTCTAGGCCTCATCAGCTGACTTTTTTTTTTTAACATTTTATTTAACATACTAGATATCACACCAGTCCATCACAGATAAAAAAAACAAAAAACACGAGGCGAGACATTCAACCATAATACATACATTGATACTGAAAAGAGATCTGCACCGGAAAATGCAGATGATGCTATTTAAGATATATCAGCACTGGAAAACCTCTCATGTTATAAAATCAGGCGTAGATTTGTTCGCGCCGGGTTGCGCGAACAAATCTACACCCACACGTATCTTTTAAGATCTGGCCCAATGTTATAATGCAATTTAAAAACGATGTATGTTGTTAAAAAAATTAATCTCAATAAGAAAAAGGGAACCGCTGGTGTAAGTGATGGGCTGTGCGGGGAACATAAGGGTGAAAAATGGACCGCTACTGAAAAGGAGCAACTGGGGAGAAAAATATGTAAAATATATTAGCTATATCAAACGAATTGCCTTTAGAACTGGGAAGCACGATGAGGTCATGTTCTCAGGAGGAAAGTGAAACGCTCATGGCCAAGCCTGGGTTTAAAGTCAGGAAAAGGCACGAAATTGAAGAAAAATGGCTAATGATGAGGTGAGCAGGGACTGTAGCTGTTGCGCTGGAGGTGGACCCTTGGCCTGGTGCAGGATTGGTATGGCCCTCTGAGGGTTCCCAGAGAGCGCCTGCCAGGAGGCAGAGCACTCGAGGAGACAGAGACAGCTGGGGCTTCACCAATAACAGTCTGGGGGCTCCGTGGGTTGAGCCCTTGGATTCCCGGACTGCATGGGCTTAGGTGGGCCTCTGAAGGTCTTCCGGAGAAATGACGGAGCGGTGTACTCATGAAGGACGGAGGTTAGGCTTGGAGAAGACAGTGTCATCAGGCAGGCAGGTCTGGCAACTGAGACAGCAAGGAAGCTGGGAAGTTGTCAAGACAGGTCCAACCAGTCTGCGGGCATCTTAAATAGGACATGGAAGGAGTGGCATTAAGGAAGAGGACTGGTAGGGGTTCCGCCATGGACCCTTTAAAAAGATAAGTGGGGCGCGGCCTCGCGCCTAGGGCAGGACCCTGGAGATCGATCCCCCATCGTGGAGAGAGGCCAGAGTTTGGGCAGGCCGCTGACAGGCCGTGATGCTGAAGGCGGCAGCCTGCCACTAGAATGATGGCCAGAGGCGGCTTCCACCGCAGGGAAACACTAGCAGCGGCTTTCGGCCGCAAAGAGGGCGCTGGTGGCAGTGCTTCCTGCCGCCAGAGAGAGAGGATCTGCCCCGCAGAGGGAGCTGACTTCCTGGCATCCTCTGGCCCATAGGAGAACCACGTCTGTGGCCTCCTGGACGTGGAGCAGAGGGAGGGCCTCTGTGATTCCCGCTGCAACAGCAACAGCTGCAACGGCGGTTCTATACCACCGCCCATGGCAGTGACGATGGCAGCTCCGTGCCACAATGCAAGAGCATCGGCAGCTTCCAGACCACAGAGAGGGGCCGGAGGAAGAGGTGAAAGGCTATCCGTGGCTCCGGCCATGGGTAGAATCATAACAGTACCCCCCTATCTAGGCCCCCCTTTTGGGAGCAGGTAATCGCAGAAATCGGTCATCCCGGGTTGTCATATATGCAAAGCCAGCTGTCCCATACAGGCCAGAGGGGAAGCCGTGTTAGTCTTGCCTGGGGGCAAGCGATGGTTCCAGTAGGGTCAAGGAAGCCTTAGGGGAATGGTCCGGTCTCACAGGTTGCCACTGGGCCTGTAATTTCCGGATCTCCTCTTCCTTGTGTTTTAACAATTCCATGAATCCTTTAGTGATGAGTTTGTTGTTTCAGGGCGGCCTCATGTTCAGCAGTTCTTTTCGTCAGTTGCTCTCACCTGAGTGAAGACCGCCCTCATGACGTCTGACTGAAGGGGCAAGACCTGGTCTGAGATTCCTGGGATCTTTTAAGTGGCAGAAGTGCTTTAGGGGACAATGGTAGCCATGGTTAGAGCTTGGGTGTGTCTCTTTCCTCTAAAGAACAGTCAGAACATTGAGATCCCCAGCAAATCACAGCGGCCATGGACCAGTCAAACTGTGGCTGATGCCACTGGAGCCAAGGAAGACCCAAAATTATAGGACTCACTGCCGTAGGGAGGATGTAAAAGGAAACCAACTCGGAGTGATCAGGGCTGACTCGCATGGTAATCGGTTGAGTAGCTTGTGTCACCACACCAAGGAGATAATCCCCATGGCCCGAGGAAAGCACCAACAGAGGTGTCACAGGACACGTAGGGATGTGCAATTGATCCACGAAGTCCTGTTGAATAAAATTTCCCCCTGCACCCAAATCCACTAGGGCTTGAATAGGAACGTGGATAGATGAGAGTTCCAGCGAAGCGGCCAGTAGAAACAATGTAGAGGTCGTCATAAGACCGAGTCTGGAGTCTCACGGCGAAGAGCTGTTTTCTGTTTTTCAGGACAATGCGCCAGTACATGGGTGGAGTCCCCGCAATAGAGACAAAGTCCCAACTGACAACGGCGAGTGTTCTCAGAGTCTGAAAGGTGGCTGTGGTCTAATTGCATAGGTTCCTCCAAAGGCAAGAAAGAGTCTCTGCCGACCGGAAGTGATTCCTTAATGGGGATCCAGTGAGTGGAGCGAGTCTCCGGAGCTCATTCCCGAAGACGCCGATTGATCTTTCCGGCAAGGTTAATCAGCCCTTTGAGAGACATAGGAAGCTCTCGTGCTGACATCTCATCTTTACTTTGGGGAGCTAGACCTTCAAAGAACATGGTGTGCAGGCTATTCCCCTTCCAGTTGAGCTCAGTGGATAATGTACGGAATTCAATAGTGTACTCATTCAGGGAGCAGTTCCCTTGTCGAAGATGCAAGAGATCAGAGCTCATGGTTGGAAGTCTGCCGGGAGTCTTCGAATATCCGTTTGAAGGCGGAGACAAACTGCAACAAGTTAGAGAGCAGAGGATCAGAACGCTCCCATAAAGGCGATGCTCATGCCAGGGCTTGGCCATCCAAGAGGGAGAGTATAAAAGTTGTGTTAACTACCTGAAGACTGGAGGGGTGGCAAATATAACCCCAATATTTAAAAAAGGCTCCAGGGGTGAACTGGGGTAATTATAGACCAGTGAGCCTGACTTCAGTGCCTGGAAAAATAGTGGAAACTATTATCAAGATCAAAATCGTAGAGCATATAGAAAGACATGGTTTATTGGAACACATTCAACATGGATTTACCCAAGGGAAGTCTTGCCTAACAAATCTGCTTCATTTTTTTTTGAAGGGGTTAATAAACAGGTGGATAAATGTGAACCAGTAGATGTAGTGTATTTGGATTTTCAGAAGGCGTTTGACAAAGTCCCTCATGAGAAGCTTCTAAGAAAACTAAAAAGTCATGGGATAGGGGGCGATGTCCTTTCGTAGATTACAAACTGGTTAAAAGACAGGAAACAGAGAGTAGGATTAATTGGTCAATTTTCTCAATGGAAAAGGGTAAACAGTGGAGTGCCTCAGGGATCTGTACTTGGACCGGTGCTTTTCAATATATATATATATATATATATATATATATATATGATCTGGAAAGAAATACGATGAACGAGGTTATCAAATTTGTGGATGATACAAAATTATTCAGAGAGTTAAATCACAAGTGGATTGTGATACATTACAGGAGGACCTTGCAAAACTGGATGATTGGGCATCCAAATGGCAGATGAAATTTAATTTGGACAAGTGCAAGGTGTTGCATATAGGGAAAAATAACCATATTAGGAGCTACCACCCAGGAAAAAGACCTAGGCATCATAGTGGATAATACTTTAAAATCGTTGGCTCAGTGTGCTGCAGCAGTCAAAAAAGCAAACAGAATGTTAGGAATTATTAGGACGGGAATGTTTAATAAAACAGAAAATGTCATAATGCCTCTATATCGCTCCATGGTGAGACCACACCTTGAATTCTGTGTACAATTCTGGTCGTCGCATCTCAAAAAAGATATGGTTGTGATGGAGAAGATACAGAGAAGGGCAACCAAATGATAAAGAGGATGGAACAGCTGCCCTATGAGGAAAGGCTGAAGAGGTTAGGGCTGTTCAGCTTGGAGAAGAGATGGCTGAGGGGGGATATGATAGAGGTCTTTAAGATCATGAGAGGTCTTGAACGAGTAGATGTGAATCGATTATTTACACTTTCGAATAATAGAAGGACTTAGGGGCATTCCATGAAGTTAGCAAGTAGCACATTTAAGACTAATCGGAGAAAATTCTTTTTCACTCAATGCACAATAAAGCTCTGGAATTTGTTGCCAGAGGATGTGGTTAGTGCAGTTAGTGTAGCTGGGTTCAAAAAAGGTTTGGATAAGTTCTTGGAGGAGAAGTCCATTAATGGCTATTATCTATTAATCAAGTTTACTTAGGGAAAAGCCACTGATATTAATTGCATCAGTAGCATGGGATCTTCTTAGTGTTTGGGTAATTGCCAGGTTCTTGTGGCCTGGTTTACCCTCTGTTGGAAACAGGATGCTGGGCTTGATGGACCTTTGGTCTGACCCAGCATGGCAATTTCTAATGTTCTTATGTTCTTAACTGTGCCAGTTGGAAAAAGCGCAGACTAGAAATTAAAATGCATGTGAGACTGGTTTAGGAAGCCCTGACAGCGCTTTGGGTCTCCTGAGTACTGAGGTGGTGCTGGCAGGGAAAATGATCATTCGAGCTGGATCAGTAGCGGGTATGGTGGCCATGGGGCATGGAGGTGGGGCATTAGCCTGAATCATTAGGTCATGCTGCAAAGCAAGGTGATTTATGTCCGCCACTACAATTCTAGCATCTATTGAATCTTTTGTAGTTTCTGAATTAGACTGGTAATTGACTTCAGGGCAGTCCAGTCTGCTGGTAGCGCATCTAAGCGAGCACCTTGTCGCTCAATGGAAATAGCCAAGGTTTACAGGAATCGCTATTGCTCCTGGATTCTCTAGGCCAGGCCCGGTATGGCCTGGAGGGCAGACAGATCCGCCAAGTCCATGGTCTTGACAACCTGTTGTGCTAGAGATGGGCCCTTGGACTAGTGCAGGATTGGTATGGCCCTCTGAGTGTTCCCAGAGGGTGCCTGCCGCCAGAGGGCGGAGCACTTGAGGAGACAATGGCAGCTGGGGCTTCACCAGTAACAGTCCGGGGGCTCCGTGGGTTGAGCCCTTGGATTCCCGGACCTCCTGGGCTTAGGTGGGCCTCTGAGGGTCTCCCAGAGAGATGACAGAGCAGCGTACTCATGAAGGGCGGAGGTTAGGCTTGGAGAAGTCAGCGTCATCAGGCAGGCAGAGGTCAGGCTTGGAGAAGTTAGCGTCGTCAAGCAGGCAGAGGTCAGGTTTGAAGAAGTCAGCGTTGTCTGGCAGGCATGTCTGGCAACTGAGACAGTGAGGAGGCTGGGAAGTTGTCAAGAATATGAAAATTCAGGTTGTAACTAGTTTCTAATTGGACCAAAACAATGACTAGTTATTACAACCAAAGTTGATACAAAACTAAATCCCGATGGTTGAAGTTGTGATATGGAGTTAAAAAATGTTTTAAATGTATTCTTGTGTAATTAAAACTACTATCTCATTTTTTGTCTTTTATATTGTGTCTTAATATCTATAGAAAAAATCTTTTTATGTGGAAAGATAGGACCTCAGCACCGGCATAGAATGTGGTATTTGACAGAAACTGATTGACCGGTCAGTGCAATCACTGGTCTGTTATCTTCTTGAGGAGCGTGGTGCCCGGCAGAAGTTCAATAGGGCAATTGAACTTTCAAAGTGGAGGCAGCTTATCAGCCTTTTGCTTTGAGAAGACATCCTTGGAGTACTGGGCAGGTAGACCGGTGAAAATTATGGTCTTCAAGACAGAACTGCTGGAGACACTTGTTTCAAGCAGTGCTTCTGGCATTGAGGATCCCACTGAACCAGCTGGAGGGACTGCCAGTCAAATTGGGGTCCATGCATCTGGAGCCAGGGAAGCCCTAGGATGACTGGGTGAGTAGAATGTTTCAAGACATACAAGGATATTTCCTCATCATGGAGGGTTCCCACGGTGAAGCAGAAGGCCACCATGCAATAAGTGATTCGTCCGGGGAGATGTTCCCCTTGGATTGATGCGATGTGGAAAGGCACCTCTAGGGGTTGAAGGGGAATCTTCAGGAGGTTGACGATGTCATCTATAATGAAGCTGCCACTTGCTCCAGTGTCAATAAGAGCAGAGGTGGTGAAGGAACGGGATTCCATGGAGAGGGAGATTGGAAGTAAAATTTGGGGGCCCAGAGACTGTAGTGCCCAAGCTCGGGACCCCCGAGAGGCTTAGGCTTTGAAGTTTTCTGGGCGAGCTGGACAAGACTGCCGCAGGTTTCTGGAGGCACCGCAGTATAAGCAGAGACCTTGCTTCTTGCGCCGAAGACGCTCTTTGGGAGCCAAACCCCCATGGTTAACTTGCATCGGTTTTTCTGTGGATGGAGGTCGTGCTGGTAGAGTCTTCAACTGAGGGCTTGGGGCACATGCTGGGCATTGAACAGGAGGTCGGGATGCGTTCACTTCTTGGTGCCGTTACCAGAGGTGATGGTCGATTTTCCAGGCGAGGGAAATCAGGTCCTCTAGAGATATGGGAATCTCACAGACAGCGAGCTCATCTTTGAGAGCGGGAGACAGGCCTCTAGATAGAGTGCCCATACACACTGCATTGTCCATTGACCATGTCTGCACGCTGCCAGGAACTGACCTCTGCCTGCCCACTGACCACATCTGCATGCTGCTAGGAACTGACCTCTGCCTGATCACTGACCACGTCTGACTGCCACATGGAACCTGACCTTTGCCTGACTGACCATCCTCGGACTGACTACTGGTATTGACCCCTGCTTTGGCTGACCATGCTATCCTTGACTCTGGCCTTGATCCTCGCTCTTCATTCAGAGATTCTGTTCTGGCCTTCTCTAGCTCCTGGACTCCCTGACCTGAACATCGACCGCACACCCTTGTTCATGGTGGGCACACCTTTGAACTTTATCTCTCAGAGATCCTGTGAGGCCCACCTAAGACCAGGCGGCCCGGGTAACCAAGGGCTCAACCTGAGGGAACCCGGGTTGCTATTGGTGAAGCTCCAGCTAGCCTCTATCTCCTCCTGTGCTCCGCATCCTGGTGGCAGGTGCTCTCTTGGTCCAACCAGGGAGCCTACCAATCCTATATCAGGGCAAGGGTCCACATTCCGGCGCAACAGGTTGTCAATGCCATGGACTTGGTGGAGCATCAAAGTTGCAGAAAGATGCAGAAAGTTATGATATCATTGAAAGACTTTTTTATATAAAAAAAACAGTTTAAAAGAAAAATTGTTTTTGAGTGATGGGCTATTCCCATTTTTTGACAAAAATTCACAATTATTGTCTATTTGAATTTTTGAAATTTTGGAGAAAATAATTCTTAAAGAAAAACAGGTGGTCGGTGGTTTGTTTGTGATTATAATAAAGAACAAGGGTAACCTGGATGGCACCTCTCGATTCAGACTTATGAAACAACCACTTTCCACCATAATAAATTTTTACTTTTTTGACATAAAAGAATTTTAGACTTTATAGAATTTTTTGTGAATTTTTTTTTCTATTTAGAGAAACTTAATGTCATAAAATAAATAAGAAAAACAGGGTAATAGGTAGGATTTTAGGGGGGATGTGGGTTCTTGAATTTTGAGAGTGTGATTACTACCTACATTGGTGGATTTAAGGTTTTGGTGTTTTCCTTTTATTTATAGCACAGGTAATATCTTTTAAGTATAACTTTAGCTATACAAATGAGTTTAATTTTAATCCTGTGTCTTTATGCCATTGTTTTTCTACACACAAACATTTTTTTTCAACAACTGATTATTATTATATGCCGTTGTATCAATGTCTCACACTTAATCAAAATTTTATTTAGTTTAATGTTACCAAAACATAATAAATATATATGTCAGTCATGTTTTGTTACTGAAGAATTTATAGATTTTTTATGTCTATACTGATTAATACTTGTTTTATTATGTACATATGTCCATGTTTCTATTGTTATGTTTTATAGCCCCTGAGGCAGCCATTGTGTGGTGAAACTCGGCCAGAGTCGGGCTACTATTATTTAATTTTTTATCAATACATTTTTAAACGCACTTGGACATCTGGCATCTATTTTACTTTTTCCAACCTGCCAGGCCACACCCACACCACACCCCTTTTAGGGAAAATGTATTTGTGTGGGTAGGCGGGCGCCTATTAAAATCTGCTCGGTGTGCGCTGGCCTGACTAGTGAGCTTATCTCCTGGTTTTGGTGCACGCAGGGCTTTTAAAATTCACCTTAAAATGGGGAGAAAATATGGCTTTTCAACATAGCCTTCAGTGTTGGCCGCATGAAACTCTGGAGCTATCATGTTTCATCCTTTGGATGGAATCATTAGCACTATCATCTTCCACTCTAGCCATATCTGTATGAAATAAATATTCAAAATTACAGTTTTGTTTTTTTTATAATGAACAATTATGTGCTTGAACAAAGCTCTAAGAAATTTGAAAAAGAGACACAGCAGCTATGTGGTTGTAGCTGTGGCGAAACTAAAAACTGGCATCAGCTGGTTTATATTTGACATCTTTTTCATACAAAAATAAATCATAAATACAGAGTAAAACACAGCACTATTGGCAGAACATCTGTAAAAGACCAGCCAGTGGTTGAAGTGAAAATTAAGAAGGCCTGTTCTCTCCAAATATATCAGCACTGTTAAAGCAGAAAGGAACAGTATTTCTTCTCCTGTAACCCTTACTAGAGGCAGTGTATTGTAATACAGTGCTGTACTGCTTCAGGTCTAGGCACTTGCATAATTCATTTGCCCATTTTACACAGAGCTATATATGTGTGTATGAAGTTAAAATGGATAAGCTGAAGCACAATACACATTTTTTTCTGTTTATAACTCATCAGTTCTGTTTAAAATTGTTAACATTAAATGTTTTTCTCAAACATTGAATTTGCAATTCTGTGTAGTATCTCACAACCATTCTTTTCTGGAGCAGGATGAGTGTTCACCGTCTGAAGACCTCGTGTGCATCAGTACATCAACATCTACCGTAATTGAGATTTTGACTTGTCTAAAATAAGGCTTTATCAATGGCAGACCTAGGTAATAGAATTCTTCCTTCAGATCAAATAAAGCTATGGCTTTGAGGAATAGTTTTATTCAAATTAGGGAATATTTGGTTACGCAGCATTAAGTAGAATAACTTAATCAATTTAGTCTGCTCTTACCTATGTTTCCATTGCGAATGCCCTAAAACTGTTCCCTTTTGCTCTCTTTCTTCATTTATTTATTTAAAGCTTTTTTATACAGACGTTCGTTTGCACATTTACATAGAACAAGTAGTAAAATTAAACGTTTAAACAAGCATAGGAAAAAGAAAAATACGTCTCAAGTGCTTGATAGTTCTGCTATAGATTTGTGAGTACATAGTACATACATTAGCATCTTAAGTGAGTACAAAGACAGTGTTCACTAGTTCAAGTTGTTAGTATTATTGCAATGTATCAGAGCATTTAATGGAGAACTTTTCAGTGTTTTTTTTCTAAATAGCAGCCTCGTTCACTAAGCCACGGAAAACATACCACAGGATTTACCCAGTGGCTTGGTGAATCACCCTGCCACTTGGTAAATCCCGTGGTTATTTTTCCCCACAGGAAAATACTGTGGCCTGTGGTATATTCCCCTGGAGAAAAATACCACAGCAGAGAAAGCCCCACTGTGCGATGGGAGTCCTGGGACTATGGGGCCACGATCATTTAAAGGGGCCTCTCAGCTCCAAGATGACACCACCCCCCTCGTTAGCATGAGCTCATTTAAATATGCACAGTGCCGGGCCTGGAATACCGTAAGAATTTTGAAATATCTCACGTTATCTTTGCATTAGGGCCATTTTACTTGCGAAAAACTGTGGTTTTCATGCATTAAATGGCCTATCGTGGCTTAGTGAATGAGACTGCATACTTTATTAGCCACTCTCCTGTGTGCCTGCAAAATGATTTAATATTTTTGCACATGTTTGTAGAACTGTGCTACCAAGCCAGTATCTCCAAACAAGAACAAAGGGATGCACACGTTAACTGATGACAATCTTCAGACGGATAGCCATATTAGTCTGATGAAGCAAGAATGACAAGAGGTGGGTGGCACTTCATTGGTTAGTCTAAGGTGCTACCCGCCTCTTGTCATTAACAAATGGCATAATTTTAATTTGTGTTGAAATAAGAATTTTAAACACTGATAATCAGAAAAAAAAACAATGAAGCAACCAGAATGTAGTTTATTAGATCACAATTTTACCAATAATCTTGATAAGAATTATAATCTAATGAACTATTTTTTGTACATTTTATTCTGGTTTTCAAAAGCATAATAAATGCTATTTTAACATCACATAAAGGAAGCAGACCATGTGTTGCTACAGTTGTCATTGTGGTATAAAGATATTTGTTTATAAATCAGTAGGGTAGAAACAGCTTTATTAACAATACTGATTTGTAGTTCTGCATCTCATACCAGTAGTCAAAATAGACCCCATTGCTCCGTATGTAGCGCCTGGATTTCTTTATCCAGCCAAACTGTGAAGGTGAGGAGTTTCCTTTGCAACCAGAGAATTGTCACATATTTCTTTGTGAAAATATATTATAGTCCTAGATGTCAAATTTTGAGCTAAATTAAATCAACCACCATTGTTCATAAACTAATACTTAAAATGGAAAAGGTATGCTCATAAGTCATTTGTCAACCTTCCATTACAGAAATAAAGAAAAAGCTTGTAACTATTGCATACGAAAGAACACTTTCTAAATACTGTTTATGAATATTTTTTAAGTTGTTGAAAAAGTCGTTAAACTGTCAAATTGAATAGAATGACTGTTTTAAAAATATCTGATAAACATCTTTCAAATGAAAGTCACTTATCATGCCAAACAATATGTACTGTAATAAGTGCAGTCATTCCTCATTCAGCCATCTCTGAGGCCGTCTCAGCAGTCCGGCCTAGTCCATGTTTCAAACCTACAGGGCTGCATCAGGCAGATTCTTCCAAATATCTCAGGCTAGGCAATCCAAGTTTTCACACTTTTTGGCTTTATACACATTTCTTTGCAGCTGCATTAAAAATATTAAATAAATATTTTCCAACATTCAAATTAATTTCAGGGGAGTCAAACACTATGGGGTAGATTTTATACATTTACGTGAGCGCGTACTTTTGTTTGCGCACAAGGCGCGAACAAAAGTACGCTGGATTTTATAAGATACGCGCGTAGCCGCGCGTATCTTATAAAATCCGGGGTCGGCGCGCGCAAGGGGGTGCACATTTGTGCAACCTGCGCGGGCCGAGCTCGGCGCGCACTGCCTGTTCCCTTGGAGCGGCCTCGGAGGGAACTTTCCTTACGCCTCCCCTCACCTTCCTCTCCCTTCCCCTACCTAACCCACCCCCCCTACCTTTGTTGGCAGATTTACGCCTGCCGAAAGCAGGCGTAAATCTGCGCGCGCCAGCAGGCTGCTGGCGCACCATCACCCGACCCGGGGGCTGGTCCGGAGGCCTCGGCCATGCCCCCGGGCCGGCGCCACACCACCGGTCCCGCCCCAAACCGCCCCCCTGACCCCGTACACGCCCCCAGACACACCCCCTCCCGACCCCTTTTACGAAGCCCCGGGACTTATGCGTGTCCCGGGGCTGTGTGCGCGCCAGCGGCCTGTGCAAAATAGGCGCGCCGGCACACAAGTACCCTGCGCGCGTAAATCCGTCCGGATTTACGCGCGCAGGGCTTTTAAAATCCGGCCCTATAACTTGAAGATGAGCATATGCATGCATAAGTAGCCTTTTTTCTTTTTTATTTGTAAAACAAAACAAACTGTTTCCAACTAGGTGAGTATGACAACTAGGTGAGTATGTCAAGCTATGTACGTTTTGAAACATTTACCATATTAAATAGAAATGTTCTTATCTCATTCTGTCTCCTAGGTTTCCTAGAGTTTTGCAGTTTCTCAGCTCTCCCCTTATTAAGTCTTGTAGCCTGAGTAGTTCCACATCTTTTGGTCTCCTGAAGAACCTTCTCCACTCCTCTAGAACCTGATCTCAGTCCTCATGGCGCTCCTAGCTAGTTAGATTTTCAGGGTATCCACAGTCACAGTGAATATGGATGAGAGAGATTTGCATGCACTGCCTCTATAGGGGCTTTATCTTAGGTTCTACCTTGCATAATATAATGTCACACTTGTATAAACGCATGGAAATTTTCACTCCCATGACCAGATGGTACTACAGGTTTTCACCTGTTTTGTAACTGGAAAAATGCTTAGTACATAGGGCCCTCAATTTTAAAACTCTTCAACTTTTAATATGATTTCAGACATATGGTTTTCATCCATTGTTCTGTACAGATCTGTTCATCCTTATTTCATCTCTCCTCTAGTTCAGATTCAACACCTACTTTAACATTTGGATTATCTAGCACTGATGTTATCCTGGCAGTCTCTTCTTCTTTCCCTAACCTTAAAGGACATTTCTTCAGCTAATGCTTCTTTGAGGAAACAAATGCAAACAAAAGCTGCCTTGTGGGTAGCAGCTCTATTCTACATTTAACCACACCACATTTCCTCTCTGTATAAACCACTTCAGGATCATATTAAACTGGGAAGCCCCATGATATAAATAATAGGTCAAGATGACCAAATCATTCATCAGGGCTTGGCTCTCTAGGGCATCTTATATTACACTCATGTCTTTTCTTGATTCTCTACATGTTTATGTGGAAGAGTTGGAGATGTACATTACTGCTTACAAGTTTCAACCAAGTTCAGTCCTTTTTGAGTCTCACTATGTGTCCAGTATAAATACATGTATTTATCTGTGTAGTTACAGTCAGGCATGTTTTTCTTATGTACTGAGGATACTCTCATTACAAATCCAAGGAAATAGATCCCCTGTGTGGCTGAGATTATCACCTGCCTGGGAGACTGCCAAGAAATGTACTTTTAATTAAATCGGACAGTCTAAAAGTCTAAACAGAATTAGGTAGGCTTTGACATTTATATAAGAAGAGGATTAGAATCCTGCTAGGATGAGTGGCAATGTATGATTCTGGCTATATTTTTATGATTTTAGCCTCAAGTCTCCAAATCAGCATCCCAGCTACCTAAAAAAATATCTGTTTTGCCATTGACATGCTAAGAGACTACAATCTTTCAGAGCACTCTCTAGTACAACCATACACTAACATGCACGTAGAGATGCATGCAGCTCTCTCCTCGCTCCTCCACTCATCTGCCATTACAGTTGCCTCTGTTTAACTCCAGGTTATTTGGGGCTGCATTCTGGACTCTCCTGAATATCCTTGCTATAATGGGCACAGCACATTTGATCTGTAAGCCACCACTTAGTTCTTATTTCCTCAATGTGCTGGAAATGTGAATGCGGGCAAGCCACAAACAATGATATAGCCTATGGAGGGATACATCTTGTTTGATTTACCATTCCTAATATCACTCAGTGGGGAGACAAGGAGCTGGCATTTAGTGGCCCTTTCACCAACCACACACCTACCAGCAGAAAAGACATGTGGAGGTAGGACCTCCTTTCAATAGATGTTGTCTGCCTCAGGTTTTAATCATTCAGTTCTGTCTCCCAAAAACTGGATCGGGAACAAAGTCCCACAGTAATGAAGGCCAGCCTGGAGTAGTACAGGTGCCATCCTCGCCTTCTCCCTGCTTACCCCAGCTATCCTCCCCAGTCAGTGACCAGCTTACCCCCACAAGGCTCCCAGCATCCCGCTGCAAATCCCTGCATCATCATCTCTAAGAGACCCACATGCCAATGGAGATCTGTCTGCCAGAACATAGCTTTCTCCTGAGAACTTGTCTTCTGCTAGTCATGTAGGTTCAAGAAGTATCTGAGGGCTCTCACATTAAAGTTCCCAGGTGTGAGCCATCAGGGATTTCTTGATTGATGTTTCTGTTACCTTCACCCATCTGCACCTATAATGGGAGAAGGATACAGACAAAGCAAGCCTTCAGAGCTGTAGGGCAATCTCCTGAAGCAGGGTTTGAATTTGTCTGTTTCCTCAGCTGCTTTCCATCTGGACCTCAATTACAGAAAATGGAGATCATAGGGTAAATATAGCAAATTAAAACCAGTAGAAACTAACACTTAGATGTCTCCAAATGCACAGGACCCATATAGTATCCAAATAGATTGTTTATAGGTTAATGAAGGGTCTCTCATTCTCTGATTTAATACCAGCTATAGACAATAAAATCAAAGGCCAATAAAAGAAAGTACAAGGCTTTAGATGGTTAATTAATCTTGCACACATGCATTGCTTTCCTTACACCCAATATATAGCTTATGGTCTAGGGTTAGCAGATGACTCCAGGTCATCAGGGACATGTTGAGCCTAACCTGGTTTACCTCCATTGAATGCAATGGGGATAAAACCAAAACTTGGCTCAGTCTCTCCCTAATGATCTGGAGCCATCTGCTAACCCATTTTTGGAGCAACAACCAAAAGCCCCCAACTTCTATGGTCTGGGGGAACTGATACACAGACATAAGGGAAAAAGCACAGGACTGATCTGTGGCCAAGTCCTAAAGGAAATGAAGAGAACGGCAGCTACTACCCTTAGCAGAAAGCATGGAGATTACTACCCTCAACCAACAAGCCTTGTTGCTAGAAATGCTACTGAAACATTGCTCCCTGCTTCAACAGCAGGGGGAGAAGGGGAATTGGATTCAGACAACTACCAAGAGGACCCCCGACTTCTATGGTCTGGGGTATCGATATGCAGACATAAGGGAAAAAGCACAGGACTGCTTCTACAGCCAGGTCCATGAGCTAAGGATGTCGAGCAACACTGAACTCTCAAGAAAGCTCATCATCCTGTAAAAAATGTTAATAGCTGAAATTTTTATGGGTATCATAAGTTTGGGGATAAATGCACAGAGCATCAGTTCTTACCCTTAAGAGAAATACGGGAGTAACCTGCACAGAGTGGCAGATATTACCTTAAGTTTACTGGGCAGACTGGATGGACCATTTGGTCCTTTTCTGCCATCATTATTACGTTACTATATGGAGCAACTCTGCACACACACACACACACACCTATAAGAATAATATATGCATATACCACTCTTTATAGGCACTGTACATCTTTATATATAGTGAATATATGTGTGAACAGGTACTGCACAAAACTTTGCTATGTATTTTATAAAAGTACATGCATATGTTCTTTGTGCATAAATCTTGTCCTTATATATGTATACTTCCATCAACTTTATGTGCAAGTGCGGAGGTGTAAGGGCAACTCTCATAGCTTGTCTTCTAATTTCACCATGTCTGGAAGCCAAACTTCCAGCCAAGGAAGGTGGATCTTGTTGTGAAGGAGGTAATGAAGGTCCAGACCCTCTTGCATAGGAAGGAGTCATAAAAGTGGGATCCTATTGGGGAAAAAAAAATCCACCATCGACTGAATACAGTCTTCAACAATAACAGGAGTGTGCAAGATCTCAGTGTCAAGTGGTAAGATCTCTGATACAAGGTGAAAGAGAGGCAGGCCAGAATGGGTTCAGAGGGGCCTGGTAGCCAGGTTATATTCACTTAAGCTGAACATGGTCCTCAGCACCATTTCAGAGGCAGCAGTGAGAGAGGATCAAGAGCTGGACATCTCGAGGCCTACAAGGTGAGCAGTGCTTGTGAAAAAGACATAAGATGCTTACATATCACAAGTATAACAATCTGTGTAACTAGTTATAAATATATATATATATATATATATGTACCGTTTTGGAGATCTTCAGTGGTCCAAATGCCAAAAAGGGCATGTAGGCAAGAGGTATACCTAGCTGTCAGTCCTCTTTCTGTCCATGCCTGTAAATTTATAAAATGTGCATAAGGATAGCTTTGACACCCAAGGGAATGCTAGTTTTGAAGTTTGTAGAGTAGGGACCATTGAACAATTCTCCATACCTATAAAGAAGGTCCAGTAGTGATAAGAGAAAAGGGAAGATAAAAAGTGTCTACAGAGGATTAGATAGAACATAATTTTGATGGGGCTTGGATCCAGTGACCTTGAAGGGTACAGCGGCACCCATGAGTACTGCAGGAAAGCCTGGGTGAAGAGAGTGAAGTGGAGTCTTCTGCTGACAGATAGTAGCCTGAGAGGCTTATGGCTACAGATACAGATACACTCAGGCTTTGATGGAGGAGGAGGAGGAGCCAAGGTCCATGTTACAGCCAGGCACCTCCTCCAGAAGTCTTGGGGCATGCTATAGATGAGGGGAAGGCAGGTAATTTAAAGAGTGTAGCTTCTCAGATAGAGAAGATGAAGAGGTGCCTTGCACTCCAAAGGAGAGACACATGTTACTATTTAATGCAAGAATAGGAGACCAGATTTGAGTCCTAAGACAAGACATCTTAAGACCTGAAGAAAGTAGAGTGGGAAGAAATGCAGGATGTCAGATGCAGGGCCTTGGTTGGATGCTGCAGGAGGAAATACAGACTATGACAGCAGTCTGGAGGGAGATGATATAGTGGATGCCACCCTACCAACTGCAGCCTGAAAGGAATGCTCCATAGCAGCCACTGGGCCCCTAGATGCAGCCTTCCCCAGCATTTGCATCACCACTACCTTAAATTGTTTCACCACCTGCTGTAGTTCTGTCAATCTCGTGGAAGGCTACCCTAATGTGACTGCAATCAGCCATGATGGGGGCCTCATTCTCCTATGGCTACTCCACCTGCTTTAATGCATCCTTCAGCAACACCACCACCACTGCAGAGGAAGGATTCCCCCCCCCACCCCCCATGAGAGTACAGGTGGGGATCTCCCCTTTGCTAAGATAGGGATGGACTCACCTGTGCTGGACTCACCAGTGCTGGCAGGGCATCATACCATCATTCTCAGCCCCCCCCCCCCCCCCCAGGTCAGCTGTCAGAACCTATGCTCCCCTGGCCATTCTCAATCCTATGTTTAAGGAATCACCTATAAAATAGACAATGGTTGTTATCATCTCTTCCAGATTCTGTTTCTGAAAAAGGTGATGTTACATCTTGTCTCACATATTCGGAATTTCACACTATTTCCAATACTAGGCGTTACTCTACTAACAGCTTCATCTTCTTCTGGATCATTCTCTCTCAGCAGTGCTTTATTAGCTTCCCTGCTTTATTTATTTATTTAAAAGTTTTTATATACCGCACATTAAGACATTTACATGCCCGTCTAGGCGGTTTACAAGCACACAAACATAGTTTAAAAGACAGAAAATAATACAGTATGAAATAAGTTCATCCAAGGAGGTTGGCGTCGGGGCGATGCGACCAAATGGTATTGCTGGGTTTATTGTATTCTGTAAGCATCATTAAACAAGTAAGTTTTTAACATTTTTTTTAATTCTTTACGATTAGATAGTAGACGGATATTTTCAGGAAGAGAGTTCCATAATGTCGGACCTGCCACAGAGAAGGTTCTTTTCCGTATTAAGGCTAGACTGACAATTCCGACTGATGGGATTTCTAGCAAACATTTGTCCATGGATCGGAGTTGTCTTGATGGTTTATATATTCGCAGCATAAAGCAAAGCCATACTGAATTAGGATTGTAAAAGTAAGTTTTGAATAGTAGACAGGATTTTGTATCTAATGCGGTGGGTTATGGGAAGGCAGTACAAGTGTTGCAATATGGGTGTTTGTGTTCTTTTCGTGATAGGTTATAAATCATTCTTGCAGTTGCATTTTGGACAAGCTCTAAGGGATGTAATGTAGATAAAGGTAGACCTAAATATAGTGCATTGCAGTAATCTAAGTTCGTTAGGATTAATGCTTGTGTAATTGTCCTGAAATCAGATGGTAGTAATAATGGTTTGAGTTTTTTGAGCATGTGTAATTTCAAGAAAGATTTTTTAACAGTTTCCGAAATGTGTTTGGACAGTGATAGTTTTGAATCAATAATTATACCTAGATTTCTTGCGTAAGATTTTATGGGTATGTGTGGTCCATCAAATGTGAATGTTGGCTTTTCTTCATCTTTCACAGAAACGTGGTACCTTGGTTTATGTTTCCAGTTTTTCACACCTTCCTCAGTCTCTTCTACCACCTTATCTGTCTTTAAGGAGACCTCTGCTCTTTCTGAAAAGGTTGTCTATCTTTGCTCAATTTCCTTTTCATTTATTATCCTTTCTGCCTTGTCCTGCAACACAGCAAAGATTACACCCTCATCTTGATGTCCTGTTTTTCTTCCTCCACTTGCCTTTCCATATCAATTACTGCTGCTGGGCATTCTTCAACCTTGCAGGACTTTGCTCAGACAATTTCAAGTTTTTCTTTCACCATTTCAGAACTCAACCCCCCAGAATGTCTCTTCCCAATGCAGTTACAATTGCACACATCAGCAACTTCTGCAAATAAAATGCTGTGTTACCTTGAGAGGTCTCCTTGAATATTACCCTCCATATTTTCGTGGTTTGGGTGGCCTCATTTTGTAAGAGGAGTCTTCTTAAATTATAAAGTCCGTCTCCTAGAGACAAATCAGGTTTGGTCTTTGTGTATTGTAATCCTCAGGATTATTGTAATCCTCAAGATCCTAGCCAGAATGTTGTAGTCCTGATTCAGAAGATAGATTGATCTGTATCACACAAATTCTGTTGTCTCCTTTAGGAATTACTATGATAAAAGATGCTCTTCATGATTTGGTCAGTTTCCACTCCAGAACAAGGTAGTTTAACACTGTCCGAACTGCCCTAGGAATTTCTCGTTCTATTCCTCCAAACCCATCTGGCCCAGGGGAATTACTATTTAAGAGGAATTTTACAATGGTCACCAAAGATTCTAGGGGAAAATCACATTTTTATTACTTCCACATCCACTCTCAGTAGATGCAATCTGTTTAAGAAATCATTAAATTCTCTAGCCAACTTATCCATCTTTGGCAGTCTTTCATACAGTTTCCCGTTGTAATCCATGAAAGATTTAGCTCTTTGTTTGATGGGCAATGCAGTCATATTAAAAAACAAGGTGTTCTATTGTGATTAATGCTCTAAGAGCTCTCGAATTTTGTATTTGCCTTGAAAAAAAGATGTCTACCGTCCTTCCTTCTCTCAAATAATGTTTGTCTAGCAAGTTTCCAAAATGTACATTGTACATTTATTTTCTCATCTAACATTGTTTAATTTCATTCTATCTTCTGATAAACGTGTCAGATGGTTTTGTTCCCTGTTTTTTTTATGCAGCTTTTCTAGTTGTTTATTATCAACTGATAAATGTAGTTGTACTTCTACCCTTTGCTGCTATATGAATCTGATAAAAGCAATTATTTTCACCCTTACTATTACCTTGAGCTCTTCCCATACCATCAGAGTTTACCTCTCCATTGTCATTTATTCTCATATAGTCATCAATTTATATAGTGCCTTTAAAATTAGTGCTTAATAGTATGGTGTTTGTTTCATCTTAAGCACCTCCTCCATGGAGGCAAGATTGAATGTCAGAGGTTCTCATGTCGCAACATGTAACATATCAGATTTTTGGTAAATATAAATGAGCAAATTCTGAAATAATTTTTGCGTAGGGCTAAGTAAACAATATGTAGTCAGTCACATACTTTTAGATTTTGTAAATCTTGAGGCATCTAGTTATCGTAAGTCCAGTGACTAGCAGCATGTGAAATGGAGAAGGCTAAAAGCTTGATAGAGTTCTCATCATAAGCTTACTAGAAAAGAGGTGTGTATGATTATTATCTAACAAAGTGGTACCTTTCTTTCACTCTCTCACGCTCCTTGTCGCTAGTTGTCAGTGCATTTATTCTGATACACTTTTGCAGATACTGTTATCACATACCCGGTATCCAAGCTAGTAAAGTTTAGGGATGTGAATCGTTTTTTGACGATTTAAAATATCGTCCGATATATTTTAAATTGTCAAAAATCGTTAGGGCCAGGATACAATACCAATTCCCCCGATTTATCGTCAAAAAATCGTAAATCGGGGGAAGGGGGAGGGCAGGAAAACCGGCACACTAAAACCCCCCCCCTCCCGACCCCCCCCCCCAAATGCCTTAAATTACCTGGGGGTCCAGCGGCGGTCCGGAACGGTCTCCTGCAATTGAATCGTGTTGTCTTCAGCCGGTGCCATTCTGCGCCGCCATTTTGCAAAATGGCGGCGCAGAATGGCGCCGGCTGAAGACAACACGATTCAATTGCAGGAGACCGTTCCAGACCGCCGCTGGACCCCCAGGTAATTTAAGGCATTTGGGGGGGGGGGTTCGGGAGGGTGGGGGATTTAATTTAAAGGGTTGGGGGTGGGTTTTAGGGGGTTTTAGTGTGCCGGTTTTCCTGCCCTCCCCCTTCCCCCGATTTAGCTACGGACCGCCGCTGGACCCCCAGGTAATTTAAGGCATTTGGGGGGGGGGTTCGGGAGGGTGGGGGATTTAATTTAAAGGGTCGGGGGTGGGTTTTAGGGGGTTTTAGTGTGCCGGTTCACGATTTTAACGATTTTCACGATACTCTAAACACCCAAACGGCGACGATATGATTCCCTCCCCCTCCCAGCCGAAATCGATCGTTAAGACGATCGAGGACACGATTCACATCTCTAGTAAAGTTATGATTGGGAATCTAAAATGCGTAGTCCAATATTATTTATCTTACCATGGCATGGCAGATATGGCAGTACAGTAGTGCTAATCTAAACAGGCCTAAGAAAAACTGAAAAAAAAAAATCAGGTGTAGATGTATCATATTTTGCCATTTAGAGTTAATTTGAAATGTTCTTTCCCATCTTATCTGCTTTCCTGATAAATAAAAAACATTATGATTTAACAGATTTGTAAGCGTTGGACATATAGGGGACAATTTTCAAAGCTATGTACATAAAACATGGTTTTATGGGTGTAAATGGCTATTCTAAAATAGTGCACATAACTCAGTTACATGTATACTTTTATGCAAACTGTAGAGAGAAGTTCTGGAGGACTGGAGTTAGAATTTAAAAAAGTATGTACATAGGAAGGATAACTTTAAAACATGCCTGAGTGTGCATATATATGCAATGTTATGGATGTGCCCGCAAGTACATGCACTCTATATAAAATACATATAAATCTAACCAAGAACATATATGAAAAAGTACACTGCATGTATTTTAAACATAGCTGGATAAGTTGAAACCTTATCTGGCTAATTGGTGACAAAGCTCTGGCTAAGTAGAGCTGAGGCAACTTATCCACCTAAGGTCTGTGACCTTAGAGAATCCAGCGGTAACGGGGGGTGGAGGGGTGGCAAAGTGGGGGGCAGTCCTGCCGACTTTCGTGCCGAATAACTACACCATAAAAGGTTGCATCAAGTCTTCCCACTGACGCTTTGCATTGGATTTTATTATGAGTTCTGACTTAATGAATATTTATTTATGTATTTATTGAAATGTTTTATATACCGTCATTCCAAGTGATATAATATAATATAAAAAGTTACAGGAGCAGTCAAAACACCTACAACTTAGTTATTTTAAGACAGTAAAAACAAATAGTACTCAAACAGTTAACATTTCGGTGCCATAAGACCAGCTTCCAGTTTTTCAGCCTTTTGTGCAAGTTTAATAAAATAAATTCTGAATATCAATAAAGCACATTATATTTTTCTTGGCGTGTCTTTTCCTTGCTGTATCCTTGTATTGCAGAAACCATGCCATAGGGGGATCACTTTTCCTCAGTCCATTGAACTGATGCCATGGAGGCTGGAGATGATTTGCTAAAATGCGCCAAAGGTATTCAGATTTCTTTAAAGAAGAAATTCAATTTATGTACATTTATATTACAATGTCTGTCAGGAAAAAACGGTTATAATCACCAGCATATTTTAGATTTACATTTCTTCTATGTATGAGGTAATGGTATTAGAGTAAACGGCAAGATTTAAAGTTAAACTGGACGTATGGTCTTATTTTCATCGCTGCTAAAAGCAGGTTTTTGCAGTTATTAAGGACAGCATCCGTTAGTATATATTCCATTAATATCAAATACAGGAGGTCGGGTGGCTGAAAAGATAAAGCAGCTGTTCTTTTTTCTTCCTTGCATTCTTGTGTGCAAACAGACCACAATTTATTTCTAGTTCCCTCAAAAATCTGAATCTCTTCCAAGATATATATATATGTTTATATTTATATGTGTGTGTATATATACACATACATACTATACATAGAACTACACGTTTTTAACTTCTGTTTTTAGCCCTCAGCTTTCCTGTAACCTTGCCAGTCCAATGCTGGAGGGAAGGTCTCCTCCAGGACTATCCACAGTGCCAGTCTATGTAGGCCCGGATTTAGGACCAGGCAACATAGGCCATCCCGTAGGGTGCCAAATTTTGAAAGCGCCAAAGAGGAGTGCATCTGTGCCAAGAAGGAGAATACTCCAGCAATCCTCTTCAAAGGGACACTTTTATGGCATTCTCGGATTTTGGGAAGGTGAGAAAAGGACTTCCCCCTACACATAAACTTTCTATCCACAGGGTCTCCCTTTCTCCCCCTCTCCCTCACACACTCTTCAACTCTGCCTATGGGTACAAAACTCTCAAATCCAGCCCTGACTCTATGGCTGGCAAAGGTTGCCACAGTATCAGCACCCATGTTACCTTCTTTTCTGGCCCTGAGTGTGCTGCCTCTGTGGTGTTACTAATCCCTGCCAGTCCAGACAAATACAAAGAACTGTGGCCTGAGCCATGCGTCTGGCCTAAGTGTGTTACCTTAACTCTCCCCCTAACTCTCTTGTATTGCAGCTCCATGGGTCTTCCACTCAGCAGTATACAGTATAACACTTCTACCAAAGTGACTGGCTGGAGGCTTGCCTTCTGCTAAATGTTTTAAAGCACCAGTACTGCCTACTTGCTGTAAAAATCAAATTTGCCTTAAGCAAGATAATCGAGGAACTGTCAAAGAGTTTTAGAAACAGATAATCCAGGCTAATTGACAGTGAGCTCTGGCCACCAGGGCTCAATAATGAAATTTTAATTTTATATTCCCTCTGAATATTATTTATGCTATTGTTGTGCGCCAGGTATTTTTATTTGTTTTGTCAGCCTCGTAACATCTTAGAAAAACATGCTTTGGCGGGTCTTCGTTCTTTCTGCCTGTGGCAAATTAGACTTTTGCCACAAGCAGGAAGCACTGTAACTTTAAGTGAAATGAAATGAAATTGGTGCTTTCAGATCACTCTCATAGGGGCAGATTTTTAAAATTATGCACGGGGGGGGGGGGGGGTACATTTGTGCATGCTACCCGGCGCGTACAAATGTACACTTGATTTTATAACATGCACGCTACCGCGCGCATGTTATAAAATCTGGGGTCGGCGCGCACAAGGGGGTGCACACATGTGCACCTTGCGAGCGCTGAGCCCTAGGGGAGCCCCGATGGTTTCCCCGTTCCTTCCAAGGCCGCTCCAAAATTGGAGCGGCCTTGGAGGAAACTTTTTTTTTGTTCCCCCCCCCACCTTTCCTTCCCTTACCCTATGTAACCCACCCCCCCCCCAGCCCTACCTAAATCCCCCCTACCTTATTTTGTTGAGTTACGCCTGCCTCTGGCAGGTCTCTGGCAGGCGTAACTTGCGCGGCAGGCCCAAACACAGGCCGCTGTGTCAGGGCACAGCCATGCCCCTGGACTGCCCTCGGACTGCCGCCATGCCCCCGCCCATTTTTGCAAGCCCCCGGAAATACGTGCGTCCCGGGGCTTGCGCGCAACGCAAAATAGGCTCGGCGCACGCAGGGGGGGGTTGTAAGGGTTATGCGCGTAACTTACGCATTTAAAATCCGCCCCCTATCATATATCACAACATTGCAGAACTTTTAATAAGATGAGTTTAAGGGCAAAAAATGGGACAACAGGTTAAATAGTCATCATAGAATTGTAAAAAAAAAGTACTAGGTGAAGTTCTAATGAGGCTAAAGCATCCCTAACTTTAGTTCTGTCACACAGTCCTCGTGGGACCATATGCAAAACAGTTTGAGCCTGATTTATTATTTTGTGCCTACAAGGAAATCTTTTTAATAGATGAGATTTAAAGGCCTACAAGGTGAGGCCAAATTTTAAAACGTACGCGCGGGCATAGATTTGTGCGCACAAGGGGGTGCACCTTGCGTGCACCGAGCCCTAGGGAAGCCCCGATGGCTTTCCCTATTCCCTCCGAGGCCGCTCCAAAATCGGAGCGGCCTCGGAGGAAAACTTCCCTTCTGCCGCCCCCCCAGCCCTACGTAAACCCCCATCCTGACCTTTAATGGCAGGATCGGCGGCTGCCTCCTGGCCGTGAGGGAACTTCGGTGGTGTCGGCAGTGTAGAGGTAATAGGGTGCTTGTGAGCTAGTCTCACAAGCAGAATCATAACAGATTAATCAATAACATTTTTTATTTGCAATAAAAATATTAAAAAAATATGAGTATGTTTCCCCGCAGCGGTTCTAGCTGTTGAAGTGTAATTATTTGAGGAATTGTGTTTATCAATTTAAAATAAGACTTTCTTTGCTATTATTTTTATTGCTAATACCAGAATCGAAAGTATTACCACTCCCTCACTGTGCAAGTGGTCTGTAACACTGAACAGAAGATTCTCAGCGTGGTGGCAAAATTCCGTGGTAGCAGCCATGATTCCTACATCCTGGCACAATCAGCCCTGGCACAGCAATTCACTGAAGGGAAATATAGTGAAGGCTGGTTGCTGGGTAAGTTAAGAATATAAGAAAATAATAAATTGCCATATTGGGTCAGAACAACAGTCCATCAAGCCCAGCATCTTGTTTCCAACAGAGGCCAAAACCGGGCCACAAGAACCTGGCAAGTATCTAAGCACTAAGTAGATCCCATGCTACTGATGCCAGTAATAGCAGTGGCTATTCTCTAAATCAACTTGATTAATAGCAGGTAATGGACTTCTCCTCCAAGAACTTATCCAATCCTTTTTTGAACCCAGCTACACTAACTGCACAAACCAAATTCTCTGGCAACAAATTCCAGACCTTAATTGTGCATTGAGTGAAAAAGAATGTTCTCCGATTAGTTTTAAATGTGCTACTTGTTAACTTCATGGAGTGCCTCCTAGTCCTTCTATTCACATCTGCCCATTCTAGACCTCTCATGATTTTAAACACCTCTATCATATCCCCCCTCAGCCATCTCTTCTCCAAGCTGAAAAGTCCTAACCTCTTCAGCCTTTCCTCATAGGGGAGCTGTTCCATTCCCCTTTATCATTTTGGTTGCCCTTCTCTGTACCTTCTCCATTGCAACTATATCTTTTTTAAGATATGGCAACCAGAACTGTATATAGTACTCAAAGTACGAGCTCACCATGGAGTGATACAGAGGCATTATGGTATAAGTTTTAAATCACAACACAGAAGCCAACCTCCTCTCACTAATAAATCAATACATAAAACCAAGAGGATACAATCACTATTATCAAAAAAATAAAAAATGCTTTTTATTAGAGAACAATGATATCAGAATAAAGTACCTTTAATATAATCCACTGTCTATCACCATGCAATGGGCCACAGACAGTATCAGCCGTCACAGCACTGTATTGTAATCTTTTATCGTTGTCTCATATAAATTATCCACTTAATCATCGTTTAATTGTTTTATATCTCCCCAAAATTTTTTATATATATATATTTTTATTTATTGAAAAAGTTAAAAATACTTAGCTCCCCTCTGTAGCGTTCACAAAAATGCCCAACATGGACCATGTTCTGGCCGTCACAGGCATTGCGTGGTGAGAGACAGTGGATTACATTAAAGGTACTTTATTCTGATATCGTTGTTCTCTAATAAAAATATTTTTTTATCTTTTTGATAATAGTGATTGTATCCTCTTGGTTTTATGTATTGACTTATAAGTTTTTTATCAGCTCTGTGGGGTACATATGCACAAAAATAATTTAAAAAGTAAGTGTGATATGGTGGGAATCTAAGCCATAATAATAAGTGCTTTTTGTACATTGGTCCCAAAGTGCTTACTAATTTGTGATCTTAAATTTTTTATAAATTAGTAATACCTTTCAAAAAAATGTTGTGGTCTGGGGTAAAAAGGGGTATATAATGTACAACTTTTTTCAGTAGCTGCATTTTGGAAAGTAGGGGATTACTTAGCAGTTCGCAATTAATGTATGTGGATGTGGTTAGAAGAGGGGGAGAGGTTAATAGTTTTGTAATGTTTTGTTTTCCAATTGAACTTGGTGGTTGCCCTCATTGGTACTACCTTGGTTTTGAATGTAGAAGGTAGACAACCAGGAAATTAGCCTAATACTTCATGTAACTGATTTTTTATTGTATCGTATGGACTTTAAAGGATATGGAGGTTTGTGAGTTAGAGAACAAATAGTAATGAGTCATATTTTGCTGACACATGAATCATATAAGTAACTGTGGCATTGTACACGCTATCTTGTACATGGCTGTCATTATGTTTTTTAATATGTAGTGGATGTTAGTAAACAGGGCTGAGTCCTAAAGGCATAATAGTATTTTTTTTCTATTGTACATAGAAGTCGCATTTGTAATTTTAAAAATGTTAGATATCAGCTTAAAGGAAACTAGTTAAATTAATGCAAAATTATTTTTTTTTCACACAGGTGATGCTGGTTATGCTTGCAAATCATGGCTGCTAATACCACTTGCTGTTCCAAGGACAGCTGCAGAAGTGAGGTATCCAGAGGAACATGTCAGGACAAGGAGTGTAATCAAAAGAACATTTGTCTCTTAAAAAGTAATTTCTGCTGCCTGGATCACTGAGGAGGAGCACTACAGAACTCTCCTGAGAATGTAGCAGACATTGTGATGACCTGTTGCATGCTTCACAACCTTGCTCTGCAGCATGGTCTTCCACAGGACATTAATCCTGACCTGGAGGAACAGCTAGACATGACCTCGGCAGATTCCAGAAAGAACACAGCCAGTGGAAATGAGATCAGGAGGAGTGTCATACAAGATTTTTGTGGAGACTGACAATAAGTACTATGTATTAATGTGCACCTCTTCTACAGGCGTTTTTTTTTTTTTTTTTGTCTTTCTACATACTTGTTACTAGTGTTAATAAAAGTTTATTTCTTCAAAATACACTTGTTTTTAAATGTTCTCTTTGTTGGATCCTGTCCTTAGTATGGGATGATCTTTGGGTTTGAAATCCTAGTGCCAGAACTGGGCTGGCAACACACATAGCGCATCTCTGCCTAGCTGAGCAACCATGTTCCACTTCATTTCCCTTCACACTGGGATGGTAGTCTCTGGGCTCATGGACACTGTCGTGGACATTGATGTTCACAGCATCCCTTAAAGGCACCAAATTTGGGCATCCGAACAACCTGAGATTGGTGACCCAAATCTTGCGCCTTTAAGCGAGGACTTGGACTTAAGCATCCAAGTTCAAGATGCCCAAGTTCAGGACATCTCTGGAAGGGACACTGGTCAGTAAGGATGTAAAGGAATTACATTAAACCACAGATTCACTCAGCTGTAGAAACATTATTTATTCACTAAAAAGAAATCAGAAAACAAAAGATAACAGTAGAACATATTGGAACATACTTCAGTGCCTCTCTCATACGCCAATTACAACTCCCGAAATAGAAAACACAAAAGAATGAATTTGGATTATTCAAAATATCTTCAACAGAGGAGGGGGTTATTTGTGAGACCTCTAAGAACCTACATGAGAAATACTCTGTCCCTTCTGTGAACCTCCGAGCATCACACTGTGTTGTCCATTTCCCCAGCTAGTTGTAGAGATGGATCTAGGGGCAGGTTTTCCGGGACTTCCACTTCTTTCCCAAAGCGCAACGAGGTTATGTAGCATGCAGCAGGCCATAACAATGCATGCAACCTTTTCGGGACTGTACGGGAGAGCACCACCTGACTGGTCCAAGCATCTAAATCATCCTTTCAGCATGCCAAATGTCCTCCTGATGACAGACCTAGTGCTAGTATGTGCCTCGTTGTATCGTCTTTCCGCCGCAGTTTACGGTGCCAGGAGGAGAGTCAGCATACATGGCTTACAGCCATAGCCAGCATCACCTATAAAAGAGGTAATCAATATTGCATCAAAGATGCTGACAAAACACCAAGAAACACATATATACACTACTTCATACGGCATATACATAACTGGCTCATTTTATACTACACTCACCTTAACAATACAATAGCACCAAAACACTTCAGGATAAAAAATTAACTTGTACAGGGTCCTGCATTCCTCCTTGCCACCTGGTTGTCTATCAAGACTTCTGATAACAACCAGCTATCACCGTATTTCCCTTTGGGAAAATCGATTGCAAGCAATGAATGAGTAAGGATGTGGGAATTGTGGCAACTCCCCATAAACCTCAATACCTACATTCAGGATCCATTGATGCGCATCACATACCACCTGCACATTCATCAAATTGAATGACTTCTGATATTGGAATGCACTCTCCTGTTCTGAGCTGGGGGTAAGTGTGATATGGGTGCAGTCTATTGCACCCAATACATTGGGCATCCCAGCTATATCAAAGTATCCATGTTGGATCTCCTGCTGTTGCCCTGGGTCCATTGGGAAATAAATATACTATTGCATATGTTTAATCAAGCCCTCGACTTGTCCAAAGTGCCACGAGACTGAGGACTGATTCATCCCGCAATCCAGTCCTACTGTATTCTGGAAACTTCCTGTCATGAAAAAATGCAAGGCACACAGATGTTTCACCAGCCCAGGGACCATATGGTTGCGAGAGGCAATGGGATCAATATCATTGCGCAAGTCCTCATACAGGGCCTCAATTGCTCCAGAGCTAATACGGTATCTTCACACCATTTCTGACTCGGGATGGCATAGAGTCCAACAGAATAAACATCCTGCATGAGACTAAATGCAAAATTGAATATTTATGGGTAGAAACCCCTTGTGTGTCAGGGAAGACTATAATGATAGGAGTATACTACCGTCCACCTGGTCAAGATGGTGAGATGGACAGTGAAATGCTAAGAGAAATTAGGGAAGCTAACCAAATTGGTAGTGCGGTAATAATGGGAGACTTCAATTACCCCAATATTGACTGGGTAAATGTATCATCGGGACATGCTAGAGAGATAACGTTCCTGGATGAAATAAATGATAGCTTTATGGAGCAATTGGTTCAGGAACCGATGAGAGAGGAAGCAATTTTAGATCTAATTCTCAGTGGAGCACAGGACTTGTTGAGAGAGGTAACGGTGGTAGGGCCGCATGGCAATAGTGATCATAATATGGTCAAATTTGAATTAATGACTGGAAGAGGAACAGTATGCAAATCCATGGCTCTCGTGCTAAACTTTCAAAAGGGAAACTTTGAGAAAATGAGAAAAATTGTTGGAAAAAAACTGAAAGGGGCAGCTACAAAAGTAAAAAATGTGCAACACGCATGGTCATTGTTAAAAAATACCATTCTAGAAGCACAGTCCAGATGTATTCCACACATTAAGAAAGGTGGAAAGAAGGCAAAATGATTACCGGCATGGTTAAAAGGGGAGGTGAAAGAAGCTATTTTAGCCAAAAGATCTTCATTCAAAAATTGGAAGAAGGATCCAACAGAAGAAAATAGGCAAGTTAAATGTAAGACATCGATAAGACAGGCTAAGAGAGAATTTGAAAAGAAGTTAGCCATAGAGGCAAAAACTCACAGTAAAAACTTTTAAAAATATATCCGAAGCAGAAAGCCTTTGAAGGAGTCAGTTGGACCGTTAGATGATCGAGGGGTTAAAAGGGCACTTAGAGAAGATAAGGCCATCGTGGAAAGATTAAATGATTTCTTTGCTTCGGTGTTTACTGAAGAGGATGTTGGGGCAGTACCCATACTGGAGAAGGTTTTCATGGGCAATGATTCAGATGGACTGAATCAAATCACGGTGAACCTAGAAGATGTGGTAGACCTGATTGACAAACTGAAAAGTAGTAAATCACCTGGACCGGATGGTATACACCCCAGAGTTCTGAAAGAACTAAAAAATGAAATTTCAGACCTATTAGTAAAAATTTGTAACCTATCATTAAAATCATCCATTGTACCTGAAGACTGGAGGATAGCTAATGTAACCCCAATATTTAAAAAGGTCGCCAGGGGCAATCCAGGAAACTACAGACAGGTTAGCCTGACTTCAGTGCCAGGAAAAATAGTGGAAAGTGTTCTAAACATCAAAATCACAGAACATATAGAAAGACATGGTTTAATGGAACAAAGTCAGCATGGCTTTAACCAAGGCAAGTCTTGCCTTACAAATCTGCTTCACTTTTTTGAAGTAGTTAATAAACATGTGGATAAAGGTGAACCAGCAGATGTAGTATACTTGGATTTTCAGAAGACGTTTGACAAAGTTCCACATGAGAGGCTTCTAGGAAAAGTAAAAAGTCATGGGATAGGTGGTGATGTCCTTTCATGGATTACAAACTGGCTAAAAGACAGGAAACAGAGAGTAAGATTAAATGGACAATTTTCTCAGTGGAAGGGAGTGGGCAGTGGAGTGCCTCAGGGATCTGTATAGGGACCCTTACTTTTCAATATATTTATAAATGATCTGGAAAGAAATACGACCAGTGAGATAATCAAATTTGCAGATGATACAAAATTGTTCAGAGTTGTTAAATCACAAGCAGATTGTGATAAATTGCAGGAAGACCTTGTAAGACTGGAAAATTGGGCATCAAAATGGCAGATGAAATTTAATGTGGATAAGTGCAAGGTGATGCATATAGGGAAAATTAACCCATGCTATAGTTACACAATGTTAGGTTTCATATTAGGTGCTACAACCCAAGAAAGAGATCTAGGCGTCATAGTGGATAACACATTGAAATCATCGGTTCAGTGTGCTGCGGCAGTCAAAAAAGCAAACAGAATGTTGGGAATTATTAGAAAGGGAATGGTGAATAAAAAGGAAAATGTCATAATGCCTCTGTATCGCTCCATGGTGAGACCGCACCTTGAATACTGTGTACAATTCTGGTCGCCGCATCTCAAAAAAGATATAATTGCGATGGAGAAGGTACAGAGAAGGGCAACCAAAATAAGGGGAATGGAACAACTCCCCTATGAGGAAAGACTAAAGAGGTTAGGACTTTTCAGCTTGGAGAAGAGATGGCTGAGGAGGGATATGATAGAGGTGTTTAAAATCATGAGAGGTCTAGAACGGGTAGATGTGAGTCGGTTATTTACTCTTTCGGATAACAGAAAGACTAGGGGGCACTCCATGAAGTTTGCATGTGGCACATTGAAAACTAATCGGAGAAAGTTCTTTTTTACTCAACGCACAATTAAACTCTGGAATTTATTGCCAGAGGATGTGGTTAGTGTAGTTAGTATAGCTGTGTTTAAAAAAGGATTGGATAAGTTCTTGGAGGAGAAGTCCATTACCTGCTATTAAGTTCACTTAGAGAATAGCCACTGCCATTAGCAATGGTAACATGGAATAGACTTAGTTTTTGGATACTTGCCAGGTTCCTATGGCCTGGATTGGCCACTGTTGGAAACAGGATGCTGGGCTTGATGGACCCTTGGTCTGACCCAGTATGGCATGTTCTTATGTTCTTATGAGAGTTGTACGTGACCAAATAACACGCTGCCTGCAGGATCTATGAATGGCTCTGGGCTGTACCTGAAAACATAATAACATAAGGAACATAAGACATGCCATACTGGGTTAGACCGAGGATCCATCAGGTGTTTTTTTGACACAGTTAGACCAAATATATCCTCAGCTTATCACAGCTGTGTGGCAGGCAGAATACAAAAGAACACATTTTTAAACAGACCCAAAACTAAAGGGTTCCTAAAAAAGCCTGGAGCTTTTACACATTATTGGATTTTGGGGTCCATTGTTCTAGTAACAGACATTCATCTTTTAGGTGTCCACAATACCAACGTCAAAGTCCAGGGCATCTTGTGATGGCCCCAGAATTGGACTTCCAATTGACAAGTTTTTAATAAAGATTTAGAAGGATTAAAGCCATTTGCTAACCTGTGGCTGCGCCGGTGCCACATGGTCTACATGGTCCTCTGGTCTTCTGTCGTTGGCAGGATTATTTGCTATCGCCCGTGTGGCTGCCCTAATTCTTGCTCGCAGACGAAAGAAGGTCAGCATGACAAGGAAGTAAACAGTTTCCATTGAGAAAGCAGGAAACCTTCAGGAACCACCAGCTACCACTGGCTCCAGTGCAATAACACCAGGGTAAGTCAGGCGCAAAATTGTGAATGTAAAATAACTCGCTAAGGATGCACAAAATTTTGGCGCATGTAACTGCATCGGGTACCAATAGATAATTGTCGCATTTAAATAAAATTTGCTTGCCAATGGCGCTATTCCCTATGCACAGATTATGCGTGCACGTTATGGACGCACTAATCCAGATATTACATTGGCATTCCTTTTGCGCTCTAAAAACGAGCGTCCAACTGCGCGCTCACCACCGCGCAAAACAGAATACCCGATATTGCATCAGCCCCCTTGATATGTAGCTAATCTTTCATAGATTCACTACACATCTTATTGGGATACTTCTAGACACCTTTTGTTAATTTAAGGACCCATTTACTAAAATGTGATAATGCAGCAAAGTGTGTTAAACACTGAACTCAGTGTTAAATGCATGTTAAAATAGCATTATCGCATGATAGCTATTGCATAAGAATATAGGCCCAATGCAAGAACAATATTAATCTGCTGCATTGCATGTGAATGCATGCAAACCATCTAATTTATATTAGAATGGAGTAATACAGATTGCAATAAACTTTGCAGTCCACATTAATTTTTGGAAAGTTACCAACACATCAAGTGGTGTAGTTTCCTCCAGAGAGCATTGTCAGGCTAATCCCCACTCCTGTCAGGCATACCAGTGTCAACAGGAGCAATTATTACAGCAGGTTTTGCTTGTTCAGTTAGAAGATGACCAAAGCTAGTTCAACAACTTATCTTGCATAGTGCTTAGTTGGTTTGATATATGTTTGTCTCTGCATAAAGCTACAGTGTTCTGTTTGGCTTTCTCTTTAGCTTTTCATGCAGCTCTCAGAGTCAATAAGCTTGTTGCCCCAGCTAAATATGCTTTGGGATATGTGGGTTTGTTGCAGGGAGATGTTTGGGTGTGGCAGAGGGTGGTTGTTTAACATATTCGCTCTTTTATTCAACCGTTAGAGCACTGGCATTCAGATAGATATAATGGTTATGTGAGGCAGATTGACATGTTTTGGATATTCTGTGAAGTTTAGCTTGATCTATGTTACATATTCATTTGCTTGTTCGTTAGTTTCAGTGTATTTAGGCTGGGACGTAATTGTGTGGATTTATTTATTTAAAAATGTATTATCCACACGCATTGCCAGAAAAGCTCAAGGCAGACTACGGAATAAAACATATATAAAAAGCAGAGTTAGACATAAGGAAAAACTTAAATACAGGAGACAGAGATACAGCCTGCAAGACACAGCAGCCATTAGATCCATCCACCCTAGATGTTATTTCAGCATTGAACTCCATCATTAATGTGTGTTTTTAATGCCTTTTAAAATATTTTCGTGCATTCTATTACCCGAATCCACTTGGGGAGAGAGTTCCAAGAACTAAAAAACTCTCTCCCTCATAGTATCCAGGCCATGCAAGTTTCACAGATGGCACTGCTAACAAGTTTTTATTTGCAGGCCGCAACAAACGGGAAGGTCTATCCAGCAGTTGCAGCCCTCTTGCATTAATGTTATGGATTTAGGAGGCCAATTTAAATTTGAGCCTCCATTTGATGTGAAGCCAATGTAATGATAATAGGACAGGGGAAATATGGTCACACATGCTCAGGCTGAAGCAATAAAGTGCGCCGATCACAACGCACAGGTTTACGCGCGTTTTGGATGCGCTAGACTAGCACCTGGGGCAATAAGGGGATTAGCGCGTCCGAAACGCACGCCCCCAACAACCGCTTAGCCAATAGCACTCATCACATGTAAATTCTATGTAGATGAGCTATTAGCTATTCCCCCTGATGCAGACCCCCCCGGTGCCCAATGCACACTTGTTAGCAGCCCCAGAGCTGGTTCTAAGTCATGCCACGAGTTAAGAGCTCATGTCAGCAGCAGCCCTGCCCCTCACCCTGCTTGCTCCCTGCTTTCTGCTTTTTCAGGAGCTGTTTTTCCCTTTCCCTCCCTCCTCTCCTTTCACCGTAAGTGAGGTGGATTTGGGCTGGGCTGGGCTGGGATGGTTTTCCTGAGCCTGCAGAAAAAGGTGGTGGTTGTTTGGTTGTTGGGGGAGGGGGATTGCTGATCTGCCCCGAGGTTCTTGAAACAGTTTCTCCTGTTGCACATTCATGGAGATGGATGGGTTTATTTTTTATTTATTTTAGCAAAATTACAGCTATCAAGCCTACTGAGAGCCCGTTGCAATTGTGGGCACACGACCACATCTCCTGGGCGCCCAATGCATTTGAGAGCTAGGGACGCACAATTTTTCCTTAGTGCATCCTTTTTTTAATGCAGCAGCTCATTTCAATATTGTATCAGATGCCCAGGAGAGGTGGCTGTGTGTGCGTTATGAAAATTGGTACTCAATATGAGTATCCGTTTCAATGAGGGTCTTATTGCCTCAGCTTGAGAAAAAAGTGGACTATAAATCTAAATAAATAAATACATGTACCCATCAGAATATGCACTGAAGAATCTTAAACTGGTTGCAATTGACACGTGATATGGCTAGACGGCCAGTATTCAGAGCTGCATTACAGTAATCAGAGCTCATCAGTGCAAGGGCCTGGAGAATAGTACAGAAGTCATAGGGTTCAAGGATTGGTCTCAATTTTCTAAGTAGATGCAACTTGTAAAATGAAGATTTAGCAGTAGTTTTGATGCATGGGATAATTGGCCATCCTGGGTCAATTATTATACCCAGATTCTGTACTTCTTAGGCGACTGGGATGATGTGTGACCATCAAACTGGAACGATGTAGAAAAAGTGGGAGATGGCCTTTTGCTAAGAACAATTCCATTTTTGCAATGTTTAACAGTAATTTATTGTGTAAAAAATAAGATTTAACAGTGCTTAGACATAGGGATATAAAATAAAATGTATAGGACCAGGATGAAGTATATGGAATAAAGAATTGAATATCGACGATGTAAACTTTGAAGTTTATGCTGAGGCACGATAGAATCTTGAATAGGGTAAATATTAAATAGGGTACCCAACAATGCTGTACCCTGTGGAACAATGGTGGTCACAGCATACCAGTCAGAAACATTACTGACAAACCTAATCTGCTGAAAATGATGTGATAAAGATGAAGAAAATCAATTGTAGACTGTGCCAGAAATACCAGATGATTTTAAGCTTGCTAAGGGTGTTGAAGGTAGTGGAGATATCTGAAAGAACAAGGGCATATTCCATGCAGCCATTGAAACCCCTGATGATGGTATCAAAGCTTTGTGGTCATCCTGACATATTATGGGCATAGAAGAGAGCTGCTGCAGTTCAATTGAGTATTCATCTAGGGTAGGCTTCTCTAGGGATGTTGGTACATTGGATGGGCACTAGAAGTTTGTATTGGGACCAGTTGATCCTCACATGTTTTGTGATTCTGATTCACTTGGGCAGTAATTACATTTGCTTTTGTTAAGGAGTCAACCTTATTCATAGATTTAAGAAAGATATTCTTTTGCTTTAGTGTATTCCCATTGGCCAGATTGGCTTGTTTTAACTTCACACTCCTCCTGAGTTTGGAGGAGAACATGGATTGGAAAAGATATAACTGGGACTGAAATGTGAGGTTTCTATGTATTTTATGTAGAATGGTGGATAGTGTTTCTCATGACTTACTTATGTCTGATTGTTCTATCATATACTATGTTGATAGCACACATCTCTCAGATATTGAAACAGATACATGATGGTCACGTACAGCCGCTGAGAGAACGCTGCTCTGAGCTCTTCTGAAATTTCCTTTGAAATGTCTGCAAAAAGGGGAAAATATGGGTCTACCCCTCCAACACCCCCCCCCCCCTCCCTGGTACCAGGGCAGCGATTAATAACATCCTACTCACTGGCATTGACAACAAAATTGGAGGAAAATGCCCCCGCTCAGGCGTTGGAGGAAGGAGCCTCTGCATCACAGGGGGAAGTGACACTCACCCCCTCCAGATCCACGGTGCCCATTGATGATGTCTTCCATCGGCTCCCCAGCGTTTGTCGAGAAGCAGCCTGCCGAAGGGGTGGCTGTGACGCCTGCAGGAGCAGAGGAGATTTCAACAGCTTGTCCGAATCTCTTGAAGGTCCTGCTGTGAGGAGAGTAGGAGAAAGTGAGAAGGTGGTCCGGACATCGACCTCCGAGCAGGGAGAAAGGGAGAGATGTGACCAGCTGATGACATTGGAAAGAAGGCTGGATGAGAAAGTGGGTGAGTTAAGCCACTTTCAAATGCCAACAAAGCCAGCAATTGTGACTCTTGACGCACTATGGGACTTAGTGGCTGGTTTGGGCAAGTCTCTGCATAAGACCAATGCAAAAGTTGAAATTTTCAAAACAAAGGTGGAAAAAATAGATGAAAATGCGGGGAAAAGTAAATCCAGAATTGATTTGATGGAAGCCACTTTGAAAACAAATAACGATTGTACTAATAAATTGATTAAAGAAGTAACACTGGCCTCCTGTAGAATTGAAAATTTAGAGAACTACTCCAAACATCTCAACCTCAGATTCCTAAACTTTCCTAGAATTGTTGGGCAAACAACTGATATGACTTAAGAAATATTTCCTTGAAAATTTGAAGCTTAACGAGCATAGTTTGCCGTGCATAGTTAAGCAATTTTTCCTTTCATCTCCACAAACAGCTAGATGACGTCTTGAAAATCAGGCTGAGATTATGGAGAATTTAACCCAGTACCTGGAAGATTCCTCAGTAGAATTGTGTGATAGAGCTACTCTTCTAGTTACATTTGTATCAGAACATGATATGGGAATTGTGATGAAGAGTTTCTTCAAAAATATGTCGCCCATTTTATGGAGCTATGGTGAGAGTTTTCCCGGACCTTGCTCGTGTTACACAGCAAAGGAGAAGGGAATTCTTAGCCTACAGATCACAAGTTAAAAGTTTGGGTTACTCTTATGTCTTGAAATATCCGAGTAGATGCATTGTGAAATGTAAAGATGAATGCTTTGGTTTTTATTACCCAGAGCAGCTGAAGTCGTTTGTAAATGCTAGGGTGATTTCTGTAATATTCCCTAGCAAGCACTAAGTGGGATCTAAGAATAGTATGTGTTGCCAATTATGATAAGCCATTTGTTTATTATGAGACATGAAAATGTTGGAATTGCCTAAGTTTACTCCTGAAATCTGTCTTCCCTCAATATTTCCTTTTAGAAGATGCCTATCAAAGTTTTTGATGACCTATGTTATAAATGTTTCTGTAGATTTTGTATTGATTTGATATGGATGAATCCTATTTTTTTCTTTAGTAAGAATTGTCTTATTTGTAATATTTGAAAATCACAATAAAGAATAAATTTAAAAAAAAAGAAACATTTTTAAATAATTTTCAGGACATTATGGAGGCAGTGGTGGAAGGTTTTAGGGTCAAAACTTGTGGGCAGTAATCATGGTCATGAAAACTGTTGTCTTCTCTTATGCTGAGTATGCTACCATCTCTACCTCTTGGGATTGTTCAAAAGTCAAAGTGTCCCTTAATCTCAGAGCTGGGTATAGGTGTAGCCCGGAATTCCATGAATAATACCGCCATAGAGTGAAAGGCAGCCTCAAGATCTAATACAGATTGTCACATGGCCTAGTTTCTCCACAGTTAATATGGGACCAGCCAACGCTGCCACAGCTTTGCATCACTGCAAGGTAATGGTGTATTGGCAGAGGAGAGCCAAGGGATCATCACAGCTATATTGACATCAACTAGTTGGATGGTCAAGTTTGGCAGCAGACCCCAGTCTTGGACTAGTAGTCCCAATGTGGTTTTATGTTTGGTTACTAGTATAGATTAATTTGTTTTTATTTTTGTATTAATTTTTTATGTATATGATTTTGCAATGATTTATTGTTGTAACCTGCCCAGCACAACAGGTTTGCTATGGGCAGGAAATGTTTTTAATAAATAATAAATAGTAACCACATCTCTTGCCTTATGAAAGGACAATAGGAATGGATTATTGGCCAATCTGGGGGTTCTGTCTGTGGGGAGGGGTGTTATTGGTATTATTATGATGTTTTGTATTAGTACTAACCCCATGAGTTTATAATGATAATTTGTTGTTAATAAAGCTGTGGCCTTAATCTCTACCTTCATCCTATCCCTTTCTTTTAGTGTTTGTATGGAAATAAAGGGGGCTGAGCCAGTGAATGCAAGTGCCTATGTTATGTAGAGATGTGCATTCATTTTTGCCGAATTGGAAAATTTCAACAAAATTGTCCAATTCGGCATGTTTTGGGGAGCCTGAAAAACGATAGGGATTTTCCCATTTTTTCGTGAAAATTCATTTTTCAGATTAGGGCGCACTAACAAAAAGTAACAAAATCTAACGGTTTTTGTTAGTGCGCACTAATAGGAGTTAGCGCGCACTAACTAAAAAAATTTTTCACAAAAAAAAAAAGACCCAAACCGCAAAAAAACGACATTTCCTGCAGTGGCTGAAAAACGAAGAACAACACGAACACAAAAAACGATTCACATCTCTATGTAATTGTACTTTCAGTAACTGTCAGTTTTAAATAAACTTTATCTGTCTTCTGTAGACTATTCTAGAATTCTTGAAATATATTTTATCTTCTGTAAAATATCTTTGTTTTATCTTGGGGGAAATGATTTTAGAAGAATAAACAATTTGTAAAAAAATTGTTTAGTTTAAATAAAACCCTAATTTTGCTTACATAATTAACATTTCAATGTCACACTTTACCTTTTTGGACACTGTTATCCAAAGCCTAGTCTTATACATTAGTATTTGTTAGTCTCTACCCTTTATTTCTAATTCAGATTTCTGGAAGACATAGAAGTGCTATTGTCGGTTAGATCAATAGCAGTCACTATGATTCATTTTCTGCCTCTTAGCATTTCATGCATAGTGCAATGAATTGCATATGTTTAAATGTTAATTTGATTTTTGAGTAAACAAAGTCATTTAGATCTTCCTTGAAACAGAAGGCACATGTTTTTTAAATCAGACTTTGTACTAAAAAAAATTAACAAATTGCCATATTATTACATAGCTGTTTAATCTATGTTAAGTAAAGTATCTGAATGGGCATTTATGTATTTATATGTGTTTAAGAATGAAAAAATCAGTAATGATTGTTCTTAATCATGAATTAGTTTTGGAAAACTTTCTCCTCACGAGTGAGCAGTGATAGTAAAACCTTGATCTGAAAGTAAACCATTGCTACTTTGTTGGTAACTAATTCAGGCTGCTTTGATTTGACTGTAAACTTAAAAGGAGAGTTGTTTTGTAAAGTTATGTCCATGCATAAAATACTGATTTACCTGTGGAAATGGACTTTTAAATGGTCCGCCTTATATGTGGGTCAAAGAATGTGTACTTTTACCACAGGAAGGGGAGGAATTCCTGGAGGGGCAGGTTTGGGGTAAGAGATTGGCACTATGTGCATACTTCTGCATTTTCAAAAGTATGCATAGTTTTTATTGGTAAAAGTACCTGTACAAATTAACAGCTGCAAATGTTTGCAAGTACTTTTCATTAGGTAATTTTCAAAATGAACATATGTGCAAAGTCCATGGCTAAAATGTATGCATGGACATTACATCTAGGTGGCCAGTCTTAAAATTATCTCCAGTGAGTCTGTGATATAATTGATCACTGGGAAAACATTTTATTTGGTGATAATGGTCACTTCTGCTAGGTTAAAGGCTTTTCTCTCTCTCTCAGTGGCATACTAAAGGGGGGGTGCAGGGGTGTGGTCCGCCCCGGGTGACAGCCAGGAGGGGAGTGCAAGCTGGGAGGTTGCTGGCTGCGAGCAGAGCCCAATCCCACTCGCAGTAGAAGAAGAGGGAGACCTCCAGGCTGTGAGCGTTGGAAGCACTGGGCGGCCGTCTAGAGCACCACAGGTCTGGAGCCAGCAACTGTATAGCCTTTTCTTCTTCCCGCCCCCCACGGCACAGAAGAGGAAGTGGTGGGTCTGCATGGGTGTGAAGAAGGAAAGATCATACAGTCGCGGCCCGAAGCAGGAAGAAGAGTAACAGCAACTGCCCCCTCACCCTCCCCACCGCAGATACAGGAAGTAGAGCCGCACCAGCCCCTGTGCTGCCTCAACAAAAATGAAGAGTCCCCGTCTGTCACGGGGGCTTAAGGAGGAAGCTGCTGCTGCTGAGCTTCTCATGGGGAATAGGGTAGGAAGTGAGAGAGTGTTTGTATCTATATGTGTGTGTGAGAGATGAGAGTGTGTGTTAGAGCAAGTCTGTGTATATGTGTGTGTGTATGGGCGTGAGAGTGCATGTTTGTGTGTGAGAGAGGGAGCTGTGTGAAGGGGTTTGTGAAAGTGTGTGTACAAGAGAGAGAGAGAGGGAGCCTGTGTGAGGGTGTTACACTCGTGGAACGTGGACCGAGAGGGAGTTGACACTACCTGTGAGGAGGAGCCCCACAGGTCTCCACTGTCGGTAAGCAAGGCTGAGGAAGAAGAGAGTCCCAGTTGGAGCTTTACTACTACCAGCCCACATTCTCCTTATGTTGAGCTCTTGGGTGCCGGGGCCAGCTGGACTTATGTGGAGTCTCTGCAGTGATGGAGTCCGGGAGGAAATTGAGATGCTGATGTGTAGGCCCAGTTTAGGAACAGGTAGAGAAGCATGAGGTCAGGTTCCAGGCAAGGCTCGTGACAGGTGGCATATCTCGTAGTCTAGTTCCAGGCAAGGGTCGTGGCAGGTGGCATATCTCGTGGTCTAGTTCTAGGCAAGGGTCGTGGCAGGCGGCATATCTCGTGGTCTAGTTCTAGGCAAGGGTCGTGGCAGGCGGCATATCTCGTAGTCTAGTTCCAGGCAAGGGTCGTGGCAGGTGGCATATCTTGTAGTCTAGTTCCTGGCAAGGGTCGTGTCAGGCGGCATATCTCATAGTCTACTTCCTGGCAAAGCTCGTGGCAGGTGGCATATCTCGTAGCCTAGTTCCAGGCAAGGCTCATGGCAGGCAGTGTATCTCGTAGTCTAGTTCCCGGCAAGGGTCGTGGCAGATGGCATATCTCGTAGTCTAGTTCCAGGCAAGGGTCATGGCAGATGGCATATCTCTGGTCAGGCCCAGTCCAAGTCAAAAGCCAAAATCAGTCCGAGGAAAGGGAGAAGGAAATCAGGAACTCAGGAATGGCAACACATTTCGCTAGCGCAAGGAGACCTATTGCAAAGGCATTGGATGAAGGCTGGGACTATCCTTATATAAAACCTGGGAGATGATGTCATCGGAGATTTTCTCGCCGCAAGCCCTTTAAATCTGGGAGAGAGGCGCGCGCACGTGCCCAGGAGGTCGAGAGCTGGAAAGGAGCATCAGCAGCGTTCTTGGCAGAGGTGGCGTCGGCTGGCAACTCAGAGCCGCGTGAGCGATGGCGGCTCTCAGGGCTGCGAAGGGGGAGAGAGTTGCGTCGATAGCAGCTCCCTGCCACTGCCAGGGAGCCCAGGCCTGCTTCTGCCACCGCTGTGCTGCGGTGGGTGTCTGAGGCCGGTCGTGGGGGCTCCGCGGCCGGCAAGCGTAACAGAGGGAGAGGGGAACCAGAGATCACTGGGCAGGAGAAGGGACGGAGAAGTAGGGGAGAGGAGGGACAGAGAAGTAAATCAGGGAGGGGGGTGCCAAAGAATTATCCACTTCTGGTGCCAAATACTTTAGGTACACCACTGCTCTCTCCCTCTCTCTTTCCATATATATATATATATATTCAGCTATGTTGAAAAAATAATGTGACTATAAAAAAAATGCTTATAAGGCTTGGAAAGATTTTGACATGTGTAGTTGAAGAAAAATATGTCTAGAAACATAAACCACTGTTGCAAAATTGGTTTCTTGTTCTGAATGTTATTGTTGGAAAGAGAACATGGTGCAGCATGTAAAACGAGACCAGAGATAGTCAAATCAATGGGTAGCATGCATACACTTTTCTACATTTTACACATATTTCAAGAAATCGTGGTAATTACTGAAACTAATTTTGTGATAGGTTCTATTTATTTCCTGTCATGAGTGATTTAGAGCTCATAGCAGCATATTTCTTAAAAACTCTGACTTGGACTTGTTTGGCTTATACTGGAACAATAATACTTCAATTAGTTTTAAAAAATGATTCAGGTGGCTAGTAAAACGGACAAAAACCAATGACACACCAATTTCTCTTTCTAGTTTTATGTCATTTTGTAAGAATTACATTCCAGACATGTATTTACTGTTCTTTCCATAGCACATTGGCACTGCAACGGTTCCCACTAAATTTTATCGTACCTGCTGTTCATCATTGGAAATGTGTGCCAGCAATTCTTCCAGCACATCTAGAGTTTGAATCAAACATGATGTATCTGAGGGACTTCTAGTCATGCTTTCCTTAATTCTATTATTCTTATTTCTTTGAATTCCTTTGGTCTGCCAGGGCTAAAATGTCTCAAGCTAAAGGCATCAGGAAGCACTCTATGCCTTCAATATGGGCCGAGCAAGCACAAAAAGCAGAAAAGCTAGGCAAAAAGGCCTGTGTGGAGAGAGAGAGAGAACTAGAAACTGAAGACTTGGCCTCTGAAGGCAAGGCGTTCGCTGAGGTGCAAGCTGCAGGGGTCAGCTGGGCCTATATACATGATCTGATGGACAGCTGGGCCGAAAAAATATCCAAGAAGCTAGATTCTTGTCTCAGTTGAGAAAATTGCCCACCTCAACAAAGCTGTTCAGAATCGTACGGCGCGTTTTGAGGAGCAGGGTATGAAGATTTTGTATTAGAAAGGGCCAAACACCTCAAGACCTTCCGTATGCTCTGGCTCTCCGTGGGGAAACAAATAGTTCTGCTTTATCCTGGCCGGGGAGTTTTGTGCCTGGAGGCTTTCAGTTTACGCCCCATTGTGGCTCAGAGCTTGAGCGACAGAGTGCTACTGATATCACCAAGCCAACCACTTTTCAACGTGAGGAACCGACGTTATGCTATTCCCGGAGGAGCGTCAGTGAGGTCTGGAGTGCTTACTCACTTTCTTTGCTTCCGGATCTGGTTCTTTTTCAAGGGCTCAGAAGCTTTTTTTCTTTTTGCTTTTCATGCCTGTATATTGCTGTACTGTTTCTGGTGTCCTTTTCTCTTTAGTTTAGTTTTTTTTGTAGCACAACCGGGTCTGATTATTGTATGGAAAGGACAAAGAAGTGCCTCTGAGGGCTTCCAATGCATGTTGAGATCCCTCCCTTATTTACTCTTGTTTTTGTATATAGTACTTCTTTCTTTTATACATTTTGTTGTTGATGCTGCAATCTGTGGGCTCAGCCCTAAAGGGATTTAATATTGGCAAGAATATAAGGGGTGGGTGGATCTTGGGTGGGAGGGTGTATCAGGAGAGGGGTATAGGGTGGGGAGTTGTAGAGGTTTGATCAGGGCTGCGTTTTAGGTAGGATTTGTAGTTAGGATTTGGAGGCAGTATGGGAGTTGAGGGTGTTTGGTTTGGACTGACCCTCCTCTCAGGTCCCGAAGTTTTTCCTACTTGAAGAGCATTGGGTCTTTAGTGGTAGGCAAGTTGCTTAGTATAAGGGGTGGGGGGTGCTAGGAGTAGGGGGTGAGGGGGTTGTATTTGGATGGGTGGGTGAGAGTTGTTTGTTTGATAAGGGTTACAATTGTATATTATAAGTTTTAGGGGTAAATGTCATGCCTTTTTACAGCATACAGGAATGTACCTTTTTGGTATCGTTACCAGGAAAAATTGGTACTTATTGGGGGTTGCCTATTTATGGTTCAGCACTTACCAACTTGCTTCTGTGGATGATAGTCCAATTACTTGCTCTTCTGTTATACTATGTAATGTTATTATATATGAGTTCTGAAATGAATTGATTGTCTCTAAATGTTTAAGGGTTATCTTCTCCTATCAAGAGAAAATGGATACTTCAATATGCGCACAGAAACAAAGCTCAGATTTTATTATTACAGGAGATACATCTCATCAATCAGGAGCATGAAAGGTTGAACCCTGGCTGGGTTGGGTCAATTTTCTATTCTTAAAATTCAAAATGTCGGGGAGTATATATTCTTATTGCGAAGAATTTACCTCAACCATTAACACATCTCCATGTGATCCTGATGGGAGATATATGTTCCTTGAATGTACACTGCACTCTGTTCATTTCACATTGTTAAAAGTTTATGACCCTAATGTGAATCGATCTGAGTTTTATAGAGCCTTTACTGATAAATTAGCCCTGTTTGGTTTCAATTCACTATGTATTGAGGGTTACTAGAATGTCTGTCCTTATCCATCAGTGGATAGAACTTTGACATCTAAATCTGGTGTCTCCACTACCAGTATTAGATTTAATTGATACCTTTCTTTTGGTTGACATAGAAACATAGAAATGACAGCAGAAGAAGACCAAACGGCCTATCCAGTCTGCCCAGCAAGCCTTCGCACTCTTTTTTTTTTCTCCTCTCTCATACTTATCTGTTATTCTTGGACCTTAGTAACCTTTTGGTTCTGTATCCCATCCACCCCCGCCATAATGCAGAGAGCAGTGTTGGAACTGCATCAAGTGGATATCTAGCTTAATTAGATAGTAACCGCCGCAGTAAGCAAGCTACACCCATGCTTGTTTACCCAGTCTATGTAATTCAGTCCTTGTTGGTTGTTGTCTGTATATAGATCCACTTTTCTTCATTCCCCCTGCCATTGAAGCAGAGCTATGCTGGATATGCGTGAAGTATCAGTCTTCCTCCCTTGCCGTTGAAGCAGAGAGCTATCTTGCATTGAAAGTGAAGTATCAGACTTTCTCCCCTGCTGTTGAAGCAGTGCTGGATATGCGTGAAATATCAGACTTTCTTCCTTGCTGTTGAAGCAGAAAGCTATGCTGGATAGGCATTGAAAGTGAAGTATCAGGCTTATTTGAGCCTGATACTTCACTTTCAAATGAGCCCCCCACATTTTGGGGCATTTCACTGTTTTATGTAAACCGGAGTGATTTGTATTTCATACAAGAACCTTGGTATATAAAAATTAAAAATAAATAAAATAAATATGATTAGGAGTAGTAACTGCCGTAACCAGCAAGCTCCTCCCCGCATTTTTTGTGAATGGAAATCCTTTTTTTTTTCCCCCCACATTACCTCTTGCCATTGAAACTTAGAGCAATGTTGGAGTCGCATTAACTGTGTGTATGTTTATTGAATAAGGGTATTATCTCCAGGAAATATCCGTCATTGGTATTATCTCCAGGTAGTAGCCATCATTCCCACGAGCCACCCACTCTTCATACACGTCCTCTAGACTTTATAGATCCACAGTGTTTATCCCACGCCCCTTTGAAGTCCTTCACAGTTCACATTTGGAGGCATTTTCATTCCTGGAAGAGGAATTACACTTACTATTCACCACAGTATAACATGTACAGTAGACGAGATTACTGCATGTGTACACCCAATCTGGTGTCTCAAATTCAAGGCTGTCATATCTTTTCTAGCACAATTTCTGATCATCATCTTGTTTGGCTTCAGCTTTTGTTGGCTATACCCAAGACTCTTTTTCCTGGCAGGTTAACACATCATTGTTGGGCGATAAACTTTTATACACTTTGGTCAAGGAAGCTGTCTCTGACTTAAATGCTCGAGATCCGGTTAATGATCATACATTTTTTGCTGCTTTGTGATGGGAAGGTGGAGTATGTTTAAGGGAAAATAATATGATTGTTATTTTATTATCCACTATGACAGCAATTTTCAAAAGCCATTCCCCAGATGAAAGGGCTTTTTGAAAATTCCCCACCCTGTATGCAGGTAGTTCTACATATTTTACCCCAATTGTAACGGAGATGTTCCTGGGGTAGGAATAGGCCAGGGGAAAAAAACACCATGCATAATTTTGGTTGGGAAAAATATCTGCAGCAAAAGGACGTGCAAATCTTTGTGGTTACTGTATTCTCGGGTAATTTTCAAAGGGAAAGTTTGTGCCTACTTTCCTTTTGAAAATGGTGCAAAATGAACAGATAAAAGTATCTGCGAACTTTTTAACCTGCCCACGTAGTTTGGGCATTGCCCCCAAAATGTGCCATAGAAAAGAAAATATTTCTCAATCATAGCTATTGTTATTTTATTTGAGGAACTGTGAGGGCTGGTTAGTTAGTTATTTGCAAAAATCACTGATGCCTTGTGGCCCCTACTGATCATGACCAAGTGTAAAGCTCATTAGGCTGTAAGTATAAAGTAATATTTTTCATGTAGCAGTTATAGGCATGTCAGCATGTGTTCCAGTGCCGGAACAAAACTAAGCAGCATTTTATGGCTAGCTGGGACAGACATATTGGTAGAGCAACGACTGAACTTTGCTGCAGAACAAGATCAGGGTACCTTATTCACAATAGGTAAGAAACAGCAGTACACTCTGGCATGTGATATTATACTCTCATAACCAAACTGTACAAAATATATTCATAGTAGGGTCACTTGAAACAGTGTCAAATGGAGTAGGTTCAAATCATAGATAGTAAATGCACATGCTTGCTCAACAAATTTTGAGTTTTGCCCAACGGATCTGGCTTGAACCTTTCATGTATTTCCCGCTACGCATAGCATAACATGGTACCATCTTGCCAAAGATAATGAAATGACATGAAAACCAGGTACTTATTACTTAATGTGACAAAACTGTTAGATCAACTTTCAGTGAACTTTACAAGTTTGCAGGAATTCTTCTAAGCTGGATATATACTAGTGCCAGTAGCCACAAATACAGAACAGCCAAGGGAAAGGAACTGCATCCAATAGTAAAGACAAAGCAGTTAACTTGTGTACTGGTACACAGACACATTTGCCAAAAAAATGGTAAAAAGACACATGTTTCTGATTTAAATGATCAGTTCTTATGTTTAATGTAGAAAATTAAAATTAAATAACTTAGCATAGATCAGTTTACAGGGGTTTAATACATCTGTTCTGCAAATAGAAAACAAAACTGAATTCCATTATTCTATGTACTGCAAATTGAGTTAGAATATCATTAATATCAGCCTTTCTTAATACATTAGTATGCAGAATCTTTTCAGTACCTTCATACATCAGATTTTCTAATTTTGAACAATAAAGTCGATTGATAACTATTGCTCAGTACTCAGAGGCTTTGCCTATTGGTCACTTTATTCATAGATGAACCGTTGAATGTTCAAAGAGGTAGAAAACAAGATCTAAGACAGTCATGTTTTTTTTCCATTGCTATTCTCTCTGCCAAATAATAGCATGATAACTGAAATTCAAGTTGTGTGCTATCTAATTTGAAAAATGGGATAGAACAAACAATTATATAAACACTGGCCAAATGGTTGCCCACCTCATAAAGTGCTGTTTGTTCTGGTGTAGCAAACATATCTTCCATCAGGAACACTGTATTTTAGTTTCTGCTCATTGCCCATAATTACACCTTGAATCACATAGATCCTACATTCTTGCATTGAAAAAGGCAAATCTGTATGCAGGAATTCTAAGGCAAAACATTTGCATGATCTACATGTCCATTCACATTATACTGTATTTACTTTGGATAACTCCAGCTGCCAGTTACCTTCAATACGCTTGATTGGAAATTTATTACAAACTATTTTTATATATTAAACAACATTACATTCTTGTCTACAATTATTTTATTTATATTCTGCTTTTATGACACCTCAAAGCAGATTACATACAGGTACTGTAGGTATGTCCCTATCCCCAAAGGGTTTATAATCTAGTTTGTACCTGAGGCAACGGAGAGTAAAGTAATTTACCCAAGGTTTCAAGGAGCAGCAGGGAGATTTGAACTCTAGCCACTAGGCTATTCCTCCACTCCATATTGGGGCTTATGTATTAAAATTTGTGCTAAAATATTTGATCATGTACTTACTAAACCATTGCTTTCTGGGCAATGTACTACAATTTTTTTCTCACGTGCTAAAACTTTGACTCAATAGAATGTGCACATCATGAGTGTGCAGGTTAACCTGAAAAAGTATAGGGTCCACACACTGTCTGTCTGAGTGCTAAATAATGCTAGGCCATTACAGAAATAGCATATTTGTGTTAAACTGAACATGCTAACTAAGTCGATCCATAACCAAGAGATGCAATGGTTCTCCGATCATTTTATTTTCCATACATCAAAGAGACCAATAAGAAATATCCACCAAGTTAAACTTGCCCCTTCTTCTCTTAAACACATCAAACACGTTGCCACAAGAGACCGCTCTTTCACCATAGCCGGAACCAACATCTGGAACAAAATGCCCACAGACCTGCGTCTCGAACCCTGCCATAAGAAATTCAAACAAAACCTCAAAACCTGGCTGTTTGAACAAGCTTATACGCTATGAACACCTCTTATTCTGAAATGCCGTTTACATGTTCCCTGTCTCCCTGGACCTATTCCTCTCCCCTATTTATTTTTCTCTCTGCTAATTTCTCCTTTTTACCCGCCCACCCCCCGTTTATGATTTTTGACTTGCCATTAACTAATGGAATATGACTCTCAACAGTTCAATTGCTTTTTGTTCTTTACTGGTTTCGTTATTGATTTATATTATGTTTTTGTTCTTAAATTGTTCTTAAATGATTCTTATTTTGTCCACCTTAATTTATATTGTCTTTAAAGCCTGTTGCTAATTTATTGTTTATTGTAAACCGAGGTGATGTTTTTTACGTGCCGCGGTATATAAAAAAACCCACTAAATAAATAAATGCTCAGTTCTATTCCTCAGTTTCTCTTCCATCTCCTTGCTTCAAACCTGTATAAAAGTGAGCCAGGCACAAAAGGCAAGTGTCAGAAATGGAGAAGCAACTGGATCCCAGCAGAGGACTGTAAAAGAGGGCAGAGAGTTGCATGAGAGGATAAAAGCATGTCTGTGTGGCTTGTATTCCTGTGGTGTATGACCCTTCCTGTATGTTTGTTTATTGTTCTTGACATACTATTTATAAAGAACATCTAAGCAGTTTAACAAAAAAACCCAATTCATAATTCTACTGTTAATACTAATACATATTAATTCCACAAATCACACAGTACACTAGCATACAACAATCAATATGAAATAATTAAATTTAGCATCATAGGTACATCCCATATATCAAATGGAAACATAATAAAAGAAAGTAGACTCCATGATCCTTAAATAGTACTAGCCAAGATTGAATCAATATCATATTCATAAAAATCCTAAGCTTATAATTAAAATACTGTCCCATTATATAGAAGAGACATTCAATTAGAAGAAAATTCCTCTATCTTAATTTAGATTGGAATTCAAACTAAAGGGCTCAACAAATTAACAGTTGAAGGCCTGAGAAAATAGCCAGACCTTTGCCAATTTCCTGAATTTGATCAAATTTCTAAGGATAATGAGTTCCATAAGTAGGGTGCCTGGTAACTAAATGGTGTATGATGAGTTACTTCAAGTCTGATCTTTCTTGGTGAAGGAATTCTCAGGAGTTATTGTTCAGAGGAACGAAGAAATCTCTAAAGCTGATAAGCAGTCAACAAATTAGACAAGTATAAAGGTTAACATATTCGTTCTGCTCAAAACACCAAAGAATCTTAAATTTAATTCTAGGTGAAACAGGCAACCAGTGCAATTTTTAGTAGTGGAATAACATCATGCATATTCAAATTAGCTGCTAAATCAGCACCCCTGGCTAATCAACTGTTTTTGCTTTTATGCATTACTCCTAGTAACGTTTTGTTAAACTAATTCTTTCTCTCTTAATTGTCCTGAATTGTACACCCTGTTGATTGTAACTTCCTTTCTTCTAGTTAAATGGTTTCCCCTAGTTCTACTGTAAACTGGTACGATAAGACTTCGTCTTGAGCATTGGTATATTAACATAAACAAATAAATAAATAAATAAATAAATGTTTACATGACCCAAAAATCAGCCTGGCCCTGGTATTTTGAAGAAATTGCAATCATTTAGTCTGAACAAGTTTCATACCCAGATAAAGAGTATTACAATAAGTCTGTGACATAATCAGAGCATGCACTAAGAACTGCAAGTCTTGCTTGTACAAAAAAGGTCAGTGGATAAGAGGTAAGTATGCATTTCTCTTTAACAGTCTTCTATGTCAATAAAGGTCTTGAAAGAGCAAGTGAGAGGACGTGGCTGGTGAGAGCATGAATTGGCCCCAGCCAGTGGACATCAAGGCGATTCAGCACTTTCTAGAATTTACTATTACTGACAGTTCATCCACCATTACTCTACTATTATTACTTCCATCATTGCCCTCTACTATAATTGCTTCCATCATTTCACTAGCAGGGGAGCTAATTTCAAAGTTTAACTTAAGAACATAAAAAATTGCCATGCTGGGTCAGACCAAGGGTCCATCAAGTCCAGCATCCTGTTTCCTACAGAGGCCAAACCAGGCCTCAAGAACCTGGCAATTACCCAAACACTAAGAAGATCCCATGCTACTGATGCAATTAATAGCAGTGGCTATTCCCTAAGTAAACTTGATTAATAGCAGTTAATGGACTTCTCCTCCAAGAACTTATTCAAACCTTTTTTGAACCCAGCAACACTAACTGCACTAACCACATCCTCTGGCAACAAATTCCAGAGCTTAATTGTGCATTGAGTGAAAAAGAAATTTCTCCGATTAGTCTTAAATGTGCTACTTGCTAACTTCATGGAGTGCCCCCTAGTCTTTATATTATCCGAAAGAGTAAATAACCGATTCACATCTACTCGTTCAAGACCTCTCATGATCTTAAAGACCTCTATCATATCCCCCCTCAGCCATCTCTTCTCCAAGCTGAACTGTTATGAGCACCGGTCGCGGTAAGCCGCGACCAGGAACCGCCCACTTACCCGCACAGCAGGGCCGGGCGCAGGACGCGAGGGCCGGCATCGACAGCCGCGTCGGGGCAGGGCTCGCCCTGCAAGATGGCCGCAGCATCTCCGCGGAGCAGCCGAGGCCACGCCCCCTGAAGATCTGTAAGGCCGCGCGGGCGGCAAGAGCCCAGCCTTAAAGGAACCCCTACAGGAAGTAGGGGGTTCCTTCCTGCAGCGTCTATCCACTATTAAGGCAAGGTCTGAGCCTTCAGACCTTGCCCTGGCTTTGGCTCAAGTGGTGTGTCTGTGTTTTGGTTCCTGTTCTGATTCCCTGTTCGTGATCCCTGGACTGGCTTTGGATTTTGCTTGGCTCCTGACCTTCGGACCGACTTTGGATTATTCTGGCTCTCAACCCCCGGACTGGCTTTGGTTTCTTCTGGTGCTCGACCCCTGGACTGGCTGCGGATTCTTCTGGTACTCGACCCTTGGACTGGCTGCGGATTCTTCTGGTTCCTGACCCCGGACTGGTTGCGGAGGACGCTGGCTCTTGAACCCTAGCCTGGCGGTGGTATACTCTGTTTCTGGCTTTCCGGACTATCTCTGTTTCAGCTTCTGCTTTCACGACCTGCTGGAGGCGCCAGCTATCTGGATTAAACGACCCGCAGGAGGTGCCTGCATCCAGATCATCATCAAATACATTCAGCAACCTACAGATTAAGCCTCGCCCACCGACGAAAGGACTTCACCTCCTCGCCGGACCAAGGGTCCACCATCCAGGTCATAACATGAACAGCCCTAACATCTTCAGCCTTTCCTCATAACCTGCCGACAAGTGAACAAAAACATTAAAGTGGATGCTCTATATAGAACATTTGACCCTGCAGACATCTCCAAAGACCCACAATATCTCATCAACCCAGCTAAAATCATTGTGGTCACCCATATGGCACCAGTTGGAATTCCTCCAGGAAGGATGTTTGTTACCAAGATTCACCAACGGAAAGCCCTAAGAATTTGAGAAGAACCTGGCTAGTGAGGCAAAAACTACTAATTAAAACTTTTTCAAGTACATTCAAAGCAAAAAATCTTTGAAGAGTCAGTTGGGCCACTTGTTGACCGAGGGGCAAAAGGGGTGATCAAGGAGCACATGTTGTGCTCCGCGGACCACAGGTCCAACCCGTGGCTTCTACTCTTACCTCCAGCCCGGGCCCATCCTGGCAGCTTCCATAAGGTGCAACAGATCCTTCCGGCTGGGATGTGGCCACCTGCCACAGCATGGCTAGGCTGATGTCAATACTGCCGCAGGTCCTGCTGCAGAGTCTCCCTAGTCATACGCGTGTCTGACTTGCCAGAACTTAAAGGGCCCATGGCGGGTAATCTTTGTGGCACCCTCCAATGACATCATGGGTCCTCCTGTATAAAGAGCCTGCCTGGACACCCCTCTAACACCTCAGCAATAGATCGACTCCATTGGAGAAGTGTTTTGCCTCTGTGTTCCTTGCCTCCTGATTCCTGATTCCACTTTGTGTCTTCTTTCTGGTTCCTTGGCATTCTGGTTTGTCTTCTGAGTTCTTGACTTCATGGTCAGTCCTCCCTTCGTCTGCAGCATATTGTCTTGCTCCTCTCATCGGATTGGACTTCTGGCTTTGACTTGGATTGGACTTCTGGCTTGACCTTGGATTGGACCTTGTCGCTGTTTGACCTCTGCCTGCCTCTGATCACTGCCTGCTTACCGTTACTGCTCAAACTCTGCCTGCCCTGACCAATTCCTGAACCACGACACTGAGTGAACTCCGCCCACCTCTGACCACAGCCTGAACTTGTCTCTGTTTGCCTGCTGCGTCCCGATCACTGCTTATCCTGACTCTATTTTCTTCACCGTGCTGGCCTAGAACCCCTTCTACGCGATGGATCTTCACATCCATAGAGGCCCACACCTAAGTCCAGCCAGCGCCGGCACTCGTAGGCTCAACCTAAGGGGATTGAGGGCTGATATTAGTGAAGCTCCAGTTGGGCCTCTGCTCCAGCCTGCTCCACCTGCCGACGGTGGGGACCTGCAGCGCTCCTCCATATGGGTTGCGCCAATTCCACCTTGGCCTAAAAGACCACTTCCTCAGCAGCATAAGGAAAATGCAGAAAAACTGAATACATTTTTTGACTCAGTCTTTACTGAGCAGGAATTTGGGAGTATACCTAAACAGGAAACATTCTATAATGGTAGTGAATTCCAATCACTAAAACAAATATCTGTGGCAGTGGAGAATGTAATAGATCAGATTGTTTCTAAAGAGTAACAAAGTACCGGGACTGGATGATATCCACCCTAGAATGTTAAAAGAAGTTAAACATAAAATTGCTAATCTATTACTAGTAATCTGTAATCTATCATTTAAAACAGCCACATTATCTGAAGAATTAAATGTAGCTATGATGCTGATTTTTACTTTTTGTTTTTTTTTTTTAACTATGGGAAACTATAGACCAATGAGTCTGACATCGGTGCCGGGCAAAATGGTAGATGCCATTCTTAAAAACAAAAAGCTAGATTTTAAAAAGCATGGACACGGCTATTTTATAACATGCTCACATCGGTGCATGCATGTTATAAAATGCGATTCTCGCATGCACATTCGCACTGGATTTTAATGTCTGCCCGTGCATGTGCGGGTGGGTGGCCTCCTCTGCATGCGGGGGGGATTTTAAAAGAATCGCGTGGTGACGTGATTGGGCCTTTGTCCAGTTCCCTCCCAGTCCGCTCCTTTATTGGAGGAAACTTCCCTAACCCTATCCTTCCTCCCTCTTTCCCTCTCCTCCCCGACCCCTAAACCACTCTAGCTATCCTCAATTTTTTTGTTTTTATACTTACTGCTCTTCCAGCTGCCGGCGCACACTTCCCCGAGGCAGCTTCTAAGGATGTTTCCCGGCCCGTCCCACTCCTCCCCACCCTTGGCCCACCCCTTTTTTGAGGCCCGGCACTTCTGCACGTATGGCAGATTACACACGTGGCTGGGCCCTTTCTAAAATGCACTCGGTGCATGCAAGACCCAGCCATGCGAATGACCCCTGGATTTTACACGTGCCAGCGATTTAAAATTCAGGCTAAAATCACTGGCCATATAGATGGACATGGCTTAATAAGAACATAAGAAGTTGTCATACTGGCTCAGACCGAAGATCCATCAATCCCAGCATTCTGTTTCTAACACTGGTCAATCCAGGATACAAGTACCTAGCAAGTATCCAAACATTAAATAAATCCCATGCTACTAATGCCGATAATTTAGCAGTTTATAGACTTCTCTTCCAGGAACTTATCCAAACCTTTTTTAAACCCAGCTACGCTAAATACTTTTACCACATCCTCTGGCAATGAATTCTAGAGTTTAGTTGTTCATTGAGTGAAAAAGAACTTTCTCTGATTTGTTTTTAATGTGCTGTTTCCTAACCTCATGGAGTGCCCCCTCATCCTTGTATTATCTGGAAGATTAAATAACTAATTCACATTTATCTGTTCTAGTTCTCTCATGATTTTATAGACCTCTATCATAACCTCCTCAGTTGTCTCTTCCTCAAACTAAAAGTCCTAACCTCTTTAGTCTTTCCTCATGGGATGCTGTTCCATCACCTTTATCATTTTGGTTGCACATCTCTGTACCTTTTCTAGTGTAAATATATCTTTTTTGAGATGCAGCAACCAGAATTACGCACAGTACTCAAGATGCAACCTTATCATGGAGCGATACAGAAACATTATGATATTGTCCGTTTTATTCACCAATCCTTTCTTAATAATTTCTAACATGACATTTGCTTTTTTGACTGCTGCAGCACACTGAGCAAACTATTTCAATGTACTGTCCACTATGATGCCTAGATCTTTTTCTTGGTTGATAGCTTCTAATATGGAACCTAACCATGTAGCTACAGCGTGGGATATTTTTCCCTTTGTGCATCACTTTGCACTTGACAACATTAAATTTCATCTGCCATTTGGATGCCCAGACTTCTAGTCTATTGAAGAGTCAACATGGTTTTAGCAAAGGAAATCTTGCCTTACCAATCTTTGAGATTTTTTTGAAGGTGTAAATAAACATGTACATTTGACTTGTTGATATAATGTATTTGGATTTTCAGAAGTCATTGGCAAAGAGAAAGACTCTCAGGATAGGAGATAAATGTTCTATTGGGGATTGGTAGCTGGTTAAAAGACAATGGTCAGTTTTTCAAATAGAGAAGTCATTAGTAGCGCATTACAGGTATCGGTATTAGGATCTGTACTGTTTAAATATACATAAATGATCTGAAAATGTAAGATAATCAGATTTGCAGATGACACAAAATTATTCAGAGAGTTAAAACAGCAACAGGTTTCGAGTTACTGCAGAGGGACCTTGTGAGATTAGGAGATTGGGCAACTGAAAGACATGAAATTTAATGTGGAAATGTGCAAAGTGATGAACATAGGGAAAAATAATTCTAGCTACAGATACATGATGGTGGGTTCTGTATTGTGAGTCACCACTCAGGAAAATGACCTTGGAGTCCTTATGGACAATACGTTGAAATCCTTGACTCAGTGTGCAGCAGCGGTCAAAAGAGTGTTGGGAATGATCTGAAAAGGAATGGAGAATAAAATGGGAAATTGCCATATTGCCTCATATCAAGTCTTGGTACTACCATAGCTGTCTCACAAAAGACATAATAGATCTAGAAAAGGTGTAGAGGAAGGCAACAAATATGATAAAGGATGGAACGGTTCTTTTATGAAGACAGGCTATGCAGGATAAGGCTCTTCAGCTTGGAAAAGAGATGGCTGAGAGGGGACATGACAGAAGTTTATAAAATCATGAGTGGGGTGGAACAAGTAAATAAAGGAAAGTTATTTTCCCTTTCAAGGAATACTGAAAGACAGGGACACTCCATGAAACTAGCCAGCAGAAGATTTAAAACAAATAGAGAAAGTACTTTTTCGCTCAGTGCACAATCAAGCTATGGAATCTATTGCCAGAGGATGCAGTCAAGGTGACTAGAGGTTTGGAAAAGTTCCTGAAGGAAATGCCAGGTAGACTAAAAAAAAAAAAGCTGATGCTATCCCTGAGAGTGAGTAACAGGAAGGAAATCTACTTCATGGGATCTGCCAGGTACTTGCGACTTGGATTGTCCACTGTCAGAGACAAGATATTGGGGCTTGATGGATCTTGGGCTGACCCAGCATGGCATTTCTTTTGTTCATATGGTCCTGTGAGTAAATAATCAAAATTGGGTGGCTAGGTGCAAACTCAGAGTTAGATTCATCAAAATGCTATGTTTATAGGAAAAAGCTGCATTACAAAAAGGGGCGTGGCTAGGCAAATTTGCAGCCTGCCACATCGCAGCTGAAAATGAAATCATGCAGCGTCGCAGCCTAGCTAATATCTTTTTCCCCCATAGCGCCCAGAAGAAAGGTGTAGGTGTTTCTAGCAAAATTTCCCACGCTAAAGTGTGATACTTTATCGCATGCAGCGCTACCAGCCCCGAATTTCCCTTAACCCCATCCAAACTCCTCCTGCTTTACTAGAAAATTTAAATTTGCATACGCAATTTGCGATGCGCTGCTTATTGCGTGCGATAACGCCGTAATGCGCACATAACGGCCTATCACAAATTGATGAATGACCCTCTCAGTGAGTATTCTTACCTGCAGAGTTTATTCCATAAGCAGAGCAAAAGATGAATGTTTTCACTTTGATTATTTCCCAGCAAAAGATTACTCTTAGACATTTGCATCTACTTTCCTATGGATAAGTTTTCAGCACAAAACTATACATAAGGGTTTGAATAATCAAACATAGATATTGTTTCTCTCTCTCTGCCCCTGGAAATGTATCCAGAGCCTGCAAAGAAAAAAAAAAAAAAGCTCTTTACCTAATAAAAATGTGGAAAAGAACTGGCCCAAGGACCGATCCCTGAGGCACACCATTATTAGCATCCCTCTCTTCAGAGAAAACTCCCTTTACCACTACCCTCTGTCGCCTCCCATTCAGCCAGTTTCTAACCCTTTGGCCGATGCAATAATCTGACAGGTAGATGTGGGCCACGCGCGAGCAAAGTGGATTTTAAAAAGTTGCAAATTATGCATATGTACCCGTGTGTACATGTGGAATAAGGGGACAGAGGGCAGTCCAGGGCAAGGCTGAGACTTACACCGGTGAACCTAACTTTCAAACCTATTGTGGGACTGGATTTGTGCACGAAAGTGGATTCACAGATATTTGTCCTAGTATTTTATAAACTTTGCAACATGTTGCTCTTCTCTGAAAGTACACACACATGTTTCAGTACATGCAAATATTTGCAATGCTATGAATGCGCTTTTTATATCTATTTTATAAACATGCATGTATACATTACATGTGAAAAAAATATAGCGTATGCGCAAAGACTCTGATTTATACGTGAAGGAAGGTATTTTATAAAGTAAGCACGTATAGGGGAAGATTTTCAAAGGGTTACACGCGTAATATATGCACGTAACCCTTTTAAACCCCTCCTGCGCGTGGCGAGCCTATTTTGCATAGGCTCGGCGATGTGCGCAAGCCCCGGGACGTGTGTATATCCTGGGGCTTGAAAAAAGGGGCGGGGGCGCGGCCAGAGGCCTCCGAAGGCCCGCTAGGCCAGGGGATTGCATGCTGGAACTTGGCCGGCAGGCGCAACTTAAATAATAAAGGTGGGGGGGATTTAGGTAGGGCTGGGGGGCGGGTTAGATGGGGAAGGGAAGGGAAGGGTGGGGGCAAAAGGAAAGTTCCCTCTGATGCCACTCCAATTTTGGAGCGGCCTCAGATGGAACGGGGAAAGCCATCGGGGCTCCCCTAGGGCTCGGCACGTGCAAGGTGCACAAGTGTGCACCCCCCTGTGTGCGTGCTGACCCCGGATTTTATAACATGCGCGCGGCTGCGCGCGCATGTTATTAAATCGGGCGTAGATTTGTACACGCTGGGTTGCGCACCAAATCTACGCCTGTGCGTAGGTTCGAAAATCTGGCCCATACTGTTTTGAAAATACTTATGAATACTTGAAATCACCAGTTTGCTAATACCACCAAACATTCACCCAATCTGTCTCCAGTTCACCTGGATCCACTAGCACTTCACCCAGATCTCATATCCAAAAATTGCAGACAATAGCAGGTCGAATTTCACTGGCATAATCAATTAGCAGGTGTAAAATTGTACGAACAAGTTGGCTAATGGATATGCATAAATCTCTTATAAAATAGCAACTTCTGCATGTATTTCTTGATCCTGCCCTGAAAGTTCCCTAGACTACATCTTTTTTGCATTAGTAAAATATGCATGTGAAACAGATAATACACATGTACTTTTGATGTTTAGATTTCTCTCCGGGTACTCAATCGCGGGCTTTCCGGAGGTGGCATACACTGGGTGTCACCTACTTGGGGCATCTATATCACTCTGAGGGGCGTCGACTCACCTGGCCCGAATTCCGGGAATTATATGGCATGGCTCCTAATGATGTTTTTCCCTATATGCAATTAGACCATTACATTAAATCTCTGCCGCCGGCTTTTCTGCAACTACGGGTCTTTCAGCGGGTGGAGGAGTTGTTGCACCTTTCCCAGATTAAAGCCCCTTCCCTTTCTATGTATTATAAATGTTTAACTAGGCTTGACAGTTTAGATTTTTTTGAGGTCATGGCAGCCCGTTGGACCGCGGACGGGGAGTTTCAGATGACAGCCACTGTGTTACAAACCTGCTATCGGGGGATATCCCAGATTACGAGCAACAGTGCTTATCGTGAACTGCTGTTTAAATTTTTGGGACGGGCGTACATTTCTCCGCAGCGGGCCTTTCAACAGCATATTGCGATTTCAGCGTGCTGTCTTCGATGCCCGGGCCGCACAGGTACGTTGACCCATGTTTTTTGGTCTTGCCCTGCGGTATTGCGGTTTTGGTCCCGTATTGCCAAATATATAGCGGGGTTATTGGGGGTTTCTATCCCTATAGAGTCGCGGTGGCTGTTGTTTGGTTCTATCCCGGAGCTGCGGATCCGTGATTTGGGTACTCGCCTTTTTATACAAAAGGCGAGCATGGTGGGGAAGAAGGTCATTCTTGGGCAATGGCGAGAGGTGGATCCACCCTCCTTTTGGGTGTGGAGAAACTTATTGTTTAATATGATGTATATGGAATCTCTCTCTTCTAAAGGACCTCCACAACTGCGTAAGAGATTTTTAGCCGTTTGGGAACCATATATTCAATCGCTCCCACACCGGGCTCGGAGCCGAATTCTTAACGACTGATGAAGGCTGACTCGAACTGCTGGAGTTTCCTCTTGCTTCAATTTTACTGCGGGACGTGGACTCGAATGTTGCTGGTCTGGAATCCAGTGACGGAATTTATTGGACTGGTTTGATGGTGGTTGGGGGGTGGGGGGGTGGGTTTCAGGGTTTTTAGTTTGTTATTGTTCTGATAGCTGTCAGTATTGCTGGGGGCGGCGGCAGAACAAACCGCGCCCAGACGATAATGTGTTGTTGTTTTGTTATTTGAAAATTTAATAAAAACGTTTAAACATAAAATAGCATGTGTATAAATACAGGCTACTTACATGCCTAGATGGTATTTTATGCATAGAACCCCTTTGAAAATTAACAGGTGAATTTTCAAAGACGTTATACAAGTTATATTTGTAAATGAAACACTATTGTAGCAATTTAAAAAGCTAACATGCGCTTAAAGGTGAATGTAAAAGAATTGCTGCATAAAAATGAGCATATGCAGGCACAAATTGTTGCATCGGAGGTGGACCCTTGGGCCGAGGTGGAGTTGACACAACCCGTAGATGAGGACCTATGGGTCCCCACAGACAGCAGGTGGAGTGGGCTGAAGGTAGAGGCCGCTGGAACTTCACCTATACCAGCCCCTGTTCCCCGGGGGTTGAGCCTTTGGGTGCCGGGGCCGGCAGGACTTAGGTGGGCCTCGAGGTAGATTAGTCAAAGAAGTTGGTTCAGCCCATAGACAGCAGTTGATAGATGGCGTAGTCCTACCCTGGACTGGGTACGGTACTGGAACTCGGGAGCCAATGGGACGGAGAGTAGCTGGAGGTGCTCGAGCAAAGATAGGCCAAAGCCTGATAAGTCCACGTCCAGGGAGTAGGCTAGGAGAGGCGTCAATGACAGGATTGGATCAGGGCCAGTGGCAAGCAGAGGTTGTGGCAAGCAATGTAGAATTCTGAACATGGAGAAGCCTATAGCATAGTCAATCAAGGCAATGGTCTGATCACGGAGAAGTCAGGTATAGTCAGGCGAGGCAAAGGTCTGGGTCTGGAGATAGGCAGTAGTCAGGCATAGCAGAGGTCCGGGTCTGGAGATAGGCTGAAACGTAGTCAAACAAAGCAAAGTCGATATCCGTAGAGTCAGTCCAAAACATAGACAAGGCAGGAAGGATGAAGACAGGAACTGGGAACAACGAAGGTCAGGAACACGGAATAGAGAGGATTCTCTATCAGCAACGAGTACTCAGAGTATGAGGAGACCTGTTGCAAAGGCAACGCTATGGAGTGAAGCCTGAGCTTAAATACACTGGAGAGTCTGACATCATCATCTGGGGCTGTGGCCAAGTTCCTGCTGCAGGCCCTTCAAAAGGATCAGCAATGCGCACGCCTAGGGAGGGGTGTGGCCCGGGTGGCGGCATCTCTCTGCGGACCATGCAGAGAGGCCCGACGAGCAATGGTATCTTGACTGGCAACATTGGGGACCAAGGCAGAGCCAGAGGCACTGGGGGCGGCCCGAAGTCGGAGCCAGTGGCCCACCGCCGCTAGCGAGGAGGAACCAAGAGCTGGAGTCCGTGTAAGAAGGTGAGGGGGCTGCGCCGCGGGTCTGCCACAGACTGCACACGAAACACAAATAACACATATTCTTGCAACTGCTATTTTATAAACTTCATACATATGCAAGCAATGGTGAACGAATAAATTTGCTCATATAAAAAAGGGGTAGGATGGGTGGAGCCAGGGGCATTCTGGGGCGGGGCAACATTTAGGCGTCTAAGGTGCTAGTTTATAACCTAAGAAAGTGATGTGTGTATGGCTCTTACCTGCGCATATTTACAACTGCTATATTTCTGGTGTAAGTCAGAATATAATTTTTTATAGGCAAATACTGACTGGGTAACCTGGGGAGAGTGCAGGCTAAAGAACTAGGGGGAGTCTTGATGACCTAGAGATAGACAGGGCAAACTGGTTGACTAACTGGTTTAATTGTTAAATGCCTTCATGTGTGCATGTTATAATATTTGACAATTTACATGTGAAAAAGATGACAAGTGCTAAGAAAAATAGGCAAGTTAAATTTCCTTGTGTAAATGATTAAAATTAGGAGCTCAAATACGCGTGCAGAGCAGATTTCTGCCACTTATCTGGATAATTTTTTTACTTATCCAGCTAAGTGGCGGACAAGATTTAAAAAGCGCTACTCAGCCGGGACAGGACCCACGCTCCCAATCAGCTGCAAAACCAGCCGGAGCTGCATGGCTGCCTCCCCAACTACTGGGACTTTGGCTGTCCCAGCCAGCAGTGGCAACAGCGTTTTGGAAGGGTGGGGGGGATGTTCCAATAGCAACCTCACTAACTCCGGCTCCATTCCCCCTTCCGCCTGATCAAAGCAGCAACCACAGTGTTGCACTCGCCCCCTCATTTACGCACCAGGGGGAACAGATGGAGAGAGGGAATGGAGCACGGCCCCGAAACAGAGGGAGCATGCAGTTCTAGTGGCGAGTATTCAGAAAAACACTAAAAAAGAGAGGCTGATGGGCAGACTGGCCTAGCTTTAAATCCTGCTTTCTGTGCCCTCCCTTGCTCCAGAAAAGGAGCATCTTCCAGGTTATTTATGTATTTAAGTGTTTTATATACCATCATTCCAAAATATGATCACAACAATTTTCAGAGTTATTGTTCAGTTTCAGGGTCAGCATTCCCATTTTAGGTCATGTTCTGGGTTTAATACAAACAGTTAAACACCCCTTATCTGGGGTGGGTCGGCTCCTAGATAGATTCTTTAATATTAAATAACTATTAATTGGCATCATCATTTTTCTTTCATTAAAATGTTAAAAAAAACCTAATAAACTGAAATCTGAAATTCTCGTCAGTAAGAAAATCTATATATAAATGATAATGATTATTTTTAAATATAGGCACTGTCGTCTGCATGAGTAGTAATGCAAATCACACCTAGCTACATACCAAAAGCCAAATTGTTATATGGTCTAGTAGTATAAATCTGCTGGGTTTAGCTTGAAAGACGCTGCAGATTTTAGCCTTCTAAGCATTGCCAGTGAAACGCATTATGATGCTAATTATGAAAAAAATGAAAAGGATTTATAATAAGAGTAGCACTAAACATATCCATATCTAAGCAGATCTTTAATGCACATCAGAATTTTAGCAATTATTAATAGCCATTTGTGAAACTTGATTGGGAGGTAATTTGAGCTCCTTACTGTTACACAGAGAATAAAAAAACAAAGGGGACATTCCCAAGGGCATGTTTAAGTCAGGAGAGTAAAGTACGTGGGTAGAATGGAATTTTCAAATTTGCTTGCATACTTTTTACCCCTTTGCTCCACCCCTAGAAACAAAGAGATAAAAAGTCTGCAGGTTCGTTTGTTGCTGGGCACCTGCATAAGCACATTTTCAAAAGAAAAACTAAAAATGCTGTTTTCTTTGAAAATTGCCTACCAGGTCCGCAGGTACAAAACTACTCGTGAACTTTACAAGCTAGGGATGCTACTAAAAATTGGCCCTTAAACATTAATTAACATTCGTCTAAGAAGTTTAGATCATGAAAAAATAAACAGTATGTTGTAATATATTCACCTAACCTTACGTCTTTTTCGTATTTTACTTTTTTTTTTTTGCTGTTGTAAGAGATTGCCATTGATAGATATTCCAAATCTGTTAAAAAAAAAAAATATGACCGTGATCCTTGTGATGCAGAAGCCAGTAGGAGATATATCATAAAAATAATGTATCGACTAACAGAATTATAAGCCAGGTAGCTGCGACCAGTTCATCACAAAAGGAAAGGGCTGACACTAGAACGCCCCTACCTAAATGCACAAAACACAAACCAGATCCAGATTGGTGCAAATTGGCCTCAGCTTTATTAAAAGAAACCGATGAACAAATAAAGACCTAAACACCTGAGCCATAACAGGTCATGCTAGCAGGTGCCCTTGCAGCAGGCAGGCAGCGTGCCACGTCTGCGGCCACGGACAAGCAAGGCTCTATCCTTTCTAGAGGTGTTTCTTGAGGGCATTTCTGGTCATCCCATCTCACACAAGCAAGGTGACTGCCCAACTGCCGGGGACATCCGGTCTGCCGTCACACAGGGTGCCCAGCGGATCTGAGGGCGGGCAGACAGCCCCCCCCCCCCCCCAATGTATCATCTAATGCCAGCCAACAAGCCATGCACTATCTCCTATCAGAAACCCCCGTCCGGTGGAGTACCCCTGCCATATGGCCCAGGTAGCCTCCAGGTTTACCTGGAATCCTCCCCATACAAATACTATAACCAAACGTTGCACTACATCCCAAACACCACTCGGTGCAGGGCCTCTTGAAGATGTTCAGGAAAAGGTTCTGTGCCATGTCAGACTGGCGGGCCTCCTGGCTGGGATGCATGATATATGGGGAAGCTGCATTGCTGGGTTCCCCCAAATGGGTACCACCCACTCCCTGAAGGGGTATAACCATTTGGGTTGAGCAGTCGTTCCCATCCAGACTGCTTGAGGGCCGGCTGGGTTACAATCCCCACTGACCCTGGTCCCATTTCTCCCGCTGCACTGCTCGCATCATGGCTTGTCCCTTCTGATGCCGAGTCCCCAGCTGGTAACTAGGACCCACTCCCTCCATGGTTGCTCCACCGGGGAGGGGAGTGCAGTGCACTCCCTGACTCAGTGGGTGGAGCTGCATAATTCATCCCTCCTCCCCCGGGGGGTGGGGGAGGGTCACACAGCAGCACAGTGAGGGACTGCCTTGCAGCTACGAGACCATGGCCGGATCGAAGGGCTGCAAGTGGAACTGCGCGTGAAAGCAAACAGTCACTTTATTTTTTCTTTGCCAGAGGCCCTGTTTCAACCTTCTGTCAGTAATCCAAGCTGTCTCGCTTTTTTTAAATGATTATTATTATCCAATTGTCCAAATTGCATCCAAATCGGCAGCCAATGGGGGCAGGGTGGACTCATGGATCCGACGCGGAGAAGGCAGCAGCTTGGGAAGCAGGAGGAAGAAGGAGAGCTATGGGTTGTGCTCCGGGGGTCAGCTCTCCCGTGCTGCTGCATCCACCTTCTAGTCTGCCCCTAAATTCAAATTCCCCCCAGTGGGCTCACCGGGAGTCTGCGGCTCATCCAATTCAATTCTCCTCCCTTTGGGAAGCTCATCCCCTTCTAAGGGCCAGGACTGCCTTTCTCCCTACCGATCCCATGCCCGTTCCACCTCCCCAACCTCTGTGCAGGTCCGTGGCTCCACCCTTGCCAGGGCAGCATCCCCGTGGCACCCACATCTCTAGAAGGCGATGCCATCGCTGAGGCAGTGCTGACACCACGGCTCAGGAGCCCAGGACCAGCCAGTTAGTGCCTGCCTGTTTCCCTCTCCCCCCCACCCGGGTTACCGGCAGCATCCGTGCACTGGCCCCACAGCTCATCATAAGCACAAAGGAAAAAAACCAAAGGAAATATATCATTGCATTTAAAATCTTCTATTCCTGGCCTTATTAAGACAGCTTTCATTTTTTATTAACACCTAAAACTTACAGAAACGTGCCTGCGTGCATTTTAGACAAACACTTCTTCAAAGCTGATTGATTGTTTTTTTATCCCTTTCTCATTTTATATTTGCTTACTCAACCTTTACAGCTCTTTTGTTGCTTGGTAATAGGTGAGATCGGCAAATACCAGTTATGAGTCACTAGAACTAAAGGTCCTTTCATGTAGAAGGCAATATAGAACGAGCAATTGGTTTGAGCCTTCTTTGCAGTTTACATACTATAGTGGCCTTCTTCAGAAACTATACAATTTAGTTTGCTTTGTCAGTTGATAAAGGCAAGAGAAAGCTTTGTAGCATGTTGACAAATCCTACTTGTAAGATCATAGGTCATTGACTAGAGTAAGAAGACACAGCTTGCTGCATGGTCCCAGAATGCCTTGAGATTGCCTGAGCTCACAAATTCAAATATATAAAGTCTTCAAAGATCAATGGAAATGATTTAATTTAATTTGAAGCTTATTCTAGCGAATAAACAAAAGTCAAAGATCTATACGTTGTATGCAAAAGGCTTTTCAGAAGGAAAAATATTAGAAGAATGAAATGCATATGTGTAAGAAGAAGAATGGTTTTACATCACCAGCTTATTTTTTATTGATCAGCTTGTTCCTGTTTTTGAAAATAGCATTTGCTTCAATTTGTGATAATAGGTATTTGCCGCATATTACCAAGGATAAGAATTTAAAGTGGTAATACAGCATTTTTAAACAAGATGCCAAGGGTACCTACTCAGTCACTGTCTGGGCAGCAAAGTTATCTGGCTAACTTTGGAAATATATTTGATAGTGCAGCTGCACTATGGAATAAAAGTAGCTCTCTTAAAGTTAGCTGGATAACTTGATCTAGCTAACTTTAGGTCAGCTCTTTGGTGTGACTAGACCTAGTTGTCCGGCTTACTCTGAATATTGGAGTTAGTCAGATAACTTATCCAGCTAAAGTAACTCTTCCCTAAAATACCCCTGGAACACCCCCAAGATATCCAGCTAAACTTTAGCTGGATAAGTGCCCAAATAGTCAGTTAGCTGAATAATTTCTGAATTATCTTCCTAAATCCCTCTGAATATGGACCTCCTAGCTCCATTTATAATTTTACCAAGTTTATTCCTTTTTCTCCTTTTTAAATGAAAAATGATTTTTTTGTTATATACAAACTTTCCAAAATGCATTTACCTGTTCATTGCTGGCAAATTGATTTTCAGTGCCAATGCACAGACAGACCAAAGTTAAAGAACCCCGTCTATAACTGAGAGAACTGCACTGTGGGGAACCCCGTCTATAGCCTGCAGAACTGTACTGTGGGGAATAAAAGTAACATAGTAACATACATAATAAATGATGGCAGAAAAAGACCCAAGTGGTCCATCCAGAAAGCCCAGCAAGATTTCATTTATTTATTATTTTAATTTATATTTTTCTCTTAATGTAACGAAGAGCATAAGACATGCATTGCTGAGTTGACCAAAGGTCCATCAAGCTTAACATCTGTCTTCAACAGTGGCCAACCAGTTCACAAGTACCTGGCAGAACCTAAAGGGTAAATCCATTTCTTGTTGCTCAATCCCAGGCATAATCAGTAGAAACATAGAACATAGAAAGCAGATAAAGGCCATATGGCCTATCTAGTTTGCCCATCCACTAACTTCCCCAAGTCTATCTGGCTAATAATTGTTTATGGACTTTTCCTCCAGGAACTTGTTGCCATATTAAATGCCTAGATCACATCTTCTAGCAACAAATTCTACAGTTTTGTGTGATGAGTGAAAAAATACTTTCTCTAATATGTTTTAAACCTACTGCTTGTTTCATGAAGTGTCCCCCCTAGTATTATTAGAAAGGGCAAATAACTGTTTCCTACTCATTATGCCCTACTCATTATTTTATAAACCTCTATAATATTCTTTTCTGGTCATCTTTTTGTCAAGCTGGAGACCTAACCTACTCAGCCTTTCTTCATAAGGGAACCGTTCCATCCCCTTTATCATTTTTGTTGACCTTCTATGTATCTTTTCTAAATTTGTGATGTTTTTTGATCTGGGGTTATCAGAACTGCACACAGTGCTCAAGGTGCAGTATCCCCATAGATGTATACAGGGAGAATGACTTGTGTGCGAGCACATATATGTTGCATATATGGGCTTGCACACATGTACTCATATTTTATAATCCTTGCATATTATAAAATATACCTATCTTTTATCTAAAACAAATGCATGCATGCGAACAGCTTGTGTACATCTTTCAAAAAACGGAAAAGGGATCCAAATGAAGAAAGCAGGAAAGAGCATAAGCTGTGGCAAATTAGATGCAAAGCATTGATGAGGAAAGCAAAGTCAGAATTTGAAAGGATGCTTGCTGTGGAAGCAAAGACTCATAATAAAAACCTTTTCAGGTACATTGAAAGCAAGGGTGTCAGTTGGACCATTAGATGATCATGGGGTAAAAGGGCACTAAGGGAGGGCAAGGTCATAGCAAAGTAACCAAATGAATTACTTGCTTCTGTCTTTACTAAGGAAGATATAAAGCAGATACACATGCCAGAAGTGATATTTAAAGGTAATGATTCAGAGGAACTGAAACAAGTCTCAGTGAACCTGTAAGATGTAATAGGGAACACTGACAAATTAAAGAATAGCAAATCTCCTGGACCAAATGGTATAAATCCCAGAGTGCTGAAAGAACTGAAAAATGAAATTGTAAACCTACTATTAGTAATCTGTAACTATAATTAAAGTCAGCTACGGTACTTGGAGGGTGGCAAACCTAACACCAGTTTTTAAAAGGTTTCTGGGTGATCCAAGAAACTATAGATCGGTGAGCCAGATATCAGTGCCAGGAAATATGATTGAAACTATTAAAAAGAACAAAATTACTGAACATATACATAAACATAGTTTAATGGGACAAAGCCAACATGGATTTAGCCCAGGAAAGTCTGCTACACTTTTTGAAGACATGTGGATAAAGGTGAACTAGTTTATATTGTGTATCTGGATTTTCACAAAGCATTTGACAAAGTACCTCAAGAGAGACTCTTGAGGAAATGTAAAAGGCAAGTAATAGAAGACAATATACTATTGTGGATTGAGAACTGGTTAAAAGAAAACAGAGAAAATATCAAAATGGTAAATTTTCTAAGTAGAGAATGGTGAATAGTGGAGTACCCCAGGGATCTGTACTAGAACCACTGCTTTCCAACATACTTATAAATGTCTTAGAGATGGGAAGAATGAGTGAGGTGATCAAATTTGCAGATGATACAAAATTATTCGAAGTTGTAAAATCACAAGAGGAATTGTGAGAAATTGCAAGAGGACCTTGTCATACTGGGCATCCAAATGGCAGATGAAATTTACAGTGGACAAGTGCAAAATGATGCACATAGGAAAGAGCAGCCCAAATTATAGATACACAATGCAAAGTAACACATTGGAAGTTACCACCCAGGAAAAGTATATAGGCGCCATTGTGGTAATAGGTTGAAATCCTCTGCTCAGTGACGGCGGCAACCAAGAAAGCAAATGGAATGCTAGGAATTATTAGGAAAGGAATGGAGAATAAAACAGAGAATATCATAATGCCTCTGTATTTTTCCAAGATTTGACTGCACCATGAATACTGTGTGCAATTCTGGTCAATTTATCTCAAACAAAGATATTGGAATTAGAAAAGTTACTGAGAAGGGAAAACAAAATGATAAAGAGCATGGAACGATTCCCCTATGAGGAAAGGTTAAACAGGTTAGAGCTCTTCAGGTTGGAGAATAGATAGCTGAGGGGAGATATGAGAGAGCTCTATAAAATAATGAGTGGAGTGGATCAGTGGAATGGGTAAACACAAATCAGTTGTTTACACTTTCAAAAAGTATAAAGACTAGGGGACATACAGTGAAGTTACTAGGTAATACATGAAAAACAAAGAGGAGAAAATATTTTTTAACGCATAATTAAACTCTGGAATTCATTGCTGGATGATGTTGTACAAGTTGCTAATGTAGCTGGGTTTAAAAATGATTTGGACAGGTTTGTGGAAGAAATAGCTATAAACCATTATTGGGGATATCTGCAGTTTATCCCTGGGATAAATAGAATATGTTGCGCGTCCTGGCCGCACTGGTGCCGCGACCGGGCTGCTCACCTCGGGCTTCCCTCCAGGGGCTCTGTTCTGTCCTCCCCGGCAGCTGCAGACAGCTCTTGGCGTCCCCAGCACCTAGCCCGAACGCCTTTGTCCTCACTGGCCTTTCAGCGGAGCTCCTGCAGGGGCTCCACATCCTCGGCCCCACCCCCTAGGTGCGTGTGCTTCTGGCGCTCCTTCTTTTAAAGGGCCTAGGGCGGGAACCTCGGGCCGGATGCCTCCTGATGACATCAATTAAGCATCATATATAAGGCGAGGGCCTTCCCTCAGTTCCTCGTCTTAGCAAACGGGTCGTCCCACTTGTGTAAAGCTAGTCCTTTGTTCCTGCTTTCCTTGTTCCTTTGCTTGTTCCAGTGTTCCTGCGTTCCTTGTTCCAGAGCTTTTTCCAATGTTCCTGTGTCTCCCAGTGCTCCTGCGTTCCTGTGGTCCTTTCTGTTTCCTGCTCCACATTCTGCTACCCAGGTTGTACCTTCTCGGACTGATACACGGTACTGAACTCGGCTTGTCTCTGACCACGTTTAGACCGCTGCCTGGAACTGACCTCTGCTTGTCTCTGACCATGTTTGGACCGCTGCCTGGAACCGACCTCTGCTTGCTACTGACCACGCTCGGACTGATACCTGGAACTGACCTCTGCTTGCCTGACCATGCTCAGACTGATATCTGGAACTGACCCTTGCTTTGGCTGACCACCCTTGGATGGATACCCTAGCTTTGACCCTTGTGCTCCATTCGGACATTCTCTTTCCTTCTCCTGTGACCACCAGGTCTGCCTGCTCTGACGTTGCCCACGGCCTTCTACAAGCTAGACCACTAGGCGCTGTCTATCCTGACTGGAGGACCTTCAGTCCCTGCCTCGTTCCAGTGGTCTCCGGTACACTCTGTTCCAGGCTAGCTCCACTAGCCACACACCCTTGCTCTTGGTGGGCACTCACCTCTCCGCTACCTCTCCGGGAGACCCTCAGAGGCCCACCTAAGCCCAGGCAGTCTGGGAATCCAAGGGCTCAACCCACGGAGCCCCCGGACTGTTATTGGTGAAGCTCCAGCTTGCCTCTGTCTCCTCGTGTGCTCCGCCTCCTGGCGGCAGACGCCCTATGGAAACCCTCAGTGAGCCATACCAATCCTGTGCCAGGCCAAGGGTCCACCTCCAGCGTAACAGTATGGAGTCTATTAACCTTTTGGGATCCTGCCAGGCACTTGTGACCTGGATTGGCCATTGTTAGAAACAGGATACTGGGCTTGATGGACCTTTTGTCTGACCCAAGTATGGCAGAACATATGTTCTTATGTACATATTTGCAATATGGGAAGTCACCCACCGAGAGGGGCTGCTGAGGAGCTAATGCATGGTACTACAGAGGGCACAGGGACTGGTGCTATAGAATAGCCAAAGGGCACTAAGAGGAATGCCAGAGAGGAGGCACCAGATGCCGGAGAGCATCCACAACTGGTATCAAAGGAGCCACCATATGATGTTGCACAGTCAGTCCAAAGAGCCAGCCAAGGCAAGATTGGAACCTGGAGCCAGCAAGGGACTCAAAGGACTGGGGGTGCACACTGGGTGAAGGACGCGGTGGGTGGTGGTCATAGTGTTGTCTGGGAAAACCCTAATAAGTGGGGATGAGCGCGACCCTAGAACCCCGAACCCAAGCCTAGCTGATGGGAGACTAGATGAAGGGGATTGGAGATGTGAGACACTTCCCTGGATGGGATATGATACCCTCGCACATATGTGCGCCTGATTTTAATTCGGCGCATGCATCTGCGGGCGGGTCACAACTCACACGCGTGAGGGGATGGGTTTTTTTTAAAAAAGTGCAGTGACGCAAATGGCCTTTCCCCAGTTCCTCCCAGTCCGCACCCATTAAGGAGCAGACCTGGAGGGAAATTCCGTAAACCCCTACCTACTCTGCCACCCCTATTCCCTTCTCCTCCCCGACCCCTAAAACCTCTCTTCCTACTTTTTTTTTTTTTTAAATTTGAAACTTACTTCATCTTATGTGATGAAGTAAGTTCCGGGCACCGGCTGGTTGCCGGTGCGCACTTCCCCAGGACAGGGCCTAATGGCCGCTGTCCCGGCCGGCCCCCACTCTGTCCTGCGCCCCCTCCCCCCCCTGTCCCTAGCCCCGTCCCGTTTACCAAGCCCGGCACGTCCGTGCAGATTGGGAGATACACAATTGGTCAGGCTGTTTTAAAAATGCACTCGGCGCACTCACATCCTGGCCACGCTCGTATCCCCCAGTTTTTGTGTGCGCCAGGCTTTTAAAATTTGGCCTTTAACTGTGTTCCTTTTTCTGTTGTTTCTACCACTGTACTCTACTAAAACTGAAAAAAGTGACTCTATAACTGGGCTGCATCTACACAGGAGCATTAAATTTAAAAAGATAACAAAATTAGATGCATGCACTTTGTTTTTAAAGTTGTTTTTCAGGATCTACTACTTGCATATTAAACGTGTAGTGAATGAAGATTAACAGGGTAAAAACATTCAGAAAATCCCATGCCCCAAGATTCTCCCAATTTCTAGGATAACTTGAATTACGGAGACCAGGGACTGTGAGGCATGTCAAAAAAAGAAAAATTGGTGATCGTGCTAGGAGACTTGTAATTAGTCTGTACTTTTGTGTAATGCAGTCCAAAAGAACATAAGGCATGCCATTCTGGGTCAGACCAAAGATCCAGTGAGCCCAGCATCTTCTCTCTGATAGCAGCCAGTCTCAAAACGTAGATCCAGTTTATCGTTGCTTACTCTCAGGGAGAAGTGGTGGATTGCCCAGAGTTACCTGGTTAATAATTGCTTATCAACTAGTCATGATTCTCCTTTTCATCCACTGGCACATTGCCAAAATTATTTGTTACTGCTCTTTTAAATGAAAGCTGTATTAAATTATCATTAGTTCTGGTTCTCATAGATGTAATGAAGGGATATTTTACTTTTGATTAGTAAGACAAGGCACAGTTTTAAGCCTATCAGCAAACATATTTATAACGTAAACCCTAATCTACAATACGTCAGTCCTGCCTCTGTCAGTTGCATCAGACAGCACGACTTTAATAGTTTTTTAGGTAAAGCCAACTATGAGCTCTACTCACAGTTCAGATATCAGAAGCTGAATGCCAATTAATATTAGATTTGCTTGTAGATGTCAGAAAGATATGTACAAAAGAAGAGAGTTTGGGATCCTGAGACTTAAAACAGTAGCTCCCTGTGGTTTAATCATGGAATACAATAATCTGTTTAAGATCTCACAGTATCTGAAATCCTCATTAAGGATTGTTCTGACACTCTTACCTTGAACACCCTTTCTATGATCAAAGTGCCTTTTTTAAATTCTAGAGAAAGAAGACAAGCTCATTTTTCTATGCTACACTTATTCACTACTGGAGGAAAAAGGTAGCTGAAACAGTGAACAATGAATTTTTCAGTTGTTGGTTTCCAAGTCTTTGTTCATGTATGTCCAGTACTCATGTACTTATGTACACACGTTAGACACGTCTGTTTTACATAAACACATGATACTCATATACAGTGCTTCCTCTCCAACAATGGTGTCCAGGAGGGCAATAGAGTTTAAATGTGGCAGTGACTTACATGTTTTAATGTTTTCAAAGCGTTATCATGGTATTAAGTACATTCATGACCACAGGCAGTTTATTTTTCATGAGCGATTTCACCTTGCAGGAGACAATGTAGTCCATTGTTTATTATAAAGATTAATGGAGGTTTCTCACCTGCATAATCACTCCGTTCAGGATGGAACTTTCTTTGATCATTAAAAGGTGATTTTTACGTGCATAAAAACATAGCATATCTTTATGTACATGCAATTTTATAAACGTCAAAAGGACACATGAATTTTTTGTTCTGCACATACTTTTTACTAGGGAAAAAGAGGAGTTTCCAGGGATCATCACCACCAGCTAATTAGAAAAATAAAACAAAAAAATCTTGTGTCCTTATTTAATTTTTTTCTTTCTCTGTCAGTCTTCCTGGCATATGACTCTAGTAGAAAAAGATTTTAGTTAGCAGATCAATCTTCTGTAGTTATTAACTTGGAGATTTACTGCAAATCTGAAAGAAAAACTTGCCCTTTTACAAACAGCAGTTCACTCTGCCGGGGTACTTTGAACTTCAGACAGTGGTTGGGGTTTTAATTCCAGCCTCTGGATGAACGAATCTTTGGATTTAGTGTCCAAAATCACAATTAAACAGATTCCATTCAAACTTTTCTTCTCTCTGATTTTTAACTACAGCAGATTAATATTTACTTGCACCTGTGCTGGTAAATTTTAAAAAAAGACCCCCTCTCCCCACCAAAATTCCTAATTCTCCCTGTTGGTCTAGTTTAGAGACAGCAAGGCCCAAAAAACCAGAATAAAAGCCCCCGCCCCCCCATGCTAACCCCTCCCATTAAATGCAACCTTACCTGTCTCCCACTCCCAAACCCCCATACCAAAAGCTCCCATCCCACCCCAGTATCACATGATAGGGGGCAGTGGCTGGTCAGCGCCATTACGCAAATACTGCCTCCAGGATCACGGTTCTGGCTCTGTGCACTGCACCTCTGCAGTCCCTGCCGTTTGCTGTGATTTAATCCATCAAAGGCTAAGTACCCGATGAGACAAATAGGACTGTGAGGAGCTGTAAGGGAAAGGAGTTTAAAGAAAAGGTCCAAGAGGGCATGAAACCATTAAAGATAACTGCATAAAGTATTGGATTGCTAAGGTAAGACTAAGGGGGTCATTTTTCAAAGCGATCGTGTGCGATCACTAAAGAGGGGCGGCGTCAGGACCGGAACAGGAGGAGTCAGGGCAGCACCGGGGCGGACGCCGCGAAGACAGCGTGGACGGCAAAAAGGTAAGGAGCCTTTTCGCTTCCAATTTCGCGCCCAATAGCGCCACCTTTTACGATGGCGCTATTGGGTGCGAAAGCCGGCAGCGATTCATGACGCCGCGGTGTCTTAGAAAATCTAGGCCTATGAGTTGGCAAGTATCATAAGGGAAAGTCATTTTGAAAGACATCCAAAGCAGAAGAGGAACCATCCAAAAGGTATCAAGAGTGGCTTGGAGCAGCGGCAGTGGCAGTGGAGATTGAAATAATAAAAGGGTAGGTGAAGGGCAATGCAGCAAGGCCCCAAGATGTACAGTGAGGGCTGAGGCAGGAAAAAGAATGGCATCAAACGCCCAAGGAACCAAGAGGGTCAAAACAATAGCAGGAGTAGCACAAAGTGTCCATCGGCCAATGAGTAGTGCAGCAAGTCTACAAAGCATTGGATTGCCGGGCAAGTACCGTAAGGGAAGGTGATGTGAAAAGAACCTGAAAGACAGCTGGAGCAGAGGTGGAACCATCTCAAGGCATCAGCAGCAGCTGCAGCAGTGGTGCTGGAGATTAAAATCATGTGCCCCATGCTTCAATCCTTCACAAATAAATGTGGCCCTGCACAGCTCTAGGGGCATTTTTTCAGATTATATCCTGTCGGTTCAGAGGGAATTTTTAGTTAAATTCCTTAGTGCAGTGATGCATTATAACTGGTATTACTGAGCCTATGCAGAAGAGCTTAATATCCCTTCATATACACTGCGGTTATTTCTGCCTTATACCCGTATAAGGTAGAAACTGCTTAAGGCTGGACATGTGACACAGTGCGCTAAATAGCAAGCAAACATATACCTGTGGAATACAATCAGATATGACCAGTAGTTGTTCACGTCTAAAAGTCAGTTACAAATGCATAAGTAAGGCATGGCCCATGATTGATGAATATTAATGAGCCTAATGAATTTTTCCACTGTAGTTCCCCTTTTCTAGCAAATCAGAGTAATGATGCTAATGATGCACGTCTGCTTTTCCTGATAAATAATGAATAATCATAAGAGGGTATAATGTCTGGCATTTGATTTGTTTATCTGTACCTGTCCATTTATGGAATAAAGCGGAAGTAAGGAATCTATATAAGAAAGATTTGTAACTGCGAATTTTAGAATGCTTCCCTTTTTCTAGAAAAACAGTCTCCTATGCCCAGATCTTAATAAAAAAGGAAGCAACATACTGCAGCTCCCCTATGAGGAAAGGCTGAAGAGGTTAGGGCTGTTCAGCTTGGAGACGAGATGGCTGAGGGGGGATATGATAGAGGTGTTTAAGATCATGAGAGGTCTTGAACGAGTAGATGTGAATCGGTTATTTACACTTTTGGATAATAGAAGGATTAGGGGGCATTCCATGAAGTTAGCAAGTAGCACGTTTAAGACAAATTGGAAACAATTCTTTTTCACTCAATGCACAATTAAGCACTGGAATTTTTTGCCAGAAGATGTGGTTGGTGCAGTTAGTGTAGCTGGGTTTAAAAAAGGTTTGGATAACTTTTGGAGGAGAAGTCCATTAACGGCTATTAATCAAGTTTACTTAGGGAATAGCCACTGCTATTAATTGCATCAGTAGCATGGGATCTTCTTAGTGTTTGGGTAATTGCCAGGTTCGTTTGGCCTCTGTTGGAAACAGGATGCTGGGCTTGATAGACCCTTGGTCTGACCCAGCATGGCAATTTCTTATGTTCTTATGTTTCCAATTCCTACAGGTTTTCACTACCCAGGGGTTTGGGATTGGTCAACTCTGCTGTGTAAAGCCCAACTGAGAACGTGCAGAGATGTTTGTTGATTTTGGAGACTAAGGAGATGATTTTTCTGGTCTTGAGGCCACACAGCCTGTTCCAGAGCAGATAAGGCTTTGCTCTGCTTGCCACTGCCCTAATGGACCTACAAGAGAGACTATCCTGGAAGAGAAGAGAGTGTTTTTTGACTTTTTAGAGAGATCTTTGTTTTTCCTGTTCTGTTCCAGTTCAGGAGGGAAGTCACCCCTAGCTGAGGGGAATAGGATAGGTTGCTGGTTTGCCCTTCCCTAGTAGTTGTGTGGGGTTTTGCAGTTGCCCAGAAAAGAGAGTTGAGAGCGAAGAAGTATTTTGTTTTCCATTTTCTGCTGGGCGGAAACCTTTTGGCTACTAATTTCCTGCCCACCAGAAGGAAAAAAGCAGCCTCTCAGAACAGCGGTTTGGTGGCCACATTGGCTCCGGGCCAGCAGTATAGCAGTGCATTTTGTGCAGTGGGTCCCTTGCCTGCAATACTTTGGTATTGCATGTTCCTGCCTCAGGAGCAAGAAGAAAGGTGGTTAGGCAAATGAACTGTCGGTTAGGGTACCCTTGTCTATCAGACTTGGCATGAGGCTTGATGGATGTCCAAAGGAGGGCCTCCAGCTGCCTGGTGGGCCTCCTGGTACTCGGTCATAATGGAGCAGGTGGCATGGATCAGCCACCTCAGGGCATGCTGGGCACCAAGTCAGTTCCTCGGCCTAGTAGGTGAAGGGGGTCCCATTTTTGCAGTGGCACAGGATGTTTGCATGGCCTGTGACTTGTGAATTGCAGCCCTTCCTTTCCAGTCTCTTGCGGATCTCAGCAAGGCAGCAGGTGAAGCATAGGATTGATGTTTAGCATTGTATTTAGTTAAACAAAAAAACAGAGAGGGAGGTAGTCAGGGATGTGGCCAGCTCAAGGCAAGGCCTTGTTCTTGCAGCATGTTTGCTCAATTTAGGGGTGGCCTCTTCTTTGTGATGGGGGCTTGGGTGCTGTTGAATCTCCTACCCTGATCTGCAATGAAAAAGAGGCTACTGCCCAGACAAATCCCCTGAGCCTCACTGCTCAGTTCCTTTAAGCTCCTAGCCATTCGTGTGTTGGGACGCAGCACCCAGGTCATTGCTGCTCCCAGTGCCCTGCATGGTACATTAGGGTGGCTCTCCATGCAGTGTGGTCCTGGCTGGGGGGAAACATTTCATCGTATTTGAAATTCCTTCACTTTCCTGCACACGGGAGAGCATAGATCTGGCATCGTTGGCTTCCGGTGGGAGCTCCCCGCCCCTTGCCGGCTCTTCACTCTTGTGGTTCTTTTTATGGTTGCAATGTGCCCAGTGGAAGCTGCTGGTGCTCTCCCCACTCCCCACTCCCCCCTCCCCTTTCAGAGGGAGCGGCAGCCTTAGCAAATGTTGAGCCCCTGCAGCCTGATTTTTGGCCCTCTGTACAATAGCTATGCAAGACGTTGTGGTTCCTTCTTCTTTCCATAGTAGCTGTGTGTGGGTTGAGTTTAAAAACAAAAAAGGGGGGAGGGAAAGAGTGCATGATGGATGCTGCCTTCGGGAAGTGCATGCAAGCCTTGCTTCAGGTCTGTACAATGTGGCTGTGGGCTGTGCCCATGTGTGGTGAGGTAGCCACGTTAGAGGGGAGACACGTGGGCCAATATGGCAACAGCCACCTTGAATGGGCACCCTGTCTATAACTAAGCTGCAGGTGCATGAGAGAGCCTTCATCCCCCCCCTTGGTCAGCCTGGTTAATGGACAAGTGCATTTTGCAGCCAGATGTTGATGGGTTGATCGAGCAGGAAGAACTTGGCGTGAACTTGATGACAGTGTTGTTCTTTTCTTACTCGGGAGCAGTCTCATTCTTACTTTCCAAGCTTGGACAGGGGAAGAGGTTCTACACACAAATTTATTGTGCAATATCTTATCAGGAAAAAAACCTCATTCGTTGGCTATTGTATGTTGAGAATGAAAACGGCCTCACAGAGTTAATGTTCATGTCAATAATTGCCCTGCACAGTCAGCCTCCTTTAGAAGGCCATAATATGTGATGGAAATTCATATAAATAAGGCAATTGTTCTCGGGGCAGCTTGCTAGTGCAGCCAGCATATGGCAGGGCAAGTTAGTGGACTTAAACAGCAGCAATCATTTCCTTTTAGAAAAAAGAAAAAAAAAAGGGGAGGGGGGGGGGGGGGGGGAGGGAGTCAAGAGGAGTTGAAGGATGCCTTGCATGGTCCAAAGGATGATTTTGTATCATCAGTCGTGTGCCAGAGATGGTGGTGGCCATGCTGAGGAGAGCAAACACCACACACATCCACATCTGGCTTGGTAAGGTTTTGCATAGCCTTGTTTGTGCTGATGCATCTCTTAAAATGGGCAGGAACTTAATGGCAAGTCCAGTTGGCCATATTAAGTGAGGGCACTCACATCCAATCTGATTTAATTCATTTGGTTTGTATTCCATCTCTTGGGCATTGCTGGGCAGATTACATTCAGAATTTGCAATTATAGTAGTATTGGGATCTAGCACAGAAAACCCATTTGTGTATAGTCTGGAATCAGAGTTGTATATATCACAATATAGCTTAAAACACATCAGTGGGAGGATAGAGAACAAAATGTTCATAAAAGTCAAGCTACTATCATACTTTGCTGGTCAATTATTCTTGCTCCAACCTAAATAAGTAAAAAAAAAAAAAAAAAAATGCACACAAACCCAAGTTCTACTCAGATCAAAGAAAGCCTGCTTTCTGATATGTGCACATGCAGCCAGTCACAGATGCAGATCTGAAAAAAGAAGATCCACATGCTTACGTAGCTCATACAGAAATGCAGATGGATTTGCACCAGTATCCTTCTCTAGCCTACTTTCTAGCTAGGTTGAGAGAAATTGTACAAATCTCATCGTTGTGTGTTTCCTCACTCTGAAGAACATCAAATCTTCACAAGAGTGTACTGTTCTGTTCATACGTCTCACTCTGCATGTAAAAGTGGCCCCTAACCCCTACACTACTACCTAAACCTCACCTCGAGTTACTAGGTGGGCCTCCTATAGTAGCATAAATAGCTAACTACTACAAGGGCCTTATAAAGAGTCAGAGTCTCTCTCTAAATGTTAATGTACTTTGCAGTAATACCTGTGCTAAGATAATGCATTTTGCAATAAATAGGCTATTACCATAAAACACACCCCTCTTCCTATTACATGCAATAGTTTGAAGATTCTAGCCCTTAGATGGCTAAATTCTAGCTGGTTCTCTTATTAGCCGGCTGGATAAGTGCCTAAATATTCAATTAGCCAGCTAACTTCTGCGTTAGCTGGCTAAATGCTTTTGAATATGGACCTCTGAATGTTTTTGTCATTCTAAAGGAATGGTTTAATAATTTGTGCAATGCCCGTGTCCTCTTCTGTACGAAGGCAAAACCTTGAGGATGTTTAGATAACAAATGCTAGAACATTGCAGTTGTGTATCCAGTCATAGACTTGAGGTTCTGCTGGTTAGCCATTGTACTCCAACATTCATGCAATTCCCTCAGTTTGGATTGATTGTTCCCTCGAAATGAGGTAGTGATTTAAATTAAATTACAAAAGGAACAGTACTGTATTTACCAGCTAAACACTGTTTGGCCATATGGTGTAAATACTAACATTTAATGGTCCATTTTTCTCTATAAAAATGATGCCATTTTGAGTCCTTTTGATTGGTGGATATTAATCATGTGATGCTGTAAGCTTGCTGACATCATTGACGTTCACCTTTAAATTTGGTCTTAGCATTTTTTCATAGTGTGTGTCTTTTCACACAGGTCTCCTGAAGCAGTTTGGGATGAAGCACTGGTGTCGGCATTTGCCTCAGCACTATGCTAACTTTACCTGAGCTTTCAGATTGTTCAAGCTAAGTACTCTTGATTTCAAACTTTTCCTGTATCTGACCATTGGCATCATGGTTTAAAGCACAAAGGTTGAGTTTGTTTACCTATATCTCTGTACTGGTATATGATGACAAGGGCTGGTTTGCTTCCTTCAAAAGTTTATAATTTGAAGCTCCACATTTGATATGAAAAAATTACAACATAAATTATTTTGTTTTTTTAATGATTTTTTTGAGTTGGATTTTACCCACTTATTTGTATTTTGTGACTGACCAGCCAGCTGCTCTTCTATCCTTATCACCACCACAACTTCCTTATGACCCCTTTCAAAATGACCCATGGCTGTCTGAGATTTGTGGTTTTGAAAAAGTCAAAGTGGTTCATGATCTTTGGTACCTGTCATTCAGTGTCCCATAAATCCCCACAACTGCAACTGCAATTTGAGAAAAAATACCATTTGACTTGGGGCTTTGAGAAATATACTTCAGATACAATACAGAACCGAAACAAGTAAACAAATAAAATAGCCAGCATATGCTTCTTACAGATTAATAATTACACACATTCACAAGATCTGTAACATTGTTTTTAGTTTTGTAAATTATACAAATGATAAAAGGTTTAATGCTGTTTTTATACTACTTCCATAAGCAGTCACTCTGTGTATGTGTGTGTGACTGTCTGTCTACTTCCCTTCCCACTAATAATTTTCCTATGTGGTGTCCTATCCACACTAAATTTTCAGAATATGTCAGGGGGACGAGAGGATTCTTATAGGGATAATTTTTTTTATCAGTGCATGCAGTTGTCCTCCCCTAATATGTTTTTGTGTTTTGCATGCATTTTGCATCCAAGCCACATCAAACTTTGAGCAAATCAGGGGTCCACATGGATAATGAAGAAGATAAATGTATTACATGAATATGCATGCTCAATTACATCACCTAATAACTTTTTGGTTTTCCTTCTGATTGACACCACATTTTCTGGAAATGTCAGGGCTGGAAGGTGCCATGGAGAACATGAGCAGCTAGAAAGCTATGACTACATATGCTCTCAATCTGAGCAACAAAATTCCAGACTTGCAGGCCCTAATCGTGGAGGTGGACTTGGACGTTCTTGCAGTTATGGAGACCTGGTTCACTGATTCTCATGATTGGGATACGGCCATTCTGGGCTATAACTTGTTAAGGAAGGACAGAGGGGAAAGAAAAGGGGGAGGAGTAGCTCTTTATGTCAAAAACAATATCCAAGCAACTGAATTGCAAGGGACATGGGTAGAGAAGAAGCATTGTGGACTGTCCTTAAAAAGGAAGATGGTGCTTCCATTTTTAGTGGTGGATCTACAGGCCACTGACTCAACAGAAGAACTGGACAGAGAACTCATTGAAGACATCCAAAAGGTGGGAAGGAAAGGAGAAGGGTTGCTCGTTGTAGATTTTAATCTGCCGGATGTGGATTGGAGCATCCCTTCTACGGAATCTGCAAGAAGTAGAGATAATGGATACCCTTCAAGGGGCTCTGCTCAAACAAATGGTAATGGAACACACGAGAGAGGGTGAAATACTTGATCTGGTGCTCACTAATGGGGATAATGTCTCTAATGTCCAGGTAGGAGCTCACCCAAGCACCAGTGATCAGCAGACACTGTGGTTTCATTTTGCAACTAGGACCCAGAGAAGTCACACGAAGACCTGAGTTTTGAATTTCAAACATATGGACTTTGTCAAAATGGGGATGTACCTGGAGGAAGAACTGGAAGACTGGGAGAAAATGGGTGAGGTGGAACAACAGTGAGCCAAGTTAAAAGGAGCTATTGCAAAGGCCACAGATCTATGCGTTAGAAAAGTAAACGAGTAAGAGGGGAATAGAATTTGAACAGCAACCAATGAGGGCCCCCAACCTTTAAATCTGGGGAAATAAGTATGGAGGTAACTTGCTGATGCTGTGTTTACTACTCTTAACCTGATACTTTGAGGCAACTCCAACATTGCTCTCTGCTTCAACGGCAAGGCATAATGGGGAATTGGATTCAAAAAGCAACCAATGAGGGCCCTGTCTTTTAAGGTCTGGGAAACTGATAAGCATGAGGTGCAGCAGGGACCTCTCTGTTGGGATGCCCTAGCTCAGGAAATATCAGGGCACCATGTGTCTGAGACGCCAGTTAAGTCTATGTCATCATTCACTGCTATACATTCTAATTCTCCCATCTTACTTCTTAGACTTCTGGCATTAGCATACAAACATTTCAAAGTTTGTTTTTTGTTTGTATTTTCATTCTGCTTTTTAATTGATAGGGATAAATTGGAATCTTTTAGCTCAGGTGAGTTTTTAGTTACAGGCACTTGGACTGCTTTTCTTATTATTGGAACCTCACTGTCGGGATGCCCTAACTCTAATGGTTCATTAGTATCCTTTGAAGATATCTCCCTCCGAACCATGCGCTGCCAAGCAACTCTGCTTTCCCCTTTGTTCTAGTTTAAAGGCTGCTCTATCTCCTTTTTAAAGGTTAGCTCCAGCAGTCTGGTTCCACCCTGGTTAAGGTGGAGCCCATCCCTTCGTAAAAGACTCCCTCTTCCCCAAAAGGTTCCCCAGTTCCTAACAAAACTGAATACCTCTTCCTTGCACCATCGTCTCATCCACGCATTGAGACTCCGGAGCTCTGCCTGCCTCTGGTGACCTGCGCGTGGAACAGGGAGCATTTCAGAGAATGCTACCCTGGAGGTTCTGGATTTAAGCTTTCTACCTAAGAGCCTAAATTTGGCTTCCAGAACCTCCCTCCCACATTTTCCTTTGTCATTAGTGCCCACATGTACCGCGACAGCCGGCTCCTCCCCAGCACTGTCTAAAATCCTATCTAGGTGACGCATGAGATCCACCACCTTCGCACCAGGTAGGCATGTTACCAGGTGATCCTCATGCCCTCCAGCCACCCAGCTGTCTACATTCCTAATAAGCAAATCACCAACTATGACGGCCGACCTAACCCTTCCCTCCTGGGCAGTAGGCCTTGGGGAGATATCCTCAGTACGAAAGGACAATGCATCACCTGGAGAGCAGGTCCTTGCTACAGGATCCTTTCCTGCTGCACCTGGTTGGTGCTCTCCCATCATGAGACCTTCTTCCTCCAAGGCAGCACCAGCGCTGCCAGTCTGAAGTTGGGACTTGACTACTATGTCCCTGAAGGTCTCATCTTTATACCTCTCTGTCTGCCTTATCTCCTCCAGGTCTGCCACTCTAGCCTCCAGAGATTGGACTCATTCATTTAGTCTCTCTGCTATGGCTTTATCATTCCTAAGTGTCGTTTTTACCCCTTGATCATTTAATGGTAGAACTGATTCCTTCGCAGGCTTTTTACCTTAAGTGGACCTTATATGGAGCAACTCATTTGAATAATAACTGCATGGAGTGGCTGATGCTACCCTTAAGAGAAACATAGGATAACCTGCACAGCATAGCAGATTCTACCAGAAGAAGTTTGATGGGCAGACTGGATGGACCATTTGGTCCTTTTCTGCCATCCTTACCATGTTACTGTGTTATATTACTATGTTATGTAAACTCAGCTTGGTTTTCAGAGCTCCGTCAATGTCTCTTTTTATTACTTTGTTGTTTTGAAAATTGTTTCTACTGAATGTATTACTTATAAAGTATACCAGACTGAGAGCACTGAAAACGTAAGTTTTGCTTTTATGCACAGAAGAGACACAGCAACAGCAATCAAAGCTGCCTTGCAGTACTTTTGCCAATATTCCCAAACCGTGCTCCAGACGGTCTGCTTCTTAAGGGTAAGAGGATAATTCAGTTTCCATACAAGTGCAAATTTTGATGCCAATTACAGCTAAACTGTGCTGATAGTTTTCCTGATGTGGACAACTGTCCACTGAGAACTGGACTGAGGCCACAAATTCACATCACACAGGATATCAAAAGACTTTTGTTGTGAATGGCGTGAGCGTCAACCCTTCTTGCCATGGTACAGTTTATGCAGCCTCTTGGGCAGAGCCCCAAGGTCTGTGGCGCCAGCAAGCAAATGAGTGTTGGCTCACAGGCCAAGCTAAGGTCCGGTGCAGGAGTCTTTAAGGTCAGACCCAAAGAGCAGGCTAGGGATGAAGACCAGACTGAAGCTGAAGATGAGGCAAGGCTGGAGCCGAAGACGTGGCAAGGCTGAGGTTGAAGACAAGGCAAGGTGATCTGTTTACTGAGGCAGAGAGAGAATGTTGGGGAAGTCCTTTTACAGGGCAAAAAGTTGTGACATCATCCAAGGGTGCCGCAGGCCTCTTAAGAGAGTTGAGTTTGAGCATGTGCACGTCTAGGAGAAGGTCCAAAGGCAGCAATCCTGGCGGCATCCTGCCACGTCATGTTGTTCGGCGGTGTCCCACCTCACTAAAGTCTGCTGGCATTGGGGGTGAGTGCTGCCGCTCGAGGGGCCGTCCTGCAAGCGGCAAACCTAACAACTTTTAAATGGCAATGATTTTTTGTCATTAAACATGTATAAAGCCTTTAACCAAAGTTGTATATTCACATTTTTAATAAAGGATACAGAGATCAGAAGTGGCCTTTTGTGTCAGTGAATAATTTGCTATTTTCCTATCAGAGATATTTTGCTAACTAGACACTAAGGGGCTGATTTTAAAAGCTCTATGCACGCCAGGCCTATTTTATAAAGGCCCAGCGACACGTGTAAAGCCCCGTAGCGCTAAGTCCCGGGGCTTTACAAAAGGGTTGGTCCGGGAGCTGGGCAGGGCGGGGCGGTCCGGGGGTGGGGTGGGACCAGAGGCCTCCGGCAGACTGGCCATTAGCCGCTGTGTCGGAGGATCGCGTGCCAGCAGGCTGCCGGTGCACGCAACCAAAAGGTGAATTAAAATTTGGGGGGGATTAGGATAGAGCTGGGGGGGGATAGGTTAGGGAAGGGGTGGGAAGGTTAGTTTAGGGGGAAGGGAACAGGGGAAGCCCGCAGACATCAGCACACATAGGGTGCACTGACCCCGATTTTATAACATGCACACACCTGCGACAAATGTTATAAAATCGGGCGTACATGTGCGCGCACCGGGTAGAGCCTGCACATGTAGGTCCGCGTGTACGTATGAAAATCTACCCCCAAGTCATCACCTGTCCAAGTTTCTCTTTCCAGGCCATTTGTTTAATATCATAGTCATAAAATCTTGAAAATGCCAGCTCAGTTTAATTTACTGTATGGTTATTTTGAAACTGAGGTCACACATATGCAGCCCTATTAAAAGACAGTTATTATATTGATATCCAATCTCTTATGAGGAAATATAAAAAAAATAATAGCTGGGTTGAAGAGTTTTCACAAAAGACTAGTGCAGTTAGTCAAACCAAACTAGCCTGAATCAGATGATTTAATATGTATGACTGTAAATAAAGTGATATTTATTGAGTATATAAACAGAATGCATAACATATTTTCCCGTTAGTGTAGAGTTTATTCTCAGTATGAGAGGTGGTTTTCAAAGCTAATCCCATGCTTGGCCTTTCCTCAGTTACAACCCCTTAGCTATGACCAATGAGAATAACATCTTTTATCACTTGGCAAATAAATTTAGCAGGTCAAATCTGGGGCATTCCAGGGGATGGAGTTAGACCACAGGAAAAAAGTGAGCACTAGTTTTCCAGTACTGGCCGTCTAACCTGGCCAGCCAAAACGAGGCGTGGTGATAGCTGTCCAAATCTCGCCAACTATGCTTGTGCCCAGGTAGGGCGCCTTCTTCTCCTTCTCCCTCCCAGCTCTACTGAAGAAAGATTCATCCTCCACCCGACCCCTCCCTCCTGCCCAATCTGGACAGCACCCTCCCCACCCCCTCTCCTATCAGAGTTGAAGGAAAAAAAAATCTTCCCCAATCAGCCTTCATTACCTCCTGCCTTTCAGCCTCTAGACCACACTCTCCCAGTACAACCCCCCCTCTCTCTCCTACATGAGATTTGGAAAAAAAAAAAAGTTATTCTGATTGCCCCCTCCCACCAGCCCCTTAGAACTCACCCCATATGATCCTGATACCCAGCTGGCAGGGCAGACACATTCCTTTCCATATCCAGCTAGACTGTGCCTGAAAATTAGTTTAAAAATAACCAGGTATCTCTGCTGTTTACTGGCTCTTTCAAAACCGGCCACACTGACTGTGCACAATACATGCCACGCACTATAATCTGCCAATGCACACACAAACATTCTGAACTGAACGCTTTTCAAATGTATTTTATTTATAAGATTTCTAAGCTACGTTATCCCAGTGTTCTAAGCAGCTTACAGACAACACTCATAGATCAAGCAAAGCAAAAGAAAAATCACACATTATAAAAACATAATATATAAAACAAGCAATTACATCATCTCACCCTATAATATTGCATATTATGGCATGGAAACTGTAAACTGATTAAGCAAACCTTGCTAATAATTCATGGAGGAAGAAGTAAAGCCTCTTTATTTTGTGCTGCTAATAAGTCAACCCTCCCATTCCACTGACACTGAGATGTAAAGTAACACGATAGACATGAGGTAAGGTATAAATCCATGACATTCTGACACAGGAGTGTAAATTTTCAGCACACTGAGTGAGGAATTGGATGCACAAATAACTTGAGCTACCTATGTAATTACTTCTTTGCAGGGCTAATAATTCACCCCAGTTGGCTAGTAATTTACAAAGGAATTTACAATTTTATTTTATTTTAAATGAAGACGAGAGATTGGAGGTAAAGAGGAATGATGGCACATTACCAAAGCAAAAAAATATTTTAGATACAATTTTCAAAACTGCAATGTGCTAAATCAGCCAATAACTTGTGTGATTTGCCATTTTATCATGCATTATTTAGCTAGTGCAAACTTCAGTGCAAAATCTATGCTAACATGGCTAATGAGCTTCATAGTAAGCAAATGTTAATTATGTATGTTCACATAGTTGAATAACATGCATTAAGATGCTTGAATGTCAACAGATCCAGTATAGCAAGAAACCTAACAATACCTCAAGGAGATGTAGGTTTTTGCAATAATGGGCATGTTAAAGTGGGACATTTAATGCTTATGTTCTTCCCCGTTCATTTACATGCAGTTGCCAGTTAATATTATCACAGCCTTACTAACACATGATAAAGGACCATTGTTTTGCAGCTTATTTCAAGGGCTTCTAAATCATTACAATTCCATTACATTCTGATTTATTGTTTTCTTTAAAAAAATTGTTAGTATTTAAATAAATGGCAAAGTGGCGTGAAATGTATGACGTCCTGTCGTAAAACGCAGGCAACCACATGCACGACTCAGACTGGCAGACTGTGATGACAGCTGGGTCTGTTTGGCAGGCTGCAAAGTACAGTGAAAACTAGGAATGTGCATTTGTTTAAAATGAATGCCGTTTTCATAATAAAAATGCCCGATTTCAATTTGTATCAAGTGAAACAAACCAAAAATAGACTTACCTGAAAATATCTAAACACTTTCTAATATTTTCAGATCATTACTTTAAAGTACTATATATTTTTCTAACAGCGGAGCCCTCCCGGCCCTCTCCGCTGCTGTCTTAATTAATATAGGACCTCCCTGGCCCCTTCCACTCCCCACCCTCATGCAAAAAATGCCTGGGCCCTCCCTGGATTCTTCCACCTCCTCTCACAAATAAGGCAGGTCTGGGTATCCCAGGCTTGTTCCAAACGATGGCATAAAAAACGTTAACAAATAAATAAATAAATAAATTATTATTGAAGTAGAATGGCTTGATCTGTCATTTGATTTGTGGCCATTCGACATCTCATGGGCTGGCCACATTAGAGATATTGAGAAAGAGCCCTGTTGGGATTTCATTGGGTTGATTTCGGACACTTTTAGTGAAAGCATTGCTAAAAATGTTTCATCAAAAGAACGACATGCGTGTGTTATAAAATCAGCGAGTCTCTTAAAATCTACCCCAAAAGTCTTTGGCACGTTTCAAAAATGACTCAGAACTTTCTCAGTAGGCTTACATTTGTAACATTTATTTTTATTGTATAGGTTCTAGTGGAAGCTTTAGAATTTCTCCCTGATGAAGCCTTTCGGTGTAATGTCAGCCAACGTTGGAGTCTGTCAGAATTACAAACAGATGAGATCGCTTCCTGTTCAAATCTGTTTTATCCCCAGACATTCATTCACTTGGGGACATCTTATGCCTAGAAGCTAAGTATTTTTTAATACATTTTGAATAAGCTCTGGCTATTTTGAAATGGTTTTAAGTGGGTGAGCACTTGCCACTATGTAAAGCATTTAAATAATTAAAAAAAATAAAAACAATTACAAAATATGGGGTAGATTTTCAGACGAGCGCGAACAGCCTACTTTTGTTTGCGCTCCAGGCGCAAACAAAAGTACGCTGGATTTTAGTAGATACGCGCGTAGTCGCGCGTATCGGCTAAAATCCTGGATCGGCGCGCGCAAGGCTATCGATTTCGTATAGCCTGCGCGCGCCGAGCTGCGCAGCCTACCCCCGTTCCCTCCTAGGCCGCTCCGAAATCGGAGCGGCCTAGAAGGGAACTTTCCTTTGCCCTCCCCTCACCTTCCCCTCCCTTCCCCTCCCTAACCCACCCGCCCGGCCCTGTCTAAACCCCCATCCTACCTTTGTCGGGGGATTTACGCCTCCCGGAGGGAGGCGTAAATCCCCGCGCGCCAGCGGGCCTCCTGCGCGCCGGGCCGCGACCTGGGGGCGGGTACGGAGGGCGCGGCCACGCCCCCGGGCCGTAGCCACGCCCCCATACCCGCCCCCAAAACGCTGCCGACACGCCCCCGCAACGCCGCGCGCTCCGGCCCCGCCCCCGACACGCCTCCCGACACGCCCACTCCGAAAACCCCGGGACTTACGCGAGTCCCGGGGTTCTGCGCGCGCCGGTGAGCCTATGTAAAATAGGCTCACCGGCGCGCAGGGCCCTGCTCGCGTAAATCCGCCCGGTTTTGGGCGGATTTACGCGAGCAGGGCTCTGAAAATCCGCCCCTGTATGTAGATCAAATTGTAAGCCTAGTGCTTTGGTTTGGCAATTGAAGCCTTTTTCCCCATTGAAAACATCGTATGACAATGTGCTGTTTGAATATTTAATATTTTTTGTTAGTCGATAACTAGGTGACATGTTTGTGAAAGACCAACAGCAACACTAAAATTAGTCACTAAAACTGGGGTTAATATTATGTTATTCAAAATCACAACTTGACTCTTGTTTTGAAGATTTTCCTTCTAACTAGGGTGAGGATGATAAACTACGGTATATAACAAAAAGAGTGACTGGGATGGGTGGAAACATACTAGTGACTAGATGACCTTTGCAAACTCACAATTCTAATATCTACAAATATTAACCTTTACTAACTTAGAAAATTAATCTGAAGTCTCTTTTCCTTATATTCTGAGGACCTGATTTTAAAAAGCATTTACATGCTTAAAATTGGGTTTTACACGTGCAAATGCACTTTACCAATGTAAATTGGCTTTTGAAAATTGCTACATTTGCCATTGAATTGTCCATAGATATTCATGTGTAAGTGCACCTTACATGTATAAGTGTCATTTTAAAATTGTTACGATAGTATGTTACATTTACACGTGTAACACCTTTTAAATTACCTCAAAAGAATTCTTTATACTTGCAAACAAATATTAATCCTTAAACATATACAATTCTTAACTCTTATAAACAATAGTAGTCTTAAAAGCTAACACACAATGGGCTGGATTTTCAAAGTTCTACGCACATAAATCGGGTTACGCGCGCTGGGCGTATTTTCTAAAGGTCCGGCAACACGCGTAAAGCCCCAGGACATGTCTAAGTTCCGGGGCTTTGAAAAAGGGGTGGGGAGGGGGCGGGGCAGGCGCAGAAGGTAAAATAAAAGTCAGGGGGAGGGGGTTAGGTAGGGGAATGGTTTCCCTGTTTCCTCCGAGGCCGCTCCGAAATCGGAGAGGCCTCGGAGGGAACTTTCCTTCCACCCCGCCCCACCTTCCCCCTCTCTTCCCCTACCAAACCCGCTCCCCAGCCCTACCTAACCCCCCCCCCAACCTTTGTTGTGCAAGTTGCGCCTGACCTAGAGGCCCTATGAAGGCCTCTGGCCATGCCCCCGCCCCAGAACGCCCATGCCCCACCCCCTTTTTTCAAGCCCCGGGACATACGAGCGTCCTGGGGCTTGCGCTCATCGCCGGGTCTATGCAAAATAGGCTCGGTGCGCGAAACCCCCCTGCGCATGTAAATCCAGCTGGATTTACGCTCGTAGGGCTTTTAAAATCTGCCCCTTATGATGCAAAGTCTGCAGGTAGTTTTACTCATGGTCTTTGCCCCAATTACCAAATCTAAAGGATGAGCAAACTTTCCCTTTCTACTGTGTGTAGTTGTTTTATGCGTTCAGAGTGGGCAATGTTCGGAAAGCCCTTTTTTCTGGGTAACTTGGTATATACCCATATAAATGACTTTTGAAAAGTGTCCTTTATTGTCCTCTTTACAGGATTGTGGTGGTGCGATCATCATAATTGTTGAATTCGGCATTCGGGTCTCAAAGTTAATTGGGGAGAGGATAGGAGGGGTGGAGGGCACATGGTTGAAGTTTCACCTAGCACGCCTAATACCCTTGGCTCCCGCCCTGCATATCAATAATGTGGTTCAAATGTATCATATTTTAACAATTATTTTAGGTGTCATCTCTGGGACTTGGTTTATTATTTAGCAATAATACCAGCTGGAAAGATTAATAAAATCTGGAACTAACTTCATGATATCTTATACAACATTTTCAGGGATATTAGAACAGCTGTTGTCACTTGGGACCTCAACTCAAGAAATGACCTTCCTTTCCAAGGGAATGGTTACGGCCATATCAGGAGAAATTCTTATTTTCAAGTTGTTGAAAAGAGCCTCACAACTTCTGCACAATAATTAAAAAAACAAAATAAAGAGGGGATCAGTTAGAATCCAATTCAATCCACATATATATACTAACTGTTACTGGATCGTGGGTCACCAATATAAATCTCTGTTAAGAAATTTTTTATTCTTTATTCAAAGTTAAATTCTAAAATAAATCTCAGTTTTTCAATTTACTATTTTTAATTAAATTGTTTTGTATGTTTTTTTTTTATAATGAAGAGACAGAGCCTCAGAACTGGTATCTTAGGTTATGACCTAAGATTGTTAAACCAGTAAGTTCAATCACCGGCTCAATTTTGTAAGTCTCTTTTTCTGCTTTAAAATAAAATGCCAATGTTGCAAATTGTTTTAATTCTCAAAAATTCTCAAAACTGCTATGAGATCAATCTTTGCATTTTTAAATTCTCAAAACTGCTGTGAAATCAATTTTCTTTGTTGGAATTTTGTTTTTATAATAGGGATGTTGCAAATAATCCCTTCTGTATATCTTGACCAATGATAACAAGAATATTTCACTAAATGTAAAAACATCTGTCCATATTGGTAACTTGTATCCCAATTTGTAAGCCCAAAATCTTATAGCTTGCACAACTGTGTAATGGTTTCAGAATCTGACTGACTGAAACTTGCCCGATGTTGCAGGAGAGCCGTTTGTAATCTTGCTTTGATGTGGTTTCTTTTTTTTTTTAGCGATCAGCTTGCTACACATTTGAATTGAAAACAGCAAAAAACAGCTACAAAGTATCAAGGAGGCATGTTACAAATTCTCAAGACTTATTGCTGATGTCTAGCCAAAGCAATGCAAGCCTCTCTTGAATGGCTGTTGTATCTGCTGATTTAATGCAGCAAAAGGCACTTATCTGAAACTTGTAGCATCATTCTGATTTTCTTAGCTTAACAAGTCAGTGCCGTGCTCCACCGCCAACGTTAACGTTTCGCTAAACGCTGCTTCAGGGCGGATTCTGGAAACTAATGTAAAGAACAGAGCAACAGAATTAATTTAACAACTCAGCCTCAAAATACAAACATTTTAATGGTCTGTACTCACATGTATCTCTCAGCTTTCAGATGTATCGGGCATAATTCTGCCAACAAACATGGCTATGGCTTTTTTAAACTACCCTCCATTTTCAGATGTGGCCAATGAAAAATAACGTTTAAACATCCAACGTGCTTACGTCAACTCATCCAACTAATTGTGTTTTTTTATTATTATTTAATCTTGCAGAGGATGGATCAATCAGCGAATTAAAGTAGTCCACTCAATTTTGCCATTAAGACCTTTAGGTTCTTCTGAGCATAATTTGTAAATCCATTCCTGTTCTCGATGATATAATATTCTCTTCTGATTCCCTCCTCTTATATCTGAACGTATGTGATCTATGACAAACCAACGTAATTCTTGTATTGTATGTCCTTTAGAAATGCAGTGTTCTACCATCGGTGCGGTCAATCTTTTGTTTTTTAAACAACTTTTGTGTTCACTAATTCTTAAACATAGATTTCTTTTTGTCTGACCTATATAAATTTTTTGACATGGTTAAGATATACAGAAGGCAATAATTAAAAAAAACAAAAACAATTTTAGATGGGTTCTAAATCAAAATGAATTATTCACATCACAGGAGAAACTTGAACTTCTTCAGAGTTCTATAGAAAAACCTTGCCAGTTTCAAAGGATCAAACGATAGCAGTAAAGCCTCCACATGAACCTTGACCTTTTCTCTTCTTCTTCCTATATGTTGGTGGGAGAGACTCTCCAGAATCTAATACCACTAACAAATATTTTTTAAACATAAACAGAGGTGGAATAGTTTACACTATCAGGAAATTTAAGAAATACAGATTCCAGCGTCTCACAACATTCATAAGCTTTTCCAATGTAGTTGCAAGAAATGTTTATCCGTTCACCAGGCATCATTGAACATTCCCCCCAGTTTTACCATGGTACTAGCTTCTAATTTCTCCAGTCTATTTTCACAGTCCTGTTGCGCAATCTCATGGGCAGTTACGTCACCGGATATTACTTGCAATTGACTGGAAAACTGAGTGATGATTTGCCCAAACAGGAGCTGACCAAGTCCCAAAATTGCCTTCCATAACTTTCTCCAGATTGAAAGTTTGAGTTCTTTAACCAAATTGAAATTAGGCGGCAGTAAGGATGTTGCCACTCCAGCAGTAATCCCTTCAGCATTCGTATTCATTGCCATTCCTGTGGATCCAGTCCCTTCAGTGGGTCCCTGTCGCACAGCTGCTTCTAATTCCAGTTGTTCAGTTCAGCCACTGTCCATGGCGGTGTTCCTGCAGCAGCTGTAACTTTGTCCTCTTCCTCATCCTCTCAGAGCCGTTCCAACATCATTGGAGTTGAATGGCTCATTGTAAAGTTACAGAGGCTCTGCTTGGCCAGGCCCATTGGCAGGAGCCACAACTCTGGGCTCGGCAGAGCATCACAAGCCAGGGAGGCGGAAGAGACTGCACCGACCATAGATGCTGCCAATGGTTCTACATGGCGATGCACCAGAAAAAGAAGCGACCCCAATGCCGCATGGCAAACAAAGAAATCCATCAGTCCAGATGACGGGGTAAGAGAAGTACATGTAGGATTTCCCCTTTTGCTTCACCACAGTAAAGCAGCTAAGAAGAATAAGAGAGGAGGAAACAAGTATTATAGATTTGACTTAGTTGCAGCAACAGCTACCTTCTGCTGTTTGCCAACTTGGATCCTCCTATCATACTGGTTTTAATGCTAATTGTCACTAATGTAAATATTCCTTTTTTCTGTAAATAAGTTCCTTTTATTTCTTATGTTAACGGTTGTTTTTTTATACTCTCACTCATGCTACCTATCTTTCCCTCTCTTCTTCCTGTCTCCCTTCCCCCCCCCCCCCCCTTTCTGGCCTGCCCCCATCCCCCGGCCCCCTGTTCATTGTAATTTCCTCCTTTAACTGAGTTACTTGTAAACCGGCGTGATGTGCCTCACGAACGTCGGTATATTAAAAGTTGTTAAATAAATAAATAAATAATGCTGCTTATTGCAAAGTTAAATGTAAACTTAACCAAGTCTGGAAGAATTTTCAGTTGAGATTTACAGAGCATACAATACTGCTTTAATATCTACAGTATTACTATTCTTTCTGGGCTGGGCTCCCTTCATCACATTTCAATAAAGCTAACCCCTAGATTCAACATTCTGCTAGACCTTACCCCTTGGAGTTTTCTTGGCCACTGTGCCTTGCTGTTGTATTATAGGCCTTACACCTTGAGTTGTTCTTGCCAGTCTGGGGGGGGCTGCTTTGTACCTGTCATGTTGTTTTGGTGTCTTGAAGCCACTGTTTGTGCTGCTTAGCATTGGGGGGGGGGGGGGGTTCTGACACCTTTTCTGCTTTGTTCCCGCCTTCATGGTGCTTTAGGATGTTGATGCCACTTTTGGTGCCAGTTTGCCACGTAAGATGTCATCAGGGGTTTGTGTCACTTTTGCTGGTGCCCGCCTTTGGAGCCTTGAGGTCTTCCTCACACTTTTGCTGCTTCTCTCACGGTGACTTGGAGAACTCCTGCCAATGCTGGTACCCCTTTGCCCCTTTACAGAGCCTTAGGCTATTCATGCTACTTTTGGTCCACTTTCCATAGTATTTCTAGGTTCCTTGGAATTCTTTCCCCCTTCTGATGATTTCTTCCCACAAGTTCTATGAAAATTGATTAGAAATTCCCAATTCTGGAGCCTAGGTTAGGCTGCAATGCTTTCCCCAATGACTTTGATGGAAAAAGAAGAATGAATCAAATGATAATGAATCATTTTGAAACTACAGAAATCCAATACCAAACAGGAGAATATCTGCTCATCAATTGTGATTAGCAAGCAAAAATAGTTGAGAGCAAAGAATTAGTCAGTCCAAATCTTTATGTTGTATGTATTCAATATTTATTTATAAGGTAATTCAAAGTGGCTACTCCATAAACTCTAATACATGCAAGTTTTCCATCAGGGTTCCATCAGAGTTTTCCATCAGGGTTTCCATCAGAGTTTATGGAGTAGCCGCTTTGAATTACCTTATAAATAAATATTGAATACATACGACTTATAAAGATTTGGACTGACTAATTCTTTGCTCTCAACTATTTATGCTTGCGAAACTACAGAAATGAAATGGGGTTCCCAAGAAATGAAATTTTGAAATGAAGCAATATTTTTTCTTCTACACATCCCTAACGTGTGGTGTCTTGCCTCCTGGCCAAAAACTACACTAGAGAGGTCACAATCCCAGAATAGCCATGATACCCAGTTTCATGAGGGAGATCGCAGACCAGCCCAGGCTTTCAAACAACCTCATTCTGATTCATCGTGGGCTCAGCAGCACTGATTCGCAGGAGAGAATCAGGGACTACAGATACCACACAGTTTTGGGATGTAAGTTTACAAGTAAGATTGGCCCAAATTCTCCCAGCTCTGCATTAAGAGCCAACAACAAAACCAAAAACTTCTCAATGAGGATGATCTTTCCCTTAGCTGGACTTTTACTTATTCATGACTATTTTCTAGATGTGTCTCTTTTTTTTCTACCCTTTTCTTTAACTCTTTCAATATGATATTTTAGCAACACATGCACAATTTTTTTTTAACTTTCTATTTTTGCATTTTAAATATATTCTTCAAGCAAAAACTTGAAAGAAATATCAGAGCCACACAATAATACAAACTTGAAATTACAACAATAAATCAACCTGACACTCAAAGTCCACAATAATAGGAGCAAAACAAAACTTCCAGAAGCAACAATAAACAATCATAGAAAGAAAAAAAGCAAACCACAAGGTGGTATACATCATCATACTAAAGATGCATCAATAAACATCACGTGGTCAGCAAAGGGGATGTGGAATCACCTCCCTGCATTATAAAGACTTAACCATCCAAGTTCAAAAAACAAATACACATTTTGGTATTTCACAAGACATTTGCATGGAAATTTCACTACAAATAATGCTCCCAACTGAAAAACCTCAGGGCCAGATTTTCTAACCTACGCGCGGGCGTAGATTTGTGTGCGTAACCCAGCGAGCACAAACTAACGCCCAATTTTATAACATGCGCACCAGCCACGCACATGTTATAAAATCCGGGGTTGGCGCTCTCAAGGGGGTGCACACTTGTGCAGCTTGCACGCGCCGAGCCCTAGGGGAACCTCGATGGCTTTCCCCATTCCCTCCGAGGCCGCTCCAAAATCGGAGTGGCCTCAGAGGGAATCTTCCTTTCGCCCCCGCACCTTCCCCTCCCTTCCCCTATCTAACCCGCCACCCAGCCCTATCTAAATCCCCTTCCCACCTTTATTATTTAAGTTGCACGTACCAGCCTAGTAGGCCTTCGTAGGCCTCTGGCCACGCCCCCCCCCCCCCCCCCCTGTTTTCAAGCCCCAGGACATACGCACATCCCGGGGCTTGCACGCATCGCCGAGCCTATGCAAAATAGGCTCAGCACGCGCAGGAGTGGGTTTTTGGCGTTACGCACTTAATATACGCGCGTAACCCTTTGAAAATCCACCCCTTAGCTTTTAATATAAGAAATGTTTCCATCTTCTCTGAGTACCTTTTGCAACATCAGGAAAAATCCCAAGTTTAAGATTCATAAACAGATCTTCTCATCTTTTAAAAAATAAGATGCATAAGCCAGGGCTTGCCAAACCTGTCCTGGGGATCCCACAGCCAGTAGGGTTTTCAGGATATCCCAGATGAATATGAAAGAGATAAATTTGTATATACCGAATCTTCATGATATGCAAATTCATCTCTTGCATATTCATTGGGGATATCCTGAAAATCTGACTGGCTGTGGGGTCCCCAGGACAGGTTTGGGAAGTCCAGGCCTAAGCCGTTCCCTATCAGACTCTAAACCCAGTGCGACAATCATTGTAGAAGAAGTCACCATTTCATTAGAAGATTCTAACAAAGCAGTCAGATTCAAACTATCCTCAGAAATTTTTGAAAGCTCAAGTTATTCCTCTCCCATTTTCTTCTTAACACTAAAAGGTAAATAATAGGCTTTTACATCTAGAGGCATAGCCTGAGAAGGGGTCTTCAAAACTTTGTCCAAATATCTTTTAAATGTCTTCAGTTTACAGATAGACTGAATCGTATGGAAATTGATAAATTGCAAATTACAGTATCTTAACAAATTTCCGGATTTTCAAATTTCAAAGGAAGAGAGGTAACATCTTTAATCAAGACTACCTGGGCTTCAGCACTCCGAGTTGCCAAGTCTCAACCAATTCCAGACCTCTCTCCAACTCATTAACACGAGTGGACTCATTTCCGATAACTTAGTTTTATCAACAATAGTAGATATTTGTATGGACAGAGTCTTATCCAAACCCCAAATAGTTTTCCATGCTGTTCTAGAATAAATTCTGAGAGATGCTCCAAATGAAAAAGAACCTAGATGTTTCCTTGCGGACCTGAACTCCCTGATGCCTGCTGGACTATGACATCTATTCTGTGTACAACTACAGCCTCTTCCTGGGTTGTTCGGTCCTCTCCCCCAGCAGTAAAACCACCTTCCATGGAGCTTTCTCCCTTCAAGTTCCTTGCTGGCGTTGCTGCTCTGACAATGTCATCAGCTGGCGCTAAAGTCAGAGAAGAGTTGATCTTTCTACTTTCCATGGGATTGCTGGGGTCTACCTCACATCGGGACTCAAAGACAAACTACAGTGAGGGGCAGCCCAGGGCCCATCTCTCCCCCACCCTACTGCAGCCAATGACATGGCTTCCCACTTACAAGATGGTAATCACTGCACAATGGAGTCCATAGTGGCCCAAAAGCGAGGCACAGGAATCACAGGGAAGGTCCACAGTCTCCCTTTCCACTTGCCTAGCCTATGCATGGTAAAGCAATGAATATTTAAGGAAATTTTAAGAAAATGCCAGAGTCACAGGAACTCCTGCTATGTGTGACCATCCACAGGACACCATCTTAGCAATACATATACATTTGTCATGCCAATAACAGAATATGAATCAGTTTCTGAATCAATATATGCTAATTGGCTATTGCCCTACTACAAGCCCAAAATGATCCCCACCTCCATATGCCCCAAACCCCTCCACCTCACCCTAACCCCCTCCACCCTCCCCCCCCCCCCAAAAGCCCTCAAATGAGGCCATGCGGAGTTATTAGAGTTTGTTATTGCATTGCTGAACTGAAAGATATTAAATCAAACAAGATCCAGACTGTACAGTAAGATAAACTATATCTTGGGGTTGTCATTGGGATGGCAATTTTCAAAAGCCATGAATCTGGGTAAAAGGACCTTTTGAAAATTGCCTACCCTGCATGCAAATAAAAGTAAATCTACATACTGGGTAAAGCGTTACAAATATCTCCTGACACATGTACAGTTATAATAAACACAAGGAGTATTACACTTTTGAGAATAAAGTGCAAAACTTTATTAATTCTATCTAGACAATAAAATTCTCTCTGCCACATTCAAACACATTCACACACACCTAAAATCACATTAAAAACATTTCCAGAACATAGTGATTGCGAAAATTGCTTATTAATTTTAAACAGTCAATCTCCAAAATACAAAACTTTATGTATTTTTAAATTATAATAGCTGCATCTCCATTATTTCATGGTTGTTATATCGTATTCGCCATGATCGTTGTCACATTCCAACTCAAATTTGTCCGACAAAAGATCTTTGTTTCTTCCCTCATGGGGCTTCCTCAGGGACTTATGTTTTAATACAGCAATCAATTCTTCCAATACAATTTAACAAAGTTCATATCTGCGTTCATCAATAGCGTCTATACAATTACTTTTCCATCGATTTTCATCATCACGCGAAATTCCCAAAGCTTCTTTTATACCATGATTTCTCTACCGGGTATGTCAACACATACATCCGTAAATCAAACTGGCGTACACACAATGTATCGTGTACGCCAGTTCGATTTGACATACCCGCTAGAGAAATCATGGTATAAAAGAAGCTTTGGGAATTTCGCGTGTTTATTATAACTGCAAATAAAAGTAGGCACATTGTGCTGCAATGCACTTTGGAGGTGTTCTCGGGGCGGGGTTAAATGAAAACAGTGCACATAGAGGATAACTTTCAAACAAAGGCACACAGTGGCATATACGCAGATAAATGGCTGCGAGCAGATCTACACCAGTATTTTATAACTCGCTCGTATGATATACCACACAACATACACACACACACACATAGGCTTATGCATGAATACATGCAATGCATTGAAACTAGGTCTATCAATGCATTGAACTCACATACTTTTCCTACCTATTCTAAAAATATATGTATTTATATTTTACATGCAAAATTAAAGAAGAACAATTTTAAAGCATGCATGTGTAACTGGTTTACCAATTAGTCCACTAGTCCTTCTCCAGCTCATGGAGACCTTCCTGGTTCTTCAGCCTGAAATCCCCCAAGTTCACCCAGACCTCCCATCCAGCCAGTACTACCCAACAAACACGTTTAATATCATACCAGATAATTAATAGGTGTAAAAATACGTAAGTAAATGGGCATCTTTTGCAGTGTCCCTTTTCTGTGCATGCAAAAGTAAACATCTGTGCATATTTATTTACTTTTATATAATACAGAATACACAAGTGGAGGCTACTCAAGCACATATATGGTAATGTTTACACATGTAATGATTTATAACTGCACCCTGTAGTTTTGAATTTTCAAATTTATGCATGTTGTTTTCCTCGTAAAGAGTAGCCGCAGGAAAAGGAAGTGTAAACCTATGCGGGCACTATTTCCTTGGGTAATTTTCAAAAGGAAGTCCAGGTGTACTTTCTCTTTGAAAACTGCTGCAAAATCCACAGGTGAGGATCCCTGCAGACTTTTCACCGGGCCACACAGGTTTGAAAATTGCCCCCGTGGTCTAGCTTGACCTCTAAAGATGCTGGGGAGTTCTTTTTTTTTTTTTTCAGTTACCTTCATATCATTTTCCTACAGAGACAACAAAAGGATAATTATCTACATTTTGCAATAGCAAAAAAAACAAACCTTCCTTTGGAAAAAGAAAAGGATTATTATTTATCTTTCGGAGTAAACAGCTTTCATTTTGGGAGCTGCTCCATATTCCCTGTTCACCCACTTTTCTTTTATACCAGGTAGCTATAGGTGCTTCATGCTGCGGAGGGAAAGCCAGAAAATTAAAATCAATAACTTCATTACATTTACAACGTGCTTCTAGTCACCTGGGCTTTCCAATCTTAATGCAATACCATAAGTTAAGGAAGAATCGCTCATGTTTGGTGCTATTGAAATGCGCAGTTTCTTTTGTGTCCGCCGGTTACAAGGCAAACTTTGTATTTCACTCTGCTTCAGATCTCAGGCATGCTTCTTGAAATTTTCTTCAGGACGCAGTCTTTCAGATTTGTAACAAGCAAATTATACCTACTTGGGGGGGGGGGGGAAGAGGGAGTGGGGGAGGGGGAGTGGGGGAGGGGGGAGGGAGTGTTTTACTTATGATTCAGCCGTTTCCCCCTCCGTTGGGCTTCCGGCTCAGTCAGAACCAGCCGCTACTGGGAAGCACAGGACCGGTGCTTTTTGCTGCCCTGTGCGAAGAATTATCGAGCTGTCCCGTTCCCACCACCCCCCCCTTTCAGTCTCTGTTTCGGGCCCATCACAAAAACGTCCAACTCCTTCCAGCAACCTAAACTCCCCGGGAACCCATTGCCAGTGCAAGAGTATGAGGCACCCCAGGCAAATCTTGTACCCTTGCACCCCTCCACCTCATTCTTTCTCCACGTACACAGTAAAACATTTGCAGCCATGTGAATAATTTCTCTCAAACCACACCCCCCCCCCCCCCACCCCTAGCCTTTGTAAATAGTTTCCTCTCAATCCCCCTCCCCCCTCTCATTCAGCTACGCCTCGGGCTCTCGGTTAGAGCCCTTCTATTTTCTTGTTTGCTGGTTGTCCACTCCCCTCACCCGTTTTCAATGTATTTTCCACCTGCTGTTATAATGTAAACCGATATGATGTGTATTTTAATATCGGTATAGAAAAACTGTTAAATAAATAAAATAAATAAATCATCTACTATGTTTTCATTTGAAGACAAGTCTGTATTCATGAAAGGAATTGATGTTTTACATATTGTGTTTTAATTTTATTTAGATTTAGCTTATACCTTTTTGTTGATAGCACAAGATGAGTTACATTTACGTACAGGAGCAGGTCAATATTAGAAAGCCATTTAGATGGATAACTGAACATGTACCCGTCTAAATGGCAAAATGGCAACATTCATCAGGGGCAGGCTGGAGGTAGGCAGGAGGCATTTCCGGGAGGGACAAAGTTAGCCTCATAAGTTATCCGGCTAATTCCGATATTTGGAGTTAGCCACTTGACCTACCCCTAGATTCATCATTCTGCTATATTTATAGCAGAATGGTGTTTCGTGAAAAAAAAAAAAAGGGGGCGGGGCGTGATAGTGGGCAACCAGCTGCATCGCAGCTATCTCCCCTGTAGCACCAGGGGAAAAGGTGTAGTTATTCCCGCGGTGCTGCCAGGAGATAACTCCGCCCACACTTCTCCCCTTCCCCTAATTTTAATAATACCGTCGCAATACCAGCACATCGCACAATAAAGAATGACCCTGTGCACTTGTTGTTCTGCGGCTGAATATTGGCCCTTAGCTATTTCCCTGTCTCCAAAGGACTTACTATGTATGGGGGCCATTTACTAAGATGTGTTAGGCGTTACCACATGGTAAATGCTGTAATGCGGCAATAGTGCAAGGTATTTTAAATGCCATGTGCGATATGTATACTATACAGGAACATCGGTATATAAAAGTTAAAAATAAATAAATAAATGTTATTTCTCTCCTCCCTGCACTACAAATATAGTAATGAGCTGATCATTATGCAAATGTATGCTAATCAGCTCACTACTAGGCAAAACTATGTCAATCAAATAACGTAGCTTGCCTCAAAATTCACAAGCTGAGTTATTTGATTTAAAGTTAGCTAACTTTCTCCTGGAACATGAGGATGCTATTACCTGTCCCCATGGCTCCTGGGGCTATGAGTTAAAATGCCCAGTTGGTCAGAATTTCTTCCCTTCCAAGAGTGCTCAAATACCGGGGGTCTTTGAGGACCTCCATCCCACACCCACCCACCTACACTGCCCCTTGAAGCAGCTAAGATAAGAAAAGACCACATTTTAAAATTGGAAAGTCCTGGTCAGGTCCTACCCTCTTGCTGCCAATCCCCTCCCTTTTGGTCAAAAAAACTTCCTCTGGACTCCAGACCTTCATCCCATGACCCTTAGCTCAATAGCCTTGGTAGTCTATTGAGGACCCTGAGTGACCCCCTAAGGCTCCGGACTCGGCATGGACATCTTTATAAATGGTACCAGCCGACTGATATTCTTCCTTTTCCCCATCACGTGTAATGTCAAAACTGCTGCTCTTTTTTTTTCTTTTTTTATAACACAAGCTATGTCTTTGCAATATCCATGCAATTTTATGCAATATTTATCATAGTTTAATGAATAGATTCCATAGTCTGCTATTTTAAATGTAATTACACTATTGTACCCAAGACAGAAATGTTTTGCAAAATGGCTCAAACCTTTCTTTATAACTTACTATTTTCTCAACATAATTTGTGTAAGTTGTTAAATCCTAGATATAAATTCACTCAGTCTAAAGGACAATACATATAAAGTTAGACTTGAATGTAACAGTTCTCCTATTTTAAGCATCTCTTCAGAGCAAGAGGTTTCCAGTATTCTATAGACAGCCTACAATATTCTAATATTAGTTGCCAATATTCTTCTAATTGTTTAAAACTAAGCCATCAGTCTGAAGATGATAAAATTCCATTTGTATGGACAGGTCATTGATCAGTCATATCAGAACGCTCGGTTTCTTAACCCTGTGCATAATATAAATATTAGCTGTACTGGAGAATTAGAATGCAAAGTTATTATGAAAGGGTGACAAAGTGACTGATGAGCTTATAATGACTGAAACTGAAAGCTGAGGGCATTATTGTGCCCAGAAGATCATGCTTTCATCCCTGGCAATGATCATTTTCCATTAAAACCTGACAGTCAACATCTGTTTTATTGAATTTGCTGGACAAAAATGTTGCCAAATGCACAAAAAGCGAGAGCTTGTGCTCGCCCTTCTTCCCGGATTGTTTCTAACTCAGTAGTAACCTTTCAGTTCTCTTCCTGTCCCCTATTTGTGCTTTGCTTCTTTCTTAAATGTGCCTACCTTAGGAGAAGAAATGAAGGCTTATTATGTTACTTGTTTATAGGGATGTGCAGAGCAAAATTTTATGTTCATATTTTTTATGTCCGAAAGGGGGTCCCACTTGCGGCCAATATGGACATAAAAAAAATCCAATGAGTTGGGTATATGTACATATGTGCAAAAAAAAAAATTAAACCCCCTCACCCTCCTTAATCCCCCCCCCAGACTTACCACAACTCCCTGGTGATCGAGCGAGGAGTGAGGACGTCATTTCTGCAATCCTTGGCGAGAAGCATGTGACGTCGGTGGCACGTCGAGTGACGCGGCGTCACGTGATTCCCGGCTCGTTCGCGCCGGACGGCTCATTCGGCCCAAAAAGAACTTTTGGCCAGCTTGGGGGGGCCTCCTGACCCCCCCAAGCTGGCCAAAAGTTCTTTTTGGGCCGAACGAGCCGTCCGGCGCGAACGAGCCGGGAATCACGTGGCGCCGCGTCACTCAGACGCGACGTCACGTGATTCCCGGCAAGTTCGCGCCGGACGGCTCGTTCGGCCCAAAAAGAACTTTTGGCCAGCTTGGGGGGGCCTCCTGACCCCCCCAAGCTGGCCAAAAGTTCTTTTTGGGCCGAACGAGCCGTCCGGCGCGAACTTGCCGGGAATCACGTGACGTCGGCGTCACGTGATTCCCGGCTTGTTCGCGCCGAACGAGCCGTCCGGCGCGAACTTGCCGGGAATCACGTGACGTCGCGTCTGAGTGACGCGGCGCCACGTGATTCCCGGCTCGTTCGCGCCGGACGGCTCGTTCGGCCCAAAAAGAACTTTTGGCCAGCTTGGGGGGGTCAGGAGGCCCCCCCAAGCTGGCCAAAAGTTCTTTTTGGGCCGAACGAGCCGTCCGGCGCGAACGAGCCGGGAATCACGTGACGCCGGCGTCACTCGACGTGCCGCCGACGTCACATGCTTCTCGCCAAGGATTGCAGAAATGGCGTCCTCACTCCTCGCTCCATCACCAGGGAGTTGTGGTAAGTCGGGGGGGGGGGGGATTAAGGAGGGTGAGGGGGTTTATATTTTTATTTTGGCTCAACAATCGCGATTTCCCACATATCAAACATATCTATGTTCGATATGTGGGAAATCCGATCGTTTATGTCGAATCAATTTTTTAAGTAAAAAAAAAATATGAGTTGCGTTTTACTAATGCGGTCAATCCGAATGCACACCCCTACTTGTTTATAGCTTTGTAAATCTTTTATGCTAGTTTAAGAAAAAGTATTACATTCTTTTCAATTTTCTGTTTCAATAATTATTTAGGAAACAGACAATGGGTTGCTGGAAGAGGAAATACTAGAAAATGTTTGGTTATGTGATCACGTTTGGCTCATGGTACAGCCTCTCTCTCCAGGATATATATTGAGATATTATATACTATATTCTTAAAGGTGAATTTTAAAAGAGGTGCGCGTGCATAAAATAACACATGGGCTCGCGTAGCATATATTTGCACTACCTCTATTTCATAAACTTTGACAATGCGCACATAAGTACCGGTGCATGAATAACTTCGCTCGTGTAAGAAAGGGGTGGATTTTCGGCAGGGTGGGGCCAACATTTACGCTCTTAAATCCCAATTTTATAACCTGCAAATGCAGCATGCATCGGGCTGTTACCTGCGCATATTCACTTCTGCTCTTTATCAGGTGTAAGCCAGAATAAAGTTCCTTATAGCCAAAAGATGATTGGGTGAGGGGGGTCTGTGTAAACTGGGGGGAGTGCAGGTTGAACCAGAGGGGTCTGGATGACCTAGAGACAGACTGGGCAAACGGATGGACTTATTAGTAAATGGTCATTTCCTTCTCATGCGCATGTTATAAAATGTGTTCACTCGCTCATGTAAAAAAAGTCCTAAAGAAAATAATTGAATAACATTCCCTCATGAAACTGCTTAAAATTAGGCTCACACATATGCACATTAGGCATATTTTATATAATACGAGCGCACTTGCTTGGATGATGTAAAATTCCAGCACGTCTGTGTTCTCACCCTGATATATGTGGGGATGGGCGTGCGCTCATTTATATGTGAGGCAAGACTTGCCCTGGGTAAAGCCATGCTGACTTTGTTCCATTAAACCATGTCTTTCTATATGTTCTGTGATTTTGATGTTTAGAATACTTTCCACTATTTTTCCTGGCACTGAAGTCAGGCTAACCGGTCTGTAGTTTCCCGGATCGCCCCTGGAGCCCTTTTTAAATATTGGGGTTACATTTGCTATCCTCCAGTCTTCAGGTACAATGGATGATTTTAATGATAAGTTACAAATTTTTACTAATAGGTCTGAAATTTCATTTTTTAGTTCCTTCAGAACTCTGGGGTGTATACCATCCGGTCCAGGTGATTTACTACTCTTCAGTTTGTCAATCAGGCCTACCACATCTTCTAGGTTCACCGTGATTTGATTCAGTCCATCTGAATCATTACCCATGAAAACCTTCTCCATTACGGGTACCTTCCCAACATCCTCTTCAGTAAACACCGAAGCAAAGAAATCATTTTATCTTTCCGCGATGGCCTTATCTTCTCTAAGTGCCCCTTTAACCCCTCGATCATCTAACGGTCCAACTGACTCCCTCACAGGCTTTCTGCTTCGGATATATTTAAAAAAGTTTTTACTGTGAGTTTTTGCCTCTACAGCCAACTTCTTTTCAAATTCTCTCTTAGCCTGTCTTATCAATGTCTTACATTTAACTTGCCAATGTTTATGCATATGGCATTAACGCTCAAGTTAAAAGGCTCAGAAGAGACAATAGCCTCGCTGCATTAAAATTCACATCCACATATATGTAAATGAAGGAACGTCATATGGAAATGAGACTTTACCATCTGAATGAAAATGTGGTATGTCCTTATCCCATACTATTCGCCGAACTCTTATTAATGCTGATAATTTAAATCCTGCCTCAAACCAGGTGGTAACTTGATACTCTGCATAGTAGTGAAATTGCTCAGCTAACGGCAGGTAGTTGTACCAAACACTTGGAAGCTGTGTATAGGAAAAGAGCCTGTAAAAGTTTACTCCCAGGTCCATCTTCTATGCACTTCTCTTTACTAGCCAAAATGACAGCCAGCACACACTTTTGGGGGTAGTTCCTACATAAACCATCATGTATTCACAACACAAATATGTCTTCTCTAACTAAAGAAGAACGAATCACAGGGGACGTTCAAGCACATATCAACATCTCACAATGTAGCTGGCACAGGGGTTTTACAGCCTTCTGTAAAGGCTGAGGTATTCTCATGATCACAGCTGTTCTTGCTGTGGTTGCTCTGGTGAGGGGGCACTGCAGGCAATCTGAGGGTTCAAGATAAACAGAAGTTTTTATGGGGAGCCTAATGTCACGCCCTAAATAGTTATGTAGCCTCCCCTTCATTTGGTGGACTGAATAAAGGGGGATAACACAATTCCTACAATGCTATCAATGCCCCAACCTCTAATTCTCTCCGCCACTACACCTACAGCTTCTGAGATGCCGGAATTCACTGGCGGAGAAGAAATATCGACCTCTGAGGCCCTTTGTGCAGTGCTAGGGTTGCACAATACAGTCACTCAATCTCACCCACTTCTCAATCAATATTCATAGATACTTACCAAAGAAGAGTTCAAAAGGCTAGGGAAGTTATTGAATAATACAGCAGGGAGCCAGTAGTGGTGTTCAACAAATAAGAAAGAATTTAATTTAACTTGAAAATTACAATCCAAGCCAAGATTGCAAAGATCATAAACAATAAAAGAAGAATGACTACTCCCAAGGCAACAGTCTCTGTGTCCGTGGTGCACGTCATCCCAGATCTCCTTCACTGGACTAAATCAATGTCTCATACTCTCTCCCTGTAAAAGGTGGGAAAATTCTCCTCTCTTACTATCATAAGCTAAAGGGAAAACTGCAAAAAGGGAAAGGCTCATTGCTTTCAAAACTGGACTCCAAGAAAGCTTCTTCTAAAGCAGCAGGGCAGGGTCAAGCACTAGGACAGCCATAAGTCTGATGCTACTACTGGGAAACTACTGGGAAAAAAATCACAAAAAATTCCCACTATCTTCAAATAATTCTGAAATCCTCCAAAATTTTCTGAAGTCTTCCACTGATAAATCATGAGGCCTACCAAAAACATCTCCAAAAAATCACTCCTCTCCTCTCTTCTTTAGCTTCCTCTCGATAATTAGCTGTTCAGGAAGAACTGATTGCAGGGCTGCCAACATACTCATATTGTTGCGCGCCCAGGCCTGCTCACCACCTTCCTAGCTCCGCAGGCCCCAGACTCACCTCCCCCGCTGCTGCGGCTAACCGGCTGCGTCCTCGACCTCAGGCAGCGGCGTCCCCGGCTCCCTCCAGCGCTTTGGCATCCCAGGCCTCACTCTCCATGCCACACCGGGGCTCGGCGTCCTCTGCTGCTTTGGCTCCGCCCCTAGGCTGGCTCGCTCGCTCGTGGACCAGCCGACCCTTTAAAGAGCCAAGGGTGGGGAAACCACTCCGCAGCGCGCCCTGATGATGTCACGTAAGCACAGTACTTAAGCGAGGGCCTGCAAGGGCCTGCCTTGGCAATTGGGTCGTCACCTCTGAGTGAATCTAGTTGCCCTTCCTTGTTCCTGTGCTTGTTCCAGTGTTCCTGTGCCTGCTCCAATGTTTCTATGCCTGCTCCAGTGTTCCCTTGGTCCTTCCTGTGTTCCAGCATCTGTTCCAGAGTTCCTTTGTCCCTGAGTTCTGTTCCTCGTCTTGCTACCAGGTTGTACCTTTTTGGACTGATACCTGGAACTGACCTCTGACTACGCTCGGACTGATACCTGGAACTGACCTCTGCTTGTCTTTGACCATGCTCAGACTGATACCTGGAACTGACTGCTTGCCTTTGACTACACTCGGACTGATACCTGGAACTGACCTCTGACTACACTTGGACTGATACCTGGAACCGACCCTCGCTTTGGCTGACCATCCTTGGACAGATACCCTGGCTTTGACCCTTGCGCTCCATTCGGACACTCTCTTTGCTCCTCCTGTGATCATCAGGCCCGCCTGCTTCGACACCGCCCGTGGCCTTCTTCAAGCTGGATCACTAGGCGCTGCCTATCCTAACTGGAGGACCTTCAGTTCTTGCCTTGTTCCCATGGTCTCCGGTAATCTCTGTTACAATCTAGCTCACCTGTTCACCTACAGCCGCGCACCTTTTCTCTTGGTGATCACACCTCTCTGTCATCTTTCCGGGAGACCCCCAGAGGCCCACCTAAGCCTAGGTGCTCTGGGAATCCAAGGGCCTTTGTCTCCTCGTGTGCTCTGCCTCCTGGTGGCAGGCGCCCTCTGGGATCCCTCAGAGGGCCGTACCAACCCTGCGCCAGGCCAAGGGTCCACCTCCAGCGCAACACATATGGACAGTAAAAAAAAAATAAAATACATAGCTATCAAAATTTGTCTATAACCCTGAGCACTCAAAAAGGGGATGGGGAGAACAGATCCATTCCACTGTCACCAGTTTTTAAAGGGCGCACCCTGTCCCAAACACAAAATTGTGTGGAAAAAAAACAATCAAGAAAATGAAGTCCCTTTTGATGGTGGAGCTGGCTAGATGACAAACCAAACAGATGAGCACTGCAGTGTGTGAAAGGTATATTCTCCTGGGAAGCTTCCCCAAATGATTTAGTTGGTACAAAACAGAAAGCAGGCCTAGTTTCAGTCTCTTTCAGAAAGACCAGGGTCCACCAGTTTCTTTTTCCCAGAACCTGCCCGCAAGGGTTTATGTGTTACTTTGGCTGAAAGCCTGAAGCAGATAAGATAAAATACTAAATTTGTGACAGAAGTCAAGGAAATGAACCTTCTCTCTCCTCTGCTGAGATACTCTCTGTGCAAAATTTAGATGATTTAATTCAGTATCTTAGGAGGTTGATCCAGTCATGTGCTCCTGAGCCTGGATATTGCTGGGAAGGAAGTCTCTCAGTTTCTCAGCTCTTGATTCCTCTGTTCCTTGTTGGGATTTTAAATGTAACTTGGCTATGAAGCAAGAACAGCTGTCTGTCTCTCTATTTACTCAGAGTGCAGACTTCTATCTCTCCCTCTCAATAATTAGCTCTTCAGGAGAAGAACTGATTACAAGGCTGCCAACTGGACTCCTCTCTTCCAGGCTCTAATTCCTGGTCATGCTTGCCCTTCACATACAGACAGAGCCAGCCAAATTGTACCTTTTCTACTTTAAATGGTTTCCCAGCATTCCTTTAGCTTCCTCCTCTGCTGGCTATGTAGTGCTGTTCTCTGGGCAGGCTAAACAATATGGCCATTTCCCAACTTGTTAACACTGTGAGTGCTGGATGCTGGTTCTTGCAGAACATTTGTCATTCACAGGAGAGCACATGGGGATTTTTTGACGTATTTTTATATTCCTTCACCTTTCCTGCAGTGGCTTACAGTCTTTGCAGGGTTGAAAACCCTTTTTTGACAAGTCCAAAACACATCACTCAGATCCAGTCACAGCTTTGTCCACACTGTAAGGCTCCAACACACGATCAGCTTGTGGGGCCAGGAACCATGTTTATAGTAGTTTGCTTCCGCTTATATTCATTCTCTCTCTCTGTCTGATGGTGGAGCTCCAAGATTTGCTGTATTCTCCTTCTTTTCTTCTTCTGTATGCTTCCATAAGAAGCTTGCTGGGCAGACTGGATGGACCATTTGGTCTTTTTCTGCATCATAATTATGTTACTAATACTATACTGTACTCCACGTATGAAAATACTTATGTGCATACTTGCAATCAATCAGTTCCTTGGTACCTTCACCAGTTTAACGTGACCCTCCAGCACTTCATCCTCATTCCCATCACTTAATCCAGACCTTACACACAAAACCTGCAGACAAAAACAAGTGCAATTTCACGTCTGTGACTTAATTAACAACTGTAAAAGTGGGCAGACAAGTTCAGAAGGGTATGCACGTATATTACTTACAAAAAAGAAAAATGTGCGGGTACTTCTAAACCCCATCCTGGAAACATCTAAACCACCTGTTTTTCCCCTGTTAACAATTATGCTCACAATTTTTCCAAAATTGCATTTATTTGTGAACACACTTCTTATATATATATATATATATATATATATATATTCCAGTTTTATGCACAGACATCCTTTGAAATTTAACCCCTTAATGTATACCTTAAAATCTTTCTGATTTATGTATCATGATTTTTGTTTCATAGGCTATTATATGTACAATGTTTGCAACTAATATTTTCTATCTACTTAGCTCCACCTCATAAACATGCCTGAGTTTATTTATGAAATAGAAAAGAAAAATGGAAAAATGGAAATTCAAAATCATACCATTATGAAGTATTTATTTCAAGAACTTGCCTAAAAAGTCTTCTCCTGCCATACTGAGTCAATGATGCCCGAGTTCTGTTCAGATCAGAATTTTGAAACATTCAGTATATTGGATTCACAAACAGTTTTACTCCAATCTGAAGTCATGACATCTGCAAGAGTGTTTGTTCACTACATTGCACCCCTAACAACGAAAGCCTGTTCCCCCCCCCCAAATAGAAATTAAACCGACTGTACATTATTCTTACCTGAAAGCAAAAATGCTATCTTTAAAAACACAAGTACCCCACTTAAAGTTGGCCACTGTCAGACTGATCCACAAGCATAAACAAAGGCCTAGCAAGAAAGTGGGATAGATTAAGGGTACCACTAAATCAAACTTTGTCAAACACACTAATTACTGCATTGGTTTCAGACAATTTTTTTCATGTTACATATTTGAAATCATTTTATATTTACGTTTATTGGAATTTATTATCCGCACAAAAATGGTTCAAGGCAGATTACACAGTCATACGTACATAATAAAAAATAGAAAATAAAAGCAAAGAACAATCATAACAAAATAAAGAACAAACAAATTCTGCTGAACATGTACTGGCAATCAATAGCTTTTTTTTCTAAAACCATGACCAAAGTAAATCTGAAAATATTTATATAAAATATCAGTTGGCTTCTTCTGACAATTTCAGCTGTTTTTGAGGTAGGCAAATACTTGTCAAAATGTATGATAATCATTTTCTTGTTATTATTCTGTTTATCCCCCTCTTCAGATTCTGGAAAAATATTGAGTGCATTTTACCATAATATTCAAACATCATCAGAAAGCATTATGTCCAGAACTTTACATTGTTAAAATTTTAAAGACATGCTGGTGAGTGTTTGCCAGTTCATAAATGTTCATTTGAATTAGTACACTGAACACTACTGTACAATTATTGATGTTTTTATTTGTTACTGAAGTGCTACTGGAAACTGAAGTTGCAGTTGGTGTTTCCGTAATATATTTGCATCGTTACCCTTGCCCATCTGAAGAAGGAGCCTTTAAAAGGTATGATAATCAGAAACACTCAAGTTTTCTCCAAGGCCAAGGCTGCTATTAAAACTCTAATCTTTTACCAGTGCAGGATTCCTCCTGCCTCAATCCTTTCTCCCCCACTACTGGTAGAGATAGACTGAGTGCATGAGTTCTTCTTTTTCCTTCTTCTCTCCATCCAACTGAGATGATTGACACACCATGTGGATCTCCCTGCCTCACTCCTATTTTCCTGCCAGAGGTGATAGACCCAGTGTATACATACATGTAAGTCCATCTGTTTTGCTCCTTCCCATTGGTGTCAGAGATGAAAGATTGCTAAAATGCACTCAGAATCTCCTCTAGGGTGTTGAAAAGTATCTGAAAGGCCAGAGGATAACTTAGTAGGCTCCACAAATCCTACGAATGATGAGAACTGGTCATTCTGGTGAAATAAATAGGCTGAAAAATCTCTTAATTTAGTCTTTTTATTCTCTTCCTATTCTGGCAACCCTAAAGTACATAGTGCCTTGGCTGAATTATAGGTGAATGATCTCATGAAGAGATTTATCTGCCTGGACAGGCTGTTAGTGACAGATTAAAATAATATAATTGATGTAAATTTGTAATTTGTATATCATCTCATTCTATCCCATTATGAATCCATTATACCTAAATTTATTATAAGTTCAATGAAATAGCAATGTTATACCTCATAAAATTTCCTTAATCATATTGCATGTCTGCTATCATTTGTAATTTGTATATTGTCTAATGCTACCCCAATAGATAGGATGATCAAATAACAGTAAAAAACAAAAAAAAAACCCCCCACTCTTCTACTTCCTGGAACTACTTGTATAGTTCTGGTAGGTGGGAAAAACACATTGGGTCACTTCACAGCTGAGCAATTGTGCTTTATAAGCAGCTGGTAATTCTGCTATGAAATAGGTAGCTCAGCTATCCTTTCATTAGCAGATCTAGAAAAGAAGCTTCATTATAAAGAACAGAATTTGTCTTAACAGTGAATTGGCTTTTAGTCAAGCTACAGTCATGTACAAAATAAATAAATATATAGCAAACTTGCACACAAAAGATAAGGGCAAAAAATAAATTAACCAAGGACCAGCACTATAAAAAGAAAAATAAGCTTTAGGTCCAATGGTACCTCAATATCGCTGAACAATTTTAGCAAAATAAACATATCTGTCATAAAGAGTTAGTCCAATAACTTTCATCAGCCTTTTACTGAACAAAAATAGAAAACCCAAATGTTTAGATAGTAATTGAATATGAATAAATCAGTTCTAATGATAACGTACCAAAAAACACTTGTTTATAGCTATATGCTTGTATACACAGGTATATATTTCTAAAAAAAATATTTAGACAAAAAATAAAAAAATAAATTAAACGGAATCTTCAAGGGTAACTTATCTCATGGATGCTGAAAACATTCGTGCGATACCAATAACTCAATGCACTATAAATTATATTTAGAGGGATATATGTATACCTTGAAATTCAATTACACAAATGTTATCACCCCTTTTCAATATTTTTAAAAAAATGTTATTTGTACGTATTTATCTTCATAATCACCCACATGTGTATAACTATCCTATCCTTTTTACATTATTATCAAACTACGTTTAACAAAAAAAAAATTTTAAGGAAGGAGTGGAAGATTTCATACGATATTATGTCATATTATATGTCGGTTAATGATTATACTGAATATACTACCGGGTGTAGTGATATATAATATCGTATGAAACCTTCCACTCCTTCCTTAAAAATGTATTTTTCTTTTTGTTAAACGTAGTTTGATAATAGTATAAAAAGGATAGGATATTTATATACTCATGTGGGCGATTATGAAGATAAATACATACAATTAAAAAATTTTAAAATTATTGAAAGATAACATTTGTGTAATTGAAAACATACGTGCAGCATTCCTATATGGACCATGTTTTCGTTATAGTAGTTTTTTCAAGAAAGCTCAACATAACAAGCAAAGCAGACACATCTCAATATGAATTATCTAGAACATCAAAATGTCTGTTAGAAACTTTAAAACATAAAATGACACTAATTAAATCCCTTCAGAAAAAATGTGTGTATAGAAAACTAAAAAACAAAATTACAAATCAGCAGCCAAAATTGTGGGAACAATTTTTCATACCAAAAATGCAATGCTGTAGCACTGGAGGGACTCGACCATGCGGTTGAAGGGCAGGCTTTCTTATGAAGGAAGCTTTTATATTTACATCCTTTTGAATTTTCTATCCAAATTGTGATTTTTTATTATTGACTTCCAATATGCTTTTTTTCGATTGAACCAGAGTGTCGGGTGACTTGGACTAACCACCAGTAGATTGGTGGATTTTGTCCCACTATCTTGATATATTTGCACTTTACCATGTTGTCTCTGTTCATTTGAACTTGTGGTGCTGTGAATCCGATGTGCCTCCCTATTGGTAAGAAAGCATGTTCCCAAAATTTTGGCTGCAATTTGTGCTTTTGTTGTCAGTTTTCTATTACACATGTTCTTTTCCCAAGGGATAAAATGAGTGTAATTTTATGATTTTAAAGAGCGTGAAGTTCTAGATACATATTGAGATGTGTCCGCGTCACCACTGGAGGAGCCTTTTTGAAAAAGCCGGTTTGGTAAAACGTGTAGGAGTGCTTTAAAAGGGATCCTCTTTTGGAATGTAAACACACTGGGGTCAATATTCAAAACCATAAGTCTTTACTGAACTAATAATTAGCCAAATAAGAAAGGAGACTATTGGGGGGAATTTTGGGGAAGGGCAGAGTTAAGACAAATAACTTACTCGGCTAACTCTGATATTAAGAGTTACCCGGATAAGTTTTTGGCCTAACTCAAAAAGAATTTAACCGGTTAAGAAGAGTAGTAAAAAAAAAAAAAAGACCCCAGGCTTAATTCTAATGTCTCCCACTTGAGAACCAATGTTCGGCCCTGCTGGGCTGAGCCTGCAGCATTCCCCCCGCCCTGCAAAAAAAATAACTTTCCTTTTGTTTAGAAGCCTATGCCATGGCCAGTCCCAGTTTCACTCTTTCAGCCCCAGCCTCCCTCCAGTTCAAGGTCCCATCAAACGATCCACATATTCTTTTCCACTTCCCTCCTTCCCCCCCCCCCTCCTATCCAAAATTATATTCTCCCACCCTCCCAGTACCTTAATTTCTTCTTTTTTCAAGCCTAGGGCATGGTAGCAGCCTACAACAACCAGGCTCGTGGCTTTTGACGTCACTTAGCGGCTCCGCTGTAAGTGTAAAATCCTACGCATAGAATCCTTTGCTTCCAGCGGAGCTGCTAAGTGACGTCCAAAGCTATGGGCTGGGGAAAAGAGGAAATTATGGTACCAGGAAAGTAGGAGGGGATAGATTTGGATCGGGGGGAAGGACCATGGAAAATATCAGTATTTGGATCGTTTGATAGAACCTTAAACTGGGAGAGCTAGGGGGAGAAGGGGTGAAATTGGACTGGTCGTGCCATAGGTTTCTAACAAAAGGAAGTTTTGGGGGTATTTTTGCGGGGGAAGGGGAGAGGTGCAAACTCAGCCCAATAAGGCCGAGCATTGAATCTTGGGTTGGGGGTATTAGAAGAAGTAGGCCTGTGATTTTTTTTTTTTTTTACGTTTTACTACTTCTCTTAACTGGTATATTCTTTTTTAATATAACCAATTAAGACTAAAGTTATCCAGCCAATTATAGCTGGATGACTTTATAACCAGTTATACTTAAAATCTGCCCAGTTAGATTGAAAGTTATCAGCAACAGTTTGCTGAATACCTTTAATCAGGGATATTATTTAATGGGACATTTATTCCAATGAATAGCTGGATAACATATCTGTTCCACAACTTACTGAATATTAGGGATGTGCATTCATTTAATTGAAAATGCAAAACATGACAAATAAGGCTAATTTGCCTCCAGATCAGGTTGCGGCATCGGGCATGGGCTCCTGCTCTGGCCTAGGCTGAGACCCAGGCATCGGGACCCGGCTTTCAGGTTGGGCCGCGACATTGGGCTTGGGTCCAGGCTCTCGCCTAGGGGGAGGCGTCAGCCTTGAGTAGGCCGAGACCGCAACAACCTACCGTGGCTTCAACCTACATAGGTCCGAGGCTTCGATCTAGTCCTAGCCAGTGGATCCCCACCGGAACTGGTAAGTGGGGACCTGGGGGGATCCTGGCCCCAGAATTTTTCCAGAAGGCTCTGAGGGATGCCTAGTTTCCATTTTTTGGCTGCTTTTGGTCTTTTGTTTTTTATTCATTTTTTTCACTCAAATGAAATGAAACAAGCAATCCACAATCCAAAATTCATGGGGAAAAATACCTCCCAAAAACAAACCGAAAACGAAAACAAGTTTCTTTCCCTGCACATCTCTACTGAATATGGCCCCCACTGTGTTTATCAAGACATGTTTTCAGCATCCATGAGATAAGTTACCTATTCTATCTATTTTTTTATTTTATTTTTATTGAATTTCCAAAATTTACAATAGTATTTACTATTCAGAAATATTTCAGACTCAATACAAAATCAATTCAAGTATTAAAGAACATACTCCATTAATGAAAAACACTCTGAAAAACAATTATAAGAATATTGAGAGACTAAAGATATCAGAAAAAGTGCAGCTCGAATAGGAAATTCAAACACAGTTTACCCTACACATTGAGGTAGATTTTCAAAGGGGTACACGCGTACCCCCCGAAAACCTACCCCAAACCCCCCCCCTGCGCGCGCCGAGCCTATTTTGCATAGGCTCGGCGGCACGCGCAAGCCCCGGGACAAGCGTAAGTCCCGGGGCTTCACAAAGGGGGCGTGTTGGGGGCGGGTCGAGTGGGCGGCACAAATTTCGGGGCAGGGCGGGAGGCGTGTCGGGGGCATGATGCTGGCCTGGGGGCATGGTCAGGGCCTCCGGACCAGCCCCCGGGTCAGGTGATGGCGCGCCAGCAGCCAGCTGGCGCGCGCAGATTTACGCCTGCTTTCGGCAGGCGTAAATCTGCCAACAAAGATAGGGGGGGTTAGATAGGGCCGGGGGGTCGGTTAGGTAGGGGAAGGGAGGGGAAGGTGGGGGGACGCGGAAGGAACGGAGGCAGGCTGCGCAGCTCGGTGCGCGCAGGCTGCCCATTTTGCACAGCCTTGCTCGCGCCAACCCCGGATTTTATAAGATACGCACGTATCTTATAAAATCTGGTGTACTTTTGTTCACACCGGTGGCGCGAACAAAAGTACGCGGGCACGTATGTTTTGAAGATCTACCTCATTACATTTAACTGCCATGCCCCATACAGAGTTATTTTAGGAGTGAGAATCCAGGTATAAACGCAATTCGTCTGGTTCAGTAAATATATATCTCAAATTCTGATAAATAATTATGCATTTTGAAGGGAAACACAAATGATATCTGGCTCCTCTTGATATAGCTTCATTCCTCATTACTTCTTTCCTGAGTGGCTTTCGTGATGTCTGGAAAAACACGGACTTGTTGACCATAAAATTCCTGTGCTTGGTTCCGAAAGGCCATCCTTAATACTGAATCTCTCTCAGAGATAAAAGTAAATGTGACCAAGAGTGCTGCTCTAGAGTCTATAATTATTTCTTGAGACATCTCTAGGATCACAGTTAGATTTACCAAGGATTCATTTAATTGATTTTGAAGATCATTCTTTCCCTCTTTGTTTGACAATATATAGAATATTCTTGATATAGCGGGAACAGCTTGTTCAGGAAATTTAAGAACATTTATCAAATAACTTTTAAATAAATCCCAGGGTGTAACCATTTTTGATCTTGGAAAATTTAATATTCTTAGATTAGCTCTCCTCATTTCGTTTTCCATATTTTCCAGTTTCTTATTGCATATATTTTCTGATTTAACCAAATTATTTTTAACTTCCTTCAAATTTTCAATTTTGACTTCCAGTTCTTTTACTGATATTTCAACAGCAGTTACTTTACTGTCCAAGCACTGCATTTTATTCATGCTTTCCTTTACCATGACAGTCAAGGCATTAATAGATTTATCCATTGATGTAAGTGCATTCCATATTTCTTCCAGGGTAATCTTAGAAGGTTTCATTAATGGTTGATGGCAAATTACCTTTATCTCTGGGTTTCTTCCTCCCAACTCTGTCAGGCCCCTCGCTCCTCCATTACCGAGCTGTTCCTCTGCCTTCGATCCCATGGAGCTCTGAAACACTGAGCTCACCAAAGTCTGCGGATCCTCTCTGCTTCTTCTCAGGGTATCAAGGTCCTCTGAGGCTGTTTTCCCTTTTAGCTCACTCATAGTGTCCTCTGTTCTACTTGAGGACTCAACGGAGGCTTGGGAACTGTTGGTGTGCCGGTGCTAAGAGATGTTTCCTCTGCCATGAGGTTCAGCATCTGCTCTACGCTGAATCCTCCCGTGGCTCCTCCCTCTGGCTGGGTGTAGTTGGGTCCCGCTAACATCACATCAACCCTCTGTTGCCGCGAATCGGAAATAGGAGTAGAGGTAATATTATTTCTAATTCTTGCCTTTCTCTTTGTGTGTGGCATGCTCAATCAATGAACAACAAGAAAAGATCAGAGAAATAGGAATAAATCAAGAGACCTCCAAGGAGACACTAGCGTGTATTCCATGCAGCGGCCATCTTAGTCTCCCTTGCTAAAATTGTTTAACAATATTTAGGTACCATTGGACCTATTTGCATGTGGGTTTTTTTTATTTTACTGTGTGAATAACAATATAATAATGCAAAAATATTAGGAGTACTCTCTATTTTTCAAAATTTCATGTAATATTTTATTTTCTAGTCCAGCTAGTTTATTCAAGTTGTTGATTATAATGCTACATGATAAGGATTTGACCTTAATTTCAACATACATTTCACATAGACACAAGGACGGAGTTGTGCTTTTGCCATTGTTGTCTGCCCTTCCCACCTCCCTAACCCATGAACCTCCATGTTCTAACCCTGCGAGCTCCTGATTCCCAAGCCACACCTCCCTGAAGTCCTCCAGCTTGATTCTCACCCCAGCCTGGACTTGTGATTTTTGACTCTCACCACTCCTCACAGAGCTCAGGGCTCCTAATCTGCCTCTGCTGTTTATGGAAACCAATGAGTGTGGAGACTGTCAGGCTGAGCCATGCACTCACAGGCCCCTGCCTCCTCTGCATTTTCATATAGAGGGAAGGAGCTGTGAGTGCATGGCTCCGCCTGACTCAGTCCCCGGATCCACGCTTACTGATATCTGATAATGGTAGAGGTAGTGCTTGAGTTTGTGCTCTGCGGGTCAGCGAGTGGGAAGAGGGGTGGTGAGATTACAGGTCCTTGTCTGTCTTTAGTGTCACTGTGGTCATGTGACCCCCTTCTCAAATTGCTGCATTGGCTCCCTGTCTGCTCTGCCTATAGTTCAAACTTCTCTTACTTGCCTATAAATGCATTCACTCTGCAGCTTCTCATTATCTATCTTCTCTCTGCCTATACCCTTTCTCATGTGCTCCATTCATCGTACAAGTCACTTTTATTTGTGCCCATCTCTTCTACCACCAACTCCTGGCTCCATGGTTTCTACCTTTCTTGTTTACATTGTAAAGTCCATGGAGTATGAGTTCCTCTTATGTTTATCTGTAAGGCACTGCATGTCTAATAGCGCTTTAGAGATGATAAATACTAGTAGTAGCAGTAGTAGTAGGTCCGAGGGTGGAAGTGAGCAAAACTTTGCTGCCCTCAAATTATGGGCCCTGTTGAAAAGTTGAGGCCTGCATAGACATATATTTGCCATTTTGGAAATTGAATTGAATTATGTTAACTTTAACATAAGTTCGATGAAATAGCAATGTTGTATCTGGCATTTCTCTGCTATCATAATGCATATTGTATCCTTATAGTCAAGAGAATGGAGCATGGTAATAAAGGTAAGTATAACATTGCTGATTAATATGCTTGCGTAAACTTGGTTTGGGCATACGTTTTAATTTTTTTAGGTCTGTAGGCAGCATCTTAGATAATAGTTACATTTCATCCTGTTCTGGGGCATAGTCTAGTGATGGAGCACAGGCCTGGGAGCAAGGTGTGAGTCCTGGCTTCGGCACTATCTGTCAGTGTGATCTTTGTGTTATTCCCCAGTTTCTTGGTACACACACAAAAATCTGCTGGGATCCTTTTCTTGATGGGGATAGGAATGAGGGAGAATAGAATAACCCTCCAAAACCCTTGTAAATTAAATGTTCCTTAAACCACTCTGGTGGTAGAGTACACTTGCAGAATCAAACCCTCTGGTGAATTGAAGGCTCTTTAAACCACTTCAATTGTAGAGCCCACTTGCACAATCAAGACATAGTACACAGGATATGTGGTTCTCAAAATAAATTCTCTTTGACTAGGTAAAAGTGTCAAGGACAAACGTTTTAAAAAGAAGCCTTTTTTTTTCATGCTTTCTATATTTTTTTTTTTAACTTAAAAGGCAGATTCTAACATTGAGGAAAATTACTTCAAAAAGAAAGTCATTCTTTTTCTCCAAAAAAAAAAAGGTTTTCACTTCTTACCAACTTATTTGGTAACTGCTATTAGAGTACTGTCTTCCACGCACCATGGTAATACACAGGTCTTCCCAAGCCAAGGCTTGACTGTAATAGGTTGTTAAGCAGTCTGTTTTCCAGGTGTAATATATTTACTGATCCTGAGTCGACCAAGTTTAATACTTGATGCAGTTTACTATAAAGACAATCTTCTCGGCACAGGGCTTCTATAGACATTACTGATACAATAAAATTGCACAGCTCGCTTCTCTCCTTCAGGGTTTAGGTGACAGCTAAACATAATGGATCTATCCTAAAACTGGGGACTGATTTCCTTTCTTACTGGAAACTGCAATTCCCTCTACTATAGGGATTTACTTCTCTTCTAAAAAATAGGGAAAATCAGGCTAAAGCCCCTTTACATCCTTTGAGCTCAAATTGTGATCTCCTCCCTATAGTAGGTATGTGCATCGGAGGAAAATTTATTTTGCTTCACTTATTTGTTTCCTAGGTCCCAAAATTAATTTGGTTCATTTCAGACAAAAAATAGGTTTATTTGTTCTGTTCATTTCCCATTAAAGCCAATATAGGAAGCAAAACAGTTGATTTTAGGCTTCAAAATTGATTGTTACTATTCAGTCCAAATTAAAGTTGTGGGTAAACATCATCAGAAAGAGGAAGAGCACACCAAGATATTAAGACTATGTCAAAATGGGAACAAAAGTGGCATGAGTAGCCCAAGGTTAAAGAAGCTGGAAGAGTGGTCGAAGATATGGCAGCTGAGATTCAATGCCAAGAAGTGCAGAGTCATGCATATAGGGTGTAGAAATCCGAAAGAACTGTATTTGATGGGAGGTGAAGGGCTGATGTGCACGGAGCAGGAGAGAGACCTAGGGGGTGATAGTGTCTAACGATCTGAAGTCGGCGAAACAATGTGACAAGGCGATAGCTAAAGCCAGAAGAATGCTGGGCTGCATAGAGAGAGGAATATTGAGTAAGAAAAGGGAAGTGATTATCCCCTTGTACAGGTCCTTGGTGAAGCCTCACCTGGAGTACTATGCTCAGTTCTGGAGACCGTATCTCCGAATGGACAGAGAAAGGATGGAGGCGGTCCAGAGAAGGGCGACCAAAAAGGTGGAGGGTCTTCATCGAATGACTTATGAGGAGAGATTGAAGAATCTAAATATTTACACCCTGGAGGAAACGAGGAGCAGAGGTGATATGATACAGTCTTTCAGATACTTGAAAGATTTTAATGATCTAAAGACAATGACAAATCTTTTCTGCTGGAAAAAAATCAGCAGAACCAGAGGTCACGATTTGAAACTCCAGGGAAGAAGACTCAGAACCAATGTCAGGAAGTATTTCTTCATGGAGAGGATGGTGGATGCTTGGAACACCCTTCTGGAGGAAGTGGTGAAACCCAAAACTGTGAAGGATTTCAAAGGCACATGGGATAAATACTGTGGATCCATAAAGTCTAGAGGATGTGAATGAAGAGAAGAGGCATGGGGTGGCTTGCGGGAATGACAGATACTACCTAGAGATAAATACCCTTATTCAATAAACAAACTCACTGTTAATGCGACTCCAACATTGCTCTATGCTTCCATGGCAAGAGGAAATGTGAAAAAAAGCATTGCGTTCACAAAAAAGCGGGGGAGTAGCTTGCTTGTTGCAGCAGTTACTACCCCAAACCAAATAAGTCTGATACTTCACTTTCAATGCATATCCAGCATAGCTCTCTGATTCAACAGCAGGGGGGAAAGAGGAAAAGAGGATTTATATTCAGGCAACAACCAACAAGGTCTGAATTACATATTCTGGGTAAACAAATAATCATGGGTGTAGCTTACTTTTTATGGCGGTTACTACCCCGAATCAATTAAGCCTGATCTTTACTTGGAATACATATCCAGCGCAATTCACTGCTTCAATGGCAGGGGGGAATAAAGAAAAGAGGATTTATATTCAGATAACAACCAACAAGGACTGAATGGCACAGGCTGGGTAAACAAATAAGCGTGGGAGTAGCTTGCTTATTGCGGCAGTTACTACCCCTAACCAATTAAGCTAGATACTTCACTTAGATGCAGCTCCAGCACTGCTCTCTATATCAATGGCAGGGGTGTAAGGTAACTAGAACCAAAAATTACTATTAAGAGCCAAGAGTAACAGATAAATGAGAAAAAAAAGTGTGAAAGCTTGCTGGGCAGACTGGATGGGCCATTTTGTCGTCTTCTGCCGTCATTTCTATGTTTCTATGTTTCTATAAGGTGTTGCACTGGAGGTGGACCCTTGGCCTGGTGCAGGATTGGTACGGCCCTCTGGTCGGACCCAGAGAGCACCTGCCACCAGGAGATGGAGCACACAAGGAGACAGAGGTTAGCTGGAGCTTCGCCAATAGCAATCTGGGGTTTCCGCAGGTTGATCCCTTGGGTATCCAGACTGCCTGGACTTAGGTGGGCCTCCAAGGGTCTCCCAGAGAGTTAGCAGAGAGGTGTGCCCACCATGAGCAAAGGTGCGTGGCTGGTGAAGAAAGGATGGGCTAGACCAGGACCAGGATCACCGGAGACCTCAGGAAGGAGACAGGAAGTGAAGGTCCTCCGGGCAGATAGGCAGCACCTACTGGTCTAGGCTGATGTTGGCCGTGGGCAGCGTCTGAGCAGGTTCGTCTGGTGGTCTCAGGAGTGAGCAGAATATCCGAGTGTAGCGCAAGGGTCAAAGCCAGGGTATCCGTCTGAGGGTGGTCAGCCAAAGCAAGGGTCAATTCCAAGATCAGTCCGTATGTAGTCAAGATGAGCAAAGGTCAGTTCCAGGTGGTGGTCAAGCATGGTCAGAAGGCAGGCTGTGGTCAGTTCCAGGCAGCATTCAAACGTGGTCAGAAGGCAGGCAGTGGTCAGTTCCAGGCAGTGGTCAAACTTAGTCAGGCAAGCAGAGGTCAGTACCGTGAATCAGTCCGCGAAGGTACGACAAGAGGAGGAACGTGGAGCAGGAAGCAAGAGAGATGCTGGAACACAGAGAGGATCATGGGAACACAGGAACACTGGAACAAGACAGGAACACAAGAACACAGGAACACTGGAACAAGACTTGGATCAAGGAAGCAGGACAACACAGGAACGTGGAACAGCAAACTAGCTACACTGAAGGTGTCGACCCGATTGCCAAGGCGAGGTTCACCTTAAGTAGAAGTCTTATGTGACGCCATCGGGCGGTGCAAACACCGCTTTCAATATGTTAAATATTGAAAGCGGTGTTTGCAGCACTCATGCAGATACAATGTCCTTAAAAACCATATGTTGTGTTAAAAAGCTTTGTTCAAGCAGGTTTTTGAACAAAGCCGGAGTAGTGTATTACTAATTGTCCATACAGATTTCTTGCTGTAAAACTTATAATTCTGTGAGGAAGGCATCCTGTAACCACTGCAAGTCAACCAGACTATTGCAACTCCCTTCTGCTAGGTCTCCCCATCAATTCCATCAAATCATTACAGATGGTACAGAACTCCGCCACTAGAATCCTCACAAACTCTAACAAAAGAGATCATATCACCCCAATCCTTCGTAACCTACATTGGCTTCCTATTAAACAAAGGATACTCTATAAAGTACTCACAATCATCCACAAAGCAACATACAAACTGGCTCCTATCATGTTAAGCTCTCAACTTCAACCGCATACATCTTCCAGACCAATTAGAAGCGCATACAAAGGCACACTGCATGCCCCACAGGTAAAATCATCACTGAGTAAACGAGCACTATCTTCAGCAGGCCCACACCAGTGGAACGTGCTCCCCCCAGATCTAAGACTAGAACCCAGTCATCAAGAGTTCAAAAAAAAAACTGAAGACCTGGCTTTTCCAACAAGCCTTCCCAGACTCTTAAAGCTGCCTAGACGGGAGGATAACCTAAATTATGGGATACCTCACCAAAGTTTACTATCATGACTTTCTAACTGTACAACAATTTTGAGTTCAAACGTTTCTCGTATTTATATTGTATTTGTATTGTACCTATAATATTTCATTATTACTACGTTAAATTGTTAAACTGTATCTATAATATTTATTTATTACTATGTTAAATTGACATTCGGTTTTATTGTTCCATGTAAAGCCCCCCCCCCCCCCTTTCTCTTTTTAGGCATTTCATCGTTTTACGTTAATTTGGCATTTCATCGTTTTATGTTAAATTTTATTTCATTTTTATTTTATTGTATGTTAAATTAGGCACTCTGTTCTATTGTTCCATGTAAAGTCCCTTTGGGCATTTCATCGTTTTATGTAAACCGGAGTGATTTGTAGTTCTTACAAGAACTTCGGTATATAAAAATTAAAAATAAATAAATAAAATAAATATATATTGTTGACAATATATAGGATTTTAAGGACATTGTATCTGCATGAGTGCTGCAAACACCGCTTTCAATATTTAACAGGTTTCATTTGTTTCTATGTAGGCCCTGAAGCAGCTCTAAATTGAGCGAAACTCGGCCTGAGTTTTTAATTTAAATAAATTTAAATAAACAAATTTAAATAAAACAGTAAATTCATATACAATGCAAGAGTCTGTGTTTTAGTATGGGGAATGCCCATAGTGCATCTACTTTTAGCCACATTTAAAAGAGGCTTTCCTAGATATCCAAGAGATGACTTACTGGGAGGAAGTGACTAGATCCCTCTCCATATCTGCCAAGGTTTTTCCTTCTCTCATTTTTCTAATGCTGTTATTTTTTCCCCTTTACATGGTCAAGAGAAAGGGGAAAATCTGAGGATTTTCCCCACTACCCCAGAAGATAATCCTGACCAGCAGGTGTAGATTGAAGGATTCGTCTCATAAGCAGTGGTCAGAGTAGCTCCCAAAAGACACTGCTTGGAAGCAAGAGGACAAATGATTGTGCACCCAGACTTGGAGACATCTCTTAACCTGGGCGTTTTGATGGTTTCTTCTCCACCAGGCAACAGAGATGTAGGTGATGAAGCTCAGTCAGTCTAGATAACAATGAGAGATAATCTGCATAGGGGGAGAGCTCTTGCACTCTTTTACAGGAATCTGTGCGGATTCCCTGTGGCAAAGTTTGGTGCCCTTATAACAAGCAGTTACTTCCTTGGTATCACTGACGGTGTCAATACATGAGAAACTGCAAAGTAACGAGATATTTCTTAATACTCATCCAGATGAAGTATTGATCAAGTGTCTATATTTCAGAATGAGTTGTTTCAAGGTATCATGGTGTGATCTTGGAAGACTGAGAATCTTGAAAATGTATCTAGATTATAACGTTTGCTGGTTGTGGGAATCAGCTCACGATCAGCATCACTCACTTCTCTGGTCTCAACATAGCATGGACACCACCAGCAGACACTTCACATTCAGTATACTGTGCCCAAGGATCATGCAGTTGCATGCATGCTCATGGGAGATATAGTTGCGATGGAGAAGGTACAGAGAAGGGCAACCAAAATGATAAAGGGGATGGAACAGCTTCCCTATGAGGATAGGCTGAAGAGATTAGGGCTGTTCAGCTTGGCGAAGAGACGGCTGAAGTAGGATATGATAGAGGTCTTTAAGATCATGAGAGGTCTTGAATGAGTAGATGTGACTCGGTTATTTTCACTTTCGAATAATAGAAGGACTAGGGGGCATTCCATGAAGTTAGCAAATAGCACATTTAAGACTAATCAGAGAAAATTCTTTTTCACTCAACGCACAATAAAGCTCTGGAATTTGTTGCCAGAGGATGTGGTTAGTGCAGTTAGTGTAGCTGGGTTCAAAAAAGGTTTGGATAAGTTCTTGGAGGAGAAGTCCATTAATGGTTATTAATCAAGTTTACTTAGGGAATATCCACTGCTATTAATTGCATCAGTAGCATGGGAACTTCTTTGTGTTTGGGTAATTGCCAGGTTCTTGTGGCCTGGTTTTGGCCTCTGTTGGAAACAGGATGCTGGGCTTGATGGACCCTTGGTCTGACCCAGCTTGGCAATTTCTTATCTTCTTATGTTCTTACCATCCCCACCTTTGTAGACCCTGCAGCAGAAACGCAGCCACTGGCACTCTCTGATTATGTCAGCACCATCCACCATTTAATCCAAACTTTCCCTGCAATCACCGCTTTCACAATGAGTCTCCTGCCTAGCTGCAGTACATGTTGCTCTGCGTTCCTGCTTTGCCTCATCCAGCCTTGCCTCATCCTTGCCTTGTCCAGCCTGCCTCATCCTCGCCTCATCCAGCTGTCCTTATTTGTCCTTGTCCTCTCCTTGGTCTGATCTTCTGGTACAGACCCCTTGCTTCAGACTTGGACCTGATTACGTTTGCCTGCCACCTGAATCTGACCTTAACCTTGGGCCTGACCACTTTTATCTGCCGCCTGGACTTGACCGTAGCCTTGGACTTGACTGCACTTGTTTGCCACTTACCCCCAACTCATGGCCTGCTCCTTGTATCCTCTGCCTGCTGCCTACCCTGACCTTGGCTTGTTCTCGGACTCTCATTTGCTGGACTGCTCTAGGGACCCACCTATGTGCTGTCAGCCACCAGAATCCAAGGGCTTAACCTGTGGGGGAGGCAGCTGGACTCTGGTGGCTGACAGCACATAGATGGATCCCTAGAGCAGTCCAGCAAGTGAGAGTCCGAGAACAAGCCGAGGTCAGGGTAGGCAGCAGGCAGAGGATACAAGGAACAGGCCATGAGTTGGGGGTAGGTGGCAAACAAGTGCGGTCAAGTCCAAGGCTAAGGTCAAGTCCAGGGGCACATTTGCCAGCTTTCTGAATAGGCCTTGTAGGTTTGCCTATGAGGCTGCATCAACTACGCCACAGCACTAAAGCTCACAGGTAACATGTTCATCACTAGTTTGGCAAATCAACAAACTAATGAGTAACAAATGACCTGGATCAGATGGTATATATCCCAGAGTGCTGAAAGAACTGAAAAATGAAATTGCAAACCTGCAATCGGTAATTTGTAAATGACCATTAAAATCATCAGGATAATAAGATTAGCACTCTCTTTAAAATCATCCATGGCTCCTGAAGACTGGTGGGTTGTAAATGTAATGACAATTTTTAAAAAGGGATCCAGGAAACTACAGACCAATGAGTCCAATTTTTGTGCCAGGCAAAATGGTAGAAACCATTATAAAGAACAAAATTACAGAATATATAGATAGGCATAGTTTAATGGGACAAAGCCAGCATGGATTTAGCCAAAGAAAGTCTTTCTCACCAGTCTGCTACATATTTTTTAGGACATAAATAAACCTGTGGATAAAGGAGAGCCAGTTGATATAGTGTAATTGGATTTCTAGAAACCATTTGACAAAGTCCCTCATGAGACACATCTTAGGAAATGAAAAAATCATGGGATAGGAGGCAGTGTCCTATTGTGGCTTGCCAACTGGTTAAAAAAAAGAGAGAGTAGGGCTAAATAGCAAATTTTCTTAATGGAAAAGGATGAAAAGTGGAGCGCCCCAGGAATCTGTTCTGGGACCACTACTTTTTAACACATTTATATATGACCTGGAAATGGGAACAACAAGTGAGGTGATAAAATTTGCCAATTAAACAAAATTATTTGAAGTTGTTAAATCACAAGAGGATTATGATAAATTGCAAGAGGACTTTGCAAAACTGGGAGACTGGACATGCAAATGGCAAATGAAATTTAGCGTGAACAAATGCAAAATGATGCACTTAGAGAAGAGTAACCCAATGCAAGGTTCCACATTAGGAGTCACCTTTCAGAAAAAGGATCTAGGTGTCATCATTGATAATACTTTGAAATCTTCTGCTCAGTGTGCAGAAAGCAAATAGAATGCTAGGGATTATTAGGAAAGGAATGGAGAATAAAACAGAGAATATCATAATGCCTCTGTATTACTCCATGGTGCAACCTCATCTTGAGTATCGTGTGCAGTTCTGATCAACACATCTCAAAAAAGATATAGCAGAATTAGAAAAGATACAGAGAAGGGAAACCAAAATGATAAAGGGGATGGAACAGCTCCCCTATGAGGAAAGGCTAAAGAGATTAGAACTCCAGCTTGGAGAAGAGACAACTGAAGGGAGCTTTGATAGAAGTCTATAAAATAATGAATGGAGTGGAATGAGTAAACGTGAATTGGTTATTTATTCTTTCAAAAAGTACAGAGGTCACACAATGAACTTACTAAGTTGTACATTTAAAACTAATGAGAGAAAATATTTTTTTACTCAATGCATAATTAAGTAGAGATGTGATTCGTCCGAACCTTTTGGTTTAGCCTGCCGTGGGAAATTTCGTTTTCCCGCAGTTCGGGCCGATTATTTTCAGCTCCCCTGAAAAAAAAACCCCCAAACCCACCCCCAACCCTTCAAATTCAATTAACTACAACCCCTCCCCCAGCTTCATGATCCCCCCAAAACTTGCCGAAAGTCCATGGTGGTCCAGCGGGGGTCCTGGGAGTGATCTCCCACTCTCAGGACGTCGGCTGCCAGTAATCAAAATGGCGCTGGTGGCTCTTTGCCCTTACCCTGTGACAGGAGCTATCGGTGCCATTGCCTAGCCTCTGTCACATGGTAGGAGCAATGGACGGATGGCGCCATCTTAAAAAATGGCATGGGCCATCCATTGCTCCTACCATGTGACAGGGGCCGACCAATGGCACTAGTAGCCCCTGTCACATGGTAAGGGCAAAGAGCCACAGCGCCATTTTGATTATTGGCAGCCGATGGCCCATGAGGGGGAGATCGCTCCCGGGATCCCGCTGGACTACCTGGACTTTTGGCAAGTCTTGGAGGGGGTCGGGCAAGTCTTGGGGGGTCAAGATGGTGGGGGTTTGCAATTAATTAAATTTGAAGGGTTGGGGTGGGTTTGGGGTTTGTTTGTTTTTAATGTGCCCTTTCTCCCCCTCCCCCCCCCAAAAAACGATAAGAAAACCACACGAAATTTTGTGGGTTTTCCTTTGTTTCATCAGCCCCCTGAAATGCAACGAAATAGGAAATATCGTCTTTATTCCCTATTTTGTTGCAAACGAATGCACATCCCTATAATGAAGCTATGGAATTTTTGCCAGAGGATGCGGTTAAAGCTGTTAGTGCAGCTGTGCTTAAAAAGCTTTGGACATTCCTTATTTATTTATTTGATTTATATTCTACCTTTCAGACACTTTAAAGTAGATTATGTTCAGGTACTGGAGGAAAAGTCCATAAACTACTATGAGGGTGGACTTAGGGAAATCCAAATTATCCCTGGGTTAAGAAGCATGGAATCTATCAACATTTCGGGATCCTGCCAGGTAGTTGTGATCTGGACTGGCCACTGTTGGAAACAGGATACTGGCTTAATGGACCTTTGGTCTGACTCAGTATGGCATGTTCTTATGTTCTTAAGAAAGTAAAATAATAATGAGTACTTCTCATTTTCTGTTGTCACCTTATATTAACACACCATCTGTGACTTAATTGAATGTAGCTTACCTCTTAAGGGCCAGCAGTACACTTATGGTTCTCCACAACTATGGTTGCCACCTTACTCTGGTCAAAGAGGAGATGCTTGCCCAGTCCTGTTTTTCTCCCCATCGCATGCATGGAGATATAGTCCTACTTTACTTAGTTGCTTCTCCAGTAGTTCATTCATCTTTACATAGCAACGTAGTAGATGGCAGCAGAAAAAGACCAATTGGCCCATCCAGTCTGCCTAGTTATTCTGGCCACATTGCTAAGGAAAGGTAATCACGTAATGGGGAAAAAAATCAGGACTGAATCAGCCTCTCCAGATTGACTGAGAGTGGTGACAATCCTGAGGGAGCTTTCAAGCAATGCACAGAAATATAAAAAGACCGGGGTTGCTTTTTATCTACAGACTCTATGTCTGTTTTAAATGGGAAATCTTTCCCTTTGAAAATTCCCGGAAAGACTCTGTGCCCAGACCTGCTATTATTGAGGGTACTATTTCCCCAGTGAAATTAGGTCCATACGTGAGTGCCCACGCGTGCTAATCCTTCCTGACACCCCCCCCCACCCCCCCCCCACACCCACCCCCACCCCCCCCCCCCCCCCCCCCCCCCCCCCCCCCCCCCCCCCCCCCGGAATGCTTGCTCTCTGTCTGCATGTGCCGGCAGCATGTGTGTCATTTTTCTTGCCAAGAGGTAAGTCAATTTTCAAAGACCCCCCATTTCCACATGAAAAAACACTACTTTACCTGCAGAAATACCTTTGAAAAATTGCTCACCCTATCATCAGCCGACAAAACAGCTATAAGCAACAACACAGTTAAATGATGTCTCCTGCCCTTGGATATATATATACCTGCCGTGGCTTCTCCCGTATCTCTTGAGGTTTCTCCTGGCTTGACCTGCTCTAATGTTGTAGGCTGTTGTGGTCTCAGGATCCCTACATTTCATCCTTTGTCACTTGAGGCAGCCTTGGGCTGCAAGATAGTAATTGCCAGAGTTGTTTTTTTTTTTCTTAGGGGAGGAGGGCTTTTTTTTGCCCCCAAGTGCCTATAAGCAAACACCGAATGACTCTGCCAAGTTCAAAAGTTGAAATAAATGAATCCTTACACGTTATATGAACAAAATCAACATTCTTTTGTGGCAGAAAGGGCCTGAAAAACCAGCAAGTAAAAGCAGGTGTGATGTGCTCCCTGTCAGCTAACGACACTGATAAACTTGCCATGCCCTGGTTCTGCTTCATTTCAAACAGACTGCAGGAAAAAAAAAAAAAAAGGTGGAAGGGGGGTGGTGGAGGAGGATGCCAGAGCAGAAATAATTGCTGGAGCTCGGAGTTAGCCGAGAGAGAGCCTGCGGGTTAAGATCAATGTGACTGATTTCATCCCTCTTCCTTTTATTTCTATAACCTTAAACGTTCTACTATTAGAAAAAGTCATCATGTCAGCTTTCCCCCAAGCCTCGGCAGCTGCCCATTTTCAAAATTGTATCAATTGGTAGAGCTCCTGGCTGAAGTATTTTCATCTTGATTTATGCTTCTCCAAGTGAAAAAAAAAAAAAAGAAGAAGAAGCAAAACTGCAGCGACCTTAATCTAAGCATGCATGCACATTATCCCAGGCACACGTCTGTGGCCAGAGTCTGCGGAAGCAACGTATGTACGCTTAAAACGAAGGTTACAGAAATGATATATAATGGTGCCAACTGCAGCTGGTGTGATGTTAAGAAGACGTTGTCAACCGAGCAGTGCAAACGCCTCTGTTCATTTACATTTATTGCAATCCAACTTTGGGGGGAAAGGCAGGGCATCAGTTGTTAATAATTAAATAAATAAATGTGCCCGTCTATGGTAAAACAAAAAGCTAGGGTTTGAAACATCTTGCTTTGCAAAATGTTTCGAACGTATCGATTGCAGGTTCCATGAGACCACTGATGGCTGTTGAGAATTAAGCAAATAATAAAGAGAGAGACACAAATGGAAATGGGTTGGAGACAGGTAGGAAATAATTGACAGATTATTATTATTATTATTATTATTATTATTTCAACAGAAAGTGTAATCAAAGGATATATTCTCCAATTTCATAAAAGTTTACTCCTGTCGCATAAGAGAGTTTTAAATTGTGTATAGGAATTAGAAGACATTCCCCCAGTTTTAATAAGAAATGCAGATTAAGAGTGACTGAATAAATGCTTCTATAATAATCTTCCCATACTCTTGTTTTGCTTGCAAACTGGGTAATACTGCATTCATTCAGAAATGTACTTGGGCTGAGAAAGATTGAATCATTGTAGAAAGTAAGAAAATGTTATTTAAAGAGGGAACTGAAATAGGGCCAGGGGTATTTGTATTATGGTGCTGAGAAATGCTTATGACGACCTTGCTTTTAAGATGGGTACGTAAAAGGTTCGTCAGAGTTAACTTGATAATTGATAGCATTGCAGTATACGACTGCACTAGTGAAGAGGTTAAATCTTACTGCCATGAAAGTATCTCTTGTGTATTCTTTCATTCTCTCCTCATTTTTCCTTTCCTTTAAATCCCTACTCCAGACAACATGCCTAGGTGAAACATAAAATCCCTCACTGGCCACGGGCTACAGGGAAGTCTCTTTCAAGATTACCCCTTAGTGCTCCAGCTGACAGGAGTTGCTGCATTAGCCAAAGCCACTTTCTCTACCTATCTGGGATTGAGCATATCACATTTTGTGGTGGGTCTGACCACAGTAAGGAGCCTTGAATTTGGATTTTCTTGGTGGCTGTGACTTTCCCCTTCTATATACTCTTAAGGAAGATCACTGCAAAGTTAAGTAGCTCAGCTACCAAAAAAGGCCCCTTTGAATGTGTGTGTGTCAGTCAGAATATCAAAGGGTCTTTTGCTGTAACATTAACTAGACTTTTGGCTTAAATGTCAATGGTGCAACAGGCATATTTTTCATAGATAACGTAAGACAGACAAGACTTCTGTGAAGGTCATAGTTAAGGTCACAAGATCATTTAAGGATCACAATTTTGTGGCCTTTATGTTGAGAGATTAAAGTCTTATGGTATTAATTTTATCTATTACTGGGCAAAATGTAGCATTAAAAATATGAATGATTTAAAATCTAGATGCGTTAAATTCATTTGAGCTTTAAAATAATTAATATAAAATCAATTCTAATCATGTACTTATAACGGCGCCCCTTCCCAAAAAAAAAAAATGACAGCCAATAAACCTAGGGCTTTTATTAAAGTATATTTCTTGAAACTCCTGCAAAAGAAAAGAACTAGAAACGTGGCTTTTCCGACAGGCTTATGAGAGTGATAACCAAACCACAAGCTGATGCACACATTCTTTCCTTCTTTTATATAATTTTAAGTAATTTTTAAGTTGTAGAATAGTTTATCTATTTTAAGCTAATTTGTAATAATATGCTGTAAGCTTTTATCTAAACTGTTTTGTATTTATTTCTGAATTTTATTGTAAACCATAGCGATGGAATTTACTGTGCAACAGTATAAAAAAAAAAAAAAGTACAAATAAATAAATAAATTAGCATGGTAAGTACATTATTATTTTATAGACAGATGGACAGACAGGTGTCCGAATCAACATTAATAGAGCTTTTCAAATTTTTCAAATGTACTAAAATCAAATCATATCATTTGAAAATAATTATATTTGGTTTTTTTAAGGTTAAGACATTGTTCTCCTGCATACAACTGCTGTAAATTGGTAAGTAGAACTCTTGATTAATCAAGAAAGCTACTTATGCATTCTTAGGGACTGAGATATGTTCAGGCTCACTAAGGATGCTGGTGACGATATTCTTGAATAATCCAGAATACATTTTTTTGCCTGCACATCTGTTTGGATTTTATAGATCATTATTATTATTATTATTTGAATAAAACAAACTTTTGAATAAAAGTTATGATCTTATAATCTCATTTCTTTATTGGTGATAAGTAGGGAATATTTTACAGTAACATATTTTAGCATAGCACTCACTGATACACAAGAATTAATTAGTTTTTTGTAGCAGTCAATCAAAATAGTGTAGCAAATTTATAATGCCAATGAATGATTAAATACTCATTTCTCTCTCATCTTTATGGTGAATTTCTCTTCTCTGTTCATTCTTGTCTATTTTGTCTTTTCATTCATTCTTTATTTCTCTCTCTAGAAAGAAGGGTCAAGACACAAGCTGTAGGTGATACCTTTTTATTGGACTAACTGACTACATCTGGGACCAGCTTTTCCGAGCTATGTTCCCTTCATCACCTCAGGGAGTACGACTCTCAAAAGCTAATCCCAGATGTACTCAGTTAGTCCAATAAAAGGGTATTAGCTACAGCTTATTTGGTGATTCTTATTTCTATATATTTAAGTGTATGGCAACCATAAAACATTTTTTTCTCTCAAAATTCCTGTCTTTGTCATTGTTTTATAATTCACGGTCACCTCTTGCCCCAGATCAGCCCTCTTCCATTTTTATTTTGCTGTCCCACATTCATTTTTCCTCTTCGTCCACCCTTTCCTTGCAAATCTTATCATTCCCATCACACTTCCCTCTCCCTCCATCCCTTCCCTCTGCCAGCAGCTTGCCCCCTCCGTGCTTGCAGCCAGCAGAATGAATTCTGCTGCGAGCTTCAGGGCCCCAGTGCATAAAAGCACAGCTCCTTTGCTTGCCTGCAGCCCCTACCAACATCATGTAACACTCACTTCCTCCAATAAAATTGCACCTGCTGTCTCAAGCTACAGCACCAATACCTTTCCAGGAAGCGCCTACTAGTGCCTCTCCTGTGCAAGGCTCTACTTTTGCCAGTGGCCCGGCACCTCACATGCCCAAGGCTCTAATCCCACTAGTGGACCAGGAGTACTTCAGCCCGCAGGCCTGGCCTGATCCTAGTGGCCCAACACTTCTCCCGCTCACCCACGCCTGATAATGTGGTCCAATTCATGCAGCTATCTAGCTCCTCTCCAGCTCACAGCCCTGGCACTGATCCCAGCGCCTCTCCCCACTCAGCGCTTTGCACCCGATTAGAGCTCTCCTGATATCTCTGCGGCCCCAGGCCCCTGATCAGTTCCCGAGACCCAGCACTTCTGCGACTGGTAGCCAGGTAGCTATCCCCACTCGCGTCACTAAAAAAAACTGCTCCAAATGGCAAACTCAGGAGAGATATCAGAGCACTGCAGTTCTTCCTGAGTGCATGCTGTTATGTAAAAGACTGTGTTGGTTTGTATATCAGAACTATTGCATTGCTAAGTAATGTGATGCCGATTCAGTATTGCTTCACAAAAATGCTAGCTCTGCCATACATTTTATGATCCAGTATCTTGAGAATTGTTCCCCCATTTTGATGTTAAGGGTTTCTTATGCATGCACGTGTGTACTTTTGGCTGACTGCAATTACAGCCAACTTTTGAAAGTATCATTTACGAGTTAATTGAAAATACGGGATAATACAGTACTTTGAGTTTCTAGCTTTTACTGCAATCAGAGTTGGTTTGTAAACGGTGATTAGAATGTTGGGCTTTCTGAACATAGGAGTGCAAAAGCAAAATCCTTTGTCTGAAAAAGCCAATTGTGTTAGATTTGACAGGTAGCTTCTTCACTGCAAAATTACATTTTGAAATTCTGTCAGGCATAAAAAGAAAGCAACACTGCTAATTTTGACAGGGAGTGGGGGATTCAAGACTTCAGAAACAAACATTATGAAAAACAAGCAACATCTGCAAACAGTAAGTACTTATTTATATTTTATGGAGTGTGTGCTAGGGATTTTGACAGGATTTTAAACTGTTTATTAGGTCCACACAAAGACAAGAATGTTTCCTTCTTAGAAATGCATTATGCAGCTGAAAAGGAGTCGACATCCGCAGTCCAAGCCTCAGGTGAGCCCTGACCCCCTTCTAACCTGGTCTAACAAAACACACATGCAGTGTTTGCAATAGAACAGTTTACTGCTACTTTCTCAAGGTCAAGACAAGATAGACACTTGAGGGGTTAGTATTCAGCAAGCTTTTCCCTCAGCTGACAGATTGCCTTTGAACTTTTTCCTTTTGAACAAATAGGAAGCGAAACTGTGAGGAAACAAATGCTTGGATTCATAGAGCGAGAACCATGGACAAGAAATGTGTATAACTAGTGCCCCCTTTTAAGTAAACAGAGAGTGCCTTGTGCACCATTTCAAGTAGTTAAAAGTATTTTCTGCATATTTTCAAATTTTAAAAAGTAAAATAATTCCGTGGTAGGTTATTTTTGTGCCTGTGTGCAATGGCATTTTATTTTGATAACAAATAAGAACCAGTTGGCAGGCGCGGTGCACTGTGCACCATAAAATATTTAGTAAGGCAATAACAACTCCCTGGGCAGCATAAGAAAACTACTATTATATTCAGAAAGAAAGCCATGAACAAACAGAGAGAAAAAAAAAACAAAGGGAGATAAAGGGAGCTCTTTCATCAGGTCTTCCTGTCCAATAATGCAGTGAGGCTTGATCCATATGTTTTGAGAAAAATCAAAGTGTCACGACTACCAAAAATGTCAATAGCTCCAGAAAGGAATACTGTCTAACATTTTCTATTACACTGCTGAAGAATTTGCCTCCCAGTACAATTTGGAGGAACGTCTTTTATTTCTAAAACACTAAAAAAAAGAATTAACAAGGCACGCTTCTACGTAATGTGTAACACAATAATGCCTTGGGCTTCCAAACTATGGGGGAAACTGATACTTTGATGAAAGTGAGTCCATCTGCACACCTTTCATATTTTCGGTCCGCATAGACAGTGCTGCGAGGCACGTCTCAAGTCAGTTTTGATCTGGAAGAGAAATCGTCATTCAGGCTAAAGCTGAAGAAGACAAACTTCCAGCATTCCTGACGTTTCTGCAATCGTGCATGGGGATTACAGGAGCGCCACACCACATGACAGAACCAGTTTTGACCTACCTGGGATTATAGCTACAGCTGTCATCTGTCCAGCGCCATCTCTAGGCAGAAGTATTTGGAGGAAGACAGCAGGGGAGGGGCAAGCTAATTAGAAAGGGTGGCGTTCCGCACATCATGGCCACCTCCCCAGCATGGCTGCCTGCTTTCAAATTGGCTATAAAAGACACAATAAGAAAAAGCCCAGAGGACCTTCTATGTCATTTTAAAACTCCCCCCAACTAGTTTCAAGTACCCAGTGAAACCACATTAAAATTATTTAATAGCATCATTGAACTAATTCCCCTATGTGGACACAAGAGTGAAGTCTGCACAGGAAGGGACAGAATATGAATCCTGTATCTCCACTTCTGTGATGCTCCACATCCACAAAAGTTCACCCAATGATGGATATGGAGCATTTCGCCAAGTAATATATTCAAATTCTGGTGTCACTTTAGTAACAACAACGCGAACACCTTCCACTGCAAGACACTTGTAACAATAATGATATTCAGAATCCATGTAGTAATCCAGCTATACTATAACAGCATTAATTCCCAGTACTCAAACAATACTGGGAATTAGTGCTGTTACCTATAAAAGGGCAGCACTGTCCTAGAACACTAAAACACTGGCCAAACTGCTATACACAGATACTACCTGCTAGCAAAATCCCTCACCTAGGTCGCACACAAAGAGAAGCTCTAAACAATTGCGCTCAGTAGCATATATGTCTGTAAGTGGCCACACGTAACTTTACCATATTATAAAATACATGTATGTTTACTAACACACGAATGCCTATAATGCATTGAACATGTATTTTAACCACCTACAACGCATTCAGAAAGTTTGGAACCCTTCACTTTTTCCACGTTTTTGATATGTTACAGTCTTATTCTAAGACAAGGAGGAGTAGCCTAGTGGGCTATAAACCCGAGAGACCACAGTTCAAGTGCCACTGTCTCTCCTTGTGACCTTGAGTAAGCTACTTTACCCTCCAAATTTTGAAGTGCCCAAAAGTAGAATATAAAAAATGGATAATATACACACAATACCCCATAATGACAAAGCAAAACCATGTTTGTGAAATTTGTGCAAATTAATTTAAAAAATAAAACCTGAACTATCATATTTATATAAGTATTCAGACCCTTTACTCGGTACTTTGTTGAGGCACCTTTTGCAGCAATTATAGCCTCAAGTCTTCTTGGGTAAGATGCGCAGGGGAGAAAGACCGATACTTCACTTTCAACGCATATCCAGCATAGCTCTCTGCTTCAATGGCAAGAGAGAAAGACTGATACTTCACGCATATCCAGCATAGCTCTCTGCTTCAATGGTAGGGGGAATGAAGAAAAGTGGATCTATATTCAGACAACAACCAACAAGGACTGATTAACATAGTCTAGGTAAACAAGCATGGGTGTAGCTTGCTTATTGCGGTGGTTACTACCCCTAACTGAGCTAGATATTTCACTTAGATGCAGTTCCAACACTGCTCTTCATTAATGGTGGGGTGGAAGGGAAATAGAACCAAAAGATTAATAAGAGCCAAGAGAAACAGATAAGTATGAGAAAAAAAAGTACAAACCTTGCTGGGCAGACTGGATGGGCCATTTGGTCTTCTTCTGCCGTCATTTCTATGTTTACAATCTTGATACACCTCGCTTTTGGCATTTTCTCCCATTCTTCTCTGCAGATCCTCTCAAGCTCTGTCAGTTGGATGGGGAGTGTTGATGCATAGCTATTTTCAGGTCTCTCCAGAGATAATCGATCAAGTCTGGGCTCTGGCTAGGCCACTCAAGGACATTTATAGACTTGTGCCAAAGCTATCCCTATGTTGTATTGGCTGTATGCTTAGGATCGTTGTCCTGTTGGAAGGTGAATTGTCACCCCAGTCTGAGTTCCAGACCAAGGCCCTTCGCTCCCAATTACTCAGTTTAAGTGGGCAAGCAGGTGGCCAGCTCTAGCAAGAGTCCTAGTGGTTCTCAACTTCTTCCATTTAATAATGATGCAGGCCACTGTGTTCTTCGGGACCTTCAATGGTGCAGCAATTCTTTCGTACCCTTCCTCAGATCTGAGTCTTAACACAATCCTGTCATGGAGATCTACAAACAATTCCTTTGACTTCATGGCTTTGATTTTGCTCTGACATTTACTGTCAATTGTGGGATCTTATATAGACAAATCATGTTAAATCAATTGAATTCATCACAGGTGGACTCCAATCAGTTGGAGAAACATTCAATCAATGGAAACAGGAAGCACCTGAGCTCAGCTTTGGGGCGTAACCCTTTTAGACCAGCTCCTGCGCGTGCTGAGCCTATTTTGCATAGGCCCGGTGACGCGCACATGTCCCGGGGCTTGAAAAAAGGGGCGGGGAATGGGCAGGGCGGGACTGAGGCCTCTGGCACAGCGGCCGTGCCGGGGGATCGCGCGTAAATAAGAACATAAAGGTAGGTGGGATTTAGGTAGGGCTGGGGGGGTGGGTTAGATAGGGGAAGATGAGGGGAACAGGGAAAGCCATTGGGGCTCCCCTAGGGCTCGGCGTGCACAAGTATGCACCCCCTTGTGCGCACCGACCCTGGATTTTATAACATGCACGCGGCTGCGCACACACATTATAAAATTGGGTGTAGAATTGTGCGCGCCGGGTTGTGCGCACAAATCTATGCCCATGCATATCTATTAAAATCCGGCCCTTTGATTGTCTTAGCAAAGAGTCTGAATACATATATGTGATATTTCTTTTTTTTTTTTAATTAATTTGCACAAATTTCTACAGACCTGATTTCACTTTCTCATTATAAGGTATTGGGGTAGATTTTAAAACCCCTGCGTGCGTAAATCCTCCCGGATTTACCCGCACCAGCGCACCTATTTTCCATAGGCCGCTGGCACGTGCAAAGCCCCGGGACACACGTAAGTCCCGGGGCTTCGTAAAAGGGGCGGGAGGGGGCATGTCCGGGGCATGTCCAGAGCAAGGGGGCGGTCCGGGGGCATGGCGACAGTTCGGGGGCGGGCCAAAAGGGCGGTCCCGAGTCCCCCGGCACAGGCCGCAGTGCCGGGGGATGCCGGGGCGGCGCGCGCAAGTTACGCCTGCTTCAAGCAGGCGTAACTTGCCCAACAAAGGTAAGGGGGGGATTTAGGTAGGGCTGGGGGGTGGGGTAGATAGGGGAAGGGAGGGGAAGGTGGGGGGACGTGGAAGGAAAGTTCCCTCCGAGGCCGCTCCGATTTCGGAGCGGCCTCGAAGGGAACGGAGGCAGGCTGCGCGGCTCGGCGCGCGCAGGCTGCCGATTTTGCGCAGCCTTGTGCACGCCGACCCCGGATTTTATAAGATATGCGCGGCTACACACGTATCTTATAAAATCTGGTGTACTTTTGTTCGTGAGCGCGTATGTTTTTAAAATCTACCTCATTGTGTGTAGATTATGGAGAGAAAAGCATGCATATTATCCATTTTAGAATAAGGCTATAACATAACAAAATGTGGAAAAAGGGAAGGGGGTCTGAAAATTTTTTGAATGCACTGTATTTAAAAAATATACATGCATGTATTTAACGGGGGAAAATAAAGTAGGACTTACTTGTGAAAGCTGGAATCAGTGTATTTTAAAACATACGTATGTAGCAAGCTACTATAAACCAGGTTCCTGCCCCATGAACTTAACATGTATTGGAGCCTTATAATGTGGACCAAGATGCGTCTGATCTGAGTGATATGTTTTGGATCTGTCAAAAAGGGGTTTTCAACATTGTAAAGACTGCAAGTCACCACTGCCAAGATGAAGGAATATAAAAATACATCAAAAACCCCTGTGTGCTCTCCTGTGAATGATAAGAACCAGCTTCCAGCACTGAGAGTGTTAATAAGCTGGGAAAAAGATTATATTGTTTAGCCTGCCCAGAAAACAGCACTACTTAGCCAGCAGAGGAGGAAGCCAAAGGAATGATGGGAGAATATTTAAAGTAGAAAAGGCACAATTTGACTATCTCTATTTGTATGTGCGGGGCGGGGAAGGCCAGGAGTTGGAGCCAGGAGAGAGAAGTGCACCTGTCAGCCCTATAATCAGTTCTTCTCCTGGAGAGCTAATTATCGAGAAGGAGATATAGATTTCTGCATTCTGAGGAAACAGACAGACAGCTGTTCTTGCTTTATAGCTGAGTTACATGTAAAATCACAGCAAAGACAGAGAAGGAAAGAATTGAGAGACTGAAAGACTTCCATTCCAGAGATATTCAGGCGTAGAAGCACATGGATGGATCACCTTCTAAGAGACTGAATTAAGTAATCTAAACTTTGCACAAAGAGTATTTTAGCAGAGGTAGGAGAAGTTTTATTTCCTTGCCTTTTGTCCTTAAATTCAGTATCTCACCTTAATTGATTCAGCTTTTCAGCAAAAATCAAGCATAAACCCTTTCTGGGAAAGAAAAACTGGTGGACTGTGGTCTTTATGTAAGAGACTGAAACAAAGCCAGCCTTCTCTTTAGTACAAGCAAATCATTTGAAGAAGCTCCCCAGGAGAATATACCTTTCACACACTGCAGTGCTCATCTATATGGCTTGTCATCTAGCCAGCTCCACCATCAAGAGGGACCTTCATTTTCTTGATTCTTTTTTCCCATACAATTTTTTATTTGATACAGGGTACACCCTTTACAAACTGGTAACATTGGTGTGGATCTGTCTCCCCCCCCCCCCCCCCCTTTTTTTTTTTTTTTTGAGTACTCAGGGATAAAGACAATTTTTGAACATTGTGTTCTCCACTGCCTTGCTCCCCCACCTTTCTCTACTAGTGTTACTTATTTTTTTCACTGTCCATGAATACATTGGTTGCCTTGGTTAACGGGCCATACCCAGTGTTATTTTTGCATTACTTGATTTAAAATAAGAAAAATTCAAGTTTATATTATATTTTACTACTGTACTTTTCCCATTTAATGTTCTGATTGGATTTACTGCCTACTTACACAATACTAGTAAAAGGGTTAATTACTGTTTTATTCTGCTGTGATGATTTTATCTGGTCTGTGGTGCCATGAGTGAGAAGTTTTTTGAAAAGGGCACACAATTGTGGTCTCATGGTGACCTGGACCTTGCCTCATCCCCTACCTATGCTACGAACCTGAAGATAAATGATATTAGTAAATATAATTTCTCATGTAGTACTCCTCACCCCAAGTATAGGGGTAATTCAAAGTCCAGATCAAGGGCACATGTGCTTGAGTAAAATTATAAGTTTAACCAATTAGTCTACCAGTTTACTCAGTGCTTCTCCAGGCCATTGAGACCCTCCTAGTTCTTTGGCCTGAACTTCCCCCAGTTCACCCAGCCAGTCATACTACACAATAAACACATGTGATATCTCTTACACCAGATAATTAGCAGGTGTAAAAATACACTAGTAAGTTGGAAAAAATACGTGCATGCCTTTCAAAATAATTTATGTGTTTAATTGTTGACTCCTCCCAGGAATGCTTCTAGACTTTCCCTGGACTTTCCTGGAAAGGAATACGACGAGTGAGGTTATCAAATTTGCGGATGATACAAAATTATTCAGAGTAGTTAAATCACAAGCGGATTGTGATACATTACAGGAGGACGTTGCAAGACTGGAAGATTGGGCATCCAAATGGCAGATGAAATTTAATGTGGACAAGTGCAAGGTGTTGCATATAGGGAAAAATAACCCTTGCTGTAGTTACACGATGTTAGGTTCCATATTAGGAGCTACCACCCAGGAAAAATATCTAGGCATCATAGTGAATAATACTTTAAAATCGTTGGCTCAGTGTGCTGCAGCAGTCAAAAAAGCAAACAGAATGTTAGGAATTATTAGGAAGGGAATGGTTAATAAAATGGAAAATGTCATAATGCCTCTACATCGCTCCATGGTGAGACCGCACCTTGAATACTGTGTATAATTCTGGTCTCCATATCTCAAAAAAGATATAGTTGTGATGGAGAAGGTACAGAGAAGGGCAACCAAAATGATAAAGGGGATGGAACAGCTCCCCTATGAGGAAAGGCTGAAGAGGTTAGGGCTGTTCAGCTTGGAGAAGAGATGGCTGCGGGGGGATTGATAGAAGTCTTTAAGATCATGAGAGGTCTTGAACGAGTAGATGCTAATCGGTTATTTACCTTTCGAATAATAGCAGGACTAGGGGGCATTCCATGAAGTTAGCAAATAGCACATTTAAGGCAAATCGGAGAAAATCCTTTTTCACTCAACATACAATAAAGCTCTGGAATTTGTTGCCAGAGGATGTGGTTAGTGCAGTTAGTGTAGCTGGGTTCAAAAAAGGTTTGGATAAGTTCTTGGAGGAGAAGTCCATTAACGGCTATTAATCAAGTTTAGTTAGACAATAGCCACTGCTATTAATTGCATCAGTAGCATGGGAACTTTTAGTGTTTGGGTAATTACCAGGTTCTTGTGGCCTGGTTTGGCCTCTGCTGGAAACAGGATGCTGGGCTTGATGGACCCTTGGTCTGACCCAGCATGGCAATTTCTTATGTTCTTATGTAGATGTGCAAGTGAAAGTGAAAATACACATGTATTTTGGACTATTTCAGCATTAAGTTGATAATCCTGGCCATCTTTGCTATATACGGACTGTGGTCTATGAATTAAGCATGCAATATGATTTTATTTTGTACTGCTTTTCAATCAAGTTGCTAGCTGTACAGATTTTCCCTTTGGCATTATATCTAACATACCCCTAGATTCATCAAAATGTGTTATTAATGCATGGATAACACCTGCAATAAGAAAAAGGGGCATGTTTAGAATTACCACACCATGCGATAACATACTGCTTCACATTGGTAGTATTGTAAACTTATTGCAGGGCACAAAAATTCCTATTTTTACATCTTGTGCTGAGAGAGAGAGAACTATCTACAAGGCCTGTGGGTGTGTATGTATGCGGTGGTGGGGCTAGGGATGTGAGAGAGGAAACGTGTGTGTGTGTGTGCGCACAGGGGTGAGAGGAAGTGTGTATGAGAGATAAAGAGGAATGTGTATGTATGAGAGAGAGATGGAAGAAACGTGTATGTCTGTCTCTTTCATACACACAGACAGAACAAAATATGCTCCCTCTGTCTCTCACAAAGCGTGTGTGTGAGAGACAGAGGGAGCATATTTTTTGTTTGTGTCTCCGTGTGTGTGTGTGCCCCCAGTTCACGACAATCTCAGGGTGACAGGTATGGAGAGTGGGGGATTTTTTAATTCCTTATTAGTTGTAATTACTGGGTATTATTTGATATCTACTGTTTTGAAATATTTTATCAATGTGTAGGAAATTTTTAAAAATTTGTACAGGAGCTTCTAATTATTGAATATTATTCTATTCATCAGCTGTTTTGAAATGTATAGTTTTTAGTATGGTTTTACTATTCTGATTGATTTAAATTTCTTGACTGTATTGTTTTGAGGATTAGTGATTTTCTGCTTTTCCATTGTTGCACTGCATACAGAATTTGGCTTGTGGGTTTCAGTTCAGTTTTTGCATGCATGTGTACGTGTGTGAGAGAGAGAGAGAGAGATAGAGGAAGCACATGTGTGTGTGTGTGCATGTTAGCATGTGAGAGAAACAGAAGAAGCATGTGTGTGTGTGTGTGTGTGTGTGTGTGTGTGAGAGAGAGAGACACAGAGGAAGTATGTGTATATGTGTGTGTGTCTCACACACACACATACATGCTTCCTCTGTCTCTCACCAAGCATGTTTGTGTGTATGAGAGAGAGGGAGCATATTATGTGTGTGTGCATGTGTGCAACAATCTTAGGATTTATTTATTTATTTATTTTAAGTTTTTCTATACCGGCATTCACAATAAATATTGCATCATGTCGGTTTACAATTAACAAGTGGATAAGGAACAAGAGGCAACAAATAACATTGATCTTAGTAATAATAGAATAATGATAATAATAGTAGTAATAAAACATTAAACAAGAGGAGGCTAAGGAATGCAGTTACAATAAAACAGGGGAGTAATATAACTTGGATCGTAGAAGAGAAGCAGGGGTTTAATTGGAGAAAATCAATGCCAGTCATTGTGCTTAAAGCAATGATGAATAGCCCTTATGAGGTAGGGATATTAATTACCATTGTAAGGGCAAAGTCTGATTTATTGTAAGATAATGGATTAGGTTCAGTTTGGTTCAGGAAATGCTTTCAAGAATAGCCACGTTTTAAGTCTTTTCCTAAATGTGGGAAGGCAGGGTTCCTGTCGCAAATGTGGTGGGATGGAGTTCCACAGTGTTGGTCCTGCAGTGGAGAAAGCCCTGTCTCTGGCGGTTATGTGCTTCATGGATTTAGAGTGTGGTACTTGTAAGGTTTCTCTATAGGACTCTCTGATTGGTCTTTTGGATGTGAATTTTTTGAAAGGATGACAGATATGGAGAGTGGAAGATTTTTAAAATCCTTATTAGTTTTAATTATTGGGTGTTATTTGATGTGTCTGCTGTTTTGAAATATTTTATCGATGTTTAGGAAATTTTAAAATTATATTTTTGGGGGGGGGGGGGTGTCAAAGAAGTATCTGCCCCAGGTACCAAATACTCTAGGTACGCCTCTGTTTGCACATAACATGTAAAATAGAACCTGGCTTACTAACTGCAGGAATATCAACTGATTTAGGCAGGGTATAGGTTTGGCACTCACAGTTCAGGTTTAAGGCTTCTCAAGCCCATAATCTGGTCTGGGCATACTGGGAATCAGTCCTTTTCTTCTGGGAAAAAAAAAAAAAGCTACTGGTACTCACATGCAGATCGCATGGTTTTTTTTTGAGGGACCATAGGTCAAATTAAGCAAATGGAAGAATAAGGTGCTGGTACTCAATACTGGCAAATACCGCCTGAAAAAAAAGGCCCTGCTGGGAATCAACTTTAGAAACACACAAATATATGCAAAGAAGCCACGGGTCTATTCAGTTACTCAGCTTGGCTCTAATGGCCAGAGTTGCAGAGGGCCAGTCATGTTCCTCAGGGGTGGGACCACTGGATTTTACATCAGGGTCAATGCACATTCGCCTAACCTGCCAGAACTGATATTCCCCCAAGTCAGAACACCAGTTTCCAACTGGAGCAAATCTTGTCTTAAAGGCCTGAATGTGCTTCTTAGGAAGCCACAGAAAGTGTCATGTAACAGTGGATGGAGTTAGAGGGCTTTGCTGTTTTTTCCCCCATACAAACAGTAAGAGTACTCAATTTTTGATACAAAACATGTTTTCCCCAATGTTACTTTTTAATTTTTTTTAAATTATTTTTGCAACAGGTATATTGACTTTATGAACAATAATCCTGCATACTGTCTGTTACCACAAATGTTTTCTTAGAGCGGTATGTACATCTTTGCATATATTTTCTGTTTATATAGGACCTGCAAAATTCTATCCACTGGCAGGCACGACTGTATATTATCTGGCTTTGTTCAATGGGCATTTACCTACCTGCCATTTTAAACCAAAAAGAAAACATCTACCCTACACCCCCTACAAATTCTACAAAACGCCACCGCGCGAATTCTCACCGGACTCAAAAGAACAGACCATATCTCACCCATGCTAAAAGAGCTACACTGGCTCCCCATAGCAAAAAGAATTGAATATAAAACACTATCTATGATTCACAACTCTATTCACCACAACGACCACGATTGCCTCAACTCCCTTCTACAAATTCACCACACTCAACGCAACACGAGATCAGCCAATAAAGCATGTCTAGAAATCCCACCAGTCACCACAGCCAAATTAACTACCACCAGAAAAAGATCCTTTTCAATAGCTGGACCTCTCCTCTGGAACACTCTTCCTTCCAGTCTCAGACTACAAAACAACACCAAACTGTTCAAAAAATCTACTCAAAACATGGCTCTTCAAGCAAGCGTACAAAGACGGAATAGGTTAAACCAACGACTTTGACAATTCCCTACATCCCTACTCCTCCCCAGGCCCTAACTACCACATTTCCCCTCCTCTTTCCATTAAACTCCCCCCCAGACCCAACCTCCTTTCTTCCCCTTAGCTCATCCTCCAACCCAGTACCCATCCAATCAACACACTACCTGATTATCTTAACATTCCTATCACTTGATAATGTATCACTAACCTACTGTCAGTATTGTTCCCAAGATCTTTTACTCACTCTTGTTTATGTAGCCCCCCTAATCTTTTGTATATATTAGCTATAATTGTAAGTCTGTTACTGTTTTTAACAGTATTGACATACTTAGACCTTTAACAGGTCTTTTGTATATATTCGTTATAATTTTAATTCTGTTAAAGTTGTTCCTCTGAATTCAATGTATAGCGTTGTTAAAAATGTAAACCGGAGTGAAGGCCCCCGCCAATACTTCGGTATATAAAAGCTTATAAATAAATAAATAAATAAACCTCCATAGGAAATTGAGTTTTGCATTTACTTAGAGCCAGCCTATTGCAAATCCTTATGTAGGAGATCCATAGATTTATACCAGAGTGAATGGCTGTTGATTTGTGTCTAAATTAATCCACAGGGCTTCCTCACGTCCTGTATTTCCTTCATTTCCATTGCTTTTACGCAACCCTTCATGCAAAGAGAGATTCTCTTATTTCCTACCTATTCTGGGCGTCCTAAGCAGGCTGATGTGGCCATAGTCTAGTCAGATGAGGTACAGATATGGTTGGCAAGGTGCTTTATTTGTGACTTAGTAATGACAGCAGAAAAAGACCAAACGGACCATCCAGTCTCCACAGCAAGTTTCTTATGATACTAACTGTCACTCCACGCAGGTCACGCCTTGATTTTGTTAAGGGTAGTTACTGTCACTCCACGCAGGTCACGCCTTGATTTTGTTAAGGGTAGTTACTGCCACTCCATGCAGTTTACCCCCAAGCCTTATGTTAATGGTAGTAATATTTACAATCAAAACCAAACAACGGACAAACTCCTAACAAAATTACTGCTAGCAACATTTTTATGGGGTGAGCAGCCTTGATAATTCAGACAACGGACTTTGCTTGAACGGACTTTGCTTTTGAACTTGGCTGTAGAAGCAGTCCTGTGCTTTTCCCTTATTGTCTGCACATCAGTGCTCTCAGATGACAGTCGTTTGAATCAAATTCCTCTTTTATCCCTGCTGCTGAAGCAAAAAGTGATGATGCAATTGCCTCAAAATCATGAAAGTTAAGTGGTTAAGGGCTGGATTTTCAAAAGGTTACGCGCGTAAATCCTCTGGATTTATGCGCACCGGGCCAATTTTCAAAAGGCCCAGCAATGTGCATAAAGCCCCGGGACGCGTGTAAGTCCCTGGACTTTACTAAGGGGGCGGGGGCAGGGTCAGGGTCAGAGGCCTCCGATATAGCGGCCATTTGCAGCTGGGCCGGGGATCTCGCGCCGGCAGTTGGCCGGCGCGCGCAACATACTTCAGCCCCAGGGCTAAAGCAAGTTTTGAAACAAAAGAAACAATCAGAAAAAGGTAGGGGGGAAAGGGCGGGGGAGGTAGGGGAAGGGAAGGTAGGGTGGGGGGGGGGGGGTAGGGAAGTTCTCTCTGAGGCATTTCAGAGCGGCCTGGGAAGGAATGGGGGAAGGCAGCGCGCCGACCCCTGATTTTATAACTTGCGCGCACCTGCAGAAAATTAATACCAAAATGGCGCAGAATTTGTCTCTTAAGCTAAGGGCATAAAGAAAGTGAACCTTAAGAACCTTTATTGATTTAATGCATTTACTTTATTCAGATTTTCCCACGTTACTCCAGGGATAACGCAAAGCAAGTTACAGTGGCAGGTCACAGAAACAATAACCATTCTGCCTTCCTGGCTGCTTTCCCGCTCCAGTCAGAACATCTCTTGCTTGGTCGGGGAGTCTGAGAGACACCGTCGCTGACATCATCAAGAGGTGTCCAATCCACTCTACATAAAGCGGTGCCCTGTGACGCACTGCCCAAGCCATGTGCTAAAGGGGTGCACCCTGGGAGAAGATGTTTTTGTAACAGAGTATAAGGACTTTGATAGTGCTGACTGACTGAGATGTTCCTTGCTTCTTTGTGACAGCTTAGTTTTTTCTTGTACAGTACCTTCCTGAATCATGGTGAAGAGGAAAGGATAAATGCAGGCTTCTTCAGTATCACTTTCCCCCCCTTCACAGCAAACTATTTCACAGTTGTTGATGGGGAATACGAAGCAGTTTGGCTTGGGAGAATCCCTTGTTGCTGGAAATGCCAGAGGGACAGCGTTGAAACCTGCCGAAGGCTGAGATATCATTTAAGTCCTGTGAGCCTCTTCCCTCCTGTGGTGCCGAATTCCAGAGACGGTACTGTGTCTGTCACAGCCATGGCTGGGATGGAGCCAAGCTATGCAGCTACAGCTGTGGAGGAGCCTCAGCATAGGAAGGTTGCTGAGGTCTCAATGAGTGCATTAATTATAAACTTGGAATGCTGGTATACAAACTTCTCAGTGACCAAACACATCATTGGGCCAATGCAGTTCTTATATTTTACCGACCTGCCAGACTTTTGAGCTCCTCCCAGCAAGGCCTGTTGGAAATCCCATTTCCCAAATTAGCCAGGGCTTCACATCACTCGAGAGTGCGCCTTTTCTATCGCAGCACCAACTCTTTTCCTATAGATATTAGGCAATGCAATTCACTTAATAAGTTCAGAAAACAGATTAAGATGTTTTTATTTAATTTGGCCTACAACTAATTTTGTGCCATTGCTTATTTATTTCAATATGTTTACTATTCATTTTAAATTTTATAATAGCTTTTCTAAGGTTTTTTTTAGCTTATTTATTTTGATTGCTTTGCTATTAAGCTCTATAGATTTTATTTTGTCTCATGTTTATTTGTTCCACTATATTATGAATGTAAACGTTCACCGCCTAGACCTCACAGTGTTAGGTGGATTATAAATTCAAATAAATGTAAATGTAAATATATATATATAAGAACATAAGATATGCAATACTGGGTCAGACCAAGGGTCTATAAAGCACAGTATCCTGTGTCCATCAGTGGCCAACCAAGTCATAAGTACCTTGCAAGTACCCAAACTTTAAATGAATAGATCCCAAGCTACTAATCCTTATTGTTTAATAGCAGTTTATGGACTTCTGCTTTAGACACTTATCTAAATCTTTTTTTAAACCCAGCTACACTAACCACATCCTCTGGCAATGAATTCCAGAGCTTAATTATGCATTGAGTGAAAATAAATTTCTCTGATTTGTTTTAAATGAGCTATTGCTAACTTCATGGAGAGCCTCCTAGTCCTTGTATTATCCAAAAGACTAAATAACGAATTCACATTTACCCATTCAAGTCCTTTCATTATTTTGTAGACCTCTGTCATATCTCCCCTCAGCTGTTTCTTCTTCAAGCTGAACAGCGCCCAACCTCTTCAGCCTTTTCTCATAGGGGAGCTGTTCCATCCCCTTTATCATTTCGGTCACCCTTCTCTCTACCTTCTCTAGTGCAATATATCTTTTTTGAGATGTGGCGACCAGAATTGTACACAGTATTCAAGGTGCAGTCTCACCATTGAGTGATACAGAGGCACTATGACATCCACGATTTTATTTGCCATTCCCTTCTTAATTCCTGTTTGCCTTTTTGACAGTCACAGCACATTGAGCCAATGATTTCAATGCATTATCCACTATGACATCTAAATCTCTTTCCTGGTAGTAACTCCTAATGTGGAAACTAACATCATGCAACCACAACAAGGGTTATTTTTCCCTATATGCATCACCTTGCACTTCTTTTTTGGAAGTCTGTCCTCTAGAGACCTGCAAACATTGGCCTGGAGGATGTTTGGTAGGCAATAGTGATCTTGGAAAGCACTGTGAATAAATGGCTCAATGATTTTTCTTCTTCGGTGGAGTCAATGAAGGGACAGATGTCAGCTGTTCAATCTAATGCTATGGGCCAGGATGAGAAGATCAAAGTTCTGGAATCTCAGAATTTGGTGTCTCAAAAGTTCAGAGGTGTTTCAGCTAAAGTTAGTGCTTTTATACATTGGAAATTTTTTAGAACAGGTGGAGAGCCATTAAACTTCAAATACTTAATTTTCCAAGATCTCCTCTTAGTGGTCCTAATTAACTTGTTAAAAAATCTATGAAGGAAGTTTTGTTTATTTCAGAGGAGTCATTCCCTAACCATGGCTTTTTTATTTGCCATTTAAGAAAGAGGATGATAGAGATATGTCTCCTCTATCACCTGAAAGTTTCAATCTGACCAGTTTTCGTGAGCAGTCAACTGAAGTGTTGAAAGATTGTGCTACTTTGTTGATTTCATTTGCTTCTTAGTCAGATAAAAACCTTATAATAAGGGGGCCTTGCCGCACTCAGGGCTATCCGCTCCTCAGAAAGCCATTGCTGCCTTCCTTATTCTTTCCATGAGTTCCTGCACCATCCTCGGACAACTCCAGCTGTTCCAGTTCCGGGTTTTCCTCAGTGCCTGATCGTCTATCTTCTACCTCATAGTCGGTGGGAGCACGGAATCTGCTCCTATACCTTTCTGGCATAGATTCTCAGGTTACCCCATTTGCGGGCCACTACTGGATCCATCCTGTCTTGTGTAACTATACCACCGACTTCCAGCCTACCCCGCGCTGCAGACCACTACCGGAGTTGCCAGCACAAGCTATGCCTAGAGAAGGTATTTACCGGTCTATTCCGCGCTGTGGATCTCTACATATGGACCAACCTGCAGGTCTTACTCTATGGACTCATCCTATTGATCTGCTCCTCAGATCACTATTGGCTGTATAATAAAGTTCATTCTCCTCTGTTGTCCATCACTGCTGAGATCTCGCCTGTTGTGGTGAGTGCCCACAGGGCTCCTCCCTGTGGGTGGAGTCTACACTATCACAACCCAGGGGCTCACTATAGTTCAAGTCACACAGAACATAACACAAACAAACAAACAAATAAATGTATAGCCTTAAAGACAAGAGAGACAGGGGAGATATGATGCAGACCTTCAAATACCTGAAAGGAATTCATGATGCACAAAAACCAAATCTCTTCCGATGGAAAGCAAGCTGTAAAACTAGAGGTCATGATATACAACTCCAAGGGGGAAGACTCAGGAACAATGTCAGGAAATATTTATTCATGCAAAGGGTGGCAGATGGCACTCTCCCTAAGAGGTGGTGAAGAAAAGAACAGTAATGATATTCAAAAGGGCATGGGACAAAGATAAAGAATTCCTGTTGGCTTGAGAATGGAAATGAAGAGATGAGGTAACTTTTCTACCTACACATATACAGAAGTTTGCATAAAGGCTTGGGGGTAGTCTGCACAGAGCAACACTTGCTACTACCCTTACTAGAATGCAACATCACTCTCCATTTTGATTTATTTATTTATTTCAAAACTTTTTTTTATACCGGTATTAGTAGATACATCATACCGGTTTACATCTGAACTGAGGTGGAAGTTACATCAAACAGGTACAGGGGATGGGGCTACATAGAACAATGAAGAGAAATTAGCCGGAAAATGGCAAACAAGATAAAATTACAAGTAAACAATGAAACAAAACTTTATACAAGCCTTTGTACATGGGTTCAGAATAGATACTGCTTCAACAAAAGGTTGAAGGATTAGGGTATCTAATCAGGGTAGGCCTGTTTGAAGAGCCAGGTCTTTAATTTATTTTTTAATTTGAAGGTACAGGGCTCAAGTTGGAGGTTTGTTGGTAGAGAGTTCCAGCGGGTAGGACCAGCAATGGAGAATTCACGGTCCCTCGTAGAGGTGAGGTGTGCCTTCTTGAGGGATGGTACGTGGAGGGTTCCTTTATTGGTTGCTCTGGTGGGGCGATTAGAGATTGTGAGGCGGAACGATGGTGGGGGTAGGGGAATTGGATTCAGAGACAGTCAACATTGGGCCCGACTTTTACAGTCTGGGGTACTGATAAACAGACAATAAGGAAAAAGCACATGATTGCTTCTATGGCCAAGTCTAAAAGCAAAGCATATTCAAGCAGCATTGTCTGAATTATCAAGAAGACTGCTCGCCCTATAAAAATGTTGCTAGCAGTAATTTTGTTATGGGTTTGACATTTGCTTGATTTTGAATGTAAATATTACTACCCTTAACAGAAGGCTTGGGGGTAACCTGCATGGAGCAGTAACTACTACCATAAGCAACTTGCTGGGCAGACTGGATGGACCAGTTGGTTGTTTTCTGCTGTCGTTACTATGTTACTATATATAAACAAGAATGTTTTTCTGTCTAAAATGAACAAAATGAAGTATAGCAGCATTAGAAATGAATAAACAAACCAAACCAAACATTTTTCTCATGCACATTGAAAATCTTTATCTCTGTTGAACTTTTGTGGTTTTCACCCTCTTTGTGGATAGAAGGCCAACAGCTAACATCATGAAAATAACCAGTTCTGCAAAGAATTGAAGTAAACTTCAAATTAATTTAATCTATAGTTGAAGCAATATTTCTATGTTTTGGGTGGGTGAATTGGGGCATGGTCCCTGGCTTCCCCGGTGTCTATGTCTAAAGCTATTTTTTAATGTTAAAAATGAATGATAAATATCTATGTTAGTTAAATATCTATTAAATTGTTGGAATTATATATATCTGTATACTATTAAAACTATTGGATGTTTTGTTATCCTGAAAATGCAAAAATAAATAATTAAAAAAAAAATGAATGGTTTAATGCCTCACTCCGGCTACAGATGACACAAACTAGTTTAAGAGCAAAGTACCAAGGACATCTAGCAATCCCATCACCATAATTAGCACACTTAAATAAAGTACTTGAACAAGCTCTATCTTTGGCTGGCCCTTGTATATGGAATGAGCTACCAAGCGATCTGAGATTAGAGCCAATATTTTCAAGTTTTAAAATAAATTTAAAACATATTTATTTAATCTCGCATTTGGAGAACAAAATAATGAAGGGGAGTAAGTAAATTTGAAGGACAAGGAAAGTGGCTAGATTACCATTGTATTTTTACTGCTGCTGTGTTATTTTATATTGGATTGGAATACTTTTATGAATGTTTTATTGCTTTTATTTTGATGTAATTTATTGTTTTAGAATGTAAACCGGTATATAAATCGAAATAAATAAATATTACATGGCTTCCAGATCCAGCCTTGTGCTACCAGCTATTGGCTATGTTGCGGGGAGCTAGGCCTTATGGGGTGTGGAGAAGGAGAATTAGGGGATAAAAGGTGAGGCAGTTGTCTTCTGATTCCCTGCAGTTTGAATGTAGCACTGGTCATGTGACTGCTGCTGATTGGTTCTGAGCTACAGGGAATCAAGGGAATTGGGCAGCAAAAATGTTACCTGGACCAGTTTGTATCCACTCCTGTTCTATTGCTGGGATGGCAGGCATCTCCGATTCCCTTTTGTCCTGGGCAGTCATGGTGAGGGGGCAGAAGCAGTCTTCAGAACGGGGAGAAGGAAGGCAGTGGAGGTCAGCATCACAGGACAAGGTTCCTGCAGTCTCTGTCAGCATGGTAACTCCTTGGCAGGCTGGAGCAGTGGCTGCAGGATCTGGCAGGATGGCGGCATCTGGAACTGAGGAGTGGCCAGGGTCAGGTGCCACTGCACTTGAGGCAATTTCACAGTCATCTTTGCCGGAGCTGAGGTGTCGCATTGAAGCTCGGGGATAGTCCGTTTTGCTGGAATGAGGGAAGAGGATACTCCTGGGCCCTGGGATGCAGTGGTAGGGAGGAAGCATGTGCAATACAGTACATCTAGGCCTCCCTCTGTGGCATTAGGAGGTGGGATTGACAAATGTGGCTGTGGTGGAGCCCAGGGCTTAGCAGTTGTCAGGCGCAGTAGGTCTAGGGGATGCAGGTATCCAGCAATTACAGTTGTGGCTGAGCCTCCTGTGGGTAGTACTGCTACCATTTTGGGACCACGAGGAAAAGGGATGCAGGGGGGAGGGGTATCAGGAGAAGCTTCCTTATGGGCTGGCTATGAGTTATGGTTTGGGCTTTACGGGAGCTAATAGCATGGAGGGGCTGGATCGGTGGCTCATTCTGGACTGGGGGTGCCTTTTATATCTGGGGGTTGGGTGGTACTTCCAGGGGTCCTTTAAGTCATGGGGTGATCCAGAACACAGGGTCATGAGTTAATGCGGATCAGCTGCCATTGGGGGTGGGGAAGTGGAGCCCATATTCGTTTCGTTGGGTATATATTATGGGGGATGGTAATGGGGGTATTCACTTTTCTGGGTGGCCTAGGGGGTGATGGCTGGGGGGCTGAGGCCTGGTACAGATTGGGGGGGATTCAGTCCTAGTGATCTGTCCTAACAGTGGCCATCTGGAATTATAGGGGAGTGGTTGTTCCAGTGTGGGCATCTTGGCAAGGTTTACTTCCTGGGATTGGGGCAAGGTTTGGTACAAGGTTCAGTGCATCTGCTGGGTGGTCTCCAATCTGAAGGGGGATCTTGTGGTGTGTCTGGTACTGGTGCTGTGTCTTCCATGCAGGATCATTCTTGAGAGCATGAAGATTTGGTCCACCTTGATAATCCAGGTACATCTCAGCAGGAGGGATGGAGAGGTGATCCAGCAGAGGCTCTGTGGCATTCCCAGCAGTGTGGTTTGAGGGATCGGAGGGAATTACAATCCAGTGGTTTGGATACGGTGCCGGCACTGCAAGGAGGCAATACCCAAGTTCCACAGTTGGTGTAGGAACCGTGTGAGACTGCTACTGTGTCTGGGGAGATAGTAGCACAGGCTGGTGCTGGGGAGGTGGTGGCACAGGCCAGGTCTGAGGAGGCAGTGGCTCAGGCTTTGCAATTGGTTCAGGGGGAAAGAGCTTATACAGCTTCTGTGATTATGGTGGGAGCAATTAAGGGCAGGGGTAGAGGAAGGACCAAAGGTAATAAAAAAGGGGTCAGGTTGGACAGTAAGAAGAGACGAGGTAGGTCTAGGTGCCATAAGAACATAAGAAATTGCCATGCTGGGTCAGACCAAGAGTCCATCAAGCCCAGTATCCTGTTTCCAACAGAGGCCAAAACCAGGCCACAAGAACCTGACAATTACCCAAACACTAAGAAGATCCCATGCTACTGATGCAATTAACAGCAGTGGCTATTCCCTAAGTAAAATTGATTAATAGCCATTAATGGACTTCTCCTCCAAGAACTTGCTACTTGCTAACTTCATGGAATGCCCCCTAGTCCTTCTATTATTCGAAAGTGTAAATAACCAATTCACATCTACTCGTTCAAGACTTCTCATGATCTTAAAGACCTCTATCATATCCCCCCTCAGCCGTCTCTTCTCCAAGCTGAACAGCTCTAACCTCTTTAGGCTTTCCTCATAGGAGAGCTGTTCCATCCCCTTGACAATGCTTATGTTTTATCCTATTTTCTTCAGATGGATCCTTCATGAAGTTAGCAAGTAACACATTTAAGACTAATCGGAGAAAATTCTTTTTCACTCAATGCACAATAAAGCTCTGGAATTTGTTGCCAGAGGATGTGGTTAGTGCAGTTAGTGTAGCTGGGTTCAAAAAAGGTTTGGATAAGTTCTTGGAGGAGAAGTCCATTAATGGCTATAAATCTATTATACTTAGGGAATAGCCACTGCTATTAATTGCATCAGTAGCATGGGATCTTCTTAGTGTTTGGGTAATTACAGGTTCTTGTGGCCTGGTTTGGCCTCTGTTGGAAACAGGATGCTGGGCTTGATGGACCCTTGGTCTGACCCAGCATGGCAATTTCTTATGTTCTTCTTCCAATTTTTGAAGGATTTTTTTTTTGGCTAAAATAGCCTCTTTCACCTCACCTTTTAACCATGATGGTAATCATTTTGCCTTCCTTCCACCTTTCTTAATGCACAGAATACATATGGACTGCGCCTCTAGGATTGTATTTTTAAACAATGCCCATGCCTGTTGAACACTTTTAACCTTTGCAGCTGCACCTTTCAGTTTTTTTCTATTTTCCTCATTTTATCAAAGTTTCCCTTTTTAAAATTTAGTGTTAGAGCTGACAAAAGAGGAGTGGGAATTCCTCCAGCTCATCTTTATCCGGTTCTTTCTCTTCTTCTTTTTCCCTTTCTGGCTCTTCCTCTGGGGATAGACCCCATACATTGTCAGACAGTGCTAGCAAAGGGAAGGATAGGGGCCCCCTCTCCCCGGCTCTTGTGGCTTTATCAGAGTTATGGGAATGTGTACGATGTTCCTTTAGGAGTGAGGAGATATATTGACATTTTTCAATTGCTGAAGGAAAGGAGAGGGCATGGAAAAGAGGGTAAGAAGAAAAAAGAGAAGGATCGCTTTAGGGATACACAGAAAAGGGTGCTATGGGCTATCCTGAACTGGATTTGGTGGGTTTTGCATTTAGTTAGTGAGTGGGACATCAAAATCCCTTCCAATATGGAGTTTTGTTCGCATATGTGGACACTATTCAAACAATCAACAAAGATTATGAAGGGGGTGGAGGCTTGGTTGAATTATGATAATAGATTCGGGGATAAGATGGAGGAGAAAAGATTTATGTCCTGGAGTACTCAGGATGTCAGTCTTTGGCTCATGCAGATGACGAATAAGGTGACAGGGTCACCTGCAGCAGGGTTTGGTGCTGGAATTGTGCTTCAGCCCATGGTGGTCCAGTTCTTATAAAGGGCAACCATACAGACTGGCACAGCCAAGCAGGGGTCAGGATTGCTTGATGTTTGTTGGAGATGTAATCGATCCAGTTGCAACTTCCCTCATTGCAAGTTTAGATACCTCTGCTTAGGGCACCGAGCTGGTCATCCAGTCAGCAAGTGTCCCAAGAAAATAGGAGGGGTCCAGCAAGGATTTTTAAGAATAACCCATTTTTGAAAGCTTCAGTGCTATCCCAGGGTGGATGTGGCTAGGGTTCTATATGAGGGTTTCCTTCATGGCTTTTGCATTCCTTATGTGAGTCCTCTTGATGAACAGTGGGTAAGTAATTCTGTTTTGCTGCTATGTAAGGTGGTGCAGGTTGAATTGCATTTGGGCAGAGTGGTCAGGCCTTTTCTCAAACAGCTCTTTGACAGGATGACTGTGTTACCTTTAGTGGTAGTGCCTAAGAAAGATCCAGGTAAATACAGGTTGATTCATAACTTGTCCTTTTTATGTCTGCATATCTACAGTCTGGAGTACTGATATGCAGACACAAGGGAAAAAGCACAGGACAGCTTTTACAGCCAAGTCCATAACATAGAAGCATAGAAATGATGACAGGAAAAGACCAATCGGCCCATCCAGTCTGCCCAGCAAGCTTCCACACTTGTTTTCCCATACTTATCTGTATCATCAACCACCAAGTTCAGGGCCCTTGTTAGTAACTGTGACTCAAATCTCCTGCCATCCCCTGTCATTGATGCAGAGAGCAATGTTGAAGATGCATCAAAGGTGAGCATAAGGCTTAATGGTTAAGGATAGCAACCGCCACATCAAGCAAGTTACCCCGATGCTTGTTTACCCAGACTGCACAAATCAATGCCTTGTTAGATGTTGTCTGAATGTAAATCCTGTTTTCCTCATTTCCCCCTGCCTTTGAAGCAGAGAGCAACTTTATATGCATTCAAAGTGATGTATCAGGCTTAATTGGTTTAAGGTAGTAACCACTGTAATAAGCAAGCTACCCCCATGCTAATTTGTTTACCCAGATTGTGAAGTTCTGTCCTTGTTGTCTGAATGCAGATCCTCTTTTCCACATTTCCCCTTGCCGTTGAAGCAGAGAGCAATGGAGTTGCATTAACCATGAGAAGGCTTATTGAGAAAGGGTAGTATCACCAGGTACAGTAATCCACCCCATGTCTTCTCTTCATTCCCATCCACTAGCCTTTATGGATCACAGTGTTTATCCCATGCCCCTTTGAAATCCTTCACAGTTTTAGTCTTCACCACTTCCTCCGGAAGGGCATTCCAGGCATCCACCACCCTCTCCGTGAAAAAATACATCCTTACATTGGTTCTGAGTCTTCCTCCCTGGAGCTTCAAATCGTGGCCCCTAGTTCTACTGATTTTTTTCCAACGTAAAAGGTTTGTTGTTAAAACCTTTTTCCAACGTAAAAGGTTTGTTGTTAAAACCTTTCAAGTATCTGAAAGTCTGTATCATATCACCCCTACTTCTCCTCTCCTCCAGGGTGTACATATTTAGGTTCTTCAACCTCTCCTCATAAGTCATTTTATGTAGACCATCCACCTTTTTGGTCACCCTTCTCTGGACCGCCTCCATCCTGTCTCTGTCCCTTTGGAGATACGGTCTCCAGAACTGTACACAGTACTCCAGGTGAGGCCTCACCAAGGCCCTGTACAAGGGGATCATCACTTCCTTTCTCTTACTAGATATTCCTCTCTCTATGCAGCCCAGCATTCTTCTGGCTTTTGCTATCGCCTTGTCGCATTGTTTCGCCGACTTCAGATCATTAGACACTATCACCCCAAGGTCTCTCTCCTGCTCCGTGCACATCAGCCTTTCTCCCCCCATCAAATACAGTTCATTCGGATTTCCACTCCCCATATGCATGACTCTGCACGTCTTGACATTGAATCTCAGCTGCCATATCTTCAACCACTCTTCCAGCTTCCTTAAATCCTGTCTCATTCTCACCACTCCTTCCGGCATGTCCACTCTGTTGCAGATCTTAGTATCATCTGCAAAAAGACAAACCTTACCTTCTATCCCATCCGCAATGTCGCTCACAAATATACTGAAAACCAAAGCATGTCAAGCAGCATTGTCTGAATTTTCAAAACAGCTCATCACCCAGTAACATAGAAACATAGAAACATAGAAATGACGGCAGAAGAAGACCAAACGGCCCATCCAGTCTGCCCAGCAAGCTACGCAGTTTATCCATTTTTTTTTTTTATCTTCCCCCCCACCCCTTTTTTTTCTCCCCCTCCCCCGTCACTATTGGCTTCCAGCACCCTCCGGCCCCAATTCCCTTCCACCCCTCCACCAATGCAGAGAGCAGTGCCGTATCCGCATCCCAATGAACATCCAGTTCAATCAGGGGTAGCAACTGCCACAATAAACGGCCACACCCCTGCCCCATACTCTTACCCACCTCTGTTTTGCTTGTTTGTTTTTTTGTTTTGGTTTTTTTGTTTTTTGTTTTTTTGGAGATGGCAGCCCTCCAACCTTCCGCTCCGTGAAGGTGGAACACAAACCACTGGCATCCCGCTCCGTGAATGCCTCTGTGGCTACTGCCGCTCCGTGCAGTATTTTGCTGCCTGAAGGTGGAACAACTACTTGCCACTGGCATCCCGCTCCGTGAATGCCTCTGTGGCTACTGCCGCTCCGTGCAGTGTTTTACCACCTCCTCTATATTTATGCCCACTAGACTTGATGGATCCACAGTGTTTATCCCACGCCCCTTTGAAGTCTTTCACAGTTTTAGACTTCACCACTTCCTCCGGAAGGGCATTCCAGGCATCCACCACCCTTTCCGTGAAGAAATACTTCCTGACATTGGTTCTTAGTCTTCCTCCCCGGAGCCTCAGCTCGTGACCTCTGGTTCTGCTGATTTTTTTCCGTCTGAAAAGGTTTGTCGTTGTCTTTGGATCATTAAATTTTTTCAAGTATCTGAAAGTCTGAATCATATCACCCCTGCTCCTCCTTTCCTCCAGGGTGTACATATTTAGATTCTTCAATCTCTCCTCGTACGTCATCCGATGAAGATCCTCCACCTTCTTGGTTGCCCTTCTCTGTACCGCTTCCATCTTGTCTTTGTTTCTTTGTAGATACGGTCTCCAGAACTGAACACAGTACTCCAGGTGAGGCCTCACCAAGGACCTGTACAAGGGAATAATCACTTCCCTTTTCTTACTCGATATTCCTCTCTCTATGCAGCCCAGCATTCTTCTGGCTTTTGCTATCGCCTTGTCACATTGTTTCGCAGACTTCATATCATTAGACACTATCACCCCAAGGTCCCTCTCCTGCTCCGTGCACATCAGCCTTTCCCCCCCCATCGAATACAGTTCATTTGGATTTCCACTCCCCATATGCATGACTTTGCACTTCTTGGCATTGAATCTCAGCTGCCATATCTTCGACCACTCTTCCAGTTTCCTTAAATCCCGTCTCATTCTCTCCACTCCTTCCGGCGTGTCCACTCTGTTGCAGATCTTAGTGTCATCCGCAAAAAGACAAACCTTACCTTCTATCCCGTCCGCAATGTCGCTCACAAAGATATTGAACAGGACCGGTCCCAAAACCGATCCTTGTGGTACACCACTTAAAACCGCTCTCTCTTCAGAGAAAGTTCCGTTTACCATCACACATTGTCTTCTGTCCGTCAACCAATTTGCAATCCAGGTCACCACCTCGGCCCTCACTCCTAAGCTTCTCGTTTTATTCACCAGTCTCCTGTGCGGAACCGTATCAAAAGCTTTGCTGAAATCCAAGTAGATGACATTGAGCGCTCTTCCTTGATCCAATTCTTTGGTTACCCAGTCAAAGATATTGCTAGCTGCAATTTTTATGGATTATGATAAGGCTTGGGGATAATTGCACAGAACAGCAGTTACTACCTTTAAGAGAAACATGGGAGTAATCTAATCTGCACAGTGCGGCAGATACTACCTTAGGAAGCTTTCTGGGCAGACTGCCATTTCTATGTTTTTTTGTATGTTTAAGAAAAGTACAACAATTTTTAAAAGTAAATTCTAAAGTAGCAGATACCAGAGAGTATTATAAGAGATGCCTTTCAAGTGACATCAGCAGAAGGCAATGGTGAGGGATCAGATTGAACAATTTTATCACTCAGTAAAAAAGAAAGATGACTAGGTTCATAGAAAACATTGGAAACTGCAAATGCAAACAACCATCTCAGGTGCGACTGCCTCCTCTCACCTGCCTATAATTAATCACCCCACCCCCACCTCTGTCCCAAATTTCTTGTTGTATTTGTATGAGACGATTCTGTCACACCATTATTCAAAAATATATTTTTAAATAACTTCAGCACAGGTCAATTGCAAACAACAATTCAATTACTAACATTCATGCAATCACAAAACATCAATTACTAATATATTCTCAATCCCCATGGATAACTATGCCCTCACCAGCTGAATTTTCATTCACCAAAGGCTCCATAGGATCCTGCTACAGCATTGTAGTGACGTTGTGGATGTAGGGCCATCGAAGCCATGCACCAATTCACAAGTGCTTCATGATATCATTCTACAGCAATGTAGTGCCTCTGGGGGATGCAGGGCATCGAAGCCTCGCCCCTCAGGTTATCCTGCAATTCGATCTCGATTACCGAGGAAATTCTCCGTGGTGCAATGAAGTCCTGCTCTGTAAAAGAGCACCTGACACTTATTAAGCAGGCAGGCGTTAATAGCTGAGCGCATTGAAAAGAAGTACAGAAAAGCAGAGAAAAATGTTTTTCTATACTTCTTTTTAAAGTAATAAATAAATAAATCAATAAATAACTCGGCAGACCGCAGATTATGAAGACCAATGCCAGTAAACTCGGCATTGGTTTTCACAACTGGCCGTCTACCAGTAATGAAAATGCTTGCCGATAATCCCGGGGGCTGTTTTTTCATTACTGGCAGACAGGCAGCCGCGGCGGGTCACGCTAGGAAGGAGGCATTAAGGTCACGCAAGTGCAAGCAACCCTAGCGCCTCCTTCCTAGCACGACTCCCTAATTTAAATATTTCATGGCGCCCCCCCCCCCCCCCTTTGGGGCACTATGCGAGCATTAAGAGAGCGGGCGCTGACTGTTCAGAGCCCGCTTTCTACGCGCCTTTACTGCATCGGCCCCTCTGTGCCTAAACTCTGAATTAGCCAATAATATTACTAAATCCAATACATGTCCATGACTAAGGTACCAGTCATTTTCTGTAATTTCCATGGATTGACATTTCCCTTATGCCTTTATTTTTTATAAAACACCTAGTTCTATTGTAAACGAATGGTAATCCAGGGAAACAAATATGCATAATATTTATCTGTATTAAGATATATTTTGATAACATGATAGCATTGCATGAGTATAAGAATATTTGGTACCAGTTATATGTTGTAAATACCCAGATTTCATCAACGTCTGATGGCATCTACTATAGTGAACTATAGTATATTGAAAAAAGGGACAATGAAATTGTTGGTAAATATTTTACCTAAAAAGGTTTATGGAGCAAATCTCTAGTAGTAAGCTTATGGGGCTTGATTTGTCAGACTTTTCCCTCAGATTAAACTTGTTCCATAGCCCTAACCTGATATGCTTTTTATTACACTGAAAAGAAAGCTCTAGAATTGTTGAGATTCCCTATAGTCTTGGATAGTAAAATGCAACAGAAATCAAAAGTCACAAGGGTGCAATTGTCATTAGTATGTAAATTTTAAAAGCCCAGTCAAAAATATCAATATTTCCTACTTAATTTATTACTGTATAAAGATGGATGATACTAAAGTGAAACATTGATTTTCAATGCCCTTTAAAAAATGGTGATGAAAAAAAATACTCAAGGACAACTACCACAAAATGCACAGTCTAGAAATTAATTATTGTATTTTTTTTTTCAACTTCAACTGCTTGTTCAGTTCAATCCTATTTGATTGCCTGTTTTTAATGAAGAAAAGGAATAGACCATTTATGTAAAGAGCCACTTCAGAATTGATTAGATGTAAAAACAGGTTAGCATTTTTACTGTATTGGCAGAAAACCATTAACCAAGCAGCCTATAGACACGGTCACTGAAAGTTAATCAAAGTGCATGGTAATTCAGTAGTGCTCTGCGTGACACTCATACTACTGTGGTGCTTCTGTTCACAGGTTTGGCATGTAACTCATACTCAAGATGCATTGGACAGCCTTGCACGTCACTGTTACTTACCACTGTTACTGGTAGCTACTTTTAAGCCATGATTGTTATTATGCGTTTCTCTGTTACAGTATCACTTGAGAACATGAGATAAAAGTAAATATGATCAATCTATCAGCTGCTTTATTGGCAGATATTTATGGGACTATTTTTCTGGATTGTTTATGAGATAATAAATTATAAGGAAAATTCAGTTGTATATGTAAAAAAAAAAGACACCATCTTACGGCACGCTTGCATTATGTCAAGTTCACAAGAGCAAGTTATCTGATGCTCTCTGTTAGAAAGGTAACTAGATAATTGTAACAAAGATAGAAGGGCGCTGAAAAATGAGTTTGATTATCTAAAAATTACTAGGATAGATCACCATATGAAGGGGTGAAAAATGAGTAGAACTCATTCAAAATGTTGAATGAATAAAAGTGGTGGATGAATAGAGTAGTGTAAAATAAGGGAATTTAACTCATTTATATAAGAAACTGACATTCAAATTCAGTTTTGTTTTCTACAGTGACCCATGATGGGTCAGACCAAAGGTCCATCTAGTTTACAGCAGTGGCCAATCCGAGTCACAAATACCTGGCAGGATTTCTAAGTTCAATAGGTTCCATGCTGCTTATCCCAGGGACAAACAGTGAATTTACCCATCCATCTTAATAAATCTTTATGGACTACTTCCAAGGACCTTCCAAACCTTATTTAAACCCAGTTACACTAATAGCTTTTACCACAGCCAATGGCACCTGTGACATAGTAAGGGCAAAGGCTATCGGCGCCATTTTGAATACTGGCAGCCAACGGCCTGAGTGCAAGAGATCGCTCCAGGACCCCCGCTGGACCACCAGGGACTTTTGGCAAGTCTTTGGGGGGTCAGGAGGATGGGGGGTTATTTGTTATGATATGTTGCATTCGAGGGGGTTCACCATATGTTTCAGAACCCCACGAATGCAACAAATAGGGACCTATACGTTGCAGATTGTGTATTTGTTCAAAACGAATGCACATCCCTAAAAGCCCTTCTAAAAGAAAAGTTGAGAGGAAGTGAGGGCTAATTCATTGTAATGCATGGAATACATCTGGTCTGGGTTTCCAAGATGGTAATTTTAAAAAAGGTAGCTTAGAAACTGCTCCTTTCAGTTTTTTCCTAACCCTTTTTCTCATTTTCTCATAGCCTCCCTATTGAAAATAAAATGCTATCACAGTAGATTTGTTTAGTGTCTTCCCTTCAGTTTTTACGTCAGATTTGATCATGTTATGATTACTATTGCCAGGTGGCCCAAAAATGTTACCTCTTGTACCAAATCCTGTGTTCCGTTATGTCTAAAATAGTTCCTCCATTGTTGGTTCTTCTACCAGCTGCTCCTTGACGCAGTCATTTATTTCATCTAGGAATAGGATTGCCAACTTTTCCACAGACCAGGAATGGACACTTGAGGACCAAGAGCATGGTGGGGTGTTCCCACCTCATTTGCATACGTTTGTTTATATTTCAGATCCCGCCATTTGGAACCCATTTGGTGTTAGGCCTATACTATAATGCATGTTGGGTATGGACTTGGACCTCAGAAATAATATTTTCAGTTTTAACAAACAATTTTTCCAACAGATCAAAGAAGTCACCATGGGTGTTAAAATGGCCCCAGATATTGCTAATCTCTTTATGGGTGTCCATGAAGAAACAAAGCAATTTTCTCTAGAAGCAATATATTGATGATATTCTTTAGTTGTGGTCTGGTGATATGTATACTCGACAAAAATTCTTTGTCTGGCTCAACACCTGCAATAATAACCTTCAGTTTACATCTACTGTGAGTTATAGTACAGTGTCTTTCCTGGATATTATGATTTTGTACACTTCAACAGGATTTTAATTTTCAATTTTTAGAAAACCAACTGATCATAGTACGGTGCTACATTACACAAGCTATCATCCACAACATTTATGCCAAAACTTACCCTACAGACAATTTTTACATCTAAGGAAACTTTGTTCCTCAATGGCTAGATAGAGCACGAAAAATGAAGTCATGCTTTCTGATAAAGATTTGTCCCTTGGGGATGTACAACGAGCATAAGAAACAGGATGCTGGGTCAATTGGAATTTATTAAATCCCCAAAATAAGTTGAAGAACCCTTGCCTGGTATGCATTCTCCCCCAATCACCATTTACATGGCAAGTACAATGGAGTATTAAGCAACATTTGAATATTCTTTGCTTAACCCCAAAAACCTGCTCCTGCGCGCCGAGCCTATTTTACATAGGCCCGGCGACACGCACAAGCCCCGGGACACGTGTAAGTCCTGGGGGCTTGAAAAAATGGGCGGGGTGTAGGCATGGCCAGAGGCCTCTCCACTGCTGCTAGGGCCGGCGCGCGCAACCTACACCTGCCCAGAGGCAGGCGTAAATAAAAAAATAAAGGTGGGGGGGATTTAAGTAGGGCTGGGGGGGCAGAAGGAAAGGTCCCTCCGAGCACGCTCTGATTTCGGAGCGGCCTCGGAGGGAACGGGGAAAGCCATCGGGGCTCCCCTAGGGCTCGGTGCGCCCAAGATGCACAAGTGTACACCCCCTTGCGCGTGCTGAACCCGGATTTTATAACATGCGTGTTGCTGCGCACCATGTTATAGAATCGGGCGTAGATTTGTGCACGCCGGGTTGCGCGCACAAATCTACGCCCGCGCGTAGGTACGAATATCTGGCCTATAAGCACTATATGTTCATGCATGTGCTCATTTTAATGTGTGCAATTATTTAAAATTTTCCTTTCAATGTGCTGTTAATGTGCCTAATCTCATTTATTTATATTAACAGCATTTTTAATGCTTGTAAATTAGCTTGCAAGAGTTTTAATGCAAAAACTATGCTAATGAGGTAATAAAATAAACTGCAAAACAGCTCATTACCTATTAGTGCAGTGAAAAAGGGTATTACTAATTTCTGTATAGAAACATTAACGTAAAAACCTTAACTGTATTTCAGGAAAATATACCGTAGTTAAGTTTTTCCATAACATCCATAGGTAAAGTGCAAGTGGACTTTTATCATCTTCCCCCTTTTTTCTTAACATGAAAAATAGAAAACTGAACGCAATATGGCAAATGAATTCTTATAAATTGCAAAGAGTCATTTCTTAAGAAACTCATATAACTGCAGTCAAAAGAGACCTCATATCAGTTATGGGTAAATGTTGGACTCACTTATTTGTGATTAATATTTTGAAACCACTAAGAGTGATCGAATGCCCATACAATGTTTATAATGATAGGGCTCCCAAATCTGTTTTTAAATTTTCTTGTTTTCTTATTTTTGTTGAAATTTTGCCTTTTAGGATGCAAATTAATCAAATGTGAACCATAGACACTTATCTTGGCACAACATGTAAAGTAGCGCTGCCCGACACGACTCCTGTTTCAGAAGTTATTCCTTCCTCAGGGGCTCAGGCGACAATTCAATCTGACGAAAACCTGTGTCTTGCTGTGCTGGGAGTGGACCCTTGGCCTGCTGCAGGATTGGTACGGCCCTCTGGTCGGACCCAGAGAGCGCCTGCCACCAGGAGGCGGAGCACAAGTGGAGACAGAGGCGAGCTGGAGCTTCACCAATAGCAACCCGGGGTTCCCTCAGGTTGAGCCCCGGTTACCTGGGCCGCCTGCTCTTAGGTGGGCCTCGCAGGGTCTCCTAGAGAGAGAGTTCAAGGAAGTGCCCACCACGAACAAGGGTGTGCGGTCGGTGTTTAGGCAAGGAAGTCCGGAGGGCCGAAGGTCGCAGGAGGCCAGAATAGACTGTCCGAGTGTATAGCAAGAAGCAATGCCAGAGTCTTGGCATAGAATGGTCAGCCAGGCAGGGTCGGTAACAGAGATCTGTCCATGCATAGTCAGTTCCAGGCAGTGGCCAGGTCAGGCAGCAATCAAGGAGCAGTCCATGTTCCAGGCAGAGGTCAGGTCAGGCAGCGATCAGAGAGTAGTCGGGTTCCAGGCAGAGGTCAGGTCAGGCAGCAATCAAGGAGTAGTCAAGAACAAGCAAAGGTCAGTACCGTGGGATCAGTCCGAAGGGTACTACCAGTGATGGAGAGACGAAGGAGCAGGAGACGCTGGCACGGGAGACACAGGAGACACTGGAACTGGAAACACTGGAACAGAGAGACTGGAATGCAGGAAGGCAAACTTGCTTTCACTAGGTGATCGACCCAATTGCCAAGGCAAGGAAGTGAAGTGAGGCACTTCCTTTTACACAAGACTCAATCCGGGGACGGAGTGGAGCTGGCGGCAGACGCGAGGGAGGCCGACCCAGGACTGGCTGGTGAGGAGGAAGGGTGAGCAGGCCCGGAAGTGGGCTGGGCGCGAGTGGGACGCACAACATGTCTTGGTTAAAAAACAGCTTTTCTGCACCAACTTTTTCAGCAACTGCTGAAGCGTTTCTTATGCATATGGCTCTTTATAGGAATTCATTTTTTCCTTAAGGCACATGCATAATGTAATGTTTGGCTGATTTTATTTATTTGATATTTTATTTGATTATTATGTTTTATATCTTTTGTGTGATTATTTTATTAGGCTGTAATCCGCATTGAACGTAAAATTATGGAAGCTGCGGAATATAAGTTTGTAAAATAAATAATTTGACATCATTAAATTTGGCTGTTAGTATGCATGATGAACACTGCATTAATGTGTGCTAATGCACTTTAGTACATTGGCACCTAAATTGTTTAATCTGAAATAGATTAGGTTTTACCAACAGGAACTGAGCAAACAAGTCCTGCAAATATGAACTCCAAATTAAAAAAACAAGGACTCACAAAAATACCATATGGGAAAAGAGTATCAGATTACATCATTCTAGAGATGTGAATCGGAACTGGAATCGGTTCGGTTCCGGTTCCGATTCAAATCGTGCATTTTTGTTTCGTCCTGCCTGATCGGGTTTTGTTTTTTTTTATCGGCTGCGCCCGATCTGATAAACAAAAAACCCACCCCAACCCTTTAAAACCGCTCCCTTAGCCTCCACCATCCTCCCGACCCCCCCCCCCCCAGTGTTAATCATTTATGGTTATGGTTCTCTCGCGCTCGGGCTGTCGGCCGATAAACAAACAACCCACCCGACCCTTTAAAATCGCTCCCTTGGCCTCCACCACCCTCCCAACCCCCCAAAAAAACGTTTTAAAATTACCTGGTGGTCCAGTGGGCCCCGGGAGCGATCTCCCGCTCTCGGGCCGTTGGCTGCCACTAATAAAAATGGTGCCATCCAGTGGACGGCCGGCACCATCTTTAAAAATGGTGCCGGCCGTCCAGTGCTCCTACCAGGTGACAGGGGCCGGCTAATGGCACGGTTACCCTGTCACATGGTAAGGGCAAAGGGCCATCAGCACCATTTTTATTACTGGCAGCCAACGGCCCAAGAGCAGGAGATTGCTCCCGGGGCCCACTGGACCACCAGGTAATTTTAAAATATTTTTTGGGGGGGGGGGGTCGGGAGGGTGGTGGAGGCTAAGGGAGCAGTTTTGAAGGGTCGGGGTGGGTTTTTTGTTTATCGGCCGACAGCCCGAGCGCGAGAGAACGCTCCCGGGACCCCCGCTGGACCACCAGGTAATTTTAAAACATTTTTGAGGGGATCAGGAGGGTGGTGGAGGCTAAGGGAGTGGTTTTAAAGGGTTGGGGTGGGTTTTTAGGTTGTGTCCTAACTCCCGTTAGTGTGCACTAACCCGATTAACGATTTTTTCACGATAAATCGGTGGAATTTCTGTTGTATCGCAATCTTTAACGATTAATGACGATTTAAAAAATATCGGACGATATTTTAAATCGTCAAAAAACGATTCACATCCCTACATCATTCTGTAACAGTGTAATCCACAGGCTCAACCACTCAGAGCCGTTCGGAGCAAGGTTGAAAGATATGTTTCCAACGGGTAGCCTTTTTAGTGGTTTTTACGTATATATCTTTAGGTTATTTATATGCTCTAAAGATTTATCTTGTTCTGTGCTCTTTTCTAGATTGCTAAAGTTCCCCTGAAGGAGGCACGGAGGTGCCAAACCATTGGCAATGTAAAAAAAAAAAAAAAGGAAGAGTGTTTGTTTTTGAGTTGGCACGTGAGAGGATAACCAATATTGATAAGTTAAGTCAATTTTAGCCTTTGATAAAATTATTAGATAGCAATACAATAAAACATAGAGAATATATAGAAAAATATTTTTTATAAAAAATCTTTCAGGGTTTAATAGTTTGATACTGGGAAAAGGTATATGAGGTGAATTAATGGCTCAGTTGTATGATTCTGGTTGTAGCCCATTGCAGGCAAGATCCTGTGAATTACACTGGTAGAGCACTGAGAAGTAATGCTATTGCAAGAGAACCTTAGTACAGGGGTCCTTCTATAATGTGACAATGGAAACAGTCCTAAAACTTGAGGAAAGCATTTGAAAATATGGCAATTATGAATAGCATAAGGATAAGGAAGGGTCTATCAGAGAATGAACTGTATGTCAATGCTTTTTTGATTTCCATTGTTTTTTTTATATGTATTTGCATGGCCACTTTACATGCTGTCCTCCCATACAATTGAGGCTTATTTTAACAATTAATAGAGTCTTACATCCAATGACAAGCCAACATGCTCTATAACGGACATGTGAGCATATGTGCATCCTCCACTTCTCGACAATTCTAAGCAGTTTACAAATTTACATTCACAATCAAATCAAGAGCTGTGCGAATCAGTAGAACTCTGGCTCGCAGTTCATTCTCTGATGCACCCTTCCTTTTCCTTATAATATTTATAAAAGCCTTGTTTTCAAACACGTTCCTTCATTCTTAGGACTGATCTCTCAGTCACACTATAGAGCAGGGGTCGGGAACCCATGGCTCGCGAGCCAGATATGGCTCTTTTGAGGGCTGCATCTGGCTCGCAGACAAGTGTCGCCACACTTCGCGGTTCCCCACTGACCCAGCTGCTCCCCGGTCCTCCGCCGCCCGGGCTTAAAATGCTGTCAGCCCGGGCGGAACGCGGCGGGACAGCTGGAGTCAGCGGCACCGGCGTGCTCTCTCCTCCTCCTCCCCCCCCCCCCCGCAGCCCGGAAGGGGAAGTGGTGAGCATCGGGTGCCTGCGCGGAAGAAGAGACCACGCTAGTGTGGTCTCTTCTTCCCGCGCAGGCACCCGATGCTCTCCACTTCCTCTTCCGGGCCGCGGGGGGGGGGGAGGAGGAGAGAGCACGCCGGCAGCGGCATGACTGGAGTCAGCCGGGTGCCAGCGCTGGAGTCATCGGGTGCCTGCGCGGGAGTCTTCCCGCGCAGGCACCCGATGCTCACCACTTCCTCTTCCGGGCCGCGGGAAGAAGAGAGCACGCCGGTGCTGAGCGGCACCGGCGTGCTCTCTTCTTCCCGCGGCCCGGAAGAGGAAGTGGTGAGCATCGGGTGCCTGCGCGAGAAGAAGAAGCCACGCTTGTGGGAAGAAGACTGCAGCGCGGCTCGGAGGAAAATGAAGAGTTTCAACCGCGGCCGATGGGACTCCGCCTCCGCGAGGGCTGAAAATGAAGGAGGTTAGTGTTGGGAGGAGGCTGCTGCTGCCGCGAGTTCCTGGGGTGGGGGTGGGGGAGAGAGAGAGTGAATGAGCGAGCAAGCGTGTGTGTTTGAGATCCTGTGTGTGTGAGTGAGATTGCATGTATGTGAATGATTGAGAGCCTGTGTATGTGAAAGAGAGTATGTCTGTGATTGAAAGCCTGCCTGTGAGAGAGAGAGCATGAATGTAAGTTTACCATTGGGAACCTGTATGTGTAAGTTTGTGATTGAAAACCTGTTTGTGTGAAAGAGTATGTGTGTATGATTGAGATCCTTTGTGTGTGAGAGAAATCATGTGTATGTATGATTAAGAGCCTGTGTGTATAAGTAAGAGAGAGATCATGTGTGTCTGTGTCTGATTGACAGCTGGTTTAGGTGATGGAGCATGTGAGTATGTGATTGAGAGCCTGTGTTTAAATGAGAGAGAGAGACCATGTGTGTCTGTGTGTGATTGAGAGCTGATTTAGGTGAGGGAGCATGTGAGTATGTGATTGAGAGCCTGTGTGTAAATGAGAGAAAGAGAGGACATGTTTGTAAGCATGTGAATGAGTGTGTGTGAGAGAAAAAGACAGCATGTATTTATGTGATTGAAAGCCTGTGTGTGTGTGTAAGCGTGAAAAGATAGACAGCATGTGTGTAAATGTGTAATTAAGAGCCTATATAAGTGAGTGAGAAAAAACATGTGTATATGTGAGTACTGAGAGCATATGTGTATAGGTGTGTCATTGAGAGCCAGTGTGAGAGAGAGCGCTGGTATGTGACTGAGAGAGGAGAAAGTTCCAAGCAAACCACCCCACCTCCTGCTAATTCAGAACAATCTCAGGACACCTGGATATCAAACGTTCCCAGGTATGCAGAGCAAAAAAATTTTTGTATCCTTATTATTTTTCATTACTGGATCTTTGTGTCTGCTATTTTGAAATATTTTGTTGGTATCTGGAAATGTTTTATATGAGTTTTAATTATTGGATATTCCTCTCATCAGCTGTTTCGAAATATGTTCTTTTTGTTAGTACAGTTTTACTGCTGATGATTTTATATTTCTTGATTTGTTTTATAAGGATGGGTGATGTTTCTTTTTTCCTTTGTTACACTGCATACAGAGACTCTGGCTTGTTGCAGTTTCCAATTCAGTTTTTTCTGCATGCTTCTTGTTATGCGTTTTGGTCTCTTTATTCTATGTTAGGTGAGGGACAGCACGTGATTCAGGTGAGGTTTTCTGCTGGCGTGTTGTTTCTGTGTAGGACTCTATAGCAGCCTGACTTGGTCCGTTTTCCTAATAGGAGATGTATTGGTGTCTTAAGGCCTGGTGTAATATTTTCAGAGACTTATTGTACATTAAAAGTGGGATCTTACATAAAATGCACACATTTACTTGTATTTAGTTTTAAACATATTGTATGGCTCTCATGGAATTACATTTTAAAATATGTGGCGTTTATGGCTCTCTCAGCCAAAAAGGTTCCTGACCCCTGCTATAGAGGAATCTCTGTACTAAACAGGTGCTCCTGCAATAATATGTCACTGCTCCTGCTTTATCCTCTATCCTTCTAAATATGTCAAAAACAAATCTATTTCATCTTAATTTGCTTTGTATCACATTTGTATTTTATGTATGCTTGAAACTCGTTCTGAATGATTATTTGAATGAGCGAGAAACAAATGTAATCAAATAAATAAATGTTATCAATGTATTCTTCCAGTACGGAATGCATTTAAAACGAAGTAAAGACAAAGAAAAATTATAAAGGCTGGCTATGTAGCTCAGTCAGATCTTATAGATAGTGGTAACTATGAATTTTCTATTTAAGAAAAATCCAGTTGTATTCATTTTTCAAGGTAAATAGTGAAGGAGCAAAATGCTAAAAACTCAAGGCATGCAGAAACTCTCACAAAGGTCATCTTGACCTGCAGCTATTGCACAAACTGAAATCACCTAGGCTTGCCATAAGCAAACATCTCCTTTGCCTCTCTTTATTAGCAAATGATGTGAACCTTGACCCAGCTGGAAAAATTTAATATTTTCCCTCAAATATTTAAAACATTCATTCTAGAGCCCTGGTGGAGTCAAGGAGTCTGCTTGGTGTAATTTGACATCTGAATTATTTCAAGGCCAATACGGAGAGCTATTTAGATGCTTATTTAGAGATGTGTCAATCAAGGTCTTACTTATAGAGATGTACTGCCTGGTTCAGGAAATCACAGATACTACAGCTATTAAGAAACTAAAGCTAAGAGAAAGAGAAACATCAAGGAGCAAATCACAACTTGGTCCGAGGTAGCTGTGATGAAAAAAAATCTTCATAGTGTTTCTATATCTGTAAATACTTTTTAAAGTTTATGAAAGATGATAACCATAAATGATAAACATGCTGTAAGAACTCACGTCTGCTGATTTTGTTGCACTGATTAAGATTTTAATTAATGCTTCTAAATCAAATTGTCAGGCCTGTCCCCCATGATGTGGAATTAAAGTTCCATGCTCGTGTTGGCTGATTTAAACGAGTGGCCTTTCAGGGCTGTGTTGCATTCAAGGGCAGACAATATTGAACATTCTTTCATTCATTTTGGATGAGATGTAGATGATTCAATTATCCCTGATTGTCCATGAGATGTGGCTTAAAATAAACTGGCCCAGCTATGCTTTTCCTTATCAGAAGGTATTTCCCTACAGATAAAGAACAATGTTAATCATCTGCATTATAATCTGTAAAGGAATAAGAGATATAATTATGCAAATCGGAGATTGTTTTTGGGACATGCAAAGTAAGCACACAAATTGTTTCTAAAGTGTAATCATTCTCGTGAAAGAAAAAATAAATTAGCAAACCTAATTCATATAATTTGTGAAAACTGTTAACTAGTAGCACGTGTTAAGAGCTGTCTGTCACCAAAGAGATAGAAAACAGTTTTTTGCAGCAGTGATACTAGCTGAATTCTTCAAAATAACAGCATGCCCGGGTCTTGATTCTATTGTTTCTTTTTATTCCAGTGCTGGCATTCTTTTTTTCTACTAACATTTTATTTTCCATATTTTGTCCTTTTTAGAACTAAAAAGTATGCAACCTTTTTATGGCTACATATTGAGCTACGTTCATGCTTCGTGTGCATCAGTGTGATGATGCCTGTGTATCATTCTGGTGAGGGTCAGCAGAGGGGGATCCCCTATGTGGATTCAAAATAGTGGAAGTAGCTAAGTAGGAGATACTTTCAAAAATGTTTAACACCAACATATTCTCAAGTGTAGAACATATGTCACAATGAGAAAATGGAATCTTAATGGGGCCAGTGTCCTAAAGTGTGTTAAGACTGGCTGTTAATGTACATTAATTAGCTCACATTAACAGCCCATGTCAATGACATGCAAATTAATTTTATATCAATGTACACTTGCCAGGTTCTTATGGCCTGGATTGGCCACTGTTGGAAACAGGATGCTGGGCTTGATGGACCCTCAGTCTTATCTAGTATGGCATGCTCTTATGTTCTTATGTACATGTTAAAATCAGCCTGTTAACAAGTACATTATCACAAAAATATACCTTTCTGAGTAGTGATTAAGTTTCTTGTGTTAATGGGCCTGTATTAACTTGTATGCATTTTAACGTGCATTATTTTTCCATGCACTATTAGATAGAGTTAGTTTGCATGAAATTGTTTGTAATTATCTAATTGGAATATATTTTGGGTTAGTATTAATTAAAGGCATTAACAGTCCCATTAATATTTGCTAAAAACCTATGTCAGGGTCAACAGGTTTGAATGAATGATCCTAGAAGGCAAGGGCTGGGAAACTGCAGAGAAACAATAGAATGAAGAAAAGGCCAGTGGACATTTACTTCCCATTTGCCAGAGTTAGTAGTGAAACATGCCCCAGGAAGGCCCCATTATTTTAGCACAGGATGTGCCCTGATTGGTGGTAGCTCATAAGAAGAGCAACAGATACATATAGTGGTGGTCATACAACAGATTTCTGGGATATGTCCTCTGGAACGTCTGCAAGCCTGGACTTGATCCTGCTCTATACCTAAGCTCTGCCATCCTGCTCCACTCTTCCTACTTCAGTATTCCTGTTCCCTGCCTTTCTTCTGAGTTTCTGATGCCAAGCCTGTTCTAGCACTACAGTAGCATGCCTAGAAGCCTTCAGTTCCAGTCCTGGTCCTACTGGTCTCAACCTGTCAAGACTATTACTGGACCTTCTCCTTACCAGGGCAGACTCCTGATCAACCTGAAACCTTGGGCTCAGCCATCCAGCTTCTCCAGGAATACCTTTTCCTTGCATATTGTTCTGACGCAGTTTGGTACATTAGCCCCTATGTGTTTGTAATTGCTAAATGAATAACTTTATTGATATTACTACTCCTAAAACATCAATAGCCTTCAAGATTTCTTGAGTGGAAATAATACAAGACTAAGCAATATATACATCATTCTTTTCAGATGCAACTTTTGATGGTTCACTGCATTTTCATTAAATAATTTTGAATAGTATGATTACATTCAAAGTTTTTTTGACATATAAATTTGGCTTTAATATCATTGTAATGTAGATTGCATGTTATCTGTCTTATTTGTTGAACATATTTTCATCAGATAGGCATCCCTTCCTTAACGACAGGCTTGCTTGTCCCTGCAACAGTGCTTATATGTATTGCTACCATGCTGTTAAAGGCACCTTTACATTTACAGCAAAACATCTGGTTCCTCTCTTGCTGTCAATTCATAAATTATATTGTATTTTTGAAATACCATGTGGGTTAAATATTTTGTGAAATGTATCTCGTGATTAGCCAGCTTTAAATCAAAAGCATATTATTTTTATTTGGGTCCAACTGTAAACCTTTGCTCTTTCCGAGCTGTGGATTATATGACTACCTATGTTTTATTTTTCATTCCAAAAATAATCAAAGTAAATCTATTTGCATTGTTATAATAAAAATTTTAGCAGTATGATCATTTGAATCCCCTAGAGACCTAGGTTTAGGACTGACTTGGTTTTAAAATCCAGTCAATTCTATGCTTCTTAGAATTGGTGAACTCAACCTGGATGAGAATGGTGACAAATGGTGAGGTAACTATAAAAAAAATACTAAGACACACCGAAAGGCAGGGGATAGATAGACATAAGAACATAAGAAGTACCAGAGTTCCTTCAAGCCCAACTTTTGAAAGTAGCTAATCCCTAAAAGTAGATTCATTTTCTTGCAGCTCACTCCCTATGTCAGATGACAGGTCTCCCCAACCCTCCTGGTTAATAACTATTTATGGAGTTTTTTTCCCAATTAACTTGTCCAAATACATTTTATAAACCCAGCTATGCTAGTTGTCCTTACCACATCCTCCGGGAATGAATTCCACAGCTTCATTGTGCACTGAGTGAAAAAAGACTTTCTCCAGTTGGTTTTAAATCTGCGCCCTATTAGCTTGAAGGAGTGTCCTCTAGTTCTAGTGTTATATGAAAGAATAAATAATTATTATCTATTTACTAGGGATGTGCATTTATTTGAAACAAATTGGTAAAGCACAATGGGCCAGATTTTCAAAGGGGTACGCTCGTAAGATACCCCCCGAAAACCTGCCCGAAGTTCCCCCTGCACGCACTGAGCCTATGTTGAGTAGGCTCAGCGGCGCATGGAAGCTCCGGGACGCGAGTAAGTCCCGGCGCTTTCCTGGGGGGGCATGTCGGGGGGCATGTTGCAGCGGCGCGTCATTTGAGGTGGGGCCACGGGCATGGTTCCGGCCCGGGGGCGTTTCAGGGGCATGGCCGAGGCCTCCAAAATGGCTCAGGGCTTGGGAATCACGCGCCGGCGGCCAGCCCGGCGCACACAAGTTACGCCTGCCTCGGCCAGGCATAACTTGTGCAACAAAGATAGGGGGGTTTAGGTAGGGCTTGGGGGGTGGATTAGGTAGGGGAAGGGAGGGAAAGGTGCAGGGGGGTGGAAGGAAAGTTCCCTCCGAGGCCGCTCCGATTTCGGAGCGGCCTCGGAGGGAACGGAGGCAGGCTGCGCGGCTTGGTGCGTAGGCTGCCAATTTTGCACAGCCTTGTGTGCGCCGATCCCGAATTTTAACAGATACACTCAGCTACACACGTATCTATTAAAATCACGTATACTCTTGTTTGCGCCTGGTGTGCGAACAAAAGTACACGTGTGCGCAAATTTGTAAAATCTACCCCCATGAATGAGCTTATTTTCATTTCATTTTGGGGCCCCCAAAGTGAATGGAGGTGTGCCACAAATTGTTGTGCTGGTGGACTCATGGGCTGAGGGGAAGTTGATTTAACCTGTGGGGAGGAACCCCATAGGTTCCAACCATCGGTAGGTGAAACTGGTGAAAGCAGAGGCCCAGCTGGAGCTTCACAAATACAAGCCCATGTTCCCCTTAGATTGAGCCCTTGGGTACCAGGGCCGGCTGGACTTAGGTGTGGCATCTGCGGAGATGGAAGTCCAGGCAGTCAAAGCATAGCAAGCAGTATGCCAAAGGACCCATAGAAGAAGTAGCCAGGGATTCAGAGAAGCACAAGACATAGGTACACAGGCCAAGGTTAGGGGTATGCAGCGAAGCTCAAAGTCAGAGTCCAGGCAAAGGTCAAGGCAGGTAGTGAGAAGCGAAGGTTGATATCCAGTCTGGTGTCAAGCCAAGATCAATCCGGAGGGAAGGAAGGAATAAAACAAGGAACACGGAAGTCAGGAATGAACTCAGGTTCATGGCAAACCTTTGCTTCAGAAGGAGAAGACCTATTGCCAAGGCAAGAGCTGAAGGCAGGGGCCAGCCTTAAATAGTTCCTGGGTGATGAAGTCATCAATGAGGACCAAGGGGCTTATCCTACAGGGGGCCCTTTAAATCCAGGAGAGAGGCATGCGCATGCGCCTAGGCAATCAAATGCAGGAGCGGCTGTTGGCAACATCCAGGCTGTGAAGATATGTCGGCATTAGCAGCGTGGCTGGTGGTGCCGGACCATGTCAGTGGTGTGGCTGGTGGCTTAGTGCCGTGGTGGCAGCTCCCAGCCGCTAACGGGGAGAACGGGGCTGGCTTGGCTGCCACGACACAGCATCGAGTAAGTGAAGCCATCCATGGGACTCCGTGAGTGGCAGATGCAACACAAATGAAACAAATGGTTTTGTCTCATTCATGTTTCCCATTCCAGTATATGCACATTAAAGTCTATTGCTGTGTATTGCTGAGAAAACATTGGACGTAACTATAGCAACCAACTCTTGCCTGTGTGACATTACACCTTGTCAGAGTCAAGAAGACTAGACAGAGCGCAAATCAAGATGAAGCATCTTTTTAACTAGCCTATAGCTGCCATCTACATTAAGTAATGTTGATGTCTTCCCACTGAAAGGTCTGAGCATGTACAAGAAACTTTCCATTTCCTCTCCATCTGATTTTTTTTTTTAATTTTCTGCTTTTTGGCACTTTAAAGCAGATTACATTCAGGTACTGTAGTTATTTCTCTGTCCCAGAGGGCTCACAATCTCAGGGGGTTATTTTCCAAGCTGTGTTATGGGCTTTTCGCAAGCGTTAAGGTGTTTTTTCGCATATCCAAACCCCCAGTAGGCAATGCACTTCAAATTATATCATGTCATTGAGAGGAAAAGGGAGAGGGGGACTAAAAGCCTTGGCAGGGGTAGAGGATTTGCTGCAGAGCCAGCCCAACCTAGGAGCAGTAATAAAAATAAAAGGCAGTCCAGTCCCTAAATTGAAAAGGGACATTATTTAGTCACAGGGGTTCCATAGAGATTCCTGTCTGAGGTGGCCAAAGGCCTCTTCAGAGCAGTGTCTGGTGTCAGCTCCCTTCTTGGTAAGGGCAGTGAGGGGAGCCACCAAGGATGAATACACATGCATGGACTGAGAGTAGTAATTGGCAAAGCCAAAGAAGTGTTGCAAGATCTTAAAGCTGACAAGTTGGGGCCTGTCTTGAATTGCTTTTACCTTCTCTGGATCCATACACAGACCATGCTGAGAGACAATGTAGCCCAAGAATGGCAGTTTCTCCTGCTCAAATGTACACTTTTCAAACGTAGCCAATAAGTGGTGATCATGAAGTCTCTATAGCATTTACCTTACATGCTCACGGTGTTGTGCCAGGGAGCATGAAAAGATGAGAATGTTGTAAAGGTAAACTACAATATGGGAATACAAGGTCATGTAAAATCTCATTAAACATATGAAGGAAGATGGCGAAAGCATTGCAAAGGCCAAATGGCATGGCCAGATATTCGTTATAAATGTTCCAGGTGTTGAATGCCATCTTCCACCCATCACCCTACCATATGTGTAATAAGATTGCAGGCACCTCTGAGATCTAGTTTCATTAAGATTTGTGCCCTCCACAGGCAGTCAAAAAGCTCCATAATGAGGGGCAGTAGATATTGATTCTTTGGATTAATAGCATTGAGGCCCCTGTAGTCTTTGTCCAGCCTTCCTTCTTCCCCCACAAAGAAAAATCCTGCCCCAGCAGGAGATGAGAAAGGGAAGATAAAACTCTACTCTAGGTTTTCCCGGATGTAGTTAGCCATAACTTTGGTCTCGGGGCAGAAATCAGATAGACTCAGGTTCTAGGGGGCAATTTACCCAGGAGCTGGTCAATCAAGCAATTGTATGGTCTATAAGGTGGCAGGGTCTCCATTTGATGTTTACTGAATACATCGGCAAAGGCCACATACTGAGGCGGAAGATCCAGCAGGTCTGGAATAGATTTCCATGATAAAGTGACTGATGGTAAGACCCCAGAAAGACAATGTTCTTGACAAAAGGACAATTTGTAATGTTTCCCAGTTTATAGACGGGTTGTGGATCATTAGCCAGGGTAGTCCAAGGATGATGGGATTAACAGCCCTGAGCAGTATGTAGAAGGACATACTCTCCTTGCCTTTCACCCTCATCTAGAGGGTTAGAAGTAAGATGGCCTCAGATAGGTGACTGGGCAGAGGGTCATCATACACAGAGGATATGGTAACTGTTGGGCAGTGTGGTAATCAGATTACACTGGCAAACCAAAGTCTTCAGTATGAAATTGCCACCAGCTGACATCCAATCCAAGATGACTGCCGCTGAGCATTTCTCGTGATCCATGACTTATAGCTTTTGAGCTATCTTTTCCTGTTACAATGCTGCATTCAGCCCAAAAAAGCAGGGCAAAAGAAAGAACTTGCCCTGTGGTTCCTCTCGAATTCCATGTTTTGGGCCCTATAGATGCTCATGCCCAGCGTGGGCATCAATTGGGAGTATCGTACTTGGGAAAGGAGACCGGAGAGGAGTTGCCGGTCTCTCCCTCATACCTGTCAACCTCTCTTTCTCCGATCATTAGGGTTCCTCTGGAAAACCTGGCTGCCAGGATGCCCTGTTGGGAGGTGCTTGTGCAGGAGATGCCGACACCCTGCGATCCCATGCAGGGTCAGGACACCCTGTGAGTGCTGGAGAAGATGCTGGAGCTGGCCCTGTCAAGATTAATGCCAGCTCACTGATACATGGAGGTTTTTTTACCTCGGCTGAACATGTGTCTACCCCTGTTATTAGCCCTTTAGGAAACCTTTCTGTTTTTGCTCCAGTAAGACCTCAATCGATAACTCTTGATTCTATTTGAGAGGCTATTGTGAACCTTGGAACTTCCATAACTGTGCAATTGAATCTGGTCATAGACAGAGTAAATATCATTGATAATAGAGTTATGTTATTGGAAAAATCTGAAGTTTCTTTACAAAAAGATATATTGGAAGTTAAACAGGATATTCAAAGTATGAAGCCTAGTCAAGATCAAATGAGAAAAGAGAATCAACTTCTTCAGAATAAACTTGAGAATTTGGAAAAGGTAATTTGTGGTAAAAATCTTCGTTTTACAAATTTTCCTAAACACTCACATATTTCTGCAAAGGATATGTTCAAGAAATACCTTTTGGAAATTCTCAAGGTTCCTGAGGCCACACTACCCCCACTGTCTAAAATATATTGTTTGCCTCCATTTAAAACAAATTTTATAACTCTGCACATTCCTACTATTTATCCTATGCTGGGGAATCAGCATGTTGACCATTGTCTTATGTAAACTCTTCCCATTTTTCACATAAGAATATCTTAAAATGTATTTATTTATCTATTTATTTATTTATTTCTAGGTTTTTATATACCGTCATTAGGTTCCATCATAACGGTTTACACAATGCTCAAAAATCAATAAAAGTAAATAAAAGAGAGAAAATACAGTAAATGCATAATAATAAATATAATAATACATAATAATAAATAATAAAAAAGCAATATTTCTTCATAAAAAGTAATTATCATCCTCTACTAAATATGAGGGCATACACCACAAAAATGTGTTTTTCTACCTCCCAAAAGCTTATATCAGTATCATAGGAGCATGATCAGAGATAGTCAGATTACTGATATCTACTGAATGAACTTGAGAAAATTTAGCAGTAGAAATTAGAAAGTAATCTAGTAGGCTCTGGCAATGATGAGCTCTAAATTCATGGGTGTACTCTCTACTTCCTGGGTGCACTGTTCGCCAGGCATCTAACCCCAACAAATTACACAGAAAGAATATCCTTTTACTAGGACTTAGATCTCCTCTCTGGACCATACTATCCCTGTCTACAGAGGAGTCTGAAACACAATTAAAATCTCCAATTATCATTGAGATATCATCCATGTGCATTAACACTTGCTAAATCAGAAAAAAATCTGTGATCATATACATTGGTAGCGTATATTGAACAAATTCCCAACTTTTCTCCAAATATTTGGCCCACCTGCATTTGCCTATGATCACCTTATCTTCTATAATTGCAAGCAACTTTTGAAATAAAATAGCTACACCTGCTTTTCTGGGAACTGGAGCTGCTGTGGCATAGAATTCCCTGACCCATTCCTCTTTTAGCTTATTTTGTTCTTCGACTGAAAGGTGGGTTTCCTGTAACAAGACATAAGAACATAAGAAATTGCCATGCTGGGTCAGACCAAGGGTCCATCAAGCCCTGCATCCTGAGTCCAACAGAGGCCAGAACCAGGCCACAAGATCCTATCATTACACCCTGTTTACGCAATTCTTCCACTTTTATTTTCCCCATTTAATAGGAGATCCAACCCCCGCTACATTCCAACTTATACTATTATTAGCCAGAAATATATTTACTAAAGAACTTAAACCAAAATTCTTCCTTTACCGAGGAAGGTGCTCCAGAGCTCGAGCACCCCCTAGAATCACTATGGAATTCCGTAGCTGTCTACCATCATTCCCTTTCTCCCCACCCTTCCCATTTGCCCATCCCCTACCCATCCTGATCCCAAAACCCAAATTTCAACCCTCATCAAAGGCTTCACTGTCTTACTCATTAAACGCACACACTCAAGCACACTACCACTCAACCAGATGCATTTGGGTACCATCCCCCAGTGTTTACTTTGACACAGTCCCCGCATCCAAGCACTCTATCATGTCTATCAAAACATTTTAATCAATTCAATGTCTATCATGTCTATCAAAACATTTTAATCAAGGGGCCCCTTTGTGAGCCCCTTCGTGCAGACCCGAGGGAAGACCACCACAGACCGCTCAGGGCAACAGTAACCACACAACTAAGGTCGGACCATCTGTGCATATCAGCCGAACAACCGCAGTAAGTACTGAGCAACGCCAAAATACAATCTACCACACCTACAAATCCTCCTCTCTCAATCAAAGATATATCTCACTAACTCAGAGTCTTCTTATCTGAATGCACACTCCAGGCTCAAAAACTAACCACCTCTAAATCCAACAGCTCACACCACCAAAGCAATCCCTGCCTCAACCCCCTCACAAAACCAAACATGGCAGGTTCACCAATCCCAATCATCCACAATGTCAAGAGATCATCTGCAAAAAATCAAGCCTTACCTCACCCCTTACAAAAAAGATTCATTCCTATCATCATCTCGCCTCTAAACCAACTACTAGGCCTCTCACTTTTTACCCTATCGCTGCTAAATGCACAGTCTTTGACTAAGAAAACTCACCTTCTACATGACTACCTTCAGGAAACAAACACCGACCTATTTGCAATTACAGAAACCTGGTTAAAACCAGAAGACATCGCTACAATCAACCAACTCCCCACCCAAACTTACAATATATTCTCTATCCCTAGACTCAAAAAAAGAGGAGGTGGTCTTCTTCTTGCAGCAAAAAAAACACTGGGAATGTCGCTACAAACCTCAATATCCTCACACTCTCTAGAATTCGCAGTTTTCAGATCTTCTCACCTTCAAATCGGGCTAATTTACGCCACCCCAGGATTCCTCGAAACAGACCCTTCACCTTTGATTGAAAATATAGTAAAACACATCAACTCCAACATTCCAGCGATCATCCTGGGGGATTTCAATCTCCATGTAGATGTATCCCCCCTCTCTTCTAGTTGTGAAACCTTCCTAAACACACTAAACTTCATGGGTTTCAAACAAATAATTAAAGAACCCACCCACAAAGCAGGTCACACGCTGGACCTCATTTTCATTAACCAGGAAATTACCCATTCCTCTAACCCTACATGCATTCCAGTTCCTTGGTCAGACCATATGCTGATCAACACCGTACTAAAGATAAACCTACCTACAACCCCAGGAAGGCAGAATAACTCAATCCAATTCAAGAAAATGTGCAGCCAAGAAACACTCAGCAATTGCCTATCAGGTGAATTCAACCAACTAGACCTTACAAACGTGGAATCAGCCATCACGTCCTGGAACAACATTACCAAAAAAGTGGCCGATACCACATGCCCAACTATCACCAAAGCTCATCAAGCAAACAAGGACAATAGAAAACCTTGGTACACACCAAATCTAAAATCCTTAAAACAAGAGCTCAGAAAAAAAGAACAACACTGGCGGAAAAACCCTACATCTACCAACATCACAGCATTCAAGTCCACGATGCACCTATACAGAATTTCCATTCTCCAAGCAAAAAGAAACTTTTACTCGCAAAAAATTCACCACTTCATCTTCGACCCCAGGGCGCTTTTTTCTTTGGTATCATCACTCACTAAACCCGCTTTGACATCTATACCAGATGATAAAGCAGCAAGCAAAGCAGAAGAACTGGCTACCTACTTTAAAAATAAGATCCCAAAACTCCTAACTCAGTCCAAGAATAATATCAACACTTCACCAGTTACACCTCGAGCTGCTGTCCCATCACAAAAGGTTAGCCTTAGGGAATTCGAACCGACCTCATCCTTAGAGATCGAAAATATCTTAAAAAAGCTCAAACCTTCTTCACACCCTCAGGACTCCATACCCACCAATCTACTCATCGCCTGCGCTAAAACCATCTCCAAACCCATTGCACAAATCATCAACTGCTCCTTCTCCCAAGGGCTAGTACCTGATCCACTAAAAATGGCAATCGTAAAACCACTACTAAAAAAATCTAGTCTTTCTCCAGAAAACCCATCCAATTTTCGCCCAATTGCAAATCTACCTTTCATCGCAAAAATCATGGAACGTGTTGTAAACAAACAACTAACTGAATACCTAAACGATAACAACATTTTGTCTCCAGCTCAGTTCGGTTTCCGCCAATCACGAAGCACGGAAACTCTACTTATCTCACTAACGGACTCCATATTACTAAACCTGGAAAACCGACACCCTTGTCTTCTCATCCTACTTGATCTCTCGGCGGCATTTGACACGGTCAATCATAACACATTAATAGATCGTCTGTCAGACATAGGCATCAGAGATGAGGCCCTCAAATGGTGCAAATCATTCTTACAGAACAGACAGTACAAGGTCAAGGTCAACAAGGAAGTTTCGCAACCAGTCACCTGCACCTTAGGAGTCCCTCAAGGCTCGTCACTTTCTCCAACCTTATTCAATATATACCTTCTACCACTCTGCCAGCTCCTCATTAATCTAAATCTCATACACTACTTATACGCAGACGATGTGCAGATAATGATTCCTATCACTGAATCTCTCCAAAAAACCCTGGACTTCTGGAACTCTTGCCAACTAGCCATCAACAACTTGCTCACGAGCCTCAATCTGATTCTAAATCAAAGCAAAACAGAATACCTACTCATCTCCCAAGACGGAACCCACACACATCCCAGTACCATCTTGTCTTCTCAATTAACAATGTCCACACAAGTCAGAAATCTAGGGGTTATCCTTGATAATCAAATGAATTACAGATCTCTCATAAATAATATCGTAAAGGATGGATTCTTCAAATTACAAGTTTTGAAAAGGTTGAGACCTCTCCTCCATTTCCAAGATTTCCGTTTAGTGCTGCAAGCTATCATTCTCACGAAAATAGATTATTGCAACTCGCTTCTACTAGGCCTCCCCGCTAACGCCATAAAACCCCTACAGATGCTGCAAAACGCAGCAGCAAGGATCTTAACCAAGTCCAATAAAAGAGACCACATATCACCTATTTTGAAAACCCTACACTGGCTACCCGTGAAATTCAGAATACTATTCAAAGTGCTCTCATTAACCCACAAGGCTCTACACAACTTGGCACCACTCGAGCTCAAAATCCCTCTCCGATTCCACACCTCCTCCAGACCAGTAAGACAAGCCTATAAAAACAACCTACATACACTACCGATGAAGTCAGCATTAAGCAAAAGAGCCTTCTCTACAGCGGGCCCCAAAATCTGGAACTCTCTCCCACCAGAACTCAGAGCAGTGCAATGCTCATCTACATTTAAAAAAAGACTCAAGACTTGGTTGTTCAACCAAGCTTTCCCATAACAGCTTCCTGTGGAACATCTCGGCCAATGATTACCCACCTGAGAGCTATTTAGATCATCTATAGAACTCACTTAATCTATGGCAGTCGAAGACATAACCTAGTCTTATAATTAGCAACTGTTTATTTAACTTAGGCCTCCCCTTATAATTAGCAACTGTTTATTTAACCTACATTAGGCACTGTATCTTTTACTTATACCTATATTAGGCAATGTATCTTTACTGGTTAACCCCATATTTACTTATCCAAGTTATATCGACCTGTTCTTTGTAAGACATTTACTTGTCAATGTTATCGTTCTGTTAAAATGTAAACCGAATTGATCAGTAATTCTGTTATTGGAAAGTCGGTATATAAAAATGCTAAATAAATAAATAAATAAATTCAAAATGTGTCCTTAGGCTTGTGAAAATAACAAGTAACTCAAATGTTCAACAGTGTTTATCTTAAGATCAGTCACAACGAGAAATGCTGTAAAGAACCAGACTTCCTGTCCTGCAGTTGTCAGGCCTCCCCACTTTGAGATTACAGTTTGACGCACAAATCCCACTATCTAGGAACACAGCACAAGGTGTAGATGAAACATTCCCCAGCTTGTTTAGTTCTTATGAGGATAATAGCACTGAACTCACACTTCATGGTGTGGCAATGCAACAGCCACACTTTGTCCAAGCACAAAGAGGAGCTCCAAAACAGAACTCCCAATCATCTGCTGTCAGAATATCTGGATTTGGCAATGAAATTGTGGCCCTGCACTCTCATAAGATGTTGACAAACTACTAGATCTCAGGCCAGAAGAAGAACTCAAACTTCAAACTACCAATAAGCAATGAAAAGGAGTTTAAAAAAAAATCATTCCTTTCAATTAAACCAGGCATAATGCCTTCTTTCTAACATAGCACGCTACTCCATATTCTTTTCAAGGGGACTTCCAGGTTGGGTCATTTATTGCCAAAAATGTCTTAGTTGCTGCTGATGAGTCAAACCTCTTTAGCTGACCACCTCATTGTAAGTGCAAAACCGCCAAGAAGGAGAGAACAAATTTGATTTTCTTCTTGGCTAAGTGGGAGCAAAAGGGTGCCATATCCCATCGCTTAGCCGCCACGTTTGCTGAGTATCCACTGAAGAGCAACACTTTTGCGCCCTCCTAATATAACTCTGGCAATTCTCTGTAAGCTTTTAAAATGTGAAGCTTATCAGTAAACTCTAGCAATCGCAAAATAATGGGCTGGGGTGGGTCATTCATATCTCCTCGGGGCCCAATTCAATGTACCTTCTCAAATCGGACAGTCGTCACATTTTCCTTCAGGCGCAGCTCTTTTAATAACCATGCGGTAAAGGTTTCCATAATTTGAGATTCCGGAAAAAATTCTGCAATTCCCAACACCCGAATGTTGTTCTGGCAGCTCTGGTTCTCAAGATCATCAATTTTGGATTGCGCTGTCTGCACAGTATTCTCTAGGCCGTTAATCTACCCTTCCAGTTCCTGTACCTTTACCGCATTATTGTGTACACCAGCTTCAATCTCAGTGAATTAGCGAGCGAAATCAGTCAACTTTGCATCATGGCACTCAGGTATTTATTTTCTTGCGTTTACTGTCCATTGCAGCAACCATACTCACCGTTACTTCACGCATGACAGCCGTGCTCTCCATATTGATTTGTTCTGCCAATTCAGTCGCCATTTTGGATTTGGCCACTCTATTTTTCTCTTTCTCTTTTTCTTTTTTAAGGCCTCTAGCGGGTATAATAGATAGAAAAACAGATTCATGAAGAGATGACACACCAACCACACTATTGTAAATTAAATTATCTCTTCAAAAAATGCCCAAAATCAAGTGTGGAGGGGGGTAATAACCGGAGCAGTCCAGGAACGGGTCCTCACCGCTCACTGCATCATGTGATCTCAGTCTATACACTTTAAAGAGCAAATTAATTGAAAATGACATATCACTATTTAGAGCGCTGTGAATAATGGTTAAGGTTTTGTACATGATGTGAAATTCAACAGAGAGCCAGTGCAAGGCTTTCAGAATCAGAGTAATGTGTTCAAATTTTGAGCTCCCTGTTCTAATTCAAGCAGCAGCATTTTGTATGGCTTGCACGGCTTTAATAGTGTATGCTGGAAGGCCAAGAAGGACTGAGTGCAGAAATCTAAATTCACGAGCACTAATAACTATACCACTGTTCAAAAATCTGAGGGCTCAAGATAAGGCTTGAGATCTCTTAACATTCTGAGTTTCCAGTTTGACCTTTGCCCCAAGATTTTATGTGTTCTTTTTAGCTAAAGCTGTTTTTGTGACTTACTAGACTTGTTATAACAATGCTGCCTGTGCAAGATTGTTTTCTTGGCTACATAGGATATAAAATTAAATAATTTAAAAAAATGGCTAATCTGCTCATCCTCCTATTTACATAATTAGCATGTGCATCTCTGTTAAAATGTAACATAGGCATGTTCACTTAATTCAGCCTGCACTAACTACTTTGTGCAAGGTGCATACATTAAAGGTCAATACTTCTTAGGACATTATCTCCTATATCTGTACATATTAATAGATATTCCTTTGATGTTAAAGATTTCCTTATCTAAGATAAGCAGTACTGTATATAATAATACCAGTGCTAGATATTCTAGATTGGATTGAGTGATTGTAGCAAATGTGAATGAAAAACAAGTTTATATTCAAATAGGTTTGATTAAAGCTTCCAAATATTTGCCTGTATTTACAGATTTTTAAAATTGTGCACCATCACCTAGTTTGACTCAAATAGCTCTCTTATTCTCTTTGGTATATAAAAAAAAAAATCCTCTATTAAGTACATGCATTTCATTGGCTTTGCTTTTAATATTTAATATTAAACAGGGATACATAATGCCTTTGTTGTTGATTCTAGTAAGTTCATTAATGCTCCTGTGTGACACTATTTTAATATTATATTTGAGGAAAGATCAGAGTACAATGAGGAGGAGGCCAGGAAGATTATTGCTTTAGAAATTATCTTCCAGATCTGTATAAAAAATGGGACTGACCTGCTGAAACAATAAAACATTTTTACTTTGATTGAAAGTAAGAGTTAATGCCACCAAATGTCTAGACTTTCATTTTCAGAAAATTATTCAATGAGTATGCCGTCATCTGAGAAATGATCACTGCAGCACATGGTACTCTGAATGTGAAGCCATTAAAGAGCAATAAATTAACAATTTTATTTTTTTTAATCACACACACAACTGTTTTAAACTTATTTCATTGGTTACAATGAATAGCTTGAAACATCAATTCTTTCTTGCTTTTTGTTCCATCATTATATTTGGAAACCAATCACAAAATGTACTGGAATTTAAAACTTGAGAAGGAACATGCAATGTATACATTAACATTAAATAAGATACAACAGGTTATGAACCTAATTTATTCATTTGTATTTCAAAATCAGTGTTGAGATTTGAATTTTTTTTGGATGAGAATGAGGGTGCAAACTGTATATGTCAGGTTAGGGCCCACTGGACACAACACAATTGTTTTCTATACTTGAATGCTAGGGTTTTTATTCACAGTTCATAGTTTTAATTAGTACTGACCTTTGTCCAACAATCTATACACACTGCAAATATTTAATCCAGATCTGATCTTGCTAGATTGTTTCACCAGCATTCCAGTTCAGCGTACAGCTCCACCATGCCGCTCTCAGCTACTAAGTTGTCCAAACACTTGACCTATCCCAGCAACCCTCCTTAAAGCTAATCCTAAGGATCCTAATCAGGATCCTTGGGATGGGACCATGTCCTGGGCTACAACCAGTGTCAGGCTACCTCATTTTAAGTTGTTCTGTGGGGTCATTAGCAGGGCACCTGCCCTCAATTAGGTAGACTCCAGTTCAATTCCTGCTAAATGCCTTGTTTGCCTTGACATCACCCTCCTCTCCAGGAGTAGCCACCCATAGACCCTCCCTGGTGCTTTCCTTTTCACCCCCTCCCTCACCACCACCATCAAGAACAAGACTTGAAGTTTCCTTATCATAACCCAATGCAAGGTTTCCCTAGAAAACAGCAGTTAAAACCTGTTATCAAAAACAGAGATATTTAGGACAGGATTTAACCTTTGAGATCCAATGTCATCAATGGCCTCAGTATGCGTGCCGACCTACAGGCACTGGCCAGTTTTCTTTGTGGGACACTGGGAAAATTGCATTCAGAGAAGATTAAATTTGAGTCCTCTGAGTTTGGTCTTGGAAATAATGGTCCTGCTGACCTAAATGTTGGTCTCAAAGTGGGGAAATTGTGTCTGAGAGATTCAGATCTGGCTCCTTCGAGGCTAAATGTCCAAATCCCCTTCACTGAATTCTGTGAGGTCCCCAACTCTGAGATCCCCTAAGGAAGCCACGCTTAGCCCCTTTTTCCCCAACTTGACATAGCCAGAAAGCCACCTGCTGTCCCGGGTTTCCCATCTTTCCCAGAGCCTGGTCTTTCTGAGATGAAGTTGCAGCTGCTACTGCTTCTTTGTCCAAGTTCCTCTGGGCTGGTCCAGCTCTTTTATTGTCTGAGGTCCAGGATCCCTATATCCCTAGCACTCCGAGACATTTCCCATTGAGGACACCCTGCCATGAAGGATGCTCTCTTTGTCACTCTCCAGGGATGCAGATGGCTCTACTTGTGCCAACTTATCTTTTATTTCTTTGCATAGTCCTAGGTGAAATAATTGCCACAAGACTCACTTATCCATCCCAGTGCCTGGGGTGAGAGAGGATCAGGTGAGGGAATGTGAAAAGGGCTGAATGGGTGGGGGGGGCGTGGAGAATGAGAGGAACTGGCAGAAGCTGAGAAAGTGGGTACATTGGAGGGGGAGGACATTGAGGAAAGGGTACGTGGGAGAGGGAAAGGATTGACTAGTGCAGGTAAAGACTGAGGGAGAGGATCCGCTGGAATGTGGGAAGGGTAAGAATGGAGTGATTTTTGAAGGGGAACCACACCCCTGGTTGTCCTCTGGGGTAATGTGAATTTTCAATTGCTAAAATTGAATCACATTTTCTAAAAGTCTGGGAAGCCCTTTCGTAGGGAGTTATGTACATGCTCAGCCTCTTAAGAATAGCCTTATCTGTATACTTTGTGCAGTCTACTGGAGAGAAAGTGCTATCCACTTTTATATTTCTAGTAGGGTACAACACTAGGATTCAGGCCTGAATGTGCAACATGAGCTTGAAATGAACACAATTGTAGTACTGGTGCAGAGAGTTGTAGCCAGATTGCTGCCTGTTTCTGAATTTCCTTCCTTTTCCCCTCAAAGAAACATCAAAGAAAACCCTTTTTTGGAGTATTGACTAACATAATAAAATTTCTGTAATAGAGGCACAGCTAAGCCCTTTAGCCCCAAGGTATAAACAAGAAAAAAACTGCACCCACAAAAATTATACTTTTCTTCTTTAGCTGCTTCCTGCAGCAAACTCTAGCCAGTGTAACTCTGGGAATTGAATAAAGGGGTTTTGGCAAACTGTCAGGTTAGAGCCCTGTGGACACAACACAGTTTTCCTCCATACTTGAATGCGAGTTGTTATTTACACGTAGAGATCCCTTGGATCCCTACTAGGAACAAGTGTAGCAGAAAACACTTTGAGCTAGATTTTAAGACCTGCACGCGGGTGTACATGTGTGCGCGCTACCCGGCGTGCACACATGTATGCCCGATTTTATAACTTAGGTGCGCGCAAGTTATAAAATTGGGGTTGGCGCGTGCAAGGGGGTGGCAGATTGCGCACGCCGGCAGTGTGCCAGCACGCGATCCTCCAACACAGCGGCAAATGGCTGTTGCATCAGAGGCTCTGGCCCCACCCCCGGACCACCCCTTTTTGCAAGCCTCAGGACTTAGACTCATCCTGGGGCTTTACGCGCGTTGACAGGCCTTTATAAAATAGGCCCAGTGCAAGTAAGGCACTCTACGCGATGTGAGGTCCAGAGCGATGTCAAATGTTTTACACAGCAACTCCAGAACTTGGCCGTGAATTGGACACCCCTATCCGAAAGGATGTGTCTTGGGAGTCCATGAAGGCGGAAGATGTGTCTGATGAATAATAATATGGCCAGTTCTGGGGCTGAAGGCATACCGGGAAGCGCTACGAAGTGAGTCATCTTCGAAAAGCGGTCTACGGTGACCCAAATGGTATTGTTTGCCACTGGAAGAAGGGTCCACAATAAAGTCCATGGATATATGTGTCCACGGCTCGCTAGGTGCAGGAAGAGATTGTGGGAGACTCCAAGGATGGCCTGTTGGCGGCTTTTGACGAGTGCAAGTGGGACATGATTCCACATAGGCTTGAGTGTCTTGTTTCATGGTTGGCCACCAATAGAACCTCTGGAGTGTCGCGAGTGTTCTGGCTTGACCAGGATGACCAGAGAGCAAAGAATCATGCACCCATCGGAGGATCTTCCTACGAAGAGGTCGGGGGACCACCGTCTTCCCAGATGGCACTGTGTGGGTAGTGGAGAGGAGTACCTTAGTGGGATCGATGATGTGCCAGGAAACATCTGGGACATCATCAGTGGTAAATGAATGAGAGGAGGGCATCTGCTCGAACGTTCTTGTTAGCTGGTCGGTACCGAAGGAGGAAATTAAATCTGGTGAAAAAAAGAGACCAATGGCCTGTCTGTAGTTCAGGCGTTTGGCGTGATGTAGGTACTCGAGGTTCTTGTGATCAGTGTACACTGTTATTTGATGCTGTGCTCCCTCGAGCCAGAGGCGCCACTCTTCAAAGGCTAATTTGATCGCCATCAATTCTTTGTCCCTGATCCTGTAATTACCCTCAGCTGGAGAGAAGCGTTGGGAAAAGAACGAACACAGGTGTAATGTATGGTTAATGGAATGCTGGCTGAGTACAGCACCAACACTGACATCTGAAGTGTCTACCTGAATGATGAAGGGTTGTCAGGGGTCAGGATGATGCAGGCATGGCTTCTGCAGGAATGCCTCCTTAAGTTTCTGGAAGGTGGATACAGCTTCTGGTGACCATTGGGATCAATCGGCTCCCTTTCATATCATAGCCGTGAGTGGGTCGGTTAGTGTTGAATAGTGGTTGATGAATGACCTGTAGTAATTAGTGAAGCCTAGAAATCTTCGGAGTGCCTTGAGACCCAGTGGCTGGGGCCAGTCTCGGATGCTTTTAGTCTTCTGTGGATCCATTTGAAATCCCTGGCTAGAGGCCACATAGCCCAGGAAAGGGACGGTCTCCTTATGAAAAGAGCTTGGCATACAGCTGGTTCTCCCTTAAGCATTGTAGGATGTTGATGATGTCCCGGCGATGGCTTTGAAGGTCTTGTGAAAAAACCAGGATGTCGACCAAACAGACCACGACACAACTGTAGAGAATGTCTCTGAAGATTTCATTCATCATATTCTGGAACACCGCAGGCACGTTGCAGAGACCAAATGGCATGACCAGATATTCAAAATGGCTGTTGTGGGTGTTAAAAGCGGTTTTCCACTCATCGCCCTGGCATATCCTTATCAAGTTGTAGGCTCCCCTGAGGTCCAATTTGGTTAATATCTTGGCCCCCTGGAGCCTGTCAAACAGTTCAGAAATTAATGGCAGGGGGTAGCAATACTTCTGTGTAATTTCATTTAAGCCACCATAATCTATGCACGGCTGGAGGGAGCAGTCCTTTTTCCCTACAAAAAAGAACCCTTCTCCAGCAGGGGATTTGGAAGGGTGAATGAAGCCTTTGGCCAGGTTTTCCTTTATATATTCAGACATGGCTTTGGTTTCGGTTAAGGAAAGTGGGTAGACTCTTCCTTGAGGAGGCTCAGGATTGGACAACAAATTAATTGCACAATCAAAGGAATGATGTGGAGGTAAGACGTTTGCAGCTTTCTTAGAAAATACATCCTGGAAGGAGGAATATTGTGGTGGAAGTCCTGGGACAGATGGCTGCGTGGCCTGGCAAGGCATTGGGGGACATGGTCTCCAAACATTTTTTATGGCAGTAGTCACCCCAATGAGAGAGTTGGAGAGTAGTCCAATCAAATTGTGGAGTGTGAATTTTCAGCCATGGCAATCCTAGGACCACTGGATTTATAGCCTTGTCCAAAATAAAAAAATAAATAGTTTCTGTATGCAGGGATCCTGTGCGAAGTTGAATAGGGATCATGGAGAAAGCAACTTCGCCAGGTAGAGGTTCGCCATGGATAGAAGAAAGTAACAATGGCGTTGATATACGGATGGTGGGAATCCGTAAATGTTCTACAAGTTGCCGGAGAATAAAGTTTCCCCCGGCTCCGGAGTCTACTAATGCCAGGCTGTGAAACTCCTGGGTGTCCAAATTAATGGTGACAGGTAGAGTTAGAGAAGTAGAAGATGTGGTTAGGCCTAGGAGGCGTCCTCCAGCGGATCCTAGGCCTTGTAGTTTCCCGGACGGAAAGGGCAGGAGGGTACCACAAGACCTGATTTGCCACAATACATGCAGAAACCGGCCTTCTGGTGATGCTGCTTCTCTTTGGCGGATAGATGACTACGTCCCATTTGCATTGGTTCCTCTTCCTCAGTGTTAGGTGTAGGAATGACCTAGGTAGAGGATGTTGAGCGAACACATGGGGCACTAGCCACTCTCTTGGTTCCTCTGATCTCCTGGGAACTTTTGCGTAGACGACGGTCTATGGACCAGCGAGGTCTATAAGGGAATCCAAGGCCTCAGGGAGCTCTCGTGCTGCCAACTCATCCTTAATGTATGGGCTTAGACCTTCAAGGAATAGGACTCGGAGACAGCCCAGATCCCAGTGTAATTCTGACGAGAGAGTCCAAAACTCGATGACGTAAACAGTCAGTGATCTGGAACCTTGCTGCAAATGCAAGAGTATAGATCCGGAGATGGCCTTTTGCCCCAGGTCATCAAGCCCAGTTCTGAAGAGAGTGAGGAAGCCCGGTAGGTCATTAAGAATGGGATCTGTACGTTCCCAAAGAGGCGACTCCTAGGCCAATGCTTTTCTGTCCAGAAGGGATAAGATATATGTAGTTTTGGAGACTACAGCAGGAAAACATGCAGGTTGTAGGGAAAAGTGTATGTTGCATTGGTTCAAGAAGCCCCTACATAACAGGGGGTCACCTGCGAAATGAGGAGGTGCTGGCAAGGGCACTGGAGGCCGGAAGGGTGGCGCTTGCATAGCTGGGTCAGGCATGGCAGGCGTAAGAATGGAATCCAGCCGATTATTCAGTCGATTGATGGCATTAGCCAAAGTCTCTAGGATCTGTTGCTCCATGCTTCGCTGGTCCAGCTAACTATTGGGTACAAGGGCATGTATGGGAGATGGGCATACATAGTCTGGTGGAATAGGTGTAGAAATGTTTGGCTAGAGGTGTCTTCATTCTGTTGGGGACCAATCAGTTATCTAGCTATGTGAAGTTCATAGTGCAGCTATTACAAACCATTGGCCTGTAACATTGTGAAGATATATCACCTCTGACCAACAAATGGCCTGTCTCTCTGGCACCGAATGCTATCATGACTTAATTACATAAAGCCCTAGGTGTGTTTTATCTCTAGGAAGCATACATGTGCAGCTGCAGGTGTCCAGTACAGAGAGTACATAGTACACATTGTAAAGCCTGTGTGGTGTTAAGGGCAAGTTGCACTAATCACCCCACAAGATACATTGGGGCTTAATTCCACCTAAAATACAATCTGGACAAAACCCTTTTTAGGTTCCACACTAAATAAAATGTTTTATGCTTGCAGGCTGCTCTAACACCATGTCAGCAGCTGTGTGACAACTGAGGAGGAGTGAGGGAGTTATGTAGGTGAGATACTTGTCAGCCCAAGAATAGGTATTATATTAGTGAACAGGTATATAGATCCCCATGCCAATACAAGAGAGGCAGCCAGTCTGTGGAGGTCTGTTTGCTTCTAAGCAGCAGCAGACATCCTAGCTGTCTGCTCTTGGGTTGTCGGGTTCTCCTCAGTTGTTACACAGCTGCTGACATGTTGGTAGTGTTACGCCCGTCGGTCACAGATGGCTGTGACCACTATTGCTCACCTCCTTCTTTGCTTCCCTGACTCCATGGGGTAGATTGGCAGCCTCTGCTAGCTACCGACGACCTGCCTACCACTCCTAGGCCTCCCAGGTCAACATGGATGCCGCCGACAGCCATCTTGCCATCGGGTCCCTCTAGATGTGCGCATGCGCACAGGCCAGTCTTATCCACGTCATGGTGGGAACCTTGGGGGCGTCCCCTCCAGATGACATCATTCCCCAGCTGGCCCTGCCTAAAGACAACTTGGCAATGAATCTCATCCTTGCTAATTCCGCCTCGCTTCTTAAGGACCCTGTGTTCCAGTTCCTGCTTCGGCATGGAAGTCTCAGGTATGCTCTCAGGAGAAGGCAACTAGAGCCAATACTTAAGCTTCACAGTAAAGAGCTTCCTGTTTAGCTCTTGCTGTCTTCCCTGGGAGCATACAGTTTGCTTTTGGTTGTGTGCCGTACACCATATGGTCTTGCCTGCCAGAAAAGTACCTACTTGGAATTGCCACTGGCAATCCAGCCTGCAAGGTCATGTGGATCTCAAACCTTTCACCTAGTGAACCCTTAAAACACAAAACAGACAAGCAGAAAGTGTTCTTTCAAACCTAGGACTACTTTATTACACAATAAATGTCAACAGATTGAAAGCAAGTCAACATCTTTGGTAATCACATTCTACAAGAACAAGATATGTAATTTCACATCACATTGTAACTGAAATGAATAGCACATTGAGTGTAGACCTCTACATATATTGTTACAAATGGAAACATTACATATAGGGGTAGATTTTAAAAGGGATACGCGTATAAGTTATGCACGTAACCCTTTCAAAACCCCCCTGCGCGCGCCGAGCCTATTTTGCATAGGGGGGGGCATGTCGGGGGTGTGACAGGGGGGCATGTCACGGCGGCGCATCATTTGGGGGCGTTTCAGGGGCATGGCCGTGGGCATGGTTCCGGCCTGGGGGCATTTCAGGGCCGTGACCGAGGTTTGCGAAATCGCTCCCGGGCCAGAGAAATGCGCGGTGGCCGGCCAGGGCAGGCGTAACTTTCGCGATAAAGGTAAAGGGGGTGTAGATAGGGCTGGGGGGCGGTTTAGGTGGGGGAAGGGAGGGGAAGGTGGGGGGAGGCTAAAGGAAAGTTCCCTCTGAGGCCGCTCCGATTTTGGAGCAGCCTCGGAGGGAATGGGCAGCGCGTGCAGAGCTTGGCGCGCGCAAGGTGCACAAATGTGCACCCTCTTGCGCGCGCCGACCCCGGATTTTATAAGATACGCGTGTATCTTATAAAATCCAGCGTACTTTTGTTTGCGCCTGGTGAGCGAAGAAAAGTACACGCGGGCGTAATTTTATAAAATCTATCCCATACTGTATTAGCATCTTATCTTTTGTTCAATCATGATTACAGCAAAGAACATAGAAAGCAGAGGTGTCACCCCAGTAGCTTCAGTATAGCTCTTATGTTAGAGCTGATAGCAGCACAAATGTGTGATGTTAACCAAAAGGCCCCCAAACGGTCCATGTTGATAGAGTGCATTCAATGGGGAGACAGCCTAAGGGCCAAGGCAGCAGAATTCAAGTGAAGGCCCAAGAAGGTCCATTTTGAAAGAGTGCACTCAAATAGGGCCCAGCCTAAGGGCCAAGATAGCAGAGTTCAAGTAAAGGCCCTAGACAGTCCATGTTAAAAGAGTGAATTCAAGGGGGGACAGCCTAAGGGCCAAGGCAGCAAAATGTTAAGTAACAGGCAGCAGGACCAGGAGAGCACAGCATGGAGGCTGAGGACCAAGACTGGAAAGCATAGCATGGAGGCAGGAGCCCCAGGAGAAAACACTGCAGCATGAAGGTAGGAGCTCCCAGAAGAAGACTCAGAAGCATGGAGACAGGAGCCCCAGGAGAAGACACAGCAGCATGGCAGCAGCAGTAGGATGAGATGGGATGAGATGAGACAACAGCATAGAGGCAGCAGCAGGATGAGATGAGATGAGATGACACACCAGCATCAAGAGTAGGAGATGAGACATGATGAGAAGATAGCAGCTGGAACATGACTAGAGACAGCATCATGGAGACTGGTGTATGGGCAGAGCATTGAGAAGGACATTAGAAGTAGAGAGAAGGACAATACTGGTAGACAGCAGACCATCCCCAATATCTAACTGGTATAGGAACAGGACAGGCCCAGCAAGCTTCTTCCATTTAGCCAGCAGAGAAGCTCTGTAGTTAGGATGGGGCCAGCAGGCTTCTTCTATCTAGCTGGCATAGGAACTCTGTAGTCAGCACAGGCCCAGCAGGCTTATTCTATCTAGCCAGCACAGGAACTTTATCCAGAGTCCCGGACAGGCTTGTTTGACAATCCTTGTTCTTAGGTGTTACAGGGCAGCAGTTCCAAACCTTTATGGACCTTTGCCATGCCAAGGCTTGCCACTTGGGGGTGGCATAACTTTTGGGGGGGGGGGCCTACCTCAGGTTGTATCTTGGGCTGGGAACTGCTATATGGCGTGGAGTCTTGGGATCCTGGGGAAAGCACAGGTGGAGGCTCTGGCATTTGTTGTAGAATCTGGGTCAGGACACTGGTGAGGTTATTTATCAAGGTATGTGGGCTGCCTTCTGTCACACAGGGCTTAGGTCTGCCGTCCTCAGGTGGAGGTGGACACCATGGCTCCTTTCCAGCTGGTCCAGCTGCTCGTGCATTGAGGCCTCTGTCGGTGCTAGTACTGGTGCTGTGCTCATCATGGCAGGAGAGGAGGTTTGGGCCTCCAGAAGTGGCATGAGGGGGTTGGTGGGCTGCTCTGGGCTCAGAGTCTGTTGCCTCGTGCTGGCTATGTAATGTACCAGAGTGAGGTTGCGCTGGCTCAACTGTGTGCCACTGCAGGCTGAGTTCCTCCATGAAGGTTGAAAGGTTTAAGCTCATATTCAATGGGATTTCTGAGCTAAAGGCTTCCAGGATCTGTCTGTGCTGAGGAGACTGCTGCTGTGCCTCCTCCTCACTGGAGGTTGTGCCCAGTCCATCTCAGTCCCAGGGTCCATGAATCCAACAAGAGTTAACTGAATAAATTATTCAGCTATCTCAAGACATGGATGACAGCAAGCCTAAAGTTAACTGGCCATATAAGGCTTAACTGGCTATATTCAAAAGTAGTAAAGACCTGTAAACCAAAAAAAAAAGGAGGTGCACTGGTCTAGCAGCCTATATCCATGCCCCCCATTGAATGTTAAAAAAATGGCTTGCTGGTTCCCCCCCCCTCCCACAAAGTATTATTACAAAATTCATGAAACACCCCCCCTTCCCAAGGGAGAGAGCATGGTACCATTTAAGTGAACTGCAGCAGAGAAAAAAAGAGGATAATACTAGGGATGTGAATCGTTTTCCATATCGTCTTAACGATAGAAATCGTGTGGCAGGGCAAGAAAATCGTCTTAGGAACGATTTTTTAGTTAAAAAATCGTTAAAAATCGTTTTTTCCGATTAGTGCGCACTAACTCGAGTTAGTGCGCACTAACTGAAAATGATACAATTTGACACTTTTCAGGTCAGTTAAGGTCAGTTTAGGAATGAATATGTATTCCTATTGGCTGCCCTCTTATTTATTCATGTTACCAAGTTTCCTACTGACAGTATATGGGGGATGGGAAATGGAAACAGTTGGTAGCTTGACAAAACAAGTAATGTGATCAGTCAATGTGACTAGAACTTGTGCCCTAACCCTGATACCAGGGGTATTGTGATCTTCCTGCACACAGTGCCCTATCCCTATTAATACCAGGAGTGTTGTGATCTTCCTGCACACAGTGCCCTATCCCTAATACCAGGGGTGTTGTGATCTTCCTGCACACAGTGCCCTATTCCTGATACTGGGGGTGTTGTGATCTTCCTGCACACAGTGCCCTATTCCTGATACCGGGGGTGTTGTGATCTTCTTGCACACATCCCGATATCAGGGATAGGGCACTGCATGCAGGAAGATCACAACACTCCTGGTATTAATAGGGATAGGGCACTGCATGCAGGAAGATCACAACACTCCTGGTATTAATAGGGATAGGGCACTGCATGCAGGAAGATCACAACACTCCTGGTATTAATAGGGATAGGGCACTGCATGCAGGAAGATCACAACACCCCTGGTATCAGGGATAGGGCACTGTGTGCAGGAAGATCACAATACCCCGGAGGAGTGAGGGTCAGGCAGCTCCCCCCTGTCTGTGAAGCCAGCCTCTCACTAGTAATGCAGGGAGGGAGCTGTCTCAGACTTCACCATCCTCCCCCCCCCCCCCCCTTACCCACACACCATTCACTAGCTGGGACATGGGGGAAGTCAGGAGTGAGGGTCAGGCAGCTCCCCCCTGTCTGCGAAGCCAGCCTCTCACTAGTAATGCAGGGAGGGAGCTGTCTCAGACTTCACCATCCTCCCCCCCCCCCCCTCACCCACACACCATTCACTAGCTGGGACATGGGGGAAGTCAGGAGTGAGGGTCAGGCAGCTCCCCCCTGTCTGTGAAGCCAGCCTCTCACTAGTAATGCAGGGAGGGAGCTGTCTCAGACTTCACCATCCTCCCCCCCCCCCCCCTCACCCACACACCATTCACTAGCTGGGACATGGGGGAAGTCAGGAGTGAGGGTCAGGCAGCTCCCCCCTGTCTGCGAAGCCAGCCTCTCACTAGTAATGCAGGGAGGGAGCTGTCTCAGACTTCACCATCCTCCCCCCCCCCTCACCCACACACCATTCACTAGCTGGGACATGGGGGAAGTCAGGAGTGAGGGTCAGGCAGCTCCCCCCTGTCTGTGAAGCCAGCCTCTCACTAGTAATGCAGGGAGGGAGCTGTCTCAGACTTCACCATCCTCCCCCCCCCCCCCTCACCCCACACACCATTCACTAGCTGGGACATGGGGGAAGTCAGGAGTGAGGGTCAGGCAGCTCCCCCCTGTCTGTGAAGCCAGCCTCTCACTAGTAATGCAGGGAGGGAGCTGTCTCAGACTTCACCATCCTCCCCCCCCCCTCACCCACACACCATTCACTAGCTGGGACATGGGGGAAGTCAGGAGTGAGGGTCAGGCAGCTCCCCCCTGTCTGTGAAGCCAGCCTCTCACTAGTAATGCAGGGAGGGAGCTGTCTCAGACTTCACCATCCACCCCCCCCCCCCTCACCCACACACCATTCACTAGCTGGGACATGGGGGAAGTCAGGGGGGAGGGTCAGGCAGCTCCCCCCTGTCTGTGAAGCCAGCCTCTCACTAGTAATGCAGGGAGGGAGCTGTCTCAGACTGGTATCAGGGTTAGGGCACTGTGTGCAGGAAGATCACAACACTCCTGGTATTAATAGGGATAGGGCACTGTAAGAGATGACTGTAGTAGATTGAATAAAGATCTGATGTTTCTGCTCTCCTCACACCAAACAAAAACAACACACAAGCAGAGAAGCCCTTCTTACAAAGCTGAGCTAGTGAGTTAAGTAGGAGGAAAAGTAAACATACTGGTGCCAGTGTGGCTACTTAAAAAATACACTTACCAACAATCAATTACATATATTTGAACTGTGTACAGTTCCAGCCAGGACCACCTTTCTAAAATGCACAGTGATTGGCAAATTCAACATGCACTAGCATTTCAGGTGCCTGCTAACAAAAATAATAAACAAACAAGTTCTAGTCACGTGAGTGCTGATCATTACATTACTTTTTTTGTCAAGCTTCCAACTGTTTCCATTTCACATCCCCCCAACCATATTGGTAACATCAATAGATAAGAGCACAGCCAGCCAATAGGAATACATACATACATATTCATTCCTAAGTGACCTTTACTGACCTGGGAAGTGTGAACACTTTGTTTCATTTTCTGTTGGTGTTCGTTAGTTTCCAGTTCCATTTCCCATCCCCCCAACCATCACCTCAGTGGTAACCTTGGTAACATCAATAGATAAGAGGGCAGCCAGCCAATAGGAACACATATTCATTCCTAACTGACCTTCAGTGACCTGGAAAGTGTTTATTTGTATCATTTTCAGTTAGTGCGCACTAAATCGAGTTAGTGCGCACTAACGGGGAGTTAGTGCGCACTAACTCGAGTTAGTGCGCACTAACACGATTTAACGATTTTTAATGATAAATCGTTAGAATTTCTATTGTATCGTGTTCTATAACGATTTAAGACGATATAAACATTATCGGACGATAATTTTAATCGTTGAAAAACGATTCACATCCCTAGATAATACAGCTATGTAACATGAGCCACCAGGCCAGGAAACACAGAATGATATTGAAAAGGTTACCAGACCACTTACTGTGAAGGTGCTTAAATGACCATTGAATAAATGAGTCAGACTCAGGAAGGTTATTTGCATGTCACAGCCCCCTGGACTACTGTTGGTACCTTGCAGTGAAATATCACTTTAAATCATACAGAACTATGACTGGAAAAGTCCTACATTGGATAATTCTGAATGAGAGAGGGATTTGTGAGAAAAATGTACTAAAAAACAGTCCTAGGAAGCAAACAGATTTTTACCCTGACTCACAAGGGGAATCAGATCCTTGGGGACCCAGCTCTCAGACAATAGAAAAAAAGCTGTGCAGGATGGAAGGGTGTGCACATAATCTCTGTTCATGGTCCTGCCTGGGTCTTAGCCATTTATCTAGGAGAAGGTGACCCATCCAGGCTAGGTAACAGCAAATGACTGGCCATGAGCTTACCATAGCTAAAATCACTGAACACTGAGACTGTGGAGGGCTTGAATCACTGAACGCTAAGCACACCATGAACCCAGGCCAAAATTGCTCACCAGACCAGTTGCATCTTTTACGGGTGAGACTTGGAGAAAAAAAGGGGATGATAATATTAACACATGATTAAGCTGAAACACAAGAGGTCCCTTATATTCTATATGGTGGTATATGGTGGGGGTCAACAACCCCAAATTGACAAATATTAAATGTTCTTGCTATCTTATAGAAATGTATATAGTTGTGTGGCCTGAGACTACTAACCATGAGTAGATAAGTGTGCTGTTTGACATCCTATTAGCAATGTACATAGTCATGTAGAAATGTATATTCTTATATAATCTAAGAAATCAGCCTTGTTCACGGTCCTATTTGTTTTTCTGGGGTAAAGGGAGGGAAATCCACCCACTTACACCTTCTTCCCCAGGATGAGCCACCAGTTGCCAAGAACGTCAGGACTGATGGAGTCTGCCCTAGGGGGCTTCCGCCAGGTCGGTCCCGGAACCAGGAGCGCCCCGCGAGGAAAGTGATCTGGGGAGGCGTTACATTCAGGGTCAGTGCTGGCTTCCCTCCAGTTAGAGATTGGTCACATAAAAGCCCCATCCTCTCCCTCCTTCACCACCATACCCTCAGCTCCACCCTAACCCTCCCATTCTCTTGGTACCTTTTGTAATCCCTCTTCAGTACTGGGATTGCAGTACTCTGTGATCCCGGTGGCTTCCAGCATTGTTGTGACAGCAATGATGGAATTGTGAGCCACCAATGTTGCTATCGGAGAGTCTTCTGACAACAACAACACTGTTGGCTTACACTTCCAGTATTGATGCCAGAGTAACACTGGAAGCTGCTGAGATTGCGGAGTGGCAAAATTCAAACATGGATGGGGTAGGAAAAAAGGGACCTCAGTGGTAGAGTGAAAGAGAGCACAATAGATTGAGCAAAATCTGTGTTCAGCACAGATCCTTTTCTGCTCACATATTCTACATTTCTATAACTGGAATATAGGCCAATAGTGAATACTGGAGATCTAGGTTGAATATAATCATATATTTTCACCTGGAACAAAATATATAACTTTTTTTTTGTTCAGTCCATATTGAAAACACTTTGGAGCAGGGTAGCCAAGTAATTGATCTTGCACAATGGCACATATAGAAATCAGGTATATATTTATTTAAAAAAACATCTAGCATTTTTTAAATTTCCATACAAAACTGATTTTCTTCTCATCAGCTGGACATATTTCAGTGCTGGGCGTAGAAATGAAAGAAAATACCATAATGACACTACTTAAAGTGAGATTAGGTCATTTTATTAGATAGTTGTTTCTAAATATCCCATATCAAGTTCTAGGTCTATAATGTACAGTCATGCTCAATTAACAGACCAGCTAACATCATAGAAACGTTTTATTATGTACATATGTTTCTACTGCAAATCTTCAAAATGGAACTGTTTCTTTGCCTATGGGAAAAATCTTTGATAAATCAGGACTATGGTGCCTTGAAATATTTTCAAAGTGTATTTGGCTGAAAGGATTAGGATAATTATGGACATTTTTTACCCCACAAATTGAAGATGGTTCTACAAGTTCCACATGCACAAATGTCTACAGATGATATAATCTAGTAATAGTTCGAGAAGGGATGTATTAGTCATATCAACAAAATTCTCTCCAGACAGGCCTTGTGTTAAATCCCAGTGTCTGCTGTTGGAGAAATCAACATGTAAACAATGGCTAAAGCTGGGTGGGATAAATGGACCCAAAGGCTTATAATCAAGGATTTCAGCCTACTTTCACAACAGTTCTTCAGGACAGCTTGTACTGAGTGGTCCAGGGCTCCCTGTAGGGGAAAGCTTAGCTTCAAAGCCTTTTGAATGTATCACAAATACATGGCCACTTAGGTCCTTTGGCATACAGCACTGATAATCTCTAAAGTCTATGACAGCAAAAAAAGACACTGGAAGCTGAGTGGTTATCAACCTCTTTTACCTATAGTTGATCAAATGGGTGAAAATGTTGTTTACAGCCTTTTGCTGTTAAATCTAATTGTTTTACAGATTAATATTAATAAATTTGTGACCTCACCCTTCCAGTCAAGGTCTTTAAAACTTGTAAAATCTAATTTCTTAATAATCCAGCTCCTTCATTTTTCCCATTAATCAAAATCGAAGAAAGTGTAAGCCTTCTCCCAATTTCTCAAATTTATATCAGATTCTTCCCATTGTGAAATGGTCAGATTAGTAGACCCAATTACTCAACTGAATGAAAAGTCCCAAATATCTCATACCTCTCCAATAAGCTCCAAGTATGGAAATGATCTTGCTCCTCTCTTTCACAATATGTCTTCCGGGATCATGCCGGAAAGTCTTAGAAAAAAAAGATCTTCATTTTTTCTCACTATCCATGGATAGGAATCCATTGCTCTTTTATGATACAACTACTCCTAAGGGTCTTTTTATTTGGATCCCCCTGGGCTCTGTTTTTCTCAGTCAATAATGACACACACAAAAAAAACCTTACAAAAAGGGGAAACTAAATGAGAGAAAGGGTGGGAAAAAACCTTTCTTTTCCAGCAACAAAGTCTCCAAAACTCTGAACCAAAGACAAACCCAAGACATCAGGAGGCTGATATTCAGCACTACTTAGCCAGGTAAGTAGAGACCTATCCAGCCAAGTGGCGGCTACTGAATATCTGGCCACATTTAGCCAGATAAATACTCAGCAGGGCAATTCAAGAAAAATCGAACTAAAGAATCCACAAAAATAAATCCAAACTGAAATTCACAACTAAAATCCACAACCTAATATGGAGCTAAATACTTATCTAGCTAAGTGGGTAGCCAGATATTTTGTAGGTAGAAAATTGGGGTTTTGGGGCTAAGTTAATCAGATAAGTAGCGCCGCCCTGAAATAGATATTCGGACTTATCTGGTTAAGTTAATTGGATAAGCTTGATCTGCATATAGCAGGCCTAACTTAGCTGGACATGACTTATCCAGCTTAGTGGAGATTTCTATAGAGATATTCAGCAGCTGCTGAACATCCCAAGTAAGTTAGCTGGGTAAGTCTTATTTGGCTAATTTACCTAAACAATTAGGTTTGAATACTGTTTTTCCCAGAAAAGAAGGACTACATAAGCAAGACTGGCCCTCAGCAGGACAATTCAAGAAAAATTGAACTAAGAATCCACTAAAAGAAATCCAAACTGAAATTCACAACTAAAATCCACAACCTAAAATGGTGATAAAGGTTTAAATACTGTTAAAGCACACTATCTAGTATCTACTGCTCCCTCTTGTGGAAGTCAAACCCTGACCTCTACTCACTAATCTCACTGAACCTCCCAGCAACTTAGTTTGATTTTCCTTCTGGTAAAGAAAGCCATAGATTACCAACACATATCTACATCAGGCTGTAAGAAACAGCCTTTATAAAACTCCAGTTTCACTTGCAAAATAAATATTTTACTAAACTCATAATAGCTATTTGCAAACCACATACTTTGACTGCTAGACGTATCCCTCTTTTATTCCAGCTTTGAGAATGATGCTAAATTTTATTAAGAGGTTGCTCCCAAATCTAACCTCGGTGCTCCTGGGCAGGTAGGTTTTCAGGATAACATCAGTGCATATGCATGAGAGATATAGGCACACAGTCCAAGCAGTTTATACAGATTATTCATTGTAGATAACAGATCTCCTGAAAAATCTGTCCAGCTGTAGTTCCTGAGAATAGATTTGGGAACCACTCATAGATTTTGGACCTTTCTGGTGACTTCTTCTAAAGCATTTTATCAAATATCCCCGGTTTGCTTTCTTATATTGTAGAAGCTTTGGAGCTTATAAATAAAATATACTGTTATAACCCTGACAGGAAACAAACGAACTAAAGTTTATAGATTTTTTTTTTCTTTAAAAATATTATATCCACATCTTTCCACTTTGAAAAATCTTCACTAAGTTTGGATAGTAGCTTCTCTAATACAGAGTTGATAACTCAAGACTCCCAGCACTCGGCTTTCAATAATTCCCTGTTAGATTGCTGTCTGTGGAAGAGTATATAACACAACTGCTACAAACGCTGGAAGCACAATCTTTAATAACAACTTAGTGCTTATGATAACCTTCTCAATTTTCTGCATCTACACCACCTATCTCTTTGCTCTAGTCCGTAGCAGCTTGTTTCTTTATTGAACATATGCCTTGGGATCCACTGTCAGAAAAAGTAATAAACACATCAATCCCCCCAAAAAAAAAGAGAGAAAGAATATTGTGCAGCCCCGAACTACTTAACCAATCAAATTGGCAACAGGCAATGTTGAAACTGAAGGGATAAAACTCTGAGGTGCAATTTATACTGAACATTTCTAATGATATTACACACCTGCTGCCATCTTCCACACGTTTCCTAAGTGCTTCAAAGATATTTGTTACTGTTCCTAGTGCTAATTAGATATTTCAGCATTTGTTAAAATAGTAAGCTAAATGGATTATTTTGTCAACATACTACCTAGTCAAAAATTTGACAGCAACAGCTGCAAAGTGGGACTGAGCTATCTTGGGAGACGAAAGGAAGAAAGAACCAATGCATAGAAACACAGAAGTGATGGCAGAAAAGGACCAAATGATCCACCCAGTCTGCCCAGCAAGCTTATGCCAATATCGGCTGCACTGTGCAGGTTACCCCCATGCTTAACAGTTTACCAGAGCATAAAAGTCAGGGCCCTCGGATGCTGTTTGAATCCAATTTTCCTTAACTGTTGCTGTGAAAATGTTGGAGCTGCATCAAAAGTATCAGGCTTAGTGATTAAGGGTAGAAAGCACCGCATCAGCAAGTTACCCCCAAAACTAAAATTCAGAGCTCTTATTGCTTGCTGACTGAGTGCAATTCCCCTCTTCTCACTGCCATTGAAGCAGAGAGCAAAGATGGAGTTGCTTCAACAGCATCAAGGTTTAATAGTTAAGGATAGCAACTGCCACACTAGCAAGTTTCCCCCAGTTACCCCCATGCGCTCATTTCCAACCTCTAGACTTTAGGGATCCACAGTGTTTATCACATGCCCCTTTGAATTCCTAGAATTCACCACCTCTTTCAGAAGGGCGTTCCAGGCATTCACCATCCTCTCCATAAGAAATTACCATACTGGGTCAGACCAAGGGTCCATCAAGCACAGCATCCTGTTTCCAATAGTGGCTAATCCAGGCCATAAGAACTGGGCAAGTACCCAAACACTAAGGGGTAGATTTATAAAGTTATGCACGGGCGTAGATTTGTTCGATTTTATAATATGCCCAATTTTATAATATGCGTGCACTGCCGTGTGCATGTTATAAAATCCAGGGTCAACACATGCAGGGGGGTGCACAACTGTGCAATCTGCGCGCGCCAAGCTGAGCAGCCTGCCTCCGTTCCCTCCAAGGCTGCTCCAAAATCGGAGCGGCCTCGGAGGGAACTTTTTTTCCAGCCCCCCCCCCCCCACCTTCCCCTCCCTTCCCCTACCTAACCCGCCCTAACTAAATCCCCCCTGCCTTTGTTCAGAAAGATACGCCTGCCCTAATTTAAATAAATTAATTTACTGAATCGTGTGCACAGGAGGAGAGCACTCGCCTGCTCTCCCGCGATTTTTACTGTATCGTCCCGTTTGTCGGAGAAGTTGCACCTGCCTCCGGGAGGGGTAGGTTATGCGCATCGGCCAACGGCCGGACCGCGATCACGGGCACAGCAGCAAATGGCCACTGTGTTTGGAGGCTCTGGCCACACCCCCGCCCCAGACCACCCACGCCCTGCCCCTTTTTGCAAGCCCCAGGACATACGCGCGTCCCGGGGCTTGCGCTCGCACAGGGGCAGGTTTTCGGGATTACGCGCGTAACCCTTTGAAAAGCTACCTCTGTACCTTTATTCCAGTCATCACTTTCCATGTACAATGACTTCATGACAGCCACTACATCCAAGTCCATTTCTTCCATGACTGCCTCTCGATCCAGGTCTTTATTTCTCATGCTATGAGCATTAGTGTACATAGCTTTCTGGATTTTTCCCTTTTCCTCCCCATTTCTATAAAAGTATTTGTTTTCCTTACCTTAGGGCATTTTTCACTCATCCCTGATGATCCTAGTTTAAAGCTCTCCTCAGTAGTTTTGCCCATCTGTGTTGGAAGGGTTTTGTCTGCAGTTTTTGGATGGGGGGTGTAGATTAAATAGTGGCAGGTCAGGGTGACGTGCTGGAGGTCTCAGTGTACTGGCAAAGCTGTTGGGGAATTGGTGAATGCTGGTGCACACACAGGTCTGTATTTTCAGAAGCAACATATGCACGCTCTTTATGAAACGCATACCTCCACACATAACTCGGTCTTATTATATGCACACGTTTCAGTTATTACATGTATAAATGGCTGGTTGCCATTAATACAAAATTGAGGAGCAGTAACCACTGAAGCAGGCGACAAAGGCTGCTAAAACATGAGTTCATGACAGGTGATTAATGGAGATACCCTGGGACTGAAGTCTATTGGGTAATTAATGGAGAGAGAGACCCTAGAACCAAAGTTAGTTGTCCAAAAGATAAGTGCTTTTTTTAAACAATTTTTTCCTAGAGGAATAAAGGTAAAACAATACAAATATTAAAAATAAAAATAACAGAGAGTAAAAGTGAATGAGAACAGAGTGATTTTCAACTGATACCATTGCGTGGCGAGAGGCAGTGGATGCTCAATAAATTAGCACTTTTATGAGTTCTGATGCTGTGTCCACTTCCAGAGAACAATGAGAAATTAAATAGTAGAGTAGTAAAGGCCATGACTCACTGATATTGTTTGCTGAAATAAAATATTAGCTTCCCCTTGCAGTAAATGTATAAATTTATAAAATGGGTAGATAAAATATGCGTTCTGCATTAGAAATATATGTATGTGACCCAGCTTTGCCTATCACTAAGATTTTGCTCTATTTTTCAAGCACTGTAGGGGATGGGCAATTTTTGGGGATCCTCCCGTTGAGTTATCCCACCATTTTTGTGGAAGGCTTTAGGAGACTATAACCCTAGAATGTGATTTGGGCCTTTGCTGTCCCCCAGATGGACTGACCCAAGAGGAGAGAAGTTTTTCTCTGTCTTGAAGTGCTGTTGACCTACAGGGAGAATTTTTAGGCTGTGTGGATTCTGATGCTGTTTCAGAGTTGGAGTGAAACCAGTTCCTACACAAGGGTATGTTGGTGGACTGGACTGGATTTTTTTCACCTTTTCTGAAGGAGTAAAGCAAAGATGAATACCGCAAAGATTTTTGTACATTCCAGAAGAAGTGGCTGGAATGGTTTTGACTTTGAAAGATTAGTTTGGGACTTAGGGGATTTTTCTACCTTTTTCAAGGCTGGGGTTCCAACAGGGATATCCTACCCTAAGAGGAGAAAGACTTCTCGCCATGCATGATGGAGTAAGGGAAAAGAGCTACAAGGAGAAGAAGCATGGATACAGGAACTACAGCATGTCTGACGCTTATTTTTCTTATGTTATTTTTTCATATTCACCATCCTGGCTTGGATTTTAATTTACAAACTAAAGTAAAATTTTGTTTGAACACCAAGTTGGACTCAAGGACTTCTTTCTTGGACATAGGACCATTGAGAAGGGGAGAGTGTGTTGGGGTGGGCTTTTCCTCTTGTTATTATTCTGTGTTTTGGGGGCCTTCTCCAGCATCACCTTCTTGCACAAATTCATAAGAACAGTGGGATTTGAAGGACTGTTAGTGACCACAGACCATGTCTACGCCAAGGGCCCAGGAAGTCAAGCTTCCCCCTTGCCGGATGAACCCTGGCACCATAGTGCCCTGAGTGCAGCAAATTAGCCAACCAGGTGTCCCAATATTCATAGGAATACTGAAACATATTTGCTTATTTTCAGGGCAGAAATATGCTTCTGCCACACAGTTTATTATGGACCACTTATATAGACTGGTGAAAATTGGGCTCATTAGATATAGTAAGTAGCATTTTCATACCACGTGTAAACTGAAATTATTTTCTGACAGTGAAAATAATTAGGGAGAGCAATACTTCTCATTATCCTTTCTGCTTTAGATGGCCTTGAACTTTGACCAAGTTAAGCTCTTTAATTAAATGTATGAGACTCGGAGCTTTTTTGTCTTCCTTTTGCCTGATGACATTACTGCAGAAACTATATTCTGAACTACTTGTGTGGCCGAAGTGTGATTGCAGTGCAGTTCTTCATTTCTAAGTACATTATTCACTTAAAGGCAGGCAGAATGACTTCTCTGAGCATTTTCTCTGCCCTCCTAATGCAGATGAGGTCTAAAAACCTTTCCCATATGACTTCTCTGTGCTTCGGCGCACAAGTTTTCAGAGATATTGAGCTGGTTTGCTTTTTAGCACTGGGCATAATGCAAAGATTTATGTCGTAATGTGTGACCATACTTATCATCCATCACTATTACTTACAATAAAATCTTTAGCCTAGTTTTTAAAAGCTATTTGAGGTAGTTTCCATTATGAACTTAACATATCACAGATGGTCAAGCAGTTGTTCAATGCAGAACCCATTTGCAATCTAGAATTGGAATAAATGGGATAGGATACTTGATCTACACAAAGGCCCTTGTATTTATGTACAAACAATCCAACAAGTTGTGCATTAATTATTATGACCTGCCATTTTTTAAATCACTAGTAGAACTGAATGGGATCAACACAGTTCTTTTGCATTCTCAATTAAACGCTCCAAAGATTATTTTTGTTTTAAATAGTTGATGAACTAAATATTCTGAAAAAGGGGAAGGTTTTATCATCAGAATGTTAATGTGCTTTCTGTTTGTTTGTTTGTTTTGTTTCTTTTTACTCATGTTAAATTAATGATCAGATTTTAAGCCTCATATGCATACTGTATATGCCTGAATACATTGTTTACACATTTCTCTTTGGGAACTGTAAGGCAGAGTCATGGTAATTTTGATGCTCCAAATATTCTGTTGAAATGACTGTCATCACTGTTCCTGTGATTATTAGGATTGGTAAGGCAGTTGCTCCATGTAGAGTTGATGACTAGGATGACAAGAGGCTGGTAGCTGCTTATGAAGATGTAGTATAATGGCGAGGGGAGGACATTGAGTTTACATGGTGGGTCAGAAAGATTTATTCAATGTTGTGTTTGATTGCTTTGTCTAATATTGCATAATAATTAATCTGTTAGAAAAGAGGGTTATAGCTGGGATTTGGTCTAGGGAATATTACGACTATATTTAAATTGATGAGTTATAAAATTATTAACTTGTTGGGACATAGTCATATGAAATGCATAGTGACTGTACGTGCTTCATGTGGGAAATCCTGCTTAAACTACAAGTCAAGGGGATGTCTATTCAAAATTCAATTATAATCAAAACAAGGTAAATTCTCATTCACAATTCAAAACAAATTTTATTGGCAACAGGAACTTCAGCAGAGATTTTACCACCAGTTCTACAAACCAATAAAAAGCCCAATAAAACCAATAGCCCAATAAAAAAGTATTACTGGCCCAATGTTCAATGAGAAACTACCTACCTACCACCTAAATTGAAACTTATTTACAAAGTTTGTTCAGTAAATGTATTCATGTACTTTGAAACTAACTTGCTTCCTTTAATCTATGCTTTTCCAGATAGGACAGGAGCTTTTTAACAGAATTACGCAAGTTGAAGCATTTGGACAATTCCAACACTAAGTGAAAACTGTTTTTCCTTGCAGTGACAAAAATAATATGGCATTGAGATTTCAACTGTATTCTCCAAAATATTCCTTTTAAATCAAAGGTGAGAGAGGAAAAAATCCAGAAAAGGCAGGAAGTACAGCAATATAATGATGACATGATCCTGGAGAAGATCATAGTTTGCCCTGTAAACCAAATGAGCCAAAAGGTAACCATTAAAGTTACCAAACTGGGCAATAGGCTGGGGAAGGAGGTAAGTACCACCTGTCATGGTTGAGGAGCTGACCCATTCCCGTATAGGCAGTAAGTTTCAACTGAGAGTGTGCAATGGTCTGCTGGCCTGTGACTGTGGCACGCATGAGGCAAGGACAGCGGAGGCCAGCTTAGACCCTGGTCTTGGGCAGGAGAGGGGACCAGTGGAGGAGAGGTCAGTGAGCTGATGGGGTCTCCTTGCTCCATTCCTCCACTGTGCTAGATCTTCAGGCATGTGCCGGCAGTCAGGCAGGGCGACCTGGGGGGGGGGCTGAAATATGGCCTGTGATAGGCGCATGGAGTGGGCACAGGTGTAGGGTCCAGGAAGCAGACAGGGATCGGATGATGGAGCCAGCAAACTGGGTTGCCGATGGTCTGTGAGAGCACTCATGTTGGGGAGGGAGTGAGCTTGGTTTTGCATTTGGAATTGGATCCTTTCTGTTCCAGGCCCGCTGGAGTTTGGGAGGGGGCTTCAACTTTGCGGGCTCCCCAACCAGCACCTGTTGGCTGAAACAAGTTTATTAGAAAAAAAAAATTAAAAAACAAGTGAGAGAGGGGAATTTTCTTTTGGGGTGTTGTAGGTGGATAAGACAGCATTTTGTTATTACCTTCTCCTTCAGGGAGTCCCACTGCAGTGCAGTGTGCCAGTGGGCGGTGTCCAAGTTTGTTTCACACCCCCTTCCTTCCAGCATCATGTTGCTGGCAAGGCCATCAAGGGTTGGTGCTTGCCGAGCGGACATACTGGTACCAGATGGGGATGTGCCTCTGTGAGGGCCTGATTATGTAGTCAGCTGCCCGTATGGCCTTCCAAAGCCTTGTAGTCATTGTGGATATAGATCCTGGAATCCTAGGCCTATGGCAGGCAGCCATGCAGTTCCTGACTGATGATTTTTGTTTAAAGAATGGATTAAAAAAAAAATTAAACCCTAGGGCTGCCAACCAATTAGGGGGGTGCAGGTATGAGTAGCCTGACACAGGTTTTCTGAGATTATGGCCAACATTTGGCTGGAGTTGGGGCCACAAGGGCATAACTGCAGCGTCTACGTGTAGCAGTCTAGATAGTTTTTGTCAGCAGATTCTCCATGCTAAGAACAGGCCTCAGCCCAGTGAGAAGTGCCATGCAAGGCAAGCACCCATCACAAGGTCATGCTCAGATGAATGTTTAAAAAAAAACTTAAAAGGCAAAGGATGATATCAGGCAGTTGGGAGCTATAGACTGTTTGCAATGGCTGGTCAGGTTCTCCTACCTATAGGGCCAATAAGGGGAAGTAGCCTCAAGGCCCCTTCATGCGGATCTATATGGGCAGATTCAGGTTAGGGTACGGAAGTGCTGCCATTATTAGTAAAAAAAAAAAAAAAAAAAAAAGAGAGAGATGCTTCTGGTATTTTCCTGTCAGCTGCATTCAGGTTTCACCCTTGCTCAGAGGGACTGAGGAAGCTTAACGGCCTTCCATTCCCATGGCCAAATGCTGGGCAGTTGCCACATTGAGAAAGGACATGTTTGCTTTGAGAACAATTCCTGGTGATTTTGTAGATGTGGGTTTCCCTGCTTTTACCCTTAGGGCTAAGGTAATGGCTGTTTCAAAATAAAAATATTTTCTACAGTTTTACTAACACTGTTATATTTTCCTTGTATCTGCATTTTCTGCATGTTGAGAAATTATGCCCAAATTTTCAAAGTGCTGTGCGCCCTAAAACCAGGGGAGGGCGCATCCCACGCTGATCCCAGTGCCAGCCTCCATCGGTGGTGTTAGTCCCAGCAGATCCCACTTCCCATCATCTCTGGGCTGCCGGGCCACCTGTAGAGGCAGCCTGCCCTTCTGCTCTCCCTGGCGCTAAAATCGGCATTGCCACTGCAGCTTTGGAGAGATCAAAATTCTTCTTATCCTTGCTTCTTCAGGTAGCTAAGGCAACAAGATCCTTGCCTCAGTCCTTTGAGAAATTGAGGGTATGCCCTTCCCGTCAAACCGGTCAAGTTCAGAACCCAAAAATCTCTATCAAAAGACAATGTCCAGCTATGAAAGTGATGAGCAGAGGCCCACCAAAAAGTTTCAGTCAATCTCCTCTTGACTCTCCTTCCAATCCAAACTGCTCAAAAGTAACTGAAATCCTGAAGGGATCTCTTTCTCCTAAGTTGAAATCCTTGGGGGGGGGGGGGGAGGGAATCTCCTACTTTTTCCACAATTATCTTGAGATTTTGGGGAAATCTCTAGCTCGTCACTCTCTTCAATCTCTTTCCAATCCACTCTCCTTACCCACTGAAGAATTGAGCATGCTACCTGGGATTATATACCCAGTTGCCATTCCCCCCAAAAGGTGGGGTTACAGCAATGGGAGGAATCCTAATTTACAAAATCCCTCCTATTAGGCCTAACTCCAAAAACCACTAGGGAAACTTAGTGACTGGCAAAGCCTGGTCAGATATGTATTCTTTTTAATAGCATGGCTTTTTTCTATTATGATTGATGTTTTATTCTTCCTGATTTTATTGTTTGTCATTTTATGAGAAATGGTGATATTTCTCTTTTTTGCATTGTTGCACTGCATACAGAGTCTGGCTTGATGCAGTTTCCAGTTCAGTTTTGTCTGCATGCTTCTATGTATACTTTATGCTTTCTTTATTCTGTATTTGGTGAGGGTCTGTCTGTGTTCTGCATGTGTAACCGAGGTGAGAGATTCTGCTAGAGTGCAGTTTCTATGTAGGGATCAATAGCACCCTAACTTGTTCTGTTTTCGTAATAGGAGGTATATGGATGTTTTAGGGCCTTGTGTAATATTCATAATGTTGCTGTTTGAGTGCTGGTAGTTAGTGCTATTTTGGTATGGGAGGTTTAATATATTGTAATTCAGTTTATGCAAAACTTTCCAAGGGCCAAGTCCACATGAAACATGTCTAACAATAGGCCCGATACTATATGGGTTCCAAATGTCTTTTGCAGGATTTTGTGATTGGCACCACAATAGTGCATGTAATTATAGTATACATGTTGATACAAATGATGTTTAAGCACAGAAGACTGTACTTTGAATGCATAATTTTTAATTGTGTGTAGGGAGGGTGGGGGGTACAAGGCAGTAAGGTTCACCTAGGGTACCTACCAGTCCTGGCTGCACTAGTTCCATGTGGGAAAGCAGGAATCCATCTCGAGCTTTGTGTTATCGGCTGCCCCAGTATAAGCTGCAGCAGTGATGCATGCAGTCTTCGCTATGGCTAAATTTTCTTTTTTATAATCCTAGAGGAATCCAGTGGCATGGATCATTTCTGGTCCTCTCTACCCTAGAGTAAGTAGGCAGAGCAGAGCCTGGAAAACCATAGCTGTAAAAGCAGCAGACCATGTAGCACTGGAATGGAGGAAGGGGGGTCAGAGAATTGGAGGCAAGCTGCAGTCACAGAAAGGAAGGCAGTGAGCCAGGAGGAAATGCCTATGCAATGTTAGTGAGGCTGAGGTGGCTGGGCTGAGCTCTGAGAGGGGAAGATGGCTGTGAAACCTGTGAGTCTCCTGGAGTGTGGGGGTAATGAGAAGTGGGTGGGAAAGGGAGGGGATGCTGCAGGCTGGTGAAGAGCGGGCAGCAAGCAAGAACTTTACATAATGATGCAGGGGGCAATCACTAAAGGGATAATATTCAAAAGGATTTACATGCTTAAAATGGTTTTCCATGTGAAAATGCACTTTATGCCTGTAAATAATTGCTACAACGTATGTCATTGAATCGTCAATAGGTCTTATATGTGTAAATACACTGTTAAGTGCATAAATGGACTTTTGAAAATTGCTTTAATAGTATGTTATATTTATACATTTATCTCCTTTGAAAATTACCTCCTAAGAGGTATAATTTAAGACCCGCGAGCGTGCATACATGTGTGCACATTTGTGGGCATACGCACATGGACATGCCAATTTTATAACATACATGCGTATATGCACATATATGTGCGCATATTATAAAATTGGCTATCCACGCTTGATTATATATTGACAAGTGCATGTGCGCACAAATGCTACCTGGAGTGTGTAAGTGGGGGGAATTTTAGTAGGTGTGCACTGAGAAGAGTAATAAGGGTCCTTTTTTTTAAATATATATAATTTAAAACACTCTGAACTCTGATTATTTCTGGAATGATGTTAAGCAAATTTACATTGTTCTGGTACATGAAGATCTCTTTTTAGTTCTCCTCTCACTTGGTTTATCCCTTGTGATGAATGCCCTTATTTTTCCCCTTTAAATCTGTGTGGGACAGGCATTTAGCCTGATCCACTTTAATTCCCATAGAGTTAATGATCCTGCTGGGCAGGATGAACTCTGTGGGCGGGACCCTGCTGGTACATAAAGAATGTGAGCCCAGCTGGGATCAGGAGGTTAGCGTCTCCATGAGCAACGAGCTCCTGTCCCTCTCTGATGAAGGTTTGTACTGAGGTAAGGCAGTCTACTGTGATATTGTTTTGATATAATAGTAATGAAATTGCAGAAAAGGCCTGAGTCAGTGTGGTTTTCTGCTCCAGCCCAGAAGGCTTGCTAAGTCATTCTCATACTCTTGGTCAAGATGATTGGACATGGTACTCTTTTACCAGTACTTTCTCCTGCTTGCCACCTTACTCTTGAATATGACTTTATCTCTGTACCTCTTTGAGATCCCTGCTCTTCTTTATCCCATTGCATTTTGAGATCCCTGCACGATGGTCTTCCAAATCACTCCCTTTTCTGCCTTGGAGGTTGTAGCTGCCTAGCTCCTAAACAACATGATGCAGTTATCAAGGACGCACCTTGTTTTCTTCCACGCTGAATTTGAAGGCTCGGACCTGCTACCTGACTGCCTAAGGATTGAGTTGCCACTGCCAGAAGGCTACTTTCACTCCCTTCTTCATTCTCACTTCTGTTCCCAGTTCCCCACTCTTCTTCCACACCCTGCCTGCTCCTTCTCTGACCACTGCCCCACCATCTGTCCTCTGGGCCTGCTCTGCCAACTTCCTTCCTCCAAAGATTTCTGCCTAGGCCTCTCCTTCTCCCTCTTTCCTCTCATCTACCACTCTCGCCTCTAGCACTCCTGCCTGTCTCCTTTCCATTCTCTCCTATTTCCTCCCTCCAGGCACCCCATGTACCCATCTGTCACACCAACTCCTTTTAACCTCCATCCTCACACCTCTCATGCATACAGACTCCTTTCTTCCACTCTCTAAAGACAAAAGGACAGACAGACAGACAAACAAAACACCAACTTTCATACTTATTTCACACATAAGAAAAGACAGTTGAGAAAGGGTAATGTTAACAATGAAGAAACAGTTAACAGACACAGACATAGCACTCAAGTAATCAAATTAGAATACCTGCAACCACGTAACTCCTCTCCAAACTCCTCTGACCACCAACGCCTGATACACCCTCAAAGAAGTTGTAAGATGGTTTATATAAAAAAAAAAATTATTTTGCGACATGTTACTTTACTGCTAACCATGGTATTTCACTTATTTGCCTAGCCATGCTCATTTTTTTTATCACATGTGTGATATCTCCCTTTTTTTTTTTTTTTTTTTTACTGTGGTTTAGTGAACCTAAGCCTAGGTTGGTACCTGAGGAAATGGAGAGTGAAGTAACTTGCCCAAGGCCACAAAGGAGCAGTAATCAGATTTGATCCCTGGTTTCCATTGTTTGTAGCCCACTGCTCTAACCACTAGACTACTGCTCTATGTCTTTAGCTATTGCCTGTGACATGACAGGACCCCAGTCCCAGTTGATATGCAATAGCGAGCTAGAATTCTTCATTGACTCTCACAGGCAGTTGAGGTTGCAGAAGCTTGGCCAGATTCATATCATAGAGATGGGACGACCAGTGATATAATTTACTTTAGCTGTTCCCCATTCTATTCCCCCAGGTTGCTGGGCAGTAAGAGTGTAGAGTTCAAGTCAATCAACATGACTAGGATAATCTCCATTATCAGGTTGAGAGCCGGAATGATGGGACTAATAGCACTGCTATGTGGGCCAGCGTTATGTTGTTTGCCTAACAATATCATATTTTGCACAGCACAGTCACTGGGATTTCCTTTCCTCTGGCTGTTCTACTAATGCTGGGTTGCTATCAGAGTTATAGATCAAGATCAAACACTTAAAATCCTTATAATGTCTTGCTGTATTCTTCACACATGCTGAGAAGGAACACAGAATCTCAACAATTTGGTGGCAGTGCATGACAAGGAACCTTTATAGCCATCACCCTTTAAAGGAACAACTTCATAGTGAGCACACTAGAGATTTCCTTGGGAAAGAGAGAGGGCTGTGTCCAAGATATGGACTTTGGCTGGACTGCAGGCTGTGTTTTTGTTTAGGGAGTGTACTCAATACGCATTACCAATTTTGAGGCATGGGCCTTGCTATGTTTTGAACGGAATACAGTATATGCATATTTATATACAGCCTTACCAAGTTTAAGATAGATGCCACCGAGCTCTTTCTGATAGTTACAAATTTACAAGGATAGCTGGCCCTACTCAGATATTGTGCAGGCAACACCTCCTATCAGATAACCCCTGGCAGCTCCCGGCAAAGTAGGGCCTTATTTTGTCTCTTCCTCCAAGAGAGAGCAATTTACATTAGATACATTGTAGAACTGGCAGGGGCAGTTACTTGATGGGGTTTTAAAATGTTTGTGACAATATACTGTCCTGGGCATCCCAATCCATACCCCAGGGGTCTCCACATTTGAAATCATTAGCTATCAAAAAGAGAACAGCCTTTGTCCCTGAATCATTTCCAACATAGCCTAATGTCAACAGTAAGAGGCATTCAGTTAGCTCTGCATTTTCACCTAGAGACATAAAATGAGTCATAAGCAGATAATTGAATTCCTTGCAGATAAGCTCCCTAAAGGAACAAGTGTCTTCTTCCCCAATACTTTTATCTCTGAAGGAATTGGCTCCTCTCCCAGATTTGGATTGCGGCCCAGACAGCAAGGGTATACTAGTTTCTATGTTAATCACTAATTAGGAATATTTTGTTCCATCTAGAACAGTGGTTCCCAACCCTGTCCTGGGGACCCCCAACCAGTTGGGTTTTCAGGATATCCACAATGAAAATGCATGAGAGAAATTCTTAGACATTATGGGGCGGATTTTAAAAGGGAGACGCACGTAACATACGCACATAACCCTTTTAAAAGCCTCCTGTGCGCGCCGAGCCTATTTTGCATAGGCTCGGAGACGTGCGCAAGCCCCAGGACGCATGTATGTCCCGAGGCTTGAAAAAATGGGCGGGGAGTCAGTGGGCAGGGGGAGGGCCGGAGCCTCCAGGCACAGCGGCCATTTGCCGCTGAGCTCAGGATCGCAGGCCGGATGTCACCGTCACGTGCAACCTATGCCTGCCCGGAGGCAGGCACAACTTAAAAATTAAAGGTAAGGGGGGGTTTCGGTAGGGCTGGGGGGTGGGTTAGGTAGGGGAAGGGAGGGGAAGGTGGGGGGGCAGAAGTAGAGTTCCCTCCGAGGCCACTCCGATTTCGGAGCGGCCTCGGAGGGAACGAAGGCTGCGCAGCTCGGCGCGCAAAAGTTGCCCAATTGTGCACCCCCTTGCACGCGCCGACCCTGGATTTTATAACATGCACGTGACTGCGCATGCATGTTATAAAATCGGGTGTAGATTTGTGTGTGCCGGGTTGCGCGCACAAATCTACACCCGTGCGTAGTTTTTAAAATCTGGCCCTATAAGCACAATTTCAGACTGTATAAGCAATATTTTCATAACACCTGTAAGATTGTTATTATAAGGCATGTGTAAATATTATACTGTTTATAAGGTGTCTTATGTCAACAAATAAAATGTATAAAAATGTTATGATTGCTAAGCTCGAAGCTGCATATCCAAATTGCATCAGCAGGCCAAGGCTACAAATTTAACTCATTAGTGAGATTTACAAACTTCTTTTTTCTGTGTCTATCTTTTTAAAGGCTTGATCAATTAACTCATGTATAATAAAAAAAACACATTTTTATTGATGATTTTGTTTGATTCTACTGAGTTGTTCTGACCTTTAAAATATTTATTGTTCTCACTGACACATTATCTCTTAGGAGCAATGATGTGTAAACTTATATAAAAGATGTGTTAAGGAGAGAGAGAGAACTATCAGGGATCTCCTTATTAAAAATGTTCTTATTTAGCACTACCTGACAGAGTTTTGAATCTGAAACAATTGGCACCCAAGATGGGTCAACTCTATTAACAGAGAAATTAAGGGTTTTTTTTTTTCTTAAAAAACCTAAGTACTCATATATAGGGCAGGGTTACTCACAATGGCTCAAGCATTCAGGGGGTTGGCCATCACTCCTAGTGGAAGCCACTGCACAAGGCTATCCAATGCTAGGTGATGGAGTTAATGTTCCTTTTAGAATACAACATGGGGGATGGGGTGCAGGGGGTGGTTAACTATTGAACTCAGTACCCTAGATACTGTTTCATAGCCTCCCGTCCCACCTGGAAATAGTTGACATGCAGGTTAACAGAATTGATTCAATAATTATTACTGCCACATTACAGTGTATCAGACTGGATAGGAGGAGCATTAGATTTTCCTGCCTCAATTAACAGGCACAATCTGGTTTCTAAAGAACTTCGGACTCCAGGAAATCCTCTTCTGGAGGGATATTCCCCAGCTGCAGCCATTGAGATGGCTAATTTAAATGCTAATAGAGAGAAAATTGCATTAATGAGGAGCATTATAGGGGATATGATGAGGTCTATAGCAGGAGCAGCCACAATTAGATCCTCTGCTGCACCAGCTGTAATAGCCACTCTACCAATAACTCAGATAAGGGATGCAATTGGATCAACACCCACTAATATCAGGGATATTTCTGTATGGCTAGGGAGTAAAATTGAAGGAGTGCTGAATATAACTAATCCTGACATCAGACACTGGTTCCCAGTACATATGCACTGACTCCGTTAGAAGCTGTTAAGTGGGAATCTGCAATATCAGACCTATACATAAAACTGATATAATCCCAATTTCCAGACTTGAGGACACATTCAGGCTGATGCAATACCTTGTCCTATCCACATGGTATTGCATGTGTTTTTCTGTTTCTTTTTTTGGTTCCTCTGACATTGTGATATTAAGTCAAAAAACTGAAACCGGAGAATTAAAAAAAAAAAGTTTGCCAGAGGTCAGGTTAGGAAAAGAAACGCTCAATTAACAAGTGTGGCTGTGCACAGGTTAGGAAATGGACGCTCATAAAATTGAGCATCCATTTTCCTAATCGGCTGACTCCCACCTCTCTGGGGCACCCACTACTGAGGAGGCGCTAGGAGCGCACAATTTCCCTTAGTGCCTCCTTTTTACCATGGCACCCGATTTAAATATTAAAATAGGTGCCCAGAAGAGGTAGATTGGCATGTGTTAAGGGATGGGCACACAATTATGAGCGCCCATTTAATGCACGCCAATATTGCATTGGCCTGATTGAGGATAATATACCAGAAGAGTGGGCTAGGAGTTTGGGATGGAAGCTTTGGGATATTTTGGGATATGCTCAAAGGTATCTTTCTTTCACTGCATCTGGTGGCTGAGATGAACAGGAGAGTTAAGGAATATGCCACAGATGATGAAAAATCAGAACATTTAGAACAGATCCTGTCAGAAGTATCCCACATTTTCAGGTTTTTTTTTTTTTGGGGGGGGGGGGGGGGGGGGTTTCAATTTTTTATTTTGAATTTTCCAGCATTTTACAACCAAAAATATCATAGGCATTCACTGAAATATGGAAACAAAGAAAAACTTGATTACAAATTATTACATCCATTTAGAAACCCTCTAGAATCCATATTTCAGTACATTTTCTACAAGTAAAGGAAAGGCATTTATATTTTAATATAAGAGCGAACACAAGGTATTGAAAAATATAAAATTCTTACTACAAAAACTTTAGGGACACAACAAAATCCTTCTCTAGCTCTCAACCTATCGCTACATTTTGGGGGTGGGAGTCCAAAAATAATTGTAAAGCATTAGTATCATGAAATACATACTTCTGTTCTTTATACCAAATTTCACATTTGCAAGGGTACTGTAAGAAGAATTTAGCCCCTCTAGCAAGGGCATCTGATTTTAATTTAAGAAATTGTTGTCTTCTTACCTGGGTCACCCTAGCAAGATCTGGATAAATCCAGATCTGATGACCGTGAAATTTTTGTGATCTATTACGAAGAAACAAACGAAGTATTGTATCTCTTTCTGAGGAGAACACAAATGATACCACTAAAGTTGCTCTTGTTGGTATATCTGTATCAGTAGTTGTTTCCAAAAGATCTGTTAAATTCATAGACTTTTCTGGTTGTGATTTCTCTAGTCTAGTTCTCAATAATACATAATATATCTTAGATAAGGGCAGAACCGACTGGCTAGGCATTTTCAATACCTGCTCTAGATATTCTCTAAACATATTCCTAGGAGAAATCTTTTTTAAATATGGGAAATTTAATATCCTCAAATTATTGTACTTTAAACTATTTTCCATATCTTCCATTTTTGCTAGATTAGATAATTCCATTTTAATTGACTTATTCTGTATTGTCTCTACTTTAACTAGATGTTCTTCATGTACTTCCAAACGACTTTTGTGATGGTCAATAGATTTCTCTATTGCTATTACTTTCTATGAGGATTCTGAGTTAATGTTGGTCAATTTTACTATCGCCTTCTCTAATGATTTAATTGCTTCCCAAAGCATATCCGTGGTAATTTCAGTTGTCTTAACAGGTAATATAACATTTACTTTGGACATTTTCAGTTTTGATCCTTTGTGCCATACCCATGGCAAGGGTCCCAGGGAAGACCTGGGATTTAGGGGGCTTTATAATCAACCCAGAAGGTGAAATCATGGGCAAGGTGAGAAACTAGATGTGTCCTATGACCGACAGATCAGAGAGATTAGAGAGCTATCCCAACTTTGGGAGTTTAAAGCACAAAGAGGGGGTATAACTGAGAACCAAGGAATGATCTTAACCCTAGAGTATATGCCCCCCAGCGATACAGAGGAGATCCTGGGTCCCAGCTTTCACCATATAAGCAATATCCAGAAAATCATCCCTTGGGATTTCAATCAGAATTCAGCAGCCAAAACTTTCCAGTCTGAGTCAGACCAAACCATCCCCGAGGATAGGTCCAAAGGCAAGCATTCAAGGAATTACTGGTCCAAAATTCATAGCGAAGGTCCAAGAAGTTAAAGAGAAAACAGAAAAGGCTAATAGTGAAGAATAATAGACTGTGTTATGAATACACTTACTTGTAAATATGGTAACTATTCAGCCTTGGGATATTATGATACAATGGCAGAGATTACCTATTTTCCACAGCACTGGTTACATACTAACAACCAAGCCCACAAGCCCCCGTACCTACACAAAAACCCTTGTATAAAGCCTTTGCTTTCCTCACCATTATTATTAGCATATACCTGTCAGAATTACTTTTATTTGTTCCTATTATATTATTCTATACCTGTTAGAATTACTGTTACTTGTTCCTATTCACTGCCTGCCATGAACCTCCAGCCTTCCTCTATAACCTAACTGTAACTCATCCACCCAGTAATACTGGGAAGTTTTAAAAGGTTTTCAGATGTAATTTCCTTTCATTTTCCACTTGTTTCACTGTAAACCGATGTGATGTGCAAACGAATGTCGGCATAAAAATAAATAAATAAGTAAGATACAATACCGATAGATCAATGGAACATTACTTCTATACATGGAACACGACTGACAGATGTCTATTTGATTAATTGTTACCTGGATGAATGCAAGAGGGATATACATGTGATATGAATAGATGGAGAAGAACCTATGATCTCCTATCAAGATGTCCCGTGGTACAAAATACAAAAGGTACCTTTGCTACAGCTTAGTACTCATATTGATATTGAAGAACAAATTAAAAGATTATATAATAACTCGGACTTTTCATTCAATGGTAAGCAGAAACTGAAAGAACTATTATAACGATATATGGACGTGGCAATCCTGGGAAAATTAGAACAATGAAAGAACAAACCTATCCATATTGCCACAGGAATAGTTAACTAAGACACAAAAACAATTTAAAATTAATTACCTAGCCATACCTATTATTGAAAAGGTTATTGATTATTTGGTCAAACAGGGGATCTTGATCCAAAAATTCAGTCCTATGAATACTAGTGTTAATCCAGTCCTTAAATCAAATGGGGCCTGGAGAATGACTTTAGATTATAGTGAGATAAACAGAGTAACACTTTTGATAGGGGTACAGAGCTAACGGCATTTTATTACAACTTCCCAAGTATACCTATAAAACTATGTTGAACTTATCTAATGGGTTTTGGGCTATACCAATTTCAGTTGAGAGAGTGGATAACAGCCTTTACTTGGGGAGGGGCACAATTTTGACATGCCTGCATTAAGTGTTTTTAAACTCTCCTAGTATTTTCTCAACAGATGTGGCCAACCTATTAAAACACCTCCCCAATCTTGCAGTTTATGTTGATGATATCTATATCACTGATCACAGAGAAAGTAAGCATTTACATACTTTAACACAAGTTTGGTTAATTTTTTTAAATTAATATTTTATTGAATTATTAACAAAATAGGTCGATAATATCCAAAAGACAAACATAAAGGAATAACAAGAAAACATATATAATATTCAAGGTATAACCTTCCAATAAAGAAGTGTATTCAAGGTATAACCTAAAAAAGTATTTAAAAAAGAAATCTGTAAGAATTACAGCAACTAAGAGACAAAAAAAAAAACCAACCTAATACCATTTATACCTCACATAACAGTCATAATTAGATTCATATCAAGTCTCCTTATCCACAAGAAATGTCTCAAGATGGGAGGGATCCTGAAAAATCAACTTATTCCTCTAATAAGCACTTACAGGGCAATTTAAGGAAAAATACTGCCCCAGAGATAAAATTCTTGGTTTTAATGACAAAAAATGTTACCTCCTCAATTGCGTACTTCTAGCAACATCAGGAAATACTTGAATTTTTTAAGCACAAAAAAGAACATCTTTATTCTTGAAATATTTCTATAATACCAAATTTTTATCTTGTTCACTGCATAATGATATCAAGAGCGAAGCCCTGGTGGGGATATCATCAATATAAGCCTCCAAAAAGGGGGTCAAATTAGGACTATCCCCCTGTAAGGCATCAAGGCCATCTTCACGTCCCTCTGATCTAATTCTAAACCGAGAAATATAATACATTTTAGATATTACCATTTCTTTATTCGGTGCGCGCATGTTATAAAATCCAGGGTTGGTGCGTGCAAGGGGTGCAGAATTGTGCACCTTTTGCGCGCCGAGCTGCGCTGGCTTCCTCCATTCCTTTCCCCCTAGCCTGACCTTCCCACCCTTTCCCCCCTCATCTTTCCCCCCTCTAACCCTACGCTAAGCCCCCCTGATCTTTATTTTACCTTTTGTGCGCGCCAGCCGATTACCGACACATGATCTCAGACACAGCGGCAAATGGCCGTTCTGCCAGGAGCCGCTGACCCCGCTCCTGCCTCCTGGATTTACACGCATATGTCTTTGAAAATCTGCCCCAAAGATTCTTTAATCGCATCTCATTTTCCAAAATTTCAAATTTTTTTTGTATCACTAAACTGTCTTTTATAAAAGAAGTGTTAGATAACTGTAATGAAACAATTTGAGATGTTACAGATGTTGAAGTTTCTTCCAGATTAGCTAAATGAATTCCATAATCTTCAAGAGCATTCTTAGTTTCAACTGAAAAATTCCCTGTTGTGCCCATCGGCTGCAGATGCCTGCGGCCTCTCTGTCTCACCTATTTTCTGCCTTTCTCTATTCCAGTTGGCAAGATGGCTGCCTCCGCTTCCACATGCCGACTGCTCTGGTTTTCCCGGACCAGCAAGGGCGATTGCGTTCACTATTTTCCTTCTGAGATCACCTAGGGCATGCGCGCTGTCCCTCCTTTTAAGTACATCATGGCAGGAACCTCAGGGGCGTCCCCTCCACCTGACATAATTACCTCCAGGTATTTAAACTCTAAACTCCATTCCAGCTACAAGTTAGCAAGGATTCGTTCCTGCTGATTTCGCTCAGGTTACAGACGCCTTCGCTCTGTACTCTCTCCGGACGACCCAGGTACCCGCTCCTCGGGGGCCTTGCTACATTCCTGTTTTACCCTTCAGGGTCAGCTTGCTCCAGCTAGGATGTTCTTGGTACCCGCTCCTCGGGGCCTTGCTCGTCCTGGGCCTCTGCTTCTCAGAGGTCCCTACTTTCCTCATCTTATCGCTACAGTGAGTATCCCAGCTTCCAGACTCTCTCTTTCTCACCTTGCTACATCGTGCATTCATGTCATATCCCACTCTGTGGACCACTACCAGATCTACTCTACAGGCCTGCCATCTATAGCGTGGATTCACGGCATACCCCGCTCTGTGGACCACTACTGGATCCACAGTCTATTGGTGAGAGTTCATCTCCGCAAGTCACGCTGCGGAGTATCAGTGAGAGCACTCCTCTGGGATCACCCTTCTCTGTGCAGAGATAATCTGCCCGCTCCTCGGGTTATTTCCATCATCGGCTGTATAATAAAGACTCACTTCTGTGTGTGAGCCAGCCAGCCTATCGCAGCAAGTCCCCACAGAGCTCCTCCTTGTGGGAGGTTCCATCTCTTGCTACGATCAAGGGCCCACAACACCAACAAAACATAACATCCCAAATTGAGATATAGACTGAGTTAACAATTTCTGCATCTGTGTAAACATTATAATGTTATTATAAGGCGTCTTGTGTCAACAAATGAAATGTATAAAACTGTTATGATTGCTAAGCTTGAGACTGCATATCTGAATTGCATTGGAAGCCCAAGGCTACAGATTTAACCCATTGGTGAGCATAACAATCTTAGTTTATCTTTCTGTAGCTATCTTTTTAAAGGCTTGATCAATTAACATATATAATAAAAAACATATTTTTAGTGATTCTGCTGAGTTGCTCCTTCATTTTAAATATTTATCGTTTTCACTGACACATTATCTCTTAGAAGCAATGATGTGTTAAACTCATATAGCAAGGTGTGTTAAGAGAGAACTAAAAGAGAACTTCCTATTAAAGAATTTCTCACTTAGCGCTACCTGACAGAGCTTCGAACCCACAAAAATATGATATGCATTACTGAGTGTTAGGCATGGGCCTTGATATATATGTAATTATACAGTATATAGGCAGTATGTTTTATAGCAGTAGATTATTTAACCAGGTTCTGAACATGGGTCTAGATGTGTTTGAAGCCTAACACAGCATTGCTGAGTTTGGAATATGGCCACAGCTAGGTTGATGGGATTGTACTCAGCAAGTGAGGTTTTGCTGGCTTGGGTGTGGCAGGGTTGACCTCTCCCAAGGGCACACAGCACATTTTGGAGCAGATCTTAAAACCTGTGCGCAGGCGCAGATTTGTTCGCGCAACCCGGTGCGAACAAATCTACGCCCGATTATATAACATGCACGTGCAGCCGCTCACATGTTATAAAATCCAGGGTTGGCACACACAAGGGGGTGCACAATTGCGCAACTTGCGCGCGACGAGCCGCGCAGCCTATCTCTGTTCCCTCCGCCCCCCCGCACCTTCCCCTCCCTTACCCACCCCCCAGCCCTACCTAGAACCCCCTCCTTTACTTTTGTTGAAGAAGTTATGCCTGCCTCCCTGCAGGCATAACTTATATAGAAACATAGAAACATAGAAATGACGGCAGAAGAAGACCAAATGGCCCATCCAGTCTGCCCAGCAAGCTTCCCTCATTTTTTCTCTCATACTTATCTGTTTCTCTTAGCTCTTGGTTCTAATTCCCTTCCACCCCCGCCATTAATGTAGAGAGCGGTGATGGAGCTGCATCCAAGTGAAATATCTAGCTTGATTAGTTAGAGGTAGTAGGAGTAGTAACCGCCGCAATAAGCAAGCTACACCCATGCTTATTTGTTTTTACCCAGATTATGTTATACAGCCCTTATTGGTTGTTTATCTTCTCCCCTGCCGTTGAAGCAGGGAGCTATGCTGGATATGCGTGAAGTATCAGTTTTTCTTTTCCCCTGCCGTTGAAGCAGAGAGCTATGCTGGATATGCATCGAAAGTGAAGTATCAGGCACATTTGGTTTGGGGTAGTAACCGCCATAACAAGCCAGCTACTCCCCGCTTTGTGAGTGTGAATCCTTTTTTCTTCTCCCCTGCCGTTGAAGTTATGCTGGATATGCGTGAAGTATCAGTTTTTCTTCTCCCCTGCCGTTTAAGCAGAGAGCTCTGCTGGATGTGTGAAGTAACAGTTTTTCTTGTCCCCTGCTGTTGAAGCAGAGAACTATGCTGGATATGCTTTGAAAGTGAAGTATAAGAATGGAGTGATCAAGCTAGTTGAAAGGCATCAGGAATAGAGGAAGGTGGAGGTAGTAATTTGGATATTTGGTTTGGGGTAGTAACCGCCGTAACAAGCCAGCTACTCCCGTCTTTGTGAGTGCAAATCCTTTTTTCCACATTTCCTCTTGCTGTTGAAGCTTAGAGTGATGTTGGAGTCACAGTAACCATGTGTATGTTTATTGAATAAGGGTATTGTCTCCAGGCAGTAGCCATCATTCTGGCGAGTCACCTACTCTTCATTGGCAGCCTCTTGACTTTATGGATCCACAGTGTTTATCCCACGCCCCTTTGAAGTCCTTCACAGTTCTGGTCTTCACCACTTCCTCCGGAAGGGCATTCCAGGCATCCACCACCCTCTCTGTGAAGAAATACTTCCTGACATTGGTTCTGAATCTTCCTCCCTGGAACTTCAAATCGTGACCCCTGGTTCTGCTGATTTTTTTCTTATGGTAAAAGTTTGTCGTTGCCTTTGGATCATTAAAACCTTTCAAGTATCTGAAAGTCTGTATCATATCACCTCTGCTCCTCCTTTCCTCCAGGGTGTACATATTTAGATTCTTCAATCTCTCCTCGTACGTCATGCGATGAAGATCCTCCACCTTCCTGGTTGCCCTTATATGCACTGGCCAACAGCCGGCCCGCAATCCCGGGCACAGTGGCAAATGGCCGCTGTGCCTGGAGGCTCAGGCTATGCCCTTCCCCGCCCCCCAGACCACCCATGCCCTGCCCCTTTTTGCAAGCCTTGGGATACACATGCGTCCCAGGGCTTGCGCGCGCCACCAAGCCTATGCAAGATAGGCTCGGCGCGCGTAGGGGCAGGCAGGGGCAGCTTTTCGGGGGTTATGCAAGTATCTTACATGCATAACCCTTTGAAAATCTGCCCCATTGTGTTTAAAGATGGTCGGGCAGTAAATACCAAGTAGTCAGTTTTCCTGCCCCTATGTTGAAAAGGTGAGTGAGAGAGGAGATGAGTTTCCTGTCTTCGGCTGGATGGCTGAGACTGATCAGCACCCAGAATTTTATGTTGCAAATTCATAATTGACTGCTACTTTTTTACAGACCAAGTCATTGTTGCATTGCAGAGAACATTTTGCCAGGTAATCCAAGGATCGAATTGAAAAATAACTTGAAGTCCGAGGCTTTGATGTCCCTGGAGCCGAGTTAGCAGAATGTGACAGGGGTTGACTTCTACTTCTAACCCTCTGGCAGCATCATTTTTGTTGTTTTCAAATTGAAATTCCACAAGTGATGGTGTGGTCACCCTATGAGTATATGAGAAGTTAGATGGTGCATTTGTTTATATTCAGTGATTGATTTGTTGTATGCAATTGACTTATGTTGCAGTCATATACATGCAATGTATACAGCCAAAATGGTATGATGTAGCTTTTCTTGCACAGGTCCAGTAGAAAACATTAGGAGGGATGGGGGAGGGAAATGGGCAATAAACAGACTGGAGGGAAGAGGCGAGTTGCACCTGTCACAGCTGAGTCACATTCAGCGATGATCTGCTTTTTGGTAAAGAACCTGCTCGAGGAGTTCACAGTTTCAGCTGAATTTTAAATCGCCATGTGCATAAAAATTGGGGGTTATGCACGTGGTCAGGCCTTGTGCACACCGCATGCATTTTTAAAGGGGCCTGGCCACACGCATAACCCCCATTACGCGCAGAAGTGCTGGGCCCAGAGAAAGGGGCGGTCCAGGGGGTGGGAGGGGAGGTCTGGGGGTAAGGAGGGCCGGGGATGGAGGCAGCCAATACAACAGCCATTTGTCATTGTGCCGGGGAAGCGCGTGCCAGCATTCCCCGGCCGGCGCACACAAGCTGCTTCTGCTCCAACGGAACAGTAAGCAACAAAACAAAAAAAGGAAAGGTAGGAAAAAAGGGTTTAGGGTGGGGGGAGGAGAGGGGAAGAGGGAGGGAGTGTGGGTAGGGAGGTAGGGAAATTCCCTGCTCCTTAATTGGAGTGGACTGGGAGAGAACTCGGGGAGGCCCAATTGCGTCACCGTGTGCAATTTTATAAAATTGCCCCTCCCCCCCCGCGCTGCCTACACATGTGCACGCGGATTATAAAATCCCGTGCACATGTGCCGGCGTGCGCGTGTTATAAAATCGGTGCGTCCATGTGTGTGTGTGTGTGTGTGCGCCGAGAAGCGCGTGCACATGGACGCACGCGCACCTTTTAAAATCTACCCCTTTCTGTTTGGTGCTTGTCTGATACTATCATAGAGAGGGAAAAAACATCTGTTGACTCAGATTTGTGCATAAACATGTCTACTGTTGTTTGGCCTATCCGCAACACATTATACCTTTTATTAAGTGTGACTTACAAAACTCAGTTTGTTTAGTGCATTCCTGATTTATCTTTTTAAGAACTGGATATGTAATAAATGATCTGACCTAGATGGCTACAGGGCTTCCATCTTCTTTCAGCTCCCTAGTTATAAGAGCATTGCAGAGCATTTTGCACACCTTATTGTACGGCTGTCTGACAGTAAAGCGAAACAATATCCTCTGATGTCCAGAAAGAAAGGGCAAGCCATATAGGTGCCACATTCTACAACACTATATCTTGTCACTTTGAAGTGTTACTTGAACAAATTGCCTGCCATATTTGCAGATAAAATCTGACAAAACCAAAGCTGATACATAGTCCTCAATCCTGACATATGGAAGATTAATTTTACAAGACCCACTGTACCTGTACTAGTCTTTGGAGATTCGGAGCTCAGTCTATCGTTGGCAAAACAGCAAAAATAATTTTACAACACTGTCAGGTTTGATTAAAAATTGGTAAGAACTGCCTTCTACAGAAGTGTTTCCATATATTGTTACATCTTACAGAAATTAATATATTTGTATAATAAACACTATCAGCTCTATATACAAAGGTTTGTTCTGCATCACAAGACATTTCTTCTAATTATCTTGCAGATAAGAGTGACTTCTTAATAGATGGAAAAATGTTAGATTATAGTTGTCAGTCTTTACAAAGGAGCAAATAACTCGAACAGTACAGCAACACCTCTCAGTGCCACTACATATTGCATATCTGTCCTGTTATTTAAAGCATCCTTGCCACTGATAGGTGCAATCCCAGCCAAGAGTGTGGCCTGTATAAGGATGGATCCCCCCTCTGCAAATACAAAGGAACAGTACCTTTTTTATTATCAGTAAGCACACCGAAGTAAAACAATACTGCTTTTATTATTTCAGGATCCCGAAGAGTAATAAGAGACCAGCATACAAAGATAGATAGGTGTAAACATCAGTAAACAATGAAACAACACAGAACTTAAGCTTATTTGTAATTCCAAGGCTTACCTGTGGTGCAGATGAAAAACTGTTTTTAAGGTGATGGTGATGTCACTGTAGCACAAAGCCAAGTAGTACAGAGCTCAGTCTCTTTCCCTGGGTGTGTCTGAGAAGAGTAGTCGTGTTCCCAAAGGGCCACCAGAAAACATCCTGAGCAACATAGACTGCGAAGGCTTTGAGAAAAGAGATTCATTTAGGAACCCATAAAATGAAGGTGTCAGTGAAGCTTAACAAAGGTGGTGAATGAACAATGAGAGTGGGAGCAATAGTCCTTGGTCAGATTTATAACAGTCATCTGAGATTTCTGCTTCAGACTCCAGCAAGGCTTTGACATTCTTTTAATAATAGTCTGCTCATCCAGGATTTCTGCACCGTTCAGGCCACCCACACCCTGAGGGTGTTAGAAGGTCATGGACAAGAAGTGGAAGGCCTAAAGCTGGATATCCATTCTATCAGGAGCAGAAGCTTACAAGCCTGTGGATCATGGGGGTACCTCAGGACTACTCACACAAGGGAGTCAGTGGTTAACCACCACACAGAATCAAATAACCAAAAATGTGGAACCCAAATCAGCAATTTAAATGATAGCCTATGAAGGTGTCAGCAAGCCTTAACGTTATATGTCACTTTCAAGTAGACACTAACCGGTCTTATCAATCATCCACCTTCATCATTTATTTAATGCAACAAAATATTTTTTCTTTTTTCTTTTTTCAATAAGTTAAAACAGTCCTCCATTCATGTAGACAACAATGACTCTTTCATAATCAATTAGTAGCATTGCCCTACACTGGCCGGTGTTTTGCTGGGTAAGCTTCCTCAGGGGCATGTAGAAGTAATTCTAGCAAGAGCCATATATCTTCTTAGACGGGACCAGACGTCTCAACCATCTTGTAGAAGAAAGATGGTTGAGACGTTGTCTACATGAATGGAGGACTGTTTTAACTTATTGAAAAAAGAAAAAATATTTTGTTGCATTAAATAAATGATGAAGGTGGATGATTGATAAGACCGGTTAGTGTCTACTTGAAATTGACATATAACGTCAAGGCTTGCTGACACCTTCATAGGCTATCATTTAAATTGCTGATTTGGGTTCCACATTTTTGGTTATTTGGTACCTCAGGACTCCCATGACACTGCAGGACTGGGCCGTGATACCTTCCAACTCTCTATGACAGGCAGATACCATCAATGACCTGGTTTCCTTTCCTACTCTTCTCTGCTGAATAAGAGAAAGATATAATCATATTATTTTACGTACTCCGCCTCACCTATTTTACTGATGCTTTCTGTGCTTTATATATGCAACAGCAATGCAATGCTGTAAGTTTTCTAAATACACATTTGGTTTTAATGAATGGGTTTGGATATTAGTGGAAAAGATCTTTCTTACGCATCACCCCCTTCCCTCGGAGATGACCTGAGAGTTTTAAAGAGAGGAGGAGGAGGCTATGAAACTTGAAAAGATGCAACGGGAAGAAATTGTCTTCCCTTTCTTGCACCTTTCTATCTCTCTTCCCATTGTCTTCACATGTTTAGGATCCACTGTATAATGTATTAGGTGTTAAGAGAACTTTGGTGAATTGACCCCAGAATGTATTAATTTAAAATGTCTTGAATAGATCTTTTATTTGCCTGATAAAAAATATAATATAGTCAACAATCTTGCAGATACATTTGCTTAATTTTAGTTCTAAAAGCATCTTTCACTTTGTCAGATTTTTACATGCTCATAAAGCTAAAATAGGTATTAAAATCAAAGGGAGGTCTATATTGAAAACCCATTTAGATGGATAAATTAATAGCCGTCTAAGGGGGTCATTTATCAAAGGCCCTTTTCGCATGAGATAGCATGCAAAGTAGATTGGGGGCGGAGTCGTGGCAGGGAGTGGCGGAGTCGTGGCGGGGAGGGGGTGGAGTCAGCAGTGTCTTCGCTGCCGGCGATAATGTTAGTAACTTTATCGTCGGCGGTAGCATGCCAAATAGCACCACATTTCACGGTGGCGCTATTCAGTGCAAAAGCCGGCAGCTGGCACACCGCGGCCACCAAAATCGCACCGCCGTGGTGCGATGGCTGTGGGCTTTCACAGGCCCACTCCACTTCGCCCCCCACCCCCCATTTTCACAGGATTCATCATTCTGTGAAGAATGATGAATCCAGGCCTAAATGAAGCTTTTCGACCAAGCTTTTCTTTCATACAGAGGATCTTCCTAGGTCATTACCTTTCATACCAACAGACTAGCATCCAGGCTGGTACTCCAACCCGACAGATGATCAATCTAATTAAGCTCCAATTTCACCTTGACCCTTAGTTAACTCTAGATTCACAGACCTTCAGCCAGTTTCTAGATTCACAGACCTTCAGCCAGTTAATCTCTGGCCCCACGAAAAAATCCTATTATTTAATTGTTTTTTTGACCCTGTTCCATGGCTCCAAGTTATTCTTCCCTTGTTAAATGTAAAAGCATTCTTACATGCTAGTTAATGTTATTCTGTAAACCGAAGTGATATGTAATTTTCTACATGAATTTCGGTATATAAAAGTGTTAAATAAATAAATAAATAAATGACTTACCTGGCTACATTCAGCCTTTATCCAGCTAAATTCTAGCTGGCTAGTATTTTAGGATGCTAGAATTTAGCTGGATAAATTAGGGATGGTTCAGGGATGAACTGGGAGGAGTTGAATTAGCTGGTTAACTTAATCAAAATATTGCGGGCTATAGTTAACCGGATAATTAATTAAGATAGCTGGATATATTCAATTGTGTGGCTGCAGTATTGAATATGCCTCCACAGTTAGCCGAATAAGTGAGAGCACTGAGAGGAGAGGATCACCTTACTGGTGGCTGAAAAGAAACAGTAAGTACTACCTGGGGAAATTTTCAAAATTTAAAGTATTGGGGAGAAGTAAACTATTGGGGTATATTATTTAGTGTGTTTGTGTGTGTCCGTATTGAATAGCTAGTCAAAGGGCAGGCAAAAAAGGTTATTCTTATCTGTGGCTTTCCTATTCCCCCTCGTCACCAATTGTCATTCTTGAATTTTTACTGGTACATCTAAATAAGCGATGCACGAATCACTGTACTGATGGGTAAAACATAGATTAGTATCCAATGAGTTAATCCATACTATAAACTTATCGTCTATAAAGCGGTACCACCTGATGATCTTAGACCACCACTGAAAACCATAGATACATTTATCTTCGAAGTTAGCCACATATAAGTTTGCTACTGAAGGTGCAAGCAATGAACCCATCGGAATCCCGTGATCTTGATGAAAGAACTCCTCTTTAAAGCAGAAATAATTGTTAAACAGGACTATTTTTGTTAATGAAATAAAAAACTCAGCCAAAATTCTACACTGCCCCTGATGGTGATTTAACGTGTCAATTACAATATCCAACGCTACCTGCTGGGGAATACATGTATACAACGATGTTATAACCATGGTCACCAATAGCACTGGCCCTTCCCTCACCTCTACCTCAGCCAAATTATTTAGAAAGTGAATCGTATCTTTCAGATATGAAGCCTTTTGTTTTACTGCTGGTTGCAGGAATTGATCAACAAAAATCGCAGGTGGTTCAAGCACCATGCTCCTCAACGACACTATGGGATGAATCGGTGGATTCTTCAAATCTTTATGGATCTTTGGAAGCCCATAAATCAGCGGCACCTTCGAATGTTTGACCACTAAAAAATGTTTTTCTTTATCGGTCAAAAATTTAGTTGACAACCACCTCCTTAACCTGATCCCTTAATGTACTGGTAGGATCTTCCTGCATCCTACTGTAAACTGCAGAATTGTTTACATGTTCCAACACACTGGGGTACATTTTAAAACATAGCACGTGCGCGAACAAAAGTATGCCGGATTTTATAAGATACATGCGTAGCTGCGCGTATCTTGTAAAATCCGGGGTCAGCGCATGCAAGGGGGTGCACATTTGTACAACTTGCGCGCGCTGCCCATTCCCTCCGCTTCCCCCCACCTTCCCCTCCCTTCCCCTACCTAACCCACCTCCCGGCCCTATCTAAACCCCCCCTACCTTTGTCGCACAAGTTACGCCTGCTCGAAGCAGGCATAACTTTGCGCGCGCCGGGCCGGCTGCCGTGTGCCATGTTCCGGTCCAGGGACTGGTCCGGAGGCCATGGCCACACCCCCGGAATGCCCCCAGGCCGAAACCATACCCGTGGCACCGCCCCCAGCTGACGCGCCGACCGCGTCATGCCCCCTGACACGCCCACCCCAAGAAAGTCCCAGGTCTTACGCGCGCCGGAAGCCTATGGAATATAGGCTCGGCACATGCAGGGGCATTTTAAAAGGGTTACGTGCATACCTTATGCGTGTAACCCTTTTAAAATCTGGCCCTGTATGTTCATAAGAATTTGTATCCTGAATCACGATTATACCCCCCCCCCCCCTCTTTGTCCGCTAGTTTGATGACCAATTCACAGCTCACTAAGGATTGCAATGTCTCTTGTTGAGTAGATGATAAATTACAAAAAGTTTTATTTGATTGCTCACACACACCAATACTATGGGACTAGTAATAAAAAGTTTTGCTTTCGAAAACATTATGGGACTGTGCTAAGTACTTTGCGTGTTGTAAATGGGAAGTGTGAACTATTTTTCTCAGTGGCTCAGTTAACCTCGTGGATTGAGTATTTTGCGACCTGGTTGAGAACTATAAATACTACAAAAAAAATTTTATTGTCTTGTAAAAAACAGTTATGTGGTGTTCCCATTTTTTAGACAAAAATTCACAATGAATCTTACAACTGTTTTGAGAAAATAAATAATAAAGAAATAGTAAGGTGGTCGGTGGTTTGTTTATGATTAAAAGCAAAAGTGAGGGTAACCTGGATGATGCTCATTGATGTTTATGAAACAACCACTGTCCTTCACAAAAAATTTTTGAAAAATGATTTTTGACTAGATAGATTTGTGAATTTTTATCTAGTTTAGAGATATATAGTTTTAAAGAAGAAAGAAAAAAAAAAGAAGAAAAAAAACGGATATGTGGGTGTAGGTTTTTGGTGTTGCATTACGGTGATGTTTACCTACATTAGTGGATTTTTGGGTTGGTGTGTTAAGGATGTGGTTACTAGGGATGTGAATCGTTTTAGGACGATTAAAATTATCGTCCGATAATTTTAATATCGTCTTAAACCGTTATGGAACACAATACAATACAGATTCTAACGATTTATCGTTATAAATCGTTAGAATCGTGAGCCGGCACACTAAAACCCCCTAAAACCCACCCCTGACCCTTTAAATTAAATCCCCCACCCTCCCGAACCCCCCCCAAATAACTTAAATAACCTGCGGGTCCAGCGGCGGTCCGGAACGGCAGCGGTCCGGAACGGGCTCCTGCTCCTGCATCTTGTCGTCTTCGGCCGGCGCCATTTTCCAAAATGGCGCCGAAAAATGGCGGCGGCCATAGACGAAAAAGATTGGACGGCAGGAGGTCCTTCCGGACCCCCGCTGGACTTTTGGCAAGTCTCGTGGGGGTCAGGAGGCCCCCCACAAGCTGGCCAAAAGTTCCTGGAGGTCCAGCGGGGGTCAGGGAGCGATTTCCCGCCGCGAATCGTTTTCGTACGGAAAATGGCGCCGGCAGGAGATCGACTGCAGGAGGTCGTTCAGCGAGGGTTCCGGCGCCTCGCTGAACGACCTCCTGCAGTCGATCTCCTGCCGGCGCCATTTTCCGTACGAAAACGATTCGCGGCGGGAAATCGCTCCCTGACCCCCGCTGGACCTCCAGGAACTTTTGGCCAGCTTGTGGGGGGCCTCCTGACCCCCACGAGACTTGCCAAAAGTCCAGCGGGGGTCCGGAAGGACCTCCTGCCGTCCAATCTTTTTCGTCTATGGCCGCCGCCATTTTTCGGCGCCATTTTGGAAAATGGCGCCGGCCGAAGACGACAAGATGCAGGAGCAGGAGCCCGTTCCGGACCGCTGCCGTTCCGGACCGCCGCTGGACCCGCAGGTTATTTAAGTTATTTGGGGGTGGGGGATTTAATTTAAAGGGTTGGGGGTGGGTTTTAGGGGGTTTTAATGTGCCGGTTTTTCGATTTTTCGATTTTTTAACGATTTTTCACGATATTTTACCCCCCCAAACGGCAACAATACGATTCCCTCCCCCTCCCAGCCGAAATCGATCGTTAAGACGATCGAGGACACGATTCACATCCCTAGTGGTTACAGCAGTTAGTGTAACTGGGTTTAAAATAATTTTTCATTAAGTTCCTAGAGGAAAAATCCATAAACTGCTATTAATTAATAAGCAATAGTAGCTTGAGATTTATTTAATATTTAATGTTCGGGTACTTGCTAGGTTTTTGTGGCCTGGTTTGGCCACTGTTAGAAACAGGATACAGGGCTTGATGGACCCTTGGTCTGACCCAGTGTGGCAAGCCTTGTGTACTTATGTTATCTGGCTAACTTTGCTATCCGGACTGTGTCTGAATATAGACCTCAGAAGTTTCCTGCTGTGAATTAAGGGCCTCATTTTCCAATATCGCATTGGTAACGCATTAGGGGGCGTTACCAATGCAAATGAGGCTTCTTTTGTGCAGTGGGGAAACATCGCGTGCGGCGATGTTTTCGCCATTCGCGAAAACATTAGCGCCGCCACGATAGTCCCAGACAGCCTGTTTCAGGCTGAGAGAGAGAGAGAGAGAGAGAGAGAGAGAGAGAGAGTGAGAGAGAGCGCCTTACTATAGTGCCTATGCCCTACATAGGTATTTGAATCCCTATGGGAGGGCTACCTACTAACTCGGGGTGGGGATTAGGTATGAGCGTCGGGGGTTGGGGGCCACTTTCGCATTCCACATGAGACCTACGGACAGAACAGTGGTCTCTAGTGCAGATTTGCTGGCCGTCGGAGTGAGGACGCTCACTCCAAGAAGTGGTTTGGGCAACGTTCTCTCTACCTAGCTTGATGGACACTCTACCTGGGCAACAACATGCTAGGTGGAGAGAATGTTGCCCAAATCTCCTCTTGGAGTGAGCGTCCTCACTCCGACGGCCAGCAAATCTGCACTAGAGACCACTGTTCTGTCCGTAGGTCTCATGTGGAATGCGAAAGTGGCCCCCAACCCCCGACGCTCATACCTAATCCCCACCCCGAGTTAGTAGGTAGCCCTCCCATAGGGATTCAAATACCTATGTAGGGCATAGGCACTATAGTAAGGCACTCTCTCTCTCTCTCTCTCAAGCCTGAAACAGGCTGTCTGGGACTATCGTGGATGGCGATAATCCTTTTCTGGCCCGTAGCGCAGTCCATAACGCAAATTTGAGGTTGTAGTTATTAGCCGCGATAGCAGCCGTGCTAACACTGCGGCTGTTTCGCCGCACACGAGAAACAGGTTCCCGCTTTACATATGCTCCGCCCCAACTCCGCCCCCCCGAATACCAAATTACTAATTTGCATTCGCAAATCGCGTTAACAGCTGTTAACGCGATTTGCGAATTTATCGCACGCGGTAAAGTGCTTGGAAAATGAGGCCCTAAATTTACTGTTCTATATGTGGCAGCTTGGGCAGGGTCCTTGGCTTGGGTGCCAAGCTCAGCTTAGCGTTACTTCATGCTACGTAAGTGGGCATGTGGGTTGGTAGCTGGTGCTATTGAGGGATCTGTGGCTGCTGCAGTTTGAATCAAGCAGTGGGCCTTCTTGTCCACTGATTAGTTCAGTGCTGTGAGAAAGCAAGGGAATAGGAGGGGAGGAAGGTATACAAAGGGATGGGTGTCTTGATATTACCATCCTTTTTTTTTTTGTCTGTGACGCTGCATCCCACCCACCTTCCCTCCACTTTGGATAATTGTTAATCAGTGTTTGTTGCAGCTTGTTTTCCTGCATGTGGGCTACCCAAGGTTTGTTGATGGTCCAGCTGAGACAGTTGGATTGTCCATGTTGAAAACTCTTGCCTTGTGACAGTGATTGAGTTAGCCTTCTCAGAGTCGGGCTCGTTGCTGGACTGTGGCAGGGCTATGCAGTAGGGCAGTACATGTCTGCCAGATGGACTGAAGGTGGTCATCTTGCTGGGATGTGGAAGATTCCTACCTGGGCAATGGGGTAACAAGTTTTGCATGGCTCAGGTAATGATGTTTGACTAGCTCATTATTAAACCTGTGGCCTGTTGATTCCCAATCAATTTGTGGTAGTGTATTTTTTGTGTTATGTTTACTTGTGAAAGATGCAGGAGAGGCCGGTCTCCAAGCTGCCTGTGTTATTATTAAATATTAATAAACGTTACTGCTGATGTTCATACAATCTATACCAATAACAGATACAACAATTATACAATTATGGGGCCATATTTCCAATTTAACAACCAAGACACTACTTAGAAAAGTATAACATTAGTCTTTAATTTATGAGGTGCCATTCAGTTCAAAGTTCAGTTACACTGTGAGTGCATTACACACAAAAATTAAAACACTGCGTTGCAATACATATTAGTGACCAAATTTATATCTGTGGAGAAATACACACATTGAATGGAGAATTTGATACTACTTAGACTGAGATAGTCTATTCAATCTCCAAGATACATTACCTAATCATTTTGATTTAAGTATTGGATTTATCACCTTTTCAATTTGAAACAACCCTTGCTTAATGCAATATATCTGCTAGTACTGCAAATCATATCTTCCAGAAATAAAATTCACAGTATTCTGAACAGCTATATTACTTAGCTTGCTTACTACAGTGAATGTAATCTAATGTTAGCTTGATTACTCCTTTGGACTCTTTTTTATAAATTTTATGTGAAACAAATTGTGAGACAAAGGAGACGTCGCTGTGAGCATGTATTTTTAGACAGTGCAGAGATATTTACTATATTCTGCTGCTAGAAAGCCAAACATATTGGGCTCCATATTCAGCTGCTGAGTGGCTAGATGAGTTAACTGGATACACCTATCCCGCTAACTTAACCGGGATATTCAGCAGCATGGCCACACCGCACGAAGATACCCGGCTATATGCAGCAGTTTGGCCAGAGTTAGGTTCACCAGCTACCTCTGAATATCAGCTAACTGACTCCACCCCGGAATGCCCCTGGATAATGAGTTATTCAGCTAGAATTCAGCTAGATAAGTCACTGAATATCTGTCTAAAAGGCTTTTGGATATCTACCCCTTTGAGCCTAACTTTCAGAACTAACCACCACACAGCATTTATGCACATAAGTGGACACACAGAGATTAATATTAGTATTTTATAAATAGTGAGGCTATTTCTGCACAGGCAACCCCTTTGAAAATTCACTCCACATTTAGAAATAGGTGGTAACTGCTTATATCAAAAAATGTATTTTCCAAAGATAGTCTGGAAACTGAAAAGGAGGCAAAGTCGTAGTTTCCATGTATCATCAATCCTGGAAGAAGACTACTGATTTAGGTTTAGCCTCTTTATCTACCCCAGTTGCCTCAGGAAGAGGTTATAAATCATCTATTCATCTCATAACATTATTTATCCAAACACACAATGCTTGCAGGTTAAGAGGACTCTTTTGATAACACAAGTCCCTCCTGTCTCTATCATCAACATATCTTTTAGAGGGGCACAATTGCTCAGATAAACTAAAAAAAACCCACCCCATTTCTCCACATAATTCAGGCAAGGCAGATTCTTCGGGTATTTTTCCATGCTTGCTTTCTGTTTCTCTTCAACATTTTACCTGAATCTCAATGATTTAGAAAGTGGGAAGCTGGTGGCATTGTATCAGAGATCAGCACTCTCCTACCTTATTAATTCCAATAAGCTATCGCAGTACTGTCCTTTTTTTTTAACTCTGTTGTTCCAAACATAGCTGCCAGTGGCATTATAATTCAAGGCTGCGCTCATAGGAAGGGTGCTATTCAAATCCATTTGGCCTTTTGGAAATTGCCCACCCTCCGTGCGGATAAACGTGCCATGTGCACGCAGTCATACGTGTACGGCAGAGGGCGTAGGTTGGAGGAGGCCGCAACGCATGTAGCTCTGGATTTTCAAAACCTCGGGTGTTTTGCCTGGAGAAAGAACCGGCAGAAAGAGCAGGCACCAATACCCCATGGGAACCTTTCCCAGGGACAAACCCAGCAACTAAAAGTACCCACAGACTTTGCACCAATGAGGGAAATGTGCTGCTGATTGCCTCTTTTATATGGAAACATGGTTATTTAGGAATCAACGTGAGTCTGCTGAATGTATTTCATTTTGCAATGTTTAATGGCTATGAAGCTTCAGCAGAACTCAAGACAGTCCCTTAAAAAATATGCACGGGGGGGGGGGGGGGGGGGGGGGGGCTGCATTGCTTTCATAGCTGTGCACATGGACTCATTCTTTTTATTCTTGAAATGAAACCAAGTTTCTGAGAAACTGCTGGAGACAGCAGACCAAACTTTTGTCATACATACTTATTTTCATAGTTATGTTACAGCTCACAAACAGAAATCAATGTATAGTATGTTGAAAACAATCATTGCAGCTCTTTAAATGATTGGATAGTTTAGCTTTAAATGCATTCAGCCTAATGGAGGCTTTAATAGCTTCTGACAGATTGTTACATTGATCAAGGGCTAGGTAGGAAAACATTGCTCGCCAAACTGTTTTGATTAAAAAAAAAAAGAGAAAAAAACCCCTCAAAACAAAACAAAATTGAATGTTAATAGTAAACAGTTACTTATTTTTCCTGACTCTCTGTTCCTAGAACCACTGGAATAATGTACAGCAAGCAGTGCATCATTTTGGCCCTCATAGGTCTGGTTTTCAGGATACCCACAATGAATTTTTCTACCTGCGTGTATTTGATCTGAGAACCAGGCTTGATTACCTGGAAAATCAGACCTGATTGTGATCCTTGAGCTAGCAGTGCTGTTCTCGTTTGCTATAAAGTATAACTAGATTCATTAGATTTTTTTAAATAACTGTAATAATTAACTCTTGGTCCAGGGACCATATTTAGATAGCAAAAGGTTGTTCACACACTCACTCTCTCTCTCTCTCTCGGTCACCAAAAAGGGGCTTATTTACATTTTTCAAGCAGAGATACTGCATGGTCCGTATAAAATATGTTAAAATATCTGCCTCTTTATTTTATTGCTCCTTCATTTGCAGTTGCCTGTAAGTTTTTCCCCGGTTGTTGTTGCCACGGTCCCAGAGGCGTGCCGAGGGTCTCCGGTGCCCGGAGGCCAATGCTTCCCCTGCCCCACCATCCAGCTTGCAGAAATGCTCAGGGTCACAGAAAGTCACAGAAAGTCGCACTAATACAAAGCCCAGAAAAGAAATGGTGAGCTGCCTATGGGGCAAAAGCTTCCCTGCCAGTCGTCAGGTCGTCAGTAGAGTTTACATTGCCCCTTTCCCTCTGTACTACTGCAAGCAAACAAAAACAGCCTCTGATAAAGAGGCAAGGACTGTGATGTAAAATTTATACATTCTTCCAAAATGTCCAGTTTTTCCACCTCTGACCATCTTGAAAAAAAAAATCCATTCCAAATGTGTCCCTTTTTCCAGAGCTGCATACATCGCTCGCTGCAGCCACACTGCTTGTCCCCTCACCAAACACAGAATAAGTGACCACAAATTAGAAAAAGAAACACGGAGACAAACGCTGAACTGGAAACCCCAAAAAGCCAGGCTCTGCCTGCAGTATAACACCAGAGAAATAAATAAAAATTGCATTTCCTCTGTACTGTAACAAATATAGAAATATTCAAGATGCGCCTTTACCCAAAAATGACACAAAGAACATCCAAGTCTTTCCACTTCCCATCTCAGAGAAACAATCAATAGCGGTCTTACCTTCCCACTTTCCCAGCCCCCCAGCAATCATGATCCCCAGCCCCTCTCCCCTCCCAGACCTCCCATCCAGACTCATATGCAGTGCAATAATGCAAAAACAGAAACATCACCATTCCTCATAAAACAAGAAAAACAAGAAATATAAATCAAACATAATAGTAAGCCATACTAATAAAAACAGTATGCTGAGAAATACAATCAAACTAATAAGGATAAAAAAAATTCCTCCCCCTCCATGCCTGGGAAATTTTGATTTTCAGTCACCACGAGATTGTCGAGGAGCAGGGGAGGAGGGAGCACACAAACGTTCTCTTTTCTCTCTCACACACATGCACATTTGTTCTCTCTCTCACACACACACATTCATTCTCTCTCACACACACACACATTCATTCTCTCTCACACACACATATTCATTCTCTCTCACACACACACACACATTCATTCTCTCACCACACACATACACACATTCATTCTCTCTCTCACACACACACACATTCATTCTCTCTCTCTCACACACACACACAACCCTTTTACACTCTCTGCTTCTTACTCCCCTCTACTTCCTCACTCCCCTTCACTTTCATTCGCTCACCCCTTCTTCCCTTCCCTGACAGTCACTCAAACCCCTTCCTTCACTCTATTACTACTTAACATTTCTATAGCACTACATGACATACTCTCACATCCCTTCTCTCTCCCATTCACCCCTTCCCTCTCAGTCACTCATCCCCTCCCTTCCACTCATCCCATCCCTTTCCTCTCAGTCACTCACTACCCTCCCACTCTCCCTTCCTTCCCTCACCCTCCCTCTCCCCATCCTTTTTTTCCCCTCACTCATAAGAACATGCCATAATGGGTCAGACCATGGTCCATGAAGCCCAGCATCCTGTCTCCAACAGTGGCCAATCCATGTAAATCTCCTCTTCCTCCCCCATCATCCACAGAGGCCACACTCATTCTCACTCTCTCTGTTCCCTTACCCTCCTTATCCTCAACAGTCACACTCTCTCAATCCCCCTCTTTTCCAGCACTCTCTCTCTCTCTCTAACCCCTCACGCCCAGCACTCACCTCTGTTTGTGACTCCCCTAGTTCTTCTGATTTATTTCTAACGGAAAAGGTTTGTCGTTGATTTTGCATCATTAAAACCTTTCAGATATCTGAAGGTCTGTATCATATCTCCCCTGCACCTCCTCTCCTCAAGGGTAAACATATTTAGGACCTTTAACCTGTCCTCATGTCATTTGATGGAGACCCACCACCATTTTGGTCACCCTTCTCTGAACCGCCTCCATCCTGTCTCTGTCCCTTTTGAGATATGGGCTCCAGAACTGAACACAGTACTCCAGGTGAGGCCTCACCAAGGACCTGTACAAGGGGATTATCACCTCCTTTTTCTTACTGGTTATTTCTCTCTCAATGCATCCCAGCATTCTTCTGGCATTTGCTATCACCTTGTCACATCACTTTGCCATCTTCAGATCACTAGACACTATCATCCCAAGGTCCCTCTCTTGCTCAGTGCACAACAGTCCTTCACCCCCATCACATATAGCTCTTTTGGATTACCGCACCCCTGATGCGTGACTCTGTACTTCTTGGCATTGAATCCCAGCTGCCATATCTTCGACCAAGCTTCCTTAAATCACATCTCATTCTCTCTACTCCTTCAGGCGTGTCCACTCTGTTGCATATCTTAGTATCATCATAAATAGACAAACTTTACCTTCTATCCTTTCTGCAATGTCGCTCACAAAGAAATTGAACAGAGCCAGTCCCAACACCGATCCCTGTGGCACTCTTAACACTGTTTTCTCTTCAGAGCTGGTTCCATTTACCAACACACACTGTCTTCTATCTGTCATCCAGTTTGGAATCCACACCACCACCTTGGCGCTCACTCTCTCAAGCACACACAGGCACATGCATGCATGCATGCACACTGGCTCCCTCTCTTTCAAGCACACACACACTGGATCCCTCTTCTCCAGTTGGGTTGTGATCCTCCGGAGGCTATGGGACCTCTTCCAGTAGGGCTGCCAAGCATGATGGGATCCCCTGGCAGCCGCAGATTTTCTCTTTGGTTGCACATACAGGCCCCTGTGTGCCCCCAGCAGCCTGACATCTGGGAGCCTTGCCCCCCCCCCCCCCTTACTTGGTACACTTCTAGATAGTTCTAGAGCTGAGAAGCATGAAACATGGAGACCTTTGAAACTCATCACAAATGCACTGTTAGCCAGCCAATAGGAATTGCTATTACAGAATCCTCCTTTCTCTCACCATGAGAGTTGTGAAATTTGCCTCCACAGCATTCCTAGCCTTGGTCGGTCCCAGGAATAGCAACTGGGCTCAGGAATCAAAACTGAGTGACCCCCAATGAGGCACACTGGAGTATCATTGAGCCCATCTTAATCTATTTTAATTCTCATTTTTTTTCATTTTTATTTAAAATATGAGATGTGCGCCTTTAATAAAGGCTGCAGCCCTGCTTTTAAAAAGCACTTTTCCAGATTCCTCTCACAAGCTGATTTTGCTATTTTCACAATTTACAGGTATCAGTGTCTGTATGGGGCTCTAATTATAGGTGAGAGCATACAATATTGTGACCTTAAACTTATCCGCTAATTTAGATATTACTCCTTGAGTAAGGTTTTCTTGATCATACTCACAGATTGCAAAGAAAGTGTCCATGGAAATAAGTTAGTTTAAGAACATTCCACATCATATTAATTACCAATCCCTTGAAGAACATTCATAAACTGTTAACACTAATTTATTGTTTTAAATTAAAATTGTATTAAATCAAATACATGATACAAAACCAAATACATGATACAATACATGATAAATACAATACATGATAAATACATGATACAAAACCAGAGAATATAAGATACAAGAAATAATTATTTAAACAAAATATAGCAAAATCCTTAATACTGGAATCAAAGAAAATGAGAAATAAACCTCTCTACTGAGTTGTCATTGTGATTTGTGTAAAATAAATGATTGCAGGTGAACTGGATCTAAGAAAATAAACTTGTTCCCCTGATATGTAACCAAACACTTTCAGGGGAACTTTCCAAAAAAAAAACAAAAAAACATTGCACCAAGGGACAGCACCTGTTGTTTCAACTGCAAAAAGGATTTCCTTTTTCCCTGTCTCCCTACAAACATCTGGAAAAATACAAACCTTCTGGCTATAAAACAGTGAGTCTTTCTATTTAAAATATTGCTGAAATTCTATGTCTTTATCAATTTCTAAAGAAAAGGACACCACAAGCATGGCCCTTATTGAAATATCGTCATCATGAAGAAAGTGAGAGAGTTCTGGACTAGAGATGGGAGCAAGCACATTGGAAATTCCCTCAGAAGAAGCAGAAATTCTTCTCAAATCAGGAATTAAATAAAGAAAAATACCCTAATTGGGTAGAAATTGGAGTATTTAAGTTAACATTTAAAAAATTTAGGCCCAGACACCAATCTAGATCTAGAAACATTCAAAATTCTCAAATTCCAAGATCTAAACTGTACTTCCAGCAATTCTGATTGATAATGGACATTGAAATTATCTTTAACCATAGCTGACATTGCATTTTGCAAAGATGTAACAGCAGTTTGGCAATTTGTCAAAGACCCTGACATAGTGACATCTGTGATTCAAGCGTATCCGTTCTCAAATCTAAATTTAACAATTTAGCTGATGTCCCCGCAAAAAAGGAACACAAATTATTTACAGATTTCACTAAGGAATTATCAATTCTATTCACTATTCTCCAGATATCCTTCAATGTATCATCCTCTGGTTCATCAACCAGAATAGTGCACCCTTCCAATTGTTCAGAAGGAGGAGGAGCCACTGGAGTCGGCCCATGTTTCACCCGAAGTAACATCCAAACCTCTTTCAATACTGCCTCGTGGATCCACAACGTTTAGAACAGGAATACTCACATTTTCAGGGGAATTTAAACACTCAGTTAAATCAAGTCCAGGAGGTTCTAAAAGTGCTCCAATATTGAGGCACTGGACTCAAGGAGGTTTCCTTATTCCCTGCCAACCTCGTTTGGATTTCCCACTGTGAAAGAAGGAGAAGGAAGGCTGAGATAGCATAAATATGTTGTTGCAAACTTCTGTAAACATCGCTTCAGAGAACATAATTGGCCACACGTTGGATCTTATTTTCATCAACACTGGAATCGAGCCTGCATCCCACCCTATTTGTACGAAGGTCCCTTGGTCAGATCACTTTCTCGTCACAACCTCACTCTCAATAACAGATACCAGCACATCACGCATACCTTCTCCCTCCTTCTCATACAGGAAAACATGTTCCTCAGAAGATCTTAGCAATCTCATGTCATCACATCTATACCAATTAGACTTCACCGACCCGAACTCAGCTCTCCAATCTTGGAACAACATTACAGAATCCATAGCTAATAAGCTATGTCCACTAGTAACAAAAAAATCCCACCCCAACTCCTCCAAAAGACAGCCATGGTTCACCTCAGAATTAAGAAAGTTAAAACTTATACTAAGACAAAATGAGGCCAAATGGCGCAAAAACCCATGCGCCAATACTCTATCCATCTACAAATTATCTCTTCTTCAATATAAATCCACCACTTTAAGATCTAAAAGGGACTTTTACGCATCCAAGATCCACGACCTAGTCTTTGATGCTAAAGCCCTCTTTAGATATGTTTCTAACCTCATACAAATAAACCCTTCGGAGATTGCCCATAACCAAGCTAAATCTAAAGCTGAAGAACTAGCGCTATTTTTCAGCAACAAAATCAGCAGCCTTCTATCTCAGCTTCCTTCTAACGCCACTTCTCTTTTGACCCCACATCAGACCTCCATCAACAATACTCGCTTAGAAGAACTCAAACTCACTTCCACCATGGAGATTCAAGGTATTCTAAGGAGAATGAAACTGTCCTCTCACCCATCGGATCACATCCCCACTAAACTTCTCTTGTCAATTCCTGACTCCATCTCCAAAACCCTGGCAGACATCATAAATTGCTCATTATCCCAAGGATCCTACCCAGATGACCTCAAACTGGCCTCTCTCAAACCACTCCTAAAGAAACCAAATCTAGATCCTAAAGACCCCAACAACTACCGACCGATCGCCAACCTCCCCTTCATAGCAAAGATCATGGAGAAATTAGTGAACACACGACTCTCAAACTACATTGAAGACAACAACCTCCTATTCCCATCACAATACGGATTCCGCAAAGCATTAAGCACCGAATCCCTCCTCATTTCCCTGACAGACTACGTCATCTTGGGTCTCGACTAAGGACAAACCTTCCTACTGATCCTACTGGACCTTTCGTCAGCCTTTGACACCGTCAGTCACTCCCTCCTCATAAACCAGTTGGCTTCCATAGGTATCTCAGGCACCGCACTCTCATGGTTCAAAACCTCTCTCAGCAATAGAGGGTACAAGGTCAAGATCCAGAACAAAGAATCCTCACACTTCGCCTCGTCAGTAGGAGTCCCACAGGGTTCCTCACTGTCTCCTACACTATTTAACATCTACCTTTTACCGTTATGCCAGCTACTCACCGACCTCAATCTTAAACATTTCCTTTACGCGGACGATATCCAGATCTTGATCCCCATCAAAGATTCCTTCGCAAAAACACTCGCTCATTGGGAAATCTGCTTCCAAAACATTAAACGCCTTCTCACCAGCCTTAACCTGGTAATAAATTCCTGCAAGACTGAACTCCTGCTCATCTCCCCAGAGAACAGCACCATCACCCCCACACATCCAGCCATGCCAACAAACACACAAGTGAGAGACCTGGGAGTTTTAATTGATAACCGCCTGAACTTGAAAGCTACTATCAACAAAACCACCAAAGATTGCTTTTACAAACTCCAAGTGCTGAAAAGAATAAGACCTCTCTTCCACGCTCAAGACTTTAGAACGATTCTTCAAGCAATCATTTTCGCAAAGTTGGATTATTGTAACTCCATCTTACTAGGTCTCCCCTCCTCCTACACCAAACCGCTTCAGATGGTACAAAATGCGGCTGCTCGAATACTGACAAACACCAGGAGAAGAGACCACATCACTCCAATCTTAAAAAGCCTCCATTGGTTACCAATCCACTTCAGAATAATCTTCAAGTCCATTCTTACCATATACAAAATCATCCATCAACTGGCTCCAATTGACCTACATATCCCTCTCCAATTACATAACTCTTCAAGACCGACAAGAGATGCATACAAAGGATCATTACAGGTACCTCCTTCCAAAACCACCAGACACATCACGTTAAGAGATCGGGCCTTCTCTACAGCCGGCCCACCTCTATGGAACTCCATCCCCCCCGATTTTAGACTGGAACCCTGCCTCTCAATTTTCAAGAAAAGACTCAAGACTTGGCTGTTCAAACAAGCATTTCCGGACTCCAATTAATTCAACATCTCAACATCAATACCTAAACATCAACTACTTCAACGTTAACTACTTGTAGCGATCGTTAGCCATTATTGATCTCTCCTTCTTTCCTTCTTCACCCAGTTCTATACACCCTGTTACATGTAACTGCTTTTTCTGCACCATAGTTCCAGTTTAAAGTTTATTATGCACCCCCGTTTTATGTGAACCAGCATGATGTGACTGCTGTCTTTAATGTCGGTATATAAAAAAAACTTAAATAAATAAATAAATACTGATGGGTTAACAACTCAATTACAAACACATTCATGTATATATTTCTCTGAGTCCTCGATGCGATTATAATCTCCCCACAGAGGAAGCCATCATCAGCAGAATGAAGGTCCTTTGTCAGGGATTAAGGAGCTCTTATGCTGTACATCTCGTTTCAAGACTTCTTGTCCTAAGTCTACACATTATTCAGACTGGATATTAATTTTTTATATTAATCTTTGGCCAATGGATTTTAATAATGCTCTAGTCTGCACACATTTTTGATATAAGAACCTGCACTCAGGTATTATTTTAAATCTTGTTTTGGTTTTTTTTGTCAAGTGTTTGTCTTTTTGTAAAAAGTCTTACATTAATTTGTATAGACATTTTGTACTTACCTATAATAATCACTTTAATAAAGATTTATTCCTATTGGTATGCTCTTAGAAATGGCTCATTAGTGTTCCATGTTATCTTAAGTGCAGTACATATATAAATATATACATATATATATTTTCACTATTCTCCAGTATGTATCAAAATAGGCAATACACACCCCTTGTGTTCATCTATTTAAACATTAAGAACTACTACTATGTGAACATTAATTAAACTAGTGATATACAAAATCTTTAACTTATTTATTGATACAAAAATACTTTTCATATATATATATTAAAAAAAAAACAAATAATGCTTACAATACTGTTAAAATAGTTTTGCTATTTTTAATATATGGTTATACATAAACCTAACACCAAACATACAAGTGTGGGCAAACATTGTGACATCGTGTCTAAATCAGTCTAATATAAAATATTCTCTCAATGTCACTAATAAATGGCTATTGAAATTCCAAACCAACTGGAACAATTTTTAAACAAATCCCTGTAGTGGGGTTTTCATTCCTGTGTGTGTGTGTGTGTGTGTGTGTGTGTGTAACCTCATCCTGGTGTACATAAAATGATGGAGGAAGTTTTCCTGTTTCTAGAAGATTCCTTCTTCCAAATTTATTTAGTAGATTCAAGAGTTAGGTCATATAGATGGCGATGTGAACCTGAATAGAGACAGCAGGGGGTAGCTCACAACTCTTCCATTGACTGGACAGGGGGGACACCATCCTTCTCCCTTCCATGAAGCATAACCCCAATGCACCCTTTAGTGCTGGCACAAACAAAGCATAAGCAGAAACTTAACTACATTTAAATAACCAAATTCTTAGCTTTATTATTTTCTGGTTCTGATCACTAGGCAGTAATAAGAGGTATAATGTGGAGTAAGAAAACTCATATTGAATGATCAGAAAACATGGGATACAACAGTTAGCAGTAAAATCTTGTTTCCCCAAAACATACTATATAGTACTCCATATGACTCAATGTACCAGTCATTCCAGCCTTCGCATGATTGGCAATTCAATCTGCCAATCTCCAAGTATTTTGAAATGAAACCTAAAGATTACCTTCCCCACCACACATTTTTCCTATTAGCACTTTGATACGTACTCTTCCTTCATCCATTTTCCAACACACCCCAAAGCCCAAGTAACAGGCACAGCACTCCCAGATTCCTCTTCATGTTTAACCCCAGTCTCAAAACAACTATAAGGGAAATTAAGTTCACCCCCATAGACTAGACTTTACTTACAACTCTTCTGCACTCGACCTTCTCTATTCCTAATTCTCCAGTACAGCCAAGTGTAGCTGCCCCAGTATCCTTCATGCCCTGGGTTCTTAATGGGGAACTCCCACCTCTCCTTTCTCATGGAGGGGAAATGCCCCTTTTCTCCATGCTTTCCTCCTGGAATATTTCTCAGTGGGAAGAAAACTCTCTTCCACTCTACAGACTTGGGGGCCTCTCCCTGCAGGGCCCCATTCCATACTGGGGTGATCCCTGGGTCCATCAGCCCACAGGCTGGCTACTCCATTTTATGGATCCTGTTAGGGGGTTACAATGGCAAAGAATGCTATGGTAAAGGCTTCTTGGAAGAGGACCAGCTCAAAAGGATCTGAGGCAACTGATGGCTAAATGTGCCGTTGTCTATGGAAGTGCTCCTATAGACCTGTAGCTATTTGGCATGTATACTTTCTCTTGTGATCTCTAATGTGCTTAATAGTGAACGCTGTGGTGGGACTGGGCAATCTCTTTGCTTTTGTGAAGAAAACAAAGCCTGCCAGATTGGACCTACCATCCCCCTAGATATCCCAGCTCTGTTAGGCCTGAGTATTGTACTGAATTAATAAGTGCATGAGGACAAGATCCTGCCCTTAATCTGTAAGAACATAAGAACATAAGAAAATGCCATACTGGGTCAGACCAAGGGTCCATCAAGCCCAGCATCCTGTTTCCAACAATGGCCAATCCAGGCCACAAGAACCTGGCAAGTGTTGGCCAAGTACAGAGTCATACCCATGTATGTAGCCTTCCAGGTGTTAGGGGGTACTCATCTGCAGAACATGTCCCATGAGTCCTCTCTCCAAAGCCTCAAACGTGATCCAGAACATGGGTCCCTGTCTCCTCGGCCTTAACTGCCAACTTCTTGAATTTTAGCACACTTGCAACAAGAATTGGCAATCAGCAATTTTGTTGCTCAGTCATAAGGCTAATTTCCTTCTATAGATCAAAGATTAGGTACATAAATCCATTATTGCAAATCTAAAAACAACTTACTTGCAAAAGCAGGTTCAAAACCTCTATGTGTACAGAGTCTGTAGCAAAGCAGCACAGATTCAACCAATGTTGATTGAATTTATGGCACATAGATCCTACAAAAGAGGCAAATGTATCTATGATTGAGCAATATGAATAAGAGGTTCAATTAAAAAATCAATTGGACATATGTCTGTAAGTTGTATTCTATCCACAATTCTTGCACTAACAGGTTGTTTTTGGGAGCCATTCTTTACCTCTACCAGTTGTGAACCTGTTTTTTACCATCATACCTTGTTCCTTCTGATTAGTAGTACAGATTATCTGGATTGTTTTTAAATTGTTTTTTTGTTAATGTATTTTGTGATATCTGTTGATGCCTGATGCAGGCATTCCTTCCAAAATATGGCCATGTCGGGTTTTGGTTTTTTTTGTATAGCTTTATATGTTTGTGGGATCATCACTATATGGCTCTGGTCTTGTACCCTTTGAGCTAGGATAGGAAAGATAGTGGAGGGAGGGGTGCATCATTTAGAACAGCTCCTCCACTGAGGTTGCTGGAATGACCAGCCCCTGCTGTTTATAAAAGCAGCCTGCAATTTTTTTTTTAAAATAATTTATTCTTTATTCCAATTTAAAACATATTTCATTAATAAATAAAAAACATAGTTAATACTAAATAACAACCCAATAAACACATAGATCCAAGAAACACATAGATCCAAGAAAACAAATATCTAGCAAATGTCTAGGGAACAAAAAAAAAAAAACCCAAGAAAAATCCCATATCAGAATAATGTACAATGTAGTTGAGGAGTAGAAACTAGAGATGTGCATCGTTTTCCATATCGTCTTAACGATAGAAATCGTGTGGCAGGAGAAGAAAATCGTGTTTGGCACGATTATTTCGTTGAAAAATCGTGAAAAATCGTTTTTTCCGATTAGTGCGCACTAACTCGAGTTAGTGCGCACTAACTCAAAATGATACAAATAGACACTTTCCAGGTCACTGAAGGTCAGTTAGGAATGAATATGTGTTCCTATTGGCTGGCAGCCCTCTTATCTATTGATGTTACCAAGGTTACCACTGAGGTGATGGTTGGGGGGATGGGAAATGGAACTGGAAACTCATGAACACCAACAGAAAATGAAACAAAGTGTTCACACTTCCCAGGTCAGTAAAGGTCACTTAGGAATGAATATGTATTCCTATTGGCTGGCTGTGCTCTTATCTATTGATGTTACCAAGGTTACCACTGAGGTAATGGTTGGGGGGATGTGAAATGGAAACAGTTGGAAGCTTGACATGTGATGATCAGCACTCACGTGACTAGAACTTCTTTGTTTATTATTTTTGTTAGCAGACACGTGCATGTTGAATTTGCCAATCACTGTGCATTTTAGAAAGGTGGTCCTGGCTGGAACTGTACACAGTTCAAATATATGTAATTGATTGTTGGTAAGTGTATTTTTTAAGTAGCCACACTGGCACAAGTATGTTTACTTTTCCTCCTACTTAACTCACTAGCTCAGCTTTGTAAGAAGGGCTTCTCTGCTTGAGTGAGGGTCAGGCAGCTCCCCCCTGTCTGTGAAGCCAGCCTCTCACTAGTAATGCAGGGAGGGAGCTGTCTCAGACTTCACCATCCTCCCCCCCCCCCCCTCACCCACACACCATTCACTAGCTGGGACATGGGGGAAGTCAGGAGTGAGGGTCAGGCAGCTCCCCCCTGTCTGTGAAGCCAGCCTCTCACTAGTAATGCAGGGAGGGGGCTGTCTCAGACTTCACCATCCACCCCCCCCCCCTCACCCACACACCATTCACTAGCTGGGACATGGGGGAAGTCAGGAGTGAAGGTCAGGCAGCTCCCCCCTGTCTGTGAAGCCAGCCTCTCACTAGTAATGCAGGGAGGGAGCTGTCTCAGACTTCACCATCCACCCCCCCCCCCTCACCCACACACCATTCACTAGCTGGGACATGGGGGAAGTCAGGAGTGAGGGTCAGGCAGCTCCCCCTGTCTGTGAAGCCAGCCTCTCACTAGTAATGCAGGGAGGGAGCTGTCTCAGACTTCACCATCCTCCCTCCCCCCCCTCACCCACACACCATTCACTAGCTGGGACATGGGGGAAGTCAGGAGTGAGGGTCAGGCAGCTCCCCCCTGTCTGTGAAGCCAGCCTCTCACTAGTAATGCAGGGAGGGAGCTGTCTCAGACTTCACCATCCTCCCCCCCCCCCCTCACCCACACACCATTCACTAGCTGGGACATGGGGGAAGTCAGGAGTGAGGGTCAGGCAGCTCCCCCCTGTCTGTGAAGCCAGCCTCTCACTAGTAATGCAGGGAGGGAGCTGTCTCAGACTTCACCATCCTCCTCCCCCCCCCCCTTCACCCACACACCATTCACTAGCTGGGACATGGGGGAAGTCAGGAGTGAGGGTCAGGCAGCTCCCCCCTGTCTGTGAAGCCAGCCTCTCACTAGTAATGCAGGGAGGGAGCTGTCTCAGACTTCACCATCCTCCCTCCCCCCCCTCACCCACACACCATTCACTAGCTGGGACATGGGGGAAGTCAGGAGTGAGGGTCAGGCAGCTCCCCCCTGTCTGTGAAGCCAGCCTCTCACTAGTAATGCAGGGAGGGAGCTGTCTCAGACTTCACCATCCTCCCCCCCCCCTCACCCACACACCATTCACTAGCTGGGACATGGGGGAAGTCAGGAGTGAGGGTCAGGCAGCTCCCCCCTGTCTGTGAAGCCAGCCTCTCACTAGTAATGCAGGGAGGGAGCTGTCTCAGACTGGTATCAGGGTTAGGGCACTGTGTGCAGGAAGATCACAACACTCCTGGTATTAATAGGGATAGGGCACTGTAAGAGATGACTGTAGTAGATTGAATAAAGATCTGATGTTTCTGCTCTCCTCACACCAAACAAAAACAACACACAAGCAGAGAAGCCCTTCTTACAAAGCTGAGCTAGTGAGTTAAGTAGGAGGAAAAGTAAACATACTTGTGCCAGTGTGGCTACTTAAAAAATACACTTACCAACAATCAATTACATATATTTGAACTGTGTACAGTTCCAGCCAGGACCACCTTTCTAAAATGCACAGTGATTGGCAAATTCAACATGCACTAGCATTTCAGGTGCCTGCTAACAAAAATAATAAACAAACAAGTTCTAGTCACGTGAGTGCTGATCATTACATTACTTTTTTTTGTCAAGCTTCCAACTGTTTCCATTTCACATCCCCCCAACCATTACCTCAGTGTTAGCCTTGGTAACATCAATAGATAAGAGCACAGCCAGCCAATAGGAATACATACATACATATTCATTCCTAAGTGACCTTTACTGACCTGGGAAGTGTGAACACTTTGTTTCATTTTCTGTTGGTGTTCGTTAGTTTCCAGTTCCATTTCCCATCCCCCCAACCATCACCTCAGTGGTAACCTTGGTAACATCAATAGATAAGAGGGCAGCCAGCCAATAGGAACACATATTCATTCCTAACTGACCTTCAGTGACCTGGAAAGTGTTTATTTGTATCATTTTCAGTTAGTGCGCACTAACTCCCGTTAGTGCGCACTAACACGATTTAACGATTTTTAACGATAAATCGTTAGAATTTCTATTGTATCGTGTTCTATAACGATTTAAGACGATATTAACATTATCGGACGATAATTTTAATCGTTGAAAAACGATTCACATCCCTAGTAGAAACCAAAATTTCTTATAACAATCAATGCCCTCTTCCCAGATGGTCTTCCCTTACCTATCCATCTGACTTATCTCTTGGAAAAATTTCCAAGAGAGAACGAGCATTTCGCCTGAGTTAGAGTTTTGTTTCTCTACTTGGATAGTGGGTTTCACAGCTCAGACCAATACCTAGTAGGAGGGGGGACTGGTACCATCCAGGAGTTTTGGTTGAGGACATTAAAACTTAATTGCATTTTTAGTTCCCTGTCACTGGCTGGAGATCCGGAGGTAGGGGAGATTCCAGTGCTCTCCAGCTCACACCAAGGGCGCTGGATCACAGGTGACCTGCTGCAGGAGGATTCCAGACTTGCCTATTTTTGTGAAGTTTTGCCTAGACTTACTGAGGAGGAAGTTTGTAGCCACCCTGCCTTCTCTGAAGATGGAGCACCTTGAGAAAGCTGCTGTGTTTCTTGCTGTCTTTGTTCTCTGAGGAAGAGAACTATGAATAAGAACCTTTGTTACCTTTGGAGGCCCTCAACAGAGTCTTCATCCTGGGGAGAAGAGGTAAAGAGGGATATTTGTGCAAAGACTGTAATCTTTTTGCTATCTGAGAAAGTGGACTCTATCCTCGAATGCTCATGCCTCAAAACATTGGTTCATCTACACGGCAGTAACCTGCCTTGTGTCACTTTTGCCCACCTGGGGACCTTACATTTTCCAAGCCCTGGAGGGTGAGAGTTTCCCTGCCCAATTCTGAGAGACACTTGCACAGATAAAATATCACCTTTTCATCCCAAGTTCTGATGTGGAAGTGCCATTTCTGCTATTTAAGAACTCTGGCAGTAACAATTTCATTTTGGACACTCAGCCTGAGCTTTCAGTGCGTTTTGATGACACTCAATATTCCCTGAAGGAGAAAGAGACTTGATACCTCCCCAGGGCACTGACATGAGAGTTATCTCTTCCATTTTGGGCCTTGAGGGGTTAATTCCCTCCCCCATTGGAAAAAGAACCCAGGAATGTGTTGAAGTGAGGAAAAGTAAAAGGATATGGCTCTGGGACCCTCATAGTCCTGTCCTTTTGGCCCCTAAACCGGAGAGGGGGGGGGGTTTACATGGTTTTATGCATTTATAATACATTTATTTTGATCTTATTTATTGTTGTGTCCATATTTATTTATTTATTTATATTTTTATATATTTCTTCTTCCAAGTTTGAACCACTTTTTGTTGTACTGAACATATGCTTGACCCATATGCGTATGGTGACTACAGCTGGGAACAATTCCAGGAAAGTGATTTTGCAGGTGACCCTCATGGTGAACCATGTTACGGCATACCATGATCCCTTGACAATATAGGCCAAAACTTTACAGATCAGCACTAGAGATTGGGGGTGGGAATCACAACACAACCCCATTAAAAATTGGTCAGGTTTCCCAAATCAGCAAGTTATCAAACAGTGTCTTCAACATGCTAATACAGTGATGGTTAGGGTTTATACCCAGTGCGAGTTGACTCAGAAAATTATGTTCCACAGGGATCATGCAACATGCAAATAGTAAGTTCCTAATGAGGGTCAGCGTGTGTAGTCTCCACTCATATCATACAATACGTATGCGGCGCCATTAGTGAATGGAACCGGTAGAGATTTAAGTGCAACCTGCTTCAAATAAGATACGTCTGTACTGCGGATGGCTGTTTGAATTTAATTGAGATTTATTCAGTGCATTCTCATTTAAGCCCATGAGGCAGCCACTGGAATGTGGCGAAACTCAGCCCGAGTCGTGCATTTTTAACAAGTATCATATGTCTCCACCAATTAAAGATTTGGAAAAGACCTTTTGGCATCTATTCCTTTGTTGTTTCCTATTTATTTTATTTATTTATTTATTTATTTATTTATTTAAATTCTTTTAATATACCGATGCTCAAAACCAAGTCTTATCGTACCGGCTTACAATGAACTCGGGGGTAAACCAATTAACACTGAAAGCGAAAGTTACATTACAACAAGGAATGTCAAATAGGGCTGTTAGAAAAAAGGGATAGATTAACGATTTCTAACTGAAGAGCCGTGCCAGTGAGCAGGGAGTAGTTGTTTACATGGTAAAAATTAAAAACAATTTACACTTTAAATTTACACATGGTGAAATTATATACAATTTACACAGAGGGGGCGATTAGGCAAGTTATAAAAGAGCGCAGTTGGCAGAAAACAGTTCCTTTGTGAGGCGGCAAGAGGACGCAACGGTGTGGTGTTGGTCCATGTAGGTTACCATAAGTATTTATTCAGGGAAATGCTTGGGCAAACAGCCATGTTTTTAATTTTTTTCTGAATGTGATATGACAATGTTCCTTGCGGAGATCTGGCAGGAGAGAATTCCAGTGATGCGGACCAGCAGTTGATAGCGCTCATTTTTCAATGGCGTTATGTATAGCGGATTTGTTCGGGGGAACCTGGAGGGAGTCTCTGTATGCAGATCTGGTAGGTCTTGCTGAGGAGTGTGGTTTGAGGGGTACGGAGAGTTGGAGAGAGGATTGCTGAAATATGGTTTTGTGAATGATGGTCAGTGTCTTGAAAAGAATTGTGTAGCGGATGGGTAGCCAGTGAAGTATTTTTAAAATCGGTGTGATGTGGTCCATACGGCGAGAGTTTGTGAGGATCCAGGCTGCGGCGTTTTGCAGCATCTGAAGAGGTTTGGTGGAAGAAGCCGGGAGACCGAGCAGAAGTGCGTTACAATAGTCAATCTTAGAGAATAGTATGGCTTGAAGGACAGAGCGGTAGTCATGGAAGTGAAGGAGTGGTCTTAACTGTTTTAGGACCTGAAGTTTGTAAAAGCCTTCTTTAGTTGTGTTGTTAATACATTTTTTAAGGTTCATTCTGGAGTCTAGGATGGCTCCGAGGTCTCTCACTTGATTTACTAAAGGTGTATTAGTAGAGTTGGCTAGAGGGTTATCATTAGGGGAGATGACCAGCAGTTCAGTCTTGGACGTATTGAGAACAAGGCTGAGGCTTGTGAGAAGAAGATTGATAGCGTGTAGACAGCTATTCCAGTGGTTTAGAGTGTTGGAGATGGGATCCTTGATGGGGATTAGGATCTGCACGTCGTCCGCATAAATGAAATAGGTGAGGCTGAGGTTATTGAGTAATTGGCATAGGGGGAGAAGATATATATTGAATAGGCTCGGCGAGAGTGAGGAACCCTGGGGAACTCCTTGCTTGGCGGCTATAGGGGGAGACTCTTTGTTGATTATTTTCACTTTATAATACCTGTCGCTTAGAAAGGATTTTAACCAGAGGAGTGCAGAACCTGATATGCCTATATCCATCAGACGGTTGATGAGGATTGTGTGGCTAACTGTGTCGAACACTGCTGAGATGTCTAGCAGAGCTAGCAAGTAAGATTGACCTTTGTCGAGGCCCATCAGGATTTTGTCCGTTAATGAGATTCTGTGCTTCTGCGTTTCCTGAATCCGAATTTCCTCACATCGTTTTTAGATTGCCTACCTTGTTGTTTTCTGGGCACATCAAAATGGAGTGCAAGAGCCTGAAATTCTCGAAACAACTTCTGGTAAATCAGGAATCATCTGTACTGATAAATAAGAAGTCATTCAAATAATGAATCTCATATGGGATGCCCGTGTACTGTATCTACTCCCAATGCAGAATGTGCTAAATATTTCAAAATAACAAGCACATGAGATGGAACAATCTATCAAAATAATGCACACCTTCAAATCGGAAATCTAGGACTGGGAAGCTATCAAGGAGGGCTGGAACCAACTGAAATGCTGAGTCTGTTTCATGCCTTGGTCATCAGTGCCTGGGCCCTACCTTCCTTTAGCATACCCATCATACCGTCAAAGGAGGCATACTACACAGAGCATGTTTCTGAAGAAATAAACATTATAAATGTATACAAATATTCCAAGAAATACATACAAATATATTTAAATGCCTTACAGTACATACCCCATATGGGTTAGAAAGCTACCAGACTACATTCACACCAAAAGCCAAATCACACACATACCTTTCACAACACATTCGTAAGCCAAGCAAGAAATATATTCAGTGACCTCGTCAGAGGCCCCTGTTTCACTAAGATTCTTCAGGGGGATTTTGAAACATACCATGTTTCTCACAACATGGTATGTAACTAGCTCCAAAGATTTTTTTTATTTTTGTTGCAAAGGGGGTTGTGAATGCAACCGACCTTACATGTAAAACGACTCCAATTTTGTACAAGCATTTCAACTAATTTATGTGTTTTGACTGCAGAAAAACTATTAATAGCGAGAGATGGGCTATTAATAGAAGTGCTCTGCACGGTACATGATTTCTGTTTGAGCAGTATGCTTTAAAGATTTTTACTGGTGTCCCTTTGCGATGTCCTTGTATCTTGAGAAAAATGACCGAGCCTATCTCTGGCTATAATTAGAAGGTTTCCTGCAGTCAAACATAAATTGGTTGAAATGCTTGTATAAAATTGGGGTCATTTTGCATGTAAGGTCAGTTGCATTCACAATGCAATAATCCCCCTTTGCAGTAAAAATAAAACAAATCTATGGGGCGGGCTCTGTTGAGCTAGTTACATACCATGTTGTGAGAAACAGAATGGTCGCTGCAAAGATTTTTGTGAGGATGACAACTTTGCTTTTTTTTTAGCCGTTAGATTTTTGGGACATATCATTTGTGAAATATATTTTTATAAATGTACATGCATATGAAAAACAGAGATGTGTAGTATGTTTTGTTACTAGGTACATTTCAAAATCCCCCTGAAGAAGCTAATTGTTTTAGCGAAGCAGGGGTCACTGTATATATTTATTGCTTGGGTTATGAATCTGATGTGATAGTATGTGTGAGATTTAGTTTTTGGTGTGAATGTAGTCTGGTAGCTTTTTAACCCATATATGGTATGTACCGTAAGACATTTAAATATATTTGCATATATTTTTTGGAATATTTGTATACATTTATAATAAAAGTTAAGTTGGATATTTCCCTCTTATTATTTTCTATGATTGTTTCCATTGTAGGGAGTTTTTGTATTTTTGTAAATTCTGTTTCGTATTACCTAACAGTCATATAAGTAAGCCAAAGCTTGATATCATAAGCCCATGACATGTCTGGGGTTTTAACCATTCACTCCCTGAATCACTCATCATAATTAAGCCAAGCAAATTTTTCACAAGTGGTGTGAGTGCCCACAATAGTATCTAGGTAGGAGCACATGGCCAAATGCTGAAAGAGTCTACCTATGCATTAACGATTCCTGGGAACCCTTCAGCCCCACTAGGAAGTGGCATGGCGTTTATCGCCTTTCTTATTGTCACCCTTTCTTCTGTGTCCCCTCCAGGAAGGTGAAAATGTCTCTGCTGGATTCAGCGCTTGAAAGGTTGTGTGCTAGGTTCTCCCTTGATGCTGCTGAGTTGGAGGATGAGCTCCACCTGTGCTGGATAACCCTGAGCTAGTAGAGCACTTCATGCTTCTCTTTGGAGCCCCAGGTCTCACCCTTCATTCTTGGCAGTGTTGTTGTTTGTGGCTTACTCTGTTCACAAGAGCTGCCTGTGTGGTCAGCATGTTCAATGGTTGCTTCTGTCACCATCTCCTCGGCTGTGCGATGGGTCTCCTCTGCATAAACTCTCTTACGCTGCCTGATAGGTTGCATCTCTGCAACCCTGTGCTGGACTGAAATGGCAGTTATAACAGAGATGATGCCCTGAGTAGACATGGAGAGGACTGACTGCAACAGTTCATAGAGACCCGAAGGGATTGCTGGCCTCCACTTCTCTCAATGCAAGAAAGGGGTAACATAGAAGCATATAGTAACAAAGTAAATGATGACAGATAAATGGTCTATCCAGTCTGACCCAGAAAGTTTATTTTTCTTTAGTTTTAGGGTACTAGCAACTGCTGCTCCATGCAGACCACCCCTAAGCCTAAATGTAAACTATAGCTGTAACAGAAAAGTTACCCCATTTTTTTTCATTTCCATTCTCAGGCCAGCAGGGATTCTCTGTGTTTGTCTCATGCCCTTTTGAATTTCATTACCATTCTCGTCTTTACTACCTTTTTTAGGAGGCTATTCCATGAAGAAATATTTCCTGAGTCTTCCCCCTTAGAGTTTCATATTGTGACCTCTAGTTTTAAAGCTTCCTGTCCACAAACAAGCCTCTGACTTTTATTTTTTCCTTTTCTCTTTTGTTTACAACCAATGTCAGTGCCTCTTATAATGAGAATGCCAAAAAGGAAGGTTACAGGCTGGAATGTTGGAGATGTTGAGGCACTAGGAGTGCCCTGAAGTGGTCCAGGGGACCCAGAGGTCTCCCGTTTGGGGGGTAACTCTAAGGGGCCAGGGATTTGAGCCCCAAACCTTGCAGGTGAGAGGCTGGAGCTCTATTGAGAGAGCTATACCCCGGGCTTGGTGGACGTATGGACTTAGTTGCCTCAATCATGTTACCTGTTCCACAAGCGCTGTCCCTGGGGTCTGACAGAAAGAGCACCAAGACTGTGCAGCATTGCACTTGGGTTGGTTTTCAAATGTACTCTGGAGTTATTTGCTTGGCTATCCCCTGGGGTCCTGTTGAACCTGAGCCCTTACCCCCCACCCCCACCCCCCCTTGCCAGGCTAAGCTCCCTGTTGCTGCCTTTTTCTGGCATCCCCTGTCACCACATGTCTCGCCTCTTGCTTGATCTGCTCTCAGACTTGTCAGATGAACACACAGCTTGGGATCCAACTGTACCTCCTCCCTTGGTACCCCCAGTCCTGCTCCACCCACCCATCTTACCAGAGGATTCTAGGGCTGCCATGACTCTGGTTGACAAACAGACCTGGCTGAACCCTAATTTGCAACGATCTAGACCTCTGTCCAATGTGATGAGTGGCAGACTGGGTGACTGCGTTAGACTGACAGGACTTACTTGCCTTGTGTCCCAAGACTACTGCAGGCTGAACAGTGAATGCAACATAAAGCAGTCGCCGAGTGCAGGCTATCCTGTCCCTCTGTTCAGCACTCCACATTTTATGCAAGAAAACAAAGGACAAATTGATCTAAGGAGGTGGCGTGTTGGGCCCCTTAAGAATCCAGGGTATGTGATTGGTGGGAAATGGTTAAACAGGAGGTATAAAATTGGAAAGTTTTTTGTGGGATTTGCACTTTCTAGGCTGGATCTGGCAGAGGAAGAGACCTCCAGGATGTAGTGGCCTTTTTTTCTCTGACTAGACAGAGAGGTTTCCTCTCATTCCTCTACATGAACTCCAGTCATGGACATCGCATAGTGCAGGTCAAATAAATGCAGGAGATATCATAATTAAACTTTATATCTTCTTTATTATCTAGATGGCCTAGCCAGCAACCATGCACATGGATGCAAACATAATATAAATGCAGAATTTATCCAAATTTCATGGACTTTCTACGGTCAGGGTCTTGGGAACATTACAATTACATGCCATCATTATTAGATATTGAAACACCTGCTGCCCCTTATACAATTTATTCAAGTCCATGCTTGTTTCAGGAATGGGGTTTCTGGTATGATTATTCATATCCAAATTCTTATCCAAAAAGACCTTTTCCAATTGGTTTCCACACCACTTTCCTCCTGCGCAGCTTCCTTGGATTGCTGCACAACAAGGACATCTTGTGGCACTCCTGTGCTCAGACTTTCTCCACTGTTGAACACCTGCTCGTCACATTTTGGGTACTTCTTTGGGGGAGAATAAACACCACTCCATAGCCACTGGCCTCTCCATTCTACCACTCTGGTAAGCTTCTCGGGGTGAGAAGGAAACCTTTCCATCTTCACAGTCTCGGGCCTCTCCACTTGAGGTGAACTGCCCCTACAGGGTCCCACTCCCCTTGGAGGGTTCCTGGACTTCCTACCCTTAGGCTACGTACTCCAGATGATAAGAACATAAGAAATTGCCATGCTGGGTCAGACCAAGGGTCCATCAAGCCCAGCATCCTGTTTCCAATAGAGGTCAAACCAGGCCACAAGAACCTGGCAAGTACCCAAACACTAAGAAGATCCCATGCTACTGATGCAATTAATTCACCAACTCGAGCGTACAAGGGAATCCTTGTGCGGTGGTAATCTTGTACGGAGGTATTTGATGAGGATAACCGATTTGCAGTTATCCTTTCTTTTACCTCCGTCTATTATTCTTTTTATTAAGGTCAAAAATATTTTTTAGGTGCTCTTTCGTGCTTTTTTCTTAAAATCCCTTCTCCCCTGCTGCTTTTCCGACCCACTGCTAAGCTTTTGTCATACTTATCTAGGAGATCGCCTTTGTTGATTTCTCATGGGTACGGAGCTGCTCGTCCCATGGGTACGGAGCTGCTCGTCTGGACGAGCAGCTCCGTACCCATGAGAAATCAACAAAGGCGATGTCCTTGATAAGTATGACAAAAGCTTAGCAGTGGGTCGGAAAAGCAGCAGGGGAGAAGGGATTTTAAGAAAAAAGCACGAAAGAGCACCTAAAAAATATTTTTGACCTTAATAAAAAGAATAATAGACGGAGGTAAAAGAAAGGATAACTGCAAATCGGTTATCCTCATCAAATACCTCCGTACAAGATTACCACCGCACAAGGATTCCCTTGTACGCTCGAGTTGGTGAATTGTTGAAAAGGGAAAGAGGTTGGTTAGTGATTAGTGAACACTGATGCAATTAATAGCAGTGGCTATTCCCTAAGTAAACTTGATTAATAGCATTTAATGGACTTCTCCTCCAAGAACTTATCCAAACCTTTTTTGAACCCAGCTACACTAACTGCACTAAGCACATCCTCTGGCAACAAATTCCAGAGCTTTATTGTGCGTTGAGTGAAAAAGAATTTTCTCTGATTAGATCACACGGTTGAAGTCTCTAAAACCACATCCTATACTCCAAAGAGTAGGGGAGGAAACAGGTCAAAAACCTGCCAAAACTCTACATTTTTATACCTCCTGCTTCTCTTCAGCAGCTAATCACAGAGCCCACAAAGTTAAGGGCACATATCATTCTCCCCAACTTCCCATCATCACATGTAATACAATGCTCACTATATAAAACATCATCCAGTAGTTGTTTACTAGTACTACCATAACAGATTTATAAACATTTCTTTCAAACACTGTTAGCATGACATAAGAGGGTCTCCCTCACCCACAGCCTCTTGTACAGGTACCAAGCTCAAAAGGGTGCCACCTAATCGAGGTCTCCCTACATTCTCCCTCACCCAAATGTGGTTCTAGTCCCCAAGCCACCAAGTTAGGTTAAAAAAAAAAGACCCTTTGGGATCAGTGTCTTTACCTATCTCCTCTTCCGGTTCAAGTAGGGAAATAAATGGAACGTGAACACCACCAAGAACCCTCCCTCCTTTGCGTCTCCAAGATTAGCAGTAAGTTTAAAAGTACAAATACTCTGCCACAGGGAGGGAGAATTTGAAAATCTATTATACTCTGGAGACTATGACTATCTCAATTAACCTGCAGCAGGTCAGTCCTGAGGATGTATCTTCAAAAAGATCTTGAAGTAGAGGTAAATCTGAAAAGGAAACAAAGGCCATAGGTTTTTGGGGCATTTGTTCAGCTGAGGAGGCTGGCATCGGTCAGAATTTTAATTCCATCAAATTCCACAAAGCACATGATTCTCCAAACAGCAAACATTAGGCCCACATGACCTGAATCCAAAGGTTGACAAACTGAAAGACAACTCTACTCGATTCATACTGCCAACTTAATCATAATGTTTGGGGTCCAGGGCTGAAGTAAGTTTTATAACAAAAAAAGGTAGGGGGGTGGGGAAGTTCCCTCCGATTTCGAAGTGGCCTGGGAGGGAACAGGGGAAGACAGCATGGCTCAGAGCGGGCTCGGCGCGTGCAAGGTGCACAATTGTGCACCCCCTTGCGTGCACTGACTCCCGATTTTATAACATGCGCGCGCCTGCATGTGCATATTATAAAACTGGGCTTACATGTGTGCGCGCCGGATAGCGCGTGCACATGTACACCTGCGCGCAAATTTTAAAATCTACCCCTAACTGATTATATTGAAACATTCCCGGTTAGGTTTTAAAGTTATTGGGCTACATATAGCTGGATTACTTTAGGCGAGTTTATTCCGCCAAAAATCTGGCTCTCTCAATATGGCCCCCTGGATTCCTTAATTTATATGAAATGCAAAGCTCTAGTTACTTGAAAACATCACATTCTATGCACAAAGCAGCATTCAACACTGTTTCGAGACATTCTAACTTAGTATGGCCTGAAAACGAAGCTTTATATATGTAGAATTATGTGCAGCAACAATTGACTGCTTCGCACAACCATATGAAGGATGGGAAGGCAGTATATAAATGTATGTATAAATAAATAGTGTTCCGGCCACCTCTATTACTTCACTTCTATATATTTCTCGATTGCTAATGATGTTGTAGTTTTTAAGTAAATAAATCTGACATTTTAAAATTATTGTACAACATAGTATGATATATCAAAATTAGCTATTCAATATAAATGTAAGGATTTTTTTTTTTTTTTACTTTTTTTGGTAATATGGGGGGTCATTTTTTTAAAAAGTGCTCAGGAATTAATTTTCAGAGGGGAACTTTTCAGCAGGTGAAAAGTCAGCGCCGTAAAGATGGTGCAGGGATTTCTGGAGGAAATCCCTGTGTATTGTTTGCCAGATCCTCTCTGTCTCTTTACAGCTTGGGTCCGTTTATCTGCAAAGGAGGAGAGAGATTTTCAAACCAATAATTTTACATGGGAAATTGTTTCGGTACCTAAGTTAGAGTTGGTTCAGAGGGTGGCTACTAAAATGATCAGTGGGATAGACTGAAAGATCTAGCCATCTGAGAGGAAAGATGGGCTGGAGAAATAAAATAAAGGTTTCCATGCATAGGAGGTGGACCTTTTCCAAAGGAAGGAAGGCCATAGAACAAGGGGTCATGGGACAACAGTGAATGGGAATAGGAAATATTGCTTTACAGAGAGAGTAGTGGATGCATGAATCAGCCGCCCTGTGGAAGTGATGGAGAAGAGGACAGTATGTAAATTCAAGAAAGCCTGGGATAAACGTAGGGGATCTCTGAGGAAGTGGCAGGGATGAGCCATAATGGTCTTTTTCTGCCATCATGTTCCTGTGTTTAGGTAAACCTGTTTGAAAATTGACCTTAACATCACCTGAGCTAAATTCAGACTAGTGACAAAGCACAAAAAAGGCCCAGTATCCCTGTTTTCATTCATGCCATCAAGGCTTGAAACAATCTAAAACAGCCCTGAATCTGTGGCCAAGTATTTTCTTATGAAGTAGGATTGAAAGCAATTTTCTCTGTGCATGGAAGGAAGGAAGGAGTATAAGTAGACAAGTCCTCTAAAACAGCTCTTTATTGCTTCTAAGATCTATGCATTTGCAATCTCTGATATTTCTTTTCCATTCTTTCGCTTTTGTTATGACTATGAAATGCTACAATCTTGAGTGCTGGTTCACTAGACGTTTCAGGTGATTGGAAAAGGCTACTAAATAAGTCAATCCTGTTTATAGCAAAGGAAATGAAAAATAAACAAACGCCTGATAATAAATGGATCTGCTCTGGATATTTATTATGCTTCTTGCTACATGAGCTATGGATTTTCCAGTATGCAATTGCAGTAGGCATTCATATTTAAATTTTAGTTATTCACATTCAAACGAAGCTAAAACAAATTGTGAAACCGATGCCCTTGCATTCAGTTATTGGTTGAAGTCTAAAATATATTTTATATACTTAAGTCTACCGGATGCAATGGCTTTGTGTGTGGGCATAATACATAAAACACAACGAAAAAGCTTCCAATTTACATGGAACAAAACTAGCAGTTTTCTTTTGTAAAACACAAGCAATGCCTTTTCCCTTTTGTCCTCACGTTGGTAGTGCAATAAAGGGGGCTTTTCATTTTCTGTCAACATTTTCCCTCCATCAGTGTAATAACAACTCCTCTAGCAGATAACAAACCATTTTAAAAGCCTTTAAGCATTTCATTTGTATTGGTCTCATGTTTAGTCAGTGGCTTTTGTAAAATTGATGAATATTGTCTAAAGGCAAGTGCAGACAGGCAAACAGATCTGTATCTTCTATAATCCATTTAGCCTGACATACACATGCAAGGGAACTGTTTTACCTCGATCCTTTCAGGGCTGATGAAAAGTAAATGTAAGCAAAGTCATGAACTTCTGTGTTTGGAAAGAATCACAGCATCTACTGATAGAAGGTAATTTATACTCCCCCTTTCCACAGCGTAGTGCGGATCTGAGTAGGCATGCATCCCGGTCAATAAGCAAAACCAGGGATGGCATGCTCATTAACGGCCCGTAGTCACACTGCTTCTGTACAGTTCATTCACAACTGTAACAGACTACCTAGATTTACATTAGGTTCATGCCTCAAAGACCTCATTAATCACAAGTATTGAAATAAAAGGAAAACATATTTCCAACACATTCACCTATCATTACTTTTATTTTTCAGGCAAGAACACCATTAAACTCATTTTACTTGTTTGGATGTTTGAAAACAATATTTCAAACTAGTGCTTGAAGTGCATGGTCAATAATGTCTGGTGCTACACTGTAATTTCCACATTCCCTTCAGAAGACAAATGAACATTATTACAAAAAAATTGCCACTTTCATATCTTTTTGTCACACTGCAATTTATGTCTTCTCTCCTTCCTTGTTCCTATTACACAATTTGAGGTGCATACCTGGCAACCCTCTACCTCATTCATACATGGAACAACAGTATGTATCCATTTGTAAACTCCACCACCAGAAAAACATCTCGGAGAGGGACATTTAAGATGGCGCTCATCCAAAATCAATCATCAAAGTGAGTTCCATTGTACTTGCATCTTAATTGAATGTTTTCTTTTCTTGGTTTCCTTAAATTGGTGAAATGAAGAGTAAGATAAAAACTAACCTGCTGAACATCTGAATCCCATCTCCGAGGCTCTAATATCTGCTAGTGACAATGCTTCCTGAGGGATTCTTCTCACTTAGCATTTCTTTTACACTAACTCCTGTCCCAGATGGTTTTGGAGTCAGCAAGGTTGGAGAAGGAACTGCTAAGGATTCAGTGAGAATGAGGTTTGGAGCACAGATACATGATCCAGTGACACGGGACAATGTTGGCCAGTTAGAGGTGAAATTTGAATGGCTAGAGTCCATACATGGGTCAGGGTCTTCTATAACTGGAGAGTGTTGCCTTGGAGGTTGTGCAGGTGAGCACACTGAAGACTGTATCCATCATGAATGCCACTTATGGAGCCCTGGGATAACTGCCTGCATCTCCAAGGAGTGTATCCCTAGATGGCCTGGATCGAAGATGCGTTGGTGGGCTATGTTTCTCAGCTTTGTCAGTTCACAGTTGATGGAGAGCCCAAGTTTCATTCCCAGAAAACCTGGCTTAAAGATTATAACTGTTATTAAGATACCAGGATTATATGGCTTTAATAAAAGGTAGTATTTCACTATTAAATAAGATTGAGATAGTTACATGAACTTACATTTTTTAAAATCTCTTCAAGTAAAATCTATTTGGCTTTAAAAAATGATGAAAAAATATGTCCTGGATATTCTTAAAATACCTCCTGAAACCATGCTGCTACTGCTTTATATTCCCATATCTAAATGCCAAATCAATCTGACAGAATAAGATATGGGTATATTGATTTTCAGTAAACGTCTGTACGTATCTGCATTGCTAGAAAAACTCAGGAGATATTCCAGACTAACTTAACTAGCATCATTTGCTCTTGATCTAGTTAGAGACTTGGTGCTACATTTGTTCTTTAAAGAGTATTTTATAGATTATCGAAGGTTGCAGAGTTTCTTTAATGACAAGAGTTTAAAGCCCATACCTGAAACATGAAAGCTTTCAACCTCTTTTTATCCCACCATCTTTCTCATGCTCCTGATCACCACCATGGAAAGAGCTTGGACAAAAGTGCTCTTTGCATTGCTTGCCATCAAACCATTCTATTTTTGTTTTAAGATTTGTTTGCATTGTAAGGATTGGCGTTTTTGGCAAGGAGGATGTTTATCTGTAGATTATTTTATTAATAGATGAGTTATGTTTTATTTTTATTGATTTATTGATTTACTATTTTATTGATGTTTCATCAGTAGATTGTTTAATTTGAGTTTGTTATTGTCAGCTGATTCTGTGTTTTTCTATTTGCCAAGTTTGTACTGGATGAACCATTTTATTGTAACTTTCCTTGAGATCTCATATGAATAAAGCAAGGAATCAAGTATGAGAAATAAATAAACTAAACCAATGTGATCTCTTCCATTGCCAGGGCCCACACCATGATGTTAGGCTGCCTAAATGCCACCCAGTAAACCCTGTGATTTCCTGGAGTTATCTAGCACCATGCTTGCCACCAGCCAACTGTCAGAAATTGATGCATTCCAACTACTTCCCAGGTGCTCCCAACTCCTGCTCCACATGTGGGGATAGGGGCAGTGAACTCCTACATTTCTAACATCTTGTTGCACTTGGAGGTGGACCCTTGTCCTGGAGCAGTGGAGAACGGCTCCCTGGTCAGACCCAGGAAGCACCTGCCACCAGGTGGCGGAGCACAGGAAGAGACAGAGACTAGCTGGAGCTTCACCACTGGAAGCCCGTGGTCCCCCGGGTGGAGCCCTTGGGGACCCTGGCCACTTGGACTTAGGTGGGCCTCGCAGGGTCTCCCTGATAGGAAATATAAAGGTGTGCCCACCACGATCAAGGGTGTGCGGTCGATGTCTTGACTGAAGGCCTGAGGGATCAAGGAAGGCCAGTACAGTGTCTGCGATGACAAGGCTAGGAGCAGGGCCAGAAACAAGGAGGCGTGGTCAAGAATAGCCAAGGTCAAGTTCCAACAGTCCGAGAGAGGTCAGCCAAAGCAGGGGTCAAGTTCCAAGGATCAGTCCGAGAGTAGTCAGCCAAAGCAGGTGTCAGGTTCCAGAGATCAGAAGTAGTCAAGGAGGCAGGCAAGGCCATAATCTGGGCAGCGATCAGCATGGTCAAGGAGGCAGGCAAAGGTCAGTACCAGAGCGTCAGTCCAAGAGGTACTACCTGGGGGAAGCAGGAACAGACAGACGCTGGAACATGAGCACGCTGGAACAAGGCTAGAACACAAGGATGCTGGAACAAGACTGGAACAGGCTATGAGACACGGAGGCAAACTCAGTACACACACGGTGTCGACCTGATTGCCAAGGCAAGGAAGTGCAGGCAGGCATTTTCTTTAGTAGTACTTTTAATCAGGGCATGCCGCGGAGCTTGGTCCCGCCCCTGGCCTTATAAGGGATCGGGTGGTCCATGTGTGTGTGCCCAGGGGCAGGGCCAATGCCACGGAGGATGCCGAGCCCCGTCGTGAGGCCTGGTACACTGAGGAAGGCCTGGCGACCACCACTGCGGGACGCAGAGGCCTGGAGTAGCTAGCAGCAGCAGCTGGGGAGGCCGACCCAGGACCTGCAGTGGAGTTCGAAAGGTGAGCAGGCCCGTGCGCGGGCCAAGCGCGGAGAGGGTGCGTAACGGTACCCCCCCTTCTAGGCCTCCCTCTACGAAGGCGAGGTTTTTCAGGGTGAGCCCTATGGAAGGCTCTAAGGAGGTCCTTGTCAAGGATATTGTGGGAAGGTTCCCATGAGTTCTCCTAGGCTCCGTAACCCTCCCAGGATAAGGGTATTCCCATCTGCCTTGATGCTGACGGACGTCGAGGACTTCTCTTACCTGAAGAGTTGTATCAGGTTCAGTGGAGTTCGGAGGTGGTGACGGATCTCTTCAAGAAGGCCAGGATAAGACTAGCGGCTTCAATAGGGAAACATGGAAGGTGTTATGAATGCCCATGGCATGTGGCAATTGTAACTGGTAGGACACTGCTCCCACTCTCCATAGGACTGGGAATGGGCTGATGAACTTCAGTGCCAAGCGGTGTGAAGGGAGTTGCAGTCTTATATGACGAGTGTTTAGCCACACTTTCTGGCCTGGACAGAAGAGTGGAGCGGGACATCTGTGGGCATCTGAAGTCCGTTTGGAACGTTCAGCGGCCTGGTTGAGGCATTCCTTGACTTGGTTCCACACCTGAAGAATGGTGTGAGCTGTAAACTAAGCGGCTGGTGAGGGAACAGAGAGAGGTACTGGCAGCGGTAAGCGTGGTTGTCGACCAAACACCATGGAAAATGGCGATACATCGGTGGCAGCAGAAACATGGGTATTTTGCAACAGAGGCAAAGGCAGCAGATCGGCCCAGTTGTCCTGCAGGTCGTTCACATATGAACGGAGGAAGGTCTTCAGGGTCCAGTTGGTTCTTTCTGCTTGGCCATTGGCCTGGGGGTGACTAGAGGGCATTCCATGAAGTTAGCAAGTAGCACATTTAAGACTAATCGGAAAAAATTCTTTTTCACTCAACGTACAATTAAGCTCTGCAATTTGTTTCCAGAGGATGTGGTTAATGCAGTTAGTGTAGTTGGGTTCAAAAAAGGTTTGGATAAGTTCTTGGAGGAGAAGTCCATTAACGGCTATTAATCAAGTGTACTTAGGGAATAGCCACTGCTATTAATTGCATCAGTAGTATGCCAGGTTCTTGTGGCCTGCTTTGGCCTCTGTTGGAAACAGGATGCTGGGCTTGATGGACCCTTGGTCTGAACCAGCATGGAAATTTCTTATGTTCTTATTAAGAAAGGTGGAAGGAAGGGAAAATGAGTACTGGCATGCTTAAAAGGTGAGGTGAAAGAAGCCATTTTAGCCAAAAGATCTTCATTCAAACATTGGAAGAAGGATCCAACAGAGGAAAATAGGATAATGCATAAGCATTGGCAACATAAGAACATAAGAAAATGCCATACTGGGTCAGACCAAGGGTCCATCAAGCCCAGCATCCTGTTTCCAACAGTGGCCAATCCAGGCCATAAGAACCTGGCAAGTACCCAAAAACTAAGTCTATTCCATGTTACCATTGCTAATGTCAGTGGCTAGGTAAATGTAAGACATTGATAAGACAGGCTAAGAGAGAATTTAAAAAGAAGTTGGACCTAGAGGCAAAAACTCACAGTAATAACATTTTTAAATAAATCCGAAGCAGAAAGCCTGTGAGGGAGTCAGTTGGACCGTTAGATGATCGAGGGGTTAAAGGAGCACTTAGAGAAGATAAGGCAATCACAGAAAGATTAAACATTGTCTTTGCTTCAGTGTTTACTGAAGAGGATGTTGGGGAGATACCCGTACCGGAGAATATTTTCATGGGTAATGATTCAGAGGGACTGAACCAAATCACGGTGAACCTAGAAGATGTGGTTGGCCTGATTGACAAACTGAAGAGTAGTAAATCACCTGGACCGGATGGTATACACCCCAGGGTTCTGAAGGAACTAAAAAATGAAATTTCAGACCTATTAATAAAAATGTGCAACCTATCATTAAAATCATCCATTGTACCTGAAGACAATATTTAAAAAGGACTCCAGGGGCGAGCCGGGAAACTATAGACCAGTTAGCCTGACTGCAGTGCCAGGAAAAATTGTGGAAAGTGTTCTAAATATCAAAATCACAGAACATATAGAAAGACATGGTTTAATGGAACAAAGTCAACATGGCTTTACCCAAGGCAAGTCTTGCCTCACAAATCTGCTTCACTTTTTTGAAGGAGTTAATAAACATGTAGATAAAGGTAAACTTATAGATGTAGTGTATTTGGATATTTAGAAGGCAGTTGACAAAGGTTCTCATGAGAGGCTTCTAGGAAAAGTAAAAAGTCAAGGGATAGGTGGCGATGTCCTTTCATGGATTACAAACTAGCTAAAAGACAGGAAACAGAGAGTAGGATTAAATGGACAATTTTCTCAGTGGAAGGGAGTGGGCAGTGGAGTGCCTCAGGGATCTGTATTGGGACCCGTACTTTTCAAATATTTATAAATGATCTGGAAAGAAATACTATGGCTATGGTTAAGGACTTGAATCTTAAAGTGGTTTTCTTGGTGGCTATTTGTTCAGCAAGAAGAATTTTGGGGCTCCAGGCACTGTCATGTCAATATCCCTTCCTATCAATGTCAGATTCAAGGGTAACTTTAAGCATGGTGCCTTCTTTTTTTCCTAAGTTAGTCTCAGCATTCCATCTTAGTCAGACAGTGGAACTTCCAGCTTTTCTAGATTTGGATTCCTCTACACCTCACGCGGGAGAGCTTAGGCTCTTAGATGGGAGGCATGCATTATTGAGGTATCTAAAGGTCACATGATTTTCGTAGATTGGATCTCCTCTTTGTACCGTGGAATGGTCCAAAAAAGGAAGGTAAGGTATCTAAGGTTACAATTGTGTGGTGGCTGAAGGAAGCGATCATGTCGTCTTACATTTCTAAAAGGAACCCACTGCTGAGGGGTTTAGGGGCACACTCAACGTATTCTCCAGTGACTTCCTGGCCTGAGACACAACAGGTGTCTCCACATGAAACTTGCTGGGTGGTTACTGGGAAGTCATTGCACACTTTTACTAGGCATTATCACTTGGATGTCAGGACTCCAGCTTTCTTGTGCTTTAGTGAGAGTATTCTATGAGAACTCTCCAGGTCCCACCTGAGTTAAGGGGAGCTTAGGTACATCCCAGGAGTCTGGACTTATCTGGGCACATACAGGGAAAGGAAAATTGGTTCTTACCTGCTAGTTTTCATTCCTGTAGTACTACAGATCAGTCCAGAGACTGCCCATTTACTGGGGGGGGGGGGGGGGGGGAGTCCGCTGCTCATACTGATGCTTTGTAAATAGTGTGACGTTGTTGGAGGTTTTCAATGCTGACCGCTTATGTTAAAATTGAGAAACAATTTTTCCATTGTCTTTTTGGGTGACTTCACCTTCTTCTGGCTTCTTGGAGGGGAGAGAGTTTGCTTAGAAACTTGCTTAGAAATTTATGGTTGTTGCTGTCATCTTGGCTAGGATACAGGACAATTCTGAAGGTCTTCAGGTGGCATAGTGGGTTATGTACAGTGTCAGTGATACTTTCTCTGTCTCCATCTGCTGGCAAGGAGGCAAAACCCAGGAGTCTGGACATCTGTGGTACTACAGGAATGAAAATTAGCAGGTAAGAACCAATTTTCCTTTCTTAACCATCCTTCTCTTAGATTTAGACGGCTCCCAAGCCTGCTTCTGAGGCATCAGTCTGCACCGTGAAGCATTTGCTGAAGTCTGGACTTATCAGGACCAGTTCAGAGAATAGCGCCTCTTTTAGAGCCTTGAAGTTCTTCTCTGCTTCAGCTGACTACTGGAATTTCTCTGGTACTTTGTACAACAACATCCTTGTGAGAAGCTCCACCTTCTCCAAGTAATTGGGGATAAATCTTCAGTGGTATCTCATAAGGCCTAGGAATGCTCTCACTTTCACTTTTGTTTGTGGGACTGGTACCTGGGGGATCTCCTCGATCTTCCTGCTCTGTGGATGGACCTTGCCTTTCCCAAGGGTGTAGCCAAGATACTGAACTTCTTGCCCTCCTAGCAAGCATTTCTTGGGGTTAGCCGTTACTCCTGCTTTCCTCAGTCTGGTTAGCATAGCCTGGAGTTCATTTTTATGTGTCTTACAATCTAAGCTGTAGACTATGATGTCATCCAAGTACGCAGCTGCATACCTGTGATTGGAGCAGGCAGTCAACAAAGCATTAAAACATTGCGGTGATGCCATGGAGACTAAAGGGAGAACGGTAAACTGGAAAAGTCCACCTGGCATCGAGAATGCAATCTTCTCCTTTCCTGTTCACTTGAGAGGCACCTGCCAATATTCTTTTGTAAGGTCCAGGGTAGAAATGAACTGGGTTGATCCCAGATGCTCAATCAGTTCATACACTCATGGCATTGGATACACATCCAATGTTTTGAAACCTCATTGACCTGTTTAACGCCAATGCAGAACCTTATCCTCCCACCTGGCTTCAGCACAAACACTATGGGTGAGGTCCAATCACTGAGACTCATCTATAACACTGAGCTGGAGCAACTCCTCTCTCAATGACACAGTGGCTGGCCTCGGGAATCCAATAGGGTCATCGCTATACCGCAACTCCAGGAGGTGTACAACCATGCAGATTCAAGAAAATCTCTCTGTTTTGCCCTACCAGCTGCTTTAAGTCACAGCTGCTCTCTGAAAGGAACCTGGGCTCAGTCCATTTCAGGTCCGACCTCTGGGACAAACTCTCCTTCTTGTATCACTCCATACTCCTGTACAACCCACTTCTTCAGGAGGTTTAATTGGTAGATTTGAGTTTTCTTTCAATTTTCTGGCTGGGCTATTTTGTAATCCATGGGCCCTGTTTTCTCCAAACTTTCATAGGGTCCTTGGCCAATGGGCTAAGAACTTGCTTTCTGAAGATGGGAGGAGGACAAGGACACAGTGCACCACCTGGAATAGTCTTTGTATCATGGAGCAATTGTAAGCTTGGCTTTGGATACCCTGAGCCTTTTCTAGGCATAGGCGGGCCATCTCCCTAGCCTTTTTAAAGTGATTTTGCACTCAGAAAATGTAATCAACAAGGTTTTGCCCAGGGTTCCCTTTGTCTTTCCAAGTCTCATGAGCTATGCCCAAGATTCCTCTCGGTCTCCTCCCATACAGTAACTCAAAAGAGGAAAACCCTATCGAGTTTTTACATACTTTGCAGATAGCAAAGAGCACATAGGGTAGCAATGCATCCAAATTCTTGCTGTCTTCATCCACAAATTTCCTCAACATTTGTATGAGCATCAGTCTGAAGTAATCAATAAGACCATTGGGATGCGGTGATACCCCAAAGTACGTAGAGTTTTTATCTTGAGCACGGTGCAAAGTTTCATTACCTTGGACATGAATGGAGTTTCCTGATCCATAAGGATCTTCTTTGGCAGCCCAAGCCATGAAAAATCTCCATTAGGGCAGTCGCCATTAGGCGTTGTCCTGTTGAAGCATGTGCCAGCAGCCCGGCCAGCCCACACAACTTACTACTACTTGGGAGAGCAATTAAGTATAAAACCCCTAAAAAAAAGCTAGTTAAAGGGGTTTTAGGGGTTGGGGAGGAGAGGGAAAAAGGAGAGCAGGGTAGGTAGGGAGTTAAGGAAGTTCCCTCCCAGTCTACTCTTTTACTGGAGCAGACTGGGAAGGAACTGGGGAAGGCCCTATCATGTCACCACATGCTTCTAAGAAAATTACCCTCCCCTTGCACATGAGTCAGCACCCACATGCGCCGATATCGAATCGGGTGTGCACGTGCGCCTCGGCGTGCACGTTATAAAATTAGCATCTCCACGTACATGCGCTGGGAACTGTGCGTACACAGACACCCACACGCCGACTTAAAAAACTTACCTTGCTCTTCAAAACCTGGATTGAAACAAGGAACCGCTAACTTCACTCGCATACCATCACCATACTTCAATTGTCATTTGTTATAGAATTGCATCAATTTTGCTGCTCTGTAAATATTCTGCTGTTCAGTTATCCCCCCTTTCCAAATCCCAGTTTTATTTTCCCTGTTTTATTGTAACTTTTGTTCTCACATCCTTGCTTTGATTTACTATGTTTGAATTCTCTCTTTTTACACACTTTGTTAATTGTAAACCGGTTTGATATGATTCCTGTCATGAAAGTCGGTATAACAAAATAATAAATAAATAAATAAACAAACCTTATCATTTGATGGAGTTTTAATTTTTGTTTAACCGTTTGTTATTATTTTATTTATTTTGCCCTTTGCACTGTATGGTTTGTCTTTGGTATTTATGTGAATTTGATAAGTATGATCTGTGTTTAAATTGTACACCGCCTTGAGCTGTATGGTCTAGCAGTATATATATATATATATATATATATATATATATATATATATATATATATATATATATATATATATATATATATATAAAAAAGAATAATTAAAGCATTTTATATCTGCAGGTGGACAGTTCTACACAAGTGAGATTGTGCTATTAATTTTTTCTTTAAGAATGATTTAGTAAGGGTTATCAGAGTGACTAACGTTTTATTTAAACCATTCCAGGGGAATCTTGCTAGCTTTTCATGTTCTCTGCTTGTTAGCACTTACGAAAGCACAGCCTTTAAACACTTGTTCATCGCCTGTGGTGAACATTTAATTGTCAGTGTCTCAATTTGTTGCCCAGGTTCTATTATAGCTGTTGCCAGTTGTTTACATACAACACCCCAAAAGGAATCAGCAGTCATTCTGTACTGCAGGGAAGAACATGAACACTTTTTTTTTTCTTTTTTTATAGCATTCTTACCGCTTTTATGGTAAGTTTATGTACCTTCTCCAGTCTTTATAGCTGTCAGATTGATTTAATCTCTGTGAAGCCTGTGACTCATCAATGCTTTGTTACAACACAATAAAAGCATCTAATTATAAAATACTGCCAGCAGTGTTAATAGAAAAACTGTTTGCGCTGCTTATATTCTCTTATTATTGCTATGCAGCCGTATATTTGAGTGAATGAGACTGTCACATAAACATTAGAATCTTCTCACTTTCAACCACCACAGATCTAAGACGTCTCCAAGAGAAATGTTATTTAGGATGGCAACCATCCAAATATCCAGCCAGAAAAGAAGCCTGAACTAAAGCAGACAAAATGGCATATTGGCACATTCTTATTACTGATATTATTATCAACGTCCCTGGTTTCCTAAGGCACATTCTGCAGCCCAGGAGAGCAAAGCATGGAGCAAATTTTTCAAGATGCTATGGCAGTAATGTGACAAATTTGATTATTATTGGACACAGTTTTGTATGACACAGTATTCATAAATAAGCTTACTTTAATTGGAAATTGTTCATTTTGTTCTTAAACAATATTTTAACTATATATATATATAAATAAACAAACTTTACCTTGTTCATAGAAACTGTTTAACAAGAAAAGACCTAAAGAGTTTAATGGTGAAAAGAATTAAAACACAGTGTGCTTTCTTTTTATATTATTTTGGGAGAAAGTTCTCATCTTCTTTCCATATATATAAGTTTATGTATGCAAATGTTATGTTCAGCATCAGCAGAATGTGTCACAATATAACTTAACTAGCTAAAATTAATAAAGACAAGTGCACAAAATAGAAATACAAAACTGATGAAAGATATGTAAAAGGAGATATAACACAAATAATGTTTACTTTTAATAAAAATAGAAAATACTACAGATACTACAGACACATTCAGAGGAATTCAAAGCAAAACTGACATCAGTAAAGAATTATGGCCTTTATAAGTCATGAAAAGCCTAACAAGTGGAGTTGATTTGTACACTGCAGTGCTATTGTGTTCTGCGGCCGCGGATGGCCGCGGCCGCGATCCCTTACCTCACCCGCGACAGCGGGGCCGCTGCGGCAGCATCGGGGGGGGCCACAAGAGTCCGGCCCCAATCTCCCCCACACACCGGCGCGGACCTCCGCAGGGGCTGCCGGGCTGAGAGGCGTCCCTGCTCCTCCCTGGTGGCGTCGGGCCGCTTTACTCCGTGGCCGGGAATCCAAGATGGCTGCCGTGTTCCTAGGCACGAGGCCACGCCTCCTTTCAGAATTTAAAGGGACCTCGTGCCCTAAATTGATTACACCTGCTCCTAATGGGCTAGGCACAGGGGAAGCATAAAAGAAGACTTCCTCCGCTCACTCTTCGACTTGGCAACGTGTGTGTTCAAGGCTGCTTGCTTCGGTGAGTCTTCTGGTGCTTCAGATTCTTGATTCCTGGTTCCTGCTTCTTCTTGGTGATTCCTCGGTGTGTGACTCTGGACTGGCAAGTGGTAATCCCTCGGCGTGTGACCTCGGACCGGTAAGCAACAACCCTCTGGCACTCGACCTTGGACTTCTTCTGGACTATCGTCTCCAAGGGCCCACCTAAGTCCCAGCAGCCCAGGGGTCTATGGGCTCCTCCCGGGGGGACCGCAGGCTTCCAGTGGCGAAGACCCTGTTGACTCTTCACGACCTTCTCAGTCTTCAGTGCTGAGGGTCAGCCCGTCCCATCTTGGGTTCTGCCTCGCCACCCAACGGGGGAACCTAAGGAGCCACCTCCTAAGGTTCACCATCCCCCCGTCAGACCAAGGGTTCACAATCCTGATCATAACAGCTATCTGCAGTGTAAAAATCTACTCCTTTTCATCACTTATAAGGGCTATAATTATTTACTGATGGTAATTTTACTCTGAATACCTTTGAATCTGTCTGTAACAACACCCCCCCAACCCCCCTCCCAAAAACTCACCCCAATTCAAAGTGCCCCTCTAGAGTGGTACATATATAGAGAGTGTCAGACTGACTCTATACAAAGGTTCTCTCTCAAATAACTCAAGGCAGTGCTTGTTGTGGAAATGAACACAAAGTGTGATAATACAGAGTGCATCTTGGAAATGGCCTATGCAATGTGATGGCTTGGAAATTAGCCTAACCACACCCCATTTTTATCATGGGCACTAGGGGTTAGCCGGATAAACCTATGTTTAGGCATGTTCAGTAGTGCATCCACACAATTGAATATAGCTGGCTAACTTAAATACTTAGCTAGTTAATTATAGCCAGCAAACGTAAGGACAGCTCTTTCACCCGATCAGATTTATAACCGGCTAGCTCTGAATATCGAATTTAGCCAGTTAACTTACCCGGCTAATGCAACTCCTCCCCAGAACACCCCCACTTTATCTGGCTAAATTCTAACCTCCTAAAGTGTTAGCCGGCTAAAGGCCGAATACAGCCAGGTAAGACATTTTAATGGGTAACTTTTCAGTTATCCATCTAAATGGCTTTTGAATATCAACCTCAGTATATATACACACATACACACACGCAAAAAAAAAATATGCTCAGAGTTGCCACAATGACTAACATGACAAGTTGTATTCCTGAGCCATACTTTCTGCTGGTAGCTCCTTTAAAAAAAAAAAAAAAAAAAATAAAAAATATATATATATATATATACACACACACACACACACACACACACATACATATATATACATAAAATAATACCAGAGGCTATCACCCTTGTTTCTTTGGCTAGATGGTGCACCCTATTCCACGGTCATGTGTGCTGTAGCCCATGTATAGTAGAAGCTTGGCAGCAGACTGTGGCTTTCTGACAGTCCGTCTTCTGGGGTGATTGTATACCGCTCCCAATGCTGCACTTGACATGGTTTGTTGAGGAGATCAAGGTCACCTTTAGGTCCATGCTCTTTTATTCCTGGCATAGCTGTGCTGTGAGTGGTGATGGAGGGCAGACCCATTGGGGTGGCTCTACCATGGTCTAATGTGATGAGGAGATTCGAACATGTTGGGAGGTCTGCCATAAAGGGAAGGGGGAGAGGGTGGTGGCTGCTGTATTTTGCGCATGATAGTCTTCGCTGACCATATTGGTTTGGCATGTGTGAGGTGGCCACGCTATGTGACAAAGAGGAGCAGCCAAATTGAGAATGGCCTTTGTAGTTGGCCATGTTTGAGTGGAATGAATGAGAGAGTCATACTGAGCGAGGTGAAGGTAAGCAGCCAATAATCACCATAGTACTTACAAGAATCATTGATCTCCGATATTATTCAACACGGCTGCAGCGATAAGTCTCACCATATCGAAGCCTAAATTCTCCTTTCTCCTGTTAGGAATTCTTGCAGATCATGAACGCCTCAAAAAACGCCTGCCTTCAACGTCTCATCACGGCGGAAGCTGGAGTCTACTTCCCTTTTTTTTCTGATTTTAAATCCCCTAATATGTCATAGTAGGCACGCCCATTATATTTTCAACCAATACGATTTCACTCACCATCACACACCCTCCAATATAACTTTCAATCTCAATACCTTCATCTTATGCATAGTATGCCGCCCATTTAACTTCGCTATTAAGACCCCATGGGTATACAGTCTTCCATTGGCGCGGTGGCAATCGGGAAAGACTGCTAATGCAGTCAGAGCAACGATGGATTTACAGACTGGTTACGGTTGTTCCGGCTGGTCTAAACACAGAACTTGATTTGCATGTTTTTCTGGGTTGAATATTTTTGAAGTATTCCTTTCGTTTTACAGAAAGACGAGTTCTATGTTGTGTTACGAATTTGATGATGTCATGCGGGAGTTGAGAATTTAAAGAGACGCGAGCCTCGGCTTCAATTCCTCCTCCGTTTCCATGCTGTGATGGTTGAGACGTACGGTCCTCTTTAAATGGTAGCCTTGCAAATTTCAAAGATAAGTACTCTTTCATTTTCTTGCTTTGAATTTTTCTAAAGTTATTTTTGATATTTATAGGTTAAAGACTATGTCCACGATTTTCGCATGCCCCTGAAGAAGCTATTAAGTGAAACACTGGCCGTGTTGGGCTATATTATGCTTATATTTAAAGAGTCTACCCTCTAACACCGTTTTAGGATGGAGGACTATTTTTAAGAAAAATATAAAATTATACAAAAAATACTTTTTTGAAGCATTAAAGTATGCTGAAGGTGAATGATTAGAAGACCGGTTGGTGTCTTGTTTTGAAGTCACACAACATCAGGCTTGCTGACACCTTCTTAGGCTAATATTTCAATATTGTTTTGGGTTCCAGATTTCAATTGCCCCAATATTAATTGGGTATATCACATTGGGACAGGCTAGGGAGGTACAGTTTCTAAATGCCAGAAATGACTACTTCATGGAGCAAATGAATTCCAACTCATAAAACAATGCCCAATGAGTTCCTTTGAGATATTTATTATTGTTATAAAAGACGTGAGTAAACCTCTTATTTATGAGAAATACTTAATGAACAATTAATTACTGAAGAATTTTTAAAGGAGGAAAACTTATGAACTATGCAACACAATACCGACTTATGAACTATGCATTTGCATAGTTCATAAGTCAGTATTGCGTTGGTAGTATGGACATTAAATAGAATAGGATTTCTGAAGATAAACAAGACCATCTCACACTCTAATAAAATCATTACTTATGATTTTAATATCACAGCGCACATTTCATTCACATAAAAAAAGACTTTCAAGGTTGGAGGTGGATAGTTCATGATTAAAAAGTAATCATAGCATTACAAGTCAGTAATGCATTGAAAATTTATGAAACATTCCACTTCCTCCTTTAAAAATTCTTCAGTAATTGTTCATTAAGTATTTTTCATAGAGGTTTACTCATGTCTTTTATAAAAAAATAAATATCTCAAAGGAACTCATTGGGCATTGTTTTATGAGTTGGAATTTATTTGCAAAGGAAGTGTCCATCAGATACTTTTAGGTGCATAGGATATTTTACTTCATGGAGCAGCCATTCCTGGACTCAACAAGACAGGTGCTAATCTAGATCTAAAGCCTCACTGTGACACAGGACTGGTGTGAGAGGCAACAGTGGTGGGGCCACTCGGCAATAATGATCATGAGTTAAACAAATTTAACATAATGACTGAAGGGAGGACATTAAGGAAAGCTACTACAGTAGCATTTAACTTTAAAAATGGAGACTATAATAAAATAAGGACATTTATTAGAAAAAAATTAAATGGAGCAGGTGCAAAGATTTAAAGTTTGCTTGTTAAAAAAAACATCTTGGAAGCACATGTATTCCATCCACAACTGGGCATGCAGTAACTTTCCCACCATTACCCCCTTTCCTCCCAACTTACCAATAACAATACCCTTTGCTCACCTCTACCAGCCCCGTCCACCGCAGGATGAGCTCTTGGGTTCCAGGGGCCAGCAGGGCTTAAGTGAGTGTCCTGTAAGAAGCAGTCGGACAAAGTCAGGATACAGGCAGAGGTCAGAGTTGTCAACGGGTAGGCAGGGTCTAGGTGCAGGCCAAGACTGTGGGCAGGCAGTAAGAATCAGTATCCAGGTCTGGGCCAAGGTCGGGACAGGCAGACGTCCAGAGGAATAGTAAGAATCCACATAGAGGTCAGAAACAGGAGGCAGTATCCGCAACAGAGGTGAAAACCGGGAAACAGACCAAGACAGATAAGACAAGGCAGGGCAGACAGGGTAAGTGAACAGAAAGGCAGGGCAAGGCAGGAATAAGACAAGGAGGCATGGCAAGATGACAAGGCAAGGCAGGACAATAGGACAGGGAAAGACAACAAGTTACAGAGGTATCAACATGCACTGCAAGGCAGGAGGACCTGTTGCTGAGCCGTTGAATTACTGCACAGCTGTAACATAAATCCCCAGGCTGGCTGACATCATAGGAGAGTGCCATGGGGCCTTTAAGTTGTGTTGCACGGTGCTCGTAGGGAGACCCAGGGCAGGAGCAGCATGGCAGCATCTTAGCTTTGGTAGTGTTGGAAAAGCATGACATCAGGAAGGAGCTGGCGGCATCTTGTGGTGAATGCGGCAGTTTCACGGCTGGCCAAACATTACAGTATCAATACCCATAATTTACCACCCATTACACACTCGAAAGAAGAAATCAGATATTCAGATATAAAGCTCTGTTGGGAAAACTACTTTGTTTGTATTATGCAAAATATATTTACATTAATCAATATGCAAAATAATTCAAATATGGTACATGCAAATGTATATAATTGACACAGAATTTATCTATGATCTTACATAGGAAACTGGGAGCTGTGATTATGATGCACCTAACCTACTGAAAGTAGGTGACTATTCAATATGAATATGCAGCTGTTCCACATATACCTTGTAAAGAAGGACGTTGCACTCTAGTATTATACTTTTAAGTAATAAGAGTAAATGCCAGAGAGCAGATAATATTTTAAAATGAATATTTATTGAAATAAAACTGATCAGCAGCTACATATAATCACAGGAGTAGAAAACTCCACCTGCTAATATGAAAGCACATACGAAAAATGTTGGGGAGATCAGATTTGCCAATGGAAACAAAATCCCAAATCTTTCTATAGGCTGCCTACCAGAGTCTCAAGGTTAAGAATTTTCTTATTTACCTTTTCCCTCCCACCAGAGGCTTAACCTCCTCTCATTAATTTAATTAAAAATCACTTGTCAAACTCTTTTTTGGACTTTCCATATTGGTTATGTACAGCCCTACTACAAGGTAATTTGGCTTAATGGTTAGGGCCAAACAGTGAATAGTGAAGGAATGTACCATCTTGCCACAGCACCCCCCCCCCCCTGCCTGCATATTAGTAGGTGACCCCACAAGTCAGGGTGGATTCAGGATTTGGAATTTGGAGAAAGAGGAGCTGATTTTTTAGATTTCTCTATTCTTTTTCAGTATTTGGCTCAACATTTCTGCGAACGAGTTTAGGATGTAAAGATATCAACCTGCCAATCCACACCCTGTGGTTAGTGAAGGGAGTTGCAGCACGCTGGCGTGTTTTGTCTGTGGGAGGAAGAGTGTCCAGCCTTCCTGCCCAAGAGAGAGGAGTGGGAAGCAAGATGTGTCCTGTTTGCAGTTCTTGAATCCACATCAAAGTTTGGTGGGACTGTGCATGGACAAAGCCCGATACTGAGTATGCCCCTATTTTCATTGCTGTCTAGAAGAGGGGCTATAGTTATGATACCAAACTGAAGAAAACAGCCCCATTCACTGGAACTCTGTCTCAGTAATTTCTGTTACAGTAAATCTCGGAGGGAATGGAGGAAGGCTGCGCGGCTCGGCGCACGCAAATCGCACAATTGTATACCCCCTTGTGCCCGCCGACCTGGGATTTTATAACATGAGCGTGGCTGCGCGTGCATGTTATAAAATCGGGCGTAGATTTGTGCACGCCGGGTTGCGTGCACAAATCTACGCCCGCGCGTAGTTTTTAAAATCTGGCCTTTTCAGTATATAGGCCCCTGTTACAGCAATCAACATTTTCTCCACTGACTTTCTCTCCTATTTCTATAGCAGAAATAATCTCTGTGCTGCTTTAGATGGTAACTTTTAAACCAGCATGCGGATGCACATGTACGCATGTTCGTTAGCCTGCGCCCAGGGACGCATCCATTTTATAATATATGCACGAATATGCGCGTATGTTATAAAATGGCTCGACTGCACACACACACAAGTGCATGCAACTATAAGTGGTCCTGTGCCTATGTGCACAATTGCTACTTCTACCGCGGAAGTGAGGCGATTTTAAAAGACATTACCTGGTTTCCCAAATTGATCCCAGTTTGCCCAGGTAAGGAATAGGACTTCCAAACCCCCCCTGGTTTACGAGCCTCTCTTCTGCCCTGTTAGCCCCGACCCTGTGAATCTGCCTAGAAATTTTTGTTTTACAATTTACACGTCATGCAGACGAGAAATAAGAGTTACGCGGCAGGGGACCCCAGCGCGCGCCTATGCATGTAAGTATTTACGCACTAATTTCAAGTTAAAATCCAGGAATGCCCACGCCCTGCCCAGAACTCACCCCTGTTTTTTTTTAAACTTTTCATTTGTGCGCGCAGCGGTAAGTACGCGTGTATCTGGGCAAGCTTTTAAAATCCGCTCAGCGCGCGCCGCCAGCACAACTTGTGAGGTTTGGGTGTGTGCCAGACTTTTAAAATTCACCTTTCAGGGAGCATACGCTAAAAATATCTTTTCTGGGCAGTGAATACTTTTGAGTAGGGGATTAGTTGGCAGTAAATATCCTGTCCAGAAAAGATTATTGTTGCTATGAGTAGTTATTTGATTTCATATTTTTCAAAGGGATTCAGTATGTAAAAATAGCTTATATGCATGTAAGTAGCATGTAAGAACATATGTGCTATTTATAAACATCAAGGAGGCTATTTTCAAAGGTGTTACACATTTAAATATAACATACTATCGTTGCAGTTTTCATAAGCCATTTATACGTGTAAAGTGCATTTACATGCATATAACCTATGGACAATTCAATGGCATATATTGCAGCAATTTTCAAAAGCTCACTTTACAGATGTAAAACCCACGTTTATACATATAAAGTCTTTTGAAAATTAACCCCTAAGAGTACATGTGTATTTTCAATTTTTTGTGCACATTTTATCAGGGAATAAAAGGGGTGGTCTAAGACGTTTACAAGTGGGGGTCAGAAGTACATATAGTTGATGCTATTTTGTATGCGATAAATGCTTATATATGCCTGAATTTATTCATACACTTTTACACCTGCTAATTGATTCACGTAGTTTGTTGTCTGCAGTTTTTGGGTGGGTGGTCTGGATGATCTGGTGGGAGTTCAGGGTGAACTGCTAGAGAGTCTCGGTGATCTGGTAGTAGTATCGGAGAACTGGTAATTCCAAGTAAGTATTTTGAAAACAGTATGGGCTGAATTTCAAAACATTTACACGTGTAAAATGTGAATATATGCAAATAAGTAGATTGCATTCACACACATGCTATTTTAAAAACATCAAAAATATGCGTATATTTTCAGTCTTACGTGCACATTTACGTGTAAAAAAGAAGTGGTGTAGGGGAGTTTAGGATGGGACCAAGAGCTCAAGTCGCTATTTTATAACAGACCTACACATGTAGATTTGCACATTTGCGTGATTTTACACCTGCTAATTATCTTGCACAATTGCTATCAGATTCGCCTTTTGGTTAGGTGGGAGGTCTGGATGAACTAGGAGGGAGTTCAAAGTGAAGAACTAGGAGGATCTTGATGATCTGGAGAAGGACTGGGTGAGCTGGTGGAGGTTTCGGCAAACTAGGGAATTCAATTATCCATGCACTTTAAAAAATTTACTGACTTCCATGTGCAAACAGGGTTTTAAGTGAGCAAGTTGTGATTTCTTTCATGAATAAAGTATACACATGTATATTTTTAAAATAAGTAGGAAAAGTACACGCTTTCAATGCATTGCAGATATACTGTGAAACCATACATTAACGGGCAGATTTTAAAAGCCCTGCTCGTGTAAATCCACCCGGATTTATGCAAGCAGGGCCCTCGTGTGCCGGCGCGCCTATTTTGCTTAGGCCGCCGGCGCAAGCAGAGCCCCGGGACGCGCGTAAGTTCCGGGGTTTTTTGAAGGGGGCGTGTCGGGGGCTCGGCTGAATGACGTGGCGTTTCAGGGGCGGGACCGGGAGCGTGGTGTCGGCCCGGGGGGGTGGTCGAGGCCTCTGGACTAGCCCCCGGGTTGATGACGGCGCGCCAGCAGTCCGCTGGCATGCGTAGATTTACATCTGCTTCTCGCAGGGGTAAATCTAGGGACAAAGGTAAGGGGGGATTTAGATAGGGCCGGGGGGGGGGGGGGTTAGGTAGGGGAAGTGAGGGGAAGATGAGGGGAGGGCGAAAGAAAGTTCCCTCCGAGGCCGCTCTGATTTTGAAGCGGCCTCGGAGGGAACGGAGGCATGCTGCGCGGCTCGGCGCGCGCAGACTGCCCAAAATCGGCAGCCTTGCACGCGCCGATCCAGGATTTTATAAGATACGTGTGGCTATGCGCGTATCTTAAAATCCTGCGTACTTTTGTTTGCGCCTGCTGCGCGAACAAAAGTACGCGATCGCGCTTTTTAAAAAAATCTACCTCTAAGTGTAAATTTTATAATTTTTGGATACTTCATATGCGCAGGTTATAAAATACTATCATAGATCTCCACGCCTCCATATACATGTGTATAAAGGGCTGTGTGGATTTGTTTGAAAGTTATCCTGTATATTCACATACTTTATAAAATATCTGCCTCTGTATTTAATTCTTGATGTTTATCTACAATATAAATGGGCTCTGACCGACAGCCCGCAAATGCACAGTAGAGCATGGCTCTGCCCGACGGGCCGCACATGGGTGACAGCACGTCGGTCAGAACACGTCGGTCAGAGCGGAGCCGGGAGGAAATGGAGCTTAATGGGACTCTGGAGTGGCGGGCGAGCGGCCGGCATCTTGCACACTGCATCACAGGCGCTGCGACTTCTTTGTTATCCCAGGTAAGCCTCGAGCAATATCGTAGTTTGCAAACTTCCAACCCCCAGCCCCTCCCCCGAGAACCGCACGTGAATGGCAAGTACAGTCACCTATTTCCCCGCAGCTTGAATCCCTCCCTCCGCCGCTGGGGAAGGGGGGATGTAGTAGGGACGGCCGGACCGACACGCAAAGGCACAGTACACAGGAAGGGAGGTACGCAGAGTTCCCACGTCTGCTGTGTGTTTGAGAGTGATGACTCCGTTTCCCTCCCCCGGCACCGCCGCCGCCGCCGCCTCAGGCCCTTCACGGTGCTGGGGTGGGTGGGGGGAACGGAGTGTTGTCATCAGTCAAACACACAAAAGATGTGAGAACTTTGCAAGGTCTGGCAAGAGCACAGCAAGAAAAACAGGGCGTGGATGAGGGCTGAGGGAGAGAGAAGGGGTTGTGGATGAGGTGAGAGGGGAAGGAAAGGGAAGATGAGAGGGTATGGAAAGAAAAGGTAAGAGGATATGAATGCATAAGTAGGAAGGGTAAGACGTTCTGGAGAAGAGAAAAAAAGAGAGTGGAGGAGGGCTGAGGGAAGGGGTTGTGGATGAGGTGAGAAGGGGAAGGATAGGGAAGATGAGGGGATGGAAGGAAAAGGGGAGTGGATATGAATAAGTGGGAAGGGTAAGAAGTTGTGGAGACGAGAAAAAGAGGGAGTGGAGGAGGGCTGAGGGAGAGGGAAGGGGTTGTGGATGAGGTGAGAGAGGAAGGAAAGGGAAGATGAGAGGGGATTGTTGGATTCGTGGACCCTTGAGCCGATCGGAACCGAACGGTGAACTGCTGCAAGGTAGCAGCAGTGGCCCCGACCGGGAGGCGGCAAGGACGGAGATGTGGCTGGCCCGAGGAGGGCCCTGGGAAGCCCTTTGCGACCAAGGGCTTTGGCAAGGAAGCAGGGAACGGATGGAGCTGACACAGTGGTGAGGAAGTCTTCGCCCTGGAAGCCGAGCCTCCCCCGAGAGGAGCTCGTAGGAGTTCGGCCGCTGGGACTTAGGAGATTCACCCTGGAAGCCGGAGTCCCCCCAGGAGGCGCCCGTAGGGACCCGGCCACTGGGACTTAGGAGAGTCCGCGGGGGCAGAGTCAGACTGGATCCAAGGTCGAGTGCCAGAGGGTCGTTGCTCACCAGTCCGGAGTCAAGTGCCAGAGAGTCGCCGCTTGCCAGTCCAGGGTCGAGAGCCTGAGAGTCGTCGCTTGCCAGTCCAGAGCCAGAAGCCAGGGGATCACCGTGAGCCAAACCGGGGTCAGAAGCCAGAGAATCGTCGTAAGCCAGTCCAGAGTCGGGAGCCAGGGAACACCATAAGCCAATCCGGGATCAGGAACCAAGAAGACCAAGAGAGCACAGGAATGCAGCAACTGGAAGCAGGGAAACCTGGGACCTCGTTGCAAGGCAAGGAGAAGGTCTCGGTGCAGGGTTTAAATACCCTGAGAGCGTCTGACGTCATCCAGAGGCAGTGCTGCAGTTTCCCGCGCTGGCCCCTTTAAGATCCGGGGCCTGCCGCGCGTGCGCGCGCGGCTAGGGGGCGGGGCCTAGCCGCGGAGAACGCCGGCAGCCAGCATGGCGCGGGGGTGCCGTTCTCGGGGCCTGCACGGCCCGACCGCGGCTCGGGGGAGCCCGGACTCACGACAGGACCGGAGGGGGACCGCGTCGAGGTGAGTGGCGATCCCGGGAACAGCCCGGGATCGCAACAGTACCCCCTCCCCTGTGCCCCCTCCCCGGAGGCCGGGGCTTGGCCGGATGGACCAGATGAAACTGGCGGAGGAGGTCCTTATCCAGGATGTGAGAGGAGGGTTCCCACGAGTTCTCCTCAGGTCCGTACCCCTCCCAAGACAGGAGGTATTCCCAGCGATGACGACGGAACCGGACATCCAATACCTCCTTAACCGTGTACGTGGCTCCAGGGTCAGAAGCGACATTAGAGGGCTCCGGAGGCACAGGTCGAAAGTGGGAGAGGACCACCGGCTTGAGGAGAGAGACATGGAAGATGTCATGTATGCGAAGGGTAGATGGAAGACGTAGGCGGTAGAAAACCGCGCCAACACGTTCGGCTACCCGGAAAGGTCCAATGTAGCGAGGCGCTAGCCTCATGGAAGGGATCCGGAGCTGGATGTTCTTAGTACTGAGCCATACCTTTGAACCGGGCAGAAACACTGGAGCGGGTCGCCGAGACTTATCCGCGTAAGCCTTGAACCGGGCAGCGGTGCGGTGGAGCTTCTCTTGTGTGGAGTGCCAAAGCTGATGAATCTGGCTGGCCGTCAGTTGTGCCGCTGGCGAGGAGGTAAACACTGGTAATGGTAGTGGAGGTTTGGGAACCTTTCCATAAACCAGCTGGAAGGGAGACTGTAGCGTGGCGGAGTGTCGATGGCGATTGTAAGAGAACTCGGCCCAGGGGAGAAGAGCAACCCAGTTGTCCTGCTGCTCTCCTACAAAGGCTCGGAGGAACGCTTTCAGAGTTCGATTCGTGCGTTCAACTTGGCCATTGCCCTGGGGATGAAACGCCGTGGTTAAGTCTAGCTGAACCCCAAATTTCCTGCAGAGTGCCCGCCAGTATTTTGCCGTGAATTGGGGCCCTCGGTCCGAGGCAATATGTAGAGGCAAACCATGCAGTCGGAAGATATGCTGGATAAATAGTTCAGCTAACTCAGGAGCCGTAGGTAACTTGGCAAGTGGCACAAAATGAGCCATTTTCGAGAAGCGGTCAATGGTGACCCAAACCACAGTCTTACCCTGGGACGGGGGCAGCTCAACGATGAAGTCCGTGGAGATGTGCGTCCACAGCTCCATGGGTACAGGGAGTGGTTGGAGAAGTCCCCAGGGACGACCAGGCAGGGGATTTTGCTGCGTGCACGTAGGACAGGATTGTACGTATAGGCGGACATCCTCCTTCACCCGGGGCCACCAATAGAACTCCGTCAGTAATTGAAGAGTCCGGGCGATCCCGGGGTGATCCGCCGTCAGGGAGTCGTGTGCCCAGGCTAGGACCTTCCTTCTAGCACGTACCGGGACTACCACCCTCCCCGCCGGTGCAAGTTCGGTGGCTGTCAGTTGGATTTTAGCCGGGTCCAAAATGTATTGAGGGGGTTCGGAGGTGTCCTCAATCTCAGTAATGCGTGAAAGGGCGTCTGCCCTAGTATTCTTGGCCGCTGGTCGATACCGAAGGGTGAAATCGAACCGGCTGAAAAAGAGGGACCAGCGTGCTTGCCGGGGATTAAGCCTCTGCGCATGGGACAAGAACTCTTTGTGGTCCGTGTAAACTACGATCAGATGTTGGGCCCCCCTCCAGCCACTGGCGCCATGCTTCAAAGGCCAACTTAATGGCCAGTAGCTCCTTGTCTCCGATGCCGTAGTTTTTCTCGGCAGGTGAAAACTTGCGGGAGAAGTAGGAACATGGCTGAGTTTTACCGTCCTTGGAAGTCTGGGACAGGACGGCCCCCACGGCTACATTGGAGGCATCCACCTCCACAATGAACGGGCGTAGAGGGTCCGGGTGTCAGAGGCAGGTGTCCTGGAGGAAGGCCTGTACAGCAGTTGGAGGCCAATTCCGGGCATCGGCACCCTTGCAGGTGAGCGCCGTTAAAGGCGCCACTAAAGAGGAGTAATGCGGGATAAAGTGGCGGTAAAAGTTGGCGAAGCCTAGGAAACGCTGGAGCGCCTTTACTCCCACAGGTTGCGGCCAGTTCCGGATAGCCGCGACTTTATCGGGATCCATGCGGAAGCCGGTAGAGGAGACGATGTAACCCAGAAAGGGCAAAGCTTCCTCCTCGAACTGGCATTTCTCCAGTTTAGCATATAGTCGGTTCTCTCTTAACCTTAGCAAAACCTGGCGCACATGTTGACGGTGTTCCTCAAGGTCCCGGGAATAAATCAACACATCGTCGAGGTAGACAATGACTGAGGTATACAGAAGATCGCGAAGCACCTCGTTCATTAGGTTTTGGAACACGGCTGGGGCGTTGCAGAGACCGAATGGCATGACGAGGTACTCATAATGACCGTCCCTGGTGTTAAAGGCGGCCTTCCACTCGTCTCCCGGCCGGATCCGTACGAGGTTGTATGCTCCTCTAAGATCTAGCTTGGTAAAGATGCGGGCCCCCTGCAGACGATCCAGGAGTTCCGGAATCAGGGGCAAGGGATAGCGGTCTCGTCGGGTGATCTGGTTCAGGCCCCGGTAATCGATACAGGGCCGAAGAGACCCATCCTTCTTGGCCACAAAGAAGAAGCCGGCTCCTGCCGGGGACTTGGATGGTCTTATAAAGCCTCGGTCTAGATTCTCCTTAATGTAGGCAGACATGGCCCGGGTCTCCGGCAGGGACAGAGGATAAACTCTACCGCGAGGAGGCGTGGTGTCCGGCAGCAACTCAATCGCACAATCGAAGGGGCGATGCTCAGGTAGTAATTCAGCCTTCTCCTTAGAGAAGACATCCCGGAAGGCCTGGTACTGGGGTGGCACCGTCAGCGGGGCTGCCAGAAGCGGAAGCGTCTGAAGCGGACGAGCAGGAAGACAGCGACAGGCGCAGCCTGGACCCCAAGACGTGATCTGAAGCGAGTCCCAGTTGATCACTGGAGAATGTTTCCTGAGCCAGGGCAGTGCTAAGACAAGTGGGTGAATGGACTTCTCCAGGATGAGAAAAGAGATCTCCTCTTTATGAAGAAGTCCGACCTGAAGCTGGAGTAGTTGTGTACGAGTGGTAATGGTCCCTGGGAGAGGGATCCCCTGGATGGACGATACCCGCAAAGGTGGTTCTTGAGGCACGACTTTAAGCTGCAGTTGTACCAGATCTCGGAGGATGAAATTCCCCCCGGACCCGGAGTCGATCAGTGCCAAGGTATCGAATCCCCCTCCTGGAAAACAGAGTCTCGTTGGGACGGTACATGGGGAGTTCGAAGAATGCTGCCTAGAATCAACTCCCCACTCGACTCTAGGTTCTGCTGTTTCCCGGACGCTCTGTGCAGCGAGCCAGAAAGTGCCCCTTACCACCGCAGTAGAGACACAACCCCTGTGAGCGGTGGCGCCTCCGTTCTTCGGCGGATAGCGGACCCCGACCCAATTGCATGGGCTCTTCAGGGGGGAGGACCGCTGCCGCCGGGGGTGAGGCTCGGGCCCGAGGCGGCGTGATTCGATGAGCGGCCTGCCCCTGGGCGGACCTTCACTCCCGGAAGCGGCGCTGGATGCGTCGGTCCACTCGCCCGGCTAGCTCTATAAGCTCTTGCAGATCGTCCGGTAGGTCTCGGGCTGCGAGTTCGTCCTGAAGTCGGGGTGAAAGACCCTCCAGGAATATTCCATGTAGGCTGTCCTCACCCCAGGCCAGTTCAGAGGCAAGGGTCTGGAACTCCATTGCGTATTCCTCTAGGGGGCGACTGCCCTGTCTCAACTGGAGTAATTCAGAGGTGGCCGTGGAGGTGCGGGACGGTTCGTCAAAAATCCTCCGGAAGGCCTGGACGAACTGCACAAGGTTATTCAATCGTGAATCCTGGCGCTCCCAAAGGGAGGAAGCCCAGGCCAAGGGTCTCCCGTCAAGGAGGGAAATAATGTAGGTCGTCTTGACCCGGTCCATGGAGAATTGCGCTGGCAGGAGGTCAAAGCGGATGTAGCATTGGTTGAGGAATCCTCGGCACGCCTTCGGATCTCCAGAGTACCGAGGCGGTGATGGCATCTGTACCGGGGCAGGGGAACCCGCATTGGCCTGAGACGAGGATGCTGCGGGGCGAGCTGCGGAGGCCCCTTCAACACGATCCGCCAGGCGTTGCACGGTTGACATCAAGGTCTCGAGGCAGGACTGTTGTTGTTGCAGCTTCTGGGCTATGCCCGGAATAGCCTTGAGGCCGGCAAGATCCGCCGGGTCCATGGCCTTGCAATCTGTTGGATTCGTGGACCCTTGAGCCGATCGGAACCGAACGGTGAACTGCTGCAAGGTAGCAGCAGTGGCCCCGACCGGGAGGCGGCAAGGACGGAGATGTGGCTGGCCCGAGGAGGGCCCTGGGAAGCCCTTTGCGACCAAGGGCTTTGGCAAGGAAGCAGGGAACGGATGGAGCTGACACAGTGGTGAGGAAGTCTTCGCCCTGGAAGCCGAGCCTCCCCCGAGAGGAGCTCGTAGGAGTTCGGCCGCTGGGACTTAGGAGATTCACCCTGGAAGCCGGAGTCCCCCCAGGAGGCGCCCGTAGGGACCCGGCCGCTGGGACTTAGGAGAGTCCGCGGGGGCAGAGTCAGACGGGATCCAAGGTCGAGTGCCAGAGGGTCGTTGCTCACCAGTCCGGAGTCAAGTGCCAGAGAGTCGCCGCTTGCCAGTCCAGGGTCGAGAGCCTGAGAGTCGTCACTTGCCAGTCCAGAGTCAGAAGCCAGGGGATCACCGTGAGCCAAACCGGGGTCAGAAGCCAGAGAATCGTCGTAAGCCAGTCCAGAGTCGGGAGCCAGGGAACACCGTAAGCCAATCCGGGATCAGGAACCAAGAAGACCAAGAGAGCACAGGAATGCAGCAACTGGAAGCAGGGAAACCTGGGACCTCGTTGCAAGGCAAGGAGAAGGTCTCGGTGCAGGGTTTAAATACCCTGAGAGCGTCTGACGTCATCCAGAGGCAGTGCTGCAGTTTCCCGCGCTGGCCCCTTTAAGGGGCGGGGCCTAGCCGCGGAGAACGCCGGCAGCCAGCATGGTGCGGGGGCGCCGTTCTCGGGGCCTGCACGGCCCGACTGTGGCTCGGGGGAGCCTGGACTCGCGACGGGACCGGAGGGGGACCGCGTCGAGGTGAGTGGCGATCCCGGGGACGGCCCGGGATCGCAACAGGGATGGAAGGAAAAGGGAAGAGGATATGAGTGAGTAAGTGGGAAGGGTAAGATGTTCTGGAGAAGAGAAAAAGAGGGACTGAAGGGGGGCTGAGGGAGAGGGAAGAGGTTGTGGATGATGTGAGAGAGGAAGGAAAGGGAAGATGAGAGGGGATGGAAGGAAAAGGGAAGAGGATATGTGCTTAGTTTGTGTGACAAAATCCTCATAAGATGAACAGAGGCGTCAAAGCCTTAAAAATTGTCTGGCAGGGATATTCATTTTTAAAGAAGTAGGGTGATGACTATCAAATCGCAGCAGTGTGTTACGGTCTGTGCTTTTACGGAAAATAGATGTAGTAACCCTACCACCCGCAGAGCTTTTAAGCGAGCCTTATATGTCAATCGGAATCTTCTTTTTCTCCTTCAAACTAAGGCAGTGGACACTTCCATTAATTGTATTTTACTTTTTTCCACCCATGTGCACAATATCACATCCATTTTGAAATGCCATTGGTCCATGCTGTCGCTCCATGAAATCTTTGATTGTCCCTTACGTTTTTCCTTTTGTTGCGGGAAGCACCTAAGAAATATTTTGGTTCATTCTCATTTTCAAGATGGTTCGCCCTTAGGAGCAGAGAATTTTTCTGGTCATCAACCATGTGGACAATATTCAGCGTGCTCCCATGCAATCTCCACCACCAATTTTGAACACCCTATAACTCATAAAAATTTTTCTCTTAAATTTTCCACCACTTGCCATTCACGGGGAGTATTCTACGTTTTTGGTAACTGACTTGCTACTTCCACCATGTCGGGGTGGTAATTTCTCTGAGATGCTCATCGCAAAGAACAAAAGTGGATTTTCAGATTAGACTGTCTTCATCCCAAGGGCCTAAACAATGAAATTGAGTGGCAATACTTTATTTGAAATGATTAGCTACTTTATGTTTGGTTCCCGCTACTGTATTGTTTATCCTTACCCTGCTTGGCTAGTATTCCTGATTGGTCAAAAAGATTCGCGCCAAAACAGACAGCTTTAAACACTGTGTTCTGTCAATCCCTCCAACTCTCCTTGCTGTGTCAGCTGTAAGAATTCATTCGTGCATTTAAAGGTATGTCAATCTCCCTATTTAATCCTTTAGGATCCACGTTGCTTGGAAACGTGGCAAAAACTTGAGGGATATGGTCATTCATTCTGATTTCACTGATGAGAAAGTGCGGTTAACATCTGATTATGAGGGTAGAAAGGGACATTTTCCCTGTAATAGATGTACTGTTTGTGCTCAAACTTTTGCAGGTGAGTTTTTACCATGTTTTGCCAATGGCAAGTTCAGGTTTCAAGTTTTGACAAATTGTGAATCTAAAGGCGTGGTGTATGGGTTGTGGTGTCCCTGCCCTTTTCTCTATATTGGGAAAATGAAACGGAGTCTTAAGACTCGAATGATCGAGCACAGGAGTGCTATTGTGAGAAATAGAGTGGAGACACTGGTAGTACAACACTGCCAACAGAATCATCATAGTTTTGATGATTTGAAGTTTGCGGTGATTGAGAAACCAATGCCCTGCAATCATCGAGGAGATTTTGACAGCTATCTTCTGCAAAGAGAGCAGAAATGGATCTATTTCTTTGACACAGTGGATCCTAAAGGATTAAATAGGGAGATTGACTGGTCTGTTTTTTAAATCGGATTAGTCATTTTTTTGAATCGATGATGATTACTATGAGCCCTTTAATCCTGTTAGAGTATGGGAGTTGTAGTGTTCATTAGAGAGTTTCGCTCCGGATTTCCGGTGACGTAATTTTGGAGACGCAATTTAAATCATTAGTCTTAGGTAAATAGCCACTGCCATTAGCAACGGTAACATGGAATAGACTTAGTTTTTGGGTACTTGCCAGGTTCTTATGGCCTGGATTGGCCACTGTTGGAAACAGGATGCTGGGCTTGATGGACCCTTGGTCTGACCCAGTATGGCATGTTCTTATGTTCTTCTTATGTCTAGTGCAGACATCTGAGACGCTGTAGCGCTATGTTTGAATCCTTTTAGAGACGGGTATTGTTGTCCGGGTGAGTTTGTGAATGTTATTTACAATTTGTAGTGTTGACAAATTTAGAATTGAATTTGCTTTTTGGGAGATTGGTGTGTCTAATTTTACTCTTTTTAATTGTAGGATTGGAGAATATTTTGCCTATATGAATTTAGTAAAATTCCCCTGAAGAAGAGTGATGTTCAGTTGAAACATGAATCATGTTGGGAGCAGTATTGAATGATCTAGCTTGATGGCATAAGAGACTTTTTTTCCTTGGGCTAAGTATTCCTATTTTATTTGGTGATATTTGGTGGGATATCTTGAGTGGAGATGTGTTTACAAATATAGGTTAAAATTGTGGATATAATAAAGCATATTTTGTTAAGTAAATAGAAACAAGTGACAATAAATGATTAGATGAAAAATGCTCTAAAGGCTGAATACAGCCTGTGGCCCATTGCATGGCGAGAGGCTGCAGATTATAGATTTACAGAGCTTTTACTTATGATATTGTCATTTGTTTAAATAGAAAACTTTTTTTAAATTTTATTTGTGGATATTTGGATTGGATCCTATTTGCCTCTCTGTCTGTGCTTATTTAGTTGCTTCTAGTTTTTGTGATTATTTAATCGTTATATAGATGACATATTTTTGATTTGGAAGAGGACGGAGATTCAATTTTTCTCATTTTTTGATTGGCTCAACAACTGTAGTGAGCATCTGAAATTTAATTTTTCTATTGATCCATTTACCATTTCATTTTTGGATGTGCAAGTACAGCTGCGAGATGGTATGTTTACTACATCTATTTTCTGTAAAAGCACAGACCGCAACACTCTGTTACAATTTGATAGTCACCACCCTATTTCTTTAAAAATGAATATCCCTGCTGGACAATTATTAAGGCTTCGATGCCTCTGTTCATCCCATGAGGATTTCATCACACAAGCGAAGCAGATGTTGCTTAGGTTCAAAGAGAGGGGGTACCCTCACCGGGTCCTCTGCAGAGCTTTTAAGTGAGCCTTATATGTCAATTGGGATCTTCTTTTTCTCCTTCAAACTAAGGCAGTGGACACTTCCATTAATTGTATTTTACTTTTTTCTATCCATGTGCACAATATCACATCCATTTTGAAATGCCATTGGTCCATGCTGTTGCTCCATGAAATCTTTGATTGTCCCTTACGTTTTTCCTTTTGTCGCGGGAAGAACCTAAGAAATATTTTGGTTCATCCTCATTTTCAAGATGGTTCACCCTTAGGAGCAGAGAATTTTTCTGGTCATCAACCATGTGGACAATGTTCAGCATGCTCCCATGCAATCTCCACCACCAATTTTGAACACCCTATAACTCATAAAAAATTTTCTCTTAAATTTTCCACCACTTGCCATTCACGGGGAGTAGTCTACGTGATTCTTTGCCCCTGCCCTAAACTGTATGTGGGAAAAACGACTAGACAAGTTAGAACCCGAATTGTAGAACATCGCTCTAACATTCGCACTGGCCATGAATCGGCACCCTTTGTTGTACATTAGCAGTCGGCTGGGCACTCAGAAAATGACCTGATGTTTTTGGTAATTGACCTGCTACTTCCACCATGTCTTGTGATCCGCACCCGCGGCAGCCCGCAGGCGCGGCCCCCTACCTCGTCTCCCGACCAACCCCACAGCAGCGTCGGGACCGACTGCCCTGCGCTGGCCTTCGGGCTGGCCGCTGGGATCGGAGCTGTCCCTGCTCCTCCCTCGCGGCCACTGCTGCTCTCCTCCGTGGCCCGGATCCAAGATGGCCACTGCCATCCTTAGGTGCGATGCCACGCCTCTTCACTAGATTTAAAGGGACCTCATCCCTTTAATTGCCTTCAGCTGATTCCTATCTACAAGGCCAGAGGAAGTATAAAACGAGACTTCCTCTGACCATTCCTTGACTTGGCAACATCTCCTGTGAGAGTTGTTTGAGTCTGCTTGCTTCAGTGAGTTCCAGCATCTTGATTCCTTGTTCCGGCTTGTCTTGGTTTCCTGGTTCCTGACCGGATCGGCTAGCGGTGATTCCTGGTATTGACTTCGGACTGGCAAGTGGTGATCCCTCGGTGTGTGACCTCGGACTGGTAAGCGGCAACCCTCTGGCACTCAACCCTTGGACTTCCTCCTGACCTTCGTCTCCAAGGGCCCACCTAAGTCCCAGCAGCCTGGGTCCCTACGGGCTCCTCCCGGGTGGACCGCGGGCTTCCAGGTGTGAAGCTCCAGTCAGCCCTTGCACCGTACGTTTGCTCCTTGACCTCTCAAAGGTCCATTTAAATCCCAGCAGTCCGGGTCCCTACGGGCTCCTCCCGGGGGGACCGCGGACCTCCAGCGGTGAAGACATACCTCTGTCCCTCGACGTCACGACTCTTCGTCCATCTCCACAGTCACGCCTGTCTACAGTGCCGAGGGTCCACTGGTCACATCTTGGTTCCTCCTCGCCACCCGACGGGAGAACGTACGGATCTTCTTCCAAGGCATACCATCCTCCCGTCGGCCCAAGGGTCCACAAGCCTGAGCATAATACCATGTCAGGGTGGTAATTTCTCTGAGATGCTCATCCGCAAAGAACAAAAGTGGATTTTCAGATTAGACTGTCTTCATCCCAAGGGCCTAAACAACAAAATTGAGTGGCAATACTTTATTTGAAATGATTAGCTACTTTGTTTGGTTCCTGCTACTGTATTGTTTTCCTTTACCCTGATTGGCTAGTATTCCTGTGTTCTGATTGGTCAAAAAGATTTGCGCCAAAACAGATGGCCTTAAATGCTGTGTTCTGTCAATCTCTCCCACTCTCCTTGCTGTGTCAGCTGTAAGAATTCCTCCGTGTGTTTAAAGGTATGTGATCCCGGTGCTATTTTGAACATTTTGTACCCTATTTTGGTCTAAAGTTTTGATAAACACATAATTGTTGTTTCATTCATTTTAGTTTCTTAAAATTACTTTGTCCTCCCGACGCAGCTTTCAGGCGAAACACGGGGTCTGTGTCGGGGGACCCTGAAAGAGAACTTGTACAGTCTGACTTGTGAGCAATGGAGTTGCCATATTGAAAATAAATTAAATATTTTTCTTGAATGAAATAAAAAATTTGGACCTATAAAGTCTTTGCACTCCTTTGGGGTTTGACATGAGCAGATCTACACCAATATTTTATAACCCGTACATATATTATACAATATGCATATCTTTACGCTACAACACACACGCATATGTATGAATACATGCAATGCATTGAAAGAGTGTATATCAGTGCATTATAATGGTAACTTTAAAACCAGGGCTTGAGCGCACATGCACAATCATTTTATATCGTCCGCGCAAATGAGCACACATTATATAAAATATGCCTATTTGTGCTTATGTGTGCTACTAATTTTAAGCATTTGCACGAGAAAATGTTATTCCCATATTTTCCTTAGCACTTGTTGGTTTTTACAGGTGCAAGTTAGCATACTTTATAACAGACTGAAAATGACCGGTTCTACCAGTTTGCCCAGTCTATCTCTAGGTCATCAAGATCCCTCTGGTTATTCAACCTCCCTTTTCCGCTAGTTTACCCTGACCCTTCACCCAATCAGTATCTGGCTATAAAGTGTTTTATTCTGATTTACACCTGATAAATAGCAGAAGTAAATATACACAGGTAATGGCTGTACGTGTGCTGCGTTTGCAAGTTATAAAATCACAACTTATGGCAGTAACATTTCTCATAAGTTACCTGTTAAACAGGCGTGTGGACACAAGTGCGTGCGTTCGCCAGCCTGCGCACAGGGACGCGTCTATTTTATAACATACACATATATATGCGCACATATTAAAAAAAATAGTCTGTGTGCCTGTGTGCACAAATGCCATTTCTACCGTGTAAGTTGGGGGGGATTTAAAATAGGCATGTGCACTGTCATTACCAGTTTTCCCAGTCCGCCCAGGTAAGGAATAGGACTTCTAAATCCCCCGGATTAATAGCCTTCCATCTCCTCCGCTAGCCCCGACCCTTAAAACCCCGCCGATCATCTATCTATCTTTCTTTTATAACTTACACATCATCCATGGCAGAAGTAAAGTTGCGCGACAGGGGACCCGGCCCGTACCTGTGCACCTAAGCATTTAAGCTCTCATCTCTTGGCCAGGCCCCTACATGCCCATGCCCCGCCCCTTTTTGAACTTTTCATTTGTACATGTAGCGGGAGATATCTGGGCACCCAGCTGGCTTTTAAAATCCACTTGGCGTGCGCCGGCCAGATATACTCGCGCTTCCCCTACTTGATGCCCGCGTCGGGCTTTTAAAATTCACCTTTAAGCATTTAATATTGGCCCCACCCTACAGCAACCCTGACCTGCCCCTAACCCACATAATTTTTTACACGATCATATTTCTTCACACATCCATACCTGAGGTATACGTGCGAAGTTTATAAAACAGCACATGCATGAACATGAGCTATCTGAGGTGAATGTTAAGAGTTGCTAACGTTAAAAAAGGCCCATATACGTGAATATATGGATCGAGCACGAGCAACTCATATTTAAACATCAGCAAGTTATGCAAATATATGCACGAGTGCAACAGATTGCACGATAAAAAGAGGTGGATCAGGGGCGGGTCAGGGGCTTTCTGGGGTGGGGCCAATATTTATGTGCACAAATTCCAATTTTAAAATTGGTGAACACGGCGCACATTGGGCTGCTACCTGCACATATTTACTTGAAAAAACTCGTTATAGCCAAAAACTGACTGGGTGAGGGGTCTGGATAAACTGGGCGGAGCGCAGGCTGAAGAACCAGAGGGATCTTGATGACCAAGAGACAGACTGGGCAAACTGGTGGACTAGGTAGGCAAACTGGTTATTTCCTTCACCCATGTTTTAAAATTTGCTCACGTGAATGTGTAAAAGCCAACAAGTCTTAAGGAAAGATATGCTAATAAAGTTTCTTTGTTTAACTGCTTAAAATTAGGAGCACACGTACGTGCATTAAATATATTTTAAACCATATGCACGCACTTGCATGGATGATTTAAAATTCCAGCGCATGTGTGCTTGCACTCAAATATACGTGTAAGTTAATGCACCTATGCTCATTTTAAAGTTATCATCTTTGCACGAGCATCTGCTATTTTGTGCATGCGCATCTCTTTTAAAAGTCACCTTTAAACATGCACACCTTTCCTTCCTATTAAAAAAGTATACACGCACATATTAAGAGTGAAAATAAAGTAGGACTTACTTGCATAAATCAGTGTATTTTAAAACAAGGGTACGCTGAGGAAATCACTGGTTTTATCAATTAATCCCCAGTTCAGCCAGTTCTTCTCCAGATCATCATGGCCATCCTGGTTCTTCTGCCTGAACTCCCTCAATTCACCCAGACCTCCCACCCAGTCAATACTGCACAATAAACATGTTTAATATCAAATATGTCAGATTATCAGCAGGTATAAAATTACGCGAGTAAATTGACTAATCTGTGTGTGTTTTTTAAAATAGCAATCTATGCGCATAAATGTAGGCCGCCACCTCAGAATGCCCCTAGATTGCCTCTTTTTTCATGCACGCACATGTGCACATAAAAGTGAAAATACGTGCATATTACTGACTTTTATAAAATACAGAATACGCAAGTCGAGGTTACTTATGCATACGCACATACCGGTATACAGAAATATTTACACACGCAATGTGTTGAAAATTCACCCCAATGTGTTTTATGAGTGTACATCATATGTTATATGCATTAAGAATGTATTATCCGCACATTTTTTAAATCTGGCCCTGAAACAATTACTTGCATGGAGAATTTGTAAATAAATGTTGTTCGGTTAGTATCATTTATCTTTCTTAGCCTTCCATTTATTGTAGAAGATTATTTAATTCTGCAATGATTTCCTGCAGGTCAAATGGCAATGGCATAGTGAGGTCATCATCGCTCCAATATGGATGGCATTCTGGTTTCTGGTCTGCTGGTAAACCTTTGGCAAGACGGGACTGGCACCTGAAAACAGCAAGGGAGAAAAATAAAACAGTTAGACGGCTGAATGTATTTCAGACTCTGTAGGCAGGGTAAATGTGTCGAACAATAAGAAAGAGATTAAAACTCTGAAATGAAAAGCAATCTGTTCACTTAAAGAATACTCTCTAAGCTCTCCTGTTTACTCTAAGCTTTATATTGTCTGCAGGAGGAGGAGGAGGAGGAAGAGATGACAGCGAGGGATTTTCTAGAAAGTCAATCATACAGAAAATTCAGTTTTATGGTCAACTATTTCTTCATTATCTCAACTGTTATTTAAGGTAAGTGATTAAAGCCATTATCAGATTTTAATGTATATAGGATTTCAACTTACTGCTAGGCTATTGAGATGAATTAGACTGAACTTTCTACGTTAAGATGCAGAGTACTATGCCTGCTACTTATCATTTATAAAGCGATACAAGACATACACAGCACAGTACAGATACACATAAGGTAATCCCTGCACCATGGAGCTTAAAATCTAGTCAAAATAAACATACATGACAAAAAAGAGTTGAGGACAAGTGTATTTATTGTAGAGAAGTGATCAGGAGTTAAAGCAGCATAAAAAAGGTGATTTTTTTTTTACACTGGGAAAGGTACAGTATTGGAGGTAAAATTCTTCTAAGCACAAAGGAAGAGCGGGATCTGGGGGTAATTGTATCTGACAATTTTAAGGTGGGCAAACGGGTGGATAAAGTGATAGTAAACGCTAGAAAGATGCTTTACTGCATAGGGAGAGGAATGGTCAGCAGAAAATGGGAGGTGATATTGTCCTTGTATAGGTCCCTGGTGAGACCTCACTTGGAATATTGTGTACAATTCTGGAGACCGCACCTTCAAAAGGATATAAACTGGATGGAGTCAATCTAGAGGGCAGGGCCAGCACAACCCACTGTGCAAGCCATGTGCTTGCACAGGGCAGTGGATCTGAGGGGGCAACGGCCTGGGGATACCAGCAGACAAAATGGAGAGGAGGAAGAGGGGCTGGCAGAATCCACCCTGCCAGCAACTGAAGTTGAGAAAAGGCTCCGAGCCATCTACACCATACAAGAGCCTAAGAGAGGCTTGCCTGCTCAGATTTAGGCATCTGTTGGGCAAGGGTAACCCTAACCCTGCCTAACACACAGATTCCCTGCACGAGCCGGCAGCTGCAGCGTTTCAGTGAAGCCATCTTTGGCTGTTGCGGGGCTGGTCTCACAGGAGAAGCTGCAAAATCTTGCTGCTCCTCTCGCAAGACTGGCCCCATGGCTGAGGGAGATGACGTCATTGAAACACTGCTACTATCGTTTCGTGCGGGGGATCCATGTGTTACTACATCGGATCGGGCAGGGGTTAGTGTAAACCTTGCCTAATCCAATGCCTAAATATGAGCAGACAATCCTCCCAGGCTCTTCTATGCCGCAGGCAGTCTGGACTTTTTCCTCTAATAAGGCTGATGGTGGGTTGGATTCTGCCAGGCAGCCCCGTGGCTTCCATTCCATTTTGTCCAGGAGGAAGAGCCTGGGAAGGGGAAAGAGGTAAGACTGGGTAAGAAGATGGAAGAAAGTGGGGAAAGCATAGGAAAGAGGTAGAGGAGGGGAGGAAAGAGCAGGTGAGGGAGAGGATGAGAAGCGCCTCTAGAGGAAGGGAGGGGGGAAAACTAAGGTAATGAGGAAAGAGGGTGAGAAGGAGGAAAAAGCTGCAACAGTGACTCACTAAGGGGTGAGAAGAGGGAGATGATTCTCTAGAGAATCAGGGATGGGGAAGAACTGAAGTAGTGTGAGAAGAGGGGGAATATCCAGAGGGAGGAAGGGAAGATCCTCTGCAGGGAGAGAAGGGGGGAAGTGAGGGAAAGAGCCAAGATAGTGAGGGAAAGGGGAAGAAGAACTGAGGTAGTGAGGTTGTGGGCTGTTCAGTGACCCCCATCCCACTAGAAGCCAGAGCAGAGTGGAGGCCACCTTGTGATCCCGACCCAATGGAGACCAAAATGAAGAAAGTTATTTGCTTTTTTATTTATCCCCTTGTTTTTGGAACTCCTTACTTCTCAACATTTAACTGGAGAAAGATTTCATAAAATTTACGAAAGCACTTAAATCTTATTCAAATGTGGGAAAGCTTGTACAAACAAGTAACACCTGAACTCGCCTGTACATGCCTTCTCACATTTTGTTTACACCTGGCCCGATTCTCTGCTTTTCTGGTAATATTTTATTTTTTTATTTTGTTTTATTCATTTTATTTTTAACTTATTTATGTATACTGACCCGACTTTTGGTTTTATTTTTATCATTTTATGTTTGCCATTTTTTTATATTTTATGCTATGTCTTTGCTAGTTTTAAATTGTTAGTTTTACGAATTTTATTTGTACATCGCTTTGTTTTACATTTGTAATAATTGTGATTAATCAAGTAAGACTAAACATAAACCTAAGAGCCGGGCCCATGACTTCTGGGGGAGCAAGAAGAAGAAAAGGGGTGTGTGTGTGTATGAGAGATGGAGCACATTTGTGTGTGTGTGTGTGTGTGAGACAGAAAGAGCAATTGACAGAAGTAGTTTGTGTGTGGGGGGAGGATGTGAGCGAGAGAGAGCATGTCAGTGAGTGTGAGCATGCTCGTATGTGTGGGAGAGAGGGACTGTGTGTATCTGAGAGAGGAAGCATGAGGGTGTGAGTATGAATATGTATGAGAGAAAGTGTGTGTGAATATATGAGAGGAAAAGGTTTGTGTGCTCCCCACACTCACTAATTCCCAACAATCCCAGGATGACTGGAAATCGAAATTTCTTAGGTATGGAGAGTGGGAGTTTTTTTAAAATCCTTATTAGTTTTAATTCTTTGGTGTTATTTGATGTATCTGCTGTTTTGAAATATTTTATTCATTTTTGGGAAATTTAAAAATCAATTTATGAGTTTTTAATTATTGGATTTTTATTCTTCTGCTATCTTGAAATATTTATTTTTGTTATTAACATGGTTTTATTGATGTTTTATATTTCTTGATTTTATTGTTTGATGGTTTATGATGAATGGTGATGTTTCTGTTTTTCCATTGTTGCACTGTATTCAGAGTCTAGCTTATTGTGGTTTTCACTTCAGTTTTTGTCTGCACATTTTTATGTATTCTTTATGGTCTTTTTTTAATTCTGTATTTGGGATGGTCTGTGTTCTAATGTGTAGTTTCTGTGTAGGGATTTATAGCACCTGACGTTCTGATTTCCTAATAAGGGGATATTGTTAGTTTATGACCTGGTGTAATATTGGCAGCATTTCTTTTTCATAGGTAAGATTGTTATCGTTTGAGTGCTGGCAGTTAGTGCTGATTTGATATAGGAGGTTTACTATATTGTAATTGTTCACTCATGGTTTTCTGAGGGTCAAGCCCACATCCAATACATGATATAATAGGCCTAATACCATATGGGTATTTTTGCTGGGTTTTCTGGTTAGTGCTACAGCAGTGCATGTAAACATAATATACAGATTGCTGTAAGTGATATTTTTACCTTAGAAGACTGTGCTTTAAATGTTCTTTGCAATGTAAAATCTGTTATTCTAAATGCATAATTTTTAAGTGTGTGTATATGTTTGTTTATATAGAGAGCTGGGGTGGGCAGGTGGGGGCTTTAAAGTTTGCCTCTAGCATCTAACACCCTTACACTGGTCATGGGTTGCAAAGGAGAGGGGTTGGACCTGGACAGAGGGAAATATCCGATTTTAAAATTTAGACTACTAGAGGGAGATGAATGAACTGAGGGACACGGGGAGGAGGGGAGCAGCATAGTAGTTGTTTGCACAGGGCAGCAAAAAATCTAGCACCGGCCCTGACAGAGGGTGGCTACTAAAATAGTCAGTGGTCTTCATTCTAAAGCATATAGAGAAAGGATGGATGGGCGAAAAGGTCCTTTTTCTGCCGTCATGTTTCTGTGGCTCTATGGATCTGAATGTGGCCAGAGAAGGTGTGTGATGCACTAACTCAGAGAGTATATTCCAGGCACATGGCACAGCAGGCTGGAAAGCACAGGGTTGGAAATTAGTGGTGAAGGAGAAGGGCATGGATAAGAGTGACTGGCCTGATGAATGGAATTCATGAGCAAGGGGGTAGAGAAGAGAGGGAAGATAAATAATGAGGAGCTGCAGAGTGAATGCATTTGTAGGCAGTAAAAGAAGGCTGAACTGTCTGCAGAAGTGGATGCGGAGCAAATGAAGGGACTTGAGGAAAGAGATCCTATGGTCAGTGATGTTGAAGAAGAAGCTGTGTAGTCAAATGTTGAATAGACTGCAGTGAAGAAAAGTGATTCAGCTGGGGAAGTGCAAAGAGCAAGTTGCAGTAATCTCATACGAGAGTGGATAAAGGTTTGATAGCATGTCTAGTAATGATATTATACAGGTGTTTTGGATATGTGAAAAGAAGGAGAGCAAGGCATCATGGATTAAACAGTATTTCAGAAAATGGTTTAGCTTTGTGCACTCTACCAAGGAAATTTTCAAAGAGTTATAAATGTGAATGTAACATATCATAGCAATTTTCAAAAGCCCATATACGTGCTTAAATGTGAATTTTAAAAGAGATGCGTGTGTGCAAATAACTGATGCAAGTGCAAATAGTGCATATTTACACACGTGCTATTTTATAAACCTAGAATAGAATTGGAATACTCTTGTAGAAGCCAAAAGTCCACAGCAAGCAACAAACAATGATTTGGCTAAAGAAGGAACTCTATATATGTTCTCTAGCAACCATCATACATGGCCACAGTGAGCTGAGTGGCTTATATGTACAAGCTCGTATGGCTACTGGGCTTGAATAATCATCGGTTGCGGAGAATCTTGAAAAGTGCTGCCACTAGGTGCCAAACAACTACCGTGTGAGCACTTATCTGATTCCTTGCATATACACACTCAAGTGCTGATGTGTGAATAAATATACCTGGGGCGGGCTAGAGGTAGGTTAGGGATGGGTCAGGGCCTACTGGGGTGGGGCCAACATTTACACAGATAGGTTGTGATTTTATAACCTGCGAACGCAGCACACGTACAGGTATTACCAGTGCATATTTACTTCTGCTAGTTATTAGAATAAAACGCTTTATAGCCAAACACTGACTGCATGAAGGGTCAGGATAAACTGGAGGAAGTGCAGGCTGAATAACCAAAGAGGTTTTGATGACCTAGAGATAGACTGAGCAAACTGTGAATTAACAGGTAAAAGTGGTCCTTTCCTTCACACGCACATAAGAACATAAGAATTGCCATACTGGGTCAGACCAAGGGTCCAGCAAGCCCTGTATCCTGTTTCCAAAAGTAGCCAATTCAAGTCACAAGTACCTGGCAAGTATCCAAACATTAGATAAATCACAAGCTACTATTGCTTAATAAAGAATAGTAGTTTATGGATTTTTCCTCTAGGAACTTATCCAAACATTTTAAACCCAGCTACACTAACTGCTGTAACCACATCCTCTGGCAATGAATTCCAGAGCTTAACTATGCATTGAGTGAAAAAGAATTTTCTTTGATTTGTTTTAAATGAGCTACTTGCTAACTTCATAGAGTGCCACCTAGTCCGTCTATTATCTGAGTAAATAACTGATTTACATTAACTTGTTCAAGACCTTTCATGATTTTGTAGACCTCTATCATATCCCTTCTCAGGCATCTCTTCTCCAAACTGAACAACCCTAACTTCCTTAGCCTTTCCTCATAGGGGAGCCATTTCTTGCCCCCTATCATTTTGCTCGCCTTTCTCTGTACCTTCTCCAGTCCAACTATATCTTTTTGAGATACGGCGACCAGAATTGCACACAGTACTCAAGATGCGGTCTCACCATGGAGTGATACAGAAGCATTATGACATCATTTTATTTGCCATTTCCTTCTTAATAATTAATAACATTGTTTGCTTTTTCGATTACCACAGCACACCGAGTTGACAATTTCAATGTACTATCCACATTATAAAATATGCTGACTTGCACGTGGAAAAGCCAAGTGCTAAGGAAAATACATGAATAACATTTCCTCATGCAAATTAGAAGCAAACATATGTGCTAATAGGTATATCTTATATAATGTGGGTACAACTGCTTTGTGGCTCACAATAAGACTGCAAGGTGAAAAGAAGAAACTGCATGTGAATTACATAAAAAAGGGATTTGAACTACAGATGCGGTGCTGGGCCGGTGCATGGTCACTGCCGTTAATTGGCACTGCGTCTGGAACTCAGCGGGGAGTGGGGCAGGCAGCGCACTGACCTCAGTCAGCAGCGGTGATGCCCGATGCCATGGCTGGGCACGGATAGTGCGCTGCTGTGGGCACGCGAGTCGGTGATGTTATTGCCTCGCTGCACCGCGCAGGCCATTGACGGGGGTGGGGGGACACAGTCGCTCAGAGGCTAGCTGATGGGACGGTCACTGTACGGGGGATTCAAAGTCCAAGGGCGGGCAGCTGGGCGATCCCGGCGGCGTGAGTCAGGGACGCCAATGTTGCTCACCCCTTTCGGCTCCCGCTCCCAGTGCCGCGGATGCTACTGCATCCGACCCTCCCACCCTGGTTCACTGAATTTGCTATTAGTAAGCATCAGATGTTAGTGGAAGATGTTTCATGCATTTGTTCTTGTCACAGCTTGGTGGGCGTGGGTGCCCGAGCTGGGGGGGGAGTTCTCCCAGGGGGAGGCAGTGTGTAGTAGGGCTGGTACACTGTAGTGTAGTAGGGCTACACACTGTACCTATTCCGACAGGGACTATCTGCAATAAGGGCCTCCCAAGTGGGCAGTCACCTTCCTTGGCTGTGACGGGTTGCCCGATGTGCCCATGAAGGGCGAGTGTCTTGCTCTTGGACAGAGCTTTGCTTGGCTGTGCCGAGCCCCGGATTCCTGAGGACACAAACTGCCTGCCTGTGAATATGGCTAGTGATCTACGTTATGGCTAGGGTTCCTAGGTTTGCATTGTATTTCAATTGTCAATAAAAGCTGCGGCCTGTTTTCACCAACAGTACCTCAGTACTGTTGGAGGCTTCTAGAAGTGTTTGGATTGTGGGGTATGGGCTGCCTTCACCCCCACTTGCAAAACTTTATAGTGGCTGCACAGGTTACTAATGTTATTTCCTTTGACTTTAATACAGCATTACCGAAAGAGGAAGATGTTTTAGGAAACAAATTATAGCATATTTTTTTTAATGTTGCTTTTAATATATAATACATAACCTGTTTATTTGTTGTGATATTTTAATGCAAACTTTCTTTTATGCATTTTATGAGTGTTATATTGAACTGGAGATTGCATAATACAAAATATGCAAAATAAATAAATAAATAAATAAATAAATAAAATGTATGCACGCATATATGGGTGCACATTTGTTTTAAAGTTGCCATCTTAAAATACACTTAAGCATATAAAACATTGATAATTAAATGGCATATATTGTAGCAATTTTCCAAATCCCACTTACATGCGTAAAGTGCATTTACATGTGTAAAACCCTGTTTTAAACATGTAAATCCTTTTGAAAATTACCCCTAAAGATTTACATGTATCTACCTGCTTTGCCCCAAAACATTCTTATAAAGAACTCACTGTTTCTCTAATTTCCCTACCTATTATATATACCTAAATATATATTGTACACCGTTTTGACTAAACTCTGTAAAGGCGGTATATAAACATTTTAAAATAAATAAATAAATAAATATAATGAATTCAAATTATAGCACTCAGAATCCATAGAGGTGAATTTTCAAAGGATACACACGTAAAAAAATAGCGCATGCACACGTCAAATGGCACATTCGTAATTTTAAAACCCACCACATATTCACACAGATCAGGGACCATGAGTAAACCCGTCAGTGTAAAATAATGGGTGGGCCAGGGACGTTCTGGGGAGGGGCTGACATTTATGTGCATAAATTGCTATTTTACAACTTGCTAAATTGAAGCGTGTGAGACTTTTACTTGTGCATATTTAATCCTTCTCGATATATAGTGTAAGGGATCGGAAACATCTTAAAAGTGAAAAAAAGACTGCCTAGGGGGTTTGGGTGAAATAGGGGGACCTCAGGCTGAAGAGCCAGGAGGGTCTTTACGAGTTGCAGATGGACTGGACAAAGTAGTAGATTAATTGGTAAAACTGCTAATTTCATTGCTGTTTGATGTTATATAATCCTGACAAGCCTGTAAAAGCAACTTATGGTGTTGGTGGAGTGTAAATGCCTCTAATGCAAATAAAATCTGTTTGCTTGTTCCCCTAAAATTCAGAGCACAAATACGTGGATATATCATTTGCGAACACTCATCCGGCTACATTCCGACGTATTCGGCTATGCGGCACTTTTGCCGCTACTCAGAACATGCAAATTTCAAATCCTCTGGATAAACAGTGCTTTTTCTTTAGCCTTATCCAGCCATCTTACATATCCGTATAAGCCGGAAAATTGCTAATTAGATGGCTTTTCAGAATTATCCAGATAAGTTGCCGCTATGCTTCTGGCTAAGTCCGAACTCGCGCAGCTTGCAGTTCTTACGTAAGCGAGCATGCGTACACGCATACGTGCTCCTATATCATAACCTGCGTATATCATTTGCGCACAGGTTATAATGTGCAGAAGTAAATTCACGCGCGCCCTTATACATGCGTGCATGGGCCCCCGCACGAGCGGTTTTTGAAAGGTATCCTCATAATGCACTAATCGCTATCAAAAGACTCAATTACATGGCATGCTGGTCTAATTTCAGAGATTTTCGGAACATTTCCAGGTTGAATAATGTCCTCTCTCTTTGAAATTATTAATGGCAGCGAAATCACCGTGGCAAAACAAACTTCAACATTGCACCCATATTGGGTGTGTGGCTAAGTACTGTGGCACCGCTCCATGCACTCAATCCATCGTCCATTACACTGCAAGGACAGTGTTAACACATAACACTCCAATATATCTTCAGCCTTCCACATCAGCCCCTGATAATAGCATCTGTTAACATGTACTAAGTACTATTATGTAGCACATCACTTCATAAATAATAAGATTAGGCGACCTCGGGGGGGCCCCAAGAAGAGTAATGTGTTTAAATGTTCTCATTATTTATTTAAAACAAGAATTAAAGGAACAGAAGCTGCTTGGGACAATCCTCTTAGCATAAATATTAAACTGTTTGCACTGATAAGCACCACGGTGGAGAGCAGAAAATAATTTGGATTTGCATCCTGCCTGACGTTGCACTGGAACAACTGCATTTTAGTACACGGGTCCAGAGGCACTGAACTGGCTGTGCTTCCGTAATCTGAAGGCAATGTCTTACAATATGAGAAAATTAAGATGCAGCACACCTCTGAAAGCTGAAGCTAATGATATCACGAACCTTTTCAAACAGATCTTTATTCCGTGGCACGGTACACATGGAGGACAACCAATTTTCAAAGGCAATCATGCAGGTGAAACTGGTAGCTGTGAAAGTTGCCCCACCTTTTGGTACATGTTTCACCCATGTCTCTGGATGGGGTGTGTGGGTATGGGAGAATGCAAGTGTGTGAGGGCGTGTAAATGTGTGGGGAGCTGAGTGTGTGTGGGGTGTGTATGGGAAATATGAGCAGAGATGGCTTTGAAGGTGTCTTTGGGGGCCATCCTTACCCATCAGAAGTTTCAATTATGTTTCTCTGTCTACCTCTATTGCTCTGGGCCGAAGTGCTGGAATGGTGGAGATGAAGTCTGAAATGAGGTGCTGGCTAACACTGCAGCTGCTAACTCTATCCTCTAAGATGCAATGAGAATACTGATCTGATACTTCTAATTTTCAAACTCCTCCGAGTTATTCACTTTTTATGTCTCTATGCCAAACTTGTGAACTTCTCTGCTATTTTTGGAGCATTATTGTGCCTACAGGTGGACAGATGAACAGACAGACACATTTCCATACTCCTATAATTCTTTCCAACATTCTGAGTGCTGGAAAGTAGAGATGTGAATCGGAACCAGAATCGGATCCGATTTCAGTTCCGATTCACATCTCTATAGATGTGAATCGGAACCAGAATCGGATCCGATTTCAGTTCCGATTCACATCTCTACTGGAAAGCATAAAAAGTGGTTTTTAAGATTGAGATCAACAAAAAAGCATACATAATCAATTTAACAAAAACAGAAATACAAACAACATATATACGACCGTGCTTGGTTTAGCAATGAAAATATGTTACCAAAACAATTAAAATATAAAATTCTCACAAAACTAAAATTCTGATAAATAAAACTCAATCTTTAAAAATGAGAAGTAAATAGCATATAAAATCAACAAAAATAATATCATAATTACAAGTAACATAATTTAAACAAATATGTTTTAATTAGCTTTCTAAACTCTTTCTAGGTCAATAGTGAGGAAGTCAGGTTAAAGAAGAGGGAACTGTGGATAAAGAGGAGAGTCCTGAACTACAGGAGGGAGAAAAGGTACATAATCTTGAGGAGGCTGGTTTAGTGTGTGCAATTGTGAGATGGGTACATACTGGGAATGTAAGGATACTGGGGTGGGATGTAGCAGGAGAGAAGGCAGAAAGGTATGGTGAAGCTAGGCTATGTAAACTTTTGAGAATAAAGACTGGTATTTTGAATTGACATGGTTATTGAATGGGTAATCAGTACATAGATTTCACGGATGTGAGCCCCTGGGCTGTGGCATGGTTGATGCCGTCTAGCAAGTGAGCCCACTAAGCCCATTCCAACAGCAGGTGGACTATACCATTTTCGTTCCCCACAGGTTGAGCCTTTGGGTTCCAGGGGTTGGCAGGCTTTAGGTAAGAGTCCTGTAAGGAGCAGTCAGATGAAGTCGAGCAGCAGACTGAGATCAGGGCAGCCAGCAAGAAAGCGGCGTAGAGGTCCAGGCAGAAGTCGGGGCAGAAGGAGGAGATCAGGCAGTACTGAGGTCTAGCTTGAGGTCAGGGCAGGCTAAGGTCATGCAGGGTCGAGGTCCAGGTGGAGGTCAGGACAGGCAGCAATCCAGAAGCGTAGTTAGGGTCCAAGGCCAGGGTCAAAACCAAGGGTCAGGCAGAGGCAAACAAACAAGAGAAAGGCATAGGGACGAAGACACAGCGGGAACAAATAAGGCAAGGCAGGACAAGGCACAAAGAGGTAAGGGAAAGAAGCAGCAGGATTTGGTAGGGAAAACAAAAAGGCAAGGTAAGCACAAGACAGCAAATAGCAACATGTACTGCAGGGGCAGGAGGACCTGTTGCTGAGGCATAGTCTCTTATTGCGGCTCGGGTTTAAATACCCAGTTTTATGATGTCATCACTAAGCACCCACTTTTGTGGCACCTTTAAGAGGCGCCATGCACATGCATGCCTAGGCGGCCCCAGGACTTGCGCAGCAAGGTGGCATTTCGGCCACGTCGGCGGAGTATGCGACCTGTGAAGCTGGGGGTGAGTGTAGCTGGTCGGGACACATCCTGTGACCGGCATAGATGTTAACAATAGATGCAATGAGGGAGGAAGCAGAAGAATAATAGGGTGTCTGATAGAGCAGGCCAAGAGTGTAACTTTGGGGATGTTAGAGGAGATGTATAAGCCAATGTAAAGACTACAATAAAAATCAGCACTAAATTTTTAGTATTGATTTTGTTGATAGAGCGGTAATTTTTTTCTTTAGTTACAACACAGTAAGCAAACAGTAAAATCTGTATGCTAAACTGGAGTAAAATGTTCACAAAAATGGAAGTGAAGTTAACTTTGAAGTTAAATTTACTTCTATTTTAAATAAAAAGATTAGAGGCTAAAATTAACTTTAACCCACGCCTCTAACAACTGATTAAAAAAAAAACCAATTGGAGGCTGTCAGGTCTAGCCCCAAATGACCCAGGAACCTCCGAGGCAAAGAGATTCTAGCCTGGAGCCATGCATCCTCATAACCCCATACTAACATTCCTGCCTACTAAGCCTCCCAACCCCACTTACCTAACCGCTACCCACTCATCTACCAATACACCTTACCAAATTAGTAACCTATCTACTTAGTGGCTCTCCCACTCAAATGGACACTCTCATCCAATAATACTCTCACCCTCCCATCTACTTAGCTTCCCCATCCACTAAACCATTCTCCAACCCACTCAGTAATGGACCACCTACCCACCTAACAACCCACCCATCCTCCAATCTACCTAAACTCTACCCACTAACTCACCCATCTACTCAGCCTCCTCATCCACTCATTAACCCCCCACATATCCATCCCCATTATGCTCTTCATCTAGGTACCGTACAGGACCCCTATATCTAAATATTTTTTAGGATATCTACTCTTTTATTTCCTGATGGCCATTTTAAAATGGTGGTGCTTCAGCTGAGCTCAGTTGATAGATAGGTAAGGCAGTGGGTTATGAGGAGAGGTTGGCAGATGGGTGGCAGAGGGGACAAGTGGGTGGATGGAAGGACAGGAAGGTAGGAGATTGGCTTAGCAAGTGGAGGCCATGGTGGGAGGGAATTAGTGGATGGTTGAGTTTAGGAGGTTGGGGAACATATTTTAGGGTGGAGAATGTAGGAAGGAATAGAGGGAGGGTGGGCTGAAGAGTGTGGACTGCCTTTACAGCCTGCCTGGGTGCAGAATGTCTTAGAATCAGGGTCTTGATGCCTCAGTTAGGGGGTCCTTGGTCTATGGATCCCCAAATTGAGAATCCTGTGTCCAGGGGCTCAGGACAGTAGTGACAGATTCTTTAACTTCCATTCACTTTCCATAGAAGTAAATAGAAGTTAAATCTTTACTTCAACCCTTTAGGTGAAGTAAAGTTTCAGTGCTAAGTAAGAAACACTTTGTTGCACTGGATGTAACTCCCTATGCAGCTCATTAGCATCTGTTAGCATGCAAAGTGCACCATAATTAGCTGACTTTTTTTTTTATTTCCCACAGCACACATTTTTGTGTATCAAACCCTTTCTTACACAGGAATCAATATTTTTTAACTCTTTATTTATAACTTTTCAAAACAATACAATACAAGTAAACAGAAATATAGGTGCACAACAGAGACTGCAACTATACATCCAGAAATGCAGTGCATGTCATCAATTTATCTGCTCTCCCGCCACAACCGATGTGTTCCCCAGATATCTCTATACCATTCAGACTGGAATTTCAAACAAAAAGTACGTTTTTCCATGAGAGCAATATCAAGATCTTAGGTTCCCAACAGAGAATAGAAGGGGAACTCTTCACATTAATGTGCCACAGTCAAACACGCTGCATGCAGTAAGTGTTCCACCTATAACCTCTCATCTCCCAGCAATTAAGCCACCATCCCATCAGAAAGAGAGCAGGCTCTGCCCGCATCCCTGGACCACAGATATCATGAATTGAATCGGCCACCTGCCCCCAGAACTCTGAAGCCTTTGGGCATTCCCACCACTTTTGATAAAATGTAGCAGGCAGTCCACACTCCCTCCAGCAGGCTGAGCTAGCATTAGTGAGTTTAGCATAGAAAATCGGAGCAAGATATAGCCTGTTCAACAATTTATACTGCAGTTCCTGCCCCTTACAACTTATAGGAATTTGTCAGGACCATTTCCAGTTGGCTTTCCAATCCACAGCATCCAAAGTAGTTCCCATATCCTGATTCCACAGCTAGATTATCCTAGGTGAGGTGGCTTTTTCACACAAGACAGCCCATATAGACTTATATAAAAGTGCAATCAAATGGGCCAAGCTCTGCTTACAACTGAGGGGATCTTCTATCCCATTACTCTCCTCCACCTCAGGGTGATCCCTAATTATAACTGACACATCCTTACATATAGAAAAGAATAGGCAACGGGTACGTGAGTGGCACAAGGACCTCCTCTATCAGGTCAGTGAATGATTTAACACGGCCATCATCAGCCAGCTGACCCAGCAACTGCAAACCCCCCACCACCCATACTAACACATCAAGAAAGAACGTATATAATGATAAATGTGGATTACATATCAAGAACATCATATAGGACCAGTATGCGGGTTGAGCATCCGAGACACAGCCCTCCATATTTTAAGACTACGGACAAGCATAGGATTACTCCTCATTACCCGCCCATATGAGAGCGAGGTAGGCAGCATATGTAACAAGGATGCCAAGCTGCACCCTCATGCCCCCTCCTCTTCAAGTGATAACCAAATCTGAGGAGCATTCATCCCCAGCCATATATGCAGGCAGGACAACCTACAAGCCCAATAATACCACTGACAATTAGGAAGGCCTAGCCCTTCAGACTCACGAGGCTTGATCAGGACGTCATATTTCAGTCTGGGTGGCATACCCTGCCAGATGAAACTAGAAATTGCCCCCCGTAGAAACTGAAATGTCCATATAGGCACGTCACATGGCAGGTGCATGAAAGAATAAATTAACCTAGGTAAAATAGCCATCTTGACCAAACTGACCCTCCCCAAAAGAGAAAGAGGCAAAGAAGACCACCTTCTCAAATCCCCTTCAACAGATTTAAGAATCAGGACATAATTATCCTTAAATAAGAACATAAGAACATAAGAAAATGCCATACTGGGTCAGACCAAGGGTCCATCAAGCCCAGCATCCTGTTTCCAACAGTGGCCAATCCAGGCCATAAGAACCTGGCAAGTACCCAAAAACTAAGTCTATTCCATGTAACCATTGCTAATGGCAGTGGCTATTCTCTAAGTGAACTTAATAGCAGGTAATGGACTTCTCCTCCAAGAACTTATCCAATCCTTTTTTAAACACAGCTATACTAACTGCACTAACCACATTCTCCGGCAACAAATTCCAGAGTTTAATTGTGCGTTGAGTAAAAAAGAACTTTCTCCAATTAGTTTTAAATGTGCCCCATGCTAACTTCATGGAGTGCCCCCTAGTCTTTCTACTATCCGAAAGAGTAAATAACCGATTCACACCTACCCGTTCTAGACCTCTCATGATTTTAAACACCTCTATCATATCCCCCCTCAGTTGTCTCTTCTCCAAGCTGAAAAGTCCTAACCTCTTTAGTCTTTCCTCATAGGGGAGTTGTTCCATTCCCCTTATCATTTTGGTAGCCCTTCTCTGTACCTTCTCCATCGCAATTATATATTTTTTGAGATGCGGCGACCAGAATTGTACACAGTATTCAAGGTGCGGTCTCACCATGGAGCGATACAGAGGCATTATGACATTTTCCGTTTTATTCACCATTCCTTTTCTAATAATTCCCAACATTCTGTTTGCTTTTTTGACTGCCGCAGCACACTGAACCGACGATTTCAATGTGTTATCCACTATGACACCTAGATCTCTTTCTTGGGTTGTAGCACCTAATATGGAGCCCAACATTGTGTAATTATAGCATGGGTTATTTTTCCCTATATGCATCACCTTGCACTTATCCACATTAAATTTCATCTGCCATTTGGATGCTAAAGTAATCCCTTGAAACCCAAATACCCAGATACTTAAACCCTGTTTCTACTTTCTTAAAAATGTCCCCCACTGGAGTCACTCACCTGGTGGGTTCCCAAGCACATCAACTCCTAACATATCCTAAAAGAGCTCCAAATTTGTCAATAAGGGTTATCAGAGCTGGAAGTGAGCAAGGCAGGTTTGTCACATAAACCAAGGCGTCATCCGCATATAAAGAAATTTTATTCCATACCCCTTGACACTTTACCCCCCTCTATCTCTGGAGATTGTCTGATCGCCTGCGCAAGTGGCTGCATCACTAAATCAAAGAGTAGTGGAGATAGGGGACAGCCTTGCCAGGTTCCCCTAGCGATAGCAAAACAGAAAGATATAACCCCATTAGTCAGTACTGCGCCATAGGAGTGGTATATAAGGCACAGATCCAAGAAAGAAAATCTTGGGGAAACCCAAACTGGTCCAAAACTGTGAACAGAGAGGCCCATGAGACCCTATCAAACACCTTATCTGTGTCCATAGAGATTACTGCTCTTGATATCTGCTTCTGTCTAGTCCAGTATAATATTTAAACAGATGCCTCGCATTGTTTGTAGAAAGTCTCCCTTTAAAAACTCCTGTCTGATCCTGATGTACCAGAACAGGCAATATCTCCTCTAGGCGTACGTGCAGGATCTTAGCCAAGAGCTTAATGTCCACATTAATAAGAGAGATTGGATAACAGGAGGAACATACCAGGGGATCTCTGTTTGCCTTATAATTCAGCACTAAGAGCGGTTCGGTAATGGAACCCACCCGGGTGACAGGAGAGTGAAGTAATTAAAAAGAGCGGGCAAAGGCCTGCTCTCCCAGCACGTGTACAGGACACTCTCCTGTGTGCGTGATACAGTAAGTTAATTTATTTAAATTGGGCCCGGCAGTAAAAAGAGTCGCTAGGGCCACTAGCGCATCCCTAGTGCCTCTTTTTTGACAGGATCGGCGGCTGTCAGAGGGTTTGACAGCCAATGCTCAATTTTGCCGGCGTCGGTTCTCGAGCCCGCTGACAGCCACGGGCTCAGAAACCGGACGCCGGCAAAATTGAGCGTCCGGTTTTCGACCCGACAGCCACCAGCCCATTTTAATTTTTTTTTTTTAATTTTTTACTTTTTTAAACTTTCGGGGCCTCCGACTTAATATCGCCATGATATTAAGTCGGAGAGTGCACTTTCCTGGTGCCCGGAGAAATTAGCGCCTACCTTTGGGTAGGCGCTAATTTCTGAAAGCAAAATGTGTGGCTTGGCTGCACATTTTGTTTTCTGAATCGTGCGGGAATACCTAATAGGGCCATCAACATGCATTTGCATGTTGCGGGTGCTATTAGGTTCGGGGGGGTTGGACGCGCTACTACCCCTTACTGTACTGTATCGGCCCGATAGGAACTAATTCTTCTGCAAAAGCCTTGTAAAATTCCAGGGGAAATCCATCTGGTCCCTGGCTCTTCCCCCCTATTAATGCCTTCAGAGTCCTAGTCACCTCCAGGGTGGAAATACCTGTAGACAACCGTGTTGCATCCTCCCCTGACACATTATGTAAATCAAATGGAGCCAGGAAGTCCAAAATATTCTGCCTGACTGGGTCAGATTGGGCTCTATAAAAATCCCCGAAATGGGAGGAAAAGAGTGCATTAACATCTTTTGGGAGTCGCTTAATATTTCCCTGGCTATCCCAGATCACATAGATTAAAGAGTTCTTTTTACTCAACTAGATAGCCTTAGCTAGCAAGAAGCCGGCTTTATTGCCATGGTCATAGTACCGTTGTTTCAGAAATTTCATAGACTTTTTAATAACATCTACTTGCAACTCTCTAAGGTAGTCTCGGAGCAAACATAGTTTCCTATAGGTCGCTGGAGAGCAGACTAATTTATGCTGAGTTTCCAGCAGCCTAATCTGGCCCTCCAAGGCGATCTGCTCCGCCTTTCTCTGTTTATTATGATGTCTAGCATAAGATATATAATATACCCATGTATCAACGCTTTCAGGGACTCCCATCTAAGAGTAGGTTTAAAAGTGGTTGGAGGATTATGCACCTCAAAATCGGCTATAACAACCTGCAACTCCCTCCTGAAAATCAGCCCTCCCTAACAGAGATGTGTTAAGTCTCCAGCATTTATAGCTCCCATCGCCACATACTGAAAATGCTAGAGAAATATCATGATGATCAGAGAAGGTACACCCCTAAATATCAGCATTAAATCTGAGCGAACCAACCGCCTACTACAAAGAAAGAAATTGAGGTAACTATAAGTATGAAAGCGTGGAGAAAAATATGTATAATTCCTACTACTAGGGTTTTGTAGCCTCCAGATTTCCACGAGATCAAAGGTCTACATCAAGTACCCAATTCCCTTACCACTATCATCCTGTACCTTCCGGCCTCCCGCCCTATCAATAAGAAGACAGAGACATGCATTCTAGTCACACCCCAAACAAGCCCGCGTCATATCATAATTTGCCAAGGTCTTCTGCAGTTTACTGTAAAAAAACAGCCTTTCCTACAACTGGGCCATAGACATTAATAAAGGTAGGCAAAGTCCCGTACAGACTACATTCCAAAATGACATAATGGCCTTCTGGGTCACAATAGGAGCTGTGAACCTGCAATGGGAGATTTTTATGAATTAACACACATACTTCCCTACATTTGGAGGAAAAAGAGGCTGCATAGACCACTCCACCCATGCTCGTTGCAATTTTGCATGCTTACTGGCCACGAGGTGAGTCTCTGGTAAGAAAGCAATAGTCGCTGCCTTCTGTCTCAGAAACTGCAGAATCCTAGTGCATTTCACAGGGGATGCAATCCCCCTGACATTCAAAGATAGGGGGGTAGATTTTCAAATAGCGCGAATTGGCCTACTTTTGCTGGCGCATCAGGCGCAAGCAAAAGTAAGCTGGATTTTAGTAGATACGCGCGGAGCCGCGCGTATCTGCTAAAAACCTGGATCGGCGCGCGCAAGGCTATTGATTTTGTATAGCCGGCGTGCGCCGAGCCGCGCAGCCTACCCCCGTTCCCTCCGAGGCCTTCCCTTCCCCTACCTTTTCCTTTTTCATTCTTCTGTTGCAAAACTTTCTTCAGCCCTGGGGCTGAAGTAAGTTGCGCACGCCGGCCAACTGCTGGCACGCGGGGATTTACGCCTCCCAGAGGGAGGCGTAAATCCCCGCGTGCCAGCGGGCCTCTTGCGCGCCGGGACGCGACCTGGGGGCGGGTACGGAGGGCGCAGCCACGCCCCTGGACCGCCCCGGGCCGTAGCCACGCCCCCGTACCCGCCCCCAAAACACTGCCGACACGCCCCAAAAACGCCGCTGCGCTCGGTCCCGCCCCCGACACGCCTCCCTCCGAAAACCCCGGGACTTACGCGAGTCCCGGGGCTCTGCGCGCGCCGGTAGGCCTATGTAAAATAGGCTCACAGGCACGCAGGGCCCTGCTCGCCTAAACCCGCCCGGATTTGGGCGGATTTAGGCGAGCAGGGCTCTGAAAATCTGCCCCATAATTTTTACTTCAGCCATGATCAAGGATATAAAAAATATCTGTACAAGAAAACTCCCACGAAGAGAACCCCTTCTGGCGGGCAACCAGAATTCCCCTCCAATACACTGCCATAGATACCCGAGTGTCACCTACAGGAAACTGAAAATCCCAAAGTGGAAAATCCCCAACACACAGCACTCCGAACCTCCCCACCAAACAGCCAACACTACCTGGAACAGCCCCAGCCTGAACCCCACCACCTCCTTCGCCCCAATTCATACCAACAACCCCCACCCCCTTCCCTCCCAATAACAGTCAAAACAAGTCCAAATAATGAAAAGTTCTTGGTGCCAATGTCCCTGCTCTGCAGCAAAAAAAATTCCAGCAGCTTGGTCCTCTCCAGTATAAACCATCTGCTAGCTCATGCAAAAAGAGTCTGCCCGGCAATCCATGAGGGGACAAAAAAAACCCCAGGGATGCCAGCCAACACCAAGGTCAGGAAAAAAAAAAGAAATATATATATATATATAAAAATTAAACTAGGCATATGAAAGAATGGCACATCCTGCACAGAGACACAAAGGTCTAAGAGATATAAGCGATCTCCAACAATAGATCAAAAAATAATATAAGAGCAGTACAGAATCATATCCAGAGAAATATCAGTCTGAAAGCAGCGCTCTCCTTTATCTGAAGATCCCTCTGTCTGGCACAGAGCGAGTAGCAATGACACCCGAGGATCCTCCTCTTCCCTCGCACCACTGCAAAGAACCAGGATAACCATAGAATGTGGGGGCTCATCGAAAAATTGAAATAACTGCCAGACCAGTACCATAATAAAATAAAAAAGTCATGGGCAGAAAGGGCTGGATTTTCAGAGGATTTACGTGCGTAACTGTTCTTACGCGCGCCGGGCCTATTTTCAAAAGGCCCAGCAACGTGCGTAAAGCCCCAGGACGAGTGTAAGTCCCGGGGCTTTACTAAAGAAACAGGAAGGGGGGGGGCGGGGGCAGGGGGGGGTAGTCCGGGGGTGAGGTCAGAGGCTCCAGGTACAGCGGCCATTTGCCACTGTGCCAGGGATCGCGCGCCAGCAGTTGGCCGGCGTGCGCAACTTACTTCAGCCCCAGGGCTGAAGAAAGTTTTGCAACAGAAGAATGAAAAAGGAAAAGGTAGGGGAAGGGAAGGGAATGGGGGAAGGCAGCGCAGCTCAGCACGGGCTCGGCGCACGCAAGGTGCACAATTGTACACCTCCTTGCGCACGCCGACCCCTGATTTTATAACTTCCACGCGCCTGCGCACGCGAGTTATAAAATTGGGTGTACATGTGTCAGCGTGCCGGGTAGCGTGCGCACATGTTCGCCCGTGCGCAACCTTTTAAAATCTACCCCAAAGAGTGTATGGCCTCCAGGCCCGGTGAGTCTAGAAATCCAGCTGAAAAAACCCCCCCAGCAGTCTGCTGACTACAGAAAGTGTGAGAAAAAAAGATAAGTCCATCAAAAAAGGGGCCCATGCTGGTCCCCGGTATAGTGCCATTGCACTCTTTCAGATCTCCTCCCCCAGCAAATAAGAAAGAAAGAAAAGCCTTCTCTCACTCATGAGGCTCTCAACGATCTTGAATGCCACCATTTGCCCCATTAGAATCAGTATTCACAGCCAAGAGAAATTCTTCGCAGCCTCGACTGTATAAAAAAAGATGAGAGATTGGCCTGCTGGCATAACCTTGAGTTGGGCGGGATATAACAGGGCATAGGAATCCCCCTTGGCCCGTAATCCCTGCTTCACCTCCTGGAAGCCTGCCCGTCTCCTTTGCACAAGCAAAGTCCTGGAAAAACGATCTTATGAGAGTCATACAAGAATAGTTGGTTGCAGTCAAGCCCTTGCCATGATTTTAGCTTTACTGGCACAGCTGTGTAGTTGAATAATCACAGCCCGCGGCCTGCCCCCAGGTGGAGGCAGGGCCGCCAACGCCTGGTGAGCTCGCTCGATCTTCATGCAGCCATTTTGGGTCTCAATCCCAAGTACCTCTGGCAGCCATTTTGAAAAAAAAGCCACCGGATCTTTCCCCTCTACTTGTTCAGGCAAACCCAGCACTCTGATATTTTTCTGTCACCCCCTGTTCTCTATATCATCAGTCTTTTCCAACAGTACTTTATATTTCTGCTCCAGTGCATCTACCTTTGAGTGAGCCTGCATCAGGGACATTTCTAACTTCTTGACACTAGTTATCATCTTGACAATCCGCATTGAATTATCTTGAACTGATGAAACAAGAGTCACTACCTTTTCTATGACCACCACCATCTTGAAATCAATATTATCTGTAATCTGCTTAGAAAACCTGTCAAACATTTTCTGAAGTGTCACAGTCTGATCCGCCAATGTGGGAAGGGCCGGTCTGACCTCCTCCGAGCCTGAGGCCTCCGATTTGCATTCAGCATTGGCAGTTGGTTTTCTTGGAGGCCGTTGGGTTTTAGAGGTCTTTTCCACCCACATCGCAGGGATAGATTTCTTAGACATCATGATGAATAGGCTGAGAGCAGAAATGTGCGAGAGAGAAGCCTATAATTTTACAAAATTAAACGCGAGCTGGGGGAGCTAGCTCAGCACACGTCCACCGTTCAAAGCAGAGCATCACGTGACCTCCTGGGAATCAATTTTAATGCACAAAAAATGTGGGCTAACCCCAAAGTAAAGCAATGTGCTAATCCTAATACACTTTATTATATTGGCCTAGTAATGAGGAAACAGGGAACCTGGCCAGTTGAAGCTCTTCATTCTTGACTACATTTGCCTATTTTTATACAGAGCAATTAATGCAACAATTTTAATTTTAAAAACGTCTTTTAGGAAAATATTTCCACTGCAAGGCTGAACTCATTTTCTAGTCTGTCAGCTAAGATACAACTTATTGCTATGAATTACTTGGAGAGATGGACGATTAATCAATCCATTCCCCCTTGCTGACTCTGTCTCTACTTGATTTCCCACCCATTGTTCTCGCTTTTGTCTCTTCACCAGTAGAACAATTTTCCTCAAAAAAAAATAATGAAGTTGACAAATTTCAAAGCCAGTTTCAAAACTCCTCTCTTCAGACAGGCAACTAGATTAAAGCCATTCTTTCTTTACCTTATTTTTGTGCTATATTTAGTTGTAAGGCACTGTTGAAGGCACCCTCAGTTAGGACACCATATGATAAAGTGAATAAATGAATAACGGCGCCTTCTGTGGCCTTAATCATATTTACAGTATGGATAACATGCTTTTGTACATGTGCATAATTTAATTAGAATTAGGAACTAAACAGTACTTTCTTCCATTTTTACTTTCTCCTAATAGATCATTCCCACCTAATTCTATCTCAACACTCATTATTGACATCTCCAAATATCGTTTTTCTGTGCTGTCAATTGCTATAGTGTAACTAAATGTACAATTGCCATTTTGATTAAAGTACATTATTTTCTTTCTAGATATCTAATCACTTTTGTCATAAAATGTAACTATCAGCTATATTTTCTTTTAATAAGTCATAGTTGGGCCTGGGAAAAGAGCCTTAGTAAATCAAGAATGAAGTAATCCATGACTTACTCTTTGCTAAAAGATTGGTAATGCACTGAAATAGTTATCGTGTGATTTCATTTTTTACCTTTTTTAAAATTGTTCTTATATCTGAACACACTTCATTGATGTTTGCTTGTTTCTTGTATGCAGAATGTCCAGAGGTGTTTTTTTTTCCCCATCACGTGTTATTTGCAGTCAACATAAAACCATACAGATGACATAGCTCATTATCTTTTGGGTTTTAAGTAACTAAAAAAGTAACTATTATACTTAGCTTTTTGAATAACTAATATATCTGCTTAGATTTCAAGAAAATCTTTCCTCCATTCCATGCTTATGGGGAAAAAAATTCCCCATACTGTATTAAACTCTTAATTTGCATTCTGAGAAACAATCCACTGACCACAGGCACAGGGTTTCATCCTACGGCATGGATCTTACTGTTGCTCTGATAGACCATCAGAGTATATGTTAACATCTGTTTAATTCCAAGATATTTACCTTGCCTTAAGCCCTAAGGGCAAAGCTGATGCTCTTTTTCCTGCTGCTGATTACCAGTTGTTTCTGTTCTAATTTTCTCACCTCTTCCTTCCATGCTCCCCTTGTTAACTGTTCCCTCTTCTCAGATGTAAGCCTTTCATAATAGCATGTCCAGAGATTTAGCTGACTTTGCTATTTACTACATTTAAGTATCTCACAAAAGTGCCCCGTGCTATTTATTCTGCAAGGGAGTGGAAATAACTTGCGCACTCTGTGGTACTTTAGATATGTAGAAAGCATACAGCTGTGTGGATATACAGATGAACCAAGAACAAAAAACAAACTTGTATGACACATTGTTAAACGTCAAGGCCAGGGGCGGATTGCCCTATCGGGGGATCGGGAATCCCCCGGTGGGCCGGTCGCTCTAGTCATGTGGTCTGCCGAGCACAGCTGTGACAGAGCCGAACTCGGCAGACCACGTGGTATCTCCTGGGCCGGCCTGGGCGGCGAATCCCCGGGCCGGTCGTCATCGGGAATCCGCCCCTGGTCAAGGCTGTTAATATTTATTGTTGTTGCATTTGAGATTCAATAAAGTTCTTTCAGAATTAAAAAAAACAAATGCTTTATATCACAGGTTAGAAAATCTGGAGAACTATGCTAAGGCTGTCAACCTGCATATACTGAACTTCCCTTTCCTCCCTCTGCTTTCTCCAGTGGAACATTTTAAGAAATGTATTAAATGAGTTCTGCAGGTTCCAGAGGGTGAAATTCCACCCATAAGTAAAATCTTTTCTCTTCCTCCCTTCCGACAGGCGGCAGCTGGAGTTGAAGGGGATGTGGTGGAGTTGTTGGCTGATAACTTGGGTTGGACTAGATGTGGAGGATACCGCTAGAGCCACTCTCTTGGTCCTCTGTTCTTCATCTCCATTTTTGGAATTGTCAAGTTCTAGTTTTGGGCCATAAGGTATGGCTATTTCCACACCTATGTAGATCAACACAAGAACGAAGGAGGAAATTTGTGTCTATGCATCAAAAGGCCCTAGTTTTAGGAGCAAATTTATGGGTTTTCCCCTGTAAATATATTTTAGTATTGACTAGTGCTAGGTATAGTTTTTTTGAGCCCTCTCAGTTAAATGTTTTCTTGATTGTAAAAAACCAGCAGTGACTAGTCCAAAGCTAAGAGGTAACTATGCATATGCAGGTAATGTTTGTTTGGAGTAATTGTCACCTATTTAATATAATTCTTTTTGCCTATGTTCTTATGTTACCTTGCTAGTGTGGTCTTGAGAAGTGTAATTTAAGTACATACTGGGATATTATGATTTACTTTGGGTTTGTTATGGTTTTTCTGTTGTATACTTCTTTTCTTTATTTCAGGTTGTACTTGAATGGTTTTTGAAAATATTTTGAGGCAGCAGGTATATATTGATATCACATTGTCACCTGCACATCCCACTTAAGATGGCCAAGACAGAACTTATCTTCTCCCCCCCCCCCCAAACCAACCTCCCTCCTCTCCCATTTCTCTGAATGACACTGTCATCCTTCTGGGGTCTTCTTCAGCTCCTCAATCTCTTTATCTATGCAGATCAAAAACAATGCTAAAATTTGTCATTTATTTTTCCATTCATAAATATTTTAAATAGAAGTGGGATAGTGATACAGTACATTTTTGTCTTTTTTGTGTTTCAGATACATTGTGACTCCTGAGGAGGGTGGAGTCCGCCAAAACATAGGCCTGTGTCGAGTCTGGTGTAAAAAGACATTATATGTTTGAGCGGGGTTCAGAAGTTGTAGAGTTTTCCGAAGCATGCTGATACGATTCCTCCTGTAGCTGCGCCACAGGAGGCATCTCACCTTTTCTGGAGGCCACTCCGAAGCCAGGGTCTCGCCTACGAACTATCCAGGATTTTCTCCAGGGCCTGGGAGGCCTTCAAGGTCCTTGCGGCCTGCCTGAGGCTTGCTTGGGTCTGTATTGACTTCTTGGTTTGGGGTCACACCCTTTTCCTTAGGGGCCGGCCCCAAAGGAAAAGGCCTCCTCAATTATAGGGTCAGCTAGGTGTAGCCCATCCAAACTTCTTCCAGGGAGTTGCCTGTCTACAGCAGTATAAAAGGATCTTCACTTCAGTTCTTGTTTGCCTTTGGATTGAGTCTCACAGTCGTCTGTGCTTCTTTGTTGATCCAGGTCCTCCGTGGTCTTCCTTTGCTTTGATGGCTTCGTGTTCAGTGTCTTCATGTTCCTTGTTCCAACTCTTCCTGATGTTTTGTTTCTTGTGCTCTTGAGCCTTCTGTTCTGCCGGCTCTTTGGTTTTCCAGGAGACGCGTCTTCGTCATTGGAGTTGCCTGCAGTGGACTCATGTCCTGCGCTCCTGAGCCTTCTTGACCTGTGTGCTCTTGAGCCTTCTGTTTTGCCAGCTCTCTGGTTCTCCGGGTGACGCGTCTTCGTCATGGGAGTCATCTGCAGTGGATTTAGGTCCTGCGCTCTTGAGCCTTCCTGTCCTGCCAGCCCTTGTGGTTCTCCGGATGACATCGGCTCCGTCATCAGAGTCTCGCCTCGGCTGGATTCCTTCCTAAGAACATAAGAAAATGCCATACTGGGTCAGACCAAGGGTCCATCAAGCCCAGCATCCTGTTTCCAACAGTGGCCAATCCAGGCCATAAGAACCTGGCAAGTACCCAAAAACTAAGTCTATTCCATGTAACCATTGCTAATGGCAGTGGCTATTCTCTAAGTGAACTTAATAGCAGGTAATGGACTTCTCCTCCAAGAACTTATCCAATCCTTTTTTAAACACAGCTATATTAACTGCACTAACCACATCCTCCGGCAACAAATTCCAGAGTCTAATTGTGCATTGAGTAAAAAAGAACTTTCTCTGATTAGTTTTAAATGTGCCCCATGCTAACTTCATGGAGTGCCCCCTAGTCTTTCTACTATCCGAAAGAGTAAATAACCGATTCACATCTACCCGTTCTAGACCTCTCATGATTTTAAACACCTCTATCATTTCCCCCCCTCAGTCGTCTCTTCTCCAAGCTGAAATGTCCTAACCTCTTTAGTCTTTCCTCATAGGAGAGTTGTTCCATTCCCCTTATCATTTTGGTAGCCCTTCTCTGTACCTTCTCCATCGCAATTACATCTTTTTTGAGATGCGGCGACCAGAATTGTACACAGTATTCAAGGTGCGGTCTCACCATGGAGCGATACAGAGGCATTATGACATTTTCCGTTTTATTCACCATTCCCTTTCTAATAATTCCCAACATTCTGTTTGCTTTTTTGACTGCTGCAGCACACTGTACCGACGATTTCAATGTGTTATCCACTATGACACCTAGATCTCTTTCTTGGGTTGTAGCACCTAATATGGAACCCAACATTGTGTAATTATAGCATGGGTTATTTTTCCCTATATGTATCACCTTGCACTTATCCACATTAAATTTCATTTGCCATTTGGATGCCCAATTTTCCAGTCTCACAAGGTCTTCCTGCAATTTATCACAATCTGCTTGTGATTTAACTACTCTGAACAATTTTGTGTCATCTGCAAATTTGATTATCTCACTCGTCGTATTTCTTTCCAGATCATTTATAAATATATTGAAAAGTAAGGGTCCCAATACAGATCCCTGAGGCACTCCACTGTCCACTCCCTTCCACTGAGAAAATTGCCCATTTAATCCTACTCTCTGTTTCCTGTCTTTTAGCCAGTTTGCAATCCACGAAAGGACATCGCCACCTATCCCATGGCTTTTTACTTTTCCTAGAAGCCTCTCATGAGGAACTTTGTCAAACGCCTTCTGAAAATCCAAGTATACTATATCTACCGGTTCACCTTTATCCACATGTTTATTAACTCCTTCAAAAAGTGAAGCAGATTTGTGAGGCAAGACTTGCCCTGGGTAAAGCCATGCTGACTTTGTTCCATTAAACCATGTCTTTCTATATGTTCTGTGATTTTGATGTTTAGAACACTTTCCACTATTTTTCCTGGCACTGAAGTCAGGCTAACCGGTCTGTAGTTTCCCGGATCGCCCCTGGAGCCCTTTTTAAATATTGGGGTTACATTTGCTATCCTCCAGTCTTCAGGTACAATGGATGATTTTAATGATAAGTTACAAATTTTTACTAATAGGTCTGAAATTTCATTTTTTAGTTCCTTCAGAACTCTGGGGTGTATACCATCCGGTCCAGGTGATTTACTACTCTTCAGTTTGTCAATCAGGCCTACCACATCTTCTAGGTTCACCGTGATTTGATTCAGTCCATCTGAATCATTACCCATGAAAACCTTCTCCATTACGGGTACCTCCCCAACATCCTCTTCAGTAAACACCGAAGCAAAGAAATCATTTAATCTTTTCGCGATGGCCTTATCTTCTCTAAGTGCCCCTTTAACCCCTCGATCATCTAACGGTCCAACTGACTCCCTCACAGGCTTTCTGCTTCGGATATATTTTAAAAAGTTTTTACTGTGAGTTTTTGCCTCTACAGTCAACTTCTTTTCAAATTCTCTCTTAGCCTGTCTTATCAATGTCTTACATTTAACTTGCCAATGTTTATGCTTTACCCTATTTTCTTCTGTTGGATCCTTCTTCCAATTTTTGAATGAAGATCTTTTGGCTAAAATAGCTTCTTTCACCTCCCCTTTTAACCATGCTGGTAATCGTTTTGCCTTCTTTCCACCTTTCTTAATGTGTGGAATACATCTGTGCTTCTAGAATGGTATTTTTTTAACAATGACCACGCCTCTTGGACATTTTTTACTTTTGTAGCTGCTCCTTTCAGTTTTTTTCTAACAATTTTTCTCATTTTATCAAAGTTTCCCTTTTGAAAGTTTAGCACGAGAGCCTTGGATTTGCACACTGTTCCTTTTCCAGTCATTAAATCAAATTTGATCATATTATGATCACTATTGCCAAGCAGCCCCACCACCGTTACCTCTCTCACCAAGTCCTGTGCTCCACTGAGAATTAGATCTAAAATTGCTCCCTCTCTTGTCGGTTCCTGAAACCAATTGCTCCATAAAGCTATCATTTATTCCATCCAGGAACGTTATCTCTCTAGCGTGACCCGATGATACATTTACCCAGTCTATATTGGGGTAATTGAAGTCTCCCATTATTACTGCACTACCAATTTGGTTAGCTTCCCTAATTTCTCTAAGCATTTCACTGTCCATCTCACCATCTTGACCAGGTGGACGGTAGTATACCCCTATCACTATAGTCTTCCCCGACACACAAGGGATTTCTACCCATAAAGATTCAATTTTGTATTTAGTCTCATGCAGGATGTTTATCCTGTTGGACTCTATGCCATCCCGGACATAAAGCGCCACACCTCCTCCCGAGTGCTCCTCTCTGTCATTGCGATATAATTTGTACCCCGGTATAGCACTGTCCCATTGGTTATCCTCTTTCCACCATGTCTCTGAGATGCCAATTAAGTCTATGTCATCATTTACTGCTATACATTCTAATTCTCCCATCTTACTTCTTAGACTTCTGGCATTAGCATACAAACATTTCAAAGTTTGTTTTTTGTTTGTATTTTCATTCTGCTTTTTAATTGATAGGGATAAGTTAGAATTTTTTAGCTCAGGTGAGTTTTTAGTTACAGGCACTTGGACTACTTTTCTAATTATTGGAATCTCACTGTCGGGATGCCCTAATTCTAAAATACCTCTCTCCGAACCATGCGCTGCTGAGCGACTTTCCCCTTTGTTCTAGTTTAAAAGCTGCTCTATCTCCTTTTTAGCACTTGTCCTGCTATCTGCGTGGTCCGTGACCAGCCTCCTCAGGCTCTGTAGGGCGTGTAGTGGGATAGGGTGGTCCGTGACCAGCCCATTGGGTCCGCCCGTGAAGGTGGGCTGTGTAGGGGCCCCCTGAGAGACAGTGCAAATGTCTACCTTCCCAGCTTCTTGCCTCATTTGTGATGTCTTCACATCAGCCGTCGTCTGTGATGTCTTCTATGTTCCAAGGACTCCGTCTGCCCTCGTCCTCTGTCCGGCCTGCCGCCCATTGCCGTACTCAGCGGCAGGTCCAAAAGGGCTTGGAATGGTCAGAGGACTGTTCATCAATCAACATTGCGTTGTTGGTTATCCTGGGGCGTGCAGGTCCAGTTGAGGGTCAGATCTTGTATCCTAGTTCTTGCTTCAGCCATGTTTTGCCTTGTTACCCATGCTCGCACCAGCTCACCTCCAGCGGTGTGGCTTGGGGCTCCTCCTTGGGTCATGCTGTGGCCCAAGGTCTCATAACCCTGTTTGAGAGACGACCGTGCCTCCATGCCTCGGAGAGTAACGGCCGACGGAGGTCGCGCTCGAAACAGAATCCAAAGGCCATGAGCTCGGTGAGCTGTGCTTGGGATGGACTTGTTTTATCCTTGGACTTATATTTGGACCCAGAATTTTTTTTTCTGGTCTTTGTCTCTTCGACCTGCTGGAGGCGCCAGCTTCTGCCATTGTTACAACCTGCTGGAGGCGCCAGCTGTCTGGTTCCCACGACCCGCAGAAGCGCCTGCATCCAGACCTTCGGATCCTTGTTTCCAAGATGGAGTTCCACGACCTGCAGGAGGTGCCTGCGCTCCTCCTGATGTTTTTGCCATAGCCTGCGCCCACTTTGGATCCCCCCCCCCCGCCTTGTTTCCTGTTTCTGGTCTTCTGTTGTTTATCTTGTTGCTGTTCGTTACTGCTGTGGTCCTGCTTTTGCTTGTTTCTGCTGTGCTCCGCTTGTTGCTCGCCTGTTCTGTCTTCCGCTTGTTGCTCGTCTGTGCTGTTTTCTGCTTGTTGCTTGTCTGTGCTGTTTTTCTGCTTGTTGCTTGTTTGTGCTGTGTGCGGGTTTCGCTTGTCGTTCCCTGTTCTCGTGTTTCCCGTTCTCATGCTCCCTGTTCCCATGCTCCCTCTTTTGTATGTTTTTTATGTCGGTCATGTGTTCACTGCTCGCGTGTTCTTAGTCTCGTGTTCCTGGTCCTTCCGAAAAGGGAGGGGACCCCCTTTGAGGGGGGGAACTGTTACGATTTGTCCTGTAGCTGCTCCACAGAAGACATATCACCTTTTCTGGAGGCCGCTCCGAAGCCAGTGTCTCGCCTATGAACTATCCAGGATTTGTTCCAGGGCCTGGGAGGCCTTCGAGGTCCTTGCAGCCTGCCTGAGGCTTGCTTGGGTCTGTATGGACTTCCTGGTTTGGGCCTCGGCTGGATTCCTTCCTGCACTTGTCCCGCTCTCCGCGTGGTCCATGACCAGCCTGTGTAGGGCGTGCAGTGAGACAGGGTGGCCCGCAACCAGCCCATTGGGTCCGCCCGTGAAGGTGGGCTGTGTAGGGCGCCCTGAGAGACAGTGCAAATGTCTACCTTCCCAGCTTCTCGCCTCGTTTGTGACGTCTTCACTTCAGCCTTCGTCTGTGATGTCTTCGCATCAGCCCTCGTCTGTGATGTCTTTTATGTTCCAAGGACTCCGTCTGCCCTCGTCCTCTGTCCGGCCTGCCGCCCATTGCCATACCCAGCGGCAGTCCAAAAGGGCTTGGAACGGTCAGAGGACTGTTCATCAATCAACACTGCGTTGTTGGTTATCCTGGGGCGTGCAGGTCCGGTTGAGGGTCGGACCTTGTATCCTAGTCCTTGCTTCAGCCGTGTTTTGCCTTATTACCCATGCTCGCACCAGCTCACCTCCCACGGTGTGGCTTGGGGCTCCTCCCTGGGTCATGTCGTGGCCCAAGGGCTCACAACCCTGTTTGAGAGACGACCGCGCCTCGGAGAGTAACAGCCGACGGAGGTCGCACTCGTAAAACACGCAGTACAGAACAGTGTTTTTTGATGCAATTCTCTTTAACATTATAAAATTAAGTATAGATAAATTCACATAGAAATAAGAAAATGAAAAATGATATGAATGTGCATGTTGAACATGCTTGCAGCCCATTGCGAGCAAAAGGCATTAAAAATCACTCTGCACAAATATTTTTGATAGTATGTTTGTTTAGCTATTACTAGGGTTCACCTCTCTTTTTTCTTATTTTTGAGTCTACAATAGAGGCGGCTGCTTTATATATTTTGCATTTCTTTTTCTATAACATCACCAAAATCTATTCCTTCCTGTCGGATAAAGTACCTGAATCCTTAGCCACTCTCTCATCACCTCCCATTTACTCTACTGCAACCTGCTCCTCACAAGTCTACCACTGAGCTATCTCTACTACAATCTATTCAAAATTCAGCTGCGTGACTTATCTTCCGCCAGTGTTGCTGCACCTATATAATCCTTCTTCTCAAGTCACTCACTACATTGGCGTAACTTTGGAAACAAAGATAGGGAGGGGATTTAGTTAGGGCTGGGGGGTGGGTTAGATAGGGGAAGGGGGGGAAGGTGATGGGGACCGAAAAAAAGTTCCCTCCAAGGCCGCTTTCCTTCCCTCCCGACACTGTGCCGACTTTCAGCGACATGGCCAACTGCCGTGCCTGCCTCCTATCTCCCGCCTGCTCCCTGGTGCCAGCACCTCTTCTGATCACAGCAGGAAGCTGCGCCGCAAGTGCGCTCCTCTTCGCAGCAAGATGCCACTGGGTCCCCAAGGCATTCCCCCACCCCAGAATGGCATTGTGTGATGACTGCCCCGGTTGTAAAGGACCAGCAGCGGGAATTCCCCAGAGGCGCCCACTGATGATGTCTTCCAGCCAGCCCTATAAATGGCTCAGACAAAGGACCTTCCAGTGCCTCAGCAATAGGTCATCTCCTTGGAAAAGTGCATTGTCTCAGCATTCCTGGTTCCTGAGTCTTGTTCCCAGTTCCATTAGCAGCCTGGTTCATCTTGAGTTCTTGTCTTCCTGGTCAGTCTTCCTCATCTGTCTTCAGCGTCCCTTCCTGCTCCTTTGGTTCCTCATCCAACTCCGTTCCTCATCTCCCCCAGATCGGACTTCTGGCTTTGACCTCAGATTGGACCTTGACGTTGCCTGACCTCCACCTGCCACTGACCACTGCCTATTTACTGTTACAGACTGAACTCTGCTTGGTCTAACCTCTGCCTGAACCTCAACACTGAGAGAACTCTGCCCGCTTTGACCACAGCCTGAGCCATTACATGCCATCTGTCCTGACCACTGCTTGACTTGACTCTGCTCTCCCTCGCTGTGCTGGCCTGCAACTACTTCCACGTGATGGATCTTCACCTCCACAGAGGCCCGCGCCAAATTCCAGCTGGTTTCAGTACCCGAGGGCTCAACCTAAGAGGAACGAGGGCTGATGTTGGTGAAGCTCCAGTTGGGCCTCTGCTTAAGCCAGCTCCATCTGCCAACGGTGGGGACCTGCAGTGCTCCTCCCTGCAAGTTGCGCCAACTCCTCTTCAGCCCAAGGTTCCACTCCCACAACAGCTGGTTGCCCAGTTTGGCCCTGCAGAGGATTCTACCCCAGCTCATGCTCTGAGAGACTGTGTTCCCTACCCTGGCAGAGCTACAATCCTCCCCAGGGCTGGGAAGATGATTCGCTAGGAAAGAGAGGGGGGTTACATATAGATTCGATATGTCTATCAAGAATGTCGGTATATAAAAATTCTAAATAAATAAAAATAAATAAATATATATAGCTAGCTAGATATACTCATGTATGCATAAAGAGAGAATGATATACATAATTACAGTATGCAGATAACTGATGCTGGCTTTGTTCTTTCAGTTGTTACCTCTACATTTCACCCATCATCTATATGGCTTCTCTGGCATTGAAGAATGTAGTTCAAACTTCATTTGTGGATTATCCACAACCTTAACATGTTGGGTTTTTTTTTCAGTAATTCCCCCTTGGGCTTCAGACACAGTTTGGTCCTGTTGTTGTGCATAAAGAAATCTTACCTTTACCCTCTCCTTGCTCCTTCGGGTGCTCTCTACTCCACTCTCAGCTGTTCTAACATGGGAACATTGGCCACCTACTTCAGATCCTTCAGATGATTCTATTCCTTCCATTCTCCACTGGCTATAGACTCCTGCTTCTTCCCTTCCTTCAGCTCCTCACCATACCTGGACTATTCTTCTCTCTATTCTGGCTCCTCAGTTTCTTGCTGTGATCAGACTTCCATTCCTGGACTTCAGCTCTCTCTACTTGCAGAAGAAAGCAGAAATCCTTGCTGTGCAGTCAGCTGCTCAGTTAGTTACCTCAGCTGCCACATTTGGCTGCTAGAGTTCTTCTACTGCTGCTGCTTCCAGAATTTAAATGAGTCACATCCAATGCTCAGGACATGATTTTTCCATTTAACTTAGACTGGGAATAAACTAGAGGAGGTGCTGCATACACTATGTGTGCTATACAAAGCAGGACCTGGCTATCCATGGCCTGCAGGTTTCCAATTAACTCCTATACTGGGATGCGTGCTACAGCTAAGAAGGGCAGGCATGCATGACTAAAACTAAAAGGAGCAGTAACAAGGGTTAAAAGTCTACATGAGGTATGGAGGCTATTTAAAAACACTATTTTGGAAGCCCAGACAAAATGGATTCCACAAATTAAGTAAGGTCAAAAGAAAAAGAAACACCGGCATCCACCAGCATGGATAAATAGTGCGATAAAAGAGGTTATCAAAGACAAAAAAGTATCCTTTAAAAAATGAAAAAGCAGCATCTAATGAAGTAAATAGAGAAGCACATAAGCACTGACAAATGAATTATAAAACACTAATACAGCAGGCCAAGAGGGAATTTAAAGGTAGACTTGCCAAAAAGGCAATAACTAATAATAAAAACCTTTTCAAGTACATTAGAAACAAAAACCCTGTGAGGGAGTCAGTTGGGCCATTAGACAACCAGAAGGTAAAAAGGATGCTTTGGGATGATAAGGCCATAGCAGACAAATTAAATAAATTATTTGCTTCAATCTTTACAGGGAAAGATAATGGGGAAATACTCACACCTAAACTGCTTTTACTAGGCAATGACTCAGAGGAACTGAATCAAATCAGTGTGAATCTGGAAGACGTGCTAAAGCAGGGATTGGCAACTTGTGGCACATGAGAACATTTTTAGTAAAACAGCAGTGGTGGCATGGCACTGAATAGCAGCTGAGTGGAGTCTCTGGCTGCTGTAAGGGAAGTGGACCCTTGAGCCACCATAAGGTTGGTACTTCCGCCAGGAGAGGCCCCCTGTGGTTCTTGTCGACGGAAGGTGGAACAGGTACAGATGGCCCCATAGGAGCTTCATCTATACCAGCCCTCGTTCCCCGCAGGTTGAGCCCTTGGGTACTGGGGCCGGCAGGACTTGGGCAGGGGCTTCTTACAGAAAAAGAGCTGAGGAAGAGGAAGAGATGGCATCGGACAGGCTGGAGTCAAGGTGGAAGGAGAACAGGTGGAGTCAGGAACAGGCCGGAGGTCAGGACAGGCAGGAAGAAGACGAAGAAATTGGCTGGAGGTCTGGGCAGGCGGAGGTCACTCAGGGTTGGATTACCAGGCAGAGGTCAGGCAGGTGGAGGTTACTCAGAATTGGATTACCAGGCAGGTGGAGGTCAGGCAGGCGGAGGTCACTCAGGGTCAGATTACCAGGCAGAGGTCAGGCAGGCGGAGGTCACTCAGGGTCGGATTACCAGGCAGAGTTCAGGCAGGTGGGGGTCAGGCAGGCAGAAGGCCTTCTGGCAGGGCAAGGAGCAGGCAGGGATGCTGGAACAGGAATCACCCTGGAACACACTCTCACAGAGCAGGACCTGTTGTTGAGGCGAAGTGGACGAGGCAGGGCTGGGTATAAGTACCCGAGGTGTCTGATGTCATCACCGCGCACCGAGGAGACTTTTCCCGCCGCTGGTTAGGCCTGGAGTGGCGCGTCGGTGGCGTGGGATCGCCATGAGAACAGGCCGTGGCCGCGGCCTCTGCCAGGGGAAAGGCAGCAGAGGTCAGTGCGGGTCTCCCGGTGGTGAGGGGGCCCTGCTGGGGTCCTCTAAGGGAGGGGACCATAACAGCTTCCACTAGTGATGCAAGGAGGCAGCCCTGAGATGCACAGGTGTCGCTACTGGCTGGCGAACACCCCCCTCCCCCAACCAGCTGCAGGAATAGTGTTTAACTGAACATCTCCTGTAGCCACAGGGCCAGTTTCACAGCTCTTATCATGAAACTGACCAAAAGGCAGCAGGCCATGACATTTGGTTAATCGTGACTCCTGCTGCTGCCTAATGTATGATACAGCAGACCATTGTGCAGCACAAGAGAGTGGGAGGATCTGGTGACTGCCAGTGGACCTTATCTCACTGGCAGCTGAAAAACAGCTCAGGCCCTGAGAATGTACATAGGAGCTGGTGGGTGTGAGTGAGAGCCTGTGTGTGTGTGTGTGTGTGTGTGTGTGTGTGTGTAGGTGGGTGGGAGGACTGGTGTCTGCCTAGGTGAGAGCCTGAGTATTTGATTGCAGGTGGTAGGAAGAGAGAGAGACTATGAGTGTGTGATTACATGTGGGGTAGAGAGAGTTTGTGTGATTGCATATGGGAGAGAGAGAGAGAGAGCATGTGTGTTTGAGTGTATGTGGGAGAGAGAGTGAGCTGTGTGTGATAGCATGTGAGATAGAGAGCGTATATGTGTGTGAGTGTATGTGGGAGAGAGAGTGAGCTGTGTGTGACAGCATGTGAGATAGAGAGCATATATGTGTGTGAGTGTATGTGGGAGAGAGAGTGAGCTGTGTGTGATAGCATGTGAGAGAGAGCGTATATGTGTGTGAGTGTATGTGGGAGAGAGAGTGAGCTGTGTGTGACAGCATGTGAGATAGAGAGCATATATGTGTGTGAGTGTATGTGGGAGAGAGAGTGAGCTGTGTGTGATAGCATGTGAGAGAGAGCGTATATGTGTGTGAGTGTATGTGGGAGAGAGAGTGAGCTGTGTGTGACAGCATGTGAGATAGAGAGAGCATGTGTGTGCGAGTGTATGTGGGACAGAAAATGAGCTGTGTGTGATAGCATGTGAGATAGAGAGCATATATGTGTGTGTTGAAGAGTGTCTGTATGCGAGACAGAGGACAAAATTCTTTACTGATGTCAATTTTACTATGAATACCTCTGAATGTGTCTGTAACAGCACCCCCTCCCCCAACCCACCTCCCGGCAACAGTATTTTAAATGCTATGCGTGCACTTTATGGGCGCCCGCATATTCCTTTCAAAATGTACCCATTAATGAACAAATGAGCTGTGGAGTTTGCTGCTGGAGGACATAATCAAGGCAACTATCATAGTCGGCTTTAAAAATGTTTTGGACACACTTATGGAAGAAAAGTCCATAAATAGTTATTAAATCAGGGAGACCCGCCCCTTGACATAGGACGTGAGGGGGAAGAAATAGAATCTATTGTTAGGGATTAGTCACTGTCAGAGCCAGGATGCTGGGCTCACTGGGCCTTTGGTCTGAACGTACCTTCCTATGCTCAGAAACGAGCCAGCGGTGTCCCTTGTTGCAGAAAGCAGAGCTGAAGGACAGAGTTTCAGTCGGTGAGGATATTTCCGTGGCAAGCCATGACCAGGTCTGATGGTATACAGGATGGGAAACACTGCCCTACACCCCCTCACTGGGCCAAGGCACTCATTTATGCTCTTCTACAGCCGTAGACCCCTCTGCTTTTCCCCTTGCTGCTCCAGACTTCCTGAATCAATCTGTCAGGCTCCCTTCTCAGGCCTTATTCAAATCCTGATCAGGCCCTTGCTGGTTTCAATCATTCTCCATAATAAATGAAATTCTCTAAGTCTCTTATTTGTCTGTCTTGAGTAGATTATAAGCTCTATTGAGACAGGACTCCCTCTTACGTGTAATTGTACAGTGCTATAGAAAAGATAAATAGCAGCAGCAGTAATCACGATCAGGGACATTAGGATTTATTAAAAAAAAAACCCAAAACACTTATAGGTATGTTCCAAGAATCACTTTTCTAATTTGCATGCTGCTGAATAATTTTACATTTTTTCCCCCAAATAATAATGTAATCTTTAAAGAACTTTGAAACTCAAATAGAAACTGAAGCAAGCATAACTCAGTAATGCAGAAAGCAGCCTAGTTATTTTCCCTAGGGCTGTGGTTACATTTTTGATGATTGGAATGTCAGTTACATTAGTGGACACTGGTCATGATGTTAAAATTAACCACTTTAGCTAAAGTGTGTGTTAATTAAGGGTATTCAAGCAGTCAATAAAAGGTTAATGCAAAAGTCAAAGGATAAATTTCTTTCAGCATTGCATCATTCTACTGACTAAATGACTAACATTGTGCTTTCTGTTTTTAATCAATAGATATTACAGTAATGTACTAGACATTGATTTTTAAAATAGCATTTTTTTTTTATATTTTTTGCCATGAAGTTTTGAAACCAAGAATCAGAAAGTAATTTTTTTTTTTTTAATGTACACATAAGCTGAAGAGGGGCTATGGCAGAGCTGCCCAAACCTGTCTTAGGGTCCCCTACAGCCAGTCTGGTTTTCAGGACATCTACAATGAATATGCACAAGATAAATTTGCGTATGCTGGAGACACAGTACCTAGGACAGGTTTGGAAAGCCCTGGACTATGGCTAACGTCAATCACGATACCCAACACAACAGGGAATCATATAACTAATAACACTTATTTGTTATCACATGTACTATATAAACATGTTCTAGTTAATGAATTTTTTCATACCTGTTATTCAATTTCAAAAACTGTAAACAATTTATTGCATTGCACTTTTCAACATACATAAATAAACTTTACATACACAGTCTTATAACAACATCATATCAAACAGTACATGTCACCATATACATATACCCTCACCTTCAAAATATATATTATAATGAATTTACTGTACAGATTGTCCAAACATGCCCTCAATAATCACAACCCATACCCTCGACCCTAACCCACTAATATCATGTAATCACATTCACTCATCACTCACTCCTCTAAAAATCCCACTCTCCATAAAATATATAACCGTCAATCACGGCCATTGGCCACCTAACCGGCATCTTCACGTGTTTGCCTCCTGGAAAAAGTCCAGCAGAGGTTATTCGTGTTTTTAAATGTATACAGCATCCTAATGTGCCCTTTTAAAACATGGCGACATTTTATAGCATGCTATGATAAAATGCCTTTCTAATGGTGCCCCTAAACGTGCACATGCCGTAGGAGTGAGAGAAAAGATATAACAGAGACAAATAAGTATTGCTCAAGAGAAAGCTGTTTTGGGGTGGAAAGGAAGCTCTTGAAAGGGAACAGATATAAAAAGATTTTTCTGTACCGAAAGGCTGGTAGAGGCAAAAGTTGCATTGAGATTCAAGAGGTATATGAAATCAACTGAGAATCATTAGCAGCAGGGAGCAAAGAGTAATGAGAGAAATGAAGTAAGTTCTGTGATATTGCAGAAGGCAGTCAGCCTAGATCTGCCTAATGCTCTTTATTTTCCATCAACTGATATGTTTTCTGTAAAATCTAACAAAAGAAGGCATTTAAATATCAAGGGCATATACTGTAATTCTGGTCTTCCTTTTACCCTGCAGGAAAGACAAGGTTATGGATTCTCCCTTTTAGCAAATGTAATTTTTTTCATATTAGAAGTCAAATGAAAACGCAATTCACACTTATTAAAAAAAAGTTGCAAGGGATGCACCAAAACCTTTTTTGTTAATGTTAAAATATTATTAGTTGCTCTGTGGTAGACAGAGTTACCTGCTTCTGCTATTGTTGAAATGGTAACTTAACCTACTAGATTTATGGACTGATTATCTATTTATTTGATTTATATTCCGCTATTCAGGCACTCCAAAGTGGATTATATTCAGGTACTGTAGGTATTTATTAGGTTAGATTCGAGCAGTGCTGACATTTTTATTCTTAATATTAGAAATCCTTTGTGAAGGTCCGGGTTGATGTTACTTTATTAACTATTTACCCATGCAAGAAGCATTTCTACCCGCAGAACAGATGGGATGGCCGGGACACAAAAAATATGTGCGCTGAATGATAAAGTGATGTGTGCTCTCTCACGGATGCCACTTATTTTTATCAAAGCATCACCTCGTGCAGCCTTAGAGGCAATTTTCAAACGCATTTACTGGGTTAAAACGGCCTGACTGAAAATCGCCCTCTTAAAATGCAGCTATAATTGTACGCAGCTTCCATGGCGCATGGACTTTCAGCCCTGGATATTTTTAAGTTGAGGGAGGAAATCAGCATGCTTGTTTGATTTTCAACGACATATATGCTATTTCCCCAACTCTGCACCGCCAGCATCAGTAGCAGGCATCCAGTTTGTGGATGCTTAAGCTGTGTACTTTGCACTTGTTAATTTTGAAAGAGAAACAACATGGGGTAGTTTCTTTTACAAAACTTTTTCTGTAGCATGTGTGTTCAAAGTGCTCCCGTAGTTTACAGCTACCCAGGCTATTTAAAAACCGCCCCCTTATTTAGAAGGCTGAGATCGAGCTATTCTGTATAACCTCTGCTTGAGGGAGATAAAATGTTTATACACATCTGTCTCACACATACTCTTTATGAATATCCCGAAAACCTGACTGGGTTGAGAACCCAGAAGCACCTACTCCAGCAGTGAAATGTTCCTATGCACGTAGCACATCGAATACACCACAAAATGGGTAGGATATCAGTCAGTTTACTGACTGAGTTAACTGATCACTGCATGGTGCTGTAGAAACTCTATTTTACCAACTTATTGAAAATGTGAATCTAGAAAAAAAAAAAAGCAAATATAGTGGGGGCTTTTTTTTTTTGTAAATAAGAAAAGTTTAAATTTGTTAGAAGGAATAATGAGCATGTGGAATTTATGCTTCTAAAAATATATAAAAAATATTCAAATTTAAGAAGCGGGGTTTTACTGTACTTCAGTCCTAAAACCAGCTGCCCAGCTGCAGTGTGTTTCAAAGACAGGGAACAGTGGTTGAGACAAAAGCGTTCACCCACTTAACCAGGTGGGTGTCCATTACAGCAGGAACAATTTAACAAATTATGATATACCTAATTTTATTCTTCCCTTCGCTCCAGGCACTTGTCTGGTTACACTAGCTGTTAACATGTGAAAATTTATGGCTGCCAATTAAGGTTTAAGACCATCAGGTAAGAAGGCTGAGAACAATTTTATACCCAGGCCTATTTGTCTGCTTGTCAGTTATATAACAATGGTGATGAATGGGCTACCTTGACAGCCGAACAGTCAGGAATAGCTGACCTCTGATCTCGGTCACATGATAGGGTCACCTGAAACTTGCATAGCTCCCACCTGACCGCTGGTAACAATGTGAGGGGTCAAACGGATTGGATGATTATATGTATCATGCCTGAGACAGCCTCCTTATAAAGCTTTAGGGTGTGCAGTGTTGAATTCCACAGCTCTCCGGCACAAAGCTGTACAACAACTGCAGAAACCTGCCAGACAAAAGAGATGCAGTTTCAAAGAGGTGGTGTACAGTGACTTTCCTTGCAGACGGATAGAATGGTCACATTGTTCCCTCAGAATAACAATGAAAACAAACACTTTTGAAGAAAATGTATTCTTTCAAAGAGCCCACAGTTAGGGAGAGAAATGTACAAGGCCATATGTATTATCATTTTAATTCCCTTCTCTTGTAGCAGTTTTGGATCTGGGACTAGTCTGAAACCGATATGCCATAGCAAATTATTATTTTTTTTTCCCCCCTAATGTTTTAAGTAAGACAGTGCCCTGTTATTGTCACACACCACTGAAAGCATCATTTACAGATCGGTAATTTTCCTTCTATCTTAAATATCTGTAGGCCATCCTTGTTCAGATCTTGCGCCCCGCACTGTTGATGGTTTAAGATTCGTACCATATGTCTATAAAATTACTGGTTATTGAAAACCGTAGAGATAAAAGGGACTCCTGGGAATTTCAAGGCAATTAAGAGAAATGAATCTGTAATATTGTGACATCTGATTGCCTGCTCCTCTTTCATTCTCTCTTATTAAAGCCTCAGTCCCTGCACAAACAAAAAATGTGTTAATTGGGAGAGCCTACAGCCACCCAGCGTGCATGGTACTACTAGCAGGTTGACAGGGCTATCTCAGCTGTAGAATTAGCTAAATACATAAACGGTGTGCTTTTATATTTCCTGCATGAAAGAAAAGCAAAGGAGTGACTTGGATATACACACACAGTTACTCTTAAGCACAATATGTTTGTTGTTTGGAAAATGGCATTCTTGTTTGTTTTCCTTGGCTGAACGGCTCCCTGGCGGCTCCAGTTCTCAGTGCTCACAGTGACATCTACTGGGAAGCAGGGAAATGGCACCGCTGCAGGGCAGAGAGGCTAACACGGCCTCCCTCAGTGCCAGCTGTTAACTCTGTATTGTTCGCCACAGTGTGCCTGGCTTTGTCTAGACTCTCCTTCTCACTTAAAGGGGGTGCCCTGACTTTGAAAAGGTATTCTGTCTTCTAGCATATCAGTGCAACTGCTGAGGCAGCCACTGTAGATGAGATTACAGCAAGGAATTCAATTATGAGGTCTGGAAAATATTGTAATTCACTAGCCATCAGTATGTCTTTCACTTACCAAAAAAAAAAATGTAAATGCAAATCAACTTAATATTTGTTTTTAAGTAAAATGCCAAGTTATATTTTGAAAAGTACTTAGAAATGTGGTTACAGGTGGAACAATTTAATTGGGTAATAGTTATCATATGTTCTGGATATTAATGCTGAATATGTGCACACACACAGATCTTAAAACAGCAGCATCTCTTGCAGACCTATCCAAAAAAAAAAAGCAAATCAAAAACCTCTTATCTTCCAGAAGATTTTTAATTTTAAAATATTTTTCTTTTATTAATGAGTCTTATTGAAGCCTGGAGCTACCAGGTACTCTTTTCTACCTGCCCACTGTGCATCCAATAGAGAGCAATGGCTACAAAATGGGAACTATCTGAGCATTGAAAAAGATACAGAAAAATGATTTTTGTAAGTATTTTTATTTTTAGAATAAAATTAATAAGATTACTTAACCAGGAGGGTGGAAAGTCTCTCAAATCTGACCATACAAACTTTGCTGCTTTAAGGCATATTTCTGTGTTCAGTTATGTCCTTGATACACAATAAATATAAAATGCCATTTGAAATTAAAGCAAACAGAATATTCTGCTTAACCATGCCCTTGCAGTCACAGAAAATACTGATTAACCGAGCCATGGCAGAGCACACAAGGCAAAAAAATTAGGCACAGAAAGAAAGCTAATTTTTAAAAAACAAACAAACCAAAAAAACCCAGGGTCTTAACTTGTAGCATGCACGCTCATTTTAAACTTAGCCCGATACAGTCTTTCAATTAAATTTCATACACGTGCTTATCGGAGCGCGAGTGGAGATATACTGGAATTTTAAATTGTGCTCGCGGTTGCGCGCGTCTACTTTAGAATACACCTACTGTGCGTAAGTATGCGCCTAGTTTTAAGAGGTCACTCGAAAAAACCTACTCTGTGTATCTGCTGTAGGACTTTGCTAACTTTAACCCACGAATGTTAGCAGATTTTCAAACATGCTGGCGCGAAGGACATTCCCCATTTCTCCAATTAGTCCACCAGGTCTCGAGGTCTTTCAGACCCTCTGGCTCTTCATCTTGCACCCCCCCCCCCCCCCATTCTGTCGTGTAAGCCCTAAAACATGAGATCTGTGGGCTTGCTCCTCCTCGGGAGCAGCAGTAAAGTTACGCGGCTAACAAGCCCCCGCGCACTTCCGTTTATGGTTTTACAAATCGGAGTTAATTGTGCAAGTGTTGGCCCCGCCCCAGAGCTTCCATTCCCTGCCCCTTTCTGCCCTCTTATTTTTGATGCGTGCACGGGTACATGCCCACATATTCGGGCCGTGCGCGAGCAACACTTTTAAAATCAACCCCATAGTCTTTAAAAACTTTGAGGGACCATTGGACTGGAGGAATACATCAGCAGCAGTTAATCTGCACGTTGTGCTATGAATGATGGTCTTTCATGCCTTTATATATAGGGGAGGGGAGGGGGGTGTACGAGAACCACCTGCTATGACATAGACATGTCTGAATTTGGATTTTCTTACTCACCTTTCTAAACTCAGATAATTCCCTGACCCAGTGGGCTTACAGTATGTTTGTACTTGAGATAATGGAGGGTGAAGTGACTTGCCCAAGATGACAAGGAGCATCAGTGAGAGAGGCAGGATTTGAACCTTGGCTTCCTTGGTGCTCAGCAGACACCATCTTGTCAGTTAATTTCAAAGTTACTGGAACACTGCTCCATATGACAGGTCCTTGTGTGCTTCTGCCTTCTCTCATTTTATTTAACAATTTGCAAAAGAGACTGAGGCTTTCAGTGCTTCCCTAGCTCTTCTTTTGGCCATATGAGTCCTTACCATGTGCACACTGCTGCTCCGCAGAGGCTAGTGTGCCATATAATGTATTTCTTAATAAAGATGTGCCTTGGGCTTGAAAAGGTTGGGAAGCCTTCAAACATACTGCTATATATATCCATTCTTGGAATTGAGAACCCAACCTATCCCCTAGCTAAGTAGGGGAGGCCACAACCAGGGAGGTGCTGGAGGCTAGGGCGTAGGCCGGCAAGTACAATTTAACGGTGGGTCCTTTCACTAACTAAACCTTTTATTTCAGCATTTTTTTTTAGCTGTACCTTTGCGTGCTCTTCTTAGCCTCAAGCTTTACATTCTCTGGCCCGATTTTCTTTCTGAGGTGTGGTCAGTTATTGGAGAGTGCACTCCTCCTCCTTCTGTGATCTTTGGCTCCCCATGGTACATATCCTGTAGTGGCTGGAGAGGCCCCTCTCCCTTCAAGGCAACTGTTGCGTCGAATGACCCCCACTGGTGGCAGATTGCTGCTAGAAGTGCCAGCGGTCATTCGAGGCATCTGAGGGTCTATGGGGCACTGTTCATGGTGTGAGATAGTGACTCCATATGTTGGAGGGTGGCATAGAGGAGGTGTTTACTTGGCCCCTGCAGTGTCCCAGGCCTAGAAGTCTTTGGCTGCAAACTACGGTATCAAGGTCTTTAGCTCCTGGGCTGCTCAGCCGGCACCTATTTTAAAAATGTATCTTGCAGTCATTGCTGGGGTTTGGAATGATGAGCTCCTGCAATGAGGATCAGGATCTCCAAGATCGCATTATGTAGGTACCTGGAAGATGGAGGAGTTGGCTTGTCATATTCAGTGGTCTGGGTTGGGCAGCCCTACTGAGAGTGGGTTGAATGTTTTGGTGGCCATATTTAAGTTATCAAGCCAGGTGGTCATCTTAGGGGTGATGGGTGATGGGCATCTGGCAGCCAATATGAGGGTCCAAATTTTCTCCTAACCAGCACCCATCCAGGAAGCCTGACTTCAGTGCCGGGAAAAATAGTGGAAACTATTCTCAAGAACAAAATTGTAAAGCATATAGAAAGACATGATTTAATGGAACATAGTCAACATGGATTTACCCAAGGGAAGTCTTGCCTAACAAATCTGCTTCATTTTTTGAAGGGGTTAATAAACATGTGGATAAAGGGGAACCGGTAGATGTAGTGTATTTGGATTTTCAGAAGGCGTTTGACAAAGTCCCTCATGAGAGGATTCTACGAAAACTAAAAAGTCATGGGATAGGAGGCGATGTCCTTTCGTGGATTACAAGCTGGTTAAAAGACAGGAAACAGAGAGTAGGATTAAATGGTCAATTTTCTCAGTGGAAAAGGGTAAACAGTGGAGTGCCTCAGGGATCTGTACTTGGACCGGTGCTTTTCAATATATATATATAAATGATCTGGAAAGGAATACGACGAGTGAGGTTATCAAATTTGCAGATGATACAAAATTATTCAGAGTAGTTAAATCACAAGCAGACTGTGATACATTGCAGGAGGACCTTGCAAGACTTGAAGATTGGGCATCCAAATGGCAGATGAAATTTAATGTGGACAAGTGCAAGGTGTTGCATATAGGGAAAAATAACCATTGCTGTAGTTACACGATGTTAGGTTCCATATTAGGAGCTACCACCCAGGAAAAAGATCTAGGCATCATAGTGGATAATACTTTAAAATCGTCAGCTCAGTGTGCTGCAGCAGTCAAAAAAGCAAATAGAATGTTGGGAATTATTAGGAAGGGAATGGTTAATAGAACGGAAATGTCATAATGCCTCTATATCGCTCCATACTGTGTTCAATTCTGGTCGCCGCATCTCAAAAAAGATATTGTTGCAATGGAGAAGGTACAGAGAAGAGCAACCAAAATGATAAAGGGGATGGAACAGCTTCCCTATGAGGAAAGGCTGAAGAGATTAGGGCTGTTCAGCTTGGAGAAGAGACGGCTGAGGGGGGATATGACAGAGGTCTTTAAGATCATGAGAGGCCTTGAACGAGTAGATGTGACTCGGTTATTTTCACTTTCGAATAATAGAAGGACTAGGGGCATTCCATGAAGTTAGCAAGTAGCACATTTAAGACTAATCGGAGAAAATTCTTTTTCACTCAACGCACAACAAAGCTCTGGAATTTGTTGCCAGAGGATGTGGTTAGTGCAGTTAATGTAGCTGGGTTCAAAAAAGGTTTGGATAAGTTATTGGAGGAGAAGTCCATTAATGGCTATTTATCAATTTTACTTAGGGAATAGCCACTGCTATTAATTGCATCAGTAGCATGGGATCTTCTTAGTGTTTGGGTAATTGCCAGGTTCTTGTGGCCTGGTTTTGGCCTCTGTTGGAAACAGGATGCTGGGCTTGATGGACCCTTGGTCTGACCCAGCATGGCAATTTCTTATGTTCTTATGTTCTTATGAAGGATGCATGGTAGATGTGAAGATTCATTCCTGCAGGTGTGGTGTTGGTCAATCTTGGGGGAATGGCCTTTTTTCTAGGGTTGAAAGCAGCAGCATGGTGAACGAGTGTGGTCCATTTGGCAGATGGGCGCCCCAGACTCTACATTCCTTTCTGCATCTCCACACTCAAAGTCATGGTCGATCTTTTGGTTGGCGAAAGTGCCGGAGTGATACCAGGCCCAACCATGCTATATATATATATATATATATATATATGATCTTAAATAACAGGGGCCAGGCTTTGCATGCATGGTTCTGCCTCTGCCCAATCAGATCCCAGGTCCTTCCATTCTGCATTCTTTCGAGGAGACGGGCTCTCATGCAGCATAACAGAAAGCAGGATATGTACAAAAGGCACTTCTTCAATGTCTGGGGGCTGCCTCCATATCCCCATCTGCTCAAGCACACGTCTGCACGGTTGCACAAAACCCCTGCCTCCTCTTTGTTTAAAAAAAAAGAAAGTATTGGTGTAATCACTTGTGTGCATTGGTGAAAGCTGAGCATACAGATAGCCTCCTATTCCTGATACAAGCGTGGGTGACAGTTGCATATGCTCCTGTAAGCCAATACAAAGTAAGCCCATTTTCTAGGCCCAAGGCTTCAGCATTTTCTGCTTGCGCCTCCCTGGAACGCTGTGAGCATTGCAGTGGTGCAGAGGGGCTTGTGGAATATCTTATTGGAAGCCTTGACGGAAGCTTCAATGACTACTCCTACAGGGGTTGGGACCTGCTATCTGTGGTTACAGCTTGTGGTGGTTCAGGGAGGTTTTGTCTGTGGTCTCCGCCCCCACCTTTCTTTCCATGGACCCAGTTAGTAAAGCATGGTGGGTTCTGTCCAGCTGGAAAGGCAATGGTAGAGGCCATGATTAGCTGGGGCAGGCAAGATAGCAGCTGGTTCTGGTCAATAAGCAGGTACCGGTATTTAACACGCAGCCATTCTTTGTGAGGCTCTTGTAGATATGCAGGTTATTGATATGTTGAACTAGGGAGTGAATTTTATTTTAAATAAAGGATAATTTTCTTGATATTTTTGGGAGCTCCTCAGTGGTATTAGACTGTCATTTGGAGGCAACAATCCTGTTCTGGCTAGCACTCATCAATGAAAATTTTACCTAATAAGATGGTTTTATTCTGCTAAGTTGCTAAAAGATTAGTGGCATTCATGGAAAGAAATATTTAGCATAACAGACATGCAGGCATATTCTGCAATTTGTATTAAAAAAAAGTAGGGGTCATATATAGTTTTGGATAGATATCTTTGTCAGACAAGGGTCATACCGCATAGGTAGCATTATGACTTAGTGGTCGCAGCCATATTCAGAGCCCTAAGGTGAACAACTATCCAGGCTCAATTCTAGGGAGCTGCAAGCGAAAGGGGAGCAACCTCTGATTGCGGCCTTTTATAGGGAAGTAGGCAGGCATGTTTAAGCAGGGCATGACCACGCGAATGGTGACGGATTTTGCCTGGCTTCATCCACCATTCAGCAAAGAGTTTACAATCTGCTGTTTTTTTTCTTACTTGATATAACCCTACAGCGTGCTCCTCTTTGGCTGTCACAGACACATTGCAGGGCTTCTTCACGACCCTTATACAGATTTGGCAGCCTGACACTCTCGGGTGACGTGCGGCTGGGTGTTATGATGGGGATACCCATCCTCATACAACGTATCCTGACAGGTTCATCTTGGGGTGTCTCCGCTGTGCATGCTACATCATTCGATAGTATCTTACCCCATCACTGAAATACCTCAGGAAGGTGACCCATATGGCAGGGTTCCCATAACATGACAGACAGTGTGCACGTAGAAACAAATGGTATGTGCATATGTACTCGGCATACGCATACACCATTTGTTTCTGTGTTCACGCTATCCATTCGTCAAATACGCGCATACTGCCAAAATAAACAGATGAGGTAACGAAGGTCCATGCCTATTATCTTCTATGAAGTGCCTCATAGCAGTTAGGTGTGTCAATTGGCCTTCAGGTTGCACGGGCATATCAGTTACCTATGCATGGTGATGTTATGAAATTCATTGTCATCCATGGTTAGTATGTAGTTATTACGTTTGCTCTCTCAGCACTTAAGTGCATTTTCTATTTTGGTTTTTATTTTTAGAGTGAGTTGTAAGCTATCAATAGCTCTGTCTTCACCAAAAGAGATTCCTCCATCTCCTTATGCCCAAGAGTTTGCCCCATTTTGAATTGAATTGGTAATCTTGCAGATGATGACTACAAAGCTCTGGCTTCTCAGAAGTGTCATTGATAGTCCAATACCTGTCTAGATATAGTGCATTTAGCACATTTTTATTGAGTTTTTACTAATGGCCCCCTGCAGTAGTAGCTCTCGAAAGTTCTTCTTCAAATACCCCAACTCACTGCATTGACCCCATAGCCTAGGTGGTAGCATTGTCTCTTGAAGGTTAATTTAGGGCGTTAGTTTACCTCATTCATAGCCCTTTCTTCACCCCTTCAGTTACTCTTTCCAGTTGGCAAATCCAGGTAAGGTTTGCACTCCTGGTCTAGTATCTATGGAAGATAGACAAGCTTTAGAGGAGTCTTGAAAAGTAAAGGAAGTAGCATTATAGGAGCATCACCATCTCTCTTACCCTCCAATCTCACTGCATTGGAAATACAGACAATATCTTCTTGCAATTCCTATGGCTTGGGCAATCTTGCACTAACAATAAGTAATATCCAGAGTCTCTGGATCCTTCACTCTGCTTTTGGTAAGTCTATTTTTACACATCACAAGTTAATTATGACCATTTCAAACTTGCATATCAGAGAGAGCTTGCCTTTGGGCACATTGTTTTTGGCACAGATTGAAAGTAGACATAAGAATATTAGGTATGCCATACTGGAACAGACCAAGGGTCCATGAAGCCCTGCATCCTGTTTCCAACAGTGGCCAATTCAAGTCACAAGTACCTGGCAAGAACCCAAGCATTAAATAGACTCCAAGCTACTGTTCCTTATTGATTAATAGTTTATGGACATCTCCTCTAGGAACTTATCCAAATCTTTTTTTAAACTCAATTACACTAACTGAATGAAAAATAATTTTCTTCAATTTGTTTTAAAGGAGCTACTTGCTAACTTCATGGAGTGCCCCCTGGTCCTATTATCTGAGAGAGTAAATAACTAATTAACTTGTTCAAGTCCATTCATGATTTTGTAGACTTCTATCATATCCTCCCTCAGTCATCTCTTCTGCAAACTTGAACAGCCTTGACATTTTTAGCCTTTTCTCATAGGGGAGCCATTCCATGTCCCTTATCATTTTGGTTGCCCTTCTCTGTATCTTCTCCATTGCAATTATATCTTTTTTGAGATGCAGTGACCAGAACTGCACACAGTATTCAAGGTGCGGTCTCACCATAGAGCGATACAGAGGCATTATGACATTTTCCGTTTTATTAACCATTCCCTTCCTAATAATTCCTTGCACTTGTTCACATTAAATTTCATCTGCCATTTGGAAGCTCAATCTTCCAGTCTCACAAAGTCCTCCTGCAATTTATCACAATCCACTTGAGATTTAACTACTCTGCATAAATTTGTGTCACCCGCAAATTTGATCACCTCACTTGTCATACCCCTTTCCAGATCATTTATAAATATACACGCCGTTAAGCCCGTTAACAACGGGCTACATTAAAACATTTTTTTTTCGGTTTGGTTTTCGGAAACGGCACTCTTCCTCATTTCTTCTCCCTCACTCCCCCTTCTCCTCTCTCATTCACCTTGGTCACTCACCCCCCTTCCCTCCCCTGCCCCCACTCAAACTCCTTTCCCTCAGTCTTATTCACCCTCTTTCTCCCACTGCCTCCCTCCCCTCTCACTGAAACCCCCTTTCCTTCACTCTCACCTCCCCTTCCCTCATTCTCACTCCCTCCCCTCCTCAGTCACTCCCCACCCTCTCCCAATCCCATCCCTCACTCTCATCCCCTCCCGTCCCCTCTCAGTCACTACGCTATGTGACTCACTCCTTCCCTTGTGGCACGGCAGTCTGTTACTCTTGGCCCTTATTGGAAACTTATTGTTTCTAATTTTCTTCCCCTCTGCCACTGATGCAGAGAGCAGTGCTGGAGCTCCATCAAAGTAAAGGTTTGCTCTGCTCTCTTTCTGGGAGACCTGTGCCTTTAAGAAATCCACTCAGGGACTTGAGAGGGAGGAGGGAGCGGGGAGCAGGGCTCTGGCTTTCACTTTTGTTGCTCTGCTTTGTGGGGAGTGGGGGTGGAGGGATGCCCAAGTAAACTCTTCCCCTGGTGGCTGATTTGCTGGCCTTACACACTCCGAGATTTGGGCAAGGTTCTCTCAACCTAGCTTGAGGAGCACTCTACCTGGGTAACATCAAGCTAGGTTGAGAGAACATTGCCCAAATCTCATCTTTGAGTGAGTTTCCTCACTCTGAAGGCCAGCAAATCTTCACAAGAGACCACTGTTCTGTTCATAGGTGTCACGTAGCATGTCAAAGTGGCCCCTAACCCCCTACACTCTTACCTAATCCCCACCTCGAGTTACTAGGTGGGCCTACCATAGGGATACAAATACCTACCTATGGGCCATAATATTATGGCCAGTCTCTCTCTCTTCCCCCCCCCCCCACCCCCCCAAGGCTCTGAACCCATCAATTCAGCTGAAATAGGACTTACGGGAGACATCGCAAATGGCGATGAAACCTTACCGCACGATCACGGCAGCTATCGTACAGCCTAACACAATCCAAAGAGGTGTAGTTAAAATCGGCGTTACGGCTGTGCGATAGCTCTTTGCAGACAGACTAACCCAGCCCACTCTCTGCCTCTAACTCCTCCTATTTTCTGAATTTGCATCGCACCATACGATATGGTGTGATCGCATGCGGTAAACACGTTTTTGCATGCGGTAAGGGCCTATCGCATGCATTAACGGGGCTTTTCGCATGCGATAAGCCCTTAACGCATGCGAAAACGCCTTATCGCATTTTGAAAAATGTCCCCCTTAGTTAGAAGCACAAGATCCAACTGACAGAAAAACACACAGACAACAAATTCTACTTTATCTTATGCCTATAAAGCTATTTTTGTTAGACATCTGCGACTGTGCATTATATCATCATTAGCTTTTGGCCTGTTGCTTTATCATTCTTGTACTATTTGCCATGTCATCCATTTATCTGGGAGCTAGATAAGAAGCCTCAGTCAAACTGAACAATTTTTTTTCCTTGTAAATTAACACTTTCATAGAATTGGTAAAGCACAAAGTGATCATTGCTGTCTAAATAAGCCTATGCTTCTCATTAGGATAGTGTCCAAACTGAGAATGACTAGAAAATCCTAACTTCTATGCGCCTGCTCTGAATTATATTTTTAAATAGACTTTTTACATGTGAAGAAGTGGAGATTATTAAGACATCACCCGAGAGAAAGAAAATGGAGTTTAAGCTCAATAAAATGATTTTGCATTAAAGGCCTTGGGATAAAGGAGTAATAGTATTCAGATTAGAATTTCCAAAGGAGATTTTATGTAGCCTTTTAGAAAAAGCTTACATGGCTTTAATCACTGCTACTTTTGCCATTGTTCATTCTTGATAACATGACTGTGCATTACTGTATTGTTGTTTTCTGCCATTAATCAAGGATTACATAAATCTCTGTTTTTATTGACATAGCATAGGTTTTTTTCCCTCTTTTTTTAAGGCACAGCTCAATTAAATTTTTCTAATTGATCCTGTAACCTAGTTCAGAAATTAGAACTGCATACCGTTCCATTGAACACTCTTTGCATGAGTGACACACTCACAGATTAGTCACCTTCCTTAACAAATTATTTACGTCCACAGTTTACATCACCTTATAATCTTAAAAATTACCAACTTTTTTTTATTATACAATTCTAGTTTCCATAATGAATATTTTGCGGGTTTTGAACACATACTGTATCTATAACTATATCTATATGAGAGCACAAAAACATAAGACTTGTCATGCTGGGTCAGACCAAGGTCCATTGAGCCCAGCATCCAGTCTCTGGCAGTAGCTAGTTTGGGTCACAATTACCTGGCAGAACCCCAAAGGTATATTGTTTTCTTGTTACTACCAGGGATAAAAATGACTATCCCTAGACTACCCAAATAATAACATTATATGGACTTTTCTTCTGGGAACTTGTCCAAACCTTTATTTTACCAATATACAAATTATCCAACAATATCGTTGTAGTTGGGTTTTCATCAAGACCACACAAGTTCCATTTTTATTGTTTTTCAACACTAAAACAAATATTGAGCATTGTGGTACATCTTATATTTGCACCAGGACTAGAAACCTGATTGCATTCTCCACACTGATAGCAGTCTTTATTCATTTATCTTTCTCCGAGGTCTCTGGTAAAAACTATGAGCAAACAAAATGAAGATTATAGTCAAGGGCCTGTATCTTCTTTCTGGGTAGATTCCTTATGACTCCTCAAGGTTCTGCACCAAGCTGGTGGTACGTATTCATGAATTTGCAAGTTGAACATTACTTAAAATGCAAAATAAGACAAAATGGATGAAAACCATTCATATTTTACCTATGCTTTCTAATCTTTGTTGAATATACTTGAATATTTTCATTTCTTCCTTTTGTATTATTACTTTTGTTTCTCTATTTCAGATCTTTCTATTTCTTTTTTGTTCTATTTTCCATATCTTTAATTTTCCTTCTTTCTCTCTGTTTCATACTGCCAGTCTCTCCTCATATTTATCATTTTCTTCCTCATGTAGTATTCTTTCTCCCTATGAATTCCCTCCTTTATTCAAACCAATTTCCATGTACTCTTCTCCCTTATTGCCAGTTTCTATCCATACTCTCTTCTCTGTTCATACTATTTCCTCCACTTTCTCTAGGCCTCCCCCCAACCCTACTCTCCATAAGCACTCCAGGAGACATGAGAAACTCCTGAGAGGGGAGGGAAGGCAAAGGCATGAGATGACGTCAGCAGCGCTGACTGCCAGATGAAGGTGAGAAGACCATTTCCGCTAATTCTGCAGGAAACTGTTGGATTTGAATATATTATAGCCAAGTGAAAGAAAAATACATGTACATGAATACACAGTACTCTGTCTACACTTTGGGTTTTATCCAATCCACATGAATTCATTCATTCGTTAACTGTCTCTTTCAAGAACAAATGAACAACTGAGCAAATTCAAAAGTTGCAGTGATGCATTCAGTTTCAGATTTGTTCAATGAAAAACAAGTTCAAGAACTAATTTAATCAGAATGGAATTTCAAACACACATTCTTTATAAATGCAAAACCTCTTTCTGCTACACATAGGGACGGATTTTAAAAGGCCTGTGCGCGTAAATCCGGAAGGATTTACGCGTGCAGGGCCCTGGCGCGCCTATTTTGTATAGGCCGCCGGCGCGTGTAAAGCTTTCGAAAAGGGGCGGGAGGGGGCGTGTCCGGGGGCGTTCCCGAAACGACGCGGCGTTTCGGGGGCATGCCGCAGGGTTTCGGGGGCGGGCCTGGGGGCATGGTGCCGGCCTGGGGGTGTGGTCGAGGCCTCCGGACCAGCCCCCGGGACCGGAGGACGGAGCGGGGCTGCCGGCCGGCGCGCGACAAAGGTAGGGGGGGGTTTAGATAGGGCCGGGGGGGTTAGGTAGAGGAAGGGAGGGGAAGGTGGGGGGGAGGGCGAAGGAAAGTTCCCTCTGAGGCCGCTCCGAAATCGGAGCGGCCTCGGAGGGAACAGGCAGCGCGTGCTGGGCTCGGCGCGCGCAGGTTGCACAAATGTGCACCCCCTTGCGTGCGCCGACCCTGGATTTTATAAGATACGCGCGGCTACGCGCGTATCTTATAAAATCCAGCGTACTTTTGTTCGCGCCTGGTGCGCGAACAAAAGTACGAGATCGCGTATTTTTTAAAGATCTACCCCATAGCATAGGGAGGAGAACTTTAAAACATGCATGCTTTTACATACCTGTATGGGGTACATGCGCTCATGTACATGTATTTTATAACATATGCACAAATGTGCATGCACGATGTAAAAAACATGTAAACCCACCCTACTAGATGTTCACTTATCTAAGATATGCGGCATGTATTTTCAACATAGACAGATAGGTTTCGACATATCTAGCTAAGTAGCGACAAAGCTGCTACTTAGATAAATCTTAGAAAATGCTACTTATCCGGCTAAGTAGCACTGTTTAAGACTTATCCAGCTAAGCAAGCTAGCCGGATGAGTAAAACAAAAATACTACCTAACCAGATAAGTAAGATAACCTGATAACTAGCACTTGAAGACTTATCCAGCTAGCTGACTTATCCAAATAAGTAGCACTTTTTAAGACTTATCCAACTGACAGAGTCATTCTTTATTCTTGCCTTCATTGCGGCGATACCATGCTAATTAGGGGGAGGGATGTGGTATGATTTGGGCGGGGTTATGGCCCGCCAGCGATAATGTTTTCCACTTTATCGCCAGCAGCATCGCAGGAAATAACACCACCTTTTCCCATGGCGCTATGTGGCGATAGTATGCGGCATGGCTGCACCTCAGTGAGCGAAACTTCAACCCTGCAATGCCCGTGGCTGCCCATTATTGCCCCCCCTGCTCTTTTTTTTCATGACTCATCGTTTTGCTATAAATAGCAGCCGGAGAAGTCAAAATGTATCCCGATACATGCATGTATTTGTGCTCCTAATTTCAAACATATTTTCCTTAGCACTTGTCAGCTTTCACATGCACAAGTCTGCAAATTTTTAAAACATGCAGGCGTAAAAGAAATTATCAGTTTTACCAGTTCAGCCGCCAGTTTACCCAGGCCATTTCTAGGTCATCGATACCCTCCTGGTTCTTCAGCCTCAGTTTATCTGGCAATAAACACTTATTCTCGCTTACATCAGATAATTAGCCTGTGTAAATATATGCAGGTAAGAGACGTATGAGCATTGCTTTGGCAGGTTCTAAAATAGCAACATATGTGTAAATGTTGGTCCCACCCAGGACCGGTCCTGGTCCGCCCCTTTTTTTACATGTGCTATTTTGCTTGTGCGTACACCTATCGACAAGTACGTGAGCCCTGTATAAAAACACCAACAAAATGCAAAAAGGAGCCGCCTATTACAAAATCCACAACACTAAAAAATATATTTTTTTTATTTTTGGGAATGGTAACAGATTTTACTTGGCCTCATAAACTTAATCCACAGACTCTTGCCCGCAATGGGCTGCAACCTGTATCATTAGTAAAGCACTATCAGTCACCTCATTTAAATTTTCCATCTACCAAAACTGCTTTATTTAGAAAAAATATTTTATAAAATACAAGGTATTTGTGCACGGGCTGTATACTTGCATATGTGGCCTTTTTTTTGCATGACTATCTCTTAAAAAATTCACCTTTATATTTGTAGTTAAAGTATTAGTTTTGAAGAATGACTTCTGTACCTGTGCTAAGTAAATTCTATAAATTTATATATGATTTGAGTTCAGTTCTCCAGCTAGGAAAAACAAGCTAGTTGGTAATCTAATAGAGAAAGAGAAAACAAGTACTATTTAAATTATATTTGAATCAGCAACAATGTTTAATACCAATGTAAATACAATGCAGTGAAAAAAGGTTTCATAAGAGCTACATTAAATAAACATTGCAACATTTAATTCTAGTCAAAAGGGAAAATATTGACTTTCTAATGCTTCTCCAGTCTCCAGCTCCTTTATGTTTACTGTATTTTGGAGTAATACAATTTACTAAATCAGTTTATCTGGAATAACTGTGAATTAAATGTATGCATAATTACACATGGAAGGTGTTTATCAGAATATACTGCAGATTTATTTATTTATTCGCTTTTTTCTACCGAAATTTAGCTATAAGCCTTCATTCCGGTTTACAGATATAATGAATGGCTCTTACAGCCTTATAGACAGACAACTACGTGCTTAGGACTGAATTTTCAAAGAAGCTACATGTGTAAAATTAGCGTATATCTTAGCAATTTCCAAAAGCTCATTTTCATATGTAAAGTCTATTTTTTCATGCAAAATCTTTTGAAAATTTAATCCAATGTAGAGATTACTTACCTGAGAATCTCGTTTTCCTTAGTGAATGCAGATGGACTCAGAACAAGTGGGTATAGTGTGCTCGTGCTAGCAGTTGGAGACGGATCTGACGTCAGCACGGGTACATATACCCCCACAGGAAGCGTAGCAACTCAGTAATCTTCCTTGCAAAAGCTTTATGGATATATGTGTACTGACGATCAATTAAATGAACAGTATTACCCTGACCGATTGATAGTAGCTGGAGACCACCAGTGTTCTCAACCAGAAGGCGTCGACACCCAGCAGGGTGGATGCCCTATATAAGCAAACATGGCTTACCGTGAGTCGGTGCATGCCCATGTATACCGGCAGCCGGGCGGGATGCTGAGTCCATCTGCATACACTAAGGAAAATGATATTATCAGGTAAGTAATCTCTACATTTCTTAGCATGTAGCAGATGGACTCAAAACAAATGGGATGTACAAAAGCTACTCCCGGACTGGGTGGGAGGCTGCCCGAGGTCGGGCTCGTCTTCAGGTAGGATTTCTTCTATGAATTTAGTCGTTAGAATTTGGAAAAACGCTCAGCGAGCATAAGGTAGCTCCAAACTGCTTTGGAGACGGAAAATTACTGAGTTGCTGCACTTCCTGCGGGGGTATATGTACCCGTGCTGACGTCAGACCCATCTCCAACTGCTAGCACGAGCACACTATACCCATTTGTTCTGAGTCCATCTGCTACACGCTAGGAAATGGAGTGAATTTTCAAAGGAGACATACATAAAAGTAGCAATTTTCAAAAGTCATAAGTATAAATCCTTTTGAAAATTACCTCTTTATTGCTCAGCTATTTTCAATTCTTCAGCTTTACTGCTAAATTAGTGATGCCAATCCATGTGCAAGGGCACTGCGTATAATTAGGCATGCGTGCCATTCCAGCACTTGCTCTGTATACAGGGAATTCCTCCTGGTCTGCTTCGCTGCACTGTGCTGCAGCAACATGTCCCTTTCTTTGCTCCAGGCCATCAAAGATAATGTCATCAACCTATGATGGATGTCCGTGAGGATTCTGGGCTGGGGGCTATTAAGCCTGGCAACCACTATACTTCTGGTGCCTTATGGGAGTGATTGAGCCAACCTCCTACACTAGGAGGGATGATATGGGTGGGCACGTGGCCCCATTGGGGGACATGTTCTGGGGGTAGGGTGACTGGCAGAGAATAGAAGACTTGGACAAGCCTAGCCTCTCTTTCTTTTCTCCTGAGGGTCAACCAGACTGCTGTGCAGATCGGGCACTGAATAAGTCCACATGCAGCATAAAAAAAAACTATATATAGTTTTTAATAATAATAATAGTAATAATAATAATAATAATAATAAATAGAGAATTGAAGGAGCAACTGCTAGAGGGGCAGATTTTCAAAGTTGCCCCTGCGTGCGCCAAGCCTATCTTGCATAGGCTCGGCAGCGCAAGCAAGCCCCGGGATGCGTGCATGTCCCGGGGCTTTGAAAAAGGGTCGGGAATGGGGCTGGTCTGGGGGCGTGATGGGGCAGGACCGAGGCCTCCTTCGTTGCGGCTGTGCCGGGGAATGGTGCACTGGCAGCTGGCCGGTGCAAGCAAGTTACGCCTGCCCGGAGACAAGCGTAACTTCTGCAACAAAGGTTAGGATGGGGGTTTAGGTAAGGCTGGGGGGGTGGCATAAGGAAAGTTCCCTCCGCGGCCTCAGAGGGAACTGGGAAAGTCATTGGGGCTCCCTTAGGACTTGGCGAGCGCAAGGTGCACAAAAGTGTGCACCCCCTTGCATGCGCCGACCCCGGATTTTATAACATGCGCGTGTGTTATAAAATCGGGTGTAGATTTGTTCGCGCCGGGTTGCGCGAACAAATCTACGCCCGCGCGTATCTTTTAAGATCTGGCCCAGAGTGAATAATTGTAGCTGGTGACGACCCTTTCCTCCTGATCTGTCTGTTTGACAAACAAAAAAATAAAGAACTTAAAAACATCCGGCCACTTAAAGAACCATTATCTTAGAGGGGACTAGTGCTGGTACAGTGCTGATGCTCTCTGTTGGCTGCAGGTTTAAATAAAAAAAAAACAAAAAAAACTACAGCTTCTTGGTTCCCTGCAGTCTTCCCTCTCTCTACTTCCACTTCTAGCCATCAATGAAGAGGTATGTCCCATCAATGAAGAGGTATGTCCCATCAACGAAGAGGAATGTCCCATCAACGAAGAGGTATGTCCCATCAACGAAGAGGTATGTCCTATCAATGAAGAGGTATGTCCCATCAATGAAGAGGAATGTCCCATCAATGAAGAGGTAAGCCTTGCCACTTCCAGGCTTAGTCTTTGAGGGCCACAAGGGTCACCTGGATGCCTCATTATTCTGAATTAGTGGCTATGGATCACTGTGTGTTGTGCAGAGTGGCAGCAGCAGCTCAATGGGTGGGGAGCACCAATTTCATATATTTCACAGGGTACCGGTTAGCCGACAGCTGGCCCTGATAGCAATAGATTTCTTAGCTGTCACTCTGAGATAGAAAAATAAATCTCTGCTGTACCTAGGACTATGGCTGTCCATGTTTACCTAAAGCAGGGGTCCCCAAATTCGGTCCTTGAGGGTTGTAACCTTATTGCATACAATGCAGGCAGTGCATGCAAACAGATCTCATGCATATGCATAGTGGAGATTCTGAAAACCCGACTGGGTTTCAGCCATCAAGGACCGAATTTGGGGTACCCAGGTTTAAGTGTTAATATTAAAGGTATTTGAGAACACTTCATCTTTATTCAGTTCATATTGCCAGAAATAATATTAAAGATCTGAGGCGACCACTGAGGCGCGCGCATGTTATAAAATTGGGGGTCAGCGCACGCAAGGGGGTGCACAATTGTGCACCTTGCACGCGTCGAGCCGTGCTACCTTACCCTGTTCCCTCCCCCTTAGCCTGACCTTCCCACCCCTTCCCCCCCTAGCCCTACTCTAACCCCCCTGACTTTTATCTTACCTTTTGGGCCTGCCTCTGGGCAGGCACAAGTTACGCGCACTGGCAACCTGCCGGCACGTGATCCTCTAACACAGCAGTAGTGGCCGCTGTGTCGGAGGCCTCTGGCCCCACCCCCGGACAGCCACACCCATGCCCCGTCCCTTTTTGCAAGCCCCTGGTTCTTACACGCATCCTGGGGCTTTACGCGCGTCGCCGGGCCTTTTTAAAATAGGTCCGGCGCGCGTTCGGCTTTAAAAATCTGGCTCTATGTGTGTCTCTACACACACACATACACACACATACATACACTCTCTCTCTCTCGCAACTCCGGTCCTTGAATGCTACAAACCAGTCGGCTATTCAAGATATACACATGAATATGCACAAGAAGTTAAACGCGTCCCTTCATATACATATTCCACAATGTAACAAGATCTCTAGGCAAAGCATTACTTCGCATTCCGTCACCTAAATGCGGTCAGGGAGAAGGCCCTATCCCTGGCAGGGCCAAAACTTTGGAATTCGCTCCCACTCGACATCAGGCTAGAACCAAACATACAATAATTCAAAAAGCATTTGAAAACATGGCTGTTCGAACACGCCTCTAACTAGCCAGGTTAACCAGTTGTTCTGTTTACTCTCCCATTTGCTAAGTGCATTTTAAGGTGTTTGGTTTTTTCTTATTTTGCTAATTTACTCTATTTTATCGTATTTTATTACTCTTATTGTAGTTTATTATTTTGTAATACGTATATTGCTGATTTAAATATTTTATTGATACTGTTTCAAAAATGTATTTTATCGATTAACTCCAAGGGCTTATCTTGAAAACTAAACTGGCTTGTGGCCCTGGAGGACCGTAGTTTCCTACATAGATATGTATGCATTATAAATGCCCACATAAATGAGCATGAATATTTAAAGCAACATATACTTATAAACTCAATTTATTATCCTGATGACTAAGCTGTTTCACTTGATGTCTAAGTCAACAGACAACTCAAAGGGATTTAGATCCTGTTCGTTTAGGTTTTTTCTTGAAGTTTGCCTTGAAGCAAAATGTATTTAACCTCTCTATTCTGCAAATTTATGAGACTGGCAAAACATTATGCACAGGAGTTAATTTCAGAACAAAGCTGAATATCCACTGAAAGTTCCATGTTCACTCACTTTACAGCTGAGCAAATTAGCTGGATAAATGTATCTAGTTAACTTGGCTGGGATACTGCTGAATATACCTGGTTATCTAATGATTAGCCAGATAAACTTCACACCTGTCCAATAGCAGGTCTAGTGTAATCAGCTAGCTTAGCCAGATAAGGCTGAATATTGGCCCTTATCTGGCTACATTAGCAGGATAAGTGGCTTTGCCCAGGAACACTCTGTTCCCTCACCACACACACACCCACACACACTCTCTCTCTCTCTCTCTCTCTCACTCTCTTAGCCGGCTATCTATTTAGCTGGTAAAGAGTTATCCAGATAACTGGTGGCTGTTGAACGCAGCTGAATATTGAAAAGGTACCAGTGGATAAGTAAGAACTTATCCAGCTACATAAGTGGTGCTGAATATGACTTCTGAGCTACCTGAAATACCCTTTTGCAGCGTAAGAGTTGAATATCTCCAGATATTCTTCCATTTATGTGGCTCGGGAATTTTTCTGAATTGAGGCCTTCGTTGGTAAAGTATAATTTAGTACTAAGATCTAACCCTAATTTTGGACAAATTACATTTTAATCAAGATATAAGTTAAAAAGCCTTTCATCATATGTACTGTAAGGAATCCAAACTTCTTACTGTTTCCTTTTCATATAGGCATCCATCAGGATCTGTAAACTTAGATGCTTAGTCCTACCTTCTGCAATACATTCAGAATTAGAATTCTGTATATACTCCCCTGTGATCCCCGATACAATTACACTTTTTTTTTTTTAAATTACATGTTACCATAAAAGCAAAATATTGTGCTCATTTTGATTTCTACATAATGATAATATCTGCAAAAGAACATAGGGGTTGATTTACCTATATTCATTTTAGCTTGTGGATGGTGAACATCTGAAAAAAAAACCCACAACCCCAAAATACTCCTCATACAAGTAGAAATTTGGGAACTATTCATTAAAATATCCAATATGGCCTTCAATAAGATTATTAGCAGTATGCAAGAGGGGGGCCACCATAGAAACTCCATTAATATCCTCTCCTGGGTACATGAACATGCACACAAACCTTAATTAATTCAAATACAAGCATGCTTTCACATCTGGTTGCAACCACACAGCTCTCATTATATCCTGTTGGTGTTATTTTGACACTTAAAACTTTTTAGCACTTAGGGACCTCCGTACTAATGTGCATTAGCATTAATGCAGATGTTAACTAACATCCATTTACTAAGTGTGCCTACATGCACTATTTGCATGCATCCTAGTGCAACCACTGATTCCTCAGCAGTAACATTAACATAGAAGCAAATGCCCACGAGGAAGTATAATGTAAAATACCTCAGTGGATAGATATACTGTCCAGTGTCGATACCTAAAAGGCAGGGAGAATAACTTTCAAACTTTCTGCGCGTGGCAGAATGTACATGCTTATATGGCCGTGCATAGTTTTAGCAGAGTATTTTATAACCTGCATGTATGATATATGTGCATTTTATAAAATATGCATATCTTTACCCTGCAATACACCCACATATGTAGGCTACACATGAATACATGGAATGCATTGAAACAACATATATCAATGCACTGAACATGTGTAATTTTCCTGTTTTAAAAATATACTCACATAAGATCAGATTTACGCTTGTAAGTCAGCCAATTTTAAAACATGTTCGCATAAATGAAATAAACTAGTTTACCATTTAATCCACCAGGTTAGCCAGCCCTTCTCAGTTCTTTACCCTCCACCATGCGTCCCACCCGGTCAGTACCATACAATAAACATGTTTAACATTACTTACGTCAGATAATTAGCAGGTAAGAACATAAGAACATAAGAAAATGCCATACTGGGTCAGACCAAGGGTCCATCAAGCCCAGCATCCTGTTTCCAACAGTGGCCAATCCAGGCCATAAGAACCTGGCAAGTACCCAAAAACTAAGTCTATTCCATGTTACCATTGCTAATGGCAGTGGCTATTCTCTAAGTGAACTTAATAGCAGGTAATGGACTTCTCCTCCAAGAACTTATCCAATCCTTTTTTAAACACAGCTATACTAATTGCACTAACTCTGGCAACAAATTCCAGAGTTTAATTGTGTGTTGAGTAAAAAAGAACTTTCTCCGATTAGTTTTAAATGTGCCCCATGTTAACTTCATGGAGTGCCCCCTAGTCTTTCTACTATCCGAAAGAGTAAATAACCGATTCACATCTACCCGTTCTAGACCTCTCATGATTTTAAACACCTCTATCATATCCCCCCTCAGTCGTCTCTTCTCCAAGCTGAAAAGTCCTAACCTCTTTAGTCTTTCCTCATAGGGGAGTAGTTCCATTCCCCTTATCATTTTGGTATCCCTTCTCTGTACCTTCTCCATCGCAATTATATCTTTTTTGAGATGCGGCGACCAGAATTGTACACAGTATTCAAGGTGCAGTCTCACCATGGAGCGATACAGAGGCATTATGACTTTTTCTGTCTTATTCACCATTCCCTTTCTAATAATTCCCAACATTCTGTTTGCTTTTTTGACTGCCGCAGCACACTGTACCGACGATTTCAATGTGTTATCCACTATGACACCTAGATCTCTTTCTTGGGTTGTACCACCTAATATGGAACCCAACATTGTGTAATTATAGCATGGTTTATTTTTCCCTATATGCATCACCTTGCACTTATCCACATTAAATTTCATCTGCCATTTGGATGCCCAATTTTCCAATCTCACAAAGTCTTCCTGCAATTTATCACAATCTGCTTGTGATTTAACTACTCTGAACAATTTTGTGTCATCTGCAAATTTGATTATCTCACTCGTCGTATTTTTCCAGATCATTTATAAATATATTGAAAAGGGTCCCAATACAGATCCCTGAGGCACTCCACTGTCCACTCCCTTCCACTGAGAAAATTGCCCATTTAATCCTACTCTCTGTTTCCTGTCATGGGATAGGTGGCGATGTCCTTTCGTGGATTGCAAACTGGCTAAAGGACAGGAAACAGAGAGTAGGATTAAATGGGCAATTTTCTCAGTGGAAGCAGATTGTGATAAATTGCAGGAAGACCTTGTGAGACTGGAAAATTGGGCATCCAAATGGCAGATGAAATTTAATGTGGATAAGTGCAAGGTGATGCATATAGGGAAAAATAACCCATGCTATAATTACACAATGTTGGGTTCCATATTAGGTGCTACAACCCAAGAAAGAGATCTAGGTGTCATAGTGGATAACACATTGAAATCGTCGGTACAGTGTGCTGCGGCAGTCAAAAAAGCAAACAGAATGTTGGGAATTATTAGAAAGGGAATGGTGAATAAAACGGAAAATGTCATAATGCCTCTGTATCGCTCCATGGTGAGACTGCACCTTGAATACTGTGTACAATTCTGGTCGCCGCATCTCAAAAAAGATATAATTGCGATGGAGAAGGTACAGAGAAGGGATACCAAAATGATAAGGGGAATGGAACAACTCCCCTATGAGGAAAGACTAAAGAGGTTAGGACTTTTCAGCTTGGAGAAGAGACGACTGAGGGGGGATATGATAGAGGTGTTTAAAATCATGAGAGGTCTAGAACGGGTAGATGTGAATCGGTTATTTACTCTTTCAGATAGTAGAAAGACTAGGGGGCACTCCATGAAGTTAGCATGGGGCACATTTAAAACTAATCGGAGAAAGTTCTTTTTAACTCAATGCACAATTAAACTCTGGAATTTGTTGCCAGAGGATGTGGTTAGTGCAGTTAGTATAGCTGTGTTTAATAAAGGATTGGATAAGTTCTTGGAGGAGAAGTCCATTACTTGCTATTAAGTTCACTTAGAGAATAGCCACTGCCATTAGCAATGGTAACATGGAATAGACTTAGTTTTTGGGTACTTGCCAGGTTCTTATTTATTTATTTATTTATTTATTTATTTATTTGAGTTTTTTTCTATACCGGCATTCACGGAGTTCGTATCATGTCGGTTTACATAAAACAAGGGGTGATCAATAAATTATAAACGTGCATAACTATAACATGAGAGTATACATTTGCAAAATATAACAAATTATAACAAGTGCGCAGAAAAAAGCAGTTACAATAAAACAAGGATGGTTCTAACTGGGAGTTGAAGAAGAGGATGATAGAAATTTAACAAGAAGTTTAACAAGAAGTAGAAAGTGCAGTGGTTGGTAAGTCTGTATCAGTTTAGTGGGTGATAATCAGTCTTGCTGTGTTTGGTGGGAGAGCATCAGTCAGTCTTATGTCAATCTTATGTCAATCTTATGGCCTGGATTGGCCATAAAATTGTCAATCTTATGGCCTGGATTGGCCATAAAATTGTCAATCTTATGGCCTGGATTGTCAATCTTATAAGATTGACAATCTTATATCCAGGCCATAAGATAAGTCAATCTTATGGCCTGGATTTGCCACTGTTGGAAACAGGATGCTGGGCTTGATGGACCCTTGGTCTGACCCAGTATGGCATTTTCTTATGTTCTTATGGGAAACAAAGGTAAGTCAGCACAGTAGCTCAAAGCAGCGAGCACGCACGGCAAGCCTGAAAACTCCAGTCGAGCAGGAAGATGTGCTTTCCCTTTTCCTGCTCCCACCAATCCCTCTCCTGCCTTCCTTAAACTTACTCCAGCCCCACTTCCTGACTAACCTGTCCCCCCCCCCCCCTTGCAGCTCATCCAACGGGCTGGGCCTTAGCCCTCCATGTTGTGGCCTGCTCCCTAACCTAATGAAGTCGCCGGAACTCTTATATTCTTTTTAAAACCATATTGGCTGTAGTATGATCTTTTAGCCACATTATTGAAATGAATCTGAAAATCAATACACACCTATTATGAGACTTTCCTGCACTGCTTGAATAGTTTAAATGAAAATAATTTCAGTGAGCTGAATAAGACAGATTCGAAACATCTTTGAATCCATTTTGAAAATGACAAGACATTTTTCTCTCTCCTGAATCGCAAAATCTACTTAATTTAGATTTTTAGCTGTGCAAAATATAAAAGGAGATAAAATAATCATATATAAAGCTCTGACAATCAGACAGGAAAGAAAGTTGAGCAGGCTGACAGCGAAGCAATAAGGGAAAGGTTTCATCACTTTTGTGATATTTTGTCACTTGTGAAACAATATTACTGACATCCTGTCCGTATCGTATCCTAGACAGATAAACAGAAAACCCAGTGCTGTCATATATATATATATATATATATATACTACTTATATGATAGGGATTCTGTCTTCTCTCTACAAAAATATAAAGCCAGAAAATGCCGCCTACTGTATATCCTCTACTGAAGATAAAACAGAATATGTATTGTAAGATTTAATATGCCAGATTCCAACTTTATGAGTACAAGTTTCCCTCAATGGGGGAAGACAGACATTGGACAAATCCGAATAGACTAATCGAACTGGCCTTTTCTTATGTTTGCCACTCCTATTTATTTATTTTTATTTATTTAAATACTTTTTGATATACCGATACTCAAGACTGGTGTCTTATTGTACCGGTTTACATTGAAACAAGGGGTAACCAATTAACTATGAAAATAAAGTTACAAAGAACAAGGGGTTTACAGGATGGGAGAGTAGAGAGCGAAAGCAAACAATTAGTATAATAAGTTATACATAACTAAGTTTAAAATAACGGAGTTTAACATATAAACGAATGTAGCAGGCTTAGACAATAGATTAGTCTTTAGGTCTATAAAGTTGCCGGTGCGAGTGAGGGAGGGGGAGGGAGGGGATATGTGAGAATGGATTGCATAGCTGTGCTGTTCGTATGGTGTCCATTAAGGGAAGGCTTGGGTGAACAGCCACGTTTTTAATTTCTTTCTGAAAGAAAGCGGGCATTGTTCCTGTCGAAGTTCCGGGGGAAGAAGATTCCAATAATACGGTCCGGCCGTGGACAAGGTTTGTTTCAGGATGGAAGTATGAGTGGTGGATTTATTTGGTGGGGCATGGAGCGATCCTTTGTAAGTTGATCTGATCGGTCTTGAGGAAACATGAAGTTTGAGAGGAATTTTGAGTTGTAGAGTGGATCGGTGATATATGTTTTTGTGGATGATGGATAAGGTCTTGAACATTATTCTGTGGTTGATAGGTAGCCAATGTAGGTTTTTTAGGATTGGTGTGATGTGGTCTTTGCGCCGTGAGTTAGTAAGGATCCTTGCTACGGCATTTTGCAGCATCTGAAGTGGTTTCGTTGAGGCGGCTGGAAGGCCCAGGAGGAGCGCGTTACAGTAGTCTATTTTTGAAAATAGTATGGCTTGTAGTACAGAACGGTAGTCTTGAAAGTGAAGGAGAGGTTTTATTTGTTTCAGGACGTGAAGCTTATGGAAGCATTCCTTGGTGGTGGTATTAATGAATTTTTTGAGGTTCATTCTGGAGTCGAGCATGGCTCCTAGATCTCTCACGTGGTTTACAAATGGTGAGAGATGGAGAGTAAGGGGATTGTTGACCTTGGGAGAGATGAATAGAAGTTCTGTTTTAGAGGTGTTAAGAACAAGATTGAGATTTGAGAGAAGGCTATTGATGGATCTGAGGCAGTTGTTCTAGAAGTGTACGGTGCTGGAGGTGGGATCCGTGACAGGGATTAAGATCTGTACATCGTCTGCATATACAAAGTGAGTTAGGTTGAGGCTCTCTAGATGTTGGCATAGAGGTAACAGATAAATATTAAACAGTGTGGGAGATAGCGAGGATCCTTGTGGGACGCCATAGTTGGAGTGTATGGGTTGGGATTCTTTATCATTTATTCTCACCTTGTATTTCCTATTATTGAGGAATGATTCGAACCATTTGAGTGCCAAGCCTGTGATGCCAATTTCCATTAGGCGGTTGATGAGAATTGCATGGTTTACCGTGTTGAATGCTGCTGAGATGTCGAGAAGGGCCAGGAGGTAGAATTGGCCTTTGTCTAGGCCCATTAGGATGTTGTCAGTTAGAGATAGTAGTAGCGTTTCCGTGTTTAAGTGTTTACGGAAACCGTATTGTGACTGAAAGAGAATGTTGTAGGAATCTAGGTAGTCTGTGAGCTGGTTATTGATAAGTTTTTCCATTAGTTTGGCGATGAAGGGCAGGTTTGCTATGGCGCAAAAGTTTGCAGGGTTGGTTGGATCCAGATTAGGTTTCTTTAGTAAAGGTTTTAGAGAGGCAGTTTTAAGAGAGTCTGGAACGTATCCTTGTGCCAGTGAACAATTTATGATGTCTGCCAATGGTTTAGTTATGGTGTTAGGGATAGTAAGCAGGAGTTTGGTGGGAATTTGATCGTATGGATGTGAAGATGGTTTCATTTTCTTTATTAAAGATTCAATTTCCAGGGAAGAAGTGGGTTCAAATGATTCTAGAAGCGGTTTGTGAGTGGAGGGGGAAGGTTTGTAGATGGGTGGAGGTTGGGTGTTTGCATTATTCAATGGTGCTAGTAGGTTGTGAATTTTCTTCTCGAAGAATAGAGCCAGTTCTGTGGATTTGTTTTGGGCTTCTTCTTCTGGGATGGTTGGTGTGACTGGTGTGGTGGGGGCTGATACATAAGCAAATAGAGTTTTTGGATCGTACATGAAGCTGTGTATTCTTTTGGCATAGAAATCTCTCTTTGTGCGTAGTAAGGTGGTCCTATAGATGCTCATGGCGGTTTTATAGTTGGCTAGGAGGGAGGGTAAGGGATCTTTACGCCATCGTTGCTCTTTTTGACGTAGGTCTTGTTTGAGATTTTTTAGTGTTGTAGAGAACCAGGGTTTCTTATTTGAAAGAGCTGGGTTGATTTCTTTAGAAATTAAAGGGCAGGTTTTGTTAGCCACTGAGTGAGTGATGTTAAACTATGATGTTATTGCAGTGTCAGCGTTGGTGAGATCCAAATTGGGTAGGTCCTTGGCCAGATTTGAGCTTAGGTCATCCATTGAGCATAGTTTTCTGAACCAAATTGTTGATTTGGGAATGAAGGGAGTCTGTTTTTTCTTTATTGAGAGTTCGGTAGTGATCAATGCGTGATCTGACCAGGGGATGGGGGTACAGGTGGGAGGGTATTGGTCGAGATGGGTTCATTTATGAAAATGAGGTCCAGAGTGTGGCCAGCTTTATGGGTGGGTTTATTTATAATTTGCTTGAAGCCCATGGCTTGGAGAGAGGATAGGAGGGCTTCACAGTTGGGGGTAGGAGATGGAGAGTCAGCATGTATGTTGAAGTCCCCTAAGATGATGGCCGGGGCATCTATGTTGATGTGTTTGGCGACGATTTCGATGAGCGGGGAGGGGTTAGACTCTAGGAGCCCTGGTGGGGCATATATAAGACAGATTTGAAGTATGTTTGATTTGAATAGCCCAATTTCTAATTTGGTTGTTGATCGCACTGGTAGCTGAGATATTCTCAATTCTTTTTTTGCAGCTAGCAGTATTCCTCCTCCTCTTTTCTTTTGTCTGGGTAAGGAGAATATGTCATATGCTTGTATTGGCAATTGGTTGATTAGGGCCGTGTCTGTGTTTTTCATCCATGTTTCAGTGATTGCGCAGATAGCAGGTTGAGAGTCTAGGAGGTAGTCATTGAGGATATGTGATTTTTTTGTGAGGGATTGGGAATTGAGAAGCGATAGGATAATTAGAGAGAGGCCCAGGAGTTGAGTAAGGGGTGAAGTCATGATAGGGATCAATGATCTCTTTGACCTTTCATGACTGAGGATCGGTGGTTTATCTCTGCTAAGGAAAGGATGGGAGAGAATGGGAATGGGAAATGCTTGAATCATGGTGTGTGAGTGAGAGAACGGAGCTGGTGGTTATATATGAAGTCAGGATGATTTCTAGAAACTGTTTGGAGAGGACAATGTTGTTGCTGGAGGAGGTTGGAATGTTCTGTGGTGTGGTTGTATTAGAGTAGGTGCTGGAGTGGCTGGATACCCCCTGGAGTGGCTTGTTGAATGGTGGATTGGTTGGAAGTGTGTTGGGGTGGCTGGGTACATGCTAGAGTGTCTGGAGGCACATTGGAACGGCTGGAAGAATGCTGGTGTGGCTGGATGAGTGCCTGGATGCACGCTGGAGTGGCTGGAAGTGTGCTTGGGTGCACGTTGGCGTGGCTAGATGAATGTTGGCGTGGCTGGAAGGATGCTGGCGTGGTTGGATGGGTGCCTGGATGCACTCTGGTGAGGCTGGAAGAAGAATGCTGGCTTGGCTGGGTCCACGCTGGAGTGGATGGTTGAGTGGTTGGATGCACGTTTGAGGGGGCAGTAGAAGAAGTTGCTGTGGTTCGGTGTCTGTTGGTTTCTGGAAGTCGTCAGGGTAAGAAATTTCTGTTTTTTTGTTCAGGTGCGCACTAAGGGGCGCACAAAGGGGCAGGCCCCTTTGTCGCACTCCTTCGGCGCGCGACGCCTGGAGCGGTCTGAGCCCTTTAAAGGGCTTTGGTAGCTGGTCGTGACGTCGGGGCTTCCGGGGGAGGGCTTACTGGGCTGCGCGGTTTTTCTTTTTTTAAAGTTGTGTCCCTCGCCTGAGGGAGTTGGTCTGGGCTGCCTCGGAGGCCTCGTGGGAGGCTGGTCTCGGGTCCACCGCCCCTGGCCCCGATGGGCCGGCGCCGATCGCGCGGGGAGGGCCGACTCGAGCCGGGGGGCGACTTGCGGCGTGCCGGTCGAGAAGTGAGGGGCGAAGGGAGGGCGCCTGGAGCCGTCTGAGCCCTTTAAAGGGCTTTGGTAAGCCGGTCGTGATGTCGGGGCTTCCGGGGGAGGGCTTCCTACACGTGGAAGATATGTCCCTCATGGGTAAAATATGAGTTGGACCCAAAATGAATGAAAAAAGAAACACACATCACAGCAAATATACTCCAAAATGAATATGGTTACTTTTTCTAACCCTCTCAGTTTTTCCCTCCCTGTTTATCTTTTCTACAATTTTGATGAATATGGAAAGCTTATAGTTTAAAAAATTTTTTTTTCTTGGTTGACACCTCTAGCACTGTGGTAAAATTAAAGATAGTTAATACCAACAGCCAATCAAGTATGTGTTTGTCTATTTGGTTGGTCCATTAGATGTGTAGGTCGTAAGAGATGTCTAAATAATTGGAGGATGACTGGCCAGTTACATTGAGGTCTAGATATAACAACAAAAGAGGAAGGAAGTTAGTTTAGACAAGTTAACTTAAGAAAGTGGCCAGTCATCTGAGAAGTACAAGCATGATCATTTTCATAAACACCAACAAAGTTTTCAAAATCGTTTTATATTAAAGTTTCAGAAATGTACTGGGTGTTGCATAATCGTTGCCTCCCCCACTGCAGCAGCAACACGAAATCTGATAGAAACATGCAATATACCATTTTAATCAGCATTCAAAATTGAATTAAACCTCATATAATTAATAGCTGGTGTGCCCACCATTAGCATGCAAAATGTCTTTAAAACGAGGAGGGTAACAGCTTTTTTTCTGCTTGCTGCTGGAATTTTAAATAATTTTTTTGGCTTTCTTGAGACCATTTTAGCAGTCGACCATCATCAAATTGCATAAAACACTCATCGGCAGTCTTGCCCCCTCTGAACCCAGCTTTCACTTCGACCTAATTTTTTGGCAATCCACGTTTTTTGTAATGAAGGTTGCTCCAACATCATGCGCCTGACGAAATGCAATACAATATGCTTAATAGTTTTTCGCTATCGTACACTCTGGCCATAAATAATAAAATTAAATAATGTGTAAGGTACTGTTAAATTCCAAAGTGAATGGCCTACAAAATGGTACAAAAACTACATTAGTGGGATAATCCACTGGCATAGTAGAAGGGGGTGCACACTAGTGCGTCTTGTGCACGCTGACGCCTGCGGCCTTCACCCATTCCCTCCCCCCTACTCTATCCTTCCTACCCCCTTCCCCTAACCTTCCCACCCCTTAGCCCTACTCTGCCCCTAAAATGTTTGTTTTACCTTTTGCACGCGCCAGCCAACTGCAGGCATGCGATCCCCAGCTCAGCGGCAAATATGGCCGCTGTGCCGGGAGCCTGCCCATGCCCCTCCCCGCCCCTTTTTGCAAGCCCCGGGACTTACACGCATCCTGGAGCTTGAGGCGCGCCGCCAGGCCTTTTTAAAATCCGGCCCATATGTTTTAAAATGCACCAACCATGCATAAATATACTCCTAATTTTAAGAGGTTACTCGAGCACAGCTACCGCGCATGTGTCTTCAATAGGACCTTGTTGGTTTTTCCTTGCGTATGTCAGCGAATTTTAAAACATGCTCATATGAGGCACATCCCCAGTTTTCCACTGAGTCCACCAGTTTGTCTGGTTAATAGCGAGGTCTTTCAGACCCCTCTGGTTCTTCATCCTGCACGCTGCCCAGTTGACCCGGACCCCTCACTCTTTTTTGTAAGCCCTAAAACTTGAGATCTATAGCACGTGCTCCCCATCAGGAGCAGCAGTAAAATTACACGGATATCTAGTGTACACGTGTTAGGGGTTTCGGTTTTTAAATTTTGGAGTTACGTACATAAGTCTTGGCCCTGCCCCTTTCCCACCCCCTTGTCCCTCACATGCGCATGGATACGCACGCGTGTATTTTGCAGCTTTTAAAAATCTGCGTGGCTCACGCGCGGCCTGCATGCACGCATACGTGGACATTTCTGCACAAGCAATGCTTTTAAAATCTAGCCGTCAAGTTACAGTTTCGAAATTAGCATTTATTCGCAAATGTGCTAATTTATGCGCATAAGTGATAATTTCTCCATGTGCAACACTTGAAAATTCACCTGTTAATGTGTTTGATTTTTTTTGTTTGTTTGTTTAAAGTGTTGCTCTGGAAAAGCAGTGACTCGGCCAACTGGCACCAAATTTTCCGGATAGGCTGATTCAGTTCTGGATGTATCCCTTTGTGTGCAGGAACTGGGAATCTTGCTTCCCTTTAGGGATGCAATAGGGAACTCAAGAAAATCAAATCCCTGCATGCACTGGGGTAAAAACCCGGACTGGATCCAACTGTCTTGCTAATTTTTCATTATAGACTATTATTTATAATATTATATAATATTATATAATATTATATTATATAATATATATAATATTATAATATTATATAATATTATAATATTTCTTATAGACTGCCAAATCAGACATCAGGTCTGCCTACGGTGGTGAACGTGTACAAAACAAAAATAGCATTAAAAACCATCTATTCTAAAATCATCAAATGAAACCCTAACCCCTCCTCCCCCAAAAACTCAAAACTCCCTCATCAATTACAAAAGCTAGCCTACCTTAATGTCCTGTCACCTTACCTACCCCTCTGGAATATCCCAAATTTGCCTGATGCTTGAACTCTACAAATGTCTGGACTTCACCCTGTTAATCTTCTGCCTACTCTTGTAGAAATAACCATTTTTTCGCCTTCTTCCTAATATGTAGCCAGTTGGCGACCCTATCGCCAGACCAAACCTAGTTAGTGAGATGTAATGCCACAGAATCACTTTAGTCAATGGCATCATAAAATCACCAACAATTAAACTAAAGACATGGTGCTCTACTGGAGTATGTGGATGCCGCAGGTACACATACACAGGTCCCTAGGCTACCTGCTGCACTCATTGGATCAGCTGAGAGGTGGGGGGAGGGACGCCTTTCCTTTCTGTTCCACCAACATATGAAGTCTGACCCCCCCCAGAGATGGCTGTGGGCTTAACTGCTTCCAGACCGCCCCTTCCAAGACGGGCTGCAGATAGTGATGATGTGCTGCACTGTGCCCTGTCACAAGGTAAAAAAAAAGTCCCAGTAGCCCACATACCACTGCGGTGTCTCTGGCAATGTGTTCTGGAAGCAGCTATGTAGCAGTGCCTCTTCTGTGTCCCCAAACTCCCAACATGCAGCCCCCTTCGTATTAGCTTGTGTGCATGCTCCCATTGCTTATCCCCTCGGTACAGCAGGCTATGCCCCACTGGTAAAATGGAGGGAAAGCCATTTAATGGGGGAGGGATACGGGATGGAGAGTTGAAAAGGACTGGCAGGCCAACATTCCAGTTTCTTGCCTGCATTCCTCCACACTGCAGAAACTCTTGACTCTCTCTCTGCCTCGGGTCCTTTAGTCAGTCTTGCCTGCCAGGCTTCTCTCTTCCTTCAGCAACACTATGTCCCTTTAGCTTGTAGCAGTGGCCCTGGTCCACCATATCTCCAGATGAAACTTGGCTGTATTATCATCTGTGACATGGCAGCAGTGAAAAAGAAGTTGGTGCAGGAAGCTTGCCAGCCTCACGGTGCACAAGCCCAGAGACACAGAGGGTGCAGTAGAAGTGGCTACGTATCACCGCCGAAGAAAGAAAGCTGGGTTTCAGATTCCCAGAGGCTAAGAGAGCAAGCTGGTGCTGGACTGGGAGAGGCCGCTCACAGGCAGGCACCTTCTGATTTGCAATGCAGTCAGTGGTGTCCAGGCCAGTGATGCAAAGGTGGAACAGTTGGGCAATAACCTCAGAAGGCAGGGAAGAGTGCTGAGAAAGGCGGATGCTCCTCGGCTGGGGGCAGCAGGGGCACCAGGTATTTAAAGTGATAGTCCTCAGCTTCCTCAGGTGACTGGATGGCAAGTTCCACATGTAAGCCCATGGGCATGGTCTCTTGGATCACGGCAGAAGCTCTCGTGGACCCTGGAAAGTCTTCAACTAGGGATCACCATTCTGAGCCCCAGACAATTGCTACAATATCCTTTTGCACTAACAGGGCCTTACCCATCAAGGACGCCTCCAGGTTGGGGATTGCAAATGAGTAAACTTAGTCCCACGGTCACGAAGCGATGTGCCCCTTCCACACACTGCGGAAGTAGTATGGGCTTTGGAGATAACAGAGAGGACAATCGGAGTCCTAAGCCTTAGCACCGCAAGGCAGCATGCGATGGTTCTGGGACTCTTACTAGGGCAACTCATGGGGCTATGCAGTAATCTGCATTCCTCCCTCAGACACATGGGCGCCTCAGTATTTCAATGGAATAAGAACGCTGCCATAATAGTTTTCCCAATGGGGAAAATACCCTGGGCTGCAGTATTTTCCAGTGGATAAAAATAGACAGAATTCACAAAGCCATGGGGTCTTTTACCACAGCTTGCTGAATACCACGTTATTTTTACCTCTGGGAGAGAAACATACCATGGTTTAGTGAAAGAGGCCCCAAGGTTGACCAGATGGGGAAGGACAAGGCTATCTCTTTGGATGCAGGTCTGGAGCTAGTAACATGCCCAAGTCAGGACTATTTTTCCGTAATGCCAATGGATAGGCATAATTTCTTGCTACAGTTTACTGCTGTATGTAAGAGATCCCTTGAAGTACTTGGTGTCATACAATGCATCAGTAGGTGGTACTCAGCAGCTTCTGCATCCTACATCAGTTAGGTGGACAATACTCTAACAAAAGTGTTTGACTGACCCCCACCGGCGCGCGCATGTTATAAAATCGCGCGTTCAAGTGCGCGTGCTAGTTTTGAAAATCTACCCCAAAGTGAACAAAAGGAGAAAACACCTGCCCCTTTGCCACTTTCTTGTGCCAGTATCTCAGGGACTCCTTTTCCCTTCATTCCCAGTGGTTGAACCTTCTTTAATGCTGGCTGGGCCACCAGGCTGACATCAAGAGCTTCATGCCCTCGTAGTGACAGTCTCTGACCCAATGAACTCTCTTCATACGTTTAAAATGAGCTGGCGGGCCTGGGGTTTGAGCACCCTCTTAGTGCCTCGTCGGGGAGTCTTTACGAGCTGCCTTTTAAGCTTTCATATTAGTTTTGGCACCAACTAGGCTTCATGGAAGGCATCTGCCATTTCCAATGCTTTCTCCAGGGTGAGCCCTGGGGGCTGACATACCCAATTCCTCATAGGCTGGTCCATCCTATCCAGGAACTGCTCCAGAAGAACCTGATTGTCTATTTTGAGCTTTTTTTTTTTTTTAACCTCTGGCTGTAGCCACTTCCATCTGGCATCCTTTAGCTGATGGAAAACACTCATTGGACGTTCCCCAGCTTGCAGTGTGCCATGCCAGCACTGTTGCAGTTATGTCTCTGTAGTGTAACCTGCCCTTTCTAGGATGGTAGCTTTCACTTGCAAATAGCTGGCTCTTTCATCTGGACTGGGAGTGAGGAAAGTTGCTTGGCTTTTGTCTGCAAGCAGATTCACCAGGTGGCTTCTGGCCATATAGCCAGGTGGGTGGCTCGTTCAAAATTTTTAGGAAGATGTCTGGGTCTTTTCCTGCCAACAACACCAGAGATAACAGAGTTGTCCATGTTGTGGGGGCTTGAATTGCTTGAGCTAGATGGTTAAATTGTTCCTGTAAGACTTGAGTCACTCTCTGGAGCTACTGTTTCCCATTCAGAAGGATCTGCACTAATTGTTTTATGTTAATTAATAAGCCTTGGCACTACAGAGACTTGGTTGCAGCTCCTTACTTTATTAAAAAGGAAACAAAATCCTTGCCTGACCAACTCTGATTTTTTTTTCTGTCTATCTAGATGGGGCTAGCCCTCTTGGCCTGCTATATTTTATCCCACAGTTACAGTTGCAGCCAAGCCCCAGAAAATACATTTTCTCTTTATTTTTTCCTCTTGGCATGGGTGTCTGCCTCTACAGTCGCTTAGCTCAGAAATCCTCAAACTGACACCATATGTGACACCAAGAGGAGTCTTAGGCTTGCCAGAGGAAAGATTCATTCTGGATTCTGGCTATCCTTTTGCAGCGTTAATTAATTAATTACAATAAAAAAATTAACAAAACCCAGCAATTTACATACACATTTAGCAAAGTTCCAACTTTTTCCTAGTCTTGCTGGGGCCTCTTATCCTCTCTAGAACTTGCCTTCTTAACCCCCTGTAACCAGGATTCTCTTGTGACTAATCTGAAAGTGGACCATTCTAAACACCTGGTCCTGGACTTTCAAGTAGGGTCTAACAAGCACTTCTTTACAGACCCTTAATCCTAGGACTATTTTAAAGGGTAAATAATTGGCCCCTATTATATTTTCCACCCCACCACAGTTACAGTTTTGGTTAGAGGAGGGAGTCATGGGGAAAGCCAGTAATAGGCTACCTGAATCCCTTGATGGGAAGTACTCAAGCTTTGCAGGGACAGGCTTAGATGAGGCTAAGTGATTCACAAAGGGCCAACAATTGGGGACTTTATGTAATAGGCTACTTGAGTCCTGAAACAGGGATACTGAAGCTTGAGGGTCCTGGAAAGGGGACTCTGACCACTGTTGGGACCACTAATTGATGACTTTCAGGTATGGCTGGAATTTGACTGTCACCAGAGCTCTCTTGGCCCCAACAAGATGACTATTTTGTTGACTCCTGTTACTGTTGTGGCCTCTGAATATGAGCTGGCAGCCTCACTTTTTTTTATTGCATTTTAACAATATTACAAGTATCCACTTGTTAAAGTAATATCTTAAGTACAGAAAACAGAAATTTGCATAATTTATCCATTTAAATTCCTGAGATAGACACTCTGTACTTAAACTGAAAATAGAAGAAATATAGGAGAGCTGGGAAATACAGAGCGCATTCTTATAGGAACTAATACAAACATTATGGATAACCTAAGTAGACTCCACCAATAAAAAAATTTCTATTTCACCAAACAACAGGTTTAACTAGGTGTGGAGTGGGTGTCCAAGAATAACCTTAACTGTTGAGGTTCAAAGAAAACATATCTTTGCCCTTGATTTAACAAACAGCATTTACATGGAAATTGTAATTTGAATGTTGCACCCTTTTGGAGCGCTTCCACACTCATATTCAGAAATAATTTTCTTCTTGTTTGCGTTTGCTTTACCAGGTCAGGATAGCACCATATTTTTTGGCCAAAAAAAAAGGGTTTGATTATTTCTAAAGTACTGTTTAAAGATATTGTTTTTGTCAATTAGAAAAGCGAATGAAACTAGTAATGGTCTCCGCTGAGTAACCAGCAACTCTTGTGACGAATCTAGCAGCGTTGTTAAATCAGGTGGCAATTCATCTTGGTCTTGAAGATTCTCCTGATTTCTGTCAGTTGGATATAAATAGTATGCCTTGGTGATAACAGGTTTTATTTCTTCGGGAATTTTCAGTATTTGGGAGACGTACAACTTAAAAAGATCCAAAGATGTAATATTTCTTAATACAGGGAAATTTATAAACCTTGGATTATGCGATCTAAGGTTAATTTACATCCTTTCCAATCTTTTATCCAATTCTCCGTCTTTCTGTATTATTACTGTTTATATTCCCATTTCTAGCATCTGAGCTTCCATTTTTTCTATTTTTTTATTCTGAGAGACAATTTCATTAGCATTTAAATGTCCTTGCTTTTTCACATCAAGTACTTCTTTTGTAAGTCCCTTTATAGCCTTTTCAATTGATTGCAGGGCTATCCATATTGTAGATAGAATTATTTCTACAGGCTGTTGTAATTTTACCTGCATTGGGGATTCATGGATCCCATCTCCACCTCCTCCACCCGCTGTTAGGCCGACGCCATTGCCAATGCCCATGTGCTCCAGCTCTCCAGCAGAGTCCAGCTCCACTCCTCCAACTCCCCCAGGGGGCTTTACCCCTGGTTGCTCCGAGATGGTAAGTCCAAATGATGTTTCACATTGTCCGACTGCTCTTGCCTCTCCTCGGAATCCTTCTGGTGGGCCTGCAGTCTCCTGTTGCCAATTCTCTCCTCCACTGGCTGGCAGCTCTGGTCTCATTGGTGAATCGGGGGCTAATGATATCCCGGTCAGAGAGGATGGCTCGCGCTCAAGAGTCGTCCCTTGAATGACCTGCTCACCCAGCAATAATGGAATTGATGCAGAAGAGCTTCCTATCCGGGGTAATATGACTTCCAACAGTGTGGAGGAGCTTTCCTCACACCGTACCCTGGCTTTCCTTTTGATGTGGAGCAAATTTCAACGTGGTAATAGAAAATTTATGGGAGCCTCTTGCACACAGGTCTGCTTAGGTCGCCATCTTGGAATCTCTCCAATCTTGGAAGCTCTCCATGGCAACCTTACTTTGAGCACAGCAGATACTAAGAACATGCCATACTGGGTCAGACCAAGGGTCCATAAAGCCCAGCATCCTGTTTCCAACAGTGGTCAATCCAGGCTGCAAGTACCTGGCAAGTACCCAAACACTAAGAAGATCCCATGCTACTGATGCCAGTAATGGCAGTGGCTAACTAACACATAACAAACTGCCGAAGAGGACCATGGTAGGCAGGCCATAGGATCTAGAAGAAGCTTGCAAATTTTATGTTTATTTATTATATGCCAACATTTTGCCTAATTTTGACCACTGTAATGCTTCACTACTTGGTCTGCCATTAAGTACAATCAGACCTTTACAGTTGTTGCAAAATGCTACCACCAGGGTATTAATGAGTGGTAGTAAATTTGATCATATTACTCCAACTCTGATAGATTTACATTGGCTACCTGTAAAATTTTGGATTCATTTTAAAATTTTATGTTTATTATACAAATCCATTAATAATGATAAAATTGTGTGGCTAATTGCCTCTCTTCATCTTTACATTCTGCAATGAAATCTGAGATCAGCAAGCCAAAGTCTGTTAAACATTCAGGAAAGAGCAATATTCATTGCAGGACCAAAACCATGGAACTCCTTGCCAATTGAATTAAGATTGCAAAGAGACTTTGCAGGTTTTAGAAAAGATTTGAAAACTTGGTTATTTAAACAGGCATATGAGAGTTCAATGGTAACTTAATCAGTTTGTCGCATTTTCCAAAGGAAATTTTTAATACATCTCAAGATATGCAACTGTTGGAGGCCTATTTTGCTCTCTTTCCACTCTGTTTGGTTTTGTGTTTATCTTTTTTATTATTTTATTTTTATGCAATTTTGTTTTCTTTTATATTGTAAACCATTTTATCATATTAATTTCTTGTATTATAATTAATTGTTTTATTTCTAACTGAATTGTAAACCGCTGTGATTAACTAATAGAATAACAGTATATAAACCAAATAAATAAATACATTTAGCAAGTAACCCTTGGGGAGCTAATAGTTTGGGTTTTCCCCACTGACATGTGGGGAAAAGGTGAATTTAGAAACTGAGTATTAATGAAGGCTTGGGTACCTAGTTTATATTGCCTTGTTAGGCTATCTAATAAAATTATGACCCTTATTTTCCACTCCATTAATGTGAATGGGTATTTATTATTGTGTTTTTATTTGTTGAGGGCTAAGGGAAGCCAGGATTAGTTATGGTTGCCCATGTTCTGCTGCTTTAGGAATATAACATCTTTTTACAAATAAAATAGAATAATTGAAGTGAACCTTTAAGCGGCAACCATTATAAATTACATGTTATTAAATTGCTTCCTTTATATTGGAAATGTGTTTTTCATATAATGGCTGCTCAAATGTTTTAAATGAAGTTTGAGTTTACATGTGGAATATAGGTTCAGAATACTTGCTTGATAAAAAGATGTTTTTGCCTGATCATGAGAGGATTTTTAAACAAAAAAAATGATTACTTTACTAGGAAGATAAAAATCAAACCTTTGTGTTATCATTTGAAAGCTTGACAACTAATACAGAAGAGGAACATTGCTGTCAGAGTAAATGCTCCCTGTAGCTGATCCATGCCAAAAAGCACGACATCAAAGGAAGTTTCAAGCAATTCATGTCCTCTTATCTACTGTACAAGCCGTTAAGCCCATTAAAATGGGCGGGATGTTTGTTCCAAGTGTGGAGGTGTCAGGATGTGAATTCTTCCCCCTCCACCCCCTCCACCCTTGCATCCAACGCTCCCTCCTCCAGTTCCCCTCCCCTCTTACTGTCCAGCTGCCCCATCTCCCCAACCCCCTCCCCCTCTCACTTTCCCACTGCTCCTCCTCATCTCTCATTCTCCCAATGTTCCTCCTTTCTTCCACAAGTCCTCTCCTGCAACCCCTTCCCATTCTATCACCCGCTGGTCTGCCCCTGCAGCCTCCCTCTCCCCTCATTCTTCCATTACACTCCCTTTCACTCACTGTTCCTCACCTGCCCAGCACCCTTCTTTTCCTTATTCTCCCACTCCTCCTCCTCTACCTACTCTGGCCCTCCCCTTTCCTCTATCCTCCTTCTTCTAGTCCCTTCCTACCTTGATCTCTGACATTATCTTTGTGCAGCTGGTAGGGCCTGGGATACTCCAACAGCCCTTCTGCTGCTGGTGAGTCCATGTTTGTATTTGTTTGTGAGGCAAAAATGCTCTATCGCCCACGCGTGTGTTATGGTTCCTGGCTGCGCTTACCCGCGGCCAGGCCCCCCTCCCTTCCTCATGCTGCCGGCACAGGATCCCGATCAGGGCAGCCAGCAGCGCACAGGCCGCGGCACGATGGCCTCTGGACGTCGGGGAGCAGCGTCGGGGAAGACGCGGCAAACCCTGTCTCCTAAAGGGGCAGCAGCGTGAAAACCAGGCCGACCCCGGAAGATGACATCATCAGCCAGGGAGATTTAAACCTCTCCCTGAGGACAGGAAGACACCTTTGCAACAAGGTTCCAGTGATTATTTGCTTGTTTTCTTCTGGATTCTCTGTGGTCTGGCTTGTCTCGGATTGGATTTGGATTTTGCTGCTCGCCGCCTGCCTTGGACCTTTGCCTGGATATTGGACTTTGCTGTTTGCCGCCTGCCTCGGACCCCTCGCCTGGACCTCGGACTTTGTTGCTTGCTGCCTGCCACTGACCCCTCGCCTGGAACTCGGACTTTGTTGTTTGCCGCCTGCCTCGAACACCTTGCCTGGAACTTTTCATCGCTGGGCTGCAGTACATTTCCACCTTCCGGAGACGAGCACACCTTGGCACTGCTGGTGGGTATCATCCCTCGTCCCAGACCAAGGATCCACTTTCCTAACAGCGTGTGCGGCACGTCCGTCAGAGCCGCTCTGTACTGCACATTGAGCTCTGACCGAATTGCTCTGCGGGTCTCTCTCTCTTGTGCGCGCGCCTCACCGCAGCCCTCACACGGCTCCATTTTCTCCCAGCGCCGCTTTGCTCTGACCGACATGCTCATTCGCCCGCGCATGTGCAGTATGTCAGGCAGAGCTCCGCTCTACTGCGCATTTGCGGGCTGTTGGTCAGAGCCCATTTATATTGTAGATAGGCATTATTCATCTAAGTCACATGATACTCATGCCTCAAGAAAAAGTGTGAACATATCCTGTATCAAATACACATCTATGATGTATTTTGTTTAAAACATGTCGGGGGAATATGTTGCTTTACAAAATATTTTAACTCAGTGGGGCAGATTAAAAAAGCCCTATGTGTAAATCTAGGAGGACTTACGCGCCTAGGGGGGTTACGCGCATCGGACCTATTTTCAAAAGGCCCGCCGGCGCACGTATGTCCCAGGGCTTTTCTGAATGGGCAGAATGGGGGCGGGGCAGATGGCCCGGGGGCATGGTGGGGCGGGCAGGGGGCGTGACTGGGCTGTCCGGGTCAATCCGAGAGGCGTGGCCGAGGACTCCGGCACAGTGGCCGGGGGATCGCGCGCCGGCGCAGCACTCGGCAGGCGTAACTTCTGAAATAAAGGTATGGGGTGGTTTTTTTTTAGGGTTGAGGGGCGGGACAGGGAGGTGGAAGGGAACGGGGAAAGCCAGTTAGTCTCCCCGAGGGCTCAGTGCGCGCAAGGTGCACTAGTGTGCACCCCGTTGCGCGCGACAACCCCTGATTTTATAATATGCGCGCGGCTGCGCGTGCATGTTATAAAACCGGGTTTACATTTGTGCACGCCGGGTAGCGTGCACAAATGTACGCCATGCGCATACATTTTAAAATCTGCCCCAGTTTGAATGAAGCTACTCCACACTGTCCTGGGGTTTACCGTAACAGTCAGTGTGCCTTTATGATGTCATTGACCTTTGTTAAGATAGCTGATTCTGTGACATCAATCACATTTGTTTGATCTAAGATGATCTCCAGGGTCACTGATTTCCATCATGGCAATTAAAGAGCAGTATTTAAAGTTTCAAAAAAACAAATGAAGAAATATACGGAATATTTTCTGGAAGCTCATTTGCTGGTTGTTCAAATAAAGATATTGAACAGATATGTACATGTTGTTAAATCTTGTTATAACAATGGAAAACTGTGATGCTACTTTAACCTGTACTTGATTATGTTTTTTTAATATAATTTTTTTTTTGGACTTCTGGTCTACATCAGGAAGCCCAGTTGACTTCAAGGTGAAGCGGGATTACATAACACATTTTATTGATGAGCAGCTGACTAACTTTTTCATCCATCTTCTATTTTCTGAAGTACAGTAAAAAGAAAAGAAAATGAGCTGTAAATATGAAAAGAGACAGGAAATCATTAAGAACCGTGCCTTTATGAAGTGAAGTAAGGTTAGATCTACTGTGAGTAAACTACAAGAACTTTTATCCATGATGTGATACTATTAGGAGAGGTTAACATAAATAGGTTTGATTTTAGTTGAGATGACCATGAGTTTAAAAAAAAAGATTTCTCCTGTCCTCATTCCAATTAATTTGTCTCTGATCATGAGTGTGGCAGAGTTTGTTGTTGATCAGGGTTATAGCAGGAAAACCCTTTCTCAATATGTCACAGCATATTGCAGCTTTATTGATCTCAGCATTCATTGTACTGTAAGAAGAACCTGGTTGTTAAATCAGCTGTTGCAGCAAAATCATTTGTAGATCATCTGAAATAGATTTGAAAGCTTTTCCAACTTTGCCTCTCCTGCAGTTATGAATTTGCGTGTTTCCGAGTCCTAACAGAAGCCCATGCAGGCTTCACACCAAATACAAAAGCAAGAACAGAGCGTGAACAATTTTAGAATGGACTAGGAAACAGAGATTTTAAAGTACCCTCATAAAGGTGAATTTTAAAAGCCCAGCATGTGCCAAAACTGGGAGGCACGTGCACGAGTGGGGCTGGTGCACACCGAGCGTAATTTAAAAGCTGCCCGTGTACACGCAAATCTCCCGCTGTGCGCACAGATGAAAAGCACCATAAATGGGGTGGGGTGCGGTCTGGATGGGGCACGGATGTTGCTGAATTTCAGCTCGAAATTAACGCGCAAATACACGCACAAGCGCGCAACGGGGTCCCCCTGCCATGTAACTTTACTTCTGCTGTGGAGGACGTGCAAGTTGTAAAACAAAAATAAATCTAGACAGATCAGCAGTATTTTAAGGGTCGGGTCTAACAAGGGAGAAAGGGAGTCTATTAAACTAGGGGGGTTTGGAAGTCCTCTCTCTCTCTCTTAAATGGGCAAAATGGGAATGAACTGTGAAAATGGCGTCGGCGTGCGCGGCTTTTAAAATCCCCACGCTTATGCGGTAGAAGCGGCATTTGTGCGCGACCACTTAAAGCCGAGCGCATATGTGCGCACAGTCAGGCTATTTTACAACGTGCATGCATAGATGGCGTATCTTATAAAATGGCCAGGACCCCCCAGCGTGGGCCGACGAACACGCGCACCGGTGCCCGCACGCCTGTTTTAAGTGTTACCATCTTTTTGTTTAAAGAAAAACGTATGAAAATGTTATGAAAGGAAATATTTTCCAGCCAAAAGAAATACTTATCTACGAATAAGCTCCCCTCTCATCCCCTAAATAAGGCAATAGATTCAGGAAACAGGTGAATATGGGTTTTATGCGATCTTCCTAGCACTGCTCTAATGTTTTCGAGTTTGGAATGCTTTTGGAAATAAACCCGGCAACAATTTTCAAAGTGGTTTTTATGTGCATAAATCTGCTTTGAAAATCATCCCACTGAAACGACACTGTACAAGTTACACCTGCTATTTGGTGCCCACAAAAGTTTCCTGAAATCTTAAATGCATGCTGTTGGATTTTATAAAGTAAGTGCAAATGTCCAGCTCTGTCCCCAGGAATGCTTTCACTCAGTCCAGGTAAACTTACAGATGAATATGACATTGGCACGTAAGTTTGCCCGCATATCGGGCAGGCAATTTTATAAAAGGCCACTTCTGCACACAAAACAGTATTTTATACACCAAGAAGTCCCTTTGGAAATTACCTCACTGATGCCACTGGGTGAACTCAGAATTCAAGAGCAGTTACAATTTTACCTTATTGTGAGCAGAAGGCACCAACACTGCCACAGAAACGCTAATAAAGGCTGGGTGCTTTAAGGAAACACTTCCATTAAGACCATTTTGACTTAGGTTTGACTCAGAATGGGTCAAGATATTGGTTGGATTAATTAATTGGTTTTTAAAGCATCAAATTTTTATGTTAATGTGAAAATACTGGAGATGCATGTTAATGGCTTCACAATTTGGGGATTTTTTTGAATTATAAATTCCATTAATACCAGAATACCATCTGATTTTCATAAACACATTCTCTGTTCTTTCACTGTGTGCGAATACTGCAGGTTTTGGTGGCTTGATTGGAGCAGGCAAAGAAACTGCTTATTTATTTCTAAAGTATAGCTTAGCATTGGGTATGAAATATATGTGATTGCTTGATACAAATGTCATACAATTTGTGTAACAGTACCTTTTCAATTGTACATCTGAAAAGATGCAACGCTATGATTTGGCTTACATCTTACTATACATAACAGCAGGATAAGTAAATTATAAGGACACTGTGAATCTGCATTGTGCATTTGACTTGGTATTTAAATTTCTTGCTGAACTATATACCTCCCTTAAGTTTGCTTTATGTAAAATCTATCTTAAAAAAAAAATCCACCGTAGTGAAGGTTAATCATATAAACTGTTAGAAAGTCCTCGCATACATCACTGCTGTGTGTTCCTTACCCATGTAAAATCCTATATGGGATAAAGATGGAAATAAAAAAATGTCTTCTACAGTATAGCATATGGAGGCATTAGGATTACTGGATTTTGCAGACCTGCAGTAACCGTGGTATTTTTACACCAATAAAGAAAAATATAAACATATATATATATATATACACACACACACACACACATATAGAACAAACCGATGACTTGGACTGGAAAAGGTCTAAAGTTACTGGCAAACGATTAATTGAACTTGGCATGCCCAGCACAATTTGATTGTGAGCAGTCATGTTCCCCCCTGCAGCAGTCCAGCGAGACCTGCTTTAGCAGTCACACACTTTCCTTCCACACTTATAGACATGTGAAAGGAGGGAATTTAACACATCAGGGAATCTGATGGATTATCAGATCAGCTAATCAATACCATTGACAATACTTCTGTCTGAAAGCACTGGAGCTAAACCTAAGTACACTACAAGAAAGGACACTCGGGACCCTTTCCCAATACATTACCTTTAACCCTGTGCTTCTGGCTTTGTGCCCAAGAGGACCTGGCTTTTCTTCGCAAGCTTTTCTACCTAACAGCCTTTCAAGCTGCTTCACACGACATCATGCTCCTCTTGCATCAATTTGCAATCCAGGAAAGAACCAAAGCTACGGCCATGGTCTCTAAAGCCTTCGCATCAGAGATTCGGGTCATTGTGTTGCCATCTCGCTGCAGTCATCTCTTTATCCACATAGATCAGACTCGTGTAAATCTCAGCAGTACAAGACTCAGAGGGATACAAATGGCTTCTTCATGTAGTAGGCTCGCTAGCACAGATTTGAGTTACCTGTGGGGCAACCTTCCTATTACCAGCCATACACCTGGTGGTCCTAAAAGACATTTATAACAATTTTCAATTTCACCAGATTTAACGCTCTAAAAAGCATCCATGTTTTATGGCTCTAGCCAAAGGCAGACGACATTGCTGCACGTGTCTCAAAATAGTTCAGATGGCATTTAAGGGATCTGAAGTGTAGTGGAAAACATTAGACCTATAGTACCTGTAATGTATTGAGTTGGGCTTGGTTTGAGGAATTAGTGTTCTTATGTAGTAGAAATGGCATCAAACATCAAAAAAACTATCAGATGAACCTGTCTCAAAGGGTCCCTTGACAAGGGATTCATAGGAGAATAGGCACCTTTTAAAAAGATGGGATTTAGTGTGACACAAAGCAAAGCAATATTGGGCATAACAAAGGCATCAGCTTTGAAGTCCATATTAAACATTTTCCCCCCTTTACTGGCTAAATTTTACCTGAGTAATTTTTACACAATTAAAATTTAGCCAGATAGAAAGAGGGAGAGCAATGGGGGTCTGGGGCAGGCTTAAATGTGTTTGGGTAGTGCCAATACTGAATACTACCCAGCTAACCTCATCGGGGCAGGCTTGCTTGGAAAAGCCCTGGGGTGACTTTAGCCACACAATTTAGAATGATTTATCGGCGTAAGTCCTACTGAATTTCTCACCAAATGTTATCTGGGCTGCTGAATGTGGAGCTCTTTAAAACATATGCTCAAGCATGCCATGATCAAAGAAAAAGGGTGTCCAAAAATAACTGCAACATTATTCAAAGATCATAAACAATTCAATTAATAGACCTTTAGAATTATCTTCTGTAGTAAAAAAAAAATATTTTAAGCTGTCAGGAAACAAGGAAATTAGACTTGCCGGCAAGTAATGAACTTGCTGCTTATTTTCGGAACAAAGTGGAGAATTTATGTTTGTCAGTTAAGTCATCTCCTGTCAGGATGCAACAAAATAATGTTGGCAGTTGCCAATTGGTAAAATGCGATTCATTTAATCTATTAACAAACAGGAATTTTGAAATTAGTTTCTTCAATGGTTACAACAAAAAGAGTTGTAAGTTAGACCCATGCCCGTTTGCCATTTTGAAATCTATGCTTCCCGCAATTAGCCCTACATTAATTTCCATTGTTAATCAGTCACTGGAACTGGGTGAAATGCCAAGTGTTTTGAAACAGGCAATAAGACCAGTTTTGAAAAATTGTCCCAAACCAAATACTGAACTTTCCAATTATCTAACCTTTGCTTTATAAGTAAGGTGTTAGAAAAATGGGTTTTAACACAACTAGAGGATTTTTTGGAAGAGTATACGTTGCTACGTAAGAATCAGTAGAGGTTTCCGTAAAGGATATGTATTGCGTCCGTCGCTGCTCGACGCTCTCACTCCGCCCTCCTTACCACTGTGGCGACTACCTCCGTGCCTGATGGACGGTTTGCTGCCACGGCATCATCTTGCTGTCTTCCTCCGGCGTCCCCGGAGTGGCACGATGCTGTGGATCCGCCATGTTCCTGATGACGTAGGGTGCGCGCGCGCTCCGAAATATGTACCAGCAAGGGTGCGAACCTCAGGGGCGTCCCCTGAACTGACATCATCCGCTTCCAATGTAAAAGGTCTGAGTATTTGCTAACGAATTGAGTTAGCAAGGATTCGTCCAAGCTACTCTGCCTTCTCGGACTTACCAGCGGTAACCGCTCCTCGGGGGCCTCGCTCTCTTTTCTCTATTTCAGATTGCCGATAGGAACCGGTACTCGCTCCTCAAGGGCCCATGTTCCTGAACACTGAAGATTCTCTACTGCCTGGAAGCTATCACAAATACAGATAATTGTGAGCTAGCATCGCTCTCTCAGAGCTTTCCCTGGAACCAGGTAATCGCTCCTCGAGGGCCTAAACCTTTCCAACTACTGAGCTTTCTAAAGACCTTATGTGAGATCTGCCATCCAGTTCTGGCTATGAACACAGCATGCCCTGTCTACTCACTATCTATAGTTTCTCTACAGCTCAGCAACCCTGTGATCGCTGTTCCAGTATCTGAGGGACTTCAGCCCTGCTGGGCATTTCAGCTCACTACTGCCACCTCTGGTGGTTCTACTAATCTGTCTAATAAAAGCATTATCTGTGTCTGTCTCCGTACTCAAGCCTAGCCGGTGGTTTCTCTCAGGATATCCTCCTGGGGGCGCAGTCATCTGCCATCAGCCCAAGGATTCACCTATCTACATTCCTCTACAGCTGAGTGTCCTTTCCAAGCACTCCGCTGGTAACAGATGGCTACTCCTTCCCCACCAGGAGTCTTCAGCAACAGATTCATTACAGTTTGTTACTACTCCCTCTACAGGAGCTGAGCATATCAGTTTACTAACTTCTCCTTCCTCAGGAGTAGGTCATAACGGATTGCTAACTCCATACGGAGATTCATAACAGATTGTTATCTCCTCCTTCTTGAAGTGTCATTCACAATCAGCTTGCTCAGTCCTCCCCTTCATAGGAGTTTAACCATAACAGATGGCTAGCTCCTCCCTCCAGAGGAGCTCGCTCATAACAAGATTGCTAACTCCTCCTACCATAGGAGCGGATTCCTAATAGATTGCTAATTACCTAGCAGATCTATAATAATATGGAACAGAAACTTTATTAGTTTCTCTATTGGATAATACATATAAAGATTTGGATCACAGTCAGTCAGGAATACTTGTGCAGTTGGATGTGAGTTCTGCATTTGAAATCATTCCTCATTCCTGTTTGCTTGATACATTAAAAGGAATAGAGATTGGAGGAATAGTGTAGCAATGGTTTTGGTTATATGTAACAGGAGTCAACAACAGGTTATTTTTAATAATGATACCTTGGTATAGCTCCTGTTAATGTGGGAGTTCTGCAAGGATCTTCTTTATCGTCTGTTTTGTTGAATATTTATGCTCGATCGCTTGCTTAAGTAATGGTCTCTCTTGGTTGTATATTCAAATTGTATGCAGATGATGTTCAGTTTTATATTCCTAGTTAATTTAAAGGTGAGGTGCTTTTTGAAGAACTGAGAAATGGTATTACTACTATTAATACTACTATTAATAGCTAGATGGTGACCCATGGGTTTGTTTTAATTCATTAAAAAAACAATTACATGTCTAGGAAGAAAGAAACCTATTCAACTTCCTGAACATTTTATGTTGCATGATTATCTGGTGGAATTGCAAGACAAGGTACTTGATTTGGGAGTAATATTAACTCCAATCTTTCTTTGAAAGCTCATATCGCCAATGTAACAAAAATATCATTTTTTAAATTAAGGATGATTCAGCCATTAAAAAGTATTTTAGCAATGCTAGATTTTAGAGTAGTAGCTCAGGCGGTGATACTCAGTCAGATAGATTATTGCAATGCCATTTATTAAGGCATTGCAATTTGTTGATTCAAACCTTGGAGTTGGTTCAGAATGCTGCAATTCATATAAACTTTGGCTCGCTTTGGGACTCAGCTTGATCTCTTACAGAAAGGAGTTACATTGTCTCCCAGAGTACAAGAGAATTCAGTTCAAAGTTCTAATGGCGCATAAATCACTTTTTAGAACTGACTATTATCTTGCGGATAACATTAGAGTTTATGAGCAGGCTCACAGTTTGTGGTCCTCGGGTCAAAGTCAGTTAACCATTCCATCGATTAGTTGTTTTCGTTTACAAGCAACTGTTCACTGCACTTTTTCTTTACCTGTACCAGAGTTATGGAATATATTGCCATTAGCTGTGAGTCAGGATGATAACTATTTGTGGTTTAGGAAGAAAGTAAAGGTTTTTTTATTTTCTAAAATGTATGCAGGTTTCTGGTATTTTAAGGTTGATGCAAGAAAGATGCCATATGGTTTTATATTTTAATATTTGTGATTTATTCAGATGTAAGATTGTTTTATTTTTGTACTAGTTTATTGATGTGATTATCAATGTATTTGTAAAATGTGCTTTGAATATTGAGATATAGCGGAATATAAAAAATGGAATAAATAAATAAAATTAATAATAAATAGCATTTCTGTCATTTCGGCAATGCCTATCAGAGGGGTGACCAATTCCAGTCCTCAAGAGCCACAAACAGGCCTGGTTTTCAGGATATCCATAATGAACATGCATGAGAGAGATCTGCATATAATAGAGACAGTGCATGCAGATCTCTCTCATGCATATTCACTGTGAATATCCTGAAAACCAGGCCTATTTGTGGCGCTTGGATTTGGACTACCAAATCTGTCACAAAGCCTGGCGAAAGACAAAATATATGTAGGGCTGGCCAGGTGGTTCAGTGACAGTGTTGGGCACTGCCATGTCGAAAGACACCGGTTCGATCTCAAGAGTTAGGCCTTCCGCTCCCTGGATCAGCTGGGGATGCTGCTGAAGTAGCATTCATGGCCCCAGGGATGGGAAGGAGCTGTTGTCATTGCTCAAGGGTGACACATACTGGTCAGATTTAAAGCCCATGACTACAAGGTTCCAGAAGGAGTCTCGGTGGTGGCCCCCGACCCAGGACAGTCGTTTCAATGAACAGACTCGGTACACTACAACAGGTGGTTGGGGGGAGGGAGGAGGAGGAGGAGCAGAAAGTTATAGAAATTTGGGGGAAAAATTGCCAGGTATTTGTGAATGAATGCTCATGGCATCGGGATCCCAGCCCTGGTTTCAATCAAGCTGAAGGCCCAAAGGTGAAAGAGGAAATATCCGGCTTTAATGAAAATGTTTCTGAATAACATTATAAGTTAGTAACAGAATGCATGCATCCATCCTGTAAGGGCAGCGACCACAGACTCCATACAATTGCTCAATTAGCGACAGCATCTGCCAAGTGCCTCCAGACTTTGCAACCTGCAGCACGAGTGCCTGCGCGGCAGCTATTTCAGGGATTGCAAAATTAAATCTTGGAGACATTTTCCCTGTTAAGTTGAAGAATACACTTTTTTTTCTTATGCCTTCAAAGCAGAACCAGAAACCCTGAAGCTTTCAGCATAAAGACAAGCTAATGAGATCAGAGATTTTGCTTGAAAAGAAATCAACTTACGGTTAATTAATGAAAGTAACCTTAAACAGTGGGCATCTTGCCAGGAAATAAGAGAGTGCTTTCAGAGAATCGGCGCACAACAGCCCAGAAAAGACATTTGATCGGGGTACTGCTTGTAAATTTGATCTCAAATTCTTAAGATGACCAAATAATAGTCTTATCAGTAATAAAGTTCTTTCTACAAGCTTTTTTCCCCCCTTCTGTAATTTACATAGCAGATTTAATTAGTTGTTGGTGAAACAATTGTTATTGAATAAAACCTGCCATAAAAATCTACCCAGAGTGCATTAAAGCTAGGGAAACAATAAATTCAGGTTGTGCGCATTCCCTGCTAAAGAACAAAAAACGGAATTATATCCCTACTTTAATATAAGGATAGGAATACGCCGTAAAAGAGATCTGCCTCTTTCTGTTGTAAAATGAACAATATCAGAAAAGGAATCTTAAAAAAGATAAAATGCCACTTTATTAAAAGCAAGATACGGGTGCTACCATAATCAAAACTATCTTAATAGAGAATAAAATGCTTTTCATTTTAAAAATATATTAAATTAATCAAATGCTTTCTTTTGGGGAGTTCTGGAAAAGGCACAAGGAGAATGACTTTCAGAAGTCATTTTTGCAAGTAAATAGTTATTTACCTAGATAAAAAAAAAGTTTTGAAAATTCTCCACTCTTTCTATGGGTTGTTGCACAAAACACGTGCAGGGGGGGATATCTAGAGGTGGAAATATGGCAGGGAATGCAACAGCGTGCATAGTTTTCATTTTAAAACACAGGTTATTTCTGGGGGTTCTGTTTCCCTAGGCATTTTTCAGAGGGGAAGTTCATGTATTCTTTCCCTTTGAGAAGTGGTACAAAGTCCATGGGGAAAAGTATCCTTGGACTTTGAAATTACTTGCACACATTTAAAAACTGCCTCCATAGGAGCCTACGCAATACATTTTAATGTACATGGTATGGTAAGGCCCTCTTGTGAATGCTAAAAAAAAAAAAAAAAGCATGCAATCCAAGAAATGCTTAAGGTACACATGAAGTTGATCCAGAAAGATGACGACATGAGCATGTTAAAATCTCTGCGCCTACATATGCAAATGAAAGCTTATTATAAGCAGATGAGGGCTTATTGAGCCCACACTCGGTACCACATGGTATATTCATCCTCTGAGCTATCTTGTGAGTACTCGGTAAATGCTCACTATTTAATCCATTTCTTTTAATGGTGTTAACATGAGCCTGTTATTTACCGAGGGCAAGCTAAAAACACGTTAGTTCTCTTTTCCTCTTGGTTCTTTCTGCTGGCTTCCACCTGGTACATGAGACTTACTTGTCATTGCAGCAGGGAGAAGTGGGAGACCTACTACACTCCAGGGAAGAAAGTCAGAGGAGAGTGTGTCGGTAATGATTTTCAAAGAGCACTGTGAGAAGACATGGTCGGGGACCAGAAGCGAACATGCATTTAGGAGACCTAAGTTGGAATCTGGCCACCCTGACTCAGAAGGGCAACAAGCATCTGACCTTGGCTCCCTTCATGACCACCCTGCAGTATAGGTACAGCAATGGATACACCACATAGTCTGCTGCTGCCTCAGAGCTCACAGATATGAACTCTGCATGCAAACCAAAACAATTACGGCCTGATTTTCAAAGGCCGGCGCACACATAAAAATGGCCGAGCCACACACATGCTGCGGGCTTTTTCTAAGGCCCGTGGCCACACATGTATCTCTTGGTATGCGCGGAAGAGCTGGTTTCGAGAAAAGGGGTGGGCTGGGACAGCGCCATTAATTAGGCACTGTCCCGGTGAAGCGTGCACCGGCAGCCGGCCAGCACGCGCAACCTGCTACTGCTCCGGAGGGCAGGTAAGTATTGAAATAAAAAAAAACAAAAACCAAAGAGGGGATTTAAGGGGTCGGGGAGGATAGAGGAAAAGGCGGGCAGGGTAGGTAGCGAGTGTAGGAAGTTCCCTCTCAGTTCACTCCTTTATTGGAGCGGACTGGAAGGGAACTGGGGAAAGGGCGTATCGCGTCGCCGCAAGCATTTTATAACATGGGCCCCCCCCTTGCGCGCATGCTGATATAAAATCAGATGCACATGTGTGCTTGGGCAGCGGATTTTATAACTTGCGCACATCAACGCGTATCCATGTGCACACGCGGGTATTAAAATTCCCCTTTTAGTGAGCTCCAAAAAGCTTCCGAGACGTAGACTGCGCTTTAATCTCAAGTCTCTGAATACTCCCAGAGTGGTCTTTGGCTACAGTAAGAATGTCAATGATAGGGAAGACCTTTGTCCTCTGGAAACCTAGGGGCAGGTTGTCAAAGGCTACGTGCATAACCTGAGAAAATCTGCCCCTGCGCGCGCCGAGCAAGCCCTGGAGCGCACGTATGTCCTGGGGCTTCGAAAAAGGGGCAGGTCCGAGGGTGGTCAGGGGGTGGTCCCGAGGCCTCCTTCGTGCAGCCAGCCGACGCGCGCAAGATACGCCTGCTTCGGGCTGACCCTGGATTTTATAACATGCACGCGGCAGGTTGCGCGAACAAATCTACGCCCGCGCATACGTTTTAAAATCCATTTGAGTTATGGATTTATTTGTACGTGTGTATCCATTGTCTCTCTCTGTCACAGTCTCTCTCCTTCTCATCCATGACGTCCCTTTCCTGCTGGTGCGCAGTGAAGGTTTTTTTTTTGTAAGTGACCCTTGGACTGGTCAGTTGCTCCTGGGGGGGAGCTCCCCTGCATGGAAAGCCCCTGATTTTGTAAATAGCCAGGCACAGAGGGGGCTGGGCTCCCTGTCATAATTTCAATGTCAGCAGAGGAAGAGGAGAAAGAAAGTGCAGCCTGTCAGGAAGAGCCCAGCTGCTAATTCTTTGGTAACTAGTGCTGGAGAGGAAACTGCTTCCTTTCCTTACACAAGGCAAATGCATTCCCAAGCAATGCATTCCCAGATGACAAAGGTCTTTGCTGTCTTTGGCGGTCTCAGTGAAGTCAAAGACTGCTGTAGGTGTTCAGAAGATCTACCCCAGTTTCTACAGGAACCGCTTTTCTCAATTAAGCCATTAAATGAGAGAACAGCAGATAGCTTTTAAACACCACACATAAAAGAAAGCAGGAAAGTTGAACATGGCATGGAGTATTTGCTTTTTGTGCTTGGCCAAATAATGGTATTGCCTGGGTTCTATATAAATAGTGCGGATAGCAGATATGCACAACCTGAGGAAAACTGTCTTGGTCATAAAGGTTTAGCTGGCCGTATCCGACTCCCGGACTATGGAAACTACAGCAATGCACACAAAACAATCACCACACACATTCTATGCACAGAATTGCTATTCTCTAAAACACATGCATGCTTTTTCCCTCCTTTTTGCTCTGCATGTTTCTGGGGGCACAGCCTCCATCTCAAAATATCCACACACACACACACACACATTCAACCATATCCGCCCCTCTTTCCTTATAAAGCAGTTATTCCTTATCAAAGCTTTAACCAAGAAGGAATCCGCTAGTCCCAGCTCCTTCCTCCCGAGCTCCCCGTGCAGCTCTGTCCCTGTCCTCAGCCCTCACGGTTCATAGCTTTCAGTTGTGTAATGCTGCTGACTCCTCATGCACACTGAGCGCAGACGCGCCCGGCCAGCTGGAGTAATTCCCTTACGGTCATGCAGCACCAGCCACTGAACTTCCTTCCCACGGCTCCTTAAAATATGCGTGAAGGCCGCTAATTGGTCATAACAGAGCTGTTTTTCCAAATGTGACCATACTTCTCTGCTTTGATATTAAAAAAAAAATGTGAAATGAAGATCGAAGGGATAATTTACGCCTTAAGGTGGGTATTGCATTTTAGGCCTTAGTGAGCATGCGCCAAATACTGCGTGGAACAGAGTGAGGGTCTGCTAAAGCCTAATTTGCACATGATGCTGCTTTATTTACAGGCACATGAATGCTAACATCTGAGTCCAGTTTAGCATCTGAGCTAGGGCCTTACTGCTTAGCACTCAGTCCTAGCAATGAACGGGGTCCCTTAGTATAATCTTACCCAGTGACAAGTGATGCTCATTACTGTCTTACTTGACCACAAGTTCAACCAACCAAGAAGCTGCTTCTCATGCCACAGCGCGGTTCTTATAGCTAAAAGCATCAGCATTTCAAATGATTTAAATGGGTTAGCTAAGTGCAATGAAAAGTATTTAAATGCATAAAGCTACAAGACCCATGCTTTGAAAACAAGTTTTCTGCTGGCAGTGTCAGCTATTGATGCTCACTTAGTTAAAAAAAAAAAAAAAAAAGTCTTGGAATCAAAAAAAAAAAAAAAAGTCTTGGAACCAAAAAAAAAAAAAGAGCACAGAAGAAGGGGAAGAGAAAACAATCTTTTTATTGTTAAAGATAAATGAACATACACTAGTGAAAGGTTTTCCAACTGTTAAAACTTCTAATTAGGAAACACGAGTTCTCGCTCCAAGTGTGCGTTTCTCATAACATCCTGGCCTTAACAGGATCTCTTGGAACCTGTGACTACATTAAGCACAAGTTGTTCTTCCAAAGGGATGTTGACTTTTGTGGTCTATTAAGCAAGCAATGCACAAGTCAAAGAATACTCTTCCAGGAGCAAAGACATGACGCAAATGCTGCAGGCCAAACTGAACACAGAGTAAATCAGCTCTTTATTTCCCAGGCTTTTCATTACAGACAGTTTTCCACAAGAATATAACAGCAACAGGCAACTTCAGTGGTTAAACAGCAATTACTGACCAGACAACAAAGCTAATTATTCAAATTCCTTAATCTGAACACTGCCAGGTTAGATGGCAAATTAATTTCTGTATAAGATGAATTACTCCAGTGAAACAAAACACAATCACATCAGGTGTGCACTCGCCTACTTTCTAGCTTACATAATTGCCTACTACACCCACCCACCCCAACCCTCCCTTCCCAATATCTTTAGATGAAGCCATGAAAGAAGCTCTGTCACACTGATATTCAAAACAAAGACCTTTATTGGATGGATATGGCCACAGCATAGGTCAATTAAAATAAACAAGTCAATCATTAAATATATTCTCAAATCCCCTTAGGGTGATCATGTTCTCACCTGCTTGGCTGTAATTCAGGAAGACTCAATAAATATCATGCTACTGCAACCTTCTGCTGTTGGGGACACACGGCCATCGAAGTCTCACCCTTCTGAGGATACTGCAATTTGATCCTGGTTTACCAAGTCAAAGATCTCTGCAGGGCGATGACGTCTTGGTCCATAAAAGAGCAGGACTCACTTATTAAGCATGCAGCACAATTTTGGGCTGATGAGCAGGCCAATCCCAGCCGTCAAAGCCAAAGTATTGACAGGCAACACATCTCCACTCTCATTCACCCATGCAATGTAGCAGCAGGAATACCAGCTGGTATTCTCTGCCTCACCAGCTTTTCAATATAGCAATTGCCATGCACCCCTAGGGCATGGTAGACCCCGCCCCCTGTACTGCACTCAGCCACACCCTCCATGTTGTATCAAGACCATGCAAGCTGTCCCAGGATGAGTGGGCAAACCGCCACAAGAAAAGTCTGGTGGGTGGTCTGGCCCAGGCTTAAATTAGGTTCACCAGTCCACCCCTCAGTCTCAGCTCTAACCCCTGATCCAGAGGTGGAGTATCTCCACAATTGTGACCTTCCCCTTTACCTGGGGATGGGGTGGTGGTTCCTCAATCGAGAAGTGTGGCCAGAGCCAAGTCTGGAGTGTGGGTAATAGCAGACACTTCTATAAAGCTTGCAATTCTTTAGATCTAGGTTTTATCCCCATAGGATGTTACAAAGAGGTTTGGTAAAACCTTTAATCATGCGTGCTATAAAAAGATTATATGAGACCACTCAAAATGTGCTAAAGAATGGTCAGTAAGATAGTCACCAGACAGAGAAGTAAGTATAGAAAAATTGATTGTTTAGGGTGATACTGTACTAATTCTTAACCACAAAAAACATGCAATCCACCTGCGATATCCAGATGAGGTCAAGTGGACAAGAACAAGAATTACAAACATAAAAATCTGCCTCTCCTCTGTAAAAACAATATTCTATAGGCAGATGCATAAATTAGTTGACCATCATAATAGGCGTCATTGTCTTCATTCACAACAAGATTACATGTTTAAAGGATTTTGGAAGCCTTATTATTCTGTTTTTTGCAGTTGCTTCCTCACAGAGCCCCTTGAAGAAGAGCTTGCATAGCTTGAAACATGGTCCCATGTTGGGTCAAAGATTGCAGTTGACACCGAGCAGATCAGAGTTAACATTTTGAGACTCGTCATTTGAAATGTGAAGAACATATATTAAAATTAAAAACATAGCTGTTCATACAAGCCTTCTCTTGAATAACTACCACCTACTTTGATCACTCTCTATGGCTATCTGATTACCCATGTTTTTCCAATTTTCTTACCAGATGCTATCCTCCTCAAATGTTATACTATTATTACAATTAAGCAACCTAATTGCCAACTAGTTTTATTCTACAATTTTTCTCCTCTCCTCCTCTCTCTCCATTTGTATGTTATCTAAATGCTACTTCAATTATGCCTTCTCTACCTAGTTTTCCCTTAGCTTTATTTAGTGAACGCTTTGTACCTGCCTCGCTATTTCTCCCTTTTCTCAATTCCCTGTATTTATACAATTTTCCTACCACCTCTAAGTTTTTCCCAAATGAATCAACCTAGTTTTCTTCCAGCTGTGTTATCAATCTCTTTGTTCATTAAATTTTGTCAATTGTTAAGCTCTGTTGTTAAGTTATGTTAAATGGAAACTGATATGATTTTTTTCGAAATGAATGTCGGTATACAAAACTACGTAAATAAATAAATAAATAAATACAATATTCTTCAGATGACTGATGTAAGTCGCATTAAGAATTTTATTTGCAGAGAAATTTAAAAAACTGAAAACATATAATTCTCACGATTGCTCAAGTAGACAATAATATTGACCGATGATTGTATATAAGGCCGAACTATAAGTGGTTGCATAAGACAATGACGCCTAGTATGATTGTCAACTAATTTATGACTCTGCCTATAGAATATTGTTTTTACCGAGGAGAGGCGGATTTTTGTGTTTGTAATTCTAATTCTTAACCACCCATTCAGACAGAACAAAAAAATACCCAAAACATTCGTTAATCTGCTCAATTTGGTTTTCTTTTCCATTAAAGTCAATGTGGGAAGGCCTGTTTGACATCAAAGTAAACAAAAAATGGGCTGGGACCCAGGCTCGACCCTGGGACTCATTGCTAAGGCTCAGACCTGATGTCAGGGGTCTTGCCAAGGACAGGCCCCATGGCTAAAGCCCGAACCAGGCCTAGGCAAAAGCCTGATGCTAGGACCTAGACTGGGTCCTAGTCAGCAAGGCCCAAGCCTATGCCCAATGCAAAGGCTGAGACCAGGTCCCGCTGCTAAGATCCAGACCTGGATCTAGGCCTAGAACTGATGCTGGGATATGGCCCATGGCCAATCCTAGTCACCAAGGCCCAGGCCTGAGCCTGGGTTATGGATCCCAGCATTGGGCATGGGCCCCGGTCCAGATTTTGTTTACAATGAAATCAATTGACTTAGATACAAAATGAAAAAAGGATGGAACAAATATTTTTTTTTATTCCAAAACTAATGAAATGAATTGAGGTACCACTGTAATGAACCAACAAAATGGTGCGGATTGCCCTTAAGGAAAGCACCACAGTAATGTCACTATGGCACATCCTTTGGGCAGAATATGTAATTTGTAGTCACCAAATCAAGAAAACATTGGAAGGCCTGATTCAAGGTCTAGGCCTTGAGCCTAGTCTAGTTTAGGCAGGACCCTGGCATTGGATGACTGGGACCCAGTCTTGGGAGATGCCCCAACATCGGGCCTAGTCCTAGGCCCAAGCCCAAGCCCCGACATCGAATCCTATCCTAGTCTTTGGTAACCAGGACTCAATCTCTGGCTGGGTTTCAGTGTGGGATGCAGCCTTGGCCAGGTCCCAGTGATATACCTAGGTCTAAGCCTTGGGCTTAGGTCTATGTCTCGTTGACCAGGACCCAGCCTAGGGCTGCTGCACTGGTGATAAGCCTAGGTTTAGGCCCAGGCCCCAGCGATGGGACTAGGCCAAGGCCTGGGCTTGCATGGTCAGTTTTTTTATTTTTATTTTTAAGTCAATGAATACAAACATACATGAAAATTTTTGTGTATATTCATCCAAGATGTGTTTTCAATTCATAACATTTGTACAAATCCAAAATGGCCTCATTCATTGCGTGTTTTTGTTTTGTATTAGCTAAAAATGAATGCACATCCCTATTTACCAATCAAAATACAATTGTATTAGCAAAAGCAATAGCCATAGATGACTGTAAGACATTATGGGAAATTCATACTAAGTAGCTACATTTGCAGGGACTATGACAGAAATGGCATTATTTTCAAAAGAAGTATAGAACACTATATTTTAAGGCATAAATAATACAAATATATATATATGTGCATCTGAAAACATAAAGGAGTCAATATTCAAAGCCATTTTAACAGATTAGTCACAAGTTATTTGGCTAAATGGCAGGTACTTAGATATTGGAGCCTTTTTTCTGGCTACATTTAAGCTGGATAAGTCATTATCTGGGTAAAATCTAGCCATATATAAAAAAAAAAGGTGTTCCAGGGCGGAGTTAGGTTATCTGGCTAATTTAGCTAATTTCTAGGTGTAACCAAATAAGTTAGTGGATAACTTTAGACCTGGCCTTGAGTGACTGCATAAATTGCTGCTTAAACAAAAGAAAACGTGCTTGGTGGACCTGTGCTCTGATCCAAGCAGCTCTCACCCCCCCCACCCCCAAATCTTCACCAAAGATGTAAAATAAACATTTCTGGTATTGTGTGTCAGGCCCCCAACTCCTCCTTCCCTGGTTTTTTTTTTTTTATATGGTCCCCCGACATGTTCTACCCTCCCACAACCTCGATAATATGTCCCCCCTCCCCCTCCACCCCCAGATCTTGCAAACCTCTGCTAGAATCGAGGTATCTCTTACACCTCCCGGCAAGTCCAGCGCTGTTCTGATAAGAAAGGCATTGGGAATGTAATCTAAATAGCACAGGTCCCAGTACAGACCCCTGGGGAACTCCAGTGATGACCTGCATTCATTCAGAAAACTGACCATTTAGTTCTACCTTCTATTTCCTGTCTTTTATCCAGTTACCAATCCACTAAAGGATACTACCTCCGACCCCATGGCCTCCCAGTTCACTGAGGAGTGTCTAAATGAGGGATTTTGCCAAATGTCTTCTGAAAAGCCAAATATACTGTATCAATCAGATTTTATCGTCATGTTTATTTACATTTTCAAAAAACCAAGGGGTAGATTTTCAAAGGGATACATGCGTACCCCCCGAAAACCTACCCCAAACCCCCCTGCGCGCGCTGAGCCTATTTTGCATTGGCTCGGTGGCGCGCGCAAGCCCCGGGACGCGCGTAAGTCCCGGGGCTTGCATGGAGGGGCGTGTCGGGGGGCGTGCCGGGAGTGACGCGGCATTTCGGGGGCGTGTCCGGGAGCGTGGTTCCGGCCCGGGGGCGTGACAGCGGCCCCTGGACCAGCCCCCGGACCGGAACATGGAGCGCGGCAGCCAGCCCGGCACCCGCAAAGTTACGCCTGCTTCGAGCAGGCGTAACTTTCGTGATAGAGGTAGGGGGGAGGTTTAGATAGGGCCGGGAGGGGTGGGTTAGGTAGCGGAAGGGAGAAGGTGGGGGGAGGGCGAGGGATCGGAGGCAGGCTGCGTGGCTTGGCGCGCACAGGCTGCTGATTTTGGGCAGCCTTGCGCACGCTGACCCCGGATTTTAATGGATACGTGCGGCTACGCACATATCTATTGAAATCCCGCGTACTCTTGGTGCGCGAACAAAAGTACGCATGTGCGCAGATTTATAAAATCTGCCCCCTAGTGTATTGGTGAAGCAAGATTTCCCATTGAAAAACCAGGTTGAGGCTCACAGTTCAAAATAGGATTTTTTTGCTCAAAATATTTAAATAAAATCATCCATTGAGCAGAAAATTGAACCTTAACCAACAATACATTCACTATAAAGTGCAAATCAGTGTTCCAATGTGTTTCCTTGCAATGGCTTCCATAAAGCATAACAAAACCATTTTACAAACCATAAGGTTAATTTTAAAAGCCCGGTGCGCGCGAAAATTGGGAGATACGTGTACAAGTTGGGTCGGCGCATGCCAGGCAGATTTTAAAATCCGCCCGTGTACACGTGTACTTGCCACTACGTACACAAATGAAAAGTTCCAAAAAGGGGACTGGGTGTGGATATGGGATGGATGGGGCATCAGCGTTCGTGGATTTCATATTGAAATCTGCAAGAAAATACTTACACACACAAGCACACACTGGGATCCCCTGCCTTGTAATTTTACTTCTGCTATGAATGACGTGTACGTAATAAAATAAAGACAAATAGATCGGCGGGGTTTTAAGGGTCGGGGCTAACAGGGGAGATGGGAGGTTATTAAACTAGGAGGGTTTGGAAGTCCTATCCCTTACCTGGGTGAATTGGGAATGAACTGGTAAAACTGGTAATGGCGTCGGCGCAGGTCTTTTAAAATCCCCCCGCCTATGCGGTCAGTCAATTTTATAACATGTGTGCATATACATGCATATGTTATAAAATGGCTGTGTCCTTGGGTGTGGGCCGATGAATGCATGCACATGTATGCCCGCACACCTGTTTATAAGTTATCGTCCATATGATTTTTATGGCAGTGTGTTATCATACAATGCACAAATGCTGATACCAGAGAGATGCCAGTCAGAAGTGACTCCTGCATTATCTCCGTGCTTTAAAATAAGCAGTCTCATTGCACTATATATTGGGGCAGATTTTAAAAGCCTTACGTACGCAGGGGGGGTTACGCGTGCTGAGCCTATTTTGCATAGGCCCGGCAACACGCGCAAACCCTGGGCCTAAAGGCCTCCATAGGGCCTTTAGGCCGGGGGATCGCGCACCGGCTCTTGGCCGGCGCTCGCAACCTACGCCTGCCCAAAGGCAGGCGCAACTTGAAAAATAAAGGTCGGGGGGGGGGGGGGTTTAGGTAGGGCTGGGGGGCGGGTTAGGTAGAGGAAGGGAGGGGAAGGTGGGGGGGAAGGTGGGCGTAGATTTTAAAATCCTGCCCATTGTGTCTAATCCATTCAAGCCTCCCATCTGTATAGATATGCAACTTGTGCCATTCATTACAGAATTGTGTAGAAATAAAATTATGCCTTGTATTTTAAAAACACTGAGATCAATATTCAAAAGCATTTGTCCAGGTAACTGAGTTATCCAAACAAAACTCGAGGTTTAAATTTCTTTCCCTGCTGAGCAGATAAATTTTAGACAGGTAAGCGATTACCCGGGTAAAATGTAGCTGGATAAAGAGAGGCAAGTTAGGCACTGAGGTCATCAGGAGGTCTTTTCCATCCTGTCTGGGTTTTCTTTTTTTCTTGATGTTGCTTTGTTTTTGGAATTTGCTTAATATGGTAAAGCAGAAAGGAAAGGTTAGAAGAGGTCCTCCTGCCTCCTCATGTAGAGATTAACCAACAAGTGAAGACAGAGGGATTTCTGACTTATACGGCAACAGAGGCAGGACGCATTGCCTTACCTTAAGGCTTCCTTAAGGGGCCTCGGTGGCTCCTGCTCTTCCGACTGGTAGAATGAGTAGCAATGACGACAGATGAGGAAGTACGACAAGTAGGAACGAAATGACTCGGGATGGCTGTTGGAGGAGGCTTTTTCCTTTCCATGTTAGGAACCTGCCATATTGAACCATCGAAGATTAGAGGTGGGATAAAGGTTTAGGGTCAGGTGGTCCAGTGGATCAAAGGGGTGCTGGTACCCCTCTACCCCTGTCAGTAGCAGAGGCTGCTTTGTTACTGTTGGCTGGACTGACAACCAGAGTTTCTTTGGGCAAGCCCTCTGTTATAACTGTGGGAGATTCTGGCACAGCTAGAGAAGTCGGTTACAGTATTAGCAACTATTATAGCAGATATACATAAGAGAATGAGATCTAATGACAATATTCTGATTGCCTAGAGAAAATAAATTGTTTCCCTAGAAAATGTCTGGATTGAATTCAAAATGAAATGATATGAAGTAGCATGTTATTTTCTCACAAGACTGAGAACTTGGAAAATCGTGCTAGACAACTGAATGTTTGAGCTATTAACTTTCCCAAAATCGTTACTAACTCTCCTGTGGCTATTTTCAAAGAATATTTACTGGAGGCATTACATATTAGAGCGGAAGCCCTCCTTCTTATAAACAGGGCCTTCTTTTTACCATCAGAGACGAAGAATGCTGGCCTGGGACAAGCAATGCAGGCCATATAACTGAGGACATTTTGGATAATACTGTGATAATAGAGTGACTCAGCGATGTTGATATCGCTAACAGAGGCACACTGTTGGTTAGTTTTGTATTTCTTCAAGACAAAGATTCCATTATGAAATGCTTTTTTAAATGTAGTTCAGCTCTGTTTCATGGTCAGAAAGTCTGGCTGTTTTCAAACGTTTCCAAAGTAACAAAGGCAGGCAGGAAGAAACTTTTGGCAATGCACCAAGAAGAAATGGCTATTGGCGCACAGTTTGTTGTATGATTTCCATGTAAATGTACTTTAACCCTGAACAATGTTAACTATCTTTTTGTTTTAACCTTCAGATTTGCGTTTCTTTTTGGACTCTAAGAAAATGTAGGGGTCTTAGTTTGTTTCAACTAGGATTTGACCTAGCCATCCGATAATGTTATAATTCTCTGTCGTATTTCTCATGCCTTTATTTTTTCTTTGTTTTTTCCTGTATGCAATGCTCGGATTGTAAATTGGATCCTCCATTTTAATGGTCTCTTAATAGCAATATGTAATATTGCAAATTTTTTTTTTTTTTTTTTTTTTTTTTACGTTTCTGCTTGGATTGCGGCCACAAGTTTATGCTTGTGGTACTGACCGAAACTGATAAATGAAAAGTAAATTAAAAAAGGGGGCAGGGTGGGGGATGTTTTTCATGGGCATGGCTAAAACGTATCCCGATCTTCAGCATTACCTGGATGTATTTAGCTAGATAAGTCAATCTCCAACCATTAGGCTGGCATATTCAGAACCAGCCTTATCGGGCTAAGTGCTGCTGAAAATCTTCGCAACTTGCTGCTCAGTGACCAGCTGCATTTAGAGCTCATTGGTTTCTGTTATAACCATAGGCGCAAGAGTGGGAGAAACGGACACTGCAAATTACTCAGTATAAGAAAGCAGGAGGTGTGGTAAATGAGAGCTTTTCCAAACAAGGAAAGCTTCCAAGCTTCAACAGAAGTGCGAGTTCCCCGACACAGGCCATGTTTCGCAAAAGGCGCAGAAGGAGGGATGGTAATCTCAAAACAAACACAATACAAATTTCTATATAGACAGGACATAGAATAAACAGCAGCACCAGACGAATCCAACCGGAAAATTGTCTTACCAATACTGAAGACTAGTGAGGTTAAAGCTGCCACAACAGACTAGCCGTATCTGTAGAGCTATATTAGCAACTAGCATTCAAATCTGAAAAAGGCGCCAAAAATGACGTGGTGGGAGGCAACCAATAACAATAGATTATGCAAACACAAATATTTTAATAGAGTTAAAAGAATCAGAAGCATAAAAAAATAAATAAAAATCCCACAAAAGGATTTGGAAAAGGCTGAAAAGCAAATAGTTGGAAAACAATTCACAAAGTTTAATAAATCCAAACTCACAAAGGGAAAGCAGCAGAAATATATGCTGCAATAAATAAACAATATAAGAGGGTTTTTTTTCCAATTGCTTTCCATGTTCGATATATACATAGTAGAAGGACTAGGGGACTAGGGGACACTCCATGAAGTTAGCATGGGGCACATTTAAAACTAATCGGAGAAAGTTCTTTTTTACTCAACGCACAATTAAACTCTGGAATTTGTTGCCAGAGAATGTGGTTCATGCAGTTAGTATAGCTGTGTTTAAAAAAGGATTGGATAAGTTCTTGGAGGAGAAGTCCATTACCTGCTATTAAGTTCACTTAGAGAATAGCCACTGCCATTAGCAATGGTTACATGGAATAGACTTAGTTTTTGGGTACTTGCCAGGTTCTCATGGCCTGGATTGGCCACTGTTGGAAACAGGATGCTGGGCTTGATGGACCCTTGGTCTGACCCAGTATGGCATTTTCTTATGTTCTTATGTTCTTATTTGTTTTTAGATGACTGTCCCTCCTGACACGGCCTGTGATGGGGGTTTCACTCTTTTGCTGAAGTTTGGAACCGAATTCTAAATAAAATGTTTACTTGTTGGAAAAAACTCATTTACCACACCTCCTGCTTTCTTTGATTATAACCCTAACAATTTTTTTAAATCAAACATCCTCCACAGTGTCAGACATTAAGCTGACATACTAGAGAAAATATATGGTGGGTATTAATTATCTAGCAATAGAATTCTATTTATGGGGGTGGTGGCTGAGCCCTGTGCTCAACTGTCACCAGCAACGGGCGCCTTTGGTGGTGCGACCGCCTCCTCTCCTGTGCGATCGGGTCTGCGTGGAGGTTCCCCCCTTCCGTTATCTCCTTTCGGGGATTCACCGTTGGTCCAGCGAGGAGGCCTTGCACCATCCTCTTTTCAGCCTGGCTGGTCGGCCCATCCAAAGCCTTCCCATGTGGCTGCCTGATATGGTGGTCTCGCAGTTGCTGCACAGCGCAGTTGGAAGTCGTGGCCGGCCGCATGGTGCATGATGACCTCGAGCCGTCTCGGCATGCCCTCCCGCTGGCGGGCCTGCTGATGTGCCCAACATGGAGCTCCATTGGTTGGAGATTTAAAGGGAGAGGAGTCCATTACTCACTTCCTTTCAGACTGGTATCCCTAAGGCCAGCTGGAGCATTCTCCTGCCTCCCTCCCTAGGTAGACTGAGTGCAAAGTTAGATGCGTGAGGTTAGAGATAGTGATGCCTTTGTTGGGGGTCGAATAATTGTCGAAGTGGGTGTCTGAGCCTTGGATAAAATGAAAAAGGGGGGCCATGTCCTGCTGGCTCAGGGTGGCAGAATGTCACCTCCTGAGCCCGGCTATAGATTGGTACAAGGCCTTGTGATCCATGGCAGGCCTTGTTGATGGAGCTTCAGGAGCGGCCCTCATGGTGTGTTGCTAGATGTTCCTAGTGATCAGCTCCTGGATGTTGGGCTGGTGCAGGACCCTGGCAAAGCGAGTGGGAGGGGTGAGATGGACAAATTAGTAGGCTCAGCACCTTGCTCTGTTTGTAATGTTGGGTATTAATAAAGCTGCAGCCATATTTGTTCCAAATCGAATAATGATTCATGTGTATTTATGGGATTGGATTGGAATATGGCCACCCTGACTTTTGCTTGGGTGGGTGGTGTGGGGCAGCCAGGGGATGCAGGTGCTCCTGTTCATGCAGCAGTTCATTATAACTACACAAGCGTCAGAATACAACCTTTTCCCTTTAACTCTAAGGAGAAAATAAAATATCTTACTAAACAGCTACAGGAGACTGAGATGTTCCTCACTGGTGTTAGGGAAGATTAGATATTTCTGGTCTCATAGGTAACCTGTGAGCTAGTTCCACTTCTGTATTGATGTTCTAAAAAATTTAAGAAAATTATGACTGTTTTTGTGGAGAAATCAAAGTACTATAAGGACTGTTCACCCCATATTTCCTTCAGTAGGTAATGAATTCATAAAAATGGTCTGCATAAAAACGGAGGATTGACCTGTATATAGTGCCATCATGAGATGCAGGTGTAGGTTTTGGATTTTATTACCTTTCCAAATCCAAGTTCAAGGTGAGCTACAAATACAGATACACAAGTGGATTTTAAAAGTGTTGCTCATGCAAAAATCCCACATATGCACATATGTGGGCTGCGCATGAAGAAAGCAGATTTTAAAAAGTCGCAAAATACGCGCATATGTACCCAATGCGCATGTAAGGAGATGGAAAAGAGGTGGGGAATAGATGGGGCATGGGTGATCCGGGCCAGAGCCAAGATTTACGCATGTAACTCTGAATTTTTAAACCACAAACTGCAGCGCACATATGCTAGATATCTGCGTAACTTTGCTGCTGCTCCTGACGAGGACCAAGTCTGCAGATCTCGAGTTTTAAGGCTTATAGAACTGGGTGAGGGGTCTGGGTCAATGGGGGGGGGGGGGGGGGGGGGGCAGGTAAGATGAAGAACTAGAGAGGTCTGAAAAGACCTCACTACGGACAAACTAACTAGTGGACTACTTGCAAAACTGGGAATTTGCCTCGTGCAAGCATGTTTTAAAATTCACTGACATGCGCATAAAAGCCAACAAGATCCTATGGAAGACGCACGCGCTCTATCTGTGCTTGAATAAGCTATTAAAATTAGAAGCATACTTACATGTGGTTGGCACTTTTTAAAACATATGCATGCAAGCTCTGCACAATTAAAAATTTCAGCGAATCCTTTCTTGCGCACTGATACACGCATCTACGGGCGCTCCTGCACTCGTTTCAAAATCGTTCTCAGAATTACTAGATCCCTGGCACAGATGGCTTATGATCTAAGTTTGTATACGTGACAATAGAAGGTAAAGGGACTTGCTCACGGTCATAAGGAGCATCAGTAGAATTGGGATTCAAACTCTGGCTTCCCTGGTTTTCAGCCTGCTGTTTTAACCACAAAGCTACTTCTCCACTCTGCTATCAATCCTTGTCGTGAAGAGGGTTACACGACTTCCATGCTCATCCTGGTGAGTGCCCTAATAGATGACTTTATGCTTCTGCCATCTCTACTACTGAGATAGTGATGTAGCATATCTCCAATTAGAAGGGAAAGGTGCTTTGATTTAATAATGAATAAAACTGGCCTTTATGAATGTGAATACAAAATTCTTGGATTGTTCCAGCACACAGTCCTTGAGTTTTGCAATCCTGAGTAGACTCTTCGCACACAAATGTGCCCCGCCATGGCAGTGCAAACCAGATGACACTTGTGTATCGTGCATTCAAGTTCAAGAGGATAAGGAATCAGATGAAGTGGTCTGGGCTCTGTTTTAAAATTCTGTATTAAAATGAAATGTGCAGCTTTTTACTCTAAACATAATTCTGATACAGTATGATTATCAATTCTATTTTAATTCTGAAAATAATACACTTCTACTAGCAAACTCCAAAGCACCTTTATAATGATACAGTATTAGCATCTGAAGCCCAAACTAATGTGTCATCAATTCTGAGGCAATTATATCATGAGGACAATTTTCTAAAGATTTTACGGGCCGATACAGTAAAGTCTACGGGAGAGCGGGCCAAATTCAAAATTTTTTTTTTTTTTTACTTTTTTTTTACTCTTCGGGACCTCCGACTTAATATCGCTATGATATTAAGTCGGAGGGTGCACAGAAAAGCAATTTTTACTGCTTTTCTGTGCACTTTCCCGGTGCCGGAAGAAATTAGCACCTACCTTTGGGTCGGCGCTAATTTCTGAAAGTAAAATGTGCGGCTTGGCTGCACATTTTACTTTCTGTATCCCGCACGCATACCTAATAGGGCCATCAACATGCATTTGCATGTTGAGGGTGCTATTAGGTGCCGCGGGTTGGACGCGCGTTTTCCTCCCCTTACTGAATAAGAGGTAAGGGAAAATGCGCGTCCAAGAGCAGGCTAACAGGGCGCTCCGTCGGAGCGCACTGTACTGTATCGGTAACTAAGCAGTTGCTTCAGTAAAATCGAGGGCCAGCAATTCCCTCCCCCTCTGTGAGTAAAGGCGTCCATACTGTTTGCCTCTACTGAAAAGGGGAACGGCCAAGTCCAGGATGGGGGAGGGGAGAGTCAGCTGATAATGCACAGGATTCTCATTTTGAAATCCCCACACATCATTCACAGGGCCATGTGGAGTTGCTTGAGAGTTACCCTCCCTTGTTTCAAAGACGTGGTCATTATTTGAATTTGCTTTTTAAAACCCAAAATGTATTTGTAATGGAAATGAATGGGAATCTTTGTAGGTTATGACATGTATTATCGGAACAACAAAAGAATACTCCAAAAATGTAGTACATGAGCTTTCGCGACTCTACAGGGCCCTTCTCCAGATACGTACTACAAGTTTGGATTACTCTTATTTATTTATTTACTTTTAGATGCCACCTTACCAGAGGCTGCCCATGATGGCTTACAATACCGGTATGCGGCATTCTCCAGGACGATAGTGGTTATTAGACCTCTGCATGAAAGCCTGTTACAAATAGCCAAATGGCATCTACAAATTAGAGGCATTCAGTAAACTTTGCCTTGCTTGATAAGAAAACTCCTATCATCACAACCTTATTTGAATGCCATACATTGCAAAGTGGTCAAATATTTTTATGTATTCCAATTAGTGCCGTCATTCAGAGGCAGGTTAAAATGAGAGAAAAATTACCATCTTTCAAGAAAAAAAAATCTTTCCAGCGGGAACGGATTCTTAGCCTGACAATTCAGAGAACCTTATTTGGCACTTTTAATTGCTCAGTTGATCTGTGGCAAAATCTTGATAATCAAAACAATAAAACTGTTATTTTTTTGACAAATGTAATAAAATGCTAGTAGTGCCTGGGGAGAACTAACTCTTTTAGGATTGACGCTGTCGGGTTTCTGTTCTACACATCTTCCTTAATGCAGATAATTAGATAAACAAACTAATTGTTCTCTTAGTCCTGTTTTCATGCATCTCAGAACATGGTTTTAGCTGTACATATGATTAGTAAAACTGCATAAACATCAACAACAATATATATAAAGGTATGTCTTAATATGTATACTAAAATGTTTAAAGCTCATAGTAAATTTAATTTGGCTATAAATTATGGAAACAAAAATGCATGAGTGTGTGGTCAGAAAGTTATATGCTCACATGCCAGGTACTAAGCCTGAGAAATGAGTACAATTTTATGGCATATATGCTGAAATATTATTCCGCTTACAAAATGGATTGCTCTTATAACAAAGGTGCCAATGTACTAAAGTGCATTAAGGCTTACACATAATTAAGGTATACTAACGCTGTATTATTTAATGTATTATAGTATATTAGTTTATGTTAACATGTATTGGCATAATAAAAAGTTACAACACATGCAAATTCATGCATGCAAAATAGCTCCTTAAAATTAAAATGGGTTAGTTCAAATCATATTAAGCAATACAATTTGTGTTGATCTGCTGGTAATGCAGAAAAATGTAAAGTTTTTGCATTTGCTAGCATTTGCTAAAATGTGCCACATGGGGACTTCAATCACCCACCCCCTCCTCTGACCCTTCCCCAGCAATAAGTAAAGGTCCCCTTCTAGCTTTTCCTCCAAGACGATGAATCATCCTGGCTCAGCTCCTCTCCAGTTGTATAATACAGATCAAAAGATTGTGGATCAGTGAGTTCAGTTTGCCTAGGCATATATTATACTGTCAGTATATTATATTATTAATGTTATTGAACTGTACAAGAGTCAAGAGCTGGCATGGCAAAATAGGGGTACTCAACCAGACCGCAGACCAGCTATTGCGCAATTCAGAATCTTACAGAAGCCAACTCATGAGCACCAAAATGAACTCATCAGTGGAGAGGAATATAACTCTGATGGATGAATAGTAGAAGAAAGAAAGATAGAAAGAAGAAATGAATATTTTCAAAACAACACGCAGCCGTCCATGTGTGCGCGGTTCCCTGCGTGTGCATGCACATTGGCGGCCGCGCGCTGCTTTGAAAATATTCATTTCTTCTTTCTTTCTTCTTCTACTATTCATGCATCAGTTATGCATGCGCACATGCATGGTGGATTTTAAAATCTACGTGCGCATGTGCAGGCGGCGCGTGCAGATGGGCAAATTTTTGTAAAATACACATGGCGATGCAATTGGGCCATCCCCAGTTCCTTCCCAGTCCGCTCCAATTAAATGTTTTATTTTATTACTTACTGCTCTTCTGGAGCAGAAGCAAGTTATACGCAGCGGCCAGCTGCCGGCGCGAACTTCCCCGGAACTGCGGCTAATGGCTGCTGTCCCGGCTGGCCTCCCCAATGCCCCACCCAGACCACGCCACCGTCCCGCCCCTTTTTCAGGGCCCGGCACTTGTGCGCGTATCGGGACTTGCACGTGTGGCCGGGTCCTTTTGAAAATGCTCATGGTGCGTGCAGGGCCCGGCCAGCTGCGTAAGTCCTGATTTTTATGCGCACAGCCCTTTGAAAATTCACCCAAATGCGAGAAGGTCAAAGTTCCCCTGTCAGTAGTGTACAGTACCAGCATGTAGTATATGGTGTACTACAATTCTTTTGTACATGGTTCACATGGCGTCTGAGGAAGTGAAAAATACTACTGAATTCTCTTAGGATTGCATCCATGAAAATATTTCAGGTATCTCTCAGTGTTTAATATGGTGTCCTGCTGGCTTGAAAATTGCAATAAATGCCAGAAGTTCATCATTACTTATACAATAATGCCCCATTAGGAGGAGTTATATTTATGAAGGACACTTATTCCTCTGTGGAATTTTCTTGTAGCACGTCTTCTACAAAAAGCTTTCAAACAACTGCGAGTGGTGGCATATATATACGTGTATGTGGCCGTATGTAGTTTTACAATAGTATTTTAGAACATGCGCATAACTCATAACATATGCACATGTATTTTGATGCCTAGAACATGAGAACTTTACTCACCTATTTTTTAAATATACATGTATATATTTTACGTATGAAAATAAAGCACAACTTACTCGCATAAACTGGTATATTTTAAAAAATACTCGTGAGTGAAATTTAACTAATTAGTCCACTAGGTTGGCCAGTCTTTCTCCAGGACATCGAGACCCTCCTGGTTCTTCAGCCTGAATTCCCCCCCCTGTTCACCCAGACCTCCCACCCAACTCAGGAGTACACATTAAACACGTTTAATATCATTCACACCAGATAATTAACAGGTGCAAAAATGCACGAGTAACTTGGAAAATATACACGGGTGTCTTTTAAAATAGCAACTTTCATGAAGAATTGTTGGCTCCTTTTTTACAGGCATAAAGTGAAAATGTTGTGGGAACGCTGGAGGCGGCACACGAAATCCCAATTTCGTGTACCCTTGGGCCACAACACCGCTGCAGAGGAGCTCCGGCAAGCGCCGTGGCAGGTGAGGAGTGTCCAAGCAAGGGCTGAAGATTCAGGAATGCTGAACCCTGGCCACTACCGAACCTGATCGCATAGAGAGACCCAACAACGCAATGTTGGTCTCTGGAGTAGCCCTCCGGTCACTCGATAGCCCTTTCGGACCTGCAGCACGGAAGTAGCAAATGCGACAGGACGGACAGTGGCTGAAGGGCGAAAACATCAGACGAAGACATCAAATGAAGAAGAAGAAGACTCAGGATTCGTGAGGGCTTCACGGAGACTTGGTTACATGAAGAGTCGAGACGAAGATGAATGCTTGGAAGGGCTGAGATGAGTCTCGGGGAATCCATCGAAGAGGCGAAGACTTGTAGGCTAAGCTGAGACTCAGGGAATCCAACGAAGAGACGAATACTTGAAGGGCTGAGATGAGCCTCTGCTATATGGAGGACTCAGATGGAGTCACAAGGTTTGAATTTCCACATGGAGTCTTGAAGTGGAACTGCCACATCACGCGCCCTACACTACCAAGCAAGACAGGTCATGGACCATGCTTTGAGGTCTCTCAAGCCAGGTAGCTTGAAGATTCCAGAAGAATACGAAGACTCCAGTGAGGCCTGAACCGAGACATGCCCTCCTGACCAATCAAGGCAAGGCGTGGACACGCCAGGATGGACAGGATAAGCAAAGTTCATATCAAGCAGAGGCAGGTGCAAGAGGCTCCAAAGATCCGGACAGGATACAGGATGAGGAGAAGACTTCAGGATCTGCATCTGAAGCTCAAAGATAAAACTGGGGTTCCGGCTAAGAAAGCCCTCAGGATCTAGGGGCTTGGAGTGCGACTAAGCGCATAGCTTGAGCGGACTTGGAGTATGGACGCTAATGCTGGAAGGATAAAAATCAAGATCATCTGGAGTATTGTGCTGCCAAGAGAAAAAGCATCTGAAGACCTGAAGAACGAAACATCAGTAGATCAGGGAAGAATGAAGACATCAGGACAACTGGAACTGACGAGACGAAGTCGCAGGGTCAGACAAGAGACTGTGATGACGATGAAGACGTAGACATGGAATTCCAATGAAGAACATGGAACAGAGTGCCAACGAGATGCTGTATTGCAGACAAGACCAAAGGAGGACTGGCTCCTTGCAATGACAAAGAAGAAGTAAAGCCAGGCCCTTTTTATAGGGCTGAAGAGGAGACTCCCTTGATGACATCAGAGATGCACCACTCCCTCGCTATCCCTTTAAGAAGAGAGAGGAGGCGCAGCCTCGCCCCTTAGGAAGAATGGGCAGGACCTTGGAGAGTGGTGTCCCTGCTGCTGAAGTCTGCAGGAACAAGAACTAGGCCTCGAACCAGGCCTAGAGGTGAGCAGCAGCATCCAAACCGCTGAAGAGACTGCTGGCGGCTCCATGCCGCAGGAAAGCCCGGGGACGAAGGTCCCTCCAAATGGAGGGGACAAGGTAAGATCGGCGGCCTCCGGGCCACGAGGAACTGCAGTCAGCAGCCTCCTGGCTGCATAAGGTGTAGCTTCGCGGCTCCAGCCGCGTGAGGAGCATGTCAGCGGCCTCCGGGCCACATGGGTGTAGCAGCACGGCTCCAGCCGCGTGAAGAGAGTGTTGGCGGCCTCCGGGCCACGGAAATAAGAGCAGAGAAGGAGGAAAAAAAGGTGAGATACTGCCCAAAAAAGGCAGAATCGCAACAGAAAATATGTATATAGGGCCAGATTTTAAAAACAGCGCGAGAGCGCAGATTTGGTCACACAACCCGGCGCGATCAAATCTACTCCCGATTTTATAACGTGCGCACGGAGATGCACACATATTATAAAATCCGGGGTCGGCGCCGCAAGGGGGTGCACACTTGTGCATGCCGAGCCCTAGGGGAGCCCCGATGGCTTTCACCGTTCCCTCCGCCCCCCACCTTCCCCTCCCTTCCCCTATCTAAACCGCCCCCAGCCCTAACTAAAATCCCCTCCTGACCTTTATCTCAAAAGTTACGCCTGCCTCTGGGCAGGCGTAACTTGAGGACGCTGGCCGGCTGCCGGCGTGCCATCCCTTGGCACGACGGCTGTGCCGGAGGCCTCGGTTCCGCCCCTGGCCCGCCCCGGGCTGGTGCCCTGCCCATGGCCCCACCCCGGACCGCCCCTTTTTGCAAGCCCTGGGACATATGCGTGTCCCAGGGCTTGTGCGCGCTGCCGAGCCTATGCAAAATAGACTCAGCGCGCGCAGGGGCAGAATTTTTCGGGTTATGCACGTAGCCTTTGAAAATCTGCCCCACATTTTTTTACTTTTATAAAATATGGATTACTCAAGAAGCGGCTACTTGTGCAAATATATGCTAATTCTTACACATCTTAGAAGCCTTCAAATAAAAAAATTCTAAAAAGCTTTAACTTTCAAACATGATAAAAGTATAGTATTGTGCTGACAGATAATGGTCCTCCTTACCTGAAGAATGGAACATTTTTAACCCATGGCAACCATATTATGCAAATCAAATTAATTAAAGAAACTAAACATAGATCAGGCTAAGCTGCTTTTGTTGCCATCATGGAGTTTAGCAAGTATTTTAATTGTCTGAATATTATATCGGTGACAATTTATATAACAGGATGTATGGAGCTCAACAACTCTAGGGTTACAGTAAAGAAAAGGCTGAGAGTTCTGGCTTAAAAACTGGCAGTTATGTGACAGCAGAAATAAACAGAACGCTCCATCTACAGTGAATTATGACTGAAGGCTGTACTGCCAGAAACGTCGTCTTTTTTTTCAAAAGGAAAAAAAAAAGTTTGCTATATTTTAAAGCCCTCATTTCATCAGTGATACATCAGGTAAAATTTTACATGACATGCATTCTGCAGTTTTCTAAAGAGGTCGACCTGTAATTAGTATTAAAGAGCAGTATTTATTTAGCATCTCAATAAAATAATATAAAACACATTCTTCAGATTGCTATTTCATTTCTAAACTTTTTAATCTCCTTTCTTTCATTCTGCAAGTTGTTACTCTGAAGCATCACTTTAAAATTAGGCGATATGATAATTGCTAGAAAGTGGCCAGAATTGTCAAGTACACGTCACGTAGGGGAAATGTGACAGATTAATTGTTTTCAATGGGATTGCGTGTGGTTTCCAGCAGAACCGATCATGGCCAAAAACAATTTCTAGCAGTTGGGAAATGTGTGAGAATGGCCTCATCTAAAGTTGCTAGTTAATGAAATAATATTGAATAAAATAGATCTCAGGTCTGTGATGCACATGATCTCCATTTGTTTTAAGAGACAGTGTCTTACATCCATTTTTAACTACTGAATCTCTCATATTGTGTTTTATTTATTTTTATTTATTTATTTAAAATCTTTTCTATACCGTCGTTAAGCGGGAGCCATCACAACGGTTCACAATAAGGCACAAAGACTATGTTGCATAAAGTGTCTGGAATTTTAACTCTTACACAGGTGCCTTCAAAAATACTGTAACATTATATCATAACAGAAACCAGGTGGCTGAAAATTAATTACTTTCTTTGGATCAGTGTTACTATAGTATAGAAATATAAAAGTATGATTGCAAAACAATTCATTTTACTCGCGTTCCTAAGCTCAAGTTACAGAATGGCATGCAAGTCCTTTCCAACTCACATTTAGGGAAGACTGGATTTATTTGCTGAGCTACTTTGTACGGTCCACGTTTGGTAGAACTAATTGGTGTCTTTGTCACTTACACATGCACTAATCCCAGGTCAATCAAAATTTGCATAAGCATGTGGTGTGGTGTGACAGAAACGTAGTGAATCTCATCAAAACCTCCTACTTCCCTCTCTTCCCTGTGTTATTTTTCTACCTGAAATACATGTCAAGCACTATTATGCCAATGGCATATACAATATATCCACATCAATTTGTTCTTTTTCCAACCTGAGAGCTCCACATTGCACCCTAAGAATGCAAAGCACGACTCACTAACATTCCCTGGTAAGCAGCTGCTCTATGAATAACTGGAAGAGAAATGTTATGCTTGGTCACACCACCAGCAGGAGACAACTGGCGTTTCTCATGTAATACAGGGAACTGCAGCCAGTACTTCATTAAAACACAAGACACTTTGGCAAACCTGGATGCTGAACGTTGCTTACTGTTCACATCTGTGGGTAATGACAGCAGGCTGAAACTGCTCCCCTTCTGCATGATCCAGTGCAGTTAATCAATAAGATAATGGAATGAATCAATAGGAAAGATTTTTTTAGGAGGTCTTAATTAAAGAAACACTTGCAAATACAAATGATGTCTTCAATCTATTGATAGCACCATGGTGAGAGGTTAAAAATGAACAAAATTATGCAACAACTTTATTTTGCCAGCACTCGTTCCATAAAAAAGTCAAACAGCTCCTAGCCCTAGAGCTGGCTCATTGATCATCCACTGGCCCATTTCACTACCAAAACTACATAGGAGAATTAATCTATACTAAACTGAGTAGCAGGTCAAGAGAGTTGAGGGCAAAATAGATGTGTCTGTCTGCATTCAACTTAATTTCCTCTTAGTAGAAGATAGTGATTTCCTTGAATAGGACTAGCTCAGCTGGGAAGGCCAATTTCTAACTGCTAACCCTGTAACTAGAATAATTAAAGAACATCTAAATTGATGGATCCCATTAATGCAACAGAATCCTCTAGTGGACTCTCTACACAAACATGTTTAGTCAATATTTTTGATTCCCCCAATGGTTCTGCACAAGGCACTGGTTTAAAGAGATATCAATCTGTGATGTCAGCATTTATCTAATGAACCTTCAAAAAATCAATGTCCAAGATGGCATGTTACAAATATGCCCCCAATTTGCCCACTCTCTAAGGGCTGCTGGTTAAAACTAAAACATCATATAACTGTAAACATTGACCATGGCAATCATATTTGACTTCTAAACCCAGCACTGGGAACACTAACTGAAAAATCATTTTTAGTCTAGCAATTTTCAGGCAGATAAAATTTGAGCAACTTCAAATTGGCACTTTCAGTTACATGAATAAAGAAGAATGGCTTAAGAACGAGTTGTGCTATGTTCCAGCAACTATCTCCAAACAATACTGCAATAAAACGTGGCATTTTGTCTTAATCAATTTATTGAAGTGGTAGATTAAGAGAATTAGAATCGGTTTATGTTCCTACATTTCTGTATAAAAGCGTTCATCTAATACCCTTGTCTTAGACTTTTTCAGTCCTTCTTTTGTAATGCAGTTGGTATAGCCATTCACCTTCAATGAATTTGTGAATGTTTCACTTCTTTCCTTGTATTTGTACGTCATTCATCTTCACTGTCCAAATTCTTTGTTTTCTAAGAACATCAGACTATGACAACATCTAAGTTTTTTTTTCCTTTCTTTTCTATTTGGTTTATAAGGATATCTTATAAACTTATATTGATTAGACTGCTATTTGGAAGAGAAGCACATCCTTAACCAGGAATGGCTATTCTTGCCTATTATACTCTCAACAGTTGAAATGCATTGCAATCCTTTTTTCTTATATTTATTGCTAATTCATATCTTTAACAAAAACTATATTTTTAAAGGATTTTTGCTTTGAAAATTGCTCTTACAGTCTGGTAGCAAGCAATACAGTAAAATCTATGAATTAATAATGTCACTGAATCATAAACTCCTGGCTTTTGTTTAATAAATGCCCTTCTTGTGTGCATATAAGCTTTTTATTCCTTTGTGCCTAGTGAATAATTTTGTGTATCCATCTGGTGATCCTACTGGCCAGGTGGCCTTATTGATAGAAGGTCTTGATAACAAGTAACTCTGTAATTAGTTGTGTCTTGACCAGTTAGAAGATGTCAGCAAAACTGTTTGTCTGTTGGCCGAACAGTCTATTTTCCGGGACTCTTACTGCTATGGTTACAGCTAATTAAACTGTGATGAGAAGTGCAACAATTTCATTTTCCGGTGTTTGTCATATTTCAGATGTCTGGGATTTTACACAGGGCTCACCATCTTTTATCATATCGCCGAGTAAAGCCTCCAATTTAACTTGTTTATGCTCCCAATCTTTCAGATGCAAAGCAACTCAAGAATAGTTTTATTATAAATTCCATATATGGATATGTTCATAGAATTTCAAAGGAAATGCTTGTCATGGTTGCATTTATTCAGCCAGTCAGTATGATAAAGCATTTGGAGAAATGCAATATTTATTTAATTTATTTAAAATCACTTGTTACCCACTCCCTCCAAGGTTCAGGCTGGGGTACATAAACACATATATAAATTCAAAATACACATACAGATGCATACAGAGAGTTATCACGAATAGAAGGCGGGAAATAATATTACCTCTGTACAGAGCTCTGGTATTGGGTCCGCAGCTATACGGGGCCACTGATAAGGTGGAGGGAAATCAAAGCAATGCCTCCAAAATGGGGCATGGCGTGTGCTGTAAGTCGTACAGAGAGAGACTTAAGGAGCTAAAGATGTACTCTCTATAAGAAAAGGGAAAAAGTAGGTACTTTTTATTTATTTAAATAGATTTGTTGACCGTGCTCTCCAAGGTTCAGGGGCCATTTAAAATAAAACGAGCATAATAAGGAATTATAGTACAGTATTTGCATATAAAATAAATTAAATTAATATGGATAAAATCAATAAATAAAAATAATGGTAATAAGGGAAACTACAGACAAACTTAAGGTAGAGGACAAGTCAGTGGACATAATCAGACAGAATAAAACCATATAGCCTTTGAAAGCCTGCTTTAATAGGTAATACTTTGGGGCTTTCTTAAAATCTTGCTTATCGTTTAAAATGCTGATGGAATTGGGTATGGATTCCATAAGATGGGGCCAGCGATGGAAAAGCCCCACTCTCTTGTTATATTGAGTCTTGTAGATTTGGGGGAAGGAATTTGAAGAAGAAACTGGTTTTGAGATCGGAGGGTTCGTGAGGGGTTATAAAGGTGAAGAATTGCGGAAAGCCATGGGCCGTGGTGGTTGTGAATCAGGTTGTGTAAAACGGTTAAGGTTTTGTATTTAATTCTCCAGGAAATTGGTAACCGGTGTAATTTTAGAAGGACAGGGGAAATGTGTTCACATAATTTGGTGTTTGCCAGGAGACGTGATATAAATATTCAGTTATCTAGCAGGCTTCAATAAGGTTCATAAAGTTTACATTTGCCATAGGAATTAAAGAGAAAGTGAAAAGGAGAGAGGCTGAAAAGGAATGTGAGAAAATACTCTCTCAATGAGAGGGTGGTGGAGACCTGGAACAGACTTCTGTCAGAAATTGTAGGAGCCAGAATAATTCAAGCACAGCTGGGTCAGAAACAAAGGCACCTTAAGTCAAGGGAGGGAGCACATCATAGATCAAGTAGGATTTGGAGCAGCGGAGTAGGCAGGCACAAATGGGCAGACTGAGAGAACCAAAAGGTCCTTATTTACTGACACCTATGTTATGAATGATAAAGCCGACGCAATAAGCAGAGCTACAGCTATTGAGGGGTTTTGCGCGTACTTGCGCAGGTTTATATGTGCGTTGTTCCTGTGCTAGCCTTATGCAGCTATGTAATAAAGTATTCACTGTGGGAAAAAATGCACGCATAAACCCGCTTTAAAACACGTGGCTGGTTTAGCAAATGAAGCAATTAACTTTTCACGGGCTATGTAGGGAGCCACACATCAGTTAGCACAGGTTTTTGAATGGGGTTTTTTTTTAGAGCTTGGGTCAGGGCAGGGTTAAGTTAGTGTGCATCTGGGGACCCATTTACTTCGCGGGTAATCGTGGATTACCTTAACTTTTTCTAAATGTTTGGAACATTTTTGTGGATCTGCAGTAGAAATCTCTGCTGCACTCCAGCACCTGCCGGCATCTGCTGGTACGGCCGCCATGTGGTTAAGATGGAACATGAACCTTCAGTTCCATTCCCGGACCACTAACGTCTTCATTGTTTTATAAAAAGGGAAGGCTTATCCCCTGAGAATCACTCGCGGAACACCACATTAATGCAGGTTTCAGCGTGGGTTTCTGCATGGTCTATTACACAGGGCCTTGACCATGCATATTTGCGCTCATTCTTGGACCTGTTTTATTTCTGCGTGGATTTTCTGCACGCATCTCTTTTGCATACACATTCTTTATATCATCCCGCAGAGAAGCCTGCTTCTGTTGCACATGCTAAAAAAATTATAGGCAGACAACTAGCACCGATTTCACCGTAGGTCTTATTAAATTTTCTTCTTAGAAGAATGTGATAAAAATGGCATCAAAATGAATGAAAAGCTTTACCTGAGTATTAATCAAGATCCTTTTGATCACAGAGGAAATAACTCTTTAGTATTTGATAAATCTTTAACATCTTCAGGGCCAGAACCTTCTCAAGGAGGAGACACTGTGGATTAATCTGGAAAGAGGGAATAGAACATCTATTTATATTGGTATATTATAGAGATCTCCATCATAGACAGAGAAGATGGATAGAGATTTAATGGAGGATATTCACAGGATTACTGTGAAAGAGGAGGTGATGCTGCTAGATGATTTTAATCTTCCAGATGTTGATTGGGACATCTCAACTGCAGTATCTTCTAGAATTAGGGACATCTTGAATTCTCTGCAAGAAGAATTGTTCTGTCAACTGGTAATGGAACTTACATGAGAGGGGGTGATATTGGACCTGGTGCTTACCAAAGGGGACATTATTTCTGATGCTGTACTGGATGATCACCTAGGAACCAGTGACTATCAGATGGTGTGGTTCAATATTAGCATGGGAAAAGCAGTAGCCTGAACGAGAAAAGCTGGAAAGCTATGAGCACAAATGCTCATAGTTTGGGCAATAAAATCCCAGATCTGCAAGCCCTAATGGTGGAGGCGGACTTGGATGTTGTTGCTGTCACGGAGACTTGGTTGACGGAATCTCATGAGTGGGATACGGCAATACCAGGCTATAACTTGTTAAGGAAGGACAGAGAGGATAGGAAAGAGGGAGGAGTGGCTCTTTATGTCAGAAACAATATCCAAGCATCTGAGCTTCAAGGAAGATGGGGCAAAGAAGAAGCACTATGGGCCGACCTAAAAAAAGATGATGGGGCTTCCATTTTTATTGGAGTGGTTTACAGGCCTCCAAATCAAAAGAAAGAGCTTGGCAGAGATCTGGTTGAAGACATCCAAAAGATGGGAAAGAAGGGAGAAGATGGGAAAGATTGTTGGAGACTTTAATCTGCCAGATGTAGACTGGAGAATCCCTTCTGTAGAATCTAACAATAATAGAGAGATAGTGGATGCCCTGCACGGGGCTCTGTACAAAAAAATGGTAATGGAACCCACGAGGGAGCGACCTATACTTGATTTAGTGCTCACTAATGGAGATAATGTCTCTTATGTCCAGGTGGGTGCCCACCTTAGCACCAGTGATCATCATATGGTATTGTTTCATATCACAAATAGGATACAGAGAAGAATGAAGACCCGAGTTTTGTGTTTAAAAACACGGACTTTGATGAAATGGGGAAGTACCTGGAGGAAGAACTAGAAAGCTGGGAGAACAAGAGAGATGTGGAACAAAAATGGACCAAACTAAAAAGAGCAATTACCAAGGCAACTAATCTATATGTTAGAAAAGTAAAGAAAAGCAAAAGAAAAATGAAACCTATCTGGTTCTCAAAGAAAGTGGCTGACAAAATAAAAGCTAAAAGAACAGCATTCAAGAAATATAAAGAATCCCAAAGGGAGGAGCACAAGGAAATATATCTAGTGGAACTGAGAGAGATGAAGAAAGTAATCAAGATGGCAAAAAGTCAAGCAGAAGAAATGATCGCCAAAGAAGTAAAGCGAGGTGACAAAACATTTTTCAGATACAGTGAAAGGAGAAAAGTCCAAAGTGGTATACTGAGATTGAAAGGTGAAAAGGATCAATGGGTGGAGATAGATGAAGAAATGGCAGAAATATTAAACGAATACTTCAGTTCGGTGTTCACTAAAGAAGACCCCGGAGAAGGACTATCGCTAGTTAACAAGAAACTGGAGAAGAGTGGAATGGATGAAGCTTCGTTTACGGAAGAGAATGTATGGGAAGAGCTAGGAAAACTGAACGTGAACAAAGCCATGGGGCCTGATGAGGTTCATCCCAGGATACTGAGGGAGCTCAGAGATGTGCTGGCAGCTCCTCTGTGTGACCTCAATAGATCCCTGGAAACGGGAGTGGTGCCGAGTGATTGGAGAAGAGCGGTGGTGGTCCCGCTTCACAAGAGTGGGAGCAGAGAAGAGGCTGGAAACTACAGGCCAGTTAGCCTCACCTTGGTGATGGGAAAAGTATTGGAGTCACTGCTGAAGGAAAGAATACTGAACTATCTACAAGCTGCAGAATTGATGGACCACAGGCAGCATGGTTTCACCAAGGGAAGGTTTTGTCAGACAAATCTGACCGACTTTTCTGATTGGGTGACTAAGGAATTGGATCAAGGAAGAGCACTCAATGTCATCTACTTGGATTTTAGCAAAGCGTTTGATACGATCCCGCACAGGAGGCTTGTGAATAAAACGAGAAGTTTAGGTATGAGTGCCAAGGTGGTGGCCTGGATAGCAAACTGGTTGAAGGACAGAACACAATGTGTGATGGTCAATGGAACTTACTCTAAAGAGAGAGCGATGATGAGCGGAGTGCCGCAAGGGTCGGTGTTGGGACCGGTCCTGTTCAATATCTTTGTGAGCGACATTGCGGACGGGATAGAAGGTAAGGTTTGTCTATTTGCAGATGGTACTAAGATCTGCAACAGAGTGGACATGCTAGAAGGAGTGGAGAGAATGAGATGGGATTTAAGGAAGCTGGAAGACTGGTCGAAGTTATGGCAGCTGAGATTCAATGCCAAGAACTGCAGAGTCATGCATATGGGCTGTGGAAATCCGAAAGAAATTCATTCAATGGGAGGTGAAGGGCTGATGTGCATGGAGCAGGAGAGAGACCTTGGGGTGAAAGTATCTAACGATCTGAAGTCGGCAAAACAATTTGACAAAGCGATAGCTAAAGCCGGAAGAATACTGGGCTGCATAGAGAGAGGAATATCAAGTAAGAAAAAGGAAGTGATTATCCCCTTGTACAGGTCCTTGGTGAGACCTGGAGTACTGTGCTTAGTTCTGGAGACCATATCTGTAAAGGAAGAGAGACAGGATGAAGGCGGTCCAGAGAAGGGCGACCAAAAAGGTGAATAGTCTTCATCGATGACTTATGAGGAGAGATTGAAGAATCTAAATATGTATAACCTGGAGGAAAGGAGGAGCAGGGGTGATATGATACAGACGTTCAGATACTTGAAAGGGTTTAATGATCCAAAGTCAATGACAATCCTTTTCCACTGGAAAAAAATCAGCAGAAACAGGGGTCACGATTTAAAACTTCAGGGAGGAAGATTCAGAACCAATGTCACAGAGAGGGTGGTGGATGCCTGGAATGCCCTTCCAGAGGAAGTGGTGAAGACCAGAACTATGAGGGATTTCAAAGGGGCGTGGGATAGACACTGTGGATCCATAAAGCCTGGAGGATAGGAATGAAAAGAAGAGGTATTGGGGTGGCTGGCGGGAATGACAGCTACTACCTGGTGATTAATACCCTTACTCAACAAATGTTCACACGGTTAATGTGACTCCAACATTGCTCTATGCTTCAAAAAAACAAGGTAGCACAGTCTGAGTAAACAAATAAGCATGGGAGTAGCTTGCTTGTTGCGGCGGTTACTACCCCAAACCATTTGTCTGATACTTCACTTTCAATGCATATCCAGTGTAGATCTCTGCTTCAATGGCAGGGGGGAATGAATATAAGAGGTTTTACATTCAGACAAAAACCAACAAGGACTGAATTGCACAGTCTGGGTAAACAAATAAGCGTGGGCATCTGGATAAACAAATAAGTGTGGGAATAGCTTGCTTGTTGTGGAGGTTACTACCCCAAACCAATTAAGCCTGTTACATCACTTGGAAAGCATATCCAGCGCAGCTCACTGCTTCATCGGCAGGAGGAATGAAGAAAAGAGAATTTATATTCAGACAACCAACAATTTATTTATTTAACTGTTTTTATATACCGACATTCGATCGAGATATCACATCGGTTCACAAGGAACAAGAAACCAATAAGGCAGGAAACTGCTTATTATACATTGAAACCATGTAACTTACATTGTAACATGGCCACATACATGGTAACTAGGTAACTTACTTGGTAGCTAGGTAACTAACATTATAACATGGTGACTTACATAATGTTTGAGTGAGGCTTATTTGATAAATGAATAGTAAAAAGAATAACAAAACTTTACAACACAGTAACTTGAGGGATGCATGATATATAGATGTTGAGGATAAGGGTGAAGATTGTGAATCTTCACCCTTATCCTCAACATCTATATATCAATATATATATATAAACAATATATATATAAATATATATATATTGTTTATATATATATTGTTATATATATATATATAAACAATATATATATAAACACGACTGAATTGCACAGTATGGGTAAACAAATAAGTGAGTGAGTAGCTTGCTTATTGCGGTGGTACTACCCCTAAAAAATTAAGCCTGGTACTTCACTTTGAATGTATATCCAGCGCAGCTCACTACTTCAATGGCAGGGGAAATGAAGAAATAGGATGTACATCCAGATAACATCTAAAAAGGCATTGATCTGAGCAGTATGAGTATACAAACATCGGGGTAACTTGCTCAATATGTCGGTTAATACCCTCAAACATTAAGCCTTATACTTCAATTTGATGCAGCTCCAACACTGCTCTCTGCATCAATGGCGGGGGTGGAAGGAAATTAGAATCAAAAAATTACCAATAAGGGCCCTGAACTCAGCGGTTGGAGTAACAGATAAATATGAGAAAATAAGTGTGAAAGCTTGCTGGGCAGATTGGATGGGCCTACTGGTCTTCTTCTGCTGTCATTTCTATGTTTCTATAAGAGTTGAAGGTTCATTCTAAGATGAGGGTTCTAGACTTCAGGAAAACAAACTTTCTCAAAATGGGGGAGTACCTCAAGGAGTCATTAGCTGGATGGGAAAATCTAGGGGAAATAGGAGGGCAGTGGGCAAAACTAAAAGGAGATATTATAAGGGCAACTAATTGATGGGACAGTGCTATATCAGGGTACAAATTATATCACAATGATAGGGAGGATCTACTTGGTGGGTGTGTGGCACTTTATGTCCAGGAGGGTATAGAGTCCAACAGGATAAAGATCATACAAGAGACTAAATGCTCAGTAGAATCCATATGGGTAGAAATCACATGTGTGTTGGGTAAGAGTATATGTCTAAGCATGTATATGTCTAAGCATGTATCTTACCTCGTTATGTTAGTTTCTCTTGTTAGGATCTTGTTATGTTAAACTTATTTCTTTCGCTTAACTCTCCCGAACTGTAAATCCCTTGTTCATTGTAACTCTATCTTCTGTTTAATTGGTTACCCCTGGTTACACTGTAAACCGGTACGATAAGACCTAGTCTTGAGCATCGGTATATCAAAAATATTAAAATAAATAAAATAAATAAATAAATAAATAAATGAATGAAATAAATAAATAAAGAGTATAGTGATAGGCGTATACTATTGTCCACCTGGACAAAATGGTCAGACAGATGATGAAATGCTAAGAGAAATCAGGGAAGCTAACCAATCTGGCAGTGTAGTAATAATGGTAAATTTCAATTACCCCAATATTAATTAGGTAAATGTAATATAAGGACATGCTAAGGACATAAAGTTCCTGGATGGAATAAATGACTGCTTCATGGAGCAATTGGTTCAGGAACCAACAAGAGAGGGAGCTATTTTAGATTTAATTCTTAGTGGAACACAAGATTTAGTGAGAGAGGTAACGGTGGTAGGGCCACTTGCCAATAATGAACATAATATGATCAAATTTGAACTTATAATTGGAAGGGGAATAATAAGTAAATCTACAGCTTTAACACTAAATTTTCAAAAGGGAAACTTTGATAAAATGAGGAAAATAGAAAAAAACTGAAAGGTGCAGCTGCAAAGGTTAAAAGTGTTCAACAGGCATGGACATTGCTTAAAAATACAATCCTAGAGGCGCAGTCCATATGTATTCCACACATTAAGAAAGGTGGATGGAAGGCAAAACAATTACCGGCATGGTTAAAATGTGAGGTGAAAGAGGCTATTTTAGCCAAAAACAATCCTTCAAAAATTGGAAGAAGGATCCATCTGAAGAAAATAGGAAAAAGCATAAGCACTGTCAAGTTAAGTGTAAAACATTGATAAGACAGGCGAAGAGAGAATTTGAAATCAAGTTGGCCGCAGAGGAAACATAATAAAAACATTTTAAAGTCATCAGAAGCAAGAAACCTGTGAGGGAGTTGGTTAGACCATTAGATGACCAAGGGGTTAAAGGTGTTCTTAGAGAAGATAAGGCCATTGCAGAAAGACTAAATGTATTCTTTGCTTCTGTGTTTACTAATGAGGATGTTGGGGAGACACCAGTTCCTGAGATGGTTTTCAAGGGTGATGAGTCTGAACCAAATCACAGTGAACTGGGAAGATGTAGTAGGCCAGATTGACAAACTAAAGAGTAGTAAATCACCTGGACTGAATGGTATGCATCCCAGGGTTCTGAAGGAACTCAAAAATGAAATTTCAGATCTATTAGTTAAAATTTGTAAACTATCATTAAAATCATCCATTGTACCTGAAGACTGGAGGGTGGCCAATGTAAACCCAATATTTAAAAAGGACTCCAGGGGTGATCTGGGAAAATATAGACCAGTGAGCCTGACTTTAGTACCAGGAAAAATGGTGGAAGCTATTCTAAAGATCGAAATCACAGAGAATTTAGAAAGATCGAAAGACATGGTTCAATGGAACGCAGTCAACATGGATTTACCCAAGGCAAGTCTTGCCTCACAAATCTGTTCCATTTTTTTGAAGGGGTTAATAAACATGTGGATAAAGGTGAACCAGTAGATTTTCAGAAGGTGTTTGACAAAGTACTTCATGAGAGGCTTCTAAGAAAACTAAAAAGTCATGGGATAGGAGGCAATGTCCTTTCGTGGATTACAAACTGGTTAAAAGACAGGAAACAGAGAGTACGATTAAATGATCAATTTTCTCAGTGGAAAAGGGTAAACAGTGGAGTGCCTCAAGGATCTGTACTTGGACCGGAGCTTTTCAATGTATTTATAAATGATCTGGAAAGGAATACGACGAGTGAGGTTATCAAATTTGCAGATGATACAATATTATTCAGAGTAAATAAATCACAAGCAGATTGTGATAAACTGTAGGAGGCTTTGCGAAGCTGGAAGACTGGGCATCCAAATGGCAGATGAAATTTAATGTGGACAAGTGCAAGATATTGCATATAGGTAAAAATAACCCATGCAGAAGTTACACGATGTTAGATTCCATATTAAAAACTACCACCCAGGAAAAAGATCTGGCATCATAGCGGATAATACATTGAAATCATCAGCTCAGTGTGCTGCAGCAGTCAAAAAAGCAAACAGAATGCTAGGAATTATTAGGAAGGGAATGGTGAATAAAACATAAAATGATATAATGCCTCTATATTGCTCCAAGGTGAGACCGCACCTTGAGTACTATGTATAGTTTTGGTCACCTCATTTCAAAAAAGATAAAGTTGCACTGGAGAAGGTCTAGAGAAGGGCTACCAAAATGATAAAGGGGATGGAACAGCTCTCCTATGAGGAAAGGCTAAAGAGGTTAGGGCTGTTCAGCTTGGAGAAGAGACGGCTGAGAGGGGATATGATAGAGGTCTTTAAAATCACGAGAGGTCTAGAATGGGTAGATGTAAATTGGTTATTTACACTTTTAGATAATAGAAGGACTAGGGGGCATGCCATGAAGTTAGCAAGTAGCACATTTAAAACTAATCGGAGAAAATTTGTTTTCACTCAACACACAATTAAGCTCTGAAATGTGTTGCCAGAGGATGTGGTTAGCGCAGTTAGTGTAGCTGGGTTTAAAAAAAAGTTTGGATAAGTTCTTGGAGAAGTCCATTAACTGCTATTAATCAAGTTGAGTTAGGGAATGGCCTCTGTTTTTGGGCACTTGCCAGGTTCTTGTAGCCTGGATTGGCTTGCCAGGTTCTTGTTGTTGCGTCTGTTGGTCTCAGACAGCTTCGGCCTCTGTGCCTCACCTTTCTTCCTTCTCTCTCAAGCCTTGGGAAGATGGCTGCTTCCGCGTCTTCATGCCGCTCTCTCCGGCGTCCCTGGATCGGCAACGGCGACGGTGTTCGCCATGATTTTCCTGAGGCCTCCTAGGGTACGCTTGCGCACGCCACCCACGTCTATATTCATAAACAATCGGTGCCCTTCTTAGGGTACATTATCTCAAACAAAGGTTTCCAAATGGACCCTCAGAAGCTTGAGAGTATTCAAAAGTGGCCTCAACCCACTGGCCTAAAAGCTCTAAGATGATTTTTGGATTTACCAACTACTACAGGACCTTTATTAAAACTTACTCTTCATTGACTGTTCCATTAACAGCAATGACTAAGAAGGGGGCCAACATTGCCAATTGGTCTACGGAAGCTGTGACAGCATTCTAGAAGTTAAAATACGCCTTTTCAAGTAAACCATGTCTCTGCCATCTGGACCCTATGCGACCCTTCATTGTGGAAGTCGATGACTCTGATGTAGGTGTAGGGGCTGAGCTAAGCCAGACCAGTGATTCAAAGATCTTGCACCCCTGTTCATTCTTTTCCCGCCGCTTCTCGCCAGCAGAGAACTATGGCATTGGGGATAAAGAACTGCTGGCAATAAAAATGGCATTTGAAGAATGGCGCCCCTGGCTTGAACGTGCACATCAGATTACTGTTTACACTGATCAAAAAAATCTGGGGTACCTCCGTCATGCTCAACGCCTCAACCATAGACAGGCGAGGTGGTCCCTGTTCTTCAATAGATTTGACTTTCTGCTGAAATATCACCCTGGTGACAAGAATGTCAGAGCAGACGCATTATCTCTCTCTTTTCTCTCAGAGGACATACCTGATGAACCCCAGCATATTATTGACCCGAAGAGAGTGATTCTCACAGCTACACATCTGGTACCCCCAGGCAATTCCACTGTACCTTGCAATCTAAGAAAGAGATTGCTAATATGGGCTCATGATTCGAAACTGGTCAATGGCGAACACTGGCTAAGCTAAACAAGTACTATTGGTGGCCCATCATGAAAGAAGACACTCTTGCAATCATAGCCTCCTGTTCCAATTGTGCCAGACAGAAACCTCCACCCGGACATCCTTGGGGCCTGCTTCAACCCTTGCCAGCACCGGAGGAGCCCTGGACCCACATTGCAATAGATTTTGTGTTAGACCTGCCAACTTCCGGAGGTAACAATACCATTTGGGTTACAGTGGATCGATTTTCGAAGATTGGCTCACTTCATGGCTCTCCCTGGCTTGCCATCAGCCATGGAACTTGCTAAGTTATTCATCAGTCACATCTTTTGCCTACACAGCATGCTTAAACACATTGTTTCTGACAGAGGAGCTCAATTTACAGCAAAGTTCTGGAAAGGCTTGTGTAAGAAATTCGACATCACACTTGACTTCACCTCTGCATATCATCCTCAGTCGAATGGCCAAACTGAGTGAATGAATTGAACTCTCAAACAGTTCCTCCGTGCCTATGTCAGTTCTCGAAAAAGTGACTGGGCTAAATTGTTGCCCTGGGCTGAATTTGCCATCAATTCCCATCCAGCGTCATCTACTGGATATACACCATTTGAAGTGGTCTACGGACAACAACCTTTACCACCTTTACCACTTCCACTTTCTGTGTCGTCCCTGGCAGCTCAATCTTCTGCCAAAGATATACAGCAGCTCTGGAGAAAGACTAAAGAGATGCTCCAAAAAACAGGACAAAGAGCAAAGAAAGGCTATGATGCTCACCGAAGCAAGGCTCCTGAATTCCAGCCTGGTGAAAAAAGTTTGGCTATCTACCAAACATCTGAGACTTAAGCTTCCATCTGCTTGATTTGCTCCATGCTTTGTCAGTGTCTTTCCTATTCTCCAACGGTTGGGCTCACTCACCTATAGTCTGAGACTCTCTCCAGCTATGAAGATTCATAATGCATTCCATGTTTCACTGCTGAAACCGCTTGTTCTTAGCAAACTTTCCACCAAGACACCTGAAGCTACTCCTGTTGATACAGAAGACGACATCGAGTATAAGGTTGATGCCATCCTTGATGTAAGAAAGAGAGGCAGAGTTTGGGAATACCTCCTTCCATGGGAGGGATACGGACCAGAAGAAAACTCTTGGGAACCATTGGCTATCTTGGACAAAGAGATGCTTCATCAATTTCATCGATCGCATCCTCAAAAACCTAGACCAGGTAGGGGGTCTGGAGGGGGCCTTTTGAAAGGGGGTACTGTTGCGTCCGTCGGTCTCAGATGGCTTCGACCTCTGTGCCTCACCTTTCTTCCTTCTCTATCCTCAAGCCTTGGGAAGATGGCTGCTGCCGCGTCTTCATGCCGCTCTCTCCAGCATCCCTGGATCGGCAATGGCGACGGTGTTCGCCATGATTTTCCTGAGGGCCTCCTAGGGTGCGCGCATGCACGCCACCCATGTCTTTATCCACGTCATGGCGGGAACCTTGGGGCATCCCCTCCGAGTGATGTCATCACATCCTGGTATTTAGCTTGCCCTTCGTTTGCTAACAAACTGAGTTAGCAAGGATTGGATTGCCTCTGGTCTAAGCTGCTCTGCCGCTTCCCTGCCGCTGCAGGAAGCTCTCTCTCTATCCTTCGGGGTAATTCATCGCTAACCTGGGTACCCGCTCCTCGGGGGCCCTTCTGCTCTCTTTTAGGTACCTATCTGGGAAATCGGGTACTCGCTCCTCGAGGGCTTCCTCTCCCTACTATGGTGCCTGCTTCTGAACTGCTTCTGCCTGCCAGGGTCTTCATCAATACAGCTTTCTACTTCAGTGAGTACTAACCCTTTCAGTCTGTCTCACCTTCAGCACTCGGAGTCTACATCTGGGACCTGCCTCTGCTACCCTGCACTGTCTATCATCTACTCGAGTGTGAGACTGGTCTCCTCTGCTGAGGACCCCTGGACTACTTCTATTGGGTTACCTTCACTGCTGCCTGCCCCAGGCAGTACCATCAAGGTGTATAATAAATACAAATTCTCTGTGTCTGTGTGTATAGATTCTAGCCTAGTACTGCGGTTTCTCATGGGGCTCCTCCCCGTGGGAGTGGTCATCACTGCAGTACCCAAGAATCCAACACCTCAAAACGCTAACACTTGTAGCCTGGATTGGCCACTGTTGGAAACAGGATGCTGGGCTTGATGGACCCTTGGTCTGACCCAGTATGGTAATTTCTTATGTTCTTTTTGTGAGGAATATAAATAAAGGGAAGAGGAAATTAGATTATTATGGTTTTCTAAAGAAGCAGCTGAAAAAATAAGGGAGAAAAGGTTAGCATTCATAAACTACAAGAGATTGCAGAATGAGGAAGTCAGGCGACAATATTTGAAAAAATTAAGAGAAGCTGGGAAAGTAGTCAGGAATGTGAATATTCAGTGAAAAAAATAGCAAATATGGTAACGTAGAGGGACAAGGCGCATGCCACGTGCATGTTATAAAATCCAGGGTCTGCACATGCAAGGGGGTGCACAATTGTGCAACTTACGCGCACTGAGCCGCACAGCCTTCCTCCGTTCCCTCTGAGGCCGCTCCGATTTCGGCTAAATACCCGCCTACACTAAAGTTATTCAGAAGTAGAAGATTCCAGCTATCATAAATGATGTAGACAAGTATTCAAGAAGGCATTGAAAACACTTTCATTTCAATATACTTTTGAGTCAGATGCTTGAGTTGCTCTTGTAATTATTATCTGTCTCCAAGCATGCATGAGGAACTTACCAGTTGTTTTATTTATATGTTTGTATATCCTGATTTTATGAATTTTTATACTGTTCCCCACTGCAAACTTTGAAGCGTGCAAGTTACAAATGTTTAAATAAATAAAGTAAATATATAAATATATAAGTATGTTCATGAATAAGGGAAACAGAGCAGTAATCGCAGGTCACCTTTCATACTGTGCCTAGAAGTATCAAGTCTCTGGGTGCTTTTTATTTGCAAATTTTATGTCAGTTTTCAAAGGGAAAAATTTCCTCTTGAAAATGGGGTCAGAAGAAGTATATGCGCAGTACATGCACTTGCCATCTGTATGGGCACTTTCTCCAGTAAAATTAAGCACAGATGCATATTGAATAGCTGTGGAGCGCACTGTTAGCCGGCATTTGGATGCGTGTTTTCGATGCGCTAGCTTTACCCCTTATTCAGTAAGGGGTAATAGCGCGTCGAAAACGCGCGTCCAACCCCCCCCCCCCCCGAGACTAATAGCGCCCGCAACATGCAAATGCATGTTGATGGCCCTATTAGTCATTCCCGCGCGATACAGTAAGTAAAATGTGCCGCCAAGCCGCACATTTTACTTTAAGAAATTAGTGGATTTCTGCCGGCGCCGGGGAAGTGCACAGAAAAGCAGTAAAAACTGCTTTTCTGTACACCCTCTGACTTAATATCATGGCGATATTAAGTCGGAGGCCCCAAATATTAAAACATTTAAAAAAATAAATTTTAAAATGGGTCCGCGGCTTGAAAACTGGACGCTCAGTTTTGAGCATCGGCTGTCAAACTCGCTGACAGCCGTCGCTTCCGTCAAAAAAGAGGCGCTAGGGACGCGCTAGTGTCCCTAGCACCTCTTTTTACCGCGGGCCCTCATTTAAATAAATGAAGTTACTGAATCGTGCACACAGGAGCGTGGCCTGTGCGCTCGCCCGCTCTCCCGCGTGGTTTACTGTGTCGGCCCGTTTGTGCATAAAAGTACTCATATACTGGTACGACATGTGTACTCACAGAGAAGGTAGACAGTTTTCAGAGAGCACGTCATTGTGTAAAACATTGCTTTACTTGTGGAAAATTGCCTTCTTAATTGCCAAGCAAATGTCAGAAAAATATATAGAAAATATATATATAATTATTGCATAGTATCAGCAGGAACCAAACCTCTTTTGAAATGTATTCTCTGTTATCCATGACTTATCCACAGGGCCGGTTCCTCCATTACAGGAAATAAGTGGTGCCCTAGAGCGCCCACCAACGTTTAAAGCATGGCACACAAGAGAGAAGGGAATGGATACTGGGTAGATGTGGGGTGTGGAGGCAGAGAGGAAGCTGGGTGGGTGAGTTGTGGAGAGAGGGTGCTGAAAGGGTGGAGAAAGAGAGACTGCTGGGCAGATAAGAGTGTGGGGGGGGGGGGGAGACAGGGAGAACTAGGCAGGTATGGGGTGAAGACAGAAGATGCTGGGTACTGCATAATGGGGCAAATAAACTGGGGTGATGCTGGTGCGCTGAGCAGGGAGTGCAGGGGAGAAAGAGGAGGATGGCTAGGGGGAGGAGGAGGAGAGATACTGGATAGAGAGATAGTGAGAAGGGATTCCCAGGCAACGTGGGCAGTACTGAAAGGGATGGGAGGGCAGGCAGAGGCGGACGCTGTGGGATGAGAGTAGGCATTGCTGTGCCAAAGCTGCCAATGACAGGCAGGTATGTAAGGGAGAAGGCGCAAGACTGAAGGTTTGCCTTTAATACCTATTACCCTTGGTACTGGTTCTGCTTATCCATCGTCATCATTTTTTTTATCAGTTATGTAGAAATGTCGCCTGCTCTGTATGGGAAGCATGGGCCTAGCGGTACTGAGGCACAGCAGATAACGCAGCTTCTCCTTTAGACAGTGGTCTGGTCATATTTGCTAGTATTCAAGAATTCCTTAACTAATTGCACAAACAGAAGACCACACATTTGGATATAACCCAATAAATTAAGAATCAATATTCAATTGTTGCCAAAAAAAAAAAAATTCCATGAAAATAACTAGCCCCAGGCTCCCAGCATTTGTTGAAAAGAATACACAATAGGTAAAGCTGTGAGTGACAGCCCATCAGCAACATTCTGTTTGTAGCTCTGACCTGCATCTTGCATTTATACACAGGTCTGCTTAGCCTTCTGAACACCTAAAGTTGGCTTCCTAGTTTGCATTTCGTAGTAACTACTACTGAAAATGAACAAGAACCTTTGGTGAATTATTTAGCGTACAAACAAACCAGTATAGAAAGCTAAGTAGGCTAATATGGACTAACTGGATTGAAATATTCATCTGTAAATAACTCTTCAATCTGCTGCTCTCACATACAAATACTACATGGAACATTAGACACAACTAGCTTCTAGGGATATTTAGGCTCACTGGAGAGCAATTTTTATGTCTACTGGCATCTGTGGGTAGTGATATGCACTGACTGTTAATATAACCAACATAAAATTTATGTGAACACTCAGAGCAATAGCAACACACTGTCAGACAGCTGGTGGCTGATGCGTAGCACATGCACATTTTATATGCACTGCGTAAACTAACCTTTGCAATAAAGATTTAGCAGGTTTATTACTTTAGGAAATAGCTATAATTAAGGATAATTCATAATGGCTGCTTATCCACACTACGGCAATAGCTAGCTTAATTTTGGCTTTGTTTCTTTCAGCCATAAATAAGTGTGCAATCTTCTGCACAGATGTGATATTCAACCTGTTCAAGTTGGTTGATTTTTGCTTGTGTGTTCATCAAAAAAAAATGAAGGGATAAGACTATAAAATTCTGTTTGTTTGAAATAAACCAGCACATTAAAAAAAAAACTGTTTCAAATGAAGCATCTTTGTTATTCTGGATGAAAACTAAAAAGATGATAGCCCCCCAAATATATTATAGAAGAAGTGTATCACTACAAATCTAAAATGAATTGAAAGGATATAAGTTCTACCATTCATGACAGGAAAGAAAATAAGAGTTTGACCTGCAGGCGTTTGGTCCATTTCACATTTCCAAAATTTAAACCAATCTTTACAAAGGAATGCAGTGAATTCCTCTCACCGCAACTCCTTAAAATGCTAGATTATTCTGTTCTATCATGTGTATAATATATTATGCAGAAGGATGAATTGGCTAGTTGGAAATCACTGAACACAATGTGAAATTTTCTACTACTATAGAACTGTGACAAATGGGCATTATAAAGCTTCAGTATTTCTCAGTCAATCATTTAAAAGCCATGAATAAGTGACCTATGATTATACCGAAGAACAGACACACGTATTCCTTGGCGTGTCATCGATGCATACTGGTACGAGGTCTCATGGCTTTAAATATGTTTTTGTAGTGAAGAGGATAGTTCATGCATGAGACGTGGATTGACTGAGAAATACCGATGGCTAATGAGGGTCTTTCCAATGTTGGACATGCTATTGGGAGCATTATAAAGCTTCAGACATTTTCAGTTGGTTTTCGTATACTGCAGCAATACTGCTGCAAGAATATTCTGGGGCAGATGTATAATTTTCCAGTTAGAATATACCTCCAATGAAGAAGGTATATTCACTTTGGCCTTTCTGGCACTTGCATCCACTTGAGGTCGGAGATTCAGTACGCATTTTAGCCTTTTACGCTGCCCATGAAATTCCTTAGGGCCCTTAAGCTATAGAGTTCCAGTAGCTGTGTTGGTGCTGGAGAAAACTGGGCCGTTTGAAGGTTGTGTGGCCCCTTTGATTAGATCAACATAAATATTATTCAGAGATGTTACACTATGCACTACAAGCGGAAATTCCACATCAGCAACTTAATTAGCTGAGTTAAGCCTAAGAAATCTAAGGCAACCTCATCTTTTTTTGCCGTATTGGTTCATCAGTGAACGAGGCCCCACGAAAGTAATTCCCACCATAAAAGTGCTTTGGCAGAGCATTCTCATATGGTGAAGAAATTGTCCTGTGAAAAGTTTTCAATGTGTTTGCATCATCATCATCATCATATCGTACTATGCTGCTATCATCACCATCTATATTTTATCATAGGACAGTTCCAAATTCTTACTCCAGAATTCGCCAGATCTATAAATGTTGCTATAAAACTAATGCTGTAGAATACCTCCCGTCTATTTCAAGTATTTGTATTTTGCCTACTGAAAGGAGTAAAGTATTCTTCAGATACACAGCAACTAATTTTTCGAACAGAAATGCATTGTTTTCTTTGTCAGATCTCCATGTATTAACATTTTGAAGGCTAGAGCGAGACTTATTTTTCTGATCAACTGCTCGTTGTTATATTAAAATGATTAGTGAGATTTCTGCTTTCATTAAATTTCGTGGTGGTAGGAAGCTGTTTTTGCACACAAGACTGATCACTACTTTCAATACATAGATGGAAGCTGACAAAAAAACACTTAATTTTTTTGTAAAGAGGGAATTGAGCTGGGAATCGTTTCCTTTTAATGCATAGCAATATAAAAGTTGGCTTTACTGCTAGTATAAAATGAGTCAGCTGCAGACGCTTATGCCCTTGCAGCTCAGAAATATTAACAAGTTTGTAGAAAGAGGGACAATCTTTAAATATCTAAGGCTACTAATAAGTGAGGACCAATCAAATTCATTCTGAAATCAGCATTTCAAAGATATGAGTTTCTCTTCTCCCCATGTTTATTTGTTAGCAGAAGAGTAAGAAATCCATGACAACAATTAATATGTGAGTATCAGCAAGAAAAATTAGTGCCTGAATTTTAAATCCTGAACAAATATCAGCACTTACTGCTTTCAAAAGTTAACCATACTTATCAACTGATAAATGAGTGAAAAAGCCAGATCCATTGCTGCATGGCAGTCATCAAACTGTAATCATAACTGGCACAGCAAACACCTAACACCACGATGCCCCACACCTTAAAAATGTTATTGTACAATAGCTCACCCTTTAAAGGTGAATTTTAAAAGCCCGGCGTACACTAAAATCAGGAGAAGCGCACACAAGAAGCCACTCAGATTTCTAAAAGAGGTGCGGCCTGAGCTGGCTGTGGGCGTTACGAGGCGTGGCCAAGACACGTGCGAGTCAATGCTTACACCCTGATCCCACTGCCATGCAAGTTTACTTCTGCTGTGGAGGAGGTGTAACTGAAAATGAAAAGAAATCAGCCACGTCTGCCAGGATTAAAGGGTCTGGGGTAACTGGGGGAGTGCAGGCTATCAAGTCAGGGGGAGGTTGGAGGACCTGGCTCTTAGCTGGGCAAACTGGTGAATGAACTGGTGAAACTGGCAACGGTGTTGACGTGCGCCTGTTTTAAACTTTCCTGACTTACACTGTAGAAATGGGATTTACATGAGCCCGCACCCTGGCTATTTTATACTGTGCGCACACATGCGCCTGCGTGTTAGAAAATGGCCGCGTATCTGGGTGAATGCCAACAGACGTGCGCCTGCACACCGGTTTGAAAGTTGTTCTGTTTGCCTCCTCCTAGTAACAAACTTTGCAACACGGCTCCTATGCTGAATATCCACGAAGGGAGACAAGCCTCCAATAAAAAAACCCCAGCCAAGGACATCTGGTGTGCCAATTCATGCTGGGACGTTAGTTTTTCTTGCTAATAACACGCACACGTGTGATATGTTTATTGAGAGCACCTTTGTTCGATAAGACCACCTGCCGAGTTGTGTGGTACCAGCAGGCGATTTATTTACAGTTATTTCTAGACCGCTCATATCAGAAAAACTGTGCAAAGCGGTTTACAACAAAATATGAAATATAAAGCAAATAATGTAAAACAATCAATGTACAGGTCATACAACAAAACAAATATAGGAAGGCTGAAGTTATTCTTTTTTGGAATTGTTTCAAAAGGAATCTTAATATGCAGACCTCAGCACAGATTTATACTGGAAGCTTTATAATATTCTGGATATTTACTTCTTTACACTGAAAGGATGTTCAAAAAGCATAGTAAGTTTACATTTGTTTTTGAAAATGGAATTCTGTGCAAAACCTGAGATCATAACTGCGTTATGGTAAATCTGTTTCCTTAAATACTTTCATTTTCAATTTATTTCAGTAGGGAAAAACAAATCCCTTGCCAGATCCGAATTTTTTTAAAAGAAACCACGTTAAGCTTAACTATTCCCCTTTCTTCCTTCATTATCCTCGATTCTATATACAGCAGGTACAAATTCATATTTCAGATAGGAATGGGTTAAACATTTTGGAGAGTACTTGTCAACTTGAAATGGTAAACTATTTTGTGACGGGCAAAGAGTTTACTAAGGGAGATACTAAGGGGGTCATTTTCAACAGGGATCACGTGCGATACCTAGATCGGGGCGGGTTCTGGGCGGCCTCCGCACCAGAAGGGGAGGAGTCAGGGCGGCACTGGGGCGGACACCGCGAAGACGTCGCTGACGGCGAAAAGGTAAGGGCCCTTTTCGCCGCCAGTTTCGCGCCCAATAGGGCTACCTTTTACGATGGCGCTACTGGGTGCGAAAGCCGGCAGCGATTGCACCGCGGAGGTGCGATCGCTGCCGGCTTTCGCAGGCCCGCCCCCCGGTACTGCTGGATTTTCTAAGTTCTGAAAATCCAGGCCTAAGTGTATCTGAAATACTCCCAACAAGTCATATACAAATGAAAGATTCACATTTAGTAAACTAAGCAAACAGCTGATGGGGTGCTTTTCCTAAACGAATAAATTCTGGTTATCTTGCAGTTTCAGCTATAATCTGCTGTATGCTAAATAGGTCAACTATGTTATTCATGCAATTCAACCACTGTAGGCTATGCAAGCTGTTGAGCGAATGCCACTGCTACACTTGTATAAATTTAAATTGTATTTTTTCCAAAATCCCTTCCATTACAAATGATTTGTTTTTATTTGCTTACGTATTATTGATTTTATTATACAGTTTGTATTTTCTTCATGTTGTACACGCTCTAAGGATGTCATAATCCTTCCAAGAACAGTGTGAACTGCAATTACTCTCTGAATTTGAGACACTATTTGAGAGTTAGAACAGGAGGTTGTTACAAGCAGGGGCATAGACATACAGAAAAAGTTAATAATAAATCCATAAAGGGGAATTTTCAAAATGTTACACACATAAAAATTAGCACATATGCACATAAGTAACCTACACTCATTTATTTATTTTAAGTTTTTCTATACCGGCATTCGTGATGAATATCGCATCATGCCAGTTTACAATTAACAAGAGGTGAAAGGAACAAAGTAATAATAAAATAATAATAAATAATAATAATAAACATTAACCGGTGCTGACAAAAGGTTGCAGTTACAATAAAACAAGGGAATTACACAACTTGGAGCAGTGAAAAGGAGCTAGGAATTAAACATAAAGAACAAATTTGCCAATTAATGGTGTGAGCTAAAATACAGCATTTGCAACGTTAATGAATTGCCCTGTTGAGGTGGTTATTAATTACCATGTTGAGAAAAGTCTAAGCGTTAGTTAATGGTGAATTAAAGGTTCAGTTGGTGTCTGGAAAGGCTTTCATAAATAACCACGTTTTGAGTTGTTTCCTAAATGTAGGAAGGCATGGTTCCTGTCGCAAATCTGGTGGGATGGAGTTCCATAGTGTCGGTCCTGCCGTGGAGAAAGCTCTGTCTCTGGTGGTTATGTGCCGAGTGGATTTGGAGTGTGGTACTTGTAGGGATTCTCTGTAGGACTCTCTGATGGGTCTGTAGGAAGTATATTTTTTGAATGGAATTTGAAGGTTAAGCGGAGTATTGATGGATGGCTTTGTAAATAGTAGTTATGGACTTATATATGATTCTGTAGTGAATTGGCAGCCAATGTAGGTCTTTGAGGATTGGAGATATGTGGTCTCCGAGTGTTTGTTAATATTCTCGCTGCCGTGTTTTGAACCATCTGAAGGGGTTTAGTGTGAGATGACGGGAGACCTAATAGAATAGAGTTGCAATAATCTAATTTAGCGAAGATTATTGATTGCAGGACTGTTCTGTAGTCGTGGAAGTGGAAAAGTGGTTTTATTCTTTTTAAGACTTGGAGTTTATGGAAGCAGTCCTTGGTAGTTTGATTTATAAATGATTTTAGGTTTAGCCTGTTATCAATGATAGCTCCTAGGTCTCTTACTTGTGAAGTATATAAGTTGGGTGGTGGATTTGTGTAGAAGTTACTGTTTTCAGTGAAAATTAGAAGTTCGCTTTTTGAAGAATTAAGGATTAGGTTTAGACTGGAGAGGAGTCCTTCGATTTCTAGAAGACAAGTTTCCCAGAATTCTAGAGCTTTTGTGTAGGATTCTTTGAGTGGGATGACGATCTGGACATCATCCGCGTATAAAAAGTGTTTAAGGTTTAATTTGGTTAACAGTTGGCAGAGGGGGAGCAGATAAATGTTAAAGAGCGTGGGTGAGAGGGAGGAGCCCTGCGGCACTTCCAAAGAGGAAGGATAATGCTGAGATTCTTTGTTGTGTATTTTGACCTTGTAGCCTCTGTTCTCCAGGAACGATTTGAACCAAGACAAAGCTGTTCCTGTTATTCCAATATTCGCTAATTGATTTAGTAGGGTGGAGTGGTTAACCATATCAAAAGCAGCTGAGAGGTCCAGGAGGATCAGTAAGTAAGCATGACCTTTATCGAGGCCCATGATGAGGTAGTCTGTCAGGGAAATGAGTAGTGATTCAGTACTTAAAGATTTTCGGAAACCATATTGGGTCGGGAACAGAATTTGGTGTTTTTCGAGATAGTCTGAAAGTCTGGTGTTAACTAATTTTTCCATTACCTTGGCTAAGAAAGGGAGATTGGATATTGGACGGAAATTGGTAGGATCTTTAGGATTTAAGTTGGGATTTTTTAAGAGCGGTTTGATTGAGGCAATTTTCAGGTCATCTGGGTAGATTCCTTGGGCTAAAGAACAGTTGATAATGTCTGTCAGAGCTTTGGAGATGGTATCTGGTATTAGCAGGAGTAATTTGGATGGGATGCGGTCTAATGGATGTGACAATGGTTTCATTTTCTTCAATACAGATTGTATCTCTGAAGTTGTGATGGGTTCAAAGGATTGTAGAGTAATGTCTTTGTTGAGATGGAAGTATGTGTTGAAGGGTGCTAAAGTATTGGACCTCAGCTGTGTTAGAAGGTTGGAGATTTTGTTGCTGAAGAAAAGGGCCAACTCCTCTGCTTTTTCTTGCGCTTTGTTGAAAGGAATGTCAGGTGTAATGGTTTGTGTTAAGTTTGATACGTAAGCAAATAGGGCTTTTGAATCATAAATAAGATGATGTATCTTGTGCGCGTAAAAGTCCCTTTTTGTTTTTAATGTGGAGCTCTTGTATTGGTGGAGGGCGAATTTGTAAGCGGAGAGGGAGGTCGGCGAAGGTGCTTTCCGCCATTTGCTTTCTTTCTGTCGAAGGGAGTGTTTGAGTTTTTGAAGTTCTTCATTAAACCAAGGTTGTTTTTTGGAGGTGTTGTGTTTGAGTTTTTTTTGTTGCCAATGGACAGAGTTTGTTTGCTGCCGTTTCTGTAATCTTGGACCATGAGTGGATGGCAGAGTTAGGCGTGGAGATGTCTATGAGTGGGAGTTCTGGGACAAGGTGATTGTGTAATTCCTCGGAGGAGCAAGATTTCCTGTATGTAAATTCAGGTTGAGGGACATGTTTGTTGCTCGTTTGTGCCAGCGAAAAGGTAGTAGAAATTAATACATGGTCAGACCAGGGGACAGGTTTGCATATGGGTGGGGTTGGGTGTGAGATGCCTGAGTTTACAAAGATGAGATCCAAGGTGTGACCTGCTCTATGGGTAGGTTTGTTTATAATCTGCTTGAAACCTATGGCAAACATGGCGGTTAGGAATGAATCGCAATTAGTTGAGAGAATAGGGTCATCGACGTGTAAGTTAAAATCTCCCTCATGAACTCATGTACTTCACATTTCACAAAAGTAAAAATACGTGTGTGTTTTCAGTTTTGCGCGCACTTATATGCGTTCCAGTGTGGGGCCAACATTTTCACACATAAGTTGCTGTTTGAAAAGACACGCACATGTACTTTCCAATTTACTTGCATATTTTTCTACCTGCTAATTATCTGCTGTAACAGATATTAAATGCGTTTATTCTGTAGTACTGACTGGGTGAACTGGTAATTTCCTTGATGCCCACATTTTTAAATTGGCTGATTTGTGAGTGTAAATTGGGACAAACACGAGTAAGTCCTATCTTACTTTCAGAAAATTATGCGCATTCAATCCATTGATATACATCTTTCAATGCATTGTATGTATTCGTGCGTAAGCCTGCATACTCGTTTATGTTCTGGGGTAGAAATATGTGTATTTTATAAAACATGTATATATCACACAAGCAGGTTATAAAATACTAAGGTAAAACTACATATATATGCAAATATGCCACCACATGCAGTTGTTTGAAAGTTATCCATATAATGTCCCCATTTTGTTTACGCTGACCCCTGATTTTACAACTTGCGCAAGTTATAAAATCGGGTGTACATGTGTGTGCGCCGGGTAGAGTGCGCACATGTACGCCGCGCGTGCTCCTTTTAAAATCTACCCCTATAGCTTTAACTTCAGCCCATATATTAACCTGTTACACTGCATTATCTGGCACTACTTTGCCTGTCCTTTATTTCTCTCCTGTATTACCTAAACAGGCCATTGTAAATACAGTGTTTTGCTTTGATACTACATCTTTCCCCTTTCTATTTTATTATAAAACCTACTGTATGTACTTCAGTCTGCACATGATTTATTTACTTATGCTTGCTCCTTCATAAAGGTAGAATAGAGTCAACATTTCAGAATTTACTTTTGTCCCATGTGAGAGGAATTAAAAAGATTAGCTGAGGACAGGAGCCAGGATCCCGTCTGCATGCCCTGAAATGACCTATGCATTTTCCTCTTATTAGCAGGGTTTACGATTCACCTAGAGGAATGGTAAACATCCTGGAAGGATTAGACTTACACACATTCAGCCTTTTGGGAACCATTAAGCTAGACAAGGTAGGGCACTGCGATGCGGTATTATTGTATCACTAGCATTGCTGTACCCCCCTCTTAGCAATACCCTCTAATACAAACTTTGGGCCTGATTTATCAAGGCGTTTTCCCATAGACAGAGAATGGGAGAAATGCCTTAGTGAATCCGACCCTTTGTTTACAAGCAACTGGTTTATCTTTGAAGGTTAATGTTATATCAATTTCTACAGTAATAAATCTGCCTTATAATATAAACTGCTTAGGGAAGTCAATAAGCTGGCGATTTTCTATAGTCTGCATAGCTGCAGAGCATATGGCTACTTCCTGTGGACTTTGTAACTAGTTTGAAAGCTGCCTACCAGGTAAGCGTGTGCAAAGCGTACTCTTGCACCAGCTATTTGTGTAGGATGGCGGGGGGCCGACAGGAGATTGAGTGCAAAAGAATGAGTGCATTTGAAAATCCACTTTTCACACAGGGAAATCTACTCTGGAAAATATCTGTTTTGTTTTCATGAGTAAATCTGTTTAACGATAGTCCTTTTAGTACGGCTTCTCTCTAATTCTGTGGCTAGGGGAAAGTTGCTTAGTGAATCAGGCCCATAGATTGAAACTGCTATAGCGCAGTATTTGCAATTTTATGGAACAGTATATATGCAAGGTAATCTACCACTCATGGAAAAAGATTTACAAAATTATAGGATTTTCTGTTAAAAACAATTTCAACTAGAAATGCCAAACTATCAAGAATTGTTGATACACTAAACTTTTTACTCTGGCATCTCAAAAAAGATATAATTGCGATGGAAAAGGTACAGAGAAGGGCTACCAAAATGATAAGGGGAATGGAACAACTCCCCTATGAGGAAAGACTAAAGAGGTTAGGACTTTTCAGCTTGGAGAAGAGACGACTGAGGGGGGATATGATAGAGGTGTTTAAAATCATGAGAGGCGTAGAACGGGTAGATGTGAATCGGTTATTTACTCTTTCGGATAGTAGAAAGACTAGGGGGCACTCCATGAAGTTAGCATGGGGCACATTTAAAACTAATCAGAGAAAGTTCTTTTTTACTCAACGCACAATTAGACTCTGGAATTTGTTGCCAGAGGATGTGGTTAGTGCAGTTAGTATAGCTGGGTTTAAAAAAGGATTGGATAAGTTCTTGGAGGAGAAGTCCATTACCTGCTATTAAGTTCACTTAGAGAATAGCCACTGCCATTAGCAATGGTTACATGGAATAGACTTAGTTTTTGGGTACTTGCCAGGTTCTTAAGGCCTGGATTGGCCACTGTTGGAAACAGGATGCTGGACTTGATGGACCCTTGGTCTGACCCAGTATGGCATTTTCTTATGTTCTTATGGCTATGCTTTTCTTGGTTCATACATAGTGGCTGGTTTACTTCTCTGTGAGGTGATTGCCAGATGCATGGATGCTGCATGCAACAAAGCTCCCATGCATCCAGCTGACCCTCCCAGCCCCCGATGGCACATCCTCCATGAGAGGGGGGAAGATCCCATGCTGCTACCACATGGCTTGTATTATGGTACAGATTGCCGGGACCTCACGATTGGCCATGGCACTTCCTGGTTAGCCCTTTCTGGCACGTTCCATGGTTCTCAGAGGTCTAATATGAGTTTCTGCGCCTGTCCTACTGTTAAAGAGAGTTGCAGGGCATACATGGGCTAACTGGGAAGCACACTGGTCCCGAGCACTTGCATCCGTGCATTGCAGACCCAGGAGGAGTATGGCTGCATTATCGGGCGTTGGAGTGGCTGCACTGGTGCCCAGGGAGCTGGCACAGGAGAGCAATCTGGATGCTTATGTGTGGCATTATGGAAGGGGTGAGGGGCTATCACCAAGGAGGTAAGACTGGGATGCAGACCACTAAACCCCAGCAGCTGGGAGAGGTGGCCAGGCACCTTCTGCCTTCCCAGAGAGGAGCAATCAGTGTGTGGTATGACAGTCAAAGGAGTTGGCACATGATGGGGGCAAAAGACTGAGGTGCATGGACTGGGAACGGAGACCCTGGAGTAAAAGGTTCTGATGATCTGAAGGTGGTGAAGCAATGTGACAAGGTGGTGGCTACGGTCAGAGGGATGCTGGGCTAAAGAGAGAGAGAGGCATAATCAGCAAGAAAAAGGATGTGATAATGTCTGGGGATAGGGAAATACCTACAGTACCTGAATGTAATCCACTTTGAAGTGCCTGAAAAAGTGCAAAAAACGGAATATAAAAAAAATCTAAATAAATAAATATCCCTGTACAGGTCCCTGGTGAGGCCTCACCTGGAGTACTGTGTTCAGTTCTGGAGAACAGAAGCGGTCTAGGGAAAGGCAATCAAAATGGTGTCGGGTTTACAGGGAAAGATTTCTGAGATGAAACATAGAAATGATGGCAGAAAAGGACCAAATGATCCACCCACTCTGCCCAGCAAGCTTATGCCAGTATCGGCTGCTCTGTGCAGGTTACCCCCATGCTTAACAGTTTCCCAGACCACAAAAGTCAGGGCCCTCGGATGCTGTCGGAATCCAATGGAGCCGCATCAAACGTATCAGGCTTAATGATTAAAGGGTAGATTTTTAAAAAGTGCACTCGTGCGTCCATCTGCACGCGCTACCCGGCACGCACACCTTGTCACGCGATTGTATAACTTGCGCCAGTGCGCGCATGTACTAAAATCGGTGGCAGCGTGCGCAAGGTGGGGGTCTATTTTGTCCATATTCGCGCGGCGAAGCGTCGGGGCCATCCCCAGTTCCCTCCCAGTCCGCTCCAATTTACCATTTATTTTTCAAGTTACTTCGCGCACCAGCAGCCGGCTGGCGCGTGAGCCTCTGGGATAGCGAACAATGGCACTGCCCTCGCCCAAAACACACCCTCCGGGCCGCCCCTTCCAAGAGGCCAGGCACTTGAGTGCGCCCCGGCCTTTACGCGCGTGGCCGGACCTCTTGTCCTAAGAGGACAGACATCTTGTTTACTCATGGTGGAGCCGCAGAATCTGGGAGAATGCACGCCCCTGGATCAGCTTGCTTTGCTCCTCCCCTCCCCCTCATAAGGGGGGAGAGAGATGGCAATTAAGGGTATTTAGAAAGAACTCAGATACTTAGGTTAGCTTCCTCTCGCAGGTCAATTCCTAAAACTGTGGCTTTTATTAATCCACTAAATTAAACGTCTTGGTATTTATTGTATTTTATTGCTTTCTGTTAAAGTGCTGATGGACTGAGGCAGCCCATGTTACTAGTTTTGTTTAATTATCATAAAATGTCATTATTTTTACTTATACAGATATCTATCAGTCTCAAGAAACTATTAAATAAAAAAGAAGAAGCCAGTAATGCAAATGGAATGGTGGCTGAGAGGTTAGAGTAATAGACTGGGAGCTAATAAACTAGGCTTCAAATCTGGCTTCTTCTACTGTCACTTCTTGTTTACTTTTCCTGCCTCAACCTCCTACTCACATTGCAAGCTCTTGGGTGCAAGGGCTTGTTGTATGTAATTTGTTGCAACATGTCCTGATTTAAAGTAGTTCCACTATTCGTGTGACTCCTCATGTCCTCGTTAGCTCTCAGAGCTGACCCTGAAAAAAAAAAGCCCATGGCTGTGCTACTGCAGGCAGTGATCAGGTGTGCAGCAGAATTCCTTGTGAAAATATGACAAGGGCCGCAACATGAACGCTCCCTGTAACGGCTCCCAGTTGTTATGTGACTGATATTTGTCCTTACTGCCATGTCACGAGGAAATGAAAACAGAACAAAGATTGCTGCATGAGACCAATATTATCTCCTGAGTGGAACCTCCTCCTCTTCCCGCCTGGGGCGCTTGCGCGCACGTCGTTCTTTTTCAGCTTTCATGTCTAACCTTGCTGCATTCCAGCTTTGGGCTGACAGATCTCTGCGTTGGGGCAGCATTTTCAATCCTTCATGACTGTTTGTCACAGTAAGTGACTGGTAGTACTCAGACTGATCCCTAGTCACTTCCACAGTTACTTCTCTGTCTTTAAGGAGTCGTCCTGGGTGTCAGGTTGGCGCATAACAGCATTAATGTCAAGGGTAACAAAACTGTCCCAAGAGTGCCACAAACGATTCCCCTCTCTTCCTGGTCGCAAGGAGGTAGAAGAGTGACACTGCCCCTCTCTTTCCACATGTTTTCCTAACCAGACAACGGCAGCTATTCCATTATTTACCATTTCAGCTACTCCACAAACATAAATTTAATAGGGGAAATCAAGACAGGTTTGCTTCCCATCTCTTAAAATTAAAATGAAAAGCAAGCCACGGTTTTTGCATCATTGATATGTTAAATTTAAGGGCATATGCAGTCATGCCCATTCAGTTAACTGAAAAAAGTGGCGTTTAAAATATGAAGTATTTGCCAGTTACTAACAGCCCTACTGAACCCCCCAAACCTGATGCACAGGGCTATTCTCAGCCCAATTCAAGCACGAGGAAAATGAAAAAAAAAAATCTTTGGGGAAGAGTAGGATTAAAAAATGACGTATGGCATGCGTTGGTGCACCTACTCATTTTATATTATCTCCTCCAAAAAAATAAATAAGTAAAAGTGAAAAATATTGAAGAAGGCCATGGAGTATTTTATTCTCCAGCCTGGACCACGATATGACCACAAAATTGCCTGCTTCACATTAGTGGATGGATAGAACCTCCAGCTTGCATTTTTTTAAATAAAATCTTTGCCACACACTTGATACTATCAAGCTGTTAACCTGGAGCTCTGATCTGTAAATCTATAGATTTTTAAAGCCATACAGGGTTAGATAATCAAACTAGCTGCGGACTAGACAAACCCCACGAGTAGTTATCACTCATGGGGTTAGCTGAAAAAAAAAATCAAAGTAAATCTACTCCAGTAATTTTGCTTTAATTATTGCCCCAGAAAAGTACCTGCACAAATGTGTGCATGCTTTGTGCGCAGGTATATTTTGTAGGGAAATCTATGCGGGTAGTTTTGATTGATCAAAACTTCTCATGCAAGGGCCTCCCCCAACCTAATCCTGCCCAGGAATGCTTCTACACACATTGCGGACATACACAAGTCCTTTTACCTGTGTAGAGGATGGCAATATTCAAAGGGGATAATATTCAGCCACTAGCTGGATCACAAAGTCAGTGATTCATTCCTTCTATTGAATAGAGTCGGCTCTCTTAGAGACAGCCAGATAACTTTAGGGCTACTCTTTGGCATGACCAGAGTTAGATGGATAACTTTTCCAGCTAACTTAACTCCACTCCAGAATGCTCCTACATTATCCAGCGAAGTTTCAGACAGATAATGAGTTATCCATCTATAACTTGGCAGGATAAGTGCCTCTGAATACTGATTTCCAAAAGCTCCGTTTTGTGTGTAAAACAGCGTTTTATCTGTGGAAAGGGTTTTCATTATTGCCGTTTGTAGGGAAAGCCTTCAAACTTTATGTATTCAGACAAGGTCTGCGAGTATGTTTTACCCACAGGCTGCACCAATTTTCAACACCCTGGTAGTTTTGTTTTAAAACTTCCACCTACTTTTCCTGTGGGTATTTTTCCATGGAAATTACACCCGTAGGTTTGAAAATAGAATCTATGCATGTTATTTTCCTCCACCAGCCTAAATGTACCTCCAAGAACATCCCTCCTACAGGTTTACGTGATGGTAGTAGTTGAGATAGAATCTTGAAGAAAAAACTAACATACCATAATTAATCTACAGCAAATTTTTTAGATACCAAAATTAATCTACAGTGAATTTTTTAGATAGATGTATTAGACATTAGACATTATTGTTGTTGATAGTTGAAACCACTCAAGTTATCCGATACCATCAAGGAGACTTATAATGAAATTAAAAGCTATTTACAGACTCATGAAAATCTAGATAATTAATTATGAAAAGCGGCTTCACAAACACAATCAAATGATTGAAAAATTTAAGTCAGATCTGCATCAATCTAAGATTCAGAAATATAAATGTGATGAGAAAGACTATGCCACTGGAGCTATATACCCGTGGCAACGGCGCCAGATTCAAAATCCAAAACCCAGAAAAGTAGCATTTGCACAAGATTCATCTGGGTCAGATAAGGATCCTCCGGATGAACAATATCCCACATACAATTATACAGAACTTCATAGAGGTACTTCTAGATTTGGCAATTGCCGTTCAGGCAGATGTTTTTTTCGCCGAGATCCTCCATGCCCAGATATGGACGTTCATCCTTACACACGCTCACAAACGTCGAAGAATCCATTATAGTGAATCTCTCGTCATTCCCTCTCATGTCCACTCAAGCCCAAGTACTACAGAAAGGCTTATCTTTCATTCCATTCTATAATTATGATTCATTCCAATGCATGCGTGATCTATATGGTTTTTTTTCGTAAATTACAGATCACCTTATTTTTCCAAGATCAACCGGATTCTTTGTCTGCCTCAATTGTATCACCTAAATCCAATTGGATTCCTCCTGGTCCTATTGATTCCCACATCAAATCATTTATGGATATGATCCTTCATGATTTATCTCTGATTGAAATGCATAATGATCCCCCAGCATATAACCTTACACGTGACCAACATCTAGCTCTACAATTATTAAAAGAAAATGTATTTATTTATTTATTTATTTAAATCTTTTTCTATACCCTCGTTTAGAAGGATCCATCGCAACGGTTTACAATAGGGCACATAAAATAAGGATGCGGAGATATATTAATTTACACAGGTGCCGTAATGATTCGGTACATAGTTTTCTAAATGATATAATTGGTTTGTGATACAATACTGTCCAGGAATTATCAGTTTAAAAACAATTCTAACTTTATAAGTGTCAATTTCTCTTCTGGTGAAGAATGAGAGGGTAGAGTAAAAACAGATAGAAATATAGCTACACACTTTATTTGTTAATACCTCTCACTTCGCTTGCCTCACTGTTTCCCCTTCTCTGTTTGGTAGGCTTGCTTGAATAGCCAAGTTTTTAAGCCTTTTCTGAAGGTTTTGTTGTCTTTTTGCAACCTTAACTCTAGTGGCATGGTATTCCACAGTGTGGGTCCTGCCAAGGATAGTGCTCTCTCTCTTACTTGAGTTAGTCTTGCTGTCTTAATTGATGGGATAGTAAGGAGTGCTTTATTCGCTGATCTTAGGTTTCTGTTTGGTACGTGTACGCGGAGGGCTGTGTTAAGCCATTCCGCTTTTTCGTTATGTATTAATTTATGTATGATGCAAAGTGTTTTGTATTGTATTCTCTGCTCAACAGGTAACCATTGTAACTCGGCTAGGGTTTCGGTGATGTGGTCTCTTTTACTTTTTCCGGTCAAAATTCTTGGAGCAGTGTTTTGTAAAATTTGTAGTGGTCTGAGTGAGGTGTATGGTAAGCCTAGTAGTAGCGCATTACAGTAGTCGGTGCTTGCAAAAATCAATGCTTGTAGGACTGAACGAAAGTTCTTTGACGTTAGAAGTGGTTTGAGTCTTCTGAGTACCATAAGTTTAGCGAATCCTTCTCTAACTTTTAAGGATATATGTTGTTTTAAGCTTAATTTGGTGTCAATTATAACTCCTAGGTTCCGTACTTTCTCTGCTAGTTCAATCTTTTGGTTGTTTTTGAGTGTGATAGTGTTTTGAATGATCTCTGTCTTTTTGCATTCTAGATGTAGGAATTCTGTTTTCTCTATGTTGATTACTAGCTCCATTTGGTTTAGTGATTGTTTTATGATGTCAAGGTACATGTTAGCGATATTTAATGTTTTTTCAATAGTTTCATCTATGGGAAGTATTAGCTGTATATCGTCAGTGTATAAATAGTGTGTTATGCCCAGCCCGGCTAGTAGGTGGCATAAAGGTAACAGGTATATGTTAAAGAGTGTAGCAGATAGAGCTGACCCCTGTGGTACTCCTGTTTGTAGGTGTATTTTTTCTGACATTACGTCTTTGATTTGAACTTGGAAATATCTGTTACTTAGATATGATCTGAACCATTTGATAGTAATGTTACTCAATCCTATTTCCTCTAGTCTATTTAAAAGTATGTCGTGATTTACGGTGTCAAATGCTGCTGACAGGTCCAGCATCACTAAAATATAGTGTTTGCCATTGTCAAAACCTCTCATGATGTCTGTTAGTGCTAGCAGTAGTGTTTCTGTACTATAGTGTTTTCTAAAGCCATGTTGTGATGGATACAAGATGTTATTATTCTCTATGTGCTCCGCTAGTTGCTTTTGTATAGTTTTTTCGATTAATTTGGCAATTAGGGGTAGGTTTGATACAGGTCTGTAATTGCTCAGATTAAGCGGGTCGCTGTTCTTTTTCTTTAAAATTGGTTTAACAATTGCCCCTTTTAGATTATCTGGCATGATTCCTTCCTCTAACGAGAGATTCACTATCTTTGTTAATGTTGGGGATACTACTGTACATCTATTGTGTTTAAACAAGCTGACAAAGGTGGTGCGGTGGTCTTACAAGACACAACCAACTATGTACATAATGTATTATCACACCTAGCCGATGGCAATAATTACCAGTTGCTACCTGGGTATCCTAGCCCTTCTCTACAAGAGTTAATCGCTGAAGCAATAGAAGAAGCCCGGATTACAGGATTTTTGACTAACAAGGAATGTACATTTTTGTCAAAGAATTTCCATCACATTCCGACCATATATATGGTCCCTAAGACACACATAGACCCCGTTCACCCACCCAGCCATCCTATTGTCACAACAATTGGTTCCTTATCGGAGCCGTTATCAATTTTTGTTGATAAATTTCTCCAACCCTTTGTTCCTCTGATTCAATCATACGTGAAGGACACTAAACATATATTGAACAAACTTGCCACAATATCGAACATTGATCACACTTTTCTAGTCACGCTGGATATTAAAGCTTTATGTACTAGTATTCCCCAACAGCAGGCGCTTGAGATTATTGAATTTACTTTGGAGTCCAGGATACGTCCTCACAGAGTACTGACTTCTTTTCTTACTAAGTTAGCCTCTATTGTATTATGCCAGAATTATTTCATTTTCAATCATCAATTTTACAAACATGGTACAGCCATGGGTGCCACAATGGCCCCTAATTTGGTGAACTTATATATGGCAAATTTCGAACAACAAAAGCTGTACACATCCACCTGGTTTACCAACATTTCACATTGGTCTCGTTATATCGACGACATCTTTTTTTTGTGGCATAATAAAATAAAAAATAATAATAATAATAATAAAAAAGGCTCTCCCCTTTGTGCACCCCTTCGTGCAACCCTTGTGCTTCTAAAAAAAAAAAATCTTTTATATTTTTCTGTAATTTAACCTTTATTCCAATTCTTTACCTTTTCTTTTCGCTTGTTAACAATTTTAATTAGAAATGTTCATTGTATTAGACTATGGTAATTTATTTCCTGCTATTCTGTTTAATGTAAACTGGTATAATTTACATCGGATGTAAGAATGTCGGTATATGAAAATTAAAAATAAATATAAATAAAATAAATAAATAATAATGAAGTTATTTTGCATGGATTTTTGGATTGGCTTAACACCTTAGATACCAATTTGTTTTTTTTCCATGCAATATCACTGCCATATCATGGACATTAAAATCATCAAGAAGGACAAAAGTTTAGTTACTACAATTCATAGAAAATCCTCTGATAAAAACATGTTATTACACTTTACGAATTTCCATCCATACCATCTTAAGAAGAATCTTCCCATAGGACAATTCCTACGACTACATCGATTGTGTACAACCAGAATGGAATTTGAACACCAAGCTAATATATTGTCCAGGAAATTACTGTTGAGAGACTATCCATTTAAAGTCATAAAAGCAGCACATAAACATGCTAGCAATGCTGAACGACAATGGTTGTTACTTGACAACACAGACTCTTCCTCCTGCATTCCCTTAGTATGTACATTATGTTATTCCATCAAAGCTAAATTCATCGTGGGACATCAGAAAATACTGGCACATTTTGAAAGTTCACCCTGTCTTCAAAGATCCTCCTATTGTAGCTTATAGCAGAGGACAAAACCTTAGAGACATACTAGTACGGTCCTTCTTGATTGATACTCCACCGTTGGACCCCACTATTCGGATTGGCCATTGGCCATGTATGAAATGCTCCATGTGCCCTTTAACCATCGCTGGACCTACGTGGATGGACCAAAAAGGGATTAATCATAACGCTCACACCTATACAGATTGTAATTCCAAGTTGGTTATTTATATGATTATATGCCCTTGTAACAAACTATATATAGGTCGCATAAAACGTTTGATTCACACACGGTTAATTGAACACTGGAGTTGCCTAACAATGTCCAAAGCTCAAGCTCCTTTAGTGGCACACTGTATGGAACAATCACATTTTTTCAAGGATCTAAGATGGAGGGTAATCGACCAGATCGTGGTCAATGAGGGGGGGGGGGGGGGGTGATCCTCAAGCAATATTCAATCTAAGAGAGCAACAATGGATCTACAAACTTAATACTGTACATCCTCATGGTCTTAAATTGGCCATTGAATGGTACTCTATTTCATAACCTCATCCATGAGGTAATGTTGATAATATGGACATTCTTTTTACATACATCACTATGGCTAGTCCTAATTTGGTCAAATACGTCATATCCTTCTCAGCGTCATTCTTCCTTATATGGTCATTTACGTCATTTCCGGTTTAACACCATATTGACAAATAGCCTTGAAATAGCCCGCCAAAAATCGCTGTCACTTACCATTAATATTGTGGCAAGACGCGAACATGTCTGTAAGATATGGCACTAACGATGTTAACAACTGCTGAATTATATTTCTTTGATGAATATATTGGGAATTTTTACGGTTAGACCTGTCTAAATGATACTTTAATATTTTGTAATTTTTTGACTTATTTTAAGTTGACTTTCATAATGCCGGAAGAACACCGGAACAGTAACTAGCCCCGTGAAGAAGGAGTCTCGCTTTCCGAAACACGGACCGTGTCGGGCGTCTTTACATCTTGAACTTGACAAATCAGTTCTTTGGGCTGACTACATACAAGTTAAGAAACTATTATTAATAAGACTGTGGAGAAATTTTGTGAAAAATATTTTATTATCACTCACATTTATTTCAACATTGCATCACTTAAAAAATATCAAAAATGACCGATGATTAAATACTGTGGCAATGATCAGATGTGCGGAGCACACCGAATGATGTGTATCTACCAAACACATTTTGCCCAAATATGATGGTCATCTAAAAAATTTGCTGTAGATTAATTATGGTATGTTAGTTTTTTCTTCAAGTATTAAGAGGCAACATAAACAGTTTTATGGGTCCTTTAACCAGAAGCATTGCTTCTTCATTTTTATTTTACTGTATGGACAAAAAAACTTTGAGGAAGCAAATTTCTAACTGTCTACATCGGGACAAAGTCCTCGAGTACGTTTTACCTGCGGACTTTGCACTAATTTTCAAAGAGAAATTGTGCACATGTGTTTACTTTGAAATGTGTTGTGACTACAAAGTGCCTACAGACATTTGCCCTTTAATTTTGTAAGGGTAAATCTTTCATGGAAATCAATGCTCTACAGAAGATTTGTTTTCAGGGCCAGTTTATGTGGGTAACTAGCCCTCTGAAAACAACCAGCCAGCCAGGTCTTGAATAGTCCACTCTCACATTCTTATAATCGCTCACTCTCTAAGATTAGAAAGTTGTTGGGATTCTTTTGCTTATTTCTTATTTTCTTGAAAACTGGCCATCAGAAATACCAGCAATCCTCTGAAAATTGTTCTATTACCTTCCTGATGAGCCCGTAGTCCTTTATTCATTTATTTTTAAACCGTTTTATCCCAGTTTTGGACTCCGGAAGCAGTCTGAAAACACCTGACCATGAAATTAAACAGCCAAATCTGAAGCTTCTCTTATAATCATTTAGCTTAGAAGTCGACATGGTTTGATGAGAAATGTAAAAGAACGCGTTGAAAAAGGCCGGTTGTCAGCAATGACGTCAGAAAGTTAGCAGAATTAATATAACTGTACAATGGAGGTGCCCTTGAGGGACAAGACAGCAGAATCATGGCGGGGGGAGAACAGAATGACTTTTGGACATGTTGCCATCCCTGTTAAACGTAAATAATGGTAAATACATGTTTTAAAAATTCACATCATCACGTTTCTTAACGTGTCTTTCCCTTATCGAATACAGAGTAATCACTCCGGCATTCTATGCCACACCTAAGCTGGGACGAGGTCCTCCAGGGACCAAGAGAGCTCCATTTTGAAATAGCCGAGTGCAATAAGAAGAAATGCATGTGGGACTCGCCTGCTCTGTGGCCCATCAGAGCCCAATAAATCTCAATGCTTCAACCAGAGATGAAAATGGTTATCTCATCATTGCAGCACCAGGTTGAAATGTTTTCTGAGCCAGAGTATTTCTGCAGATGATTTATGTCTGGAAAGGGTAGTTATTTAACAAAATGGCAGATAATGATAAATAGAACATAAAAGGAAACAGCAGCAAGGGAGTGCTGCTTAGCTGCAGCAAAATACTTCTACAATGAACATGGCACATCGTAGATCCTATTGCAATTAGTCTACAGCTGTCAGTCAGATATGTAACTGGCAGAATAGTGGAGATTACCATGGAAAATTGATTGAGCAATTGTTTCAGTGAATTTGTAAACTTATAAAAAGACTTCTATTTAATTGTACCTCCCAATGCATCCCAGGCACATTCAGAAAGAGACAACAAATTATTGCTTAGTTTATTGTTTTGTTTTGCTTGCATGGCTCCTGTTCTCAAAGTATAATAATTAAAGAATGACAATAAATAAAATAAAAAATGTGGTTTACTAGAGTGGAGGAGGTTATAAATCTTCACATTCAGCCTCTGTGTCCAAATTCTTGGCATTTAGATTGCTACTGTATAAAATGCACAGTTCTAATATTTTCAAGTTTACAGAACATTAGAAAACAAAAGAAACGTTTCAAATGTTCCTTTGTCTGAAGATGGTCAAGGATTTCTCTTGACCTCGGAAAGGTCAAGAGAAATCCTGACCTTTCCGAGGCTGTCCAGGCCTATTGAGGGGTCTGGTGAGGGAAGGCCAGAGATGTTTCCTTCCTTGAGATTAGGACCGGTCCCTCAGATCCAGCAAGCATTTTCACTGCAGACCCCCTTCCTCCCGAGCGCTCTCTGATGACGTTGGAAAACTGACGGAAGGGGGACCCATATTTGGTCTGACAGAGGTGTTGACAGCAATAGAGATGGCCAGCATGGGAGGAATAGCTTCAGTGGCTGAATTCACCGAGTTGCACGGGAAATCAGAGAGGGAGCAGCTGCTGACTCAGGGAAGATTTATGTTCATATTGCTGGAACAACTACTGGAGGTTTTTCAGCAATTTACTGGATGAAAGGCAAGATTGTCTATTTCTATGCTTTCTTTACCAACTTTGGCTAAACCAAGAAAGTAACTTTGGACAATCTTTGGAAGACTATTGCCAGCTTGGAGAAGTTGGTGGTTCATAGCAATAATTGTTCAACCCAGTTTCAGAATTAAAGGGAAAATAACTACGGTAATTCAGAGGCCAAGATGGAGGAAAATATCAAACAACTAGATGTGATTGAAGAGAAAATAAGGAAAATTGAAGGTCAAGAGGAATGTTTATTAAAATGCAATGCTTTTTTCCATAATAAAACTGAGACTTGAAAATGTGATTAGGTGATGTATGACAAAATTAATTAATTCCCCTAAGTTTTCTATCTCAGTTCCCTTGGAATTATTTAGAAAATATATGTCAGAGATTTTGAAAATATCTCGACACTCCCTTTCTCTTTTGATTAGAGTTTAATACCTTTCCCCATTTGTTAAGAAGGATGAGCTTTCACAAATTTCCTTTGATTTCTTAAATCTAACACAGGTTTTGGAAATGAGTAGGGATGTGAATCGTTTTAGGACGATTAAAATTATCGTCCGATAATTTTAATATCGTCTTAAACCGTTATGGAACACAATACAAAAGAGATTCTAACGATTTATCGTTATAAATCGTTAGAATCGTGAGCCGGCACACTAAAACCCCCTAAAACCCACCCCCGACCCTTTAAATTAAATCCCCCACCCTCCCGAACCCCCCCCCAAATGACTTAAATAACCTGCGGGTCCAGCGGCGGTCCGGAACGGCAGCGGTCCAGAATGGGCTCCTGCTACTGAATCTTGTTGTCTTCAGCTGGCGCCATTTTCCAAAATGGCGCCGAAAAATGGCGGCGGCCATAGACGAACACGATTGGACGGCAGGAGGTCCTTCCGGACCCCCGCTGGACTTTTGGCAAGTCTTGTGGGGGTCAGGAGGCCCCCCCCAAGCTGGCCAAAAGTTCCTGGAGGTCCAGCGGGGGTCAGGGAGCGATTTCCCGCCGCGAATCGTTTTCGTACGGAAAATGGCGCCGGCAGGAGATCGACTGCAGGAGGTCGTTCAGCGAGGCGCCGGAACCCTCGCTGAACGACCTCCTGCAGTCGATCTCCTGCCGGCGCCATTTTCCGTACGAAAATGATTCGCGGCGGGAAATCGCTCCCTGACCCCCGCTGGACCTCCAGGAACTTTTGGCCAGCTTGGGGGGGGGCCTCCTGACCCCCACAAGACTTGCCAAAAGTCCAGCGGGGGTCCGGAAGGACCTCCTGCCGTCCAATCGTGTTCGTCTATGGCCGCCGCCATTTTTCGGCGCCATTTTGGAAAATGGCGCCGGCTGAAGACAACAAGATTCAGTAGCAGGAGCCTGTTCCGGACCGCTGCCGTTCCGGACCGCCACTGGACCCGAAGGTTATTTAAGTCATTTGGGGGGGATTTAATTTAAAGGGTCGGGGGTGGGTTTTCGGGGGTTTTAATGTGCCGGTTTTGCGATTTTACGTTTTTTCGATTTTTCACGATTTTTCACGATATTTTACCCCCCCAAACGGCAACAATACGATTCCCTCCCCCTCCCAGCCGAAATCGATCGTTAAGACGATCGAGGACACGATTCACATCTCTAGAAATGAGTAACGAGAAACCTGTTCCAGCTACATTGACTGATTAACTTTATCTTGGTTCTTTCTTTGTTTTTTAAACATCAGAAGCCCAGTTTCTGAATTGCAAGATCAGAGCTTTTCCAGATATAGCTAAAGTCACGCAGAAGAAGCGTAGACAATTTTTATTGTTCAAACTGAGTATATAGATTAGAGCTCTTTTTGGCAAATTTTCCCTGCAAGTGTGTTATTAGGTATTTTTCTTTTAGATATATATTTTATGAACCTTTTCAGTTGGTGGCTTTTTAAAGTAATAGATTGGTCCATGTACCAGTTGCTGCTTCTACTCTCATTGTCACTGTTCTTTTCATTTTATTATTCAATAATATACATTTAAAATCTTCTTCTCTTAATGCAGCATATCTTAGCTTTGAGGTGAATTTTAAAAGCCCGGCATGTACTAAAATCTGGAGATGTGTGCAGAAGTCTGGCTTGCACCACCCATCGAATTAAAAAAGCTGCCCAGATGTGTGCATATCTCCCGCTGCATGCACAGCTCAAAAGTTTTCAAAAAGGGGCAAGGGGTGCACATGGTCTGGGTGGGATATGGGTGATTCAAGGCATGGCCAAGAGACATGTCCCTAAATACTTATGTGCTTGGGCACACACCAGGTCCAGTGGTGCATAAGTTTACTTCTGCTATAGAGGATGTGTAATTTAAAAAACTAGCCATAACTGAGGTGACTTATGGGTCTGGGGTAACAGGGGAAGTGAAAGCTATTAAACTAGGGGGTTTGGAAGACCTAGTTGTTAACTGGATGAACTGATGGATGAACTTGTGAAACTGGCAAAGGCGTGAGCCCCTTTTAAAATCCATGACTTACGTGGTAGAAGTGGCCTTTACACGCATAGACACACGCCCACTTACAAATGGGTGCACATATATGCATGGTCTGGTTATTTTATAACGTGCGCATGTTAGAAAATGGCCACGTATCTGGGCGCATGCCGATGCACATGCTGTGGCCTAGCCCCAGACCCAGGCCGGGACCTTGGCCAGGAGGCCAGGTCCCAATGCCCAGGCCTTGACCCAGGTCAGGCCTACGCCTTGGAGCCTCTTCTTTATCCTCTGAAGCAATCTCACTGGATGGTGTCATTTGGCTTCTAAGTGCCAAAGAAAGATGAAAAGGAAGAAGTTCCAAGGCCTGGGCTCTGAGGCATGGGCCTGATCCTGGCCGAGGCCCTGGCATTGGGCCTGGGTCCAGGCTGAGGCCCGGCGTCAGGACATGGCCTCCAGGTTGGGTCATGGTGTTGGGCCTGGGTCCGGGCCACGGCCTAGACCCCGGTGTTTGGACCCGGCCTTCGTCAGATACCCGACAGAAAAGGTACGTTTTTTTTGTTGTTTATTTTTTGTGGGTCTCGGCCGAGGCGTTGGCCTGTGCCTCTGTCAAGAACCCAGCATTGCGCTCGGGCCTAGACTGCAGTTAGGACCCCGAATGAAATGAATTAGCCTTATTCGTTGCATTTTGCAGTTTCATTTTAAACAAATGCGCATTACTATTGTGCAACAGGGTCACCATGTCAATTTATTCCATTTACTCCATCTAATTATTCTCTCACCCCTAGACCCTTGTGTAAGCTCTTCAATGTCCTGACTGGAATTACCTTTGTTGGAATCTGATGATTTTCGGACTATTCTTCACTCTTTGGTGTTCATAGGAATTGATTATTGCAATTCCCTATATATCAGTCTCCCACAATCTACTATCAGACTTCTGCAACTAGTACAGAATTCAGCAGCCCGGTTACTCATGGCACAAAAATACGTGACCATTTCACTCCCATTCTGCATTCCTTGTACTGGTTGCTTGTCCAGTGTCGGATAATACATAAGATCATATCAACAATACATAACCTGATACACAATGGCTACGATCAATTCGGCATTTTTATTCTCTTTCATGAGCCCTACGTTCTAGAAATCAACATTTGCTTGAAGAGCTCTCTCTCATACTACCAGATAGAAAGTCACCTGCAACTCTGGCTTCTCTATTGTAGGTCCAATGATCTGGAACGCCATTCCACCTTTTATCAGATCTATATCCAATGCTAAGGACTTCAAGACAGCCCTGAAAAGTTATCTGCTTACTCAAGCATACCAAGACCAGAACATGTCCTAAGTAGTTTCAAGCTTAATAAGGCTTCTCTAAGAATATTTTAACCATCCAGACATATATTTCAGCTTAGCCTTACAATGCAGGCTTTAAGGTCCCTTTGTATTTTTGTTTTTATATGTATTTTTCTTTTTCCTTCTATTGTGAACGTTTTATATTGTAACCCGCCTCGAACTTTGGAGGGCACAGGCAACAAGTCCTTTTAAATAAAAAAAATTAAATAATTTATTAAATGAATAAATACTGATGGTACAGCAGGTCTTTTGCTTTTTTCTGTCCTGTTTTACCATTTTGAGTCATTATTTATTTGGATTGTGTATTCCCTCTAAATCTGGTGGACTGGCAGTATCAATGGATTGGTTTTTCTTTTCTTTAAACATTAAATGGAATTGATTTCTTTTATTGATACAGTTGTATACAAGATGTTTTATTGGCTGAGTAAAAATATAATAAGTATAAAGTTAAAAAAAAATAAAAGAAATTATTCATGGAGTTAGCAACTGAGAGAATATTCAGTTAAAAATAAATAGACCTGAGTTTGGAAGCTTTTGAATAAACAATAAGATGACTGCATACAGAATGTCAAGATGGTTGTTTGAAGAAGCATTTTTTTCTAACATTGTGCATGAAAAAAATATCTAATTATAGTTTAAATGCCCAAAATGCCATGTCCACCAAAAGCCCGATGCTCATTAGTACTAGTAATTAACTTTACAACTGTCAACACAAACACTGCACAGGCTGACAGATAGATAGTAGCTCTGAGGATGCTAATAAATCCGGAAATAACAACTTGACACACAGATGCACAAAAGGATGCAGGTGATAAAGAAATGTTGACATCAAATCTAATTATCTTTGAAATGGCCAACTACTGCCTAACCCAGAGTAATGCACTGTTATTGCTAGTGATGAGCCCCACTGGAACGCCTTTTACCGCAGCATACAACTGAGCTTTAACAGCCCCCTGTCATATCTAGTGAGGACAATATCAGAAAGGAAATTATGAGTGCCATGACCTCTCCAAGTCAGAACTCTGGTGATGAATATAGGCTCAGTAAGGCATAGCAGATTACCCCCTTAAGAGTTTTAAAGCTGGGATGATATATGACATTTTTATCAGGCACTTTCTCAGGAATGTCACCAAGAGGGAAAATAAAGGCCCTGAAAAGAGATGACTAGGTGAATTATGCAACTGTAATTGCCAATCATAACCTTATATGAGCTGAAATTGCTCCGTTTTCATATTGAGATGGCATAAAGTTGTTGGGAAATGCAACGGCTCCTTAATGTGACCTAGATGAGTCTAATATTCTGATCATTTTTCACTCAGCTGCTAGGTAAACAGGGCGTCTGTAACACAACTACTGTGGCCCAGGGCAATAGAGGGTCCCAATTTTACACTTGGATTGAGCAAATGTGTGTAAACTATGATTTTTCATATTTTCTGCATGCATAAGAAGATGAAACATCTTTATCATCTGTACTGTCTGGCTGAGTTTATACTAAATATTAGTTTATCTTCCCTACTTTGGTTCATTCCCTAAGCAAGACACATAGATCTAAAGGACAGGCAATATTCGATATACAAAACAAGTCCATCTCTTATGCAGTCTCATTTCCGCAGCTTCTCGAGTGACTGAAAAATACAGTAAGAAGCCTTGGAAATATAGAAATAAAAAAAAAAAGGAGCCAGGAAGCACATCTTTCCTGCCAATCAATGTCTCCTGTGCGGTACCACATTTCTCTTACTGCACCCATCAGCGAGTGGAATCTGAGTTTCCAGTCTAAACAATGTCTTCTGGCAGAAAAATGAGAGAAGGCTAAACCACTACTTTCATTCTGTAGGGAAGAATTTTTCATCTCTGTTATTAGTTCATGAAAGACATTTACTTAAAAGGCTGCTGATGCAAACAGAGAAAGGGGGGAGAGTGATAGGGAAAATGGCGTGCCTCAGCCAGACTTACCTCTAATATGGTAATGTGCCTAGAAGCACTAACTAACCATAGTGAGATAATGCTCAGGTATAATACTTGTAATAGCGAGGTTAGAAAATGAAATTGTTAGCATTCAGTAAAGGAATAATTCTTTGCAGAATTATTTTTGCATGATTGCATTTGATCTAACTAGATTGTTATGCACAAGCCATCCTACTTTCATACTCATGAACCAGTAAGACATTCTGCTAGAATATAAGAACGTTTGTTATTTATACAGCAGAGCTCCCTTTATTTAGAATGGTCAGGGCCAAGGCCATTACAGGTAATAAATGTTTTTGAATAATCACAGCTCCCTCTTATTAAAAAAAAAAAAAAAATAGAGAAAAAAAAAAGACTGTACAGTTTATTGAGTATCAAACGAGTCAAGGAAATACCTACAGTACTTGAATGTAATCTGCTTTGAAATGCCAAAAAACAGAATATAAATCATATAAATAAAATAAAAGCTAAAAAATAACTGGCACATACCGGTAATAGCATCAGCTGTAATAGTGACCATCTGTTTTAAGCATTATCTGTAGAAGAAGCTGTAGCATCATGGGTCAGGATAGATATATCTTTAAAACTGATGCCTGGTGCCAGGTTGGTTACTGGTGTCTGATGGGGGTCAGTGTTTCTGTAGACTGCTGCACATAATCATTTGATGCCTTATGAATAATTCTATTAATGTCATCTACTTCATACAATTATACTTTAATAAACTTTTTTCTGTGGCCCGTGTGATCTCTTGCTATGTCATGTAAGATTTCTGCGTCAGGAAGCATGTCAGTCAGCTCAAAGTGGATATAGCCTCATTGTGATGAGGTGGGCACCTACCTCACACAGACAGAAACGGTCCCAGGCTATAGAGAAGTTGGTCAGTTGGAGCTATAGAGGGCACTGTGGGAATAAAGTGATAGGAAGGAAGAGAGAAGGCATCTGGGAGTAGTAGTTCTAGGTAGCCATCGCCTAGAGCTAATCAGAAGGCAGTGATTACGAGAGACAAGTAGAGCCAATTAAAAGCTTACTTAGGGGAAACAATCTCCCTGGCAAGTAAATGTCAGAGGCAAAAAGTTGCAGGAAGAGGCAAATGCCAAACTGGAAGTGACCCAGCTAAGCTGTGAGCTACCACCTACATGGGAGATAGTCAGACAAGCAGATTAAAGGAGTTGTTACCAAATTTGGCAATGGATTGGAACCACAAGCTAGAAGAGGGCTGCTGTGTAAATCAATCCGAATAGGAAATGACTGTTGTAGCAGGGCGTAAGTCTGTTTATTGTTTGTAAAAGAATAGGCTCAATGAAAATAAATAAATAAACAATCACCTTTACTAGAAGTGCCTAGCCATGTAATGTTTCTGGTGACTGAACGACTGTCAAAGACAGGACACAAGAGCTTTCTCCATTGCACTCACTGTTATTACTATCTGCTTTCTCTCAAAACAATATCCATAATATCTATTAGACTTTGAGAAACTGGAATCTTAGTGTCACAGTCAATCCAATTCTCAACTTTTGAATTACTAAGGTCTGGAATTTTGTTACTTATTCCTTGGGCATATCACATTAGTTCACTGATCTTATCTTTCGCCTTTATAGACTTGAACCCTTTCATAGCAATATCGTTATTTTCTTGTTCAAGGAACATGGTAGAAGGCCACAGAAGTGCCCTAAGGTGAACTTAGGGCACTTCTGGCCCCCTTTCAGCCTTGCCCTCTCCTCGCACTATTAAAAATGAGGATGGATGGGGATGGAGTCAAGATGGCGACATGTGAGTAGTGTCTCACAGCCCAAGAGCAGACAGCTATGAGGCCTGCTATTGCTTGGAACCAGGCAGACCTCCATAGAGTGGATTCCTCCCCGGTACAGGTATTCCACATGCCAGGCCAGTAGGGGGGGGCAGCCAGTCTGTGGAGGACTGCCTGGTCACAAGCAACACCAGGCCTCATAGCTGTCTGCTCTTGGGCTGTGGGGATTCTCTAACCTACACAACTCCCTCACTCCTTTTCACTTGTCACACAGCTGCTGAAAGGGTGTTAGAGCAACCTGCAAGTAGAAGACATTTTGTTTAGTGTGAAATCTAAAAAGGGTTATGTCCAGATTACCTTTTAAGTGGAGTTAGGACCCAAGTAAGGGGGCCCAATGTTAAGTCTTGTGGGGTGATTAGTTAACTTCTGCTTAACAGCCTGCAAGTTGTGCAATGGACAAGTGATGCGGCAAACGTTTGTAGCTAAACCTGTCCCCTAAAATCAACAGCAGAAATGTGCTACCACTTCTATGTATGTACATAAAACATATCGAGCTACATATGGCAGAATCTTTGGAGGCCTAACCTGTCAGCTTAGTCATATGGTAGAGTAAGACTCAAATGATGTGGCAGCCTCTATGTCGCATGTGCAGGATATACTCTACAGAGAGGAGGGTAAGTAGGCCATTGTTTAAAAAAAGGGATTCTCTAATCAGTGCTAGCAGGACTCAGGCCCCACCCACCCAAAAACAACTAACCCTTCCTGGCAGATGCTGTTCTTGGAACCATGTACACCCCCAAATAAGAGGACAATTAGGCCCACTCCAGGTACTAGATGGAAGAGCCTCAGAGTCTGAGGGGGGTGGGTGGGGGGGGGGGGGGGGGGGAGGGTGTGTGTTTGTGGAAAGTTACACTACAAGTAAATATCTACTCATCCAGAAATGTGACACACAATATCTGAGGTCTGATGCTGGCAAGTTTCACATACCCCTCTCTCAATACAAGGAATAAACTGTGTGAGCCCAAGGTAGAAGGTTATTTGATTATGTATCAGGCCATTTTCTACCCATCTAATACAATCATATCTCTGAGGCACCCCTTGCTAAGAGTAGAAGCACAGGATTGCTGGTGTCCAAAGCAGTGTGTGCAAAATCGATGCACACACAGTGTGTGCTCTGGGGTATGCATATTTGTGGTAATGGAGGGAACAATGAAGCCAACATCATCCCCAGATACAGTTCTAGACAGAGGCTAACACAGCACAATACTCACCTAGATGCACACACTGACATAGTTTGGTACAGACCATCTCCTTCACTTTGTGCACCTACACATGGCTAATGTGTAGTTTCCTTCCCTGTTTCTAATCAACCATCATTGATATCTGTGGCAGCCTGGTCCATAACTGCTAATGAGGGAGTAAGAGTCCTAACTATGCACAGAAGATTATCTACACCTGCCAGTATGACACACATCTCTGAGAAGTATATATATATGATAAGCACTTGTCTGAGGCATGACATGTGCCCCTCAAGCTCTCAGGTGCACTAAATGCTTGTCCTGCAAGAGACCAACACAGAAAGTGCCTAAGCCATCACGTCAAACATATGAGACCTATGGAAGCAGTTGGCCTATACAATCAGCACTGAGGTCTGATGCTGGCAAGAATGAGGCAGGATGCATACTCCTGAGGTCATCAGTTGACAACACCTTCTGTAGTCTTTATACTATGCAAAGAACTGATGATTGAGATCTCTCAGCACACCTGCCTTGCTGACTACAAACTGTAAAACTGACAAACACCACATGAGACACAGCCTATAGGACAGCAACTCTTCTATCTGGCCACAAATCATGGTAGCCATGTGGACCATCAAAGGCCTCCAACCATAAAACACTGGAAAGGTAGTGATTCATCTTAGAAACTGATCATTCTGCAAGCTGTTCACCCCAGGAGTCCTCAGCCTATATGCTGTAAGGGTGGCCAAGGGTAGCATAAGGAGTGTAACTGATACTAGCTCTTGGAACACACAAACTACTCTGCATATTTTCTAGGTACATACATACAGCAACATCACATGACTAGCCCTAAGTTGTACTGGCCAAGGGCCTCGCAGCACTGTGACATCTCCATATTTGACAAAGGCTACCTGTGATGTGCTAGGCAAGGCAAATAGCTACTAAAACACCTTTGCATTGGGTTCAATGATATGAACCTTTTCTTAGAAGGTATCTGGGTGCTATTAGAGTCATTAGAAAGTAGACTATGCCCTAGACATTTCAGAGGTGAATTTCAAATATGTGAAGGCATGATGCCATCTGATTGCCAATCCTGCCTTCACACAGTCTGACCAGCATCCTTGTCTAGCCTCACCAAGAGCTAACATAACATAACCAGCATGACATCCCAATGGCAAAGGCCCTCACCATCTGAACATGAGAGTTGATATTTTGCCTAGGTAAGTGTAGCAGGGTGCATCTGTGTATGGGTGCATGCAACCCCAAAGAGGTTTGCTAGCTTGCAATGATTTGTGAGTATTGTGGGAATGCCACAATCTTTGACAGGTGCTTTACTAAAGCCTGGAACTGAAGGCCTACTAGGTAGGCACTCTCTGAAGTCAGCACTGCCTCTGAAACAGCTGAGGCAGTGCTGTCAGCAGTGTCTTTGCAGGCCCGTGTGACACAAAGCATCCCAAGTACAGGTGCAGAACTTCACATGCACACGGTTGTCAGCAATGGGCTGAGGATGTAAAATGGCAACACTATGATTGATACTTTAAACTGTTAACCTGTTGTTTTAGGCTGTGCCTTTCAGCTTCAGAGCTACTTGTGATTAATAGGATTTTTAGAACAGTTGCTCTTCATGTTCAAGGCCCTGCTGGAGTTCCATCAGACCTATGCCACTATCTCACCCACATGTGATGGCTAGGACAGGATCCTAGGGGTACGCCTGCCAAGCAAAACGCCGCAAGCTAGGCCAAGCTATGTGCACTGTGCTGGCAGTCCTACACAAAGTCTCTTGTGACTCATGTCTCTTTTACACTCACTACCAGTCAGAGAATATAAGGCCTGCCATATGTATTTGTTGTTATCTTTACTTTGACTACAACTTTTCCAATACAGTCTACTGTTCCATTGTCAAGATGAAGCATAACTAGGCATACATAGCTTCTGTTACACACTGACTCAGAAAGGAGCAGTGAGTCAAAGAAAGATGATACAAAGGAGAGCAGCTGCAAACACTCCACGGGCCTCCCTTCCATGAAAGGGGAAGGGGTAGTTGAGACCTAATAGGCAAAGTAGCATTCTATGAAGTTTTGCCGAAGCTGGCTGCCACTCAGCGTAGTATCCTCGGCTTCTGCGGGTGCAGATGGGGGATCTGTGAGTAGATCAGGAAGTATTGGGATCTGTATTGGGACATTTACTTTTCAATATATTTATAAATGATCTGGAAAGAAATACGACGAGTGAGATAATCAAATTTGCAGATGACACAAAATTGTTCAGAGTTAAATCACAGGCAGATTGTGATAAATTGCAGGAAGACCTTGTGAGACTGGAAAATTGGGCATCCGAATGGCAGATGAAATTTAATGTGAACAAGTACAAGGTGATGCATATAGGGAAAAATAACCCTTGCTGTAGTTACACGATGTTAGGTTCCATATTAGGTGCTACAACCCAAGAAAGAGATCTAGGCATCATAATGGATAATACATTGAAATCATTAGTTCAGTTGCTGTGGTGGTGTCATAGTGGATAACACATTGAAATAGTCGGTTCAGTGTGCTGCGGCAGTCAAAAAAGCAAACAGAATGTTGGGAATTATTAGAAAGGGAATGGTGAATAAAACGGAAAATGTTATAATGCCTCTGTATCGCTCCATGGTGAGACCGCACCTTGAATACAGTGTACAATTCTGGTCGCCGCATCTCAAAAAAGATATAATTGCGATGGAGAAGGTACAGAGAAGGGCTACCAAAATGATAAGGGGAATGGAACAACTCCCCTATGAGGAAAGACTAAAGAGGTTAGGACTTTTCAGCTTGGAGAAGAGACGACTGAGGGGGGATATGATACAGGTGTTTAAAATCATGAGAGGTCTAGAACAGGTAGATGTGAATTGGTTATTTACTCTTTCAGATAGTAGAAAGACTAGGGGGCACTCCATGAAGTTAGCATGGGGCACATTTAAAACTAATCGGAGAAAGTTCTTTTTTACTCAACGCACAATTAAACTCTGGAATTTGTTGCCAGAGGATGTGGTTAGTGCAGTTAGTATAGCTGTGTTTAAAAAAGGATTGGATAAGTTCTTGGAGGAGATGTCCATTACCTGCTATTAAGTTCACTTAGAGAATAGCCACTGCCATTAGCAATGGTAACATGGAATAGACTTGGTTTTTGGGTACTTGCCAGGTTCTTATGGCCTGGATTGGCCACTGTTGGAAACAGGATGCTGGGCTTGATGGACCCTTGGTCTGACCCAGTATGGCATTTTCTTCTTATGTTCTTATCTCCATTGATATCCCATGGCATAGAGCGAGATTATGGAATATACAGCAGAGCAGTACTACATTTGCTACTCTGGGTGGGGCATACATTAAATCTCCCCCCATTGTCCAGACTGCAAAATCTACTTTTGAGAACTCTAAAGGTATGTTCTATGGAGCAGTGGATAGAACATAAGGCCTTGTTGTACCTGGTCTCCGCTGGCGTGTTGGGAATACCAACAGGAGTGAGAAGCCAGGTCCCGCAACCATATCCCGAATCTCCTGCGGGAAAGACAGAATGGGTGCATCATTCACACCACAGTCACTTTGAGATATGACTGGTAACCCATAGCTTGCTGAAAGACAGTAGAAGCTAACCTCTAGCTTAGCATGAGTCTTAAAAGCCGATTTCCCTACCCTAAGTCCATGCCACTTTTTTCTGTGACACTAAATGAAAACCATAGCACTAGCTTAATCAGTGTCAGATCTTTCATACTAGGAAACTGCATTTGGGGATTCCACCAAATATATGGCTGCCCCTCACAACCAAGCTAAGGCTACTCATGTGTAGCAGTCATCAAACCCTGAAGTAGTACATCAGAGCCACCACACCTATCCTAGGAGAAAAACCTCTACCTCATAGTCTGAATGTGCAAGTCCCTGGCTGCTCTGCAGTATGTTCTCCAGAGATAAAAATATGCCAGCCCTGACTCAGGGAATTTGCTAGGCCCAAAAATTGCACATGCCCCTGCTTCTGGTTTACCTGTGTGATGGGCAAGACAAACTGTGCCTGAAATCCTGGCTGATCCATCACTAATAGGGCACACTATCTGTGAGTACCAGCAGTGTAGACACTTCAAGGTTGTGAATAACCTGTGACATTTCAACTGCTCCAAATGGGAAGATTGGAAAAGGGCAATGTTTAAAGTGAACCCGCAGAAAGTATGCAGTGATTGCTCACACACAAAGCTTTATGGCAAGTGCATTGTTAGCAGGCCTCTCGACCATGGGGAGAGAAAGCCAGGGCCTGGCATAATGGCATGCAGAGCTAACTATACAAGCCAATTGTTATGTCAGCAATGCTGTTACATCCCCCAAACATAATAGCTTTAGGAAGACTGGTCAGGTAAAAAAACGTGTTTCTATTGGCCCAGGACGGCATAGCATGTGTGACTGATAGAAGGCCTCATTTTATCATGTGCGATAATAGCTGCAATCCACAAGAATAGCTGTGGTTGCGCGATAAAAACATTTTCCCTTCTACCACAAAAATAGGTATAATTTCTGATGTTAAATCCCGCGTTAGTGTGCATTCAACTATCACAGAATGTGCGCAACACACGTTAGACACTATTTAAAATCATGTTCAGTCCCTAACGTTTTGATAAATGACCCTGATCACCAGTATGGTGAAGTCTGAGAGACTTTACAGGCTTTGCAGAGAAAGCATATTAGCGAGAAGTACCCGGCATTGCTTGGGCTGTCTCGTTCACAACAGATATACATTTTCAAAACCAAAATATAAATGATCAATATTCTTTTAATGTATTAACAAATTAAGAGAATAATCTGTGTATGCTTGTGTTTGAGAGCCTGTGTTTCTGTGTGTGGGTGCCTGACAGACAGGGCTTTGCAGGCAGAGCATATTGTTTTTGCACAGTGCACCTTCCACTGTTCAGGGCACCACCTGGTGAACATAGATATACATGAGACTGTGACTTATCTTTTACATATTTAGAGAGAGAGAGCGAGAGAGAGAAGAAAACAAATACATGACAGGAAAATTAACAATCAGATCAAGTCCACCATATATTGAGGGATCCAAACACACGTTCCAAGAAGAATAACATAGCTAAGCAATATGGACAAACCAGCTGTCTCCCAGGGCTTTATATATATATATATATATATATATATATAGTCTGTAATCTGGATCAAGGCTGATCTGGCACAGAGGATTAGATAAAAAAGGGTCAGATTGCATAAATGTATTACTTAAGAAAAAAGAAAATTGATTGGGCTCAGACAGGCAGGGGGGACTACTTTCAAAACTGCTCACATGATCCCAGATATGCGTGTATATAGGCTCATGGTAATTTATTACTGCATTTTATAATGATAGTGCAGGTTATAAAATACGAGTACATATGAACGCATACATGTTTCTATGTGTAAAGACTGCGAGCCACACAAGTTTGGACATATCTGGACAGGTAGCAGCACTTATCCGGATTAGTTCCAATTATTAAGGCTAAGTTGAGGCATTTAGCTGGCTGTCTGAAAAGCGCTACTTGTCCTTCTAATTAGCACTTTTTGAACTTATCTGGGTATATAAGATAGCTGGAAAAAGTTTTAAAAAGTGCTATTTATCTGGATACGTTCAAATTTGCCCATCTGTGTAGTGGCAAATGTGCATTTAGCCAGATAAATCAGAATTTAGCTGGATATGTGCACACAAATTATATACCCATGTCTATGTACTTCATATTTTAAAGATATTTTACTTGCATTATTTAAATGCATTTATCCCCCATAAATTGGCTGTTACAAGACAGGGGATTTTAAAACATGTGTGCGGCAATGAAATTAGCAGTTTTACCAATTAGTCTACCAGTTCACCCAGTCCATCTGCAGCTCATGAAGACCCTCCTGGATCTTCAGCCTGAAGTCCTCCCATTTCACCCAGACCCTCACCAAGTCATTTTTATGTTCACTTTTGAGATGTTTACTATCATTTATACCAGATATTGAGCAGGAGTAAATAAACGCAAGTAAAAGACTTACACACGTCACTTTGGTAGGTTGTAAAATAGCAATTTATGCGCATAAATGTTAAACTCTTCCCGGAATGTCCCTGGCCCTCACTTTTTTTTTTTTTTTACACACGCAAATTTACTCGTGGTCTCTGATAAATGCACATATTTTCTGGTTTTTACAATAGCACGTATCCACATTTATGCTATTTTAAGTGTGCACATGTTATTTTTTACATGACCATCTTTTGAAAATTCATCTGATAGGAAATACCTTATATTTAATCAAGCATTTGCAAAGGAATTTCAAAAGATAACCATGCCCCTCTCTGCAAATCCTGGGCCTCATCATATGAAACTGCTTGCATTTCCTCTGAGTCTGCTTAGTTACATATGCAAAAACCATCACCTTATCCTGCAAGAAAGATTCCCCTTGATGTCTAAAATACTGCTTGAGAAGCTAGTCTCTATGAAAATCTAAAACAAGAGAGACCAATAAAGTAGAAGGTTTAGCCACCACAGTATCAGAAGTCTCCAATAATGTGTTACATCCAAGAAAGTATTTGATAGAAGAGAGAATTCTTGAAGCCCATCCTCAGCTTCCTCTTTTTTAACAGAGGGAAGATAATAAATTCTTGTCACTGATGATAATGCAGATTCCGTGACCTTGAGAATTTCCAACAGATACCATCTAAACAAGACCTTGGCAAACATCATAGGTAGGCAAGGAAAAATAATGAAATGCAAGCTCTTCCATTTGAAAGAGTTCTTTAGGTTCTCCATTTTATTGGATAAAGAAACACTGGAGGCAATTTTCAAAGGCGTTAAGTGTGTAAATGTAACATTCTATCAGAGCAATTTTCAAAGGTGTTAAGTGTGTAAATGTAACATTCTATCAGAGCAATTTTCAAAGGCCCATTTACTTGCTTAACTGCACTTAGGGTACAACCAATGGCATATATTATAGCATTTTTCAAAAGTGCACTTTTATGCATAAAGTGCATTTAAACATGTATAACACAGTTTTAAGTGTGTAAATGCTTTTGGAAATTAACCCCATTGCTTTAACTATAGCTTATTGAAGAGATTTGAGATGGGTAGCACTAGACTGTAAATCAGAAATTTGTGAAGTCATTTTTGCCTTAGAATTTCTAGAGATGAAACGTGAATTTCCAAGGCAAAATTATTTTCAAGCAAAAGAGTCGCCCAGGAAATAATAGCATTCCCCAGGCTCTCAATAGTTTACCAAATAGATTCTAAAGTAAGTATGACAGATCTCACCATCTTGAAGCTCCACTACAGCTCCTGAGGTAAAATAGGAAAAGATTGCCCAACCAAGGAAACTAACCTAGAAGCATCTCCGAGTCTGAGAAACTCCCAGGTTCATATTGGTATCTTGCCTGGCCACTCCACCAGTCACGATGGCAGCAGTGCTTCTCTCAGTGTTCCCTCCTCTCAGAGATGCCACTGCAGCATCATTAGTTGGCGACTCTCCTTGCTGAGGAGTGGAAGATCTGACAAATGCAGGATCCTGAGGCGGCATTCTAGCCACCGGGCTAAGTGATACCAATGAGCCTGGGGGAGATGGAAGCAAACTTTCCCTTCCAGTGCTCCTCAACGACTTTCCCATTGGCAGTGAAAAGCCCTGGAGAACATAGGCATCCATCTTAGCAACAATGCAGATAGAGCTGGAGGGAAAGCTCCAAATCTTCCCTCTTCTTTTTCTGACCCATAAGTAGAGAAAAGGAACAGGTAATATAAGTTCCGCAGAGAACAGGAGCTCCCGGACCCAGCTGTCAGCTGCCATCTTGGATCCCCCCTCTCTTGGCAGAAGTTTTTATATCATTTTAATTGACCTCTAAGAATATGCTGTTCCTGAGAGACTTCAATTTTCATTGATGAGCCCTCAAAGAGGGCTACTGATGAATTTTTGACTCTTAAGTCCATGCTGTTGAGCCCGGTTGCAGATAGCTGCGGCCTCTCATGCTCACCTCTTTTTTTCCTGCACTGTCAATCATTGGAAGAATGGCGGCCTCCGCCAACCAATGCCAACCTCTCCGGCGTCCCCGGGACGGCGTGGGCGCTACCAACCATCATCTGTCTTCCAGAATCACCTAGGCACACGCGCGCGCACAGGACCTCCTTTTATATACGTCATGGCAGGAACCTCGAGGGCATCCCCTCCCAATGACGTCAACCCACTGGTGTACTTAAGCTGACCGGCCCACTGCTAAGACAAGTTAGCAAGGAGTTCTCTCATTGTTAAATCTGCTCCACTTTGGGATCTTCTGTTCCAGTATCTCCTTGTGACATTCGGATGCTCTGGGTACCCGCTCCACGGGGTCCCTTCTGCATCTTGGCTATCTGCTCCTCGGAGAGCCTTTCTGCCTTGGACTTCTCCTGACCTGATCCTCTGGTTCCTCTCCTGGAACTTCCTTGTGTGTACCTTCTTCAGTTTCCTACAATACTAACATTGCTGAAGTCTCTATGGTGTACCCCGTGCCTCGGGCCACTACCGTTCTTCAGCATAACACTTCTACCTATCCTGAGCTACAGGGTATTGCTGCAATTACTCAAGATCCTCTGCCGGGTTCCTGTATCTCAAGACCTCTGCTACCTCATCACCTACGGTAGTTATTCTTGGCATACCCTGTGCTGCAGGCCACCACCGGATCTGCACTCAGAGGTATCTCCACCAGCCTACAGGAACCTCCTGGTGTACCCCGTGCTGAGGGCCACTACCGGAACTTCTCATCTAAAGTACCACCCTGAGTATATCTTGCTCAAGAACTATGTTTATTGCATTTCCCACTCCTCGGGTTATGCATTATCTTTTCTCCCTAATAGTCTCTCTCACAGCTGAGTCCTACATTGCTGAGACCAAGCCCACTGACGGTGAGGCTCACAGGGCTGCTCCCTATGGGGGGAGATCTATCTCGGCCCAGGGTTCACAATTTCCTACAAAACCATAACACTCACTTGACTTGATACAATTAATCACCTTTCTAACACGTGCTGTCTCGCATACCTTTGATTTGTTTGTACCTAAAGCCCTGACTGATCAGGACCTTGTTCACAATTTGTGTGATGGTTGTTGTCTGTCGGTTGCCCTAGAAATTAGTGGCCTAGTATAAGGAGAGAAAATCCAGGTCGCTGATATCAGAAGGTCTTCCATCTCTGCCAGCCACTTTCTCTTTGAGTTGAGCTCTCAGGTGCTGGTGGCCAGCGAGGCATGAGAAATGGGAATAGCTCCTGATATGAACACTGAGTAAGAGGCCTGGAATGGAGTGAGAAACTGTAATAAACTAAGAATCCAGGAACCCAGGAATCAGAACTGGCATATGGCATCCAGGAACACTGAATATAGAATCTGGAGATAAAGAAGTCTTCTGGAAACAGGAATGGGGCTGAAGTACAAGGACCGGAAGGTAGGACCAGGCTCTGGCAACTGACTGATTAGAAGGCCTCAGTATAAATTTTAAATAGAAGTCCATACAGGAAACAAGATGCCCACCAGGGAGAAGCAAGGGGCACAGGGCTGGGAGAACTGTCCAAGTAGATCATAGTGCCAACTGCAAGCTTGAGGAGAATTTCTCAATGGATCCTTACAGTTTGAAGTCCACCCCTGTCTGATAAGTTTCAAAATATCTGACCCTGCAGAGAAGTCAATGATCAATGAACTGTCTTTAATTTCTAAACCCAGATCTATAAGAAGAGTTATTGAAACAGAGGCCTTCCAAAAAGGCTGGGAACAGTTACAAAAAGAGTTTAATTTTGATAGTAGTAATATTGCTTTGAAAGCAGATAATTAACCTTTCATGGGTGTTAGAAAAGGTGCCAAATAAAACTGTTAGGTCCCATAGTGTGGCTCATCAAGATCTCTGATTTACAGCCAAATGTCTTCAATTAAAATGAAAAGTTAGGCGATTAGAGAGAAAATGGCATAAATGTTGATATAATTTGGTTAAAAATGAAGTACATGTTGCTTCAAAAAATATCAGTTAGCCTCTTCTTGGTGTTTGGGTACTTGCCAGGTTCTTGTGGCCTGGTTTGGGCTCTGTTGGAAACAGGATGCTGGGCTTGATGGACCCTTGGTCTGACCCAGCATGGCAATTTCTTATGTTCTCATACACTGCCAAGAAACAATTATTCTCTTTAAAACCGACAACTTTATATCATCCACCAGAATTGTTCAATGTTACCAAGCAATTACTGACTAGATCAACACAACATGTGAAGGATCTGGAATTTGAACCTGAAATTCTTGCTGATTATTTTATTAATAGAGTTATTTCTCTTCATAGGATACTTAACAAAGTAAAACACTTTGAATTAGTGCAAGATAATGCAGTTGTATTTCTCAAAACCAAGAACGAGTGAAGTGGTCTATATTTCAGACAGTGATCCCCCAAAAGATCACAGAGATCATGATTTCACTGAAGCCTATAAGCTATGTGGACTCTTGTCCATTTTCACTTATTTGTTTTGTGGCACTATTGCCTATTATTATTAACACCTTGTAAGAGACTATAGAGAAAACTCCCTCAGATTACCTTAAAGGACCAGGTACAGTTGTCTCACCTGGTCCTCCTTAAAATACAAACCCACAAGGAATCCTGGGTAAAGGAAGGAGCTCCTCACCAGAGTTTAAGAACTCAGGGCTGGAAGATTTAGAGAGGCCCCAGGGAACAGACAGGAAGCCACTGCTATGTTTGAAGACTGTGTGTGTACCTGAAGTTAAGGTGATCTGTATTATTTATTGATTTTGCTTTACTCTGTATTCTTCTTGTAAAAATAAGAACCAGCCAGAATCTGCCTCCTTATTCTTTCTGGCTGTTTCCAAGCCGCTATTGCCAAATTACCACACACCTCATTAAAGAAAGCAATTGTTTGGCCGATCCTAAAAAGAAAGCAGAGTTGCTTACCTGTAAATTGTTCTCAGAGAACAGCAGGATATTAGTCATCATACATGGGTGACTAGGCACATTGAGCATTCCCAGCATGCTCTATACCATGCATCCATGCGGGGTCCCTCTTCAGTTTCATAACATAGAATCACAATAAAATAAAATAAAAAAAATAGGAGAAACCCAACTCCATTGGGTGGCGGGAAGGTTTCATAAGGAATAACATCCTGCTGTCCTCGGAGAACACATGTTATAGGTAAGAAACTCTGCTTTCTCTGAGGACAAGCAGAATGGTAATCCTCACACATGGGTGAATCCCTAGCTACAGGCTGCTCCCCAACACCAAAGGAGATCAACAGTCACCTAACCAGGTGCCCAGGCACAACAACACTAGTGCTCTTGGTAACAGAGGGAGAGACAGCCTGAACCCAAACAACAGGCCTTAGGTTGGGAGAGTTGGGTTCTACACCTCAAAGAAGTTTCAGAAGAGAGACTGGCTGAACCTACTGTCATGTCGGCCACCCCTATTCAGACAGTAATGTGATGTGAATGTTGCAGCCTTGCAGATCTCCTCCATAGGAACTGCTCATAAGTGGGCCACCAACGCTATCATGGCTCTGACAGAATGAGCCTCGACATGACCCCCCAAGATGCAGTCCTGCCTGGGCATAACAAAAATTGGCAGGACGTTTGACTGGTTAAGATGGAAATCCATCACCACCTTAGGCAAGATCACCCTGGCATGATAGAACTTAGTATAAGGTGGATAAGTCACTAAGGCCTGGAGCTGAGACCCTGCATTTTGAAGTGACCGCCACCAAAAATATGACCTTCCAAGTCAGATACTTCAGATCACAGGTGTACAGTGGCTCAAAAGGAGCTTTCATCAGCTGAGCCAACACCATGCCGAGGTCCGAAGACCCAGCAGGAGATCTTAGCGGAGGCTTGAACTGAAGCAGGCCCCTCATGAAACGTTCAACTATAGGCTATACAGAGATGGGCGAACCATCTACACTGTGGTGGTATGCGCCAATCACACTATGAACTCTGACAGACTTGGTTTTTAAGCCAGACTCTGAAAGGTGTAGAAGGTAGTCAAGCAGTTTTTGTGGGGGGCAGGAGAACAGATCTAGGGACCTCCTCCACTTCAGTCCATAGGACTTTCTAGTGGAAGGCTTTCTGGAAGCCACCAGGACCCAAGACACATCCTCAGAAAGATCAAGTGGTTGCAGGATTAACCTCTCAACATCCAGGCTGTGAGTGATAGGGCTTGAAGGTTGGGATGCCACAGCCTGCCCTGATCTTGCGTGATGAGATCTGGGGAAGTCCCATACTGATGAACATGAAATTTTAGACCCACATTGATGTGGATTCAAAACTAAACAAACTTTATTAGTTTCAGTCACTGATACTTTGTTAAGACAGTTTGACAAAGATAGATCAGAAATTGCAGTTTTATTAGACATGTTTTCTGCTTTTGACACATCTCACCACATTTTGTTAAATAGATTTTCTGAAATTGATTTAGGAGGTTTTTTCTTAAAATAGTTTACATCATTTTGAATGGAGCTGACATCTGAAGTAAAAGCGATAGTTTAACAACAGTAAAAATTATTTCCATAGGAGTTTCCTGGGACTCAGCTTTACCAGCCTCCCTATTTAATTAATATCTGACTCCATAGGTAAGTTAGTTATAGACCAAGGAATGCAGAATAAACTTCTTGTTGATGACATACCAATAATATCATTGTTCCCTCTGTACTACTGATTATATACATATAGTAGAAAGTTGGATGGCTACAAATAAATTAATTCTAAATTTAGTTAAAACTGAGATATGATGGGTTAGTCAAAAATCTGTTCCTTTGGATGTGCAAGAAATAAGAATGAAGGATCAGAGTTACCCATTCTTAATAGAAATACATGACTTAAGTATTCTTTTTACACTCTAACCTTAATTTTCAATCTCAGATTAGATCATTCTTAAAAATTGCCTTTTATAAACTCCGTCTTGCAAAGTGTTTGAGATTCTATTTAAATAAGAATGATTTCTGTCACTGATTCTGGCACTGTTGTCAACTGTGTTAGACTGCTGTAATGCTATATATATAGACTTTGGTTTACCAAAAAAGTCTATGAAGTTGTAACTAATTCTGAAGTGATGCAACTTATAGCTGGTATGACTGAGACCTCATGACCTTTACATTCTTGTCCCACTGCAACAATGAAAGTGAATAGGGAGAATTTTTTATTAAATTAATTTAATCTATCATTGACAGAGACATCTCCCAAAGATTTTGAAATGTGCATCAGCTCGGCTGCTTTTGACAAAGCCATCACTAGACCCAAAATCATTTGTAAACAACAGTCCCATTTCATCCTTGCCTTTTTTGGCAAAGTTAATTGGAACTGAAGTCTTAAAACAGCTTAATGAATATTTGGAGAAATTTCATATCCAGGAAAATTTTCAATTCGGATTTAGGAAGTCACTAAATACAGAGCTGCTTTTGCTCTCCACGACTAACATCATTCTACAGGGATTTGATCATGGTCAAAGGTTAGTTTTTATATTATTAGATATCTCGACGGCTGTTTACACTGTCAATCACAATATTTTAATTCTTTGATTAGAAGCCTTTGGAATATTGGTAAGGTGCTAGCCTGATTTTCTTCCTATTTTTCCCAAAGGCAACAACAAATTGGTATAGAATCTGAAACCTCCTCTTGGCACACAAATATAACTGGGATTCCACCCTTTTTAAAATCTATTTACTTCTTCTTTGTCATGTACTCTCCTCCCTAGGTGTATATTATTATCTTTATGCGGCTGATATCCTGTTCTATTTACTTTGATGGCTAATTTCAAATTTATATCACTTTTGTCTCTCCGCTGTAAAGGTTTGGTTTTCTCATAACAAATTCCTTTTGAACATTGTTAAAATTAAAATAATGATCTTGGAAAGATGTGCAATTTGGTTGATAAGCCCCTTAAGTTTACCACAAATATTAACGCCTGAATGACTGCTCTAAAATCTGCTGGTGTAAGTAGTGGTCTGAGGTTGCATCCCTTAATGAAACACGTGACATGACCTTTTCTACTGCAGGCCCAATCTGTTGGAAAAAGTATTACTGGGCAATCAAGATTAATATCCTGTACTGAATCATTTAATAAAATGCTGGAAACTCATTTGTTTAGATTAGCTTTTGACCATCTGACTACTTAATGTATTCTGGCTGTATATTGTCCATAATGTTTTAATCCTGTTTTTATGCTTGTTCTTATGTAAAATGCCTTGAACTTTGTCTAGGTGGTCTATAAATTCAGTAAACAAACAAATAAATAAATAAATCTAATAATCCTGCTCTTGGCCATGCCTTGAGATGACCAAATATTTGGCTAACTCAACTCTAACCAGGAATACCTCTCACTTATCTGGATAAAAATATGTATTTATTAATAAATACATAAAGTTAATTCAGGTTAGTGGTTTGCGCACTCCCAGACAGACATGGCTGCATGGTTTTCTGTATTTCTGTTAGGACTTTTAATGCTAGGCCTTTGCCATTCTTTTTGGTAACCCCAACCCAGATTGCTGAATTGTACAGCTATTAATACTTTGTCACATTGCAACTAAGAATCCTCTGTGCTTATACAAGTTAACTTTCAAAGCAACTACATGCGTAAAATTAGCATATACGAGCGCAAGTAGTTTGTACTTGTGTACCTGTTAGTTTATAATATTGAAAATATGTGGTTAGTTTTGGGTTTGCATACACATTTACCTACACAGAAAGAGGTGGGCCAGGGGTGTTACAGGGTGGGACCTAGAGGAACACACTTGCATACTAAATGTAAAATTTACATACTAAGGTGTGTTGCGCTATTTATCATATGTCTTAGAGCCGTTTAATGTGTATTCGGGCCGTAATGCATTTTGATGAATGACTTCCTAAATCAGTTACTATTTTAATCTCCACCACCAATTCCATAAAGTCATTTCACACATTTACCACCCTTTCCATGAAAAAAAATTCCTGATGTTGCACAAGTCTACACCCTCAGAGCCCGATATCATGACCCTTTGCCCTAGAACGTCTTGGACATTATTAACACCTTTCAAGCATCCAAATGTATCATATATGCCCTGCTTCTCTAGAGTATACATATTTAGAGCTTTGACTGAACACTGGTGATAAATAATTACACATGATAATTCCCTTCCCCAAAGAGCTTACAATGAAAGTTATTTAGATATTACAGTGGACCCCAAAGAGCCAAGCTTTTTTTATTATTTTAGCATGCACACTGGGTGGATGCTACACATCACCACAGAAAAATAATACAATCCTTCCAGGGCATTGCCTGTCCTCTACCTCTTCCAAGACTGAAGCTTTCCAGAAATTGCATGTTATTTATGTAGTCTTATCCCATGAGGACATCTGCTGCCTGAATACAGAGATGCATTGCATGATACTTGACTAGGTTTCATAAGAGACCGTTCTTCACTGAATCCTAGTAAAAATATGCAATCAGAAAATCATAACTTTACTAAAAATGGGTACCATGCCAGGAAACATTGCATAGGGCTCAGAGCAAGCACTGTCACAGATTATAGCAAAAATAAAGAGAGGGACAAGTCCCAAACTACGAAATGCTAATACAACTCCAGAGCGAAAACACAGGCAGCAGTGTTGCCAGGATGATCTGGCAGGCTGGGATACTAGAATCCATTAGTAGTTAGGTCTGTCTGGCAGGCTTCAAGTTGTTTAATAATTAGAAGGCCTAACAGAAATGCAGGCACTCAAATAGATGGATCTGCTAGCAGGCTATGTAGGGGAACTACAAGACTCACTTAGCCAAGACTGTGATAATAGAATAACACTAACATTTGAATCCATCTGGCAGGCTTCACGTACTGAAATAACTACAAGACTAGCAGAAATACAGAACCTCACTTAGGGGCCGATTTTAAAGCCTGGCGCGCACAAATCCTGGGAGATAAATGCGCGGCCGGGCTGCACATGCGCCGAGCGCATTTTCAAGCGTCCTGGCCATGTGCATATCTCTCGGTTTGTGTGGAAGTGCCGGGCTTTTAAATAGGGACAACAGGAACAGTGCCTAATGGCGCTGTCCCGCAGCCGGTCAGCTCACACAACTTACTTCTGCTCGGAGGAGCAGGTAAGTTGTAAAACAAAATTTTAGGGTAGGTAGGTAGGGTTTAGGGGAAGGGGAGGGGAGAGGAGAGGAGGGGAAAAGGAAGAAAGGATAGGGAAGGGGTTAGGGAAGTTCCCTCCCAGTCCACTTTTTATTGGAGCGGACTGGAAGGGAACTACGGAAAGGGCCGATTGCGCCAGCTCGCATATAAAAAACAAATCCCCCCTTGCAGGCGTGACTCAGCACCCGAACAAATATGTGCTCACCGATATAAAATCGGGCGCATTTGTGCATGCAGGTAGCTGATTTTATGACATGTGCTTATTGCTGCACGCATGTTATAAAGTCGGCACGTCCATGGTGTGCGTGCCAGGAATTGCATGCACATGGACACCCGCACGCAGATTTGAAAATTTGCCCAATAGCTAGGTCTGTCTAACAGGCTATACAGGGGACCCAAGAGGCCAGATTATCAGGCAGAAGTTATGCTAGTTTTGCTGGCTATTCAGATTATTAGATAGCCTTGTGTTTAGGCATGGGAAGGGTGAGTGTTAAATCACAAGGGGGTTATGATAAATTGCAGGAGGACCTTGCGAGTCTGGAAGACTGGGCATCCAAATGCAAGATGAAATTTAATGTGGACAAGTGCAAGGTGATGCATATAGGGAAAAAATAACCCTTGCTGTAGTTAAACGATGTTAGGTTCCATATTAGGTGCTACCACCCTGGAAAAAGATCTAGGCATCATAGTGGTTAATATTTTGAAATCATCGGTTCAGTGTGCTGCGGCAGTCAAAAAAGCAAATAGAATGTTGGGAATTATTAGAAAGGGAATGGTTAATAAAATGGAAATTGTCATAGGGTAGATTTTAAAAGGTGCGCACACAAATGTACGCGCGCATGTTATAAAATCAGGGGTCGTTATGCGCAAGGGGGTGCACACTAGAGCACCTTGCATGCGCCGAGCCCTCGGGGAGACCAGCTGGCTTTCCCCGTTCCCTTTCCCCCCACCTTCCCCTCCCTGTTCCGCCCCCCAGCCCAATAAAAATACCCCATACCTTTATCTCACAAGTTACACCTGCCAGAGGCAGGCGTAACTTGATCGCGCCAGCCATGTGCATGCGCGCAATCCCCCAGCACAGCGGCCGTGTGGAGGCCTCTGGCCACGCCCCTACCACGCCCAGGACTGCCCATTCCCCGCCCCTTTTTGCAAGCCCGGGGACTTACACGCGTCTCGGGGCTTTACGCTCACTGCCGGGCCATAATCCTTTGAAAATCTGCCCCATAATACCGCACCTTGAGTAATGAGTACAGTTCTGGTCGTCGCATCTCAAAAAAGATATAGTTGTGATGGAGAAGGTACAGAGAAGGACGACCAAAGTGATAAAGGGAATGGAACAGCTCCCCTATGAGGAAAGGCTGAAGAGGTTAGGGCTGTTCAGCTTGGAGAAGAGACGACTGAGGGGGATATGATAGAGGTCTTTAAGGTCATGAGAGGTCTAGAATGGGTAAATGATTATCAGTTGTTTACTCTTTCGGATAATAGAAGGACTAGAGGGCACTCCATGAAGTTAGCAAGTAGCGCATTTAAAACTAATCAGAGAAGATTATTTTTTATTCAATGCACTATTAAGCTCTGGAATTTGTTGCCAGAGGATGTGGTTAGTGCAGTTAGTGCAGCAGGGTTTAAAAAAGGATTGGATAAATCCTTGGAGGAGAAGTCCATTAACTGCTATTAATCAAGTTTACTTAGGGAATAGCCTCTGCTATTAATTGCATCAGTAGCATGGGATCTTCTTAGTGTTTGGGTAATTGCCAGGCTCTTATGGCCTGGTTTTGGCCCCTGTTGGAAACAGGATTCTGGGTTTAATGGACCCTTGGTCTGACCCAGTATGGCAACTTCTTATGTTCTTATGAACTAACTGAGAATCTTGTATGCTGGTCTACCCAAGATGGTGGAGTACAAATGAGGAAGACAAAGACTGTTCTGAATAAGAAGAGTTATCTTGGACACATTCACACGCTATTGCTGTTAGCTCAACAGTGTGGACAGAATAACTGAGAAAACTGGATGGGCCAATTTGTCATCTTCTGTCACCATCTATTATGTTGCTATTCCTACACCTTACAATACTCCCAGCTCTGGAGAGAGGGCTACACAGAGAACCTAAATTTCAAACCCATCTGCAGTAGAGCATTTAAACCCTCCAGTGGACACATGGAGATTTATGCTAATATTTTACAAACTGTGCAGCGGAAGCTAGACATTTTATAAGACACCACATAAGTCTGTTCCAAAATACGTGTGGATGTTTCAGTATGAACAAATATTTTCAATGCAAGAAAACACATACTGTCTACACCCATTTCATAAACATACATGCGCATATTTTAGATACATATATAATTCAAGATGTAATAACCCCAATACATGGAGGCAAGTAATTTCTAAAGTACATGTGTCTACTGTTGCAAAAATACTTATTTGAGATGTGTTTGAAATCACCAGTTCATGATATCTCTACCAGCTAATTCAGTCCGTCTCCAGTTCACCTGGACCCCTCACCCTTAAAACTCACCGGTTCCCCCAGACCTCCTATCCAAAAACTGCAGGCAATAAACAAGTCCAATTTAATTTGCACGAGTCAATGAGCAGATGTAGAAATGTACAAAAAGGTTCGGTAACATATATGCACATATCTCTTACAAAACAGCATCATGTCCAGGAATGCCCCAGCCCACCGGTTCTTTTCACCGACAAAATATTCGCCCAAAATGGAAAATACACATGTATTCTTGACATTTATAAAATGTTATACCTGCATATACACATTCTATTTATGCATGTAAATGCTATTTTTACACACAAAACCCCTTTGTAATTTTATTTCTCATAAGAATAATACAAATTAGTAATATATAAGACTTCATAGATCCTTTCCTCACATGTCATGATGTAGTTGACCTGTCAACAACTACTAGTTGTGACTATTGCTCTTCTATGTTAAACTATTTTAAATCATACATTTCTTTCCCATGATTCTGTTCATAAGTTATTTGCATGTGAACTAAAGGAAAAGATTTGGTAGTTTCCTTAAAGTCTGCAAAGAACTTTAGGAATAATTCAAACAGAAATATTGTTAAAACACTGTGGGCCTAAATTTCAAAAGCATTTCCATGCTTAAAACCATGTGTTTTACATGTAGTAAATGCACTTTACTCATGTAAAAGAGATTTTGAAAACTGCTACAATATATGCCATTGAATTGTCCTTAGGTTTTATCCAAGTTAAGTGCACTTAACACAGATAAATGGCTTTTGAAAATCGCTACAATAGTACGTTACATTTACATGCGTAAATTCACCTGAGAATGTTTTTCCTTTGAGGTGATTTTCAAAGCTATTTACATACATAAAACCTGGTTTTATGTATGTAAATGACTGTACTAAAATACCCTGGGGCTGAATGAATCGAAAAGTATGTGCGTAATTTTCAAGGGAGTTATGCACATATACGTATCATACTATCATAGCAAATTTTATGAGCCATTGACTTGAGTAAAATGAACTTACGTGAGTATATTGTATATTGTAGCAATTTTCAAAAGCCCAACTTACTCGAGTAAAATACATTTACACGTGTAAAACCCAATTTTAAGCAGGTAAATACTTTTTGAAATGTACATGAAGACTACTGCAATATGGGCCGCTTGAAATTTATCCTCTATATAAACAAACTGAGCAGCAGAAACAAAATTACAAAAATAATCCAGGTAATTGGATTTTACAATTTTTAAGGTTTATTTCTATTGTATTCGAAGAATAACGTTGAAACATGTTCATTCTTTGATGGAAAGATTTAAACACACCATTTCCATCGCTAGCAATAACAATCTTGCAGTTGTTTATATTTGCTCTTACTGAGATGCGCTTTTCTTCATCTCCCTGTGTCTGTATCCCCCTTCCGGAGACTCGGTGGAGAGACTGCAGCTATTGTTGCTAAGCAGCTATACTATAGCGAATACATGAACCAATATTTTTCCCAGTATACAAATCTAGGCACCGATGTAATACTAGACATATGATCATAAGACTAGAAGGTTAGCAGTAAGAGGGTTAAAGGAAACTAATAAGATTAGTCATCTAAGGTATACAGCCAGTGCAAGTGTCGGTATAGAGCTTACAGAATTCCTCACCTACAGATTTATCAGCTTTGCACTTATGCCACACACCATTTCACTTTGATGTATGTAAGGTGGACGTAGATAAAAAGACACAGATGTAGATACACAGCTGAAAGTTAATGTAAGATCTAACTGTAATCAAATTTCAGCTCCAATGTTATGGTCAGAAAGAGAGTTAATTTCTCTAATGTTATCAATCCATGGCAAGACGTCTCCAGTGGCGGCACCAACCTGGGAGTCATAGCAGCTGTCAGGAGGGACTCAGAGGATCTCCTTATTAGCCTGAATGCAGCCAGGCAGAAAACTCATTACACAGCGCTAAATATACTTAATCACATCTATTAGAGAAAAAAATGAACTTGAAAATCACAACAAATACCTAAACTGCAAGGAAGAGTTTGTGGAAAAATCCATGCCAAAATTATAAATAAGGAGAAAACACAAGGTACGAGTGCTGTGGCAGGCAATAAATTCTTACTCTACGTCATTAGGCAGAGAGAAGGGCAAGTCACAAGTTAGAGAGAAGACCATTTGCACTACTTCAAAAAGTGAAAACAAAATGCAAATTTCACAATCTTCTGTTTTATCATGTTTATAATTTAAAGCATTTCAGTAGAATAAACACTGGAGGGTTCTGAAGGAATCAGTCAACTGCAAATATTAAATAGAGTAAACGACAAATGTTACCACAATTATCCAAACCAAATGACCTGAAAACAGAGCAGATATACTAAAGGTAAACAGACGTATCTGTGTCTATACAGAAAGAAGGAAAACAAGGGTTACCCCTTTGGCAGGACAAACTCTTAGCCACCGACTCAAATAATTATTAGATGAGACCAAAACAAATATCCCATGAAGGCAGACATGGGTTTCCATACAAGTCATTAGGTCTCTATAAATGTATATTACTGGTTAGATTCTACAATTAACAAAACTGACAGTTTGAAATACCATTCATTCTAATTCTTATTTTTCACTCTTTCCCCTCCTGCAATTTTTCTCTCGTTTTTAACCTTCCCTTTCCCAGACGGTCTCTGCTGGGATGATTTTCAGTTCTCATGACTAAAGAGTGGCAGGAAGCTTCCTCTGAACCTTAACTTTCCTCCTGTAGGTAATGGTTACCTGTTTTTAAATTATTATTTGTTTATAATATTACAACTACAAATCTCAAGATAAACCTGAGCAAGCACATCTTATGTTGAACAAAAAAAAAAAAAAGACCTAAAAACAATTATAAATCTAAACAACAAATCTTCAACAACTTAGAGATCTAATTCACAATATTGGAGGATTCAAGACACAAATTCAATGCACAATTTATCCAAAAAAAGCAAACAGAAGGGAAAGCAGAAAGGTCCGGGGTTTATTAAATAGAGACAGCGCTTACCATTTACGTAGCTGATGCAGAAATGGGAGGATCTGTACAAACAATCAGCAAGCAACACAGAAAACATACATATTTGTATTGAACAAGCATTTGCAGGGAAATTTGAGAAAAAATTGAGCTCCCAGGTGCAGTACCTTAGGTCTCATCAGAAGAAACTGCTTCCGTTTCTTCTAAGTAGGGCGAGCAAAATCAGGAAAAGCCATAACTACATTGAGAAATGATAAACCACGATGTCTAAAATACATCTTAAGAAGCCAATCTGATTTAGAATCTAACACCAAAGGAACCGATAAAGTAGAAGGTTTAGCCAAGGAGGAAACTGAAGTCTCTATCCCAGTAAGGTCCAAAGTATTATTTGCTACAGGGGAGGGGAGAGAGAGAGGGCACTGATTGAGGTTTAGGAGCTAAGGGACTCTCTGGATCTGCACCACCTCCCCTCTTCTTCACCCCCCAAAGAACCACCCTCCACCCCTCATCTCCAATCTTTCTTCCTTCCTTCCTTCTCCATCCCTATCCACAATATTTCCTCCCAAATCTTCTCTCCCATCCCATCCCAATCCTCCCCTCCCCATTGCTAATCCCGCTTCCTTCTCTTCATTCCTTTTCTTTATCCTCGCTCTTTGCCACATCCTCTCCTCCCTCTGTGCCTCCATCCTTTCTCCCTCGTCCTCTCCTACCTGAGATCCCTTCTTCATTTCCATCTTCTGAAATTCTTCTCTCTCCATTTCCAAATCCTTCCACCTCTTCCTCCCCAGCACCAATCACTAAGATCCCTTTTTTTCCTAATAAAGAACCAAATGAATTAGCTGGACACAGAAATGTATGAAATGACTATTTTTTAAATTTAAAAAAAATCATATTAATTAAATTGGAAATATATGCAAAAATTGTGCAAATTTGCCACATAATTGCTGCAGAATTTTGAAAAATCTGCCACAGAATTTACTAACTTTTGCCGCAGATACTTAAAAACTGCAGCAGAAACTGGGGGGCTCTGGTCTAAAGATGTGCATTTGTTTTAAAATAATGAATTTTTTAGAACAAAAAGACTAATTTTGGTTCATTTTAAATGGAACAAACCAAGAACAGACTTGCCTAAAAATATCTGAAATGCTTTGGATGCTTTTGGTTCATTAAAAAAAAAAAAAAAAAAAAAAAAAAAAGGTAACAAATGTAAACAAAAAATATAAGGAGACTTTTAGGGCCCCTGTCAATTCCTCAGGTACAGGGATGGCCTCTCTGGATTCCTCTACTCAATCCCCAACCTCTGCCAATAACCTGGGGCCAGACAAGGCTTCCCTGGTCTAGGTCAAGCCCAGCTGGGGCCTCATTGATCCCCTTGGCCTATGCAAAGGACAAGGCCCCTCTGGTCACCACTTATCCTTTCTGTATGGGGTCTTCATCCTAGAAAGGGACAGTAGTTATCCCAAGTTGCTCCTGCCCCACTAGCCTTCTCTTAAATAATGGCATAAGCCAGCCAGTGCCATTTCGTTGTATGGCTGTACAAACATACAGCCATACAACATAATGGCACCAGGCTCGCTTTGAGACCAATGTCATTTTGATGACATCAAACTTACCCCTAGATTTATTAAAATGCAGTTTAAGAAGCACAAGTGCTTGTTTCCCAAATGTAAATTCTGACACGCTTGTTCCTTTGTGGGTGAAGCCACTCAGAAGGAGCGCGACAAAGGGGCTGGCCCCTTTATGCAGCCACTGAGTCCAAGAAGAAGAAAGAGAAAAATAAATAATTTAATAATTTAATTAAATTCTTCTCCCGTTCCCGACCTTAGAGCTCCAAGCTTATTCTAATTGCATTCAGCCTCCTTCAACCTCCAGTACTCACCACTCGGACTGCATTCAACCTCCAACCTCCACCACTCGGACTGCACTCAACCTCCAACCTCCACCACTCGGACTGCACTCAACCTCCAACCTCCACCACTCGGACTGCATTCAACCTCCAGCTTCCACCACTCGGACTGCACTCAACCTCCAACCTCCACCACTCGGACTGCATTCAACCTCCAACCTCCACCACTCGGACTGCATTCAACTTCCAGCATCCACCACTCGACCCCTTCAGTCTCTTTCAACTTCTTGTACCCCTCACCCGATTTCCTCTCTTCCTCTCCCTCACCCAATCAAAGATGGCGACTTTCTCCAACCCTCATTTCCAAAACAGACACAGCCACCTTATAAACATCCCCCTACTGAAAAACAACAAAAACTTTCTATGTCTCACCTTTCTTCTCATCAATGCTCAGTCCTTGTCTAAGAAACACATGTTAATTTCTGACATTCTACAAGAAAACAATCCTGACTTCTTCGCCATAACTGAATCCTGGCTAAAAAACACCGATCAAGTAATTCTGAACCAACTTAACCACAATGACTACGATACCTTTTCAATTCCCCGTAACTACAAAAGAGGAGGAGGCCTGCTACTTTTCACAAGAAAACATTTTTCAATGAAAATAATCCCACATAACCTCCCCAAACAATTTGAAGTTGCTCTCTTCGACTCCCAACATCTGCAAATCTGCCTCGTTTATTGCCCTCCTAAACTACTAGACAACAACATTTCTCCGCTCATTGAATTTCTCATCTCTAACATCAATTTAAAAAAACCGGTTATCATTCTTGGAGACTTCAACCTTCATACAGACTCCAACCCCTGTTCTCCTAGTTGCGAAACTCTTCTCGACATGCTTTCAAGTTTAAACTTCATCCTTCAAGTGAACAACCCTACACATAAAGCAGGTCACACTCTTGACCTGATTTTCACCAACAACTTCTTCATGAACACTTCCATTTCTCACATCCCAGTCCCATGGTATGACCACGATCTCTTACTCTGCAAATCCCAAACGAACTTCAACAATCCAACTAATAATAACTCTACAAAAAAATCCTTCAAATTCCATCCCCCTTATCAAATTAATCTTCTCCTTCAAGAGCTGGGATGACAACTAGCGAATCTTGACCTATCAAACATAAATAACGCTATCCAATCTTGGTCCTCAATCACGGAAACAACCGCTAACAACATTAACCCGGAAAAGATCAAACACCTAAAGAACAATAAAGAAATTCAAAACCCCTGGTTCAACACCACCCTAAAAAACATGAAATCAGCTCTCAGGAAAACAGAGAAAGAATGGCAAAAAAATAAGCTGCCTGCTACACTACAAAAATACCAGTCACAATTAGCAGCCTACAAGAAATCAATCCAAAACTCAAAACGGACCTACTTCGGCAATAAAATTATAAATTCCTCTAACAAACCCAAATCCTTATTCAACTTTGTAAACAACCTCATCTCTGATATCCACATCTCCAACGCGACTATTACCAAAAGAAACCTAAGCCAAGAGTTAGCCATCTACTTTAAGGATAAAATCTCCAAAATAACAAACACCTTCATCACCTCTTCATTCTTCAATCTACAAACATCATCAAATAATATCCTTCCTTGGCTCGACTTCAGACCTATATCCATCACAGAAACAGAAAAAATGCTGAAGAAAATCAACCCTGCACGTCATGAACTTGACACCATTCCCACTCGAGTTCTTAAAGAAATTGCCTATCCCTTAGCTCCAACAATTTCAGCAATCATTAACAAATCGCTCGAGGAAGGCGAGCTGCCTCCCAAGTTAAAAATTGCCACTGTCACTCCTTTATTAAAGAAAAAAAACCTCAACCCAGACGACCTAAACAACTACCGCCCAATCTCCAACCTACCCTTCTTCGCTAAAATGATAGAGAAGGCGGCTTTGAAACAACTCAACGACCATCTAGACGATAATAAAATTCTTTATCCCTCCCAATTCGGCTTCAGAAAAAACCACAGCACTGAAACCCTCCTCCTTAAACTCTCCAATACCATCCTAAGAGGTTTTGACAACAAAAAAGGATACCTTCTGATACTCTTAGACCTCTCTGCAGCATTCGACACAGTGGATCATAAAATTCTCATCTCCTGTCTAGAATCCATTGGGCTAGCTGGCAAAACTCTCAGTTGGTTCACATCCTTCCTCAGTAACAGACACTTCAAAGTTTTTCACAATAACTCCTATCCCCCTCGATACAGGTGTGCCACAAGGATCAGCACTTTCACCAATTTTATTCAACATCTACCTGACCCCTCTATGCCATCTCTTATCTAGACTTGACATAACGTATTACATGTATGCAGACGATATACAATTCCTCATTCCTATTTCTTCCTCTATAGAAGATGCTAAGTCTAAAGCAGCCTCTCATCTGGATGCTATCAGAAACTTGCTAATTCATCTTAAATTATGTCTAAATACAAGCAAAACCGAATGTATCCTAATTGCCAAAAAAAATCCTGGACATTTAACAATTCCACCCTTCCACTTTGACAAGACCCTCGTCCATCTCAAAGAGAGCGTTAAAGACGTGGATGTTTGGTTAGACACTGACCTAATCTACAAAAAACACATCTCCACAAAAATAAAGGAAGGCTTTCACAAACTTCAAATAATAAAACATCTAAAACCCCTACTTCACCCCCATGATTTCAAAACCGTCCTTCAAGCCCTCATTTTTTCAGGTTTGGATTACTGCAACTCCCTTTTGATCGGCCTTCCAAAATCATCTTTGAGACCCTTGCAGCTCCTTCAGAATGCTGCAGCCAGAGTACTAACAGGCAAAAGAAAAGCTGATCACATTACACCTGTCCTCAACCAATTACAGTGGCTCCCTATTGAAAAAAGAGCAGAATTCAAAATTCTCACCATACTCCACAAAGCAATATACAAAGCCGACTACTCTGCCTTTGATGACATCATCCACATTCATTGCTCTCAACGAACTACAAGATCTACCAGCAAAATTAATCTAGTGATTCCCTCACTTCCACAGGCTAAATTATCCTCCACCAGAAACAGAGCCTTTTCCATCATCGGCCCAAAGCTCTGGAATTTGTTACCTCATTCCCTCACCAATCAAGAAAACTTAAAATCCTTCAAAAAAGACCTAAAATCCCGGTTACTCAGCCAATCTTTTAAAGATAGCACTCAATGACTAGAAAATACTTTTATTTATTCTGCTATTTTTTCAATCTCCCTGTTTCAATGATACAGATGCCCTTCAATGCTTTACGAGTTCTATGTTCATCTATTCAGGGTTCTATCCTGTGCTATCTTGTTATTCATTCTTGTTATGTCTTTATTTATTGCTAATTTTAAGTTGTTAACTTCATACATCGTTCAATGTAACATGTTGTTTCTGTATGTAAACCGGAGTGAAGGCAACTCTGCTATACCTCGGTATATAAAAAAATGCTAAATAAATAAAAAAAAAATGTTCAAGGCAATCTGCCAACAAGGGTGGCAGAGGGTACCCTCTGATGTCTTGATTTCGATAGCCCCTACATTGCTCCGACTGAAGGATATATTGCCTTAGTTGGAAGCAGACAATTGGGCAGTGGTGGGCTTGCGAGACGGTTTTGCAGGCATTTTTCGGACTTCGTATACAGGTCCGGGAATTGGGGAGAGGGATGGGAATTCCTCATCAGTGTCTCACCTGGACAGCGTAGTTTTGAATACATTTGAGTTCAGAATTGACTAAAGGGAGGATTGTTGGGCCTTCTGCTTTCCCTCCTTTCTGTAGGATGCACATTTCTCTGTTGGTGGTGATCCCAAAGCAGGAAGAGAGCAAGTACAATTTAATTTTGAACTTGTCTCATCTGGTGGGTGCTTCTTTGAATGATTTCATTCTGGAATACATATGTACTGTAAGGTATTCTTCCTTCAACTCAGCTATGGTGTTGGTGAGGCATGTGAGCCTGGAGCAATGATGACTGATATTGAATCAGTTTTTGGTTTATTGCCTTTGTACCCAGATAGTTTTCCACTCATGAGTTTCACTTTTCACAATTTTGCGATCACTGTTTCATTGATCGTTGTCTTCTGATGGGGTGTTCGATGTTTTGCACTGTGTTTGGACAATTTAGCACTTTCATTCATTGGGTGGTAGGCAAATGCAGTCCTTTATTGGTTCCCTGAAGTTTGCCTCTCAGGTTATTCCTATGGGAAAAGCTTACATTAGAAGGCTTGCTGTGGTGAAAGTTGGAATATGGAAAAATTATTATTACATTAGGGTGATGAGGTGAATTAGGGAGGAATCAGGGATCTGGAAGAGTTTCTTAGAATAATTCAATGAAGATGGGGAGGTATAAGAACCTCCAGTGTCTCCGGAGATTTGGAATTGTATTCTGATATGGCGGCGTCATTGAGATTTGGGGTGCATTGAAAGGGAGCTTGATGTGTGGGATGTTGGCTGGAGGTATGGGCAGATCTTGGTGTTATGAAAAATATTGCCTTTTTAGAGCTTTTCCTGCTAGTTGTGGCTTTGGTGATTTGGTGTGAGAGGCTAAAAGATAGGCAGGTAGAATTTTGATGTGACAATAAGGGTGTGGAGGAGGTTATAAATCACCAGACTGCAAAGTGTGATTGAGTAACTGCACTGCTGCAGGAATTTGTCTTGTTATGTGTGTGCTGGAATGTTACAGCAAGGGCAAAACACATTCCAGATGTGGAGAATTTAATCGTTGATGCTCTTTATTTCACGAGGGAGGTGTTCAGAAGACTGTCACCTCACCTAATGTGGAGGGGTCCCCTGTGCAGGATTACCTGAGGCAGACTGGACTGGTGAGGCATGGGAGATGATTCGGTTTTCCAGGTGACATGATTGTCCTACAGGAAGGGCTGTAGCGCTATGGCTCTTTTTCTACAGAAGCAAAGCTAGCAGGGCATCCCAGTTTCGGATGGTGAGGTGCTTCAATTCATTCTTTCTGCCAGGAATATGGGGTATTTTTTGGCAACAGACAGGTCCCAGGCTGCTAGATTTTCCTTTATGCAGAAAATTCAAGGTTTCCAGAATCCTGCCATTAACTTTTTGGTTAAACGCATGTTTAAGGGTTGGGGAAGGATGGGTGAGGAGTTTGTAGATAAGAGGAGGCCTTTGCTGTTTAAGCCTTTAGAGGAATTAGTAGGGCATTTGCCTGTTGTGTGTTGGAATTAATTTGAGACTGTTCTATTCCAAATGGCTTTTGTTTTGATTTTTTTTGGTGTGCTGCGAGCGAGTGAACTGGTGTCTACTTCAGCAGCACACCATGGGGTTTCAATATTGGTATTCAAGAATGTTTTGGTGGAAGAGAATTCAATGGTTTTTTTGTATCCATAGATTAAAGGTGGATCAGGAGGGCAAGGTGCATTTGGTATCTCTTCAGGACATTGGTGGAAGAGTGACTTGCCCATCACTTGTGTGCGGCATTACTTGGAAATGCACCATTCGGCTGGGGACCAATTCTTGATTCATGAGGATGGTTTTCCTTTGATGCAATATCAGTTTGCAGATGATTCTTGGCTTGGGATAGAACCTGGAGAAGTTTGGGGCCCATTCATTCCAGATTGGTACTGTTTCTAGTGCTGTCCAGGCAGGAGTTTTAAGGGCCCTGATTGAGCGTGCTATAGGTTTTGTTCAAATGTGCATTTCACCTACATTCACCCAAAGAGTGGAGCGTTGGGGCTGTCCAGTTTGAAGGGTAATTGTTTTGCATTTCTTTCAGATTCATGGGATGGACTGTTTGAGAAAAGGTGTACCTGGCTGGTGGGCCACTCTTTTGTGCCTTGGCTTTAAGAACAGGTGCGTACTCGACCATATGGGAAGCATCTCATCAAGGAATCAAAAGGAAAGTGGATTTAATAGTTTGGCTTTTGGGGCATGTACTGGATTCAATTGCTACCATTTCTCTGGGAGGAATTGAAGAAGACATTGGTGCCGTAAGTTCTGGTGATACATTTGGTTGGGAATGATTTAGGTCATTAGACTTGTAAGGAATTCACTTCATCAATTCTAAGGATCTACCTTCCTTAATGAATGTGATGCTGTACTCTAGGATGGGGTGGTCGGGTATAATTAGCCGAGTGTGGTGTTGGGTGAAGGAGTGGATCAGTAGACTGACAAGAAGGGGTCTAAACAGATCAATGCCCAGATTGATAAGTGGTTTGTGTATCAAGCTTGGTTTTGGGTCAAGCGTGAATGCATGTGGGCTTGTTGACTGGGTCTTTACAGGCATGACAGGGTACAATTATCTGACATTGGGCTTCATCTTTTTAATAACTCTCTTCAGAAGGTGTTAGAGGAGGTTTTCTCTATTGGTTGATAGAGTTGCAGTTTGGTGAATTAGGAATTGTATGATTTCCTCATTTGTGGGAGGTACCCCAAGCCTGGTTGACTAGATATAATTATGTTGCTTTTGTGTTGTGCTCGGTCGCAGACAGCTGCGTCCTCTATTGCTCACCTTTTTCCTGCCTGACTCGGTTCCTTTTGGGAAAATGGCTGCTTCCGCTTCTCCACGCCGACCTCTCCGGCGTCCCTGGTCTGGCATGGGCGATTGAGTTCGCCATCTTTCTCCTGGAGTCACCTAGGGCATGCGCGTGCGTGCAGCCCTGTCCTTTACGTGCGTCATGGTGGGAACCTCGGGGGCATCCCCACCGCATAACGTCACAAGCTCTGATATTTAAACTCTGTTCACAATTCCTAATATGAGTTAGCAAGGAATCCTCTATGCTGATCTCTCTACGTTATCAGATGCTTCCGCTCTGTGTACTCTCGCTCCAGGACGACTTAGCTACCCTCTCCTCGGGGATCTTGCCTCACTCCTCTACACCCTCTGGGGTGTAGAGGAGTGAGGCAAGAGAGAGTTTGTTGAAACACAAACTGCTGTGCATTAGATAACAGTCAAAATTGAAACTCACATGAGCAATATCACAATTGTCAATAGAAATTGCAGTAATGGCTGCCTGCCATATTTTTAAATAACAAATAAAATTTTATGTTTATCTGAAAACATTCATTTTTATTCCTTTTATCAAAAAAGGACCATTCCCACATAAAGTGTTTTCGGCCACATTATTGGTAGTATGACAGCCTTTAAATTAATTTTCTTCTCAAGAAATGGCATGGTAATCTGAGACTGTGCAGCCAACTTCTATCTCCCTCCCTCTCTAGGTTCTATTCTCTGTTCTTCAACTCCCATCAACTCTTCTCTATGAACCAATTTTGTCAAAGAAGCCCGGACTTCAGGTTAATGGAATTTTCTACGGTATGCTGACATTACTCAATTCTTTCTTTTCTTTTCTCACTCCTCCATCTGTTTCCAATCAAATCACCACTTCTTTACCAGCAGTTTCCACCTGGACGCCTCCTACTACTCTCTTCTTCATGCAGCCCAGCACTCTCATTTCACTTTCTTGGTTTCTCTACACTGGGAATCTCATGACCTAGTACCTTGCTGGAGAGAGAGAGAGGAAAGGGATTCTCCGAGTTGAATCATAGCCCCAAGGAAGGGGCAGTCATACACAGCTTCAGACAGTAATTCCTGCAAGAATGATCCTGTCTTCCCTATAAACACAACACAAACAGCCCAATTTGCTATATTAACTTAATACATATATTAACTTTCAATATTATATTATATATCGGCGTCTATGATTTATATTATTGACCTGGAAACCTTATTCGAGTTCCCTATAAACACACCAGAACTGACTCCTAAAAAGGCTCTGGCCTGGACTTAGAATTAGTTACCTGTCCGTAGTACTGACCCCTAGCATGCTGTCCCACTCAGGTCCAGGAATTTTTTTGCATACACCAAGTAAATTTAAAAAATATATATGCTTATTAGTAGGCAACTGTGAAATGCATAGAACATGCTCAAGTATTTAAGCACATGCCTCTATATTGTATGAGGCTTAAAGATATATATATATAAAATGTCCCTTTTGACTGAAGTGCACAGTAGTAGCGGTTCCTTTAAATTTCACTCCTGCGTGTTTATTCCCAGTCACATCCATATAATTAAGTGTTTTAACCAAATATGCACTGTAATTATGTTTAAGAATAAACATCTTCAGAATTTCAACTTTTTATTCATTGAATTTCTGCAAACTCTATGTTCTTCATCGAGTCAACTCTTTATTCATAAACATTTTTCCATTCTGTTCTCAAATTTTTAAGCTGCATTGTCTTCCAGCTTTATTTCTGTAGTGTCTGCCTCCATATTTTACATTTTTACATGTTCTTGCTTCTGATTCATTGTCAGTTTTTCCTTCTTCAGTCCGCGCTCTCTACATTTGACTCTACCCTGTTACCTCTTTCCTTGATGTTGTTTTTAACCTTCTTTCTCATTTCCTCCCTTCCATTTATATATTTTCTGTTCTCTCTTCCTAGCTTAAACCTCCATGCACTGCAATATCTCTTCCAACTGAGATGCAGCAATAATAGTCAGAAGCCGTTAAGCAGATCAATTTTCAATGACGGAACTGATCTTGCCAAGTGCTCCATGGCAGTGTTCTCAACTGCTGGTCTCTGGCAGCATTTCACCTAGTCCATGGAGTGGTGATGAAACGGTACACTTACAACACTGTTCTGCCGATCACATCTGCCCAAAAACAAGAATCAAGCTTTGCTTCTACTCTACAGGCATCATCTTATTTCTGCCCTGTGGGGTGCTAGAAAGAAAGCTCAGTGGTTTATCTGCTCCAGAAGAGGAATTCGTGTCCAAATGGGTGGCAAGGAATAATTTGAGAAGTCAAAGTCTAGGATTTGCCAGCACAGCCCAAGAAGAGGCAGCAATGTTGTAGGCCTCTGCAGCCAAAAGAAAGAGTCATCCTGTTGGCTATGCAGGCGTAAAGGAAGAGGCAGCTGCCATTGGTGTGGTCATGCTTGGGGTGGGGAAAAAAGAATGAGCGAATGTGTTAAAAAGAGAGAGAGAGGGAGAGAGATAGAGATACAGATGGAGGATGTGTGGTATGTGAGAGAGCATGAGTCTGAAAGTATTTATGAACAGTGAATCATGACAGGGCCGAGACAAGAACCCTGTCATGTTCCTTCCTGTCCGAAGCAGAGGAGCAGGAACAACAATGTACAGGCCAAGAGATCAGCGGTGTAAAAGACTAGGTGAAGAGGAAAGGAAGAGAGGCTGGATGGAGGAGGAGTTAATAGCTCGGTAGGATTGACTGACTTGGTGAGAGCTGTAGATCTTCTTGGGACAATTCTCTTCCTCCTTCATATATTGAAGGAGACCCCCCCCCCCCTTGATAGTACTGCTACCATCTCAAAAGATGCAGTATGAAGTTGTTAGATTTCTTGCTTGAAACCCCCTGTAGATGAGAACGCTACATTGCCAATGATGCAGAAGACCTTTTAAGGTATATTTCCCATGATTAAAACTTCCAGCTCAAGGTTCTACTTACTGTTATCAGTAAACAAAGTAAATGGATAAATGTTTTGTGCAACAAAAATATGGTATCTTCTAAAAGAATGCCTCTCTTATCTTACAGTATCTCCTAAAGGATGTGATTGTAAAGGTGTCAAAGGGGCAGGGGGATTACAGAAATATCTTTCCTAATTATGTAAAGCAAACTGGTTTTTCATTAGGCATATATTAAAATAAGACATTATGGAGTGAATTTCCAAAAGGGTTTTGCAAGTAAAAATATTATATATGCAAAAGTAGAATGTATGCAAGTAAATTCTATTTTATGAATCTCCAGACTGCATGCTCAGTGTACATTCTACTGGTGGGAAACAAGGTAGTCTAGGGTCATTCTAAGGTGGGCTTCAGACATATATCACAAGTTACTATTTCGTATGTAGTAAATGTTCACACATTACCAAAGTTGTCTGAACATTTTTAAACCACCTAATTGTAGGGTTGCCAACTGGCTCCAGATTTTCAGGACAGTCTGATCCAGTCCTGGTCTTACCTGATAGACTGCATAGAGTTGTAGTCTTGCTATTCTTATATAAATCAATAAGGACACCAGAACTACAAATCTATGCCAGCTGTGAGATAAAACCAGGACTGCATCAGCCTGTCCTAAAAAACTGGAGCCAGTTGGCAACCCTAGCTTATGGTCTCATACAATTAAAATTAGACATGAGTGGGAAGTCTGGATGAAGTACCAGTGGGTCTTATTGAACTGGAGAAGGACTGGGTGAATCAGTAGAGCTTTTAGTAGACTGGTGAGTCCAATTATACCAGGCAACTATTTTCAAAATAGAATATGGCATATTTATAAAATATCTGCCCAAGTATTTAAATCAGGGTTATTAGGCAGACATTTTAAATATGCCTGTATGTTTATAAAATAAATAGAGAATTTGAGCATTTTCTGGCATTGGAAATACACGCATTTACTACATCATACTTGCTTACTTTCAGGACAGCAATACATAGCATTTTATAAACTATGCAGCACCTGCCACTCAGTTTATAAAATACTTGCATAAATCATATATCCATTTACAAGCACATTGTGTACCATGGACAGTTTTGAAAGATGGGCTTCCTGAGGATAATTTGCAAACAGCCCGCATACCTAAAAACTTTAGACAGAATTTTCAAAGCAGATTTATAAGCATATATCTGCTTTGAAAATTCACATGTGTGCATAAAACCAAGCATGGCATACACGCACAAACTTGCACCTGCTCAACAGCATGTGAAACTTTGGGCATATGGATTTACATGCATATTTTCGAATAATGTCCTTATCCCGCCCAAATTCCATCCCTCATAATGCCTATTTAGCATGCACGTAAGTATTCACAAAATCATGCTCTGTATGCAATTTTACATGCATACCTGCAAGGACTATTTTCAAATAGTCAATTATGTATATGGAACCGTGTTTCATACAAGCAAGTCTCTTTAAAAATGACTCCCAAAATATGATATTGCTGACATCATTAATAAACAAAATAACTCATCTAGCTGGATACTAAATAGTTGTCTAAAATCTTAAAAAAGGAAAAATATTTTCCTTCGTTGTATAGTTATTGTAAGGATCCATTGCTGGATTCTCCCCTGGCCTGCAGATGGTGAAATAAGTGGTTGTGGACTATGTAACCAGTACCTCCATCCAACACCCGCACACCCCACCCTGGTAGCCATCTTGATTCCTATACAGACCTGTATTTTTACCAAGGCACGTTCATTTGTCATTTGCCAGAGCTTGGTCCTACCATCTGGTCCTCATACTCTGGCTCCACTCCCGCATCTGGAAGACTAATTTGCTTTCAAATTCTATATTTAGCGTAACCTGTTCATTCTCCCTTTTGGGTTCCTGAATTCCTGGTTTGTTCCTGCTTCTCATGCCTCACCAGCTGCCGCACACCCGTGAAGGGCTCAACCCGAAGGGAAGGTGACTGGCCAGGGCAGAGGTTCCTCGTCAGGAGCAGCAGTAAATATACACGGCTAACAAGCTGCTGCAACCTGATGTAAAATACAGATTTATGCGCATAACTGTTTGGCCCACCCCAGAATGCCCGACACTCCCTAGTTCTATCACGTATCCTTTTACTCGAGCCTGCGTATATCCACGTGTAATTTGTGGATTTTAAAAGATGCGTTGCTCGCGCGCAGCCCAGATAATCGCGTCTATGGACCTTTTAGCTTGAGCAATGCTTTCAAAATTCACCCCAAATAGCACATATTCACGCAAGTGCTATTTTATAAACTTCCAACATCCACGCACAAGTAATGGTGCTGTAATAGATTTTATTGCATAAAAAGGGAGCAGCCTAGAGGTGGGCCAGAGGCATTCCGGGGTGGGGGTGGGGTCAACATTTACATGTATAAGGGACTATTTTAAAGACCTACGATGTGAAATACTTTTGGCTGTTACCTGTGCATATTTACACTTGCCAATTATCTGGTGTAAGAATAAAATTCTTTATAGTTAAATACCGACTGGGTGAAGGGTCTGGGGGAGTTCAGTTTGAAGAAATGGGGGGTGGGGTCTTGATGACCTAGAGATAGATGGGGCAAACTGGTGAACTAATTGGTAAAACTGGCAATTTCCTTCACTGGCGCATGTTGTAAGATTTGAGAATTTATACGCTCAAAAGCCGACAAGTGGTAAGGAAAATACATGAGTTAAATTTCCTTGTATAAATGATTAAAATTAGGAGCATCAAGATATATGCACAGCACATGTCCACTACTTATCTGGGTTATTTTTTACTTATCTGGGTAAGTGGTGGCAAAGCTGCCACTTATCCAAATAAGTCTTAAAAGTGCTACTTAACCAGATAAGTAAGGTAGCTGGATAAGTCTTCAAACGCTGGTTATCCAGCTTACTTATCTACCTATTTAGCACTTTTACTTATCCTGCTCTTACTTAGCAGGATATGTCTTACACGGCACTATTTAGCTGGATATTTGCCATCAGTTAGCCGGATAAGTCAAAACTTATGCAGCTATGTTTAAAATACATGCCACATATTTTTGATATGCAAACATGTTGTTGGGTAGATTTACATGTATTTCATATTGTGTGCGCGCATTTGCGTGTGTGTGTCTATATAGCTGTGTTTATGGGTGGGCTCACACAAATTTTAAAGTTATCCTCCCTGTGTTTCCTCTATGTGTATTTTTATTAATGCAATATTTTATTAAAATATATTTCAAATTGAATCCAAAAAGATGTAAAAAACGAAATGCTAATAATCCATGAGGAAATTTAAATTATTGGGTAATTGCCATGTTCTTATGGCCTGGTTTGGCCACTGTTGGAAACAGGATGCTGGGCTTGATGGACCCTTGGTCTGACCCAGTGTGGCAATTTCTTATGTTCTTATCCCAATAGGCCCTTCTATCCTCAAATCCATTGGCTTCAGCTAGACTAACATGCACAAGACTTTGTACATTCAACTGCTCTGCCCCTAAAATATGGCTGGAAACTTACACAGAAACATAGAAACATATAAATTACAGCAAAAAAGGACCAAATAATCCACCCAGTCTGCCCAGCAAGCTCATGCCAGTATCTGCTGCACTGTGCAGGTTACCCCCCATGCTTATCAGTTTCTCAGACCATAAAAGTCAGGGCCCTCGGATATTGTTGGAATCCAATTTCCCTTAACCCTTGCTGCAGAAGCAGAGAGCAGTGTTGGAGCTGCATCAAAAGTATCAGGCTTAGCGATTAAGGGTAGTAAGCATGCGTCGGCAAGTTACCCCCATGTTTATTTGTTCCCCTAACTCGTTGATTCCTGCCTGAATCCAATTCCCCTTTTTCCTACTGGTGTTGAAGCAGAGAGCAATGGCAGAGTTGCATTAACAGCATCAAGGCTTATTTGATAAGGGTAGCAACCGCCACACCAGCAAGTTATCCCTAGTTACCCCCATGCACTCTTATTTCCATCCTCTAGCTTTTATGGATCCACAGTGCTTATCTCGTGCCCCTTTGAACTCCTTCTCTGTTTTTGTCTTCACAACCTCTTCCCGAAGGGCATCCCAGGCATTCACCACCTTCTCCGTGAAGAAATATTTCCTGACATTGGTTCTGAGTTGTTCTCCCTGGAGTTTCATTTCATGAGCCCTAACTCTATTGATTTATTTCCAAAGGAAAAGGTTTGACGTTTGTACATTATTAAAACCTTTCAGGTATCTGAAGGTATGTATCATATTCCCCTGCACCTTCTCTCTTCTAGGGTATACCTATTCAGATCCTTCAGCTTCCCTTCATAAGTCTTCAAATGCTGATCCCTCACCATTTTATTGCTAGTCTTGGCCGCATCTATCCTGTCTTCATATTTTTTGACATACAGGCACCAGTATTTAATTCAGTACTCTAGGTAAGGCCTCACCAAGTACCTGTACAAGGGAAGTATCTAGCTAACCAATTAGCTAGATACTTCACTTAGATGCAGCTTCAGCACTGCTAACTACATTGATGGCGGGAGTGGAAGGGAAATAGATCGATGTGGGGGTGGAAGGGAAATTGAACAAAAAGTCACTTACAAGGGACAAGAGAAACAGATAAGTATGGGGGAGAAAAAAAAGTGAAAGCTTGCTGGGCAGACTGGATGGACCGTTTGGTCTTCTTCTGCCATCATTTCTATATTTCTATATGTTTCTATATATTTCTATGTTTCTTTTTTCTTACTGGTTATTCCTCTCTCTCTGTAGCCCAGCATTCTTCTGGCTTTAGCTATTGCCTTGTCATATTGCTTCACCACTTTCCAGATCACACCAAGGTCCCTCTCCCAGTCTCTGTGAACTAGTCTCAGCACCCATCACATAAAGCTCTTTTGGACTGCCGCATCCCAAATGCATGACTCTGCACTTCTTGGCATTAAATCCCAATTGCCAAATCTTTGACCATTCTTCAAGCTTTCTTAAATCACTTTTCATTCTCTCTACTCCTTCAGGCATGTTCACTCTGCTGCAGATCTTAGTATCATCTGCAAATAGACAAACTTTACCTTCTATCCTTCTGCTAGGTCGCTCACAAAGATGCTGAACATAACTGGTCCGAAAACCCATAGCATTCTTTCTTCAGAGTAGGTTCCATTTACCATTACACGCTGTCTCCTGTCAGTCAACCAGTTTGCTATCCACGCTACTACCATGGCATATATTCCCAGGCTTCTCATTTTGTTACCTCATCTTCAGATTTTGCGGTGTTGGAAGCTATGATCAAGCCTTTTTATCCAATGGCTATGCTGCACATGAAAGCTGTTAAAACACCTTGTGCAGTGAGAGAAATGTGTTACTTTGGCCAGCTTTGATGGCAATGAGGTGGTTTCATAGTTGCTGTGGGCTGGAGAGTAGTACATCTCTTTTTTCCTCACAGTATGAAATACTGGATTTGCCCCGGGCATAGAATACGGTATTCCAAATTTGGGGAGACAGGGGATTGCAGAATTTAGGTAATCTTTTTGAGAAAGGAGAGTACCATATACACATTCATGCTAAATATAATATCCTGCATGTACAACTTTTTGCATTTCTAGAAATAAATCACTATTTAAAATCCTTAAACTCAGATGGGGATAGACAACAACAGGAAAGAAAGTTAGCAGTGTGAATATAAATGGTAGGGGAAGGGAAAACCTCAACATCGCAATGACATTTACTATGTAAGCAAAAATTATCAGAAGCAGTTTTGGAAGATTTGTGAAATTACTGGCAAACAGAAATAGATAAGGAAATGACAATAATGGATACAAAATGATTTAAAAGATTTTGCATAAATTAGCCATAAATACCATTTTTAAAGGAATTACATTTAAGATCCTCCATCATTGTTATATTGGTAATGTCAAAAGATATTATATGGTGCTGGATAATTCAGGAAACAATATCAAGTGCAAGATTCAGTAAAGAAATATTATGCGTAATTTCCTTCTCTGTAATAAGATTGCAACATTTTGGGAGAAAGCCGTGTTTGTCTGATGTAGAAAAGAGGACAAGAGGCGGGAGGCATTTTACAGAGTAACTATTTATTGAGGCACGATCTTTCAAGGATAGAGCGCACTTCGTCAGAGCATGATGAAATGGACTCTGACTTCGAAAGCGCATGCCTCAATAAATTTGTTAGTCTATAAGATGCCACCAGCCTCTTGTCGTTTTGGGAGACAGTGACCAGAAAAATTCAAAAGCGTACAGGTGGGCGCATACCATTCTGAAGCGAGATATTATAATTAAGTCATCTGTCAAATATGCAAAGGGTGACAAAAGGACAGAAACATGTTGTTATTCTGGCCTTACAAATTTCATACAAATATGTGTTATTAAAGTGGATAAAAAAACATTACTACTATGAGTATTTTGAAGGAAAAATGACAGAATTAATGCAGCTTGAGAGATGAATGTAATGCTAACAAATCAAAAAGTAGGAGAAATGATTTAACAATGTTGAAATGTTTCTCTGAGTTATTAAAGGAATAAAAGCAGGAAAACTTAATGTACATAGGTTATTTGGTGGATTCGTGACAAAGGGGGATGACTGCAAGATTTACTGTGGGGGTTTTGAGGAATAAAAACGATTCTGTGTGTTTATGTATATGGGAGCAGGGTTGGGAGGTGTGAAGGTGGAGGGGGGTTATAGGGTTATGCAAAAAAAACTGTAAAAGCTCATGGGTGAATGAGTCTTTTTGCTGTCAGATGTGAGGAAAATATCAAATGTTATGGACCTATGGCAATGTATACTATAGAATGCTTTCAAATGTATTTCCATATGGGCTGTGGAAAAAAATAAAATATAAATTAAAAAACAGCAAAGCGTGGTTTATAATAGCCAAATGAGCACTGAAGTATTTGGGTTTGACATTGACCTGGAGAAAGATGGAGGGAGAGAGAGAAAGAGAGCATGGTATCTTTCTGAACCAGTACTCAGGAATCCTTTCAACTTGGCCTGGCAAAAAACAACTTTCACATCTCTATGACTTTTGAGCCATAACGAGAGCTCATGGCAGCAACCCTCCAAGTCACCAGAACAGAAAACCGGGAAAGGATGCGGACCTTTCTCAATCCTTTGTCTTGCAGAATTGCAGTGGTCAGATCGGTACTGGAGAAAATGCAAGTCTTTAAAGGCTGTGATACCTTTTAGAAGACCGATGAAAATGATTTTGTAATATACAAGTATTGAGACTAAATATGTCCTTGCTTTTTGTCCTGAAAAATGCCTTGCCACAGTGGAAAAGAAAACTGGCACAAATTTCATAATTGAGACCAAAGAACGTTAGACTATCGATATAGTTTATTTTTTTGATTTTCAAAGTGGGTACAGAGATCAGAGAATGCAGAATGTCAGCCAAAGCAAGCTCTCCAGCTGCACTGCATTTCATCACATATCAATTTTTACTGAACAGAAAACCATACAAATTCAATCAATTCTTCATCTGGTAATATTTAACTTTTTTCAAGCTGTTTGATATTATTGTTTTAAAGATTATTTAACAAGATGTGTGATAGTGGTGAATACACAAAAACATCCATCCCTGGCAAAGCTGAGAGAAGCTTATTTTCAGTAGACTCAGTAATAAATGTACTGGCGTCTATGTCAATTGACTGTCTTGATGAGGACCATATTTTGTACAGGTTACCAAAGGCTAGTGTACTACAGAAATAGTCCTTGTTTGTACTCCTAACCATACAATAAAATTTGATCCCAATGCACTTTTTTTCACAGTGGGGATGACATTAATAGTTGATATAAGATAATTACTTTCAGTGAGTTGAACTTTCAAAAGGATTTATGCATATAAAACCAGGTTTTTACATGTGTACATGGGCTTTTGAAAATTGCCTGGGAGGTTTATGCACATAAAACTATGCACATAACTCACTCAAGCATGTTATGTGCACAAAAAAACAGGCAATCTGGGTGGGGGGAGGAAGAGATGTGTTGGGGAAGTCATTTACATGTATAATGTCAATTTCCAAAAATGCATACATGCATGCATGCCCTAATTTCAATACAATAAAGCAAGAATCCACAAAAATCAGGAAATCACTGATACAACTATAAATACAAATCCTGTATGTATAGGTAGTGGGAGAGACTTGAAATAAAGGCTCAATGTGACCTCATATAGCGTGCCCGAAGGGCTGCAGGCTTAAACAAGCTTTCAGCAGCAAGAGCCTTTTTAAATCATTGGTCACAGAGAGTCATTTCTGGAACGCTTCCCAGTGCGAAGCTGAATAAAGTATACCCTTATCTTACGAGCCCTCCAGTCCAGATTTTACAGGTTGCCCTAATTTCAAAGCAGACTTACGTGGATAAATTCTGCTTTGAAAATTAGGGGCAAAAGTGTACAAGTATTTTTTACTCGCATACTTTACCCTTATTTGCACATTTATAAAATTATTCTCAGTGTTTTTAGGTCAACAGATTACATGGCACTAGAACTTTTAGTACATTAATAATGGTGCCAAATGAATAGTTCCTATCAAGACTACATTTTCTGTCCAATAAGATAAAATGTGACATATATCTTACAAGAACAGTGCTCTTCTACTTAGCAACTAAGTATACCCAACAAGCTGTCAGGATTTTATTAAATGTAAAAGTGCTACTTGTTAAAATAAATACAGAAAAGAGATACAATTTATATTGTAAGCTTAACCTAAAATGGCCAAGCCAAGATAATTAAACATTGTGGCTAACACTTTGCTGCCTGCTCATCCCTAGAGAAAGGGGAAAGCAATAATAAATAGAGCACATCTTTTATTGAAAAAATGTTTGGGGAAAGTAAGAAATAAAGTATAATAGGAGAAACAATAAAGAATACTTTGTCACAAGACAAAACAAGAAAGCAACCGAGCCAAGAGGCAGGACTGCTGAGAATTTTACAAATGTAGTTAGTACTTCTGCTGTTATATAACAATCTGCCATGGGACAGTGAATATCCTCTCCAAGTTGAAGTCTTTTGAATATGCATTATTCTTTCAGTTTGGATAAAGATAATTAGACTGATATATTGCAGAGAAAGTAAAATATGGTTTTTAGACAGTATCATAAATTACATGTGTGAATGTTTGCAGATAAGGCAAGACACTATGTGGTCTGTGCACAAAACAAATTTTAGCATGGACTTGCAACAAATGAAATATGCATGTTAAAAACCACTAAACAAGTGATGCATAAAGATGTAGCATGCTTGTGGTAAAAAAAAATGTCCCCATAATGTGCTCATGCTATTCTATGCACAGAAACCTAAATATGCATTGACTAAATAGCTTGAGCATGTTATTTACTCAGGGCACACTAAATAGCATTAATGCACTCTACTGAGCATGCCCAGTTCTCTTCTGCTCTTGACTTCTGCTGACTTCCAAGGGGGGTAAACAAGTAAGCTTGATACATGAAGGCTGCTTATGACTACAAGGGGAAGTAATGGGAGAGTTCCAGTCGAGGGAAATATTCATACCACTGAATGTTTAGAGCCATCTGTCTTCACTGTGCAAGGACATGGCTGGGAACAAGCCAGGAGGCGGCTCAGGAAGGAATCTGGCTCGCGTGCCTGAGAAAGACAGCGGCCTCTGACCAGTCCGACCTCTACAATTTCTTGTACTCTTCATACCCTGTACAGTAGGCACTGCAATGGCTGCACCGCAGAGGCTTTTACTGCCTTAAAGTTCACCGTCATAAGCAACTGCACTCAAAGCATAACATTTTGTCAGCTCAAAAAGGCTTTTGAGATTCAAACCGCTCTTCAGCCTTCAGCCTCTGAATGCCTACAGTGATTTTTGGACACAATAACAATGTCAATAATAGAAAAGACTTTCATCCTTCAGTAAACAATTTACTTATTTATTTCAATTATTTGGTTTTGCCTGTATCAGCAATGTTATTCTAGGTGCAATTGCTTGGAAATACCTTTGACTTATGACAAGACAAGCAGAATTATTTCTGAAATGTCTCGTCTGCATTTCCTTCTTTCCAGCTTTCTCCCCCATGTTTCCATGACTTCTCTGTCTTTCTTGTACCCTCTCTGTCCACATTAGAGAGCTTCCGGAAGGACTGGGGGATCCCATTGACCAGTCACTTGCCCCTGGCTAAGGCCCCCAAACGTGGGAGGCCCCCTCTTGTGTCTCGACAGAAGGTGGGGGCTGGGTCTTCCACGAACGCTGCTATTCAGGATGAAGTCTCTGACCGTCCAGGCTATCCTCAGTGATGACAGCAGGGGCTCAGGGTCCGGGGAGCCATGCCAATACCTTGCAGCATGTATCTGAAACCTCTCTGCCTTCTATATCGTGAGGTGTGGAGCAGCACTTGAAGAGTCTCTGTGATGTTTCATTTGTGGTATGAATATATGTACGTGTATAAAAATTCCCTCAAAAAAATGTGTTTTGACACAAAGAAGTGCGGTCAAATATATTCAGCCCACAGGGTCTATGGGTATAATCATACACTATAAAAGGGGGAGTCAAACTGCTATTCAAATTAAAAAAAAAATGTAGATAAATAACCACATTTATTTATATATTATAGACATTTAAGAAAAAGTGTACAAAAAAATATATCGGAGCATAATTACCAAAAACCATGAAAGCGTTCCTCTAAATTTTACAATAAATTAATCCTGGGTATTGTACCTTTCCGACATATTTTTCTTAGAGGATTATTTAAATTGAACAAGAAAGCTTTTTTTAAAGATTTCTGAGTGAGCTCATAAATGCTCTCTGTTACATTGATATAATTACCAACAAAAAGGAATCAATATAATAATCAGCACACACTCATTTTTATATATGTACCTATATTCAACTATTTAGCACATTAAAACTCAAGCAACTTCACAAATTCCCACCCAAGTGAAAAATAGTCCATGAAATCCAGCACACACACATTTTTTAAATAAAAGTTGTACAGTGCTAACTCCAGTACATGGCCTGTATTTTTCAGGTCCCCTTCCAGAGCATGCTTGTTTAACACGATTATTCTATTTTTGTTCCCCTTGATGGGGAAAACGCTCAGATTAGTACACTAACACCAGTCAAAGGCAGTATTTATTTAAACAGCATTCAGTTAGCAAGTACTCAGAAAATAGAGAGCATAGCATGTTATTTTCCAACCGCAAGCTAAATCCTTATTTGCATAAGACATGCCTTCATTTGCACACGTGCGTTTTCACATTTTGGAACATTCACGCTAACAGCTCCTAGGACCATTTTAATATTAAGTTCTTCCTGCGTAGCATGCTAACGTTAGAATGTACAAGTAGGCCTTAACATGCAAGCTATACTTTATTACCCAGGCCCCCTGTCTTTATTTATTTAGATTTTGCTCATGCCTTTTCATTGGCAGCTCAGTGGGAGCCACATTCAGGTGCAGTAGCTATTTTCCTATCCCCAATCTCAGGGCCTCATGTAGTAAAGCTTTTCTTCCATTCAGTATGTAACCATTAGTAAGGTTACTGAATGGGGGGAAGTTACCAGTCAAATGCAGCCCCTCCGTTTGAGGGTGCTGGAAAGGCAGTCTCCCTGGAAAGATTTTTAAGCCGCCCTCGCCAGAGAGTGCAGGGACCGTCCTTTATGGTTTGGTAGCAGATAGGAGGTAGTGAGGAGCTTTTCTTGTGTTGATCAGAGTCAAGAGGGTTTCCTTTCCCGGGCCACTCGCTGGCTGGTAGGGATTTTCCCTCTGGGTTGTAATTTACAATTTTACTGGTGGGAGCCTTGCGAGAGCTTGTGCACCACCTGGGCTCAGGGCAGGAAGAACCCTGTGTCTGGGGCTGCTCACTTAGGGAAGGGCCTGCCCTCCATACCCTCGATGAGGATGGAGGGGGTAGTGACCCGCTGCAAGGAGGAACTCGGCTGTTTTTGAAGGGGGAAAAAAGACTTACGTTTTGAAACCCAGGAGGAAGGTTTTGGCTGCCCCTTGCTTCCTGCCTGTTTCCAAGGGATCTCTCCCACCTGGGATCCAGAGAAAGTACTGAGGGAACTAGGGAAGTAACAGAAGACCATCTAATCGTGAGAGTTGGAAGGTGTTTTCCACTCAGCTAAAAGAGGCCCTGTCCACTTAAGCAAGCCCTGGAGGCATGAGACTTCCTGGCCCTAGTTCAGAGAGTCGCGCATAGATAGATGGGAAAGACTGTAAGAAACAGAGAGACACATTGTGGTACAGAGGAGTCTGTTTAACTGCCATTCTACATTTTGATTGCCCAATAGTAAAGATAATCGTTTGCACACTAACCAAATGACTTTGCGTGTTGATTGGGCTTAAAACTGCACACACACATGCAAGAAAAGGATACCACTCCCCAGGGTAGGGAGAAAGAGCACCCAAGTCACCCCTAGAACTCAAAGCCCTGGAAGAAATATTCTCACTGCCCCCCCCTACACACACACACAGAAAAAGGATCAACACCCCTGGGGGAAAGAGACGGTGAAAGAGATAGCCAGAGGTTCCAACCCCAAAGAGTAACAAACAAGTTTACGGCCCCATTGGAGTGCAGCTCACCTCCTGGGATGGGGTTACACGTGCCTAGCGGAAAAACACTTAGTAAATCAGGTTCTAAGTTTGTACCTCAGGCAATGGAAGGTAACTTGACTTGCCAAGATCACAAGAAACCGTGGCTTCATTGCTTCTAAATTCATTGCTCTAACCACTAGGCTACTCATCCACTCTATAGTAAGTGATATCAACATCTATACCATACTACTACATTTTTCATTGTAAAAATAAAGTATTCATTATTCATTTTATCTCCTAGCCCAAAAAAATGTAAACTGTTTCGGGTCGATTTTACAATGCCGGCGCGCGGATATCCCGGCAGATCCGTGCGTGGCCGGCGCGCGGCATGTTATAAAATCAGTGCATCCGTGTGCACACGCCAGGAACCACACCCACCCTTTTGTATATAACTGAGGTAACTTTCAAAGAGTTACACAGGGTTTGCGTGTGTAAAATTAGCATATATGCACTTACAGTATGTAGCACGTATGCGCATAAAAGTTATTTATGAACCCGAAGAGTATGCGCGCACTTGCAGTATCATGGGGTCCCAAAGTATTCACACAAGTTCCACGTTTGTAAGCGGCATATGTGCATATATTACAGAACTTTCCCCAACACTTTTACGCCCAATTAACTCAAGAATTTGAAATCAGAATTGTCTCTTATCTGCAGTTCTTGGGTGAAAGGTTTGTGTGAACTAGGGGGAATTCAATGGGAAGTGCTGGAGGGTCTAGGAGAGCTTCAAAGCATGCCCAAAAACTAGTTTCAGAAACAAAGAGCATGTATAGTTTAAAATAGACCTGCCTCCATGTTTAATACTGGGTTATTACATATGCATTGTTTTATTATTATGCACATAAAATAGAAGTTAGAGAAGTTATGCATGTTTCTGCATTACAAATATATCTTTATATACTAAAATATAAGTACATGTTTTAGGGGCAGAAAGATGTAGTATTTTAGAAACTGTTTGGCTTCTGCTGGGTCGATCATGAAGACCCCACACACACACACACACAGAACCCTCCCCCCCCCCCCCCCAAAACCCCTTCCTTTCAATTTGAAATTCCCTGTGCCCCTGCCGGTCCCAGTCTCACCCCTTCCCTTTGCTTACATGTCTCATCAAAAAATGTATCCATTCCTGTATTTCTCAGCCTACCGCAACCTGGGCCTGTGGTTTCTGATGTTGACCCCATAATATAGAATATATTTGTATATATTGGAGATGCAGTCTATGCAAATACTTTGCATGCATATTCATTCTGCATATCCTGGGGAAAAAAAACTTGACTCGCTGGAGTATCCTCAGTGATTGCATTGAAAATCTCTACTTTAAAATATATAGTTGTGTTCAGATGAACTTTTTAAAGTTATTCCGTCACTTACATTTTTGGTCGATATAACATAGTAGAACTTTCATATGTTCTTTACTATATTCATAATCTTTAAAATCCCCCGGCAAAAATGTTACCACCTAGCACACTGCAAATAATAGAGCTGAAAGTCCTTGCTTGTCTTACACTAAAATAAAAATACAAATGTATCATGACGTGTGGATTTAAAGGCGAGCTCTGCCAACTGTAACGTGGGAAACGTTCCACCGGAGCTGGTAATAGTCAAATCTTCCTGTTAAGCAAAAGCACCATGTAGAAAGGAAACCCAAACCTCCACATATTTATGGGATGTAGCGGATGAAAAGTAGAACTTGAACTGGAAGGTCAGGGATTACAGCACAGTGTAAAACCACAGCCACCCTGCCAAATTCCTCCATAAAAAGGAAGCTTTCCAAAAACTCATCTACTCATAGATCATTCTCTTCACCCTAATCTGGTTTTTTTTTTTCTGAACAGGTCACATTGCCAATTCTAGTAAAGATGTAAATTCTTATTTTATTTAAAGTTATACATTTGTACGGTATTTATGACCATTGTTGCCGCTGTTCCACATCCTGGGCAGCATGCCTGGGTGATTCAGGAACCCTTGTGGATCTGAGGGCAAGGTCCTCACATTATTTATCCCTTAACACTACTTTATAGTTGGTAGGGGTCAAAGCAGTAGTAGCAGCCGTTTTCCTTTCCCGGGTCTGAGTTTGAACTGGAGAATGACAACGTATTTACTATTTCCTCCGTTGTGAATTTGGTTAAGTGAAATGTTTGCAAATCAAATTCTTTCTGTGTACACTGTGTATCCAGAGCAGATTATACAGTGCCTATACTGCTTTAATATATCGCTGGTCACACAGAAATCCTATGAGAAACCCAAGTATCAGCAAAGTGCTCATTTCTACCTGAGTTGTTGGATCAGGGCACAAAAACTTTGCAAACAGTAATGTTCAGGCTACAAAAATAGAAATTCAGAATTAGCCAAGAATGTAATAAACGAGAAACCAAGATGATCAGACACTTCACAACAAACAAAAAAGGCCATTAAGGACCACATAGGCTTTCTAACCCACTACCAGACATAACTCTGCTGCCTTTCTCACTCCCCTGCCCTACTCGCTTCCCCTTCCCCTCACCACTGTAATGTAATCTACAAGTTACCTGAGTGCTCAAATATCATCCTCTACCCTTACTTCCTCATTTTGTTTTGACCTGAGGAAAGGGATTTAATCCCCCCAAAACTAGTCAAGAAATGGATTGTTAGTCCAATTGGATTCTTCATCTTTATGTTGTGTAAGCAATTAAAAAGAAATTTTCATTCTATAATCAAACAGGGCCAGAAAGACATTTCAGCTTATGCACAATGCTGGTGCAAGGGCATAGGAGATACCCAGGTGAAATTTCAGCTGTCGCTCGCCCCCCACACATACACTCAACCAGCCCCAGAAGTCTCCCCCTTCTTCACAGGAGCACTAGGAGTGTAGAGACAGTGGCTGGGAGCATTCTCGCCAATTTCTGCCATCACAGATGAGGTCCTGAGACAGCATCCAGTAGTTTGACCACTGCCGTGAACCCGGAAGTGAAACTGAGTCATGACGCCACTGAAAGCTGCAACCACTGGAAAGAGCCAGCAGAGGGAAAGAGTTAGCGGGAGTAAGTAGGGAGCGCACTGGCCAGTTGCCTCCACTAAGGCGAGGCTCTGGCCCCCATCAGTGCTAGCCTAGTCCTGTCCTGCCAAAACTGCCGAGTCAACTGCCGAGTCAGCTGCCGAGTCAACCTAGTGCTTCCACGAAGGTCAACCCCCTGTTTTGAGTGGTAAAATATATTAATTAGTTCAGTGTAATTTCTTCTCCCTTCATTAATCCTTAAGACGTAAATATGGAAGAAAGAAAGAAATCTAAATGCAAGTGTCCAAAAAAAAAAAAATTGCACTCTTTCTCTTATTTTCTTCCTGAAACTTTGGTGAAGACGTCACTGAAAATTTTCAAAAATCAAGCTTTTGTCACAACAAACTGACATATAAGGCTAAAAATACTTAATAACCTGTACACAATCCACAAACGGGTCAAAAATGAACTCTTGTAGTTTAGAAGCTCATGTTTTGCCCAGAAAACATTTTCATTTTCTTTGGGACCCCTTGTGCCTCGTGATTATCTTGTTAGAAATGCCCACTCAGAGTGCAGGAGTAACCTGAGAACCAGGGAAGCCAGGGCTCATATCCCATCGCTGCTCCTTGTGACCTTGGGCAAGTCACGTCACCCTCCATTTATTCAGGCATAAATTTAGGGCCTGATTTGTTAAGGCTTTACTCCCATTCTATGGGGCAGATTTTCAAAGGCTACGTGCGTAACCTGAAAAAATCTGCCCCTGCGCGCGCCGAGCCTATTTTTCATAGGCTCAGCGGCGTGCGCAAGCCCCGGGACGTGTGTATGTCCCGGGGCTTCAAGAAAGGGGTGGGAAGGGGGAGGGTCCGGGGGCGTGGCGGCGGTTCGGGGGCAGGGCAGAATCCTCCGGCACAGCAGCCTGTGCTGGAGGATGGCGAGCCAGCAGGCATAACTTTTGAAATAAAGGTAGGGGGACGATTTAGTTAGGGCTGGGGAGTGGGTTAGAAAGGGGAAGGAAGGTGGGGGGGGGCTGAAAAAAAGTTCTCTCCGAGGCCGCTCCGAATTCGGAGCGGCCTCGGAGGCATCGGGGAAAGCCATCGGGGCTCTCCTTGGGCTCGGCGTGCACAAGGTGCACATGTGTGCACCTTGCGCACGCGCCGAGCCTGGATTTTATAACATGCGCATGGCTGCGCGCGCATGTTATAAAATCGGGCGTAGATTTGTTCGCGCGAACAAATCTACGCCCGCGCATAAGTTTTAAAATCTGCCCCAAAGTGTATAGGAAAAATGCATAGTAAATGAGGTCCTTAGGATTGTAAACCCTCTGGGGAGAGGGAAATACCTACCTTGAGATACCAATGAAAAAAGGCATGAACTAAATAAAAAAAAAAAGTAACAATAGTAAGCTGTTCTCTTTATCAAAATCTCACGTTTCCTTTCTGTTCCCAGGAATTAGCTCTCATTTGAATACAGTTTGTCAACATTATCCACTCTATCTGAGACCTCATCAGAAGGAATAATATCCACACTGGCCACACTAGGACTTTTAATGAAAAACTTATCTTTCCTAGTTATACAAAAAGCCTCAGATTTATCAGGATTAATCTTAACCTTCTGATTCTTTAGCCCACGGGTTATGTCATCTAAGCATGAGTTCAAATTATCGAATTCCTCCTTGGAATGATGCTGGATGTAGGCAATAATCCAAATAACATCTGTAGAAAAGAAAGGATTAAAGCCTTTCCTTTGTATCAATGTATCTAGCAGGGATAGATACGGATTAAATAGCAAGGAGGCTAAATAGCTCTTTGTGGTACCCCGGATTTCCAAAATTTAGGATCTGACAATTTATTGCCCCAATAAATTCTCATCTGAAAGATGAGAATTGCACCATGATAGGACTCTGTCCTTGATTCCTAATTCCATCAAGCGTATTAAAAGTAGCTGATAGTCCACAGCGTCAAAAGCTGCCGACGAATCAATTGACATGACAAGGGCATCAAAGACTCTGTCTGCCCTGCTCTTAAGCTAAGTATGAAAAGAATTCAGGACTGTTTCCGTACTATGACCTGTACAGAATCCTGACTGCCCGGCATGGAGAGCATTTGTTTAATGAGGAACTGATTCAACTGATTAAAGGAAACTTTTTAAATAATTCTTCCATGAAAATGGCAAGTTTGAAACTGGCCTATAATGTGAAAGAATTTCTTGGTTAAATGATTCTTTTTTTTTCAATATTGGAAGCGCTCTCCCTTTCTTTAATGTGCAAAGAAACCTTCCCAGCTCTAGGCGGTTATTAACAATGATTAGTAGACAACTCTCCAATCCCAATGCTGCATGTCTAACCAGTTTAGTAGGCAGAGAATCCAGAGCTCAGGTACATCCATTCATTACTGATAGTTTTTTGTAGCCTGAGTAAAGAAACAAGTTTGTAAGATTTAAAGGTTTGGGCAAAGTAGATGCAGTGCAATCAGGGTTCAATCCAGCATCAAAATTATAATCCGTAGATAACATTTGGGGGTGCGAGAAAATCCATCCCTTATCTTAGTAATCTTGTCTTCAAAAAAAGTGGAAATCACACAGCAAAAATGTTCATAACAATTTTGAACCTCATTTAGGGGAAGATTTTAAAAACATGGACGCGCGATTTTATAACATGAGCGTGCCGGCGCGCACATGTTATAAAATCCAGGGCGGCGCGCACAAGGGAGGGTGGACTAGTGCAATATCCGTGCGGCGACGCATCGCGGCCTTCCCCAGTTCCCTCCCCCGTTTCTCCTATTTTATGTTTTAATTGTAATCCTATGTTACAAGACTGGAGGGGGATCCCACATGGACACGTGGTATAGGGCATGCTGGGCATGCTCAGTGTGCCTGGTCAAAGTTCTAGAAAGTTTGTCATCAGTTTTCCGCATCAGGGCTCCATCTGATGATGTCACCCATGTGTGAGGACTCACATCCCATTTTTCCTCGGAGAAAGATATTAATCAAACAATTCAACCACTGTGGTTTAAAAAAAAGTGCTTCCCTTCATAAAGCAACCTATAATGACCTTTTCCTTGAAATATCTCAATTGTGGAAGATTTAGTCAACATTAAAATAAATTGTTCAACCAACAAAGATAAAGAAAATTTCTAGAAAAAAAAAATCCTTGTACCGGGCAATTACATATTTATTTCAGACATTGTCACTCCTGTGGTCACTCCTGTGGTAGGGTGTGGCCCTTCAGCAAGCTCCTTTGCCAGGGGCAGGATGGGTGATATCACAGGGTGCGTGTAAGTAAAAGCACTTTGGTAATCTAAAGTGCTACAGAGCAAGGAAAAACTGCACTGCCCCCCTCGCTACTCCCCCCTCCTCTCTGTTCAATCCCCTATCAATTCTATTTTATCACTCTCCCAGTACTTTATCCAATCTGATCTTACTTTCAAATATCTACTGTGTAAATATGTTACAGTATATGTATTGTATATTTTAGATTTTCTATATTATCCACCACTCTTCTTACCCTCTATTTACGTTACACTACTTAATTTTAATCATTCTCCTAAGTCTCATGTAGCTTGTTATTTGCTTCAGTTATGCGTTCCATGTAAAGGATGTGCCCTCTTTCAGTGGCCTTCTATATGTTATCTGTAAACCGGTACCATGTGTAAATGGCAATCGGTATATAAAAATGCTAAAACAAGTAAATAAAGTGGGAGAAGAAACTCAGACAGGCTAATTTCTACTTTTAGGAGGTGGACATCTTTGCATAGTAGTTGGATATAAATCCCTCTATTTATGTGAACACACAAGGGTCACTGACAATGCTGAGAAGTGGCAGCTTCATGGCCTACAATCTGTAGACATTTTTGTGTAACACTAGTTATATTGTATGAAACTTTATCTGAATATCTTTTTCAAAGCTTGGGGAAAAAATTCCCCGTTTTAAATATTTTCCCCATTTGGACACCTCCCAAACTTTGCAGATGAGCTCTATGTGACAGGTGCCAATTTTGCTATCACAAGTACTTTTTGGACATTTGCTGAAATACCTTCTATAATTTAAATACCTGGCCAAATCTATGTTACCTTATCATTGCCTATATTTTTGCATTTTCTAATGACTACAGTACTTATCACATAAGGCACATGTCATGCAAATAAGTATTCAACTGTCAATTTGACATATTTAATGCAATAATCTATGATGAGACAACTTTTGTTAAAGCCTAAAAGAAAAAGGCAGGATTATGGAGGCAATTTAAAAAAGGCATTTTTGGAGGGTAAAAGGGTGTTTATCAGCAGAAAAAGGCCCTTTAAAAATAATTTTCAACCCTCAGAGGGGAAAAGTATATGTATTGCCAACAGGGTGCATATATTTCACTACAAGGAAAAGAGGCAGAGCTGGGATAGGCCCAAAAAAGTAAGTACAAGGATTTCCTTTTTATATCACTGTGCTTACTTGTCATTGATTTAACACACAATTTATTTATTTAGTTAAAAAAGATATACTGCAAATCAGAATTTCTATGCAGTTTACAAATAAAAGTTCATAAAATCACTAAAATCAAGAAAGTAGCTAAAATCACAGATAATAATCAGACATAAGATGAAACAAATAAAAAAATAAAATAAACACCAAAGGAAAAAAAAACACCAGTTGCCGGCATAAAGTACTAATTAAATTCCACTTCTATTTCAAACTTTACACTTGCAATGTGGGTTAAATTTTCTATACTGCATATGCCTGCTGAAAGAGTTTTCCTTTGAAAATTGGTTTGCAGGCCTGTAGGTACCAAGCTGCAAGTTGCTGCCATCTATGGGGGCTGCTTTCTATGAGGATAACCTTGAAACAGCTGCATGGGTGCACATGTGCGCGCGTATAGTGGCTCATGCCGAAGGACATGGTCATTTTATTACATAAAATGTACAGTTCTCCAAGCGTTGCTGTTCACCAAAATTGACTACTGCAGTGCCCTCCTCCTAGGCCTACCCAAATCTACCACCAAACCACTGCAGATGATACAGAACACTGCAGCGAGATTGCTGACCAACACCATCCGTGGAGAACACATCTCACCCATCCTCAGAAACCTACATTGGTTACCAGTGAATTTCAGAATCCTATACAAATCAATCACCCTGATACACAAATCCATCCACCATCAACTTCAACTTGACCTTGAAATCCCCTTCAAACTACATTCCTCCAACAGACCAACTAGAGAAATTCACAAAGGAACTCTGCAATCTCCCCCAACTAAAGCCACACGTCTCACCGCGACCAAAGACCGAGCGTTCTCGATAGCAGGCCCATCTATCTGGAATAACATCCCCTCAGACCTCAGATTGGAACCCTGCCTTCTAACATTCAGGAAAAAAACTCAAGACATGGCTCTTCCACCAAGCCTTCTCTGACCCCCCAGACACACAATAACTTGGCCTTATCATATACCTGAACGACGGACTGGCACTTTTTGAGCACATTTGAGCACATTAAGCACATTATGCTTTAACCTGTTTTTCTCTTTGTTTTATATTTATATTAATACCTGCGTTAACCTCTTTCCAGCTGTTTAAGCTTCCAAGTTCTTACTCCTTGTTGAATGTAACTTTGCCCTTCCACTTCTATTGTTTAATTTACTGTAGTTGCCGATTCAGTTTTTGACCCTTGTTCGATGTAAACCGATCCAATATGGTTATTACTATGAAGGTTGGTATAGAAAAGTGTTAAATAAATAAAATAAATAAATGCCTACATGCGCACATGGTATAAAATGGGCTGTACGTGTGTACATGTGTGCACAATTTTATATGGATGTACGTATCTGCGTGCAAATGCCGCCTCTACCTCGTAAGTGGGGGCGTTTTAGTAGACAAGTGTGCTGATGCAATTACCAGTTTCCCCAGTTAGTTCCCAGTTCACCCAGGTAAAGGATAGGACTTCCCTAACCCCCCAGTTAATTAGCCTCCCTTTTACCCTGTTACCCCCGACCCTACAAACCCCGCTGACTAGCCTAGTTTTTTTTGCTTTAGGACTTACACGCCATCCATAGCAGAAGTAAAATTATGCAGTAGGGTACTCAGCGTACACTTGTGCGTATACATTTTTATGAGCTGGTTTTATTCTTAAATCCAGAAATACCCACCCCCCACACACGGCCCACCCCTTTTTTGTGAAAACATTTGTGTGCTCATAGCGAGAGATGCGCCCATATGCAGGTGCCTTTTAAAATCCGTGTGATGTGCCAGCCCGAATTCTATGAATATCTCCCAACTTTGGCATGCGTAGGGCTTTTAAAATTTGCAGAAGTATAAAAACTGTGGGTACTTTTTATCCATAGAGGACACCGATTTTCAAAGGCAAAATGTCCCCTTTGAAAATTGACCCAAGAAAAGTATGGGAAGAGACCTGCGCCTGGTGTTTCCAGGGAACATACCCAAGTACTTTTGACAGTTGTAACTCCTCCTCAGCTCTACCCCTGGGAACGCTCCTACTCTCCGCATGGTGCTGTGTATGCAACTTTGCATAAAACACTGTTTTATGCAAGAGAATGGTTTTGAAAATTGACTTATGAAAACATAATTATTACTGAAGAAAAAAATTAAGCGCTTGCCTAAAACCAGTACATTGGCCATAGATATGTTAGCATCCATTTGATATTAGCTTCTATTTGGTACCCATGAAGATACAGATATACAATGTTGGTTTTGTGATGGATACAAATGTATGTACTTTGCTAGTTTTCTTGTTCCCCCAATACTCCATGAAAGGGTTAAACTAACTGAGCATTCTGACATAATAAAGTATGTCTTGCTAACTCATAAGACTCAAATGTCTAGCATTAACATGCCTCTTGATGTGTGGAGTCACATAAGGTTAGAAGTCAAACACCTTCATTGATGTGACAAATAACAATATTCCCAACACCGTGAGCCTTTGAGGTTCTCAATGCAGTGAATATACATGAATTTCTGAACCAGTTGTGTGATAACAAAGTGAGATTATTGTAAAATATTTCACCAAGAAAATGTTCTAAGTTCTTTACTCATAAGCTGAACAATAAAATGGTACAATCTCATAAAATTGTCACCTACCAAAAGAGAATTTTGGATTTGAATATGTTTTTAAATAGCAGAATGGAGAAAAACATCTTAAATTGTTTTTAAACCATAAACCAGAGGTGAGCAAATATATTGAGCCATGGCCCCCCAAGATGTGTACACACACACACACACACACACACACACGAAGGGTGTTCACCAGGCAGCCACACTGCCAACCAATGGCTCAAAGCCCCCATTTTGTTTCTCTTCAGGTTGCTGAAAGAAGTAAGCTCTCACACACACACACACACGGGAGAAAGAGGTAGACACAGAGAGAAACAGACACCTCATATCCATACAGATGCCCAGACTGACAGAGTGTGAAATAAATAGACAGATTCAGAGGTCCCATAGTCAGACACAATTCCCCCATAACCAGACATACAGAAACACAAAGATACCCCCACCTGCTGACACAGACACCTCTGTTGTGACCGTCGGTCTTCGACGGCTTCGCCCTGCCTACCTCTCTCTACTTGCGGCTCCTCCCGCTCACCTTGGACTACTGCTGCCGTGGCGTCTGTCTGCCATCCTCTCCGGCATCCCTGGACCGGCTTTGGTGCTGCCTCCCGCCATGCTCCTCCAAGGTACCATAGGGCGCGCACGCCGCCCTCATCTTTATTTCCTCATTGGCGCGAACCTCAGGGGCGTCCTCCTGAGATGATGTCACGCTGCCCGGATATTTAAGCCTACAGTATTTGCTAGCTCATCGAGTTAGCAATGGAAACCTTATGGATGAGATTCGCTCTCCGTACCGAAGCTGCTCTGCCACTCCAGCGCTGTCTGGAACTCTTACACCCTTCGGGGTTGCTAACGGGGTACCCACTCCTCGGGGGCCTTTCTGCTTCTTTCAGGTGCTATCAGGAAACTGGTACTTGCTCCTCGAGGGCCCTTGTTCCCTGAATCGCTGCCTGCATCTTCAAACCCTTCTACTTGGAAGACTTCACTAACAGTTTCCATCTGTGAGTACAACTACCATCTATTCAACAGTACTGCTTCCCTGGAACCAGGTACTCGCTCCGAGGGCCTGCCCTCTGTTCCAGTGCCAGACCTCTCGTCTAGTGGAATCTCTGCTACGTGAGTACAATACAACTGAGTCTCTCTGCTCTCAGGGATCAGGTACTCGCTCCTCGAGGGCCTGCTCTCCCTGTCTCGGAGCTTCACCTAATTGTACCTGGGACTCTGAATTGTGTACTCATAACTCTCAGTCTCTTTCCACTACAGCACAGCCTAGCAGAGGATTCGCTGTTTCAGTGTCCTGTGGGAGACCTGCCCAGCTGGGCTTCACATCTACTACTCACTACTGCCACCTCTGGTGGTTTCCACAACTATTTAATAAAAGATTCAAATCTGTGTTTGTGTGTCCAGAGTCTAGCCTGGCACTGTGGTCCCTCACGGGACTGCCCCACGTGGGCGTGGTCAGCTGCCACAGTGTCCAAGGATCCACCCAAACATCAATAACCATAACAACCTCACAGCAAGATAGTAACCCAACACCCAGAAAGGCACAGAGACATATCACATCTAGATAGAAGAACACAGATAGACAAATCACCCACAGACAGAAGACAGATACACCTCAGATAGACATAACACATTCAGACACAGAGAAAAAAATCCGGGGTCGACACACACAAGGCGCGCACACATGTGCACTTTGCACGCGCTGAGCCCAAGGGGAGCCCCGATGGCTTTCCCCGTTAACTCCAAGGCCGCTCCAAAATCGGAGCGGCCTTGGAGGGAACTTTTTTTTAGACCCCCCACCTTCTCCTATCTAACCCACCCCCCAGCCCTAACTAAATCCCCCCCCCCCCACCTTTGTTTCAAAAGTTACGCCTGCCGGCCAACTGCTGGCACACAAACCTCCAGCACGGCTGCTGTGCCGGAGGACTCAGGAACGCCCCTGGCCCCGCCCCTGGATGGCTGCCTCACCCCCGGACCACCGCCATGCCCCACCCCGCCCATTTTTGAAAGCCCCGGGACATACGCCGCCGAGCCTATGCAAAATAGGCTCGGCGCGCGCAGGTGTAGGTTTTCAGGGGTTACGCGCGTAACCCTTTGAAAATCTACCCCTTAGGGAACATAAGGCCATTGCAGAAAGACTAAGGGGCAGATTTTAAAAGCCCTGCTGAATTTATGCGCGCAGGGAACTTGCCCGCCGGTGCGCCTATGTTGCATAGTCCGCCGGCGCGCGTAAGTCCCGGGGCTTTGCTTGGGGGGGCGTGTAGAGGCAGTGCGGCATTCGGGGGCGTTCCGGGGGCGGGGACATGGTGCCAGCCCGGGGGCATTCCGGGGGTGTGGCCGAGGCCTCCGAATCAGCCCCCAGGCCGGGGAATGGCGCGCTGGCAGCGGGCAGGTGTAACTTTCTGAACAAAGGTAGGGGGGAATTTAGTTAGGGCTGGGGGGAGGGTTAGGTAGGGGAAGGTGGGGGGGGGGGGCCGGAAAAAAGGTTCCCTCTGAGGCCACTACGATTTCAAGGATGAAGATTTGGATAAACTGAACCAAATCTCGATTTTCCTAGAAGCCGTAATAGGCCAGATTGACAAACTGAAGAGTAGCAAATCACCTGGACTGGATGGTATATACCCCAGGGTTCTGATTTCTGCTCTGAAAGTAAAATGTATGTCAGTATGTGTGAATACTTACAATGTAAGAAAATGAATACTTTGTTTACCCATTTTTTACACATTAACGTTTATATTTTACATGTAAGAACATAAGAACATGCCATACTGGGTCAGACCAAGGGTCCATCAAGCCCAGCATCCTGTTTCCAACAGTGGCCAATCCAGGCCATAAGAACCTGGCAAGTACCCAAAAACTAAGTCTATTCCATGTAACCATTGCTAATGGCAGTGGCTATTCTCTAAGTGAACTTAATAGCAGGTAATGGACTTCTCCTCCAAGAACTTATCCAATCCTTTTTTAAACACAGCTACACTAACTGCACTAACCACATCCTCTGGCAACAAATTCCAGAGTTTAATTGTGCGTTGAAATTATTGTGATACTACGGGGTAGATTTTCAGACCTATGGGCGGGCGTACGTGTGTGTGTGCTACCCAGCACGCACACACGTATGCTTGATTTTATAACATGCCCGCGCAGGCGCAGGCATGTTATAAAATCGGGGGTTGGCGCAGACGCCCATGGGCTTCCCCCATTCCTTTCCCTCTTAACTAACTTTCTCACCCTTCCCCTAACCTTTCTCCCCCAGCCCTACTCTAACCCCCCCAATTTCTTATCTCACCTTTTGCGCCTGCCTGGAGGCAAGCACAGGTTGCGCGTGCCAGCAGCCTGCCGGCATGCGATTCTCCGACACAGCGGCAACTGGCCGGTGCCGGTGGACTCTGGCCCTGCCCCCGCCCCTCCCACGGACCGCCCCTTTAGTAAAGCCCCGGGACAGATGCATCCCGGGGCTTTATGTGTGTCTCCGGGCCTTTATAAAATAGGCCCGGTGCGCGTAGAGCTTTGAAAATCCGGCCCTGTGTGACTAAAACCCAGAATTTCACGTGGAGGCAGGTATTTTATAAAATATGTATGGATACTGTTTTGAAAATACTTACCAACGTGCATACTTGGAATTATCAGTTCGCAGATACCACCACCAGTTTGACCATTCCTTCCCCAGTTCACCTGGACCCTCTAGCACTTTACCCTGAACCTGCATCAGCTCACGCAGACCTCCCACCCAACAACTGCAGACGTCCAATTTCACTTGTGTGAGTCAATTAGCAGGTATAAAGGTGTACGAATAAGTGTAGAAATGCATTCATGTATATCTCTTATAAAAAAAAAAGCAACTCTCACGTGTACTTCTGAACCTCCCCCTGCACTGCCCCTAGAGCACCCCCTTTTATCTAAGGTAAAATGTATAAATGAAACCAAAATTACGCACCTGTATAAAACAGTGTGTATGTACATACATGTTACTTATGTATGTATAAGCTACTTTTTATGGGGGGAACCCCTCTGAAAATTCTTTTAGGTTTTCTGTATGGCATTTTTTACTCTTATTGCTCATTTAACTCTTTACCCAGTCATCGAAGAGTCCAGCTGTCTTCCTCACAGGCCTTTGTAATTTACAGATTGAAATAGGAATTGTGTGTGTAAACCTGGCATGCACATGTTGAAGGTACTTTAGGTACAGGAAGCTAGGAATATGCGTGTACACAGAAACGTATGTTTATAAAGAGGAAGCTTCCAGGATAAATGTTCGAAGTACGTGCACATTTATGCATTTTATAAATAAAGGACATGCATATGCTACCAAACATATCTGCATACTCTTTTACCTGCTAAATAAGTCATGGAGAGTAAATCTGACTTATCTTTTATCTGTAGTTTTTAGGTAAGGGTGTGGGTAAACTGGTGAAAGTCTGGGTTGGTTGGTGGAGTCTCTGTAAACTGGGGTTTGGAAGTAAGCAATATAAATATTTTCATAAGGAAGATACATATATACTGTGACGAGGTAGATCCCAGGATAACCCCAAGACAGTAAAACTGAAGATTTCTAACACTAGACAAGGGCAAACCGGCTTAATAACTCCAAAGGCTGCCAGCCCAAGTAAGCAGAGAGTGAGGACTTCAGTTCCATCAGTGAGAGTGATAGGAATATCCAACGGTGCTCTGGGGCGGAGTCTCGGAGTACAGGGTGGGCGGAGGCTCCTACCTCACACAGGTGAGACCGGTGACTTTACAGGGAGAGCCAAAATTTGGAGGAGGTGGAGGAAGAAAGAAGAAGGTCTTCCTATCTGAGACCCAGTCAACCGGGGATGCAAACTGGGATGGGTGAGGAGTCAATAGACAGAGGGTGGTAACAAAAAGTGCTTTCCACTGAAAATTGGTTGCTGGGGATTTGGGGAATTTTCTGCTCTAGACTCTGCAGCTGACTACAGAGCCCAAGTCACACTGCGTGGGGGAATATTGAGGGTGCTTTGGGGTTTTTTTACCTCTTGTCTACCTCGTAAACTGTTTACTTGGAACAGCTTGCTGCGGGAGGTCAGCTAGGGAGGCTATGAAAGTCTGGCTGGTAGAGGTCAGACCAAGGCCCGTCAAACAAGGATTGGGGGACATACTGGTTTGGTTGTTCTTTCTTTCTTTTGAACTGTACTCCTGTAAGTGGAGGCTGCAGAAGTTTGCAGCTTACAAGGAGCCAATAGTTGGAAGAGACAGAAGGCCACAGGGTAAGGCTCAGCCATTAGTGGAGTTGTGAGGAGTTTTTTTTTTGCCAAACTGAAACAAAGGCTGCAAGGAAGAGTCCCAGGTAAGGCTCCACCTTTGGTCTATTTCTGTGAACTGGTTGTTGCTAATGAGGCCAGAGGAAAGAGAGCCTCTAAATCTGGCTCAGGAGTTAAAGGGACGTGTGGACTTCTATTGTCAAACTAAGGGCCTGATTTACACTAAGGCTTTTCTCCCATTCTGTGTCTATGGGAAACTGCTTTTTGAGGAGCTTTCATATAGAAACAGTTACAGAGTCATCAAGGTCTTGCAGGGAAGATGTCCAGGCAAGGCGCAGCTTTCCACTGGAACTATGAGTATTTTTTTAAGTTTCAGTTTTCTATACTCTGCGGAGTCAAGATCCAAAAGGGTGAAAAAGATACTGCCGGGGATGGGAGAGGGTTGTCCTAAGCTGGACTCTGTTACTGAGACTAGAACAGTGAATCCTAATACCAAGAAACTGTACTTTATTTGAGCCAAGACCAACTGAAGGGGGAAATCATATCCTACTCTGTACGAAAAGACTGCAGACCAAGAGGAACAGCTGGAGGAAGTCCAGACTGGGTTCTGAGGGTAAACATCAGAACATATACAATACATCAGTCAAGTTTATAAAATATCTGCCTCTGTGCATAAACTGAGGATCATGTGCATGTTACAATCAAAGTATAATATATATGTTCATACTTTTAGAAAATAGATGTAGAAACTATGAAGTACTCTGCATTAAAGAAATGTGCGCATACTGAACCATATGTGTGTACTTTTGGGAGAATAATATGCAGTATTTTATAAACTGTGATGCTCCTGTTGCCTAATCTATAAAATATAGGCGTAACTTTAAGCACACTCACTTATGCATGTATGCACTGAGTTATACACTATTGAAAATTAACCTCTTAGGGATATGGAATTGTGATTGCCGTTTTAGTCCACCTGGAGACGTGGAATTAAGGGTTAGCAAAGACGTTGTAGGTGTTACCTTTTCATTGGACTGACTTAATATATCTGTGATGAGCTTTCATATAGAAACAGTTATAGGGTCATTAGGATCTTAGGCTGTTTGCAGGTGTCATAATCCATTAAAAGGAAAGGGGGAAAGAATGCGGGGTGGATAACGCCAACATCCTTATTACATACGGTACTAATCTCAAATGTTTTCCATTGTATGCCCTGATTGTGAGCTCATTAAGGGAATAGTCTTCTTTTGAGAAGTGCTCATCCCCTGACCTGTCATTGCTTCCCTCTGTGACGTTTCGCGTTATGTTTATGGAGATTGATTCTTGTTCTTAATTTTTGGCTTGTTCCACCAATGTAGCATCCGTCTTCACGTTTTTTTGCATTGGCTCTTGTACACAATTTTCATAGAGCAGAATGAATGTGAGCCTCCCATTTTGAATGCTTTTCCCCATGTGGATAGCTGTAGGGTGCCCCAAAGACCTGGTGTGTGTATAGAGCTCAGATTGTCTGTATGGCAGTGCATAGTGCTGCCATAGAACACCCTGGTTGGGCTCCCAGGGCTACATCTTAATTTAACACCTTTGCCGATCACAGAGAGCATTACAGTTAACCAACATACAATTTTTTTCCCCAACCTAAAATGTAAGTTTTAAATAAGAAGCCTTTAAGTCAACTTATGTCAGCATTTGTTTTATTTAAATGCTTCTACTGTGTATTTTTATTACCCCCTTTTAAATTAATTGAATTCCTACTGGAAAATGTAAAATGATCATGTGTTTGCTTGAGATGCTTTCCACATGCTATTTCAGCCTGACAGGGCTGACAGCAATTTAATAGGAACTGGGACGGAATCTGAGGTGGCCACGTACAAAGACAAAAGATGTGCCATATATCCCATGCAGGGGCCCAAATCTCGCCAGTGCTCCTGCACCGTTTACAGTGATTGGCAGCCTTCATTTTTTTTTTTAATAAAGGATTTTACCGGAGTGACTGATGGTTCTGGAAATAAACTGCTGACAGATTTGCAAAGTTATGTGCGTAATTAAAGTCTGTGGAGCTACAGATGTTGAACAATAGTGGCCTCCACCAAAGATGTATGCTGTAATATGGGAAAATAACCTGGCATCTGGTTTCTTTATCTAAGTACCTTTCTTACGGTTTGGATCTTAATTTTTTACAGTTGACAGCAGTGTTATTTGAGCCAGTCAGTGGCATCTGGCTGCTGGAAAAAAAAAAACCTCTCTGCACTTTAATTAATTGGGGAGAGATTACATGGTCTTTCAACCATGTAGTTTGTCATCAGAGCACATTACAGATTTATATTAGACGTTTCTCCATAGTGTCAAGAATAATTAAAAGAGGGTAAGAAACGGTGGCAACCAGTAATGCTTTACATCAGGGCTGAAAGTTTTTATATTTATTACAGCCAAACAATTTTAAAAGAAGATGTCAATTTTGTACTTTGTGCAAGGAATAAAGATGAGGTAGGTAAGGCAGGCAGTGCACTGAGTCTGCCTGAGTAATGAGAAAAGTTCATGTTTAATCTATCAGACCTGCTGGAACTGGTGTGACATACCAGCATTATTAATGAAGTGGCGACCCCTTTTCACTTAAAATGCACTGAATAAAATGCTAACAAATAGACTGCATTGCTCGTTTTTGTCTATGTGCAGGAGTTTCAGTTTTGCTGTGTATTCCAATAGCGAGAGCACTAGTTAAGAGTCCTCAAAATTTCAACTTGGCTCACTATGTTGCTTCTGATTGTGATTCCCTTTCCTAGGTCTCCTTCCTTTTTTAAGCCGATTCTTTATATTTCTACACTTTTCTGGAATAGTTTGCAGGGACGTTTTATTTAGGGACGCGTCTCCTGGTTTTAACTCTCCTCTGCATAGGCTGCCTTCCTGCTCATTATACTGCTCTTGTGTTTGACATACGCTTCTGGCAAGCAATGTGCTAGCTCTTGGATTTATAATAGTAAAAGTGGTAGGAAGGGAGAACTTTCAGAAAATTTAAAGCTAAATATGAGAATAAAAAAAGAAGTACCTAACAAGCTACTGTACAACGGCTATAGGCCCAGATTTCCACCTAGGCAGGACAGGCAGCTGCCTAGGGAAGCTGGGACGAAAAAGGGTGCCTCCTTTTTCATCCCAGAGGTGCTTTTTTTCCTAAGCAGCTTGCAGCATAAATTGTAGCATCTCATTGGACCGTCCCCTCTTAAAGGCACAGTAGCAGCATTCATAGCGCTACAGAATGGCCACTGGTCTGTCCTGTGCCTTTAAGAGGGCAGGGCCAACAAGATGCCTGCCGCTCAGGCTGAGCAGTACGGGAGCAGCGTTCGAGGGAGAGGATGGCCCTGCCAAGGATGAGGCATCTCTTTCCCCTGTGGTGCTTTTTCAGTTATCTCCCCAACAGCCATAAACCTGGGCCCTGAACAGCTAAGCTCTTGACACATATTTATCCTCCGAGCAAGCCTTGCCCCATCCCATTGTGCGCTTGATATCAGGGAATTGATCGTGAGCCGCATAAAAGCCCTGCTGGCACAAAATTCATATCCAAAAAGGGAAGAGAAGATTGTGCTGCTCGAACACAAGATAAAGCAGAACAAAGAAGAGCCAGAATAAATAGGAAGCAAGGCCCAGGCTGGCAGTCTTGTTCTGTCTGCTGAAGGCAACTCAGAGCTCCTAATGAGTGTGAGCTAAGTGACAAGTGGATTATGCTTTACCTTGTACCACTGCTTTACAGTAAGATAGTAAGGCTATGCCTGATACAGCTTACCTGGGAGGAAAATGGCAAACTTTACAACTTCATAAGGTTCTAGCCTTTTAGCTAAAAAACCCCTCTTATGTGTAAGAATAACCAATTTATTTTACCCGACTTAAAGCTGACTGATAACTCATGACCAATTCTTAAAATGTTCATTTTGTTGTATAAAATCACTTCATGAAATTGCAAAACAGTGCTTCCTATTGTAACGTTCCCACACGTATGCTCAGTTCACAGGTCAAAGAGTATTTCTTTCTTTGCTGTTTCAGAGCTAACCTTAGAAAAATCAAGCTGTGTTCTTTTCCCTTTATGCATCATTAAAGGAAAGCAAATATTAACTGCAGAATGTTCACTGGATATGATGTGTGGAGCAGATTTCCATTTCCATTATTCTCGGTGGTAGCTGTCCTAAGGGAGTGCTGCTAGTAGAGGCTGCATCTGCTGGTGGGTAAGCAGGACTTATTTATCAAAGAAATTTATAGCCCACACACTATTCTAGGGGGGTAACAAAAAAAAAATCAGTCATAAAAAATTTGACAAAATGAAATAAAACAACATAAAAAATAGCTCTTCTAATTATATTAAGCTCAAAAAATATAGAAGAGGATGTCTAAGTTGATAGAGGCCTTGATCTTGGATTTCTGGGGAATGTGTTTAAAACTTGAAAAATAGTTAAAATTTATTCTTTGTGTTTATAAAATGTTAAGAAATACAGTCAGAAGGTTATTCCATGTGTTTAAAAAGTGTAAAAGAAATTAGATGGCTAAAGTTATTCTTTATCTATAAAGTGTGTTAGGAATAATAAATTAAAGGGTTAAAGTTACTCTGTGCAACAGGCTAGGTAGAGCGTGCATTGTATAAATCATCTCCTCTTGTACCTTTCATCAACTGAAACGACAGAAAATCTTTCTTGTTCGTACCTCCAAACCCCACTCCGAGTTAAAAGTGCCCCCTCTTACAGTGGTCCAAACAGAGAGTAACATATTGATGCCAACGCAAACTCAATATCTCTCTCTCAAAGGCCTATGCAATAAAAACCTTTCCCCGCAATGTGCCCGTGGTATGTTTAAGCAACGCAGAAGTGATAAATCCATCACGCCTTGTGGAAATTCCCTATGCGACGCGGGAGCAGGGACATTAGCCTAACCACTCACCCTTTTTTTTTTTTTTTTTATCGTGGGTGCTATTTCCGCTATATTTATAGCATTTTGATAAATCTAGGGGTTAGAGAGTTACCAAGACAAATATTTCCCCTACTCTGTTTAAATTTTGCTGTGGTGATTCAATATCTGCAAAAAAAAAAAAAAAAAAAAATTTAAACCGGATAACAAAGAGGCAGTGTTGGGAATTGCTGAGGGTAGGGGTGGCTTAACTTTCATTGGTTGGTGCTGATATTTAGCACTATCCGGATAAAATGATTCAGACCAAATCATGCCAGAGGGCTGTCCTAGAGTTGTCTAGATAGTTTTATCTGGGTAATTGAGTTTAGCTAGGTAAATTCAGTAGAATGTGTATCAGGTTAAACATCCCAGTATAGTTGCCTGTATAACTTTCTCACTCCATGGCTTAATATGAACTTCTGTGTGTCTATAATATATGTTAAGGAAAAGAGAAGGTTAAAGTTATTCTGTAAGTGTTAAGAGCCTGCAAAGGTCAATTCATTTCCTGTGGGAAGGTGCCGTTTAATATATTTATAAATGATCTGAAAAAGGGAGTGATGACAGAGGTTATCAGATTTGAAGATGACACAACATTATTCAAAGTTGTTACATCACAAGCCAAGAGAACCTTGTGAGACTAGGGGACTGGGCATCTAAATCCCAGATGATATTTAATATGGATAAGTGCAAAGTGATGATTATAGGGAAGAATAATCCAAATTACAGTTACATGATGAGAGGTTCTGTATTAGGCATCACCAGGCAGGAAAAGGATCTTGGAGTCAAAACTTTGAAATCCTCGGGCTCAGTGTTCATCAAAGATCAAAACAGCAAATAAAATTTTAGGTATTATAAGGCATGAAATGGAAAATAAAACAGAATATATCCAATAAGGGCTGTATAACATAATCTGGGTAAAAACAAATAAGCATGGGTGTAGCTTGCTTATTGCGGCGGTTACTACCCCTACTACCTCTAACTAATCAAGCTAGATATTTCACTTGGATGCAGCTCCATCACCGCTCTCTACATTAATGGCGGGGGTGGAAGGGAATTAGAACCAAGAGCTAAGAGAAACAGATAAGTATGAGAGAAAAAATGAGGGAAGCTTGCTGGGCAGACTGGATGGGCCATTTGGTCTTCTTCTGCCGTCATTTCTATGTTTTTATGTTTCTATATGTTTCTATCAATCACGGTGCGACTGCACATTGAGTATTGTGTACAATTCTGATTGCCCCATCTTAAAAAAGATATAGCAGAACTAGAAAAAGTGCAGAGAAGGGCAACAAAAATGATAAGGGCAATAGAACGGCTCCCCTATAAGGAAAGGCTAAATGGATTAAAGCTATTCTTCTTGGAGATGGCTAAGCAGAGATATGATAAAGTCTAGAAAATCATAAGTGGGATGAAATGGGTAAATATAGAATGCTTATTTACCCTTTCCAATATTACTAAAACTAGGGGACAATCCATGAAGTTAAAAGATAGCACATTTAAAACAAATCAGAAAGTTGTTTTTTTTTTCACTAAGCACACAAACTGTGGATTTGTTGTCAGAGGAAATGGTGAAAGTAGTTAGTGTAGCTGGGTTTAAGAACAGGCTAGACGGGTTACTGGAAGAAACTCCATAAACTACTATTATTCATGTAAACTTGGGAAACCACTGTTTATCCCTTGTTAAGAGAAATAAGAATTAGACCTATTCTTTGGGATCAACCAGGAATTTGTGTCCTTGATTGGTCACTGTCAGAGATAGGATGCTGGGCTGATCCAGCAGGGCATTTTTTTATGCTCTTAAGGTATGAGAGCTGTTTCCCGAAAAGGTAATCAGCAGTGTTTGATTCTCCCACCCCAATCACATGATTTAATATAAAGGGCCTGATTTACTAAGGCTTTTCTCCCATTCTGGGCCTCATTTTCTAAAGTATCGCAGGCCTGCGATACTTTAGGTAATGAGGGGCAGGAGGGCCGAAACGGGGGGGTGGTCCTGCGCTAGCCGGCAGCGATCGTATCGCGGCGGTGCGATCGCTGCCGGTTTCACACCCAATAGCGCCACCATAGGAGGTGTAGCTATTGGGTGTGAACTCGGACACGAAAAGGCCCTTACCTTTTCGTCGTCCGTGGCGTCTTCGCGGAGTCGACCCCGGTGACGCCCCGACTCCTCCTCTTCCGGGGCCGACTCCGCCCCCATTTTGGTATCACACACGATAAGGGACTTTTCACGTGTGAAACGTCCCTTATCGCGTGCAATCCGGATGGAAAATGAGGCCCTCTGTGTCTATGGGAAAAATGTTTAGTAAATGAGGCCCATAGACAGATATCCTAATTAGAAGGTTAGGAGGGAAATTTATTCCAGTAAAAGTCAATGAGAGATTTACATCAAATTAATAAATATCCCTGACCTTAGTTGATTAAGTGTAGTCCGATTGCAGGTCACTGACAAATAGTTTAAAATAAAGTTCCTTATATTTATTAAGATATTTTAAATTGGATGAGACATCCCAATCCTTATACAACTTAAAATATTTTTCACAACTCAGCAACATTAAGATGCAGCATCCAGTTTTTGTATCAGCTGCTATATATATGATTATTTATCTGTTGTATGTGTATACTCAGTGCAAAAAACTCTTGGATCTCAGAGTGATATCTGGAGACTGGAATGGAAGACCTAGAGGAGTGAAGAAGCAGTCCCATCTCCAATCTGGCAGACCTTGTGCTTCTTTGAAGGAGCATGATCAATTGTTTGACAAGCCTGTAAGGGCAGCATCACCTTAGTGTGGCAGGAAGTGATCCTGTAGCTAGGACCTGCCCTCCAAGTGATTCATTATTCTCTTGCACCAAGAATATGTCACCAGGGGCATGTGCCCAAGAGGAAAAGGTTAGGACTGCTACTGAAAAAGTATTAACCCAAATGAATCTTTCCCTAAATACAAATAAAACTGAAATTCTATGCATCTCTCCTAAATTAAACAAGGGAAGGGAATTTGAAATTCAAGAAGCCGCTAAAAATTACCCCATCTCCCTGGAAGTACGAGATCTAGGGATCTTCCTAGATTGTGAATTCACAATGAAAACCTGCGTTAAAAAAATCATTAATGATGGCTATTTTAAATTAAATGTCCTTAAAAGTTTAAAACCTCTTCTATTCCCAGGCACTTGTTTTGTCGAAATTAGGGCATTAAAACATGGCTATTCAAACAAGCCTTCCAAGAGCTGCTAACTTAATGATTTCAGACTACTGACTATATATCAAGGTAATGTATATTTTGGAATTTATTATCTCTGCTCTTACTATACTGCCTCTCAAACAGTTTACATATTATGATTATTTAGTTTACCATTTTATTTAGTTTAATATTTTATTTTATTTATATAATGAAACTATGTATTTACTTCATTTTCTCTTTTGGAAATGCAAATATTTTTAAATGAATATTTGTTAGCTACTGTAAACCGGTTTGATATGTTCGCATGAAAAATTCGGTATATAAAAATTATTAAATAATAAATAAATAAATAAATGTAGTTGGATGGCTGGAGGATGTGATGATTGCTTGGTAGTTACCTGCCTGGAATGACCTCATGTAACACCTAGATAGGATTTTAGAGAGCATTCAGAAGGAACCTGCTTCATGGTATGACATGAGAAGATGCAGGCGGGAGGCTCTAGAAATTAAATTTAAGGCTTTAGGCAGGAAATTGAAATCTAGAACCTCTAGGGTTGCGTTCTTAGAAATGCTATGCATTCCATATGCAGGACCTTAAACACAGGCTGGGCTCCAGAGTCTCAATGCATAGATGAGACAATGGTGCAGGGAAGAGGGCTTTAGATTTGTTAGAAACAGGAACATTTTGGGAAAGGAGGAATGTATTGTGATGGAATGAGCTCCACTTACCCAGAAAGGAGGCAGACTGCTAGCGTTAACATTTAAAAAGGAGATAGATCAGCTTTTAAAACTAAATCATGGGGGAAAGCTGAGAGGCACCTTGAAGTATAAGGATACTGGCATAACAGGGAAATTAGAATATCCCGACAGAAACATTATGATAAAGACTGAAGTAGCCCAAGTGGAATTAAAAAAGAGCCAACAAATATGAAGCATTCCCAATTACATGCATCAATTGCTAATAAAAAGGTTATGAATACAAATTTAAAACATATCCTGAATTGTCTATATATGAATTGAGAAGTCTAAAAATAAGATGAGAGAGTTAGAATGTATGGCACTTAATGAAAATATGAACATGATAGGCATCTTAAAGACCCATTGGAAGGAGGATAAGCAATGGGACACTGTGATTACTAATGATACTGAGATGATAGGACAAATCACATTGGGGAGGTGTGGCACTATAGGTTTAGGATGGCATAGAATCGAGCATGATAAAAGTCCTACAGGAAAGAAAAGACATGCTGGAATCTTTTAGAAGGAGCGTGCACGCGACCGTGTGCAGACGGTTTCTGGCGCGTGCACATGGCTGCGATGATTTTCTAACATGCATGCACTGCTGTGCGCATGTATAGGCGACTCGTGAGCGCAGGGGAGGGGGGGGAATTTTGTAATCTACGTGCGGCAACACGATCGGGCCTTTACCCAGTACCCTCCCAGTCTGCTCCAATTAAGGAATGGACTGGAAGGGAACTTTACCCCTATCTACCCTTCCTCCCATTTCCCCTCTTCTACCTGACCCCTATACTAACGCTAACTAGGCTTTTTTTTTGTTTTGTAACTCACCTGCTCCTTAGAAGCAGAAGTGAGTTACGTGCACTGGCTGGCTGCCGGCATGCACTTCCCAGGATAGGGCCCACTTCCCCGCCCAGACCATGCCCTCCAGCCCACCCCCTTTTTCAAGGTCTGGCTGTTCTGCGCGTAACTGGGGTTACGCGTGTGGCTAGGCCCATTGTAAAATGCACGCACAAGGTCCGGCCACGCACGTAATCCCGCTTTTTAAAATTGGCCCGTTTATGAATAGAAATTCTATGTGTTATGGGGAACAATATAGCAGTAGGTATGCATACTTTCCATCTACCTGTCCAAGAAGAAGAATCAGACAGTGAAATGGTAACAGGAATTAGAAAGGCAAATAAAAGTGGCAATACAATAATGGAAGATTTCAATTACCACAGCATTAATTGGGTAACTGTTTCATGAAAACATACTAGGGAGGTAACGTTTCTAGTTATCATAACTGGCTAGTGCTGAAACCGAGTTGGGGAGCTATGCTAGATCTAGTCTTCAGTGGAATACAGGATCTGATGGAAGGAATAATGGTCATGGGGCTGCGATATAATGCAATCAAATTTCACATAATCACTGGAGGAAGCACAGTAAGTACAACTATTACAAAAGCATTTAACTTTAAAAAGGAAAACTATATTAAAATATGTATATTAGAAAAAAATATTAGGAGTGATAACAAAGGTTAAAAATGTGCATGAGGTGTGGACATTGTTTAAAAAAATCATCTTGGAAGCTCACATAAAATGTGTTCCATGCATTAAAAAAGGTCACAGGAAAACCAAACGACTGTCAGCAAGGTTGGAAGGTGAAAGAGGAACTTGAAGCCAAAAGTACATCTTTTAGAAAACGGAAAGCAGATCCAAATGAAGAAAATAGGAGAGAGCATTAGAACTAGCAAATTGGATGTAAAACATTAAGAAGGCAGGCCAAGAAAGAATTTGAAAAGAAGCTTGTCACAGAGGCAAAAAGTAACCATAAACCCTTTTTCAAGTATATTCAAAGTAAGGGAAAGAGTTGGAAAGTTAGAGGAACAAAGAATAAGAGGTGCACAAGGATATCAAGGCCATAGCAGAAAAAGTAAATGAATTCTTTGATTCAGTCTTTACTGAGAAAGATGTTAGGAAGATACCTACACCAGAAACATTTTTGGATGATGGTGTTTCAAAGGAGCTGAAGCTAATCACTGTGAAAATGTAAGCTATAACAAAACCAATTAAACTAAGAGCAGCAAATCACCAGATGACATTTATCCAAGAAAACCGAAAGAACCCAAACATGATACTGCAAACCTATTGCACTAATAACCTGCAACCTATCAGTAAAAGCAGACTAGAGAGGGGGCCAATGCAATGCAAGGCAACATTTTTAAAAGGGCTCTGGAGTGATCCAGGAAACTATAGATCAGTGAGCAGTGTGGTGACAGGCAAAACCTAACAGGGAAGTGCCAAGAAAAAGGTGGAGAGATACAATAACACACACAGGTTTATAAGTAAGGCAAGCAAGTGTGTCATCACAAAACTTTGAGATCTGTTCTTAAAAGGTTCAGAAGTCCAAGACAGTTATTCATTCAGAACATCTTTAATAAGATCCTTTTGAATACTTGACTTTTGATCTAACACTGCTAAGCAGGCCTTTTGCTGTCTTTCTATTTACGTAAAGAAAAAAAGTGCCTTTCTGAGAAAACTGGAGTGATAAAACAACAAGGAAGGCTGTCTAACAAAGCCGTGGAGGCAACCAGTTGAGAATTAGAAGCCAAGATGTCCAAATTATTGGATTCTTTATTGTGGAAATGAATATCTTTAAAAAGCCCGACTCAGGCCGAGTTTCGCCCTCATACAATAGGGCTGCGTCAGGGGCTACAACAAATACATAAACACTATTATTCGAAAGTGTAAATAACCGAGTCACATCTACTCATTCAAGACCTCTCATGATCTTAAAGACCTTTATCATATCCCCCCTCAGCCATCTCTTCTCCAAGCTGAACAGCCCTAACCTCTTCAGCTTTTCCTCATAGGGGAGCTGTTCCATTCCCTTTATCATTTTGGTTGCCCTTCTCTGTACCTTCTCCATCGCAACTATATCTTTTTTGAGATGTGGTGACCAGAATTGTACACAGTATTCAAGGTGTGGTCTCACCATGGAGCGATATAGAGGCATTATGACATTTTCCGTTTTATTAACCATTCCCTTTCTAATAATTCCTAACATTCTGTTTGCTTTTGTGACTGCTGGAGCACACTGAGCCAACAATTTTATAGTATTATCCACTATGATGCCTAGATCTTTTTCCTGGGTGGTAGCTTGTAATATAGAACCTAACATCGTGTAACTACAGCAAGGGTTATTTTTCCCTATATGCAACACCTTGCACTTGTCCACATTAAATTTCATCTGCCATTTGGATGCCCAATCTTCCAGTCTTGCAAGGTCCTCCTGTAATGTATCACAGTCTGCTTGTGATTTAACTACTCTGAATAATTTTGTATCATCCACAAATTTGATAACCTCACTCGTTGTATTCCTTTCCAGATCATTTATATATATATATTGAAAAGCACCGGTCCAAGTACAGATCCCTGAGGCACTCCACTGTTTACCCTTTTCCACTGAGAAAATTGGCCATTTAATCCTACTCTCTGTTTCCTGTCTTTTAACCAGTTTTTAATCCAAGAAAGGACATTGCCTCCTATCCCATGACTTTTTAGTTTTTGTAGAAGCCTCTCATGAGGGACTTTGTCAAACTCATGAGGGTTTGGATAAGTTCTTTGTCATTTTTCCAACACTGACTTCAAAATGTTTTCTTTTTAATTTGTGGGAGGTTTATCTAGAAGTTTTTTCACAAATCTTGGTTAGGTTCCTAATGAAAGAAATTAGAAAACCATTGTCTGCTGTAACTCCATTGATGATGGAATTATTTAAAGAAATGTTTGATAATATTGCTAATCGGAACAAGAACATGTCACAGTACAATTCGACAGATACTGAGATTGTTTTGAAACATTTCTTAACTACTTTTAATGTGAAAGAGTTTTTCATCATCCGTGTCCTTTAACTAACAAAGCTGTTTAGACTCTTCTGCTTGAGTTTTATTTGGTCTGTTATTTCTTAGACGTTTCCATTTGAACATTCCTCAACTCTAGACTTGTTACAGTTCAATTGACAAGATAAACAAAGAAAAAAGCTTCAGGTATATTCAAATATTTTTTATTTACTTGGTGAATGTTGTCAGCAGGATTAACAGTCAAAAAATCCAAGGGCCTTGACATAGATGCTCCCAATATACATGACATTCAACAGAATCAACAAGAAACTAGACTGGCTATTATATCTCTCAATGCCAAGGGTCTCTTTTCTATCAAACACTACTTGTTTGCCAAAATGTGCTTTGAAAACAAGAGTCCGATGCAGTGTTTGCAGGAAACACAGAATGAGCTCTCCAGTAATCAATCATAAATACCTAGGATGAAACTGATGATTGCACTTCTATATTATTTGTGAGGTCTTTCAATGTTTGGAAAATCGGACCTGCCATCAAGACTTCAATAACACTGAGATCCTAAACCTAAAAGTCAGAGGAATGTCAATCACGTTTATAAAGACTCAATAAGAAATCAAATTCTTAGAAGCAACATATTTAAACAAAACTCATATTGTTACTAGTGACTTTAAGACCTACAATAATAATAGGGCTATGACACTGCTAAAAAATAAAATGAAGAACTGGTAGTAACTTGGGTGGAGGCAAACCAGTTGAGCCTGATTCATGACTCCAAGCTATCAAACTTCTTCAAAAGTGGATGCTGAAAATGAGGCTGGATCCCTGATCTCATCTTTGTCAGTAACAACATTAGTGCACTAAGCTGAAAGATTTGTCATGAATCAAATGTCACACTTCTAACACCACGTCACTGCAAACTAAATTCATTCAGCTGAAACACTAAACAAATAAATAAAATTAATTGGCAGAATTTGGTTTCAGATCTATCACTGCTTTATCGAGCATACCTCGATAAAGCAGTGGTAGACATGAAACCTAACCCGGAAAACCATGAACAATTTGTCAGAGTGGTACAATGCACTGCCAGAAGGCAAATCTCATAAGGCTGCAAAACAAACAATATAAGGCAACTACATTCAGGCCAGAATATCAAGCAATTAAACCAGAATGTGAAAAATCAATTCCTTTACAGAAGATACCATCATAATAGCAGAAGAGTTTTGCTGTTAGAATGCTAGGTCAACAATTCAAATCATGGCAGCAGCAGATCAAAAAGCAGATATGACCCACAATAACAAGAAAGCTTGTTCTACAATCAAGAAAATGAGCAATCATTCATGGAAGGCACAATAATACTATAAAAAGCAATTTTCAAAGACATTTACTCAAGTTACTGGATAAATTGGTTGTATGAAAATTGCCCTCATTCAATCCTGCTGAAAGTACATGCAGGGATCCATAGCTTATGCACTTTTAGCTGAACTGAGGGGAGGCAATCCTGGGGGCATGTTCTGAGTTGGAACAGAGAATAACATGCACAGATTGTACTGTGAAATCTAAGGGGATAATGTTAAAACATGTGTGAGTGTGCCCATATAAGCAGCTATATGGATGTGTGCGTGCTTTATATTGTGCACGAAAATGTGCACCCACTATATAAAATACACATACATTTACTCAAAAACAAGTTCACGTATGACAAAATACATGGCATGTACTTAAAACACAGCTGGATAAGTTTAGACTTATCTAGCTAAGTGGAGACAAAAGTCAGGCTAAGTGGTGCTATGGGGACTTATTCAGCTAAGCAGCGCTGTTTAAGGCTTATCCGGCTAAGACTAAGCATTTTTCCCATAGACACAGAATGGGAGAAAAGCTATAATAAATCAGGCCCTATGACAGATAGCTGGAGAAGCAAAAGAAAAGCGCTCATTAGCTGGATAAGTAAGAGAGATGGATAATTAGCATTTGAAGACTTATCTGGCTATCTTACTCATCTGGCTAAGTATCGCTTTTTAAGACTTAACCAGTTAAGTGGCAGCTCTGCTTTCACTTAGCCAGATTAAAGGTGGAAATCTGCTATTTGTGCATATCTGTGCTCCTAATTTGAATCATTTACATGAGGAAATGCAACATGTATATTTTCCTTAGCACTCATCAGCTTTTATGCATGTAAATTCTCAAACGTGCGTGCATGAAGGAAATTACCCAGACTCTCTCTAAGTCATAAAGACCTCCTTGTTCTTCAGCCTGAACTCCCCCAAGTTTACTTAGACCTCTCACCCAATCAGTATTTGCTTATAAAGAAATATATTCTGACTTACACAAGATAATTAGCAGATGTAAATATGTGCAGATAACAGCCATATGATTATCGTGTTCACAGGTTATAAAATAGCATCTTACATGTGTAAATGTTGGCTGTGCTCTTACATGTCCTGGCCTACCCTAGCCTGCTCCTTTTTCATGTACGCAAATTTATTGGTGCACCATTACTTGCACATGTATGCTCGAGGTTTATAAAATAGCACACGAATATGCGCTTCCCCTCCCTGTCCTGCCCCCCAGCCTGAAACCCCCCCACCCCCTGGTAGCTTCGTCGCAGCCAGAGGCCGGCGCGTGATCCCCCGGCCTCTGGCCACGCCCCCATCACAACCCTGGACCGCCCATTTTTTCAAGCCCCGTGACTTACACGCGCCGCCGGGCCTTTTGAAAATAGGCCTGGCGCGCGTAACCGTCTTGGATTTACATGCGTAGGGCTCTTAAAATCTGCCCCATAACTTTCCATAGACATTTTGCCTGAAGAAATTTGTACACATTGCAATTTTCAAAAGCAAAATATGCATGTACTTTCCCTTTGAAAATTACTGTACAATATTTGTGGTACAAAGTATCTGTGGACTTTGCACTTCTGCAGGAAATTTGAAAATTGCCAGCAGAGTGGGGATGTTTCTAAGCCATTTACTTGCGTAAAACCTGTTTTTAAGCATGTAAATGACCACTATAAAATCAGCGGAGGCACTGCACATAAATATGCATATAACCTGGTTCTGCATGCACATTTAAGCAAAATGAGTGTAGGCTTTTTTTTTGGGGGGGGGGGGGCAAGATGGAGTTGGGACATTGGCAGATGTTTTGTTTTAAAAAGTATGAGCCCAATTTTATAACAGCACATTAGGGTTGAACTCCACATGTAGTAATGGGTGCCGATTTTAAAAAAGTTTAGGCTCCTAATTTACTAGGGCTGAGTGCTTAAATTTAGACTCCTGGTTCCCTAAATTTAGTATCCTAAAAAGTGGTTATGGAGGCAAAGTTAAAGTGGGGAAACAAAGTTAGGGCCTTAGCACTGATTTTCAGAATTAGGCAACTAATTTAGGAGCCTAACTCTAGGCAGAAAAATAACATCCCTAAATTTAGGCACCTGTTAGCCCCCTTAATTTATGTAAATTTTCAGCTGAAAATTTAAGAGCCTAAATTTGGTTGAAAATAGCTGCCTAACTTGGGCACCTAATTTAGACTTATCATTTTGCTATAGATTTCGCATGAATAGCACCCATGATAAAAAAAAAAAACAAAAGACAGAGACATGTTAGAGTACTTTTCCACAGTTTGGGCTGCTCCTGGAGAAAGACAGAGACAGAGACTCTTTATAAGTCTCTCATATAAGTAAACTATACCACTGTAGGAGGGGCAACTAGTAAGTCAAGTTGAGGTTTTGGTGGTGGCCGAGGTTTTGGGGGGCAGTTTTACATGTACAGTCTGAGGTATGAACAGCACAGTACACATCAGTGAAGATTTGATCTGATTTAGAGTGAGGAAAGATACAGAAAAAATGAGATTTGTACATTATACTCTTGACCTAGTTTGATGCACTCTCTACCTAGCTGCTATCAAGCTTGGTCGAGAGTACAATGTGCTCCATGGGGCCTCTCCAAACCTTTCTAGGCCTAGGTTCTTATGGTAGGGTGAAGGGAACTTCCCTTCATCCAGAATCCCTTGCAGCATTCTGCCTTAAGGAGACCTGGGTTAAAACCTCTAAGATAGAACGAGAGAGTTGCTGGTACACTCCATTCACACCATTAAAATGGCTCGTCATAAAACTGCCTACCCATTAAGCAGGGAAACTTACTTACATCTGTCCCTGTATGAATTTACGTTTGCTTAGACTGAGCAGAAGCATCGCTGAAGGCAAAATTGGGAAGGAGTTTTGGATTTTCGAAAGTATGCCTGTATATTTTCCCCAAAAATGTCCTATGCACAAATTAGCAGGGTATTTTTGATGGGATAATTTTCAAAGCAAACATTCGTGTTTAAGTTCACATTTAAAATTGATGTAATTAAAACATGTATTTGTTGACATTTTTATGCCTGTTACAAAATCATCCCTGTAACTAACCAGGTAAGTACACTAACTGCTGAAAAATGGCAAATCACCAAATAAACAGTGTAAAAGGAAACTGTAATGGCAAGAACATTTTATTTAACACTTTTCTATACCGACCTTCATGGTTAAAAGACCATATCAGAACATCAAGCAAAGAATAACTTTAGTAGTCAGTTCACAATGATAGGGGAAAAGAATCATCAAAAATATTTTGACTGGTGCCATTAGTCACTGCCAATGACCAGTTCCACACATTGGATCACCCGAAAACAGCAGCAGCACCAAACATACCAGCAAATTAATTCTTTATTGCCCTTTTAAAATCTGTACCTTCAGAGACATAAGTGCAGTTCCCTGCCCCTCTGGCAGCAGGGTCCCTCCTGACACATGTGAGTCTTTGCCATGCTCTTTGACCCTAGAAGGCTCCTGTCCAACCAGAAACTTTGCCTTTTCTAACTGAAACCTTAATTTGCTTCAGTTGGATTTTCCTCTATGGTCAATATCTCTCTTGTTACTTCCAGCAGCCTACACCTCCATTCAATCTCTATTCCTTTCTTAAAGTGACTTTAGCAGATTCCCTGTACAGCATTTCTCTGTCTCTAGCTTCCTACCTGATCACAATCAGCACCTGATGATATCCATACTGAAGAGCGAACATTTTTTTTTTAGATGAGCGATAAGGTATGGTTTCAGAAACTTTTCAATTCTTGTGTGAGGACAGGTCTTATACCCAAGATTTGGAGATAAATGTTATGTTTTTCCAGGTAAGGACCTCTTGAATCTGAAGAGTTTTCAGCCAATTTCCTTGCTATTGCCAACTCTCCAAACTTTGAAGGTAATTTTCAGTGGCCCCTATATAGCAAAGGTTTGCATGTACAAAATACATGCAGACTTTAAGTCGAATTTTCAAAGCAGACTTATGCCTCTAGAATCTGTTCTGAGTCTGGTTCTTTTCAATATATTTGTGATTGATATTGTAGAGGTGTTAGAAGGAAAGGTTTGTCTTTTCGCAGATGACACTAAGATCTGCAACAGAGTAGACACATCTGAAATAGAGAGAAAGAGATGTGTTTTAAGAAAGCTGAAAAAGTAGTCGAAGGTTAGATGGCTGGGTTTCAAGGTCAAGAAGTATAGAGACATCTGGGGTGCAGTAAGCCAAAGGAGCTGTATGTGATGGAGGACAAAAGACTGATATGCATAGACTGAGAGATAAACCTTGGGGTGATAATGGCTGATGATCTGAAAGTAGCAAAGCAATGTGACAAGGTGGTGGCTAAGGCCAGAGGAATGCTGGGCTGCATAGGGAGAGGCATAACCATCTGGAAAAATGAGGCGATAATTACCCTGTACAGGTCTTTAGTGGGGCCTCACGTGAAGTACTATGTTGTTCTATAGACAATATCTCAAAAAGGATAAGGACAGGATGGAAGCAGTCCAGAGAAAGACAACCAACATAGTGTAGAGTCTGCACTGGAAGACCTATGAGAAGAGGACCTAAATATGTATACCCTGGAGAAGAGAAGGGACAGAGAAGATATGATACAAACTTTCAAATACCTGAAAAGTATGAATGACAGACAAAAATCAAACCTTTTTCAATGGAAAGGAAACTATAGGTCATGATATAAAACCCCCAGGAAAATGACTTAGGACCAACATCAGTAAATATTTCTTCATGGAAAGGGTGATGGATTCATGGAATGCTCTCCTGGAAGAGGTGGTAAAACAAGATGGCAATGGAATTCAAAAGAGCATGGGATCCCTGTGGATCCCTACAGGCTAGAAATGAAGAAATGGGGTATCTTATATTAACATTAAATGTAATACTTCTGCAGGGGGATAACCTGCACAGAGCAGCATGACCTTAAGAGAAAGCATGAGGATAACCTGTAAGGAGCAGCAGAAGGCAGGGGAATAACCTACATGGACCAGCAGTTTCTACACTAAGCAATTTACTGAGCAGGCTGGATGGACCATTTTGGTCTTTACCTGCAATCATTTACTATGTTACTATGCTACATCAACTGGGACAGCTTCCATTTAACTCACTGCATAAATCCAATATAATTGAGTGAATCTGGAGCTCACACTCTCCTTCAGGATCCAGACAGAGAAGACGTGAAGACAGCACTCAAAACAGCTTCATATAATTTGGCAAACTAGAAATGGGGAATGTACTCAGCTACAATCTAAACCACTGCACTCACTCTATGTTATGCTACTGCTATTTCCAGGTATGAAAAAGCTCCGTATATGTGAAGATAAATAACAAGAGGCCATATCTCCAAGGATCCATATCTCCAAGGGAGAAAAAGAGACTACAGAAAGAAAAGAAAAGTTTGTTGTGTGCTGTCTGTCGAAAGAAGCAGTTTGGGACAGAAGCAGTGCTGCTAGCTGAACAGAGCACCAAGAAGGTTAAGAAAAAACTATGGCTAAGAGGGGGAACAGAGAAGCCAAACATCTTAAAAATGTTTCTGTAATATAGAGAGTTGTGTTTTGGGGCCTGCAGGAAAATAATAGTTTTAAAAGTATTATTGCAAGTAAGGGGAGAAGCTCCACTTGCCTAAACAGGGACTCAAGTGAGTTATTTGCTAGATAAGCTGGTTTGTTTTATTTTTAACCTTTTACTCAGACAAAAAAGGAATCATTTGTTGCAGTTTGTATTTGAACAGGGCTTGGTCCTTCAGAAGCAAACCAACTAGAGCTCAAGGAAGCCAGCTTTGTCTAGAGAAAGCATGACAGAGCAAGAACTAGAAATATGGATTCAAAATCCTCCAGGAAGGACAGAGGAAGCTACAATAATATGCCATAAAGTACCAGGTGTATGTATGGAAAGAACAGAAAGCACACTGGGCACTCCTATGTGCCAGCCTGTCAGAAATAATGGCTCACTGCAGCTGGAAGCAGAGGAAGTACAGCAGCCATATGAATCACATGACTGGTGCTTTACCCTCCAGAGGAAGATAATAGCAGCACATGTGCTGGGGCAAGAGAGAAGTCTGGACGGTGTGACAAGAAAAGCTGACATGGAACCAGTGAACACATCACTAGAACCAGTGGCAGAAGAAACCCCAGAGTTGTACGGACAGGCACAGCAAAGTGCAAGACAAAAGAATGAAAGCCGGGTGAATGAACCTGCATTGACTGTGGATTACTTGCAAGAAAGCTCCTGGTGAAGCTTTACAGACTGCCGGATGGAGGCAGCATGGAGGAGCCAGACAGAGGCACTGCAAAAGGCCAGATGAAAGTGCTATAAGGTCGCCAGAGGGAGGCACTGCAGAATGGCCAGAGAGAGGCACTGCAGAATGGCCAGAGAGAAGCACTGCAGAATGGCCAGAGGGAGGCACTGCAGAATGGTCAAGAGAGGCACTGCAAAGCCAGAGGGAGGCACTGCAGAATGGTCAGAGGGACGCACTGCAGAATGGCCAGAGGGAGGCACTGCAGAATGGTCAGAGAGAGGCACTGCAAAAGGCCAGAGGGAGGCACTGCAGAATGGTCAGAGGGAGACACTGCAGAATGGTCAGAGAGGCACTGCAGAATTGCCAGAGGGAGGCACTGCAGAATGGTAAGAGGGACACACTGCAGAATGGCCAGAGGGAGGCACTGCAGAATGGTCAGAGGGAGGCACTGCAGAATGGTCAGAGAGAGGCGCTGCAGATGGAGACAACACAAATGAGTTAGAAGACGCTGCAAGAAAAATTGGAAGATAGTTGAACTCTGTCACAATGAGTGGAAAAGGAGTGTGAGTTTTACAGTGAGTAGAAGAGACGCCACCACAGGAACACCCAAGTGGCCAGCCGGAGGATTGGAACAGAGCACCAGTTGGATTCATATAAAAGACTTTGGATGCCACAGGGCCAAGAGCACAGTGGGTGATTGTGGTGACTGGGTTTTGTTAATGGTAATCGTAATGAAAGCAAAAGAGCACACCTGTAACGGCTACCCTGAAATTAACTGGCAAGAGGACAGAAGGAGTGCAAGGGCAAGAAAAATTACTTCCCTGGCTGGGATCCAGGATGAATAAGGGAGATAGCCCCAACAATTTGAGTTGAGGGAGAGGGTACGTAAAGGAGTGGCCCCACAACCCCTCTGTATCCTGTGTGGGACCAGGCATGTAGCCTGGTCCACCTTAACTGCCAGAGAAGAGAGAGTTCTGATGGCGAGACCCTTCTGAGCAGGGATGAGCAGGATGCCCCATGTCTCCAGGAGCAGGCAGCTCCTGAAATATTTCTGTCCCGAGGTGAAGCTGGGAATATACTGCTGGAGGTAAGCAGTCTACATGTTCCTATGATGATCGATGTAAATAAAGCTGGAATTTGTAAGAAAGGATGGCTGGAGTCTGTGTGCCTATGTCTCCAGCCTAGAAAATGTATTCAACTATCCCCTATGTGCGTATACATTGACAAATACATAATTGTGCATGAACTTCCACATTTATATGCAATAGTGCTAGTACCAGGGCAATTTCTCACATCAAGAAAACTAGGCAGACGCCTACGGTGCCAATATTTTGAGGGGAAGCAAAAACCACAGAAACATTCAGGTATCACCTAGCCACTTGTAAGGCACGGCATCACAAGAGAAAAAGGGAATGGATGATGGGTTGATTTGTTTCATAAAAATAATCTGCATTTATACAATACCTTCCATCCAAATAAGATCCTAATATCCTTTTCTATTTTAATACAGTCATCCTTGGGGTAGAAAGTCTACCTAACAATTTGATTTACATGTCAGTTTCTCATGCTAGAAGAGCTCATTGTATTATTACCCAACTGAAGATGAGTAAATTGAGGCACCGGGAGAGAAAACGACTTGCCTAAGGTTGCACCAGTATAAACAGGATTTGAACTCTCGTGTTTCAGGAGTTCTTCTGATTTATAATTTCATTGCAGTAACCACTAGACCAAGACTCCACCTCAACGCTTGAAGTTACATAGCTGTCAATGAAAGCAAACTGAACGCTTCGTTTTTCAAAAATAACTGTCATCACTAGAGGGACAGTGGTCGTGAATACGGTAAATGTATGAAATGTATGAAAAATTCTCAGTTTTCTGACAACCTAAGCAATACAAATATACATTTAAAGTACCTCTTCCTTCAGCTGTTGTATCATATTGAAAGTAGTTGGAAAGCGGCAAAAGTGAAAACAAATCTCTATGCTGCTCAGGTTAAAACAGAATCTTTTCAAAATGATCACCGATAGCCTGCTTGGTGATAAATGGAGGTGAAGGAATTTTGGAGTTTGTTTCAGTTTCTGGTTCTGGTATTTTTTCTTTTTTTATTCTAAGTAAAAAAAATGTTGAATGTTGGGAAGCATCATTCTGTGCATCACGGAGATTCATGAGTATGGGGAACTATGTGAACTATTTATACTTTTGCATGTTCTCAGAACAAATGTGAACATGTTAAAGCTGTCAGAAGACAAATTACAGCAAACATTGATTAAAATGAAGAACACAAACTGACAGAGTTCAATGACGGTTTGTGTTGCCTCCGGAATTCCCCAGGTGCTAGCACAAAGAGTAGATGGCTGAGCAGAACGAGTCTTTAAGAATTAGTTCTTGTGTCAAATGTGCTCTTCTCTTCAGCACATGAAATAATCTGTTTCTTGCTGAGATACTAACCAGTCCAATAAGATAATTACAACCAAAATAGAAATTTTATATCCTATACTACCACCACTACCTCATATTTATGTACCTCATATTTATGTAGCGCTACAAAGCAGCACTATACAGATGCACATGAGAGATATTGTTTCTGCTACAAGGAGCTTACAATCTACTCGAGACAAACAGATGGACAGACAGAGAAGACAAATAAGTGCTTGGAGAGAACCAGGTATAAGATCTAGAGTGAGGATTACTAGACGGAATTTATTTCCTTTTTACAAAATAGATCAGTAAAAGTAACCTTGGACTCTTATCATTCTAAATCATAAGAACTTGTGGAGCTCCACAGGGAGTCCAGCATCTCCTCTTACCTATTCAACATATATTTATGCAACCTTTAGGTTTTTGAAGAGACAGCACTGAAAGATCTTCTTTTTGATGAGGATATAGAGATATTCTGTCCTATCAAAGCCATGGGTGCTAGAGAGTTAGGTAATTTCATGATCAAGGAATTATTATATATTATTTTGTACAAAGAAAGTGAAGATGTTTTTACCTGCATTTAAAAAAAAAATAGGAAATGAATGGTGTGACATATCATTAGAATGCAGCATCTGTAAATACAACTAAGTTTTCACACTCACTTTCACGATGATCCCTAAAAACCTTTTTTTGTTTTATTTAAACAAGAATCGGGTGTGGGTGCTGTATACAGTATAAATGGGGACATATATTGTAATGCAGCATTACTGGAATCAGTTTATGGATTTTGCACAGGACTGGGCATCCGCATTATGTATAAGTTTCTATAGGAAAAATGATGAGCATCTTTCCGACACTGCAAGGACTTTTCTATTAAATCTTTACATGAGGTATTTGAGATAGTTCATTCTCAAGTTCCTTTGTAGGCCGCAACTCTGTTGGTGGGGCTCAGAATAAGTGTTCTACTACCCTGAGCCTGTGGCAGATTCCCCGAGCTAAGGTTGAATGAGGAGACAGGTTTAAGATGTTTGGCATCATCTCTGGATGTGAAAAATGTGAGGGTGCAATTGCAGCAGGACTGTGCTCCATGGATAGACCCAGCCATAAGCATATGCAGCATGGGAAGACCCCAAACGACCACGTAACATTTGGGATCAGCCATTCAAATATGGCAACATGGTGGGAGCCACAGAAAGTATTACGGGCATTCTGAGGCCACCCAGAAAGACCCGGTAGTATGTGCTGAGTTTAGCCATGCTAGAGATGGCACATTTTCAGAGAGTAGTATGGCTTCTAATGGGAAAACCCCATAAAATGCTGTGTCAGAGAAGATGCATTCAGCCATGCTAGGACAACGTGCTCTTGTTAAGAAACATGGTAGGGCCCTGAGGTTATGGCAGAAATAGCACTCAAAGGCCTCTGGCACTGGCTGGCTGAGATTCCTGTATATACATGATTCGTTTTAGAAGAGGCTTTGGTATAAGGAAGTATTTTATTTTACCAATAAAGTTGAGGACTTTATTACTTTATGATTGGCTAGATTTATGTCTTTTAAGGAGTTGGGGTGGTCATGGGCTGGTTATATTAAAACCCTTCCAACAAACAAAATTTAAATTAAAGAGCAAATTAATTTTTCATATAATATTATTCTCTTCCGCAAATATAACCAGCCTTTGATCAGCTAGGAAGAAATACAGCTTTAATCAATAAAATAAAAATTCAGGCAACCCGATCCGTTATATGGGTGCTATTATACTATTTACTACGTCTTTGCAACAACAGAGGAAATTAACATCAAACCTGTGACTACCCATAAGAAGATGGGGCAGATGTGACTTGGAAATTCAGCTGTTGCAATTAGCATGGGTATCACAGTGAACAAGCAGCTTCTTACAGGTTGGTATAGGAGGAACAGACTATCCAGAAGACCCTAATTGCTTCCTTATCCAATTTTAGAGATGTGAATCGGAACCAGAATCGGATCCGATTTCAGTTCCGATTCACATCTCTATAGATGTGAATCGGAACCAGAATCGGATCCGATTTCAGTTCCGATTCACATCTCTATTATCCATATCAGTAGATCTGGAGATGACAAGCCAACTCTATATCTGAAACCTGTGACTGTGGCATGAGGCAGAACATACAACTTTTTAGTGTGACCATTGCTTAAGGATGACCTCTTTATGTTGTGGAATCTTGATGATAAACTTGCAAACACTAAAAAGTGCTCGTTAGAGGAAAGAAATGCTACGATGGTGGACAGACATAAAAAAGAAGACCAGTTAATTGGCCCATACCTGCAAACTGCTGAATAAATCAAGCACAGACCTTTTTGGCCTTTCTTAACCTGACCTGTCAATGACAGGCTGTGACAGATGAGGCAAAATGATAACTAGATGTTAAAGAACCTATCATTTATAGCTTATTTAACAATTTATATATTGCATATTCAATAAAAGCAGTTTTAATTAACACACATAAGCATAAAACAATAAAAATTAACAAATTTATACCCATAAATATACAAAACATATTAAAATTAAAACAGAAAAATCACCAATGTAATAAAATAAAATAAAAACTGAAAGTAAAAATAAAATACAAATAAATAACACTGACAATACTCATTAAGAAGAACTGTCATCTTTACAATCCCACCTGCTCATATACATTCAGAGAAAAAAATCCCACCAAGCCTCCATTATCCATCCGGGAACAGCCATATCTTAGCTTATAAAACTTCAAATAATTAAATTCTGATCTTATAACAAGGGGCAAGTAATTCCACACTTGAGAAACCACAACTGAGAATACTCTGATCATAACACCATCTGAAATGCATTTTCTGATCAGAGAGGCAATTGCTAATAAAGACCCCTGTGAAGAACTAATTATATGTTAAGGTGAATACTAACCAATTTTTCCCAAAGATATTTAGGCTCATTGCCCCACATAGACCAGAAGACTACTGTAAGAGCTTGAACTTAGCTCTTTCCAGTACAAGCAGCCAATGCAACTAATGCATCTTAGGTTAACCTCTGTCCCTTCTTGACCTCTCCAAAGCTAAAGGGTAGATTTTAAGACCTCCGCGTGCGCTACCCGCGTGCACACATGGACGCCCGATTTTATAACATGCGCGCGCAGGTACGTGCATGTTATAAAATCGGGGGTTGGCGCGTGCAAGGGGGTGCACATTAGTGCAACTTGCGCACACCATGGCCCGCGACCTTGACCAGTTCCCAACCTCCTAAACTAACCTTCCTTCCCCTTCCCCTAACTTACCCGCCCCCTAGCCCTAACCTAGCTGGTAGACTCTGACCCCTCCCCACCCCTTTTCCGAAGCCCCAGGACATATTTGCGTCCCGGGGCCTTACGCGAGTGGCCAGACCTTTGTAAAATAGGCCCGGCACGCGTAGGCTTTTGAAAATCCGGGCCTAAGTGAGCTACTTCACTTTACAACAGCTGCCACTTACATGTGAGTCTCACAGGGAGGGCCACATGTAGAACATTCCAGCAATCTAGTAACGATATGACTAGTGCATGTACCACAGTTTTTAATACTTGTTGGTCTACGAAAGCTCAAAGCTGCTGAACCAGATTAAGTTGATAAAAAGCCCTCTGGCTCTAATGAAAAGCTGGATTCCAGCTGTACCCCCGAAAACATAGTCATGGAATGTATCAGCTCACTAGCAATTTACTCAGCAACTGCCAGGGCTATAATGGCCAAACAAGAATTTATAAAGTGACAGCCCTGTCAATACTTCCATTAATGGGAAATTAAAAACTGGACATTATTGGCATAAAAATGTCCGTTGATACCCAAGATATGAAAAATCACTCCCAACGGGTGCATAAAACAATTAAACAAAGGTGAGCAACTGTAGCCTTGTGGTACTCCAGTTTTCATCACCACTGGAGAAGCACAACCTGACACTGCTTCCTTAAAAAAAGAATCCACTCATAAACCTTCTCCTAATCCCCAAATCCTGACATCTCTCAGTAAATGATGATAAATCAGATTGATTACACTTAAGCAAAGTACCAACACTCACACAACATTATCAATCAAGATTACCAAAACTAATTCTGTATATAGACTGACTGCTATCTAATTTGCCAGTTAATTCTAGAAAATCAGACCACTAAGCAGCATCTACCTGCTCAATTTTTGCCAAAAAAGGCAATTTGAAATCGGACTATAATTAGGGAGGATAACTTTCAAAGAACTCTGCATGGCCCCATGCATATTCATATCTGGCCATGCAGAGATCTACTACAGTATTTTATAACCAGCACTAATCACGCATATATCTACCTCCCCAATAGACACATGTATGTTTGGCTACATGCAAATACCTGCAATGCATAGAAAGCGTCCTACCTACTTAAGAACATAAGAACATAAGAAAATGCCATACTGGGTCAGACCAAGGGTCCATCAAGCCCAGCATCCTGTTTCCAACAGTGGCCAATCCAGGCCATAAGAACCTGGCAAGTACCCAAAAACTAAGTCTATTCCATGTAACCATTGCTAATGGCAGTGGCTATTCTCTAAGTGAACTTAATAGCAGGTAATGGACTTCTCCTCCAAGAACTTATCCAATCCTTTTTTAAACACAGCTATACTAACTGCACTAACCACATTCTCTGGCAACAAATTCCAGAGTTTAATTATGCGTTGAGTAAAAAAGAACTTTCTCCGATTAGTTTTAAATGTGCCCCATGCTAACTTCATGGAGTGCCCCCTAGTCTTTCTACTATCCGAAAGAGTAAATAACCGATTCACATCTACCCGTTCTAGACCTCTCATGATTTTAAACACCTCTATCATATCCCCCCTCAGTTGTCTCTTCTCCAAGCTGAAAAGTCCTAACCTCTTTAGTCTTTCCTCATAGGGGAGTTGTTCCATTCCCCTTATCATTTTGGTAGCCCTTCTCTGTACCTTCTCCATCGCAATTATATCTTTTTTGAGATGCGGCGACCAGAATTGTACACAGTATTCAAGGTGCGGTCTCACCATGGAGCGATACAGAGGCATTATGACATTTTCTGTTTTATTCACCATTCCTTTTCTAATAATTCCCAACATTCTGTTTGCTTTTTTGACTGCCGCAGCACACTGTACCAACGATTTCAATGTGTTATCCACTATGACACCTAGATCTCTTTCTTGGGTTGTAGCACCTAATATGGAACCCAATATTGTGTAATTATAGCATGGGTTATTTTTCCCTATATGCATCACCTTGCACTTATCCACATTAAATTTCATCTGCCATTTGGATGCCCAATTTTCCAGTCTCACAAGGTCTTCCTGCAATTTATCACAATCTGCTTGTGATTTAACTACTCTGAACAATTTTGTGTCATCTGCAAATTTGATTATCTCACTCGTCGTATTTCTTTCCAGATCATTTATAAATATATTGAAAAGTAAGGGTCCCAATACAGATCCCTGAGGCACTCCACTGTCCACTTCCTTCCACTGAGAAAATTGCCCATTTAATCCTACTCTCCGTTTCCTGTCTTTTAGCCAGTTTGCAATCCACGAAAGGACATCGCCACCTATCCCATGACTTTTACTTTTCCTAGAAGCCTCTCATGAGGAACTTTGTCAAACGCCTTCTGAAAATCCAAGTATACTATATCTTTATAAACATACATGTGTATATTTTACATGGGAAATAAAGTTGAACTTATTTGCGTAAAACCATGATTTATACGTGGAAGTTGATAAATTTTAAAACATGCACTCATATTTGAAATCACCAGTTTGTTAATACCTCTACCAGTTCACCCATTCCTTCTCCAAGTCATCAAGATTCTCCAGGTTACCCTGAGCTCCCCCCTAGTTCACCCACCCAACTAATAGCAGACAACATACAAGTCTGATATGAATTGCAATAGATAAATAGCAGGTGTTAAATTGCATAATTGAATTCTCGTAAATTTTTTTACAAAAAAGCAACGTATGTGTCTACCTTTTCGTTTCACCCAGAAACGCCCCTAGAGCACCCATTCTTTGCGCAAGTAAATGTATGCATGAAATAAAAAATGCATGCATACTTTTAATGTTTATTAAATAATTTTTACACAAGTATGAGCTACTCATGCATGTATATGTAATTTTAAGCGATTAACACCTTTGAAAATTTACTCCCTCACATTTAGCTAAATCTAAAGAAGGCTTTTTCAAAATAGGCCTTGCTACTGATCTTTTCAGGCCCATAGATAGGACCCTTCAACACGTGAAAATTTAACATCCCTCATCTCTGACAACTTTCTCCTCTAAAGATTTTATCAATTATGAAGTGTAAGGGTCCAAAAGACTTCTTGTAGGTCTCATTTTATCTAGCAACATCTTTAATCCAACCGAATTAAATGGTGAGATATTCACTAACTGAGAATACTCAATAAACCGTGGAAATGATAACCCAAACCCGCTCAAATATTCATCACTCTGCCTATAATTCAGCAATTCCTGCAGGGTGAGTGATTTTCTTTTAAAGGAAGAAGCAAACGTTGGTCTGCAACTGAATTTTCAACACTCCTCCTACCAATCTGTCCCATCAAAGTTCTTACTACTCTGAATAATTCCCCATTAGCCTTGGCTGCTGAAACAATAGTCTCTCTTTTGCTCAATAATCAACTTCCTATGCCTATTTGTCATTCTCCTTCAACAAATATAATTGGGAAGATGAAAAGTTTTTTGCAATGTTGCTCTAAGTGCCGAACATCTTTATTCATTTTCTGAAGATCCTCAACAAATCAAAGCAATGACTGTTTATACTTAGCAAACCATCTAGATAGGGCTATATAACCCCAAATGAATAGAATCCCATGATTCTGAGACTAAAGCATCAATGCCAGTATTTTGTACAGAAAAGAACAAGAATCATTAAGAAAACTGCTAAACTGAGCAGGATCATCAATGCTCCCACTACTCCAGAAACCGTATCTCCAACGATTACTATCCCCATTAACTGACCTCATTTCAAACCTAAATGTAATCAAGTGTCATCCAACCAAGGTACCAGGTCCACAGCTGTGTTCTATTGATCAAATACTGCTATAATGATTGCAGGTAATGCTAACTAGTTTTTACCCTTGGTTTCTGTGCAAAGTCTAGCTCTCCAGTAAGATCAGATGCTTCTATTCCTATCATGACAAACAGTAACCATGTCACCACTGAATATTGCAATAACTTCACATGAAACAGACAGTCCTCACTAATCCTTCATGTATTTATACCTATCAAAGGGAATAAAAGACTGCTTGAAAAACATAGTCCAGTTTCCAAATGTGTCAGTCATTTTAAAACATATTAAGTAAATATAACAGCACATTGTTTCTAAAAAAAAAAAAAAATCAAATAAAAATACAATAGTGTTTTTAATTTTGGCAAGTCTGATATTTTCAGAAATAAGTAATTGTGTTGCCTGGCTTATCAGTTTGTTAATTTCATTTTAGTATTCAATAAGAACACTGCAGAAAAAGTGTTATAAGGACAAAATAAAGAGTTATAGCTTTTAACTTTTGTTTTTAGTGTACCAGAGAAAATAAACAGGGATAACACATTACGAAAGTGCAAATTGTTCACATCATATTAATAAAGTGATGCCATATATCACTTTTTAGCAGATTATAAACAGGAGAATAATGGAACACTAACCAGATGTTCACTTCTATTGAAGTGAACACCAAGATTAATCAAATTCAGAAGTAAATACTGACCAAGGCATAGCCAAGGTCAGCATTTACTGTAACTTGAATATTAATAAATCTTGTTCTCTCAAAAACTGCATTTGCATTGCTGCATACGGTTTGAGTTTGCCCAGAGCAGACCTTTTCTAAAATACTGTATAACTGCTTGGAATATTTTTAAATTATTTACATAAAGAGAGGTAGCCATGTTAGTCTGTAGAAATAAACAAAAAAAAATAAATTTCTATTAACTATATTATTTGCCAAAGACCTCCGAGTGCAGAATAATAATTGTATATATTTTAATCAAGGCGGATAAATGTTTTCATTAATTTTAGAAATTTAGAAAATGTTTAAATCAAAAGAAAAAGACCTCAGATTTGTATAGCCAAAACCATAACCAACAGTGAGGATGATGTCAGCTTCATTCATTGGTCAAAATACCTCCATTTTAAAGTGATTTGAATCCAGTGAAATTTACATAAACACATCAATATGGTTTCAAAGATTTACGCGCGTAACCGGTCATATGCGTGCTGGGTCTATTTTGAAAAGGCCCGGCGATGCACGTAAAGCCCCAGGACGTGTGTAAGTCCCGGGGCTTGCAAAACGGGGCGGTCCGGGTGGTGAGGCGGGGGCGTGCCCCAGGGCTGAAGTAAGTTTTGCAATAGAAGAAAAAAAAAAGAGAAAGGTAGGGGGGAAAGGGCGAGGGAGGTAGGGGAAGGGAAGGTGGGGTGGGGGGGTGGTAGGGAAATTCCCTCTGAGGCCACTCCAATTTCAGAGCGGCCTGGGAGGGAACAGGGGAAGGCAGGGCGGCTCAGCGCAGGCTCGGCACATGCAAGGTGCACAATTGTGCAGCCCCTTGCGTGTGCAGACCCCCGATTTTATAACATGCGTGTGCCTGCGCACTCATATTATAAAATCGCATGTCCATGTGCGCGTGCTGGGTAGCGCGCGCACATGGACATGCAAACCTTGCTGCTTCAGGGCTCTAAATTAGACTTTGAAGAGCATGAGCATGAAAGCATATACCTACTAATTCTAAAAGTCCGATCTGGCACCACATCCAGTCTTTCAACATCAAATGTCACCAATGGGGGTCGATTTTCAAACTGTGCGCATGTTATAAAATCCGATATCCGCGTGCACATGCATGATGCATTTTAATATCCTGGCGTGCATGTGCAGGCGGACCGTGACTCGCGCATGCAGAGGAGGGAATTTTCAAATTATGCGCAGCGACATGATGGACCTTTTTGCCAGTTTCCTACTCCTCTGCCTAACCTTCCTTCCCTTTCCCCTCTCCACCCAGACTCCTAACCCCTACCTAGCTACCCCAATTTTTTTTTTATTTCACTACTTATTGCTCCTCCAGAGCTGAAGCATTTTCCGTGAGCCGGCCAGCTGCTGGTGCGCACTTCCCCAGGATAGCGGCCCGGCCATGCGCGTAATCCCTGTTTTTACATGCATGGCCCTATGAAAATTTACTTGTATTTGCGGACGACATCCAACTCTGCATCAAAATGGGATCTGACCAAATGTCATCCATTACCAATCTCAATAACTGTTTCACCGTGGTATCCCAATAGCACAGTAAGCAAAAACTCAGGCTAAACCCCTTAAAACTCAAACTCCTCTGGCTAGCCATCACGGTCATCTCTACAATCATTTCCCTCACTAGCAGGTCCCTCCTTACATCCTAAAGAGTCACGATTTATCTATTTACCTATTTATTTACAATATTTCTATTCCACCTATAACAACTATGTCATGCTAGACAGATTACAAAAATAAACATAAAACAGCAAACAAAACATAACACAATCAACAAAGATTAAAATAACTAAAAAATTCAATTTTACAGGAATGCTTCCCTAAATAAAGTTGTTCTTACTGTCTTTCAAAACAGTTTAAAGTCTGTTATTTCTCGAACCTCATCAGTTAAACTGTTCCACAGCACAGGGGTTCAATTCAATAGAATCTCACATCAATAAAGCGTCAAATCTGCCAACTCTGCAATTTCCTTTATAAACCCAATCTTGCTACTGTAATCCATGCAATTCTCTGTGCAATGAATTTCACAACAGAGTGCAAAGCACCTTCAGCTCCTAGAAAGCACTGCTGCTAGAATTTTGGTAGGTGCCAAAGTAACTGACCACATCAAACTGCACCGGCTTCCATTGGAAAACAGAATATAATGTAAAACCTTGAAGACAAAGCATTTGAAATGCTCGACGAGGCCTCCAAATACCTCTCCCAACTTCTTTCCCCTTGCACATTCTCAGTGGAACGAGGCCTTCCCAAATGGCTCTTTTTTCCTTTCCTTCTCCGACCTCTGCCAGATTGCCCTGCACATGGTTTTGTGCTTTCAGCTGCAACAGAAATCTGGAAAAAAAGTACCACTAACACTAGCCTTGAGCCATGTTACCTTGTTCAGAGAAAAAAAGCAAAGCCAAGGATTTTTAGCGAGGCCTTCCCCTCTACCTCCTGATCTGCCTTAACTCCCAAAATGGGATTTTAGGATACACAACAGGGACTCCAAGTTATACACAAATGAGTTCCCAATGCCACTCTACTTACGGTTTCTGATTCTGATTGTAAGTTGTTCACAAGCCTCTGTTCTTCTGCATTTTTTGTAATTCACCTTGCAACCGATTTTAGAAAAACACAGAATATCTAATGTCTACAAAGAAATAAATTCATGAACACCTGTTAGTAAACATAAAGGTGGTAACTTTCAAACAGCCGCTTGGACGTACATGTTTGCAGGTATGCAGGCTCGTGTCAATGGACATGGCCATTTTATACCACACACACACACATAGGGGATCCCGGAATGTGTTTGAGCGTGTAATACTTATGCTAAGCCTTTGTGTTATAGACCTGGACTATATCTTACATGTCCCATCCGTGCTCCATCCAGACCACACCCATGCCCCGCCCCTTTCTTTCATTAATGCATGAACCAGGAGATGTGTGTGTACTTGCATGCTTTTTAAAATCTGCTCACTCCTGCCGGCCCGAGACACGCGTGTATCTCCCAGCTTTGGACACGTAGGGCTTTTAATATCAACCTTAAAATATATTAGGTGAACTAGTTTGGATGAATTGTTAATGTAACTTGAATGTTTCAACTGGAAACCTCCCAAAGAAAAAAAGCTTATGATGCAAGAGATTTAAACCTCAGCATTGTTGGTTGTGTTTATGTAATTTTGTAATCCGCTTTAGAACCATGCAGCGTGAGATGGAATATAAATGCATGAATAATAATAATCAGAAAACAGGCATAAATAAATTCATAAAACTAGTCTGGGCAAGTCTTGAAAGATTTTAGCATGGCTTCAGCCAATTAGTTGGTTCTGATTTGGTTTAGCTCGTTTTACTCATAATGACACCTATTTACTAAACTTTTCTGCATTCTGTGTCTATAGAAAACGCACAGTACCACAGTATATAAAGCCCAATGAGCTGAGCTTACTCCATCCTATTCTTTCTGCTGATACCTTAGTATTACATTGTCATGGTCACTGCTACCCACCAATCAGTGCCATATGGCTCTGCTAAATCTGAGTCACAAGGCACTGTCAGCACAGTGATCATCTCCTGATGCTGACAGCAGCAAGCCAGCACAGCAAGAATAACTCAGGGCTGATGGTGATGCATGATTTGGACTCACTCATCTGGGTCATGGAGCAGGTGACAAGAGAGAGACAGGTATTGGACCTTGGGCTGGCTGGAAAGAGAGCACTGGGAACAGTGAGGGCAATAATGAGTCTCCTCACAGAGGTTGCCTGCCGTCTTGAGGTTACAACTGCATTATTTTCAAAGGAAAGCTCCTTGCTGAGTTTCCCTTTGAAAAAAGTACCTGCGTACTTTGCACCTGTATAACAGCAGGTGCAAAGAATCCTCATGAAAGTATTTGAGGAGTATTATAAATGAAATCTCTGCCCATATTTTTATTTTCCAACTTAACTCTGTCCCTTTCTTGCGTGTGCTTTGTGAAACAGCTTGCATTCTTTACCCACATACTAGGCTGGAGGGGGGAGGGAGGGAAAAAGGATGGCACTATGAAACTGCATTTACCCACATAAAAACATTTGACTATTGCACTCAGTATCACTACACGCAATGGGTTTACCAGGGCTATACGTTCTAAAATGTTTCCCCATTTTCTGTTCATGGAAAAACTATAGGAAAAAAACAGGATTCTTACTGTCCAAACAAAGATAGTACTACTTATTGGTGCTAAAAAATGTAAACAGTGGCTCTTTTCCTTTGAGTTGCTCCTTACAACCTTTGGGAAGACCTGCCAAAGTTACTTTAGATTCTTTGTGATCCATTTTAGTCCGAGTGGATTTGGCTATCTTAAATTGTGCTTCACACATTGGGCTGTTGGTGAAAACAGTTTTGAAGCATACAGGGTCATTCATCAAAATGCGTTAGGCCATTATCTTGGGCGTTAGGGCCCTAACACCCATGATAACACCATATCACATATGTTATTTATTGCATCGCATGACGCAAATGCACATTTTTTAAATTTAGTCAAATGGGAGGAGTTTGGGTGGGTTTATGAATATGAGGGGCATTAGCACTGTGTGCGATAATGTAACGCACATTGCTGCATGCTTTTAATGCCAGAAATAACTATACCTTTTTTTTTCTCTTCTCCCTCTCCCTTTCAGAGAGGGAGAGGGGAAAGGCAGGGGTAGAGGAGAGTAAAGAGAGAGAGAGAGAGCCTCTGGGGTGGCACACATAATTGTCATCTATTTATTCTACTGTAGAAGTGTCATCTAGTAACTCAAGATGAGGTTTTGGTAGTGGACTAGGGTTTTGGGGCCAGTTTTACATGCACAGTCAGAGGTACGAAAAGCACAGTACACATCAGTGAAGACTGGATTTGATTTGGAATGAGGAAAGATACACAAAGATGAGATTTCTACAATGTTCTCTTGCCCTATCTTGATGCATCTCTACCTGGGTATTATCAAGTTAGGGTAAGAGAACATTGTAGAAATCCCGTCTTTGTGTACCTTGCTGTTCGTACGTCTGACTGTGCATGTAAAACTGGCCCCAAAACCCAAGTCCACCACCAAAACCTCACCTCGAGTTACTAGATGACCCTCTTATCCTCTTATAGCGGTATAAATAGATGACTACTATGAGAGCCTTATAAAGCAGCCCAAAATAAGAAAAATAAATTTAACACACATTGCGATAAAATACCTATGCGAAGCGCTGTAATAGCGCGCACGGGGCGGTAACTCTAAAATTGTCATAGCCACACCCCTTTCCTTATCGCGGGCATTATTCATGCAAAATTTATAGCATTTTGATGACTCAAAGCCTTAGAGAGATTCACTCCATCCAAGAGATGGAGATGGAGTGAATCACTCCGTCCAAGAGATGGAGTTAGTGACTAATGTGGAAATGCAAGTACAAAATGTTCAATCTGTAAACGCCGCCTTAATACAGGATAAGAACCCTATTTATAAGAACAGTGAACAGCTTGAACATTTTTCTAGTTGTTTGAATCTGCTTTTTCTCAGTTTTCCCAAATAACCAGGAGTTTCAGTTAAAGAAAACTTGAAGACATCCTTCATTGAAGTCCTGGGACTCCCTGAGGAAACTTGTCCACTGATTGCTAAACTCTATTTTCTGCCTTCCCGTAGAAGGCTAGAGAATGGCCGTCCTTTACGTTTGGACTCACCATTGAATATGTCCGCTATTTTAGAGAACTCTGTCGAAGAGGTTGAAGAAAGAGAGACACTTTTGGTTTCTTTTGTTTTTGAGCAAGACTTAAATATGATTTTGAAATTTTACTTTCGTAAAGCCCATGCTCTCTTTTATGGAAAATCCATTTGGATTTGTCTGGATGTAGTCAAATCTGCTCAGGAAAGAAGGACATTATTTCTCTCTATGCGCCAGGAAGTATGGTCACTGGGAACAACATTTTTGTTTAGGTACCAGTGTAAATGTATTATTACTTATTTTGGTAATAGATATAATTTTCTTTTTCCTGAACAATTATGTTTTTTCCTAGATCAGAAAAGGTCTCTAACCTCAGTGTCCTTAGTTGGTGTTTAATAATTTTATAACCTCGATCTTGTAGCAAGTTAAGCTTTGTTTCTTATATAAAATTCCTTTTAATTTGCGCCCATAATGCGTGTATCTCCTCCTCCTGTTATTGTGGACTAAGGCAATGTATTTTTTTCTTCCTTCTTTTTTCTCCTATTTTTCTTTTTATTATTATCCTTATTGTAGGAATACTTTTCTAGTTTTTAAATTTGCCTTTTCTGTGTCATTTATGGTTTTGTAATGATAAATTCACAAAAATTTTAAAAAATATAAACAGCAATTATTACTCTATTAACCTTACCATATTTCAATGATTGCTATATTGTAGGACTATGCCTTGAACATATATAAAGATTCTCAGATCTCCTAGTTTCTAACACTAATACATCATTGACCACAGTGCACCCAACTTGCACTTGCAGCCTATTTCACCATTACAGCATCTTGTATCAGTACTTCAGATATTGCTTAACAAGAAAAATATGACAATATACAATGAACGCTTTCATTTATGTTTGCAAACTGAACAAAGTGCTCCAAGCTATGATGTAAATTACCAGCAAAAAATATGTGAGAAAAATAGAACACATTTTCATAACTGGATTCCTAATAACTAACAACACTATATTAAGTTTATCTTCTCTGTGTCCCAATAACTCTTTCATGTCCAAGAAGTTTCTGAATGTGCTGCCATGAATTATGTATCAGATTTGTCAACAAGTTCCATGCACCTCTGTTATTTAAGGAAAGTGCACAGGGAGTGCCTTGTTCACTAAATATTGATAATATGCTATAGGGACAAAAGGGAGCAGTATAGACTTAAGCTATTCATCAGCCAAGAAAGTATGGTAGAGATGAACTTAATTAGAAGACAAGCAGAAGTCCATAGCTGTAATCACGGATACTACTGACTGATGGGGTGAAGCTAAACTGATAAAAGCCAGGTACTAGCACAAAGTTAGTACTCTGCCTAAAGCGATGTCACCTAATGATAGATTAGACAAATGTGATTGCTCTATCAAAACATTCATCTCACATCTTGATTAGTAAGCCTACTGAACTATGATTAATTCACAGGAGTGTGGCTGACAGATAAGATACTTTATCCGACAACGTGTACTAGTTGCAGTGCCTGAAGCAAAATAGCTCTGAAGTTGCTGGTAGAATAAACAGTATCAACTACAACACACTGAGTAGGATAATAACTCCACATGCCCCTTTTAATTTAATAAATATCCTATTTGTAGAAACGGTTACCAAACAACCTCCCAAACCAGAAATCAAATGATAAAGCACAAAAAACCCCCCATGAAGTCTGTTCCCTCCTTCCCCCTCACAGTTTAACTGAATATCTCAATCCTCCTTAATACGATACTATTAAAGTTTATTTTCTTTACTATAATCTCCACGTTACATTTTTTCTTTTCATTCCTTCCTCAGAAAAGAAACCATGGTGTGTGTCTACGCAACACAGATGATTATGAGGATGGAATGGCTCATTTCTGAAGAAAGGCTAAATAAGTTAGGGCGCTTCAGCTTGAAGAAGAGATGACAGAGAGGGGATATCATACAGGTGTGGTGTGGAACAAGTAGATAGGCAATGGATATTTATTCTTACAAATAGTACCAGGACTAGGGAACACGCCGTGAAACTGACAGCAGATCTACAAAAACATTTAAGAAAGTTTTTCTTCAGTCAATGCACCATTAAACAATGGAATTTGCTGCCAGAGAATGTAGTCAACGCTAAGGGGCAGATTTTATAAAACCACGCGCTCGTGTACTTTTGTTCGCGCACCAAGCGCAAACAAAAGTACACCAGATTTCAATAGATACACGCATAGCCGCACGTATCTGTTAAAATCCGGGGTCGGCGCATGCAAGACTGCCCCAAATCGGCAGCCTGCGCGCACCGAGCTGCGCAGCCTGCCTCTGTTCTCTCCGAGGCCACTCCGAAATTGGAGCGACCTCGGAGGGAACTTTCCATCCAACCCCCCACACCTGAGGCAGGCGTAACTTGCGCGCGCCGAGCCAGCCACCGGCGCGCCATGGTCCGGTCCGGGGGCCATGGCCACGCCCCCGACATGCCCTCACAGAAAAGCTTTGGGACTTACGCGCGCACCAGCAGCCTATGCAAGATAGGCTCGGCGCGTGCAGGGGGGGTTTGGGGTAGGTTGGTCTTACCAGGCCTGGCACTCTTTATCTTCTAAAATGCTAGAGTACAGCTGACTTCAGACACATTTTAGGAGGGCTTTTATATCATCAAGGATATGGCAAGAACATTTAAGGGTCTTCTACATTTTTTGCACATTACTGTCCATATGAAGCCCTCAGTTATTTTTAATGCTTTAAGCTGTAGCTTTAAATCAAACTAATAACTGCTCAAAAGAAAAGACAGAGAAAAAACACTGATGAAGAAAATAAAAAAAAATATCCTAAGGGATATCTATCCCGTAAAAATTAAATTATACTATAGTACACTTGCTATATAATATACTAAGCTGAAAAATAGCAGAAAAAATATATTCTAAAATTGTAAAATTAATTACTTGCATTATTGAAAGCCCTTGATTAAGATAGCTCACCATCTTACTGTCAACTTGCCAGGAAAGGCCCATAGCTTGATATTTCCTGCTATTTCTTTCAGTACATATACTCCACTTGTGTTGAGTACTAGGACCTTACTGATTACTAAGCTTTTTTCCCTAGACATAAAATAGGAAAAAAGCCTTTGAGGCTGATAGTCAAAAAAGTTAAGTACCTAAATTTAGGTGCCTATTTTCAATGTATAACTTAGGTACCTAAGGCCCGGATTAGAATGGTGAATCCAGTGAAAATGGGGGGCAGCGTGGCAACGGGGTGGGGGGGGGCAGGCCTGCGAAAGTCGGCAGCCTTCACGCCAGTGCGGTGTTTTCGCTGCTGGCTTTCGCACCCAATAGCGCCACCATGACAGGTGGTGTTATTGGGCGTGCTACTGGCGACGATAACGTTGCTTACCTTATCACCGCCAGCGAAGACCCCGCCGAGTCTGCCTCCTCACCACCCCGACTCCTCCCCTTGCCGCCCCGACTCCACCTCCGCGATACACATTTGAAAATGACCCCCTAAGGTTGGATAAATATAGTGGTTTAGGGCCATAAAACTGAGACACCTAAATTAGGCCTATTTATTCCCTTACATTTAGGTGCCTAGTGCTGAGAAAACTTACTTCCCCAACCTGACTCTCCTGGTCTCCATCTATTTTTTAGGTGCCTACATGTAGGGCCTTAGTAAAATCAAGCACCTACTACCGTAGTATATAAGTAGTATTACTGGTAATCTATTATCTTAGATGTTAATTAATTATGTTTTGTATTATAATATTGGTTTCCTCCAAAGTGTATGGGGTAAAATGTTATATGACGAAAGAATGATTATACCTGTATTACCTTCACATTTAATAAAATGTCTTGAATTATGAAAAATGCAAAATAAAGAATTAAAAAAACAAAACCAAAAAAAACCCAAGCACCTACATTTAGGGGTAGATTTTAAAAGCCCTACGGGCGTAAATCCATAGGATATACATACGTAGGTGGGGTAACGCATGCCTGGCCTATTTTATAAAGGTCCGGCGATGCACGTAAAGCACCGGGACGCATCTAAGTCCTAGGTATTCGGGAAAGGGGCGGGGAGGGGGTGGGGTGGTTCGGGGATGGAGCGGGGCCAGAGGCCTCTGGCACAGTGGCCATTTGCCGCTGTGTCAGAGGATCGCGTACTGGCCGGGTGCCGGGGGGGCGATTAGGACGGGATAAGGGGCGGGTTGGTTGGGGAAGGGAGGTTAGGGTAGGGGGTTGGGAAGTTCCCTCCCAGGCCACTCTGAAATCAGAGCGGTCTGGGAGGGAACTGGGGAAGGCTGCAGGTGTCATCATGCGCAGGGTGCACAATTGTGCACCCTGTTGCTCGCGCCAACCACCGATTTTACAACATGCGCGGCTGAAGAGGAGAGTGTTCACAAGTAGCCCCTTATATTATTCTAATACTTACTACCACATCTCTTCTATAGCGCTACTTGACATATGCAGCGCTGCACAAAAACTTATAAGAGACAGTCCCTGATCAAGACAAACATGCAGGGCAAAAGAGGCTTGGGGAATATCTTTTATTAAGCAAATGGTTAAAAGTTAATAAGGTTTTAAGAGGGATAATCAGGGTTAAAGATTTAAAAACAGCTTAGAAAAGTGAGTTTTTGAACTGGTTTTAAAGAAGGCAAGAGAGTGAACATGACGCATCCCCTTAGGAAGTCTGATCCAAGCACATGGTGCAGCCAGCTGGAAAGCACAGAGTCGGGAATTGGCGGAAGAGGATAAGGAAATAGGAATTATTTGCCTGATGAGTGGAATGTAGGGAGAGATACAAGAGGAGAGTAGCAAGGAGCTGCAGAGTGAAGGCTTTTGTAGGTGGGTAAGTGGAGCTTGAACTGTATGGTTTCAGTTTAGTTGTGCATTTATTATGTTGTTTTATATATGTTATGGTTTTATGTTGTATTGTACATTTTATGATTGTAACACTGTAATCCGTGCTGGACAGATATTAGGAAGTGGCAGAATAGAAGAGATTTAAAATAAATATGTGGAAATGAATAAGAAACCAATGCAGTGACTTCAAAGTTTCTATACCAATATAACCCCTCTTCTTAAGTCACTGCATTGGTTTCTTATTCATTTCCACATATTTAAGTCCCACAGCTGAATTTTAGATAATTGAAGAGAGATGATTCACTGGGAGACCTACGAGGAGCAGGCTGCAATAATCTAAGCAGGATGAGTTAGTGGATAAGAGTTCTGATAGTATGCATTTATTAGTGAACATAAAAGTACTTCCTATTCAATACACAGCAGGTGTAGGGTCTTATTCAAAAGTGGCTAAGGAAAAAAAATCAATATTGAGTAAGATCTATAGTATTCTGAAGTTCAGATCAGAGTCAGTGAGGAGACACCTTCTCAAAGGGCACATGCAATGTTGTAAGACCATGCTTATTAGCTTGTCATGACCTTACAGTTTTACAAAAAGCTTAATGTACTATAATTGTGCTTCAGCCCAGACAAAACTGACCTTTGCATGACTTTTGTTTTACCCTAGCCTCATTTAATCAATTGTGAACTGCAGACGGGGGTCAAGGAAACCCACTTCTTCCTCTGATAGCTTTCAGAAGTTCCACTCCTGGGGATGAAAATGCTTTAACCAGAGATATATTCCAAGAAAATCAATATATGATTACTGCAAAGATCTGTATTGATTGTCCTGTTGCATTGCAAAAAGGCTAAAGAAAAATGGCACGGCACCATTCCCCTTCTATTTCATGCCGCTTACTGAAAATGTTTTCAGCAAAGAGAAAGTGTTGGAACTTTAATACCAAACCATAGGCAGAATTCATTTAGGGCATGAGGATAAGGCAGCAATGTCCCTCCCCTAAAACCTATGCCCTGATATAATAAGGTGTCCTCAGTTGTGCAGACATGTGGAAATGCTGTGTGTACATTTTTGTGCATACATCTCCTAATTTAACAAGAACACAAATAATGTGTGCACACATAGGAGTAAAACTGTGCACACAACTTAACACTCTTCCATGCAAATAGCATGTTGATCAAGGAATTAACTATTACTTGCCAGGGCAGAACTGTATGTGAGCTTAACCCATATTTTTTTTTTTTAACATTAGCAATTTTATTCCAAATAAATATAGGAGTAAAGTATCTGGGCAAAGTGGAAATCTATGGCACTGAAGCTGGAGTTCCTGGTGTGGGCATCTATACTAAGCATTTATGTGCATAAAGCATGATTTGTGAAGTCCTGATCACTTGCTAAGAGGCCTGGGGCTTGCAGGCCTAGTATTATCCTGATTCAAATCCTTTCTCCAGAACTGCTCCCAGACCATCTCTCTGGGGCCATCAGCTTCACACCCTAATTCTTTCCTGTGGAGTTCCAAATCCAACATCTGCATGCCCCTCCCCTACCCCCCAAGGTAAATTCAGATCACTTATTTCTCACAGTCCCTCTTAGCCTGGACCCTGACAAAGTAACCTGAATGAATGTCTGGGGAAGATCTCCAGCCAGCTGCACCAAAATAAATGTAAGCTAGATCCAAAAAATAAGTACTATGGAATACAAAAAAAAGAAACCGCAGGTTCTTGAACTCCAAGATGGCCCTTGTAAGAACAGCTATACCCCCCTAGTTATCGACTTTGCAACCTGGGATTTAGATTGGACTGTAAACTCACTATAGAAGTACGAGTAGTAGCTAAATCAGCATTCTTTCAAATATGCCAGCTATCTCATCTCTATCGCTTCGTTGACAGCCCTGCCCCTTCCACAGTTATTCAGGTTTCTGTGATTTCCGTCCGGGTTACTGAAGCTTTCTGTACACTATGATTTTAAAAAAGCAAACAAAACACACTTAGCTGCAAAGTTCGCACAGTAAAAGGGTCTGCATACTATGCAACCTTGCAGACTCTTCTCCTTTTATAATGCTTAAGTACAAAACATGATCATGCAGGGTAAATTAATGCGCATTAGCATTTACTGTAACTTCCCATGTTAACAGACATCCAAATGGACAAATGAATTCTAATGGGCTCTTTAGATGCAGTAGTAATGCTGGATATACTACAATGGTTTATACGGGTCATTAAAGGCAGGAAAGTTAACTACACCTCAGGAAGTGTAGCTAACTTTCTTGGTGGTGGTCTGTATTAGTGCCTGCCACTGGACTCTCCCTCCCCCCACCACAACTCAAATCAAGGCCTCAAAGCCCATTATACTGTAACCCCCTTCCCACAGGAATAAAGGTCGACCGTGGGAGCTCCTCCCTCCCAATTCTAAAACAAATGTATATTTTCCCCTCCCTGTTTTTCTTCTCTCAGTGATTTCTGCCATCTGTTAACCCTTATGCCCCAACGGCTCACGGAATCGTCTCTGCTCCAAGGTATGGAAAGTCATTTTCGAAATGCACCCTTAGCATGCTTGGCAGGGGTAGCCATGGCATTGGCAGCTTTCTGTCTTCCCTTTTCGAGACTGACAATCACTACCTTCTGTGTGATCCCCTACGATTTAATGGTTTCCTGCCTTTCATGATGCCTCACTATTTTATACATGTTTTATGCAAGCAGCTTTTTTTTCCTGCTATTCTGTATTTTTTGTTATCTATAATACAGTGACAAATTATGTTGATTTTTGTGCAAACATAAACATATACTCAAAAAGACGACTCACTTTAAAAATAGGAGGATCAATCTTTCTGCTTTTCAATAGTGGTTATATTAGTATGTCCCCAAAAGGGCTAGGGTGGCAGAGTGTACATTCAGTCTCAGTCAAAAAACCAAGAGGAGACCATCCTCAACTCATAGCTCAAAACCCTGCGTCTGAGAATGTTTGGTCGTAGTCAAAAGTTTGAGAAGTTGAAAAAGAAGTGAACTATCTCGAGAAAATAATAAAACAATGGTTGCATTTTCTTTTTATTCCAGACAAAAGTGACAATTCACAGTTAAAGATCTACAATAAATCACAGATGTTATTTCTAAAACAGTTTTTGTGTGTTTGGTACATTTTGTATTATTTGAATGCAGTTTAAATGTCTATACGTAGTCTGAAAAACTGTCAATAAAATGTATTTGGTGGTATAAATCTTTATACATAGTATGCAAATTCGCTAAAAATAAATGTTGATAACGCTTGCTGCAGAACCTACCTGTAATGGTAAAAGAAACTGGAATAAAATATAAAACAATAGAGCTCTTTGCTAAACTAAAATTTCAGATCACAGTGCAGAGACTTTATTCAACACTGCAGTAGACAAAATTATCAGGCAATGCGTGTTCTTCATCAAGAAGATAATCCTAGCAACAAAGAGCTGCATGCTAATGAGAGCAAAGACTCAGTCTCCCCATTGTATTGTCTCCCCCACAGAAACCTTGTCATAGCACATATAATTCACTAGAGAAAAAGCATAACGAAATCTGGATTGCATTATCGGCACAATTACGACTTGTCCGACTTGGGTATAAAAATAGCCATCATTCCATTCCTATTCGGGAACATAGAATTAATTGATGCACAAACTGTATACATTATTAAATAAACACAAACCAGGATATAATGGCATGCATTTGTTTTCATTATATGTAGTAATGCAATATTTCTCTAAGGCTTACAACATTAGTATTTCTCTCCATTTTCCAAATGCCTTTGAACTTTCTGAAAAGCTACAGCTGTTAACTCCCTTGTATACAGCAGAAAGTTACCAAGTAAATTAAGTTTTAATATAAATTGCTTTGTTCACTATTAAGATTGATGTTGGACACACTGTACTCTAAGTTGCAAACTGCAATTACAATTCGTTGCAATTATCTCTGGTTGTTAATAGCACAAGATAGCATGTCACTTTCTAGCAAGTGTATAATTTATCATTTGTTTTTTTTTTCCATGAACTCTTGTGGTATTCCAAATGTATAATCTTGTTGTATACATTTCCCTATGGCCCAACAAAATGCATAGCAAGTGCTGACTAGAACAAACTAAAAAGAAGTGCTATTGACAAGCCGTCACTTGTGCAGTAATGAACACTCTGCCTCAACTTTCACCTCACCAAAGTAAGAGCTTTAATTTACGATAAAGCAAAGGAGAGACAAACTCCAGTTTTATTATACCCTTAGTGCTGTTTCAAATAAAGTAATTGGAAGGTCAAGAGCAGGCCTGGAAAGCCAAATATCAATGCAACCCTTCTGTACAGGCGTTTCAAGGGGAAAAAAAACAAAACAAACAACGAACAACTAGTGTTCAAAGAGCGGTTCTCATCTGTCCTTCCAGTGTGAGATCTCGGAGAGCCAGGCCTTTACCACCGTAACCAATCAGAAACAAAGTCCGCTCAAACCGTTTGCATGGTAATCTGCTCCATATGCATGGTGGAGGTAATGAAAAGATGCCATCCTCAAAAGAAAATTGCACATGACCAAAAGGTGCCCTAATATTAAAATCGGGTAGAAGTGATTTACAAAACAAAAGTTATAAAAATAAAAGCTAGAGTTGAAAAGGAAGAGGGAAACTAATTTTCACTGGTAAACTGTTAAAAAAAAAGGAAATAGTTACCATAGAAGGGCAATTAAAAATCTGAAGTATGGGTATCCAGAATTGTTAAGATTAATAATACGGCTCACAGTAGGGGAAAGCTTGCCTGCCAATATCAGTGATAGCAAAAGAGGGAGAGAAACTTTTTGACCAAACTACATTTACCAGCCCTGTCAACTAATTCTAAGTCACTAAGGATAATTTGTTCCAGCACTCGTTTCTCAAGACCTGCTTTCCAAGCATTTTAGAACATATAGTTCTACTTTTTTCAGCTTGCCTGAACAGAAAGACTGTGGCAATGTGTGCTCAATAGTGGTATTGCTTTCCTTTTTTAACAAAGACAATTTTGAACAATTTCTATAGCAAGTGTGCAGTACTTTTCAATCTAACTCAAAATGCTTAGATAAGGCAGGACTTTTTTTAAACCTTCATTTCAAAAGCAATTTATTAAAAAAAGTTCATAAAAGCCTTTAAAAATAGAGGGTAGAAGTTATTGGACATATTGAATTTTGAACTTTCAAAAAATAAAATTTAATAGAATTCTGGATATGGAAATAGCCAAAACTGTGACAGAATTCAAGCAAGCTTGGGCAGATACTGAGTGGAGGTGAGGACAAGGGAGACAGATTGCTGGAAATACGCTGAATATACATCAGCAACTTACCATTATAAGTCACATTAAGAATTAAAAAGGGTCAAGAAGTCAAGGCTGTTCCTCTTCACCTGGAGTTATATGGTAGGTCAGCCACAGAACACGAATTTTGGACATTCATCACCCAAGGTGTGATAATCATTGCAACAACGTTACTTGCCTGTAGCAGGTGTTCTCCGAGGATAGCTGGATGTAAGTCCTCACAGTGAGTGACATCATCAGAGAAAACTCCAGTCAGCAGCTTAACGTCATAGCTTCTAGAGCTTTCAGAAGCTCTACTGAGCATGTGCAGAATGTTCCCATGTTGCAGGTGTCAGGCAGGGACCCTTTCAATTCTTTAATTAAACTAATCAAAAGAAGGTGAGTGGGTTTTGTGAGGACTTACATTTTGCTGTTCTTGAAGAACGCATGCTACAGGTTTCTAACTTTCATTTCCTCAGAGGACATGCAGGATGTTAGCTTCCAGATGGGTAGGGAATCCTTAGCTATTGGTGGTCTTTATCATAAAAGGAGAAATACACATAACGGTGTCAACAGGCACAAAATATTTTTGTTTGCAACTGGCCATTTAGAATCTTTTTTAAAGGCAACCTGGAAATAAAAAGAATGGGCCCTAGGGAGCATGGAGTTGGATTCTAAACCTCAAATAAACCTTTCAGGATGGATAGACCAAACCAGCTGTTGCGTGAAGAGTTTCTATCCAAACAGAAATGAGAAGTGAATCTCTGGGTGGAATTCCACGTGACAGCTTTGCATATCTCTCCCAAGGAGACTGATCTCAGATGCGCCACTGATACTGCCAAAGCTCTAATGCTTTGACTCTTACCTTGCCCTTCCAGAGTCAAGCATGCTGGGCTTTACAGAAAAAAGATGCAATTTGCTATCCAATTAGAAAGTGTGCTTTTGCCTATGGCAACTCCAGGTCTATTTGAGTCAAAAGAAATGAAAAGCAGGATGGACTTCCTAAGGGCTTCAGACCACTCCAGATAGAAAGCAAAAGCTCTCTTACAGTCCAGACTGTGTGACCTGTTTACCTTTGTGGATATGTGGCTTGGGAAAAAATGATGATTGACAGGTTAAGAATACCTTAGGAAGAAGCATGGGATGCATGTGCAGACTACTCTATTAGGGAAAATTTTGATTAAAGTGGACACGTCACTGGGACCTGAAGCTCACTGACTGTGCTGAAGTAATTACCAACAAAAATATGACCTTCCAGATTAGGTAGCTCAAAATAGTCTAATAGTTCAAAGGAAGCTTTCAGCTGAGACAGTACCACGTTAAGGTCCCAAAACAAAGCTGGAGGATTTAACAAAAGCAAACTTTGGATACATCTGACATGTGTTTACGTTCTACATTGTAGTAATAAACACCATATGCACCAAGAGGAACTCAAATGGAGTTAGTCTTGAGTCTAGACTCTGAAAGATGTATAAGATGCTCAAGCACTGTTTATGAGAAGGAGGAGAAAGGACCTAGGTCCTTTCCCTCAAACCTGAAGGCAAGCCTCTTCCACTTAAAACCATATGAAGCTAAAAGGACAGAAGACACCACATCCAGAAGATTCAGGGAACAGAGTACTACCCTTTCAACATCCAAGCTGTGAGGGCTAGGGACATGATGTGAGGATAGAATAACCTTTTTTCATTCTGTGTGATCAGCATGTGTCACACTGAATGGTAGTGAGCCTTTGGACCATTGTTAAGTTGTCACTGCCTATTTTGTGAAAGCAAAAGATAAGCCTTAATAGGCAGCAGTTGACTTGTCAGTAGACAATCTTCTGCCTGACCAACCACCTCCCCTTTGGGTTGAGCTCTCAGACTCTGGAAGCCTACAGGGCTTATAGGCTGAAGCAGAAGTGGTCTAGGTCCAATTGAAGGTCAGGGTAGGCAGAAGATGAAGCAGAGTTGTGGTCCAGTCCAAGGTCAGTGCAAGCAGAAGATGAAGCAGAGTCAAAATCCATTCTGAGGGCAGGAAGACCAAGACTCAGAGGACCAGACATGGATGAACATGGAATGAAAGAAAAAACTCAGGAGGCAGACAGTGAGGAAGGCTGAAATCAGGAACAGAATAGAACTACAAAACAAGCAGGAAACAGAATCACAGGACCACCAAAGACACTGAGCAACCAGCACTGCTAAAGCAGGAGACCTGTTGCGAAGGCACTGGGTAGTGGTTCTGAGCTTCTTTAATACAAGGCAGGATGTGATGTGATGTGTACGTGTCACAGGAAGTCCTGCCCACAGGACCTATAAAAGGGCTCAAGGGCTGCAGGAAGTTCAGCCATGTTTCTAGGATGCCATATGATGATGGAGGATATGCCGAAGATGCTTTAGACCAGAGGTGGGAGCGTTACCATATGGGAGAATTCCCCACCCAAATTGGATCCCTGTTGGACAAATCCTGAAGAAATAGGAACCAAACCTATCTCAGTCAATGCAGGACTATGAAAACCATAGTTCCCATGTCCATTCTGAGTTTCAGAAAAGTCTTTGTCACTAGAGGAATCGAAGGATACAGATACAGAAGACCTTTCCCTTAATGTAGGGAGAAGGCATTTGAGGTTAATTTGTCCTTTGACCCTTTTCTCAAATATTGAAGGACTTTCTTGTTCAGAGTAGATGCAAACAGATCCATGTTGGGTGTTCTCCTTGCACAGAATATTGGGTTTGCTATGCCCTTGTCCAATGACCAGTATGTGGTTAAAGATTATCTGCTTAGTCTATTGCTAGGAGATTCTCCTTGCCTGGCAGGTACGTGACTCTGAGAGTCATCCATTGCGAGTCAGCCCAGTTCCACATCCTTATAGCTTCCTGGCATAGGAGATATGATGCAGTCCCTCCCTACTTGTTTAGATATAACTTAGCTACCTCATTTTCCTCTTGAACTAGAAAAATCTTATTGGCCAACTGACCTCTGAAAGCCCTTAGAGCATTTAGAATTGCCCTTAGCGCTAGGAAATTTTTCTGATGAAATTTTTCCTGAACAGATCAAATGTCTTTGGTGTGGAGTTCTTCTACATTAGGGTGTAGAGCCCCATCAAAGGTTGGACACATTCATGGTTAAGACAATTTGAAAGGGAGGAATTTGGAAGGGAATTCCCTTTGTGATGTTTCATTGGAACAGCCACTAGGACAGTTTGTCCCTGAGTTGTCAGGGGACTCAGATGATGTCTGAGATTATAAGTGACCTGAAGTCACTGCAATCTTAGGATCCATTGGTCCTGTCGTATGCAGAGATGTGCCAAGTGTGCTACATGTATTGTTGATGCCATTAGGGCTAACATTTTCAACATATCCCAGGCTTTCTGTTGACTTTTCTATTTCTTCCACAGCAGACATAAGTTGATGGCCCTTTTTTGTGGAAGAAAAGTCGCTGCCTGAGCTCCTATGAATTTCGTTTTGAGGGGATCTGGGATAATTTATGACATATCCTAGCATCTGATCCCCCAATCCAACTCCCTGAAAGATTTTAACATATAGTGCATAGAGCCATTGTAAACTATCTCTATTCTGTACTTTTTTTTTTTTGCTAAGTCTCAATTTTAGATCTTTATGTATCTGTACTTGATTTGTGATGCCTTATTAGATCTTTTTGTATCTGTTATGATTTGCTATACCTCATTTATTTGACATTTATGTGTTAAGTGCATTACACATCCTGTTATGTGTTTCTGCTATCCTGTAATTCTAACTGGTTGAAACACGTTTTGTACTTTCTTGCTGAAAAAGCATGAAATAAACAATGATGATGATTTATTTATACCTTTTTAAGAAGTGATTTTGACTATTCAATCATACAGATAGGGAAACACTTTAACCCCTTGACCCCTTGAACCTTTTATGAATACCCCTGGTGTGGATGCTAAGCAGAAAGGTAGGATGTAGTACTGAAGGTGGTGCTTCTGTTAGGGTAAACAGTATTGCAGCTGACCTTGAATCAGGGTTTGCTCAGTTCAGGGTTGGTATGATGGATGCATAGCCACAGAATGGCTCTAAGAAACAAGGTTCAGACTATCAGTAGCCTAGTGTACGGCTCTACCCTGAAGATTTGGTCCTCAGGGATTCAAAAAGCATGCTGGGATGGTATGCGATCCCAGTGGAAAACCCATGAGCTCTTGATCTTATGTATACTGATGTTGTTATGTGATGTGAAAGTCTTGAAGCTCCGTGTTAGCTGTGTAAGTAGAAGTTGTGTCTCAAGCATAGGCTATGTTTGTCCATAAAGAGGAATTACTCAGGGAACTGTTCTGGACAGGATGAATGGTGTGGATTTAGGACTTACCATGGATTATTACAACCTTGATTAAACTTACCTGTTGATTTGTACCTACAGTATGTCAAAAGTTAGAGAATGTTTATGTTATTGCCTTATCTATTAATAAACCAACATTGTGATTTGTATTACAGGGGCTTCCATCCTGACACCTGCTCTATTATGAATCTGAGATACTGCCTGTGGTTTGCATGTATCTTTATGTTGGTGTATGCATCTTTTAAATCCAGGGAGCACAGCCATTTTCGTTCTTTAAGAAAGGGAATTAAGATACCCCAGGAAATAGTTTTGAACTGTCATTTAATGGGACACTGCCATGATTTTCTGTAGAGGACTGAAAAATTAAAGAATATCCAAACGTTGAACCACCTTCTTCATATCAAATGGAATGAACATGAACATTTTCCATAGAAAATTAGAGAAGAATATGTCCTCAGATGGAGACCCTTTCCTGTGGAGAGTGGTCAAAGGGGAGATCTCTTCCTGTTCAAATACATCTTTGGATCCATGTTTTGGTTTGTGGGAGTGTGGACCCTTGGTCCAAGATGCAAGTTGCCCCCCCCCCACAGGTCCACACCGCCGGGAGGTGAGGTCAGGCACAGCAGGTAGCTCTGGGTGAGACTGTGGAGAGGACCCGAGGAATTCCCTAATAGATAGGCTGGAGAAAACACCTGGACAGAGACTCCCGAGGGGGAAGCTAGTAGAGAAGGCAGGCTACAGAGCAGGAGGTGCAAGACTGGCATGCAGGAGGTATTCCGGAGAGGCAACCCTGAGGGGGCGGAGTGAAGGAGGTGCAGCTGTAGTGATGAATCAGGTCTCCAATGATGACATGTGCTGAAACCTGAGGAGCGGGAAGCACTGGCAATCTTTGTAGCAAGCAAGCACGACCCCGAGGAGCAAGGAAGTGCGGACAGCCGCAGTGTAGCACGAGAGCACTGTCCAGAGGAGTGGGGTAGTGCTGACAGTCTCTTATAGAGCACATAGGCGCAGCCCCAAGGAGCGGGGATGCACTGAAGTAGAACTCCCGAGTGGTAAAGGTGTTCCAGGGGGCAGCCCTGAGGAGCAGGGAGCCTTGCAGGGTAGGATTTCAGGAAGCGCAGGGCTAGCCTGAGGAGCTGGGGAGGACAGGAGACTAAGTCCCTGTAGGGTGCACATACTGGCCCCCGAGGAGTGGGTACCAGACAGAGTCCAAAGTCCAATGGAGTCCAATAGCATAGCCACAGGAACACGGAGGCAGGAGCTAGTAGAGAAATACGGAACTCGTTGCCAAGTCAGTTAGCTGAGGGTGGATGGAGCTTACGTACCTTGATCCGATGACATCATCAATCAGGGATGCCCCTGAGGTTTCTGCCGAAGAGGCGAGCCTGGGAAGGCCTGAAGTTGACATGGGTGGTGGAGGCATATCGGTCGCCACGAGGAGCCATGGGAAACGCGGCAGTGGAGATTAGCCTGCACTGCGAGCAGACCTGGGGAGGGCAGGAGAACGGTGCAGGATGTAAGTAGATGTGGTCGCAGCCATCTACGACTGACAGGCATAACAATCCATAATCAAACCCCCAGGAATCTTTGAAATTTGAATCCAGTGGCTGAACTGGGGATTTGGATTGAGTGTGCACCAGTCCCGTCATCAACATCTGTGAACGGACTTGACCTGGCAGGGGGCTATTGATACCAACGTATCCTGGTGCTTTGGAAAAGTTTCCTTTCCCAATGAACTGAAGAGACACTGGTCTGGTTAGTTTTGGTACCAATGCCTCTATGGTTGCTGGTATCAATGTCACAACTACCCGTGCACCAAGAACTTCCAGAATAGGTTGAATATCAGTTTCCACTGATGCTGAAGTACAGATTCAAACTATTTAATGCACCAATATTTTCTGGATCATACTATCAAGCTCCTCCTTGAAAACTGCCAATGCCTACACAGGATGGGAGGCAGGAAGAGAAATCACATCTTCCTGGATCACCTGAGGTGAATTGGAGACTGTGACTTGGGAACTCGGAGGTTATAGCATTCCCCCAAACTCTTTCAAAGGTGAGTGGCCTTCTCTGTGGGATACTTGGGAGAATGAATGGCTGCTGCCAATATCTCCCTGCTCTCATCACTGTATATTGAGAGAGACCACCTTCAATTGAGGTGCCACATCAACGTGCCCCTCGGTGCTGACAGCAATAAAGTAGAATTTTTTGCTTTATTTGGGTGTGAGGAACAAAGGGATGTTCTGTCTCTCAGCATGTATTGCTATTCAATGATGAAAGTCAATACTTCCTTGATATTGATGCACCAACAGCATTTGGTGCAGATCCTGGGCCCATCAGCAATGACTCCAATGCAAAACAGATGACTCAGACTTATCTAATCCAAAGATCTTTTCCATGAGATCTAGTCAGGTTTGACAGCTTCTGGGAGTCATCTTCCCACATGTGGAGCATCCTGAGAAGTTATGATCACACCCACTAAATGATATTTAAATAAACCTTAAAAACAATAGTAGAAAAATCACAGTCAGTATCCAAAATAACCATCCAATAGAGTAGGATATATATATATATATATATATATATATATATATATATATATATATATATATATATATATATATATATATATATATATATCTATAATGGAGATCTAAAAATGCCACCTGTTGAGCTTGGAGCTGGACCCTTGTCCTGGAGCAGTGGGGAATGGCTCCCTGGTAGGGACCACGAAGCACCTGCCCCCAGGGGTCGGAGCACAGGAGGAGATAGAGGCTAGGATGAGCTTCACCACTGGAAGCCCGAGGTCCCCCCAGGGTGGACCCAGGCTGCTTGGATTTAGGTGGGCCTCATAGGGTCTCCCAGAGAGGTAGTACAGAGGTATGCACACGAACAGCAAGGGAGCGTGGTCGGACTTCATGCTGTTGGTCTGGAGGAACAAGGAAGGACAGAACAGCATAGGCGATGATAAGGCAAGGGACAAAGCCAGAATCAGGAGACGTGGTCAATGGTAGTCAAGGTCAGAATCCGAGGGTCAGTCTGAGGAGTAGTCAGCAAGGCAGAGGTCAGGTTCCAGAGGTCAGATGAGGTCACAAGGTAGGCAGAGGTCAGGATGCCGGCAGCGGACAGAATGATCGAGGAACAGGCCGAGATTAGTACCAGAGAGACAGTCCGAGGGTACTACCTGGGAAGATGGACAGACAGACGCTGGAACAAAAGGACGCTGGAACAGAAAGACCCTGGACAAGGCTGGAACAGTAGGATGCTGGAATAAGGCTGGCACAAGATTGGAACAAGACTATGAATGCGAAGGCAAACTAGAACACAATACAGTGCCGACCTGATTGCCAAGGCAAGGAAGTGCAGGCATGGACTTCCTTATATCGTTTTATCAATGAGGGCGCACAGCAGAGCTAGGACACGCCCCTGGCCCTACAAGATGCTGGGTTGTCTGCACGTGCGTGTGTAGGGGCGTGGCCACCGCCACTGGGGATGCCAAACTCTGGAGTGAGGCCTGGTGTGCAGTGGAAGGCCAGGCGACCGCTGCTGTGGGACGCCGAGGCCTAGAGGAACTCGTGGCAGCCACTGGGGAGGCCGACCCGTGAGCTGCAGAGGAGCTAGCGAGGTGAGCAGGCTCATGCGCAGGCCGGGCGCGGATGGGGCGCGCAACACCAACTCACTCTAACTACTTTAAATTACTACAGCGTCTAACCAGGCTCTGAGATTTAATCATGGATCTCCCTATTTTTTAAGAATATTTTTGTATTATATTAGAAAGTCAAGGCATATTGTGATACTTCTCTTATAAAGTAGAAACCAGAACTGTATGATTTTTCAAGTTGATCAAATCCATTTGTTCAAATCACTTGACCAACAGGGAATCCCTTCGCTTTCCTATCCGGCATGTTTCTCTTCAAGGCAATATCACAGACCTGTTTTTGGCCCCTGATGAAGTCATCAAAACATGGCTTGTGTTGGGTCCAGTTTATTGGACAAGTGATTTAAACAAATGGATATGATTACCTTGAAAAGTCGCACAGTGCTGGATATAATGAAATACAAAATATTCTTAAAAATAGGGAGACCTCTGATTAAATCTGAGAGCTTGGGTAGATGCTGTAGTGATGTTTGGTGTTTTTAGAGCTCCATAATATGAAGGTCTTTTATATAAATATATTAAATATATACAATCATGTATGAGGATACATCAACCACATTCCACTTAAAGGGTCATTTATCAAAAAGCGTTATGGTGTTTTCGCATGCGTTAAGGCATTTTCGCATGCGAAAACCCCTTAACGCATGCGAAAACACCTTAATGCATGCGAAAACACCTTTAAGGCATGCGATAGCACCATAACATATGGTGCGATGCAAATCAGAAAAAGAGGAGGAATAAGGGCAGAGAGAGAGAGAGAGGGAAAGAGCGCCTAGCAATAATGCCCTCACACTAGATAGGTATTTATATCTCTATGGGAGGCCCACCTAGTAACTGGAGGTGAGGTTTAGGTATTAGTGTAGTGGTTAGGGGCCACTTTGACATTCAAAGTGAGATGTACGAACAGAACAGTGCTCTCTTATGAAGATTTAATGACCTTTAGAGTGAGGAAATGCACTCAAAGATGAGATTTGTGCAATGTTCTATCAACCTAGCTTGATGGATTCTCTTCCTGGGTAACATCAAGCTAGGTTGAGAGTACAAATCTCATCTTTGAGTGAGTTTCCTCACTCCGAAGATCATCAAATCTTCACAAGTGAACACTGTTCTGTTCGTACGTCTCACTTTGAATGTCAAAGTGGCCCTTAACCCCTACACTAATACCTAAACCTCACCTCGAGTTACTAGGTGGGCCTCCCATAGAGATATAAATACCTATTTAGTGTGAGGGCATTAAGGCTAGGTGCTCCTCCCTCTCTCCTCAGTGGCCCTGATAGTAAACACTGATAGGAAATACCACAATTCTGGCACTTATCTCAAAGTGCAAAAAAGTTATTGCAATTTGCAGTAACTAAGCGCTTTGCATAGGTATTAGCGCAAATTGCGAAAAACTGCCTATTACTATAAAATATGCCCCTTTTTCTATCGCATGCAATATTTAGTGCATTTTGATAAATCCAGGCCTTAGTTTTTAAACTGTTTATTTCTTTATATTTTTCACAAAATGTTTATCAAAAACATCCACATAGCAGAATACCTTCTTACTATATCATATAAACCTACCCTAAAATCATTACAAACTTTATTGTCTCTCAAAAGATTCCACCACTCTGAAAAATGTCCGTATTTGTCTTCTCCATAAAGTCAAGCTCAAGGCAATGGTAAGCTCTGTGCAAGATTAATCTCTTTTTCTTTGATATACTGATGTGAGGTGGGATAAGAACGAAGGGGTAGATTTTCAAAGGGTTACACGCGTAATATACGCGCGTAACCCTATAAAAACCCTCCTGCATGCGCAAGCCCCAGGATGCGCGTATGTCCCGGGGCTTTGAAAAAGGGGCGGGAAGGGGGCGGGGACGTGGGCATGGCGCCAGTCCGGGGGCAGGTGTAAAAAGTCAAACAAGGTGGGGGGGGATTTAGATAGGGCTGGGGGGTGGGTTAGATAGGGGAAGGAAGGTGGTGGGGAGCGGAAGAAAAGTTCCCTCCGAGGGAACGGGGAAAGCCATTGGGGCTCCCCTAGGGCTTGGCGCGCGCAAGGTGCACAAGTGTGCACCCCCTTGCATGTGCCGACCCCGGATTTTATACAAATGTACCCTGCGCGCGTTTCTTTAAAAATCTACCCCGAATTGTTTATGGTGTATATTTTTTGAATTTCTAGTCATAGAATGATGTCTGTAATATGAAAGTGGAAGGTAAAAATTGAACAGAGTCTAAAATCTCAGTCGAGATCTTTTTTTGTGTGAGTATAAGATTTGATGTTTGGGGAAATATGGGAGGTGTGGGAAAATGTGAAAAGTTTTTGAATATATGTAATTTTATGTTTTTAAGATGGTATGAAAATTGTTATTAAAGTTCCTCCTGATGAAGCAGTTTGGGTGGTGAAACATCGAGGCATTTATGTTGGGGTGTGTGAACCTTTGTGAACACGTCTATGAACACACCTGTGAATATACCTGGTAAAAAATAGAAGGATTGAATTTTGGTTCAATCGGAGAAAAGAAGAATGTTACAACTTGATTGAGCTTGACTTTATGGAGAAGACAAATACGAACATTTTTCAAAGTGGTGGACTCTTTTCAGAAACAATAACGTTTGTAATGATTTTAGGGTGGGTTTATATGTTATAGTAAGAAGGTATTCTGCTATGTGGATGTTTTTGATAAAAAGATTGTGAATAATATAAAGAAATAAACATTTTAAAAACTAAGTGGGATGTGGTTGATGTATCCTCATACATGATTGTATAGTTAATTAAGGTGAGGATTGGCTATTAAATAAGTGATCTGTCTTTTTGAGTACACACTATATATATATATATATATATATATATATATATCCTACTTGTGCTGGTACTCAATGGGATGGTTATGTTGGATATTAATTATGATCACACCCAAGACACAGAACATATTTGCCATGCGGGACTGTGACTGACATAATGCAGGTAAATGGGGCACAGAGAAGCTGCTGATAATCTGTTTGGGGTCTATCAGATGAAAAATACCAAAACAAAATCAAACAACTCGATGTTGAAAACCAAAAATGGCCTGACTGATACCAATTCATGCATCGATGTGGCTGCAAAATTTTATTTATTTATATTAAAAGAAAACTTGGGTTATGGAGATGAAAATATGTTGAACAGAGGGTACCTAGCAAAAAATAAACCGAAAAGGAGGGTTTTTTCCAGAAGTGAAGAAAATTTACCTCATAGAATGTTGAACTGATCTTCTCTGTGGAAAAAAGGAACTGAGAGGGTCTCCACAATGCAGGACAATCCTGCAGATGCTCAGTAGAGCTTCTGAAAACTCTAGAAGATATAACATTAAGTTTCACCGGGGCTCTATCTGATGGCACCATCCATCTGTAAGGATTAACATTCTGCTTGTCTACAGAGAACAGGTATTTTCTCCAGTACTAGATTTTATAAAACTAATTCCAATGATTTTTGGTGCTTTAAAGCAGCATTTTTAACAAAATATTTTTATTTAGATAATTCAATTAGCACTTTAACAAAATCACAAATTTCCATTTTTTTAAAATTCTGATCATTACATACTGAACTGATATAAATGTTCAAATGTTTTGAACATTTTTCTTACTTGGCTGTACCTGTCTTTCAATAGCAACTAGGGTTGCTGATGGCCCTTATCAGGAATTGCACTGTAAATTAATATCTAGATGCCTAATTGATCCTAAGGAATAGAAAATGTGCACACAGCTAATTACAGTTCAAATGTATTGTATATAGATATGTTTTGTGTTTTTTGTAACACCTATTTTATGTATGTATCTAAGCTGGAAACTGCCTTGACCTTTGGAATGAGTGGTAAATAATTAAAAATAAATAAATGTATTTATTTATTAAATATATGTAAAGTACACAGCAAAGGTCTTTTTCTGGGGCACTTTTGTGTAGCATAATAGTAATTCATATTTATGTAGCACTATGCATCCAAATAAGACATTCAACTGCTTTGCCATCAAAACGGTTAACAATATATTACTATTTTTATTAATACCTGCTTATGGCTGACTAAATTGAGACACAATAAGGTGAAAATGGTTAACTCAGAATTACATGCATAGCTAGAAGCAGACTTAAGTAAGCTTAACTCCTCACTTTTATCTCCAGCTACTGGACTACACTTACATGCACATTTAAAGGTGAATTTGAAAAGAGTTGCATGGTAAAAATAAGCACATGCACGCATATGCAGCACAAGTGCTATTTTATAACCCTCAAACATACACGCACAAGTAATGGTGCAGGAATACATTTGCTCCTATAAAAAAGGGACGGGCTAGGGGTGAGCCAGGGACATTCCTGGGCAGGGCAACACTTATGCATATAAGCTGCTAGTTTATAGCTTGTACGTAAGGTGCTAGTTTATAATGCATGTAAGGCTGTTACTTGCACATATTTACACCTGTTATTTATATGGTGAGGGGTCTGGGTAAACTGAGGGGAGTTCAGGCTGAAGAAGCAAGGGGATCTTGATGACCTAGAAATAGACCGCCAAACTGGTGGACTAAGTGGTGAAATTACTTTTCTTCAGGCACATATGTTATAAAATTTGATGATTTACACGCGTAGATCCGACAAGTGCTAAAGAAAATATGCAAGTTATATTTCTTCATGTAAATGGTTAAAATTAGAAGAATAAGTGCACGTGTGTGACAGATGCGGGCCACTTATCCAGATACAGTTTGACTTAGCCGGCTAAGTGGCAGCTTTGTTGCAACTATGCTAGATAAGTTAAAAAGCACGACTTAGGGGGTCATTTACCAGACGGATCGCACGCGATAGCAAAATGGGGGCGGAGTCGGCCCCGGAAGAGGAGGAGTCGGGGCGTCACTGGGGCCGACTCCGTGAAGACACCGTAGACGGCGAAAAGGTAAGGGCCTTTTCGCGTCCTATTTCGCGCCCAATAGTTACACCTTCTATGGTGGCGCTATTGGGTGCGAAACCGGCAGCGATCGCACCGCCGCGGTGCGATCGCTGCCGGCTAGCGCAGGACCGCCCCCCCCCCCCCCCGGGTCGACCCCCCGCCCCTCATTACCTAAAGTATCGCAGGCCTGCGATACTTTAGAAAATGAGGCCCTTAGCGAGATAAGTAAGATAGCCAGATAAGTCTTCAAATGCTAATTATCCAACTATTTTACTCATCCAGCTAAGTAGCAAGTTTATTTTACTTTTCCAGTTATCTTACTTAGTACCTGATTCACTAAGGGTATTTCCCATACCCACAAATGGGAGAAAAGCCTTAATGAATTTGGTCCTTAGCTGCATAAGTAGCATTTTTGGAGACTTTTCTGTCTTTTGCTGCCACTTTACCGGTGAAGTCAAAACTTAACCAGCTATGTTGAAAATACATGCCACATATCTTTTAGATACGCAGTCATGTTGTTGGGTAGAGTTACAAGTATTTTATATGGTGTGTGCACAGTTGCATGCTTGATATAAAATACATGTGCATGTGCACATCCATATAGCTGCACATATCGGTGCGAGCGCATGTTTTACAATGATCCTCCCTATAGGTAGTGTAAAGGAGAGGGAAGTTAGTCTAGGTAATGGCTACTGAAAGAGGAAAAGCTATGACTGGTTTTTTTAGAAATGTTAAGGCAAAGATATTTTATTTTATTGACATTTCCTGACTTTCCAAAGATTGTATATTAGCTACTCAGAAATCAACCAATTTTGAAAAGTAAATTTTAATTTTATGTTGATCAAAGGGCTATGTTCTGACTGCCTGCAGCTATATTTTCTTCAATTTTTACCAGCTGTTTTCTGATTGACTGATGATTTTATTTTTTAATTTCATCAGCATGAAACAGTAGAAGATGGAACATTTTGCTTAACCAATCAGATTCAATCTCCAGTGGGTATCAACTGAAAGTGGAAGCGCACTCGAGATTGAAACTGACAGTGCAGCCCTCAGGGATCACAGAAAGTAGGGAAAAAAAATGAAAGTCAGTGAAAAGAGAGTTGGGGAGCCAGGAGGTAAGACAATCATAAGTAGAACTAAATTTATGTCTTTAAATTGTGGTGATGTCCTTGGTATCAGGATATATCATGACAGAACTGCCCTTAAATAATGTTATGATGCCCTCTCTTTTAGTAACAAGGTTGACGACAAAGGCCAATTATCTCATTCAATCTTCTCATTTATTTTAGTATACGCTGCTAAGAAAATATCCCAGCTGCCAGCCACAAAGGCTTGACAGCTTGTAGGATATTGGTCCTTATCCGAATCAGTTTTTCTTCTTCTCACATCCAGGGCTGAGAAGCATGCAAGCTCCCATACTCAGTCTAACGACCAGGTCCTCCCACCCTGTCACATCTTTTATTTGTTAATTTATCTTTATTACATTTTTTTTTAAATTTCCAAATATAAATTACAAATTCAGGAAATCAAATGGTACAGAATACAAATATAAAATTGCAAAAGAAAAACATTTAAGAAAAATATTTATAGTATCCTGTAGCATAAAATCTAGACCTCACTGGGAGAACTACTTTCGAAGTGGATAAAAAACAAGATACAAGAAATACCACCTTGAAACTAATTCCAAGCAAATCTCAATCTACAAACCTCCATCACTAGTAGAACCTGCTCTAGCTTGCAAAAAAATAATTTAATCGATCGGGTTCATAAAACACATTCTTTCCCTTGAAATTTGATTTCCCCTTTATTTTATTTATTTATTTATTTATTTATTATTTATTATATACCGACATTTGATCTGAGATATCACATCGGTTTACATTCAGGTACTGTGGGTATTTCCCTATCACCAGAGGGTTTACAATCTAACAGGCTGATACAGTACAGTGCGCTCCGATGGAGCGCACTGTTAACCTGTCATTGGACTGCTTTTCTGTGCACCCTCTGACTTAATATCATGGGGATATTAAGTCAGAGGTCCCGAAAAATAAAAAAAGTTTAAAAAAAAGAAAAAAAAAATTTTTAAGTCGGCCCGTGGCTGTCGGGTCAAAAACCGGACGCTCAATTTTGCCGGCGTCCGGTTTCCAAGCCCAAGGCTGTCAGCGGGCTCGAGAACCGACGCCGGCAAAATTGAGCGTCGGTTGTCAAACCCGCTGACAGCCACCGCTCCTGTCAAAAAGGAACGCTAGCGCCTCCTTTTGCCCGTTTTTACTGCCGGGCCTCATTTGAACACCCGCAGGGAGAGTGGGTGTTCGCCCGCTCTCCCGCGGACTTTACTGAATCGGCCTGTAAGTTTGTACCTGAGGCAATGGAGGGTAAAGTGGCTTGCCCAAGGTCACAAGGAGTGACAGCGGGACTTGGGAAAATCTATAGCTTCCCTCTGGAACAAGCAGCATGGAATCTATCTCCCCCTTGGGATCCTGCCAGGTACTTAGATCTGAATTGCCCACTATTGGAGACAGGATATTAGCTTGATTGTCCTTTGGTCTGACCCAGCATGGCAAGTCTTATTTTCTTATGTACCTATGGGGCCAGTAATGCACATAGTTACTACCTCTAGTAAAGTTCATTATCATAAATACAGGATTCACAAGGGGGTTTAAATCCTTTTATTCCATGTTTACGAAGGGGAAGAACTAAAATGCATTAAAGCTCATTTTTAATGCATCTTTGTAAACGGAACCCTACATTACAACAGAGCAGCAGCAGCCATTTTGATTTGATATACTAGATAGGACTTATATTACTGCAACTATGTTTCCATACTAGGTCTTACTGTTATATAATTTTTAATTGCATAAGTTTGAGTTTGTTTCTGCATAGTACATGACAGCCTAATGCTGTCAAAATATCATCTGGCTACCTCCTTCTATCCCTTACAAAAAATCTAGTTCTGTACATTAAAATATTAATGATCCAAAACACTGTGAATAATTATAGCTAGTTAAAATTAATAACCGATTGCTGATAAATACAGTTGTGCATGCTCCTAATTGAGAATCTGAGAGCCTGATAATAAATTGAGCTCATTTCATGTAATGATCATCAGATTGCCTAAGCTTGTTGTGGAAAACTGAAGATGAGTTTATTGTTTGTTGTCTTTGTGTTGAGGTTTTATGAACGTTATATGGTCTGCTGCCTGGAGCACTGGAGTAAGGGCAGGTTAGAAATACTCTAAATAAATACAGTTCTGAGGAAAAGTAAAATAGGGTAACACTGTTCTGGATATGAAAAACAAATTCACAAAATGCATTACCGTTATCTGTCACTGCTGTGACTCACGAAGGTACATGAACTAGAGAAGTTACTGGGAATATAACAGAATCTGTGAACTGAAGAAAGATGGTGGCACGCAAACTTGAAGATATCCCAGCTGGTCAACTCTGTTAGCTGGTTAGCAGAGGGCCAGGAAGAAATTAGCCTCATGCTAACTTAAAAGAACACCTGGGCACTAGCCCAGGGCAATAACATATTTGTGAACACGGTTAGCTTTGTTTCCTTAGCAGAACACTTAGGAATTAAACAAGGACCTGTAAAATCCTGTTTGGCTTACTGCATTAAACTACTCAGAATAATTAACAGACCTTATTTTAACAAACGCCCTATATAAGAAAAACTTATGACATAAATGAATTGTAACTAAACTGGTTACTCACTAATAATGCAGAAGACATAACAGGAAAACTAAGCTAGATTGGGAAATTTGATGTTTGAAGATATAGGGCATATTATAGCCTCTCATGTGGCATGCTCTCATGGCTTAATAAATTTATACTGTACATTTTAGGATAAATCTCTTCATGCACACTTACATGTGCAAATCCAGTACTGGGGTTGCTGCACAGTTTATAAACTACAACATAGTTCAGCTCTGAAAGTACATGCATGTTTCAGTAGGCGCAAATATTTGTAATACAATTAAAATGCGTATTTTCTCTACCTATTTTATAAACTTTCACATGTCATTTTAATTCACAAATAAATAATATAAAATATACACATCAAAACACTAATTTATATGAGTACATACGCATATTCTGGCAATCACCAGTTTGACGATACCTCTGCAAGTTCATCTTCATCTCCAGTTCACCTAGACCTTCTAGCACTTCAGCCTGAACTCTCCCCAGTTCACCCAACTTCACACCCCAAAACTGCTATATAAATTAGCAGTCATAAAGTTAAGTTGCTAATGTATACATGTAAATCTCTTATAAAATAGCAACTTCTATGCACACATTTTTATTCCGTCCTGGAATGATCCTTTTTTGCCTCAGTAAAATGTGTGCATGATACTGAAAATACGCACAAACTTATGATGTTTACAAATTAGCATGTGCTAAATACAAGCTACTTATGCATGTATATGCTATTTTTACATGCGGAACCCCTTTGAAAATATATTCAGTGCTTACTAGCGATGTGTACTCGTTTACGACGAAATAGGAAATATAGACGATATTTCCTATTTCATCATGGTTCAGGGGGGGTCCCCGAAACAATAGGAAAACCTACAAAATTTCATGTGGTTTTCTTATTGTTTTTGGGGGTGGGGGGGAGGGGAGAAAGGGAACATAAAAAAATCCAAACCCACCCCAACCCTTCAGATTTAATTAATTACAATCTCCCACCATCCTGACCCCCCAAAAACCTTTGCCTAAAGTCCCTGGTAGTCCAGTGGGGCCCTTCTCAGGCCATCAGCTGCCACTAATCAAAATGGCGCCGATGGCCCTTTGCCCTTACCATGTGACAGGGGCTATCGGTGCCACTGGCAGGCCCCTGTCACATGGTAGGAGCAATGGATGGCCCCGGCTGTCCATTGCTCCTACCATGTGACAGAGGCCGGCCAATGGCACCGATAGTCCCTGTCACATAGTAAGGGCAAAGGGCCACCAGCACCATTTTGTTTACTGGCAGCTGAAGGCCTGAGAGCGGGAGATCGCTCCTGGGACCAATAGGGACTTTAGGCAAGTTTTGGTTTTTTTTTGGGGGGGGGGGGATTGTAATTAATTAAATCTGAAAGGTTGGGGTGGGTTTGTTTTTTTTTCGGATCGGGACAGCCAAAAAAAAATCGGCCCGAACAGCTGGAAACAAAATTTCCTGCGGCAGGCCGATAACGAAGGCCAAAGCAAAAGGTTCGGCTGAATCACATCTCTAGTGTTTACCATCCTAGTCATTTATTTATATCACTAATGTGGAATAAAGTCTGTAAAATTACAGAGTAATAATAAAAAAGAGAAGATTCCAGATACATCTGATCTCTTTATATATTGTTGGAGATAGATTTTATGATTTTTTTGTACACCACTTTGGGCAGTCATTATTTTTAAAGGTTGGGAAAGTGGTTTATAAGTGTCACAAATAAATAAACAATTATATTAACCAGTAAATGTTTGCATCACACTGAGGTTTATCTGTCAGAGTATTTCCTTCTATTTCAATATATTCAAGCACCAAGGGGCAAGATAAAATCTTTATTTTAAAATTACAGTATCTTCATCTAATAAACAGAAAAGAATGATTTCTGTCCTAGCCAGGAACCAGCGATATGGCTATGCCTTTCTGATTTTTCATTTGCATGTTAATCATGCTGAAGACATATTTTATGTCTCAGTCAGTTCATATTGGCATGCAAAAGACACTTTCTATAAATTTTTTGCTACAGCTTCTGATCTAGAAAGTATTTTATGGAAGACATATTTTAGCTTGTCCAGCTCCTGATTTCCCATAGAAACTAATAAATAGTCATCCAAAACATGATTTAAGATACTGCTTGAATATTCATCCAAAAAAGGCATGCTAACCATTGTGCAGGTCTTTCTGATCTGGATTTATTTACTCTTTGAAATGGAACTTTCGTTTAGGATTTGAAAATGTTAATGAAGGCTGTAGTTCAGACAGAAGCTGCTAATATTGTAGTAAATATATTTACTAAATAAATGGTGCAGTTGCCATGTTACTCCATTTATATATGTAAAAGAGAAAGATCAACAAATGGTAGGCAATACCTTTTTATCAGATTAACAATGCATTTGTGACTAGCTTTCAAGAGTTATAACTCCCTTTATCAAGTCAGTTTCTCGTTTGTTGACCTTTACTTCTACTTAATGGAGAAATGACCAATCTTGAAATGATGATGCAAGTCTATCCTGAAACACTAATTACTATTCTTTAATAGTAGTGTCCTGCAGTAATGTATATAAATTTACAGTATTTTAACCCAGTAGCACCATTAATCATACAGCATCCATTGGTGCAGAAAAAAAACTCCAGGTCACCATTGTTGAGTACAATAGGAGTAAAAAAGCCATTTGTTTTATTGAAGCAATATATGCCATCAAGCCAAAATGATGGTTCTAGTCTTTAAAGCATCTCATATTATATTCACCACACTACCTAAGCAGTTACCTTCCCCCCATATATAACTTCCTGAGCTCTATGATCATTACCACAATCCCGCCTAGCTATGCCAACATCCAAAGACCTGTGCCTCACAATTACTAGAAAGACAACTTTCTCAGGATCAGTTCCAACTCCGTGAAACACCCTACCACTGAACATCAGACTAGTACTTAACCTTCTAGTCTTTAGAAAAAATATTACAGACTTGGATCTTCTACACAGCTTTTGGTCCAGAAACCATAACATAGCCCACCTCACAAGAAGGTTCCCTGGCTACCAGAAGACAAATTCTGATTTCTGATGACGCAAACTGGCTCCCATCACCTTAAATAAGACTATCTGACATGTAACAATTTTGTTTAGACATTTTAAATATGGGTTTCCCACAACCTGGCTACCTGATGTTAGGATCCCTGGCCGTGTGAGACTGCGACCCGGTCCCCTTACCTGGCCAGGCAGGTGGCCTGTTCCTGCTTCCCTCTATCGTCGCTCCCTGCTGCTGACGCCAACCGCCGTAGCTATGGCCTGCTCACGCTTCACCTCCAAACGCCGCCGATACCGAGCTCTGCACCCTAGGCGCGCGCCTGTACTGCAAATTTAAAGGGCCAGCAGCGGGAAAGTTCCCCATTGCCTGCAAAGATGATGTCAGGCAGGGTGGGTATATATATACCCTGCTCTGCTACCAGCATTTTTTCTCAGCAATGGGTCCTGCTCCTTCCTGAGTGTGAATTGTCTGTGTTCCTGATACCTGCCTTGTTTCCAGCATTTCTGTCTTGCTTCCTGTTCTTGATTCCTGGTTCCAGCCTTTTATTGTTTTACTTCTAACCTATAGGGGGCAGCCTGGAACAAAAAGAATAGGTCCTCGGCAGGAAAAAGTTGGACTTCTCAAACAAATTTCAAAGGACAGATTGGCCAAATATGCTGTTACATTGGCCATCTCTATTCAGAAAGTAATAAGATGTGAATGAGTGGAGAGAACTCCATGTTGCAACCTTGCAGATCTCCTCCATAGGCACTGATCACAGGTGAGTCACCAATGCTGCCATGGCTCGAACAGAATGAGTCTTGACATGGCCCACCTGATTTAAACCTGCTTGGGCATAACAGAAGGAGATGCAACCTGCAAGTCAATTACAGAGAGTCTGTTTAGCAACAGCAATCCCCAGCTTAACTGTGTCAAACGAAACAAGCAATTGGGTGGACTTGCTATAGGTTTCAGTCCACTTCAGGTAGAAGGTCTCTTGCAGTCCAAACTGTGCAGTGCTTGTTACCCTCAGTGGATATGCAGCCTGGGAAAAATGGTGGAAGGACAAATGACTAGTCAAGATTGAATTCCGGCATGAAATTAGGATGGATGCGCAGGATCACCCTATCATGGAAAAACTTGGTATAAGTGGACAAGACAGTAGAGCCTTAAGCTCACTGCCCCTGCACACCGGTGTATGCCACCAAAAACACAATCTTCCAGGTCAGGTACTTCAGGACACAGGAATGCAGTGGCTCCAAGGGAGCTTCTATGCTGGGACGAACCCATGCTGAGATCCCATGACACAGCAGGAGGTCTGATGGGAGGTTTCAAATGAAGCAGATCCCACATAAAACATACAACTAAAAACTGTACAGAGATGAGCTTACCTTCTACATGGGGATGGTATGTGCCAATCACACAAAGGGGACCCCCTACCAAGTTGGTTTTGAGACCGGCGTCAGATAAATGTAAAAAGTCATCAATTAGTCTTGTGGTGAAGCATGAAAAATAATCTAGGGCATTTCGTTCACACCACAGGGCAAATCTCCTGATTGAGAGATGTTTTTGAGGGGTTTTGGTAAGACTTCCTCCAGTCTCCTTGCTCAGTGTGCCTTATGGATGTCATTCCCAAACCCATTGGGGTAAGGGGAAGTGGGCTTCCGAGTGGGTTGAGTAGCCTCCCGGTGGGCTAGGCCCCACTTTAAGCTTGCTCAGCACACCACATTGTAGGCTGTGGCGGTGCCATCTTGTGCACGTCTTTGTGCATGCGGTAATGCCCACCAAAGAGCATTGGTACGCGCACAACTTACTAGGCAGAGAATACAAGTAAAGCCGGGCACACGGGCTGTGCATGTGCCTCACCATTGGTCCGCATAGGCACCCAAAATCTGTGCACAGAAAATTTTAAGTGCGAGCCGACTGAACATGCAGTTACTATCACCAATGGCTCCAGCAGCAAAGAAACATAAGCGTCTTTCTCTATGTGCTGCTTGTCATATTTGGGCTGCACAGTCTGACCTGGATTCCTGCTTATGTCAGCACTGTGAGAAAGCCAAGGGAGAGTTAGCCTCCCCGGACTTTGCTAAGCCCTGCTTCTCCCATTCAGAGGATGGGTCAGCCACATCTTTTACTGGAAGTACCCCGGACCTGAGTATCTCTGGGATTGGGTTATCCAAGGGAGAGGGAAATTCAACTAATTGGGTGTAATTAGGTGTAATTGGGTGTTTCTGGTAAGATCTGGATAGATCGATATCTTTTGGCTGTAGAATAAAGGTAAGTGGTTAAGGAAAAAGCATTTTAAGACTTTATTTCTGTCAGAGTAAAAGGCAAAGTTTACCAAAAGAGAACCTCTTTGCTTTACTTCAAAAGACTGGGATGTTTCTAAAACGGTTGAAAGATCTAATTTATAATCTTGAGTTTGAATACCTTCTGCGTCTTCAATAGGAGATGGTAGGTAAAAAGCCTTCATTATTATTGGCATAGCTTCTTTAGGCACCTTCAAAACTTGAGAGATGTAGTTCTTAGGGATGTGAATCGTTTTTTGACAATTTAAAATATCGTCCGATATATTTTAAATCATCAAAAATCATTAGAGCTGCGATACAATAACAATTCCCCCGATTTATCGTCAAAAAATCGTAAATCGGGGGAAGGGGGAGGGCGGGAAAACCGGCACACTAAAACAACCCTAAAACCCACCCCGACCCTTTAAAATAAATCCCCCACCCTCCCGAACCCCCCCAAAATGCCTTAAATTACCTGGGGTCCAGAGGAAGGGTCCCGGTGTGATCTTTTACTCTCGGACCTCCGTGCATTGTAGAAATGGCGCCGGCGCTACCTTTGACCTGTCATATGGCGCCGGCCGTACGGCAACACGATTCGACTGCAGGAGGTCATTCCGGACCCCCGCTGGACTTTTGGTAAGTCTTGTGGGGGTCAGGAGGGCCCCCCAAGCTGGCCAAAAGTCCCTGGGGTTCCAGCGGGGGTCCGGGAGCGATCTCCTACGCTCCTGACGTCGGGGGACAAAAAACCAAAATGGCGCCGGTGCTACCTTTGACCTGTCATATGACAGGTCAAAGGTAGCGCCGGCGCCATTTCTACAATGCACGGAGGTCCGAGAGTAAAAGATCACACCGGGACCCTTCCTCTGGACCCCAGGTAATTTAAGGCATTTTGGGGGGGTTCGGGAGGGTGGGGGATTTATTTTAAAGGGTCGGGGTGGGTTTTAGGGTTGTTTTAGTGTGCCGGTTTTCCCGCCCTCCCCCTTCCCCTCCCCCCCCCACTGGACCCCAGGTAATTTAAGGCATTTTGGGGGGTTCGGGAGGGTGGGGGATTTATTTTAAAGGGTCGGGGTGGGTTTTAGGGATGTTTTAGTGTGCCGGTTTTCGATTTACACAATATTTAAAAAACCCAAACTGCGACGATCCGATTCCCTCCCCCTCCCAACCGAAATCGATCGTTAAGACGATCGATCACACGATTCACATCTCTAGTAGTTCTTAAAAAGTTCAGCAGGTGAAATCAACCTTATGAGAGGAAAGTTCAAAACTCTTAAGTTCAAACTTCTGAGTTCTCCAACTTCTTAGCATGTACTTGCTCTGATTGAACCAAAGTTCAATCCCACTCCCCCCTCCCCGCCCCCTCCTTCTTCACCCCCTCCCTAGTTTATTTTATCAGGTTCATTGTAAAGCCCTGTTGGCTATATATTGTTCTATGGAAACCGATGTGATGTTTTCTTAACAAATGTCGGTATACAAAACTTTCAAAATAAATAACAAAGTATATTGGACGTTCTCAACCGTAGATATCCAGGATTCAAATGTGTCAACTTAGTTGCAAACTTGGTTATAGAAGCTGTATTTATTCATGTTTGATTATTTGTATCCAAGATAACTTTTCTTAAAGAGGTATTAGAAACTTCTAGAGTAACCAGAGCATCCCAAACTGATTCCAAGGTAATTTCAGATGGTTTTAAGAGGGTAGGCTTTTTTGGGGGGGGGGGGGGGGATTTGATGAGCCATCCAGTGTAATATAGGAGGACTTGGGAGGGAGGCACTGGTGTATTCGGTGCTCCGGGGCTTAAGGAGATGGCCTCTGCCAGCGGAGACAGCGTTTACTCCCTGCCTACCTCTGCAGCGGCATGCACACCTGTTAATGACCCTGGCATTCCAACAAAAAATGTCTTGATCCGCGATTGGTTGTTCTCCAGTAAAGGAGAGCTTACTATACTCTCCCTCAACTTGGCTTTCCGTTTCATATAGGGCATATCGAAAAGAGGAAATTATTCGTCAATCAGGAAACTGGAGACGTTTTGCTGGAGCTCTCAGTAGATGGCAACTTGTCCTCCCTCTTACAGATTGCTTTCTTCTTGTGCCCTGGTAGCTTGTTTGTACCTGCTCTTCTTTCGGGAGGTGGAATAACTCGGGGGCGAATTCCAGAGCAGTTAAGGAACCCGCCGCCACCTTTTTAGCTGATGTGGGCTCAGCCAGAGGAGTGGCCTCAGTGGTGGTGGCAAGAAGACAGCTATGGCTGTGGAACTGGTTAGCAGACGCAACCTCAAGGCAAATCTCACAAAGCTGCCTTTTAAAGGAACATTTCTCCTCGGAAGCTAATTGGCAAAGCTGGCCAGTAAATGGGGGAATCTCCAGTTCTCCCCCGGCTACTAGAAAATAAGAAAAAGCAGTTACAGCGTCCCTTGCTTATCAATCCAAGGGCTCCCAGCTCTTTTGCCCCTACAGAAACACGACATTTCAGCGGTCTTGGTCCTTTGGGAGGTCTCAGTCCTTTCGAAGCCAACAGCCCAAGAGAGGGGCAGGCTCTTAGTGGAACGCAGGATTTGGTGAGAGAGGTAACGGTGGTGGGGCCACTTGGCAATAGTGGTCATAACATAATCAAATTTAAACTAATAACTGGAAGGGGGACAATAAGTGAATCTACAGCTCTAACACTAAACTTTCAAAAGGGAAACTTTGATAAAATGAGGAAAATAGTTAGAAAAAAAAAGAAAGGTGTAGCTGCAAAGGTTAAAAGTGTTCAACAGGCATGGACATTGTTTAAAAATACAATCCTAGAGGCACAGTCCAGATGTATTCCACACATTAAGAAAGGTGGAAGGAAGGCAAAATGATTACCGTCATGGTTAAAAGGTGAGGTGAAAGAGGCTATTTTAGCCAAAATGAATTCTTCAAAAATTGGAAGAAGGATCCATGTGAAGAAAATAGGATAAAACATAAGCATTATCAAGTTAAGTGTAAAACATTGATAAGACAGGTGAAGAGAGAATTTGAAATTAAGTTGACCACACAAGCAAAAATTCATAATAAAAACCTTTTAAAATATATCCGAAGCAAGAAACCTGTGAGAATGTCGGTGTTGGACCATTAGATGACGCGAGGTCGGTTAAAGGGACTCTTAGGGAAGATAAGGCTATTGCAGAAAGAATAAATGAATTCTTTGCTTCTTGTGTTTACTAATGAGGATGTTGGGGAGATACCAGTTCCGGAGATGGTTATCAAAGGTGATGAGTCAGATGAACTGAACCAATCACTGGAACCAGGAAGATGTAGTAGGCCAACTTGACAAACTAAAGAGTAGCAAATCACCTGGACCAGATGGTAATGCATCCTAGGGTACTGAAGGAACTCAAAGATTAAATTTCTGATCTATTAGTTAAAATTTGTAACCTATCATTAAATCAGCCCTTGCACCTGAAGACTGGAGGGTGGCCCAATGTAACCCCAATATTTAAAAACGGCTCCAGGGGCAATCCGGGTAACTATAGACCAGTGGAGCCTGACTTCAGTGCCAAGAAAAATTGTGGAAAGTATTCTAAAGATCAAAATCGTAGAGCATATAGAAAGGCATGGTTTAATGGAACAAAGTCAGCTTGGCTTCATTTTTTTTTTTGAAGGGGTTAATCAACATGTGAATAAAGGTGAACCAGTAGATGTAGTGAATTTGGATTTTTAGAAGGCGTTTGACAAAGTCCCTCATGAGAAGCTTCTAAGAAAACTAAAAGTCATGGGATAGGAGGCGATGTCCTTTGTGGATTACAAACTGGTTAAAGACAGGAAACAGAAGAGTAGGGTTAAATGGTCAATTTTCTCAGTGGAAAAGGGTAAACAGTGGAGTGCCTCAGGGATCTGTACTTGGACCGGTGCTTTTCAATATATACATAAGTGATCTGGAAAGGAATACGACGAGTGAGGTTATCAAATTTGCGGATGATACAAAATTATTCAGAGTAGTTAAATCACAAGCGGATTGTGATACATTGCAAGACTGGAATATATGGCATCCAAATGGCAGATGAAATTTAATGTGGACAAGTGCAAGGTGTTGCATATAGGGAAAAATAACCCTTCCTGTAGTTACACGATGTTAGTTTCCATATTGGAACTACCATTCAGAAAAAAGATCTAGGCATCATAGTGGACAATACTTTAAAATCTTCGGCTCAGTGTGCTGCAGCAGTCAAAAAAAGTAAACAAAATGTTAGGAATTATTAGGAAAATGTCATAATACCTCTGTATCGCTCCATGGGTGAGACCGCACCTTAAATACTGTGTACAATTCTGTCGCCGCATCTCAAAAAAGATATAGTTGCAATGGAGAAGGTACAGGGAAGGGCAACCAAACCTGATAGAGGAGATGGAACAGCTCCCCTATGAGAAAGGCTGGAAGAGGTTAGGGCTGTTTCAGCTTGGAGAAGAGACGGCTGAGGGGGGACATGATAGAGGTCTTTAGATCATGAGAGGTCTTGAACGAGTAGATGTGAATCGGTTATTTACACTTTTGGATAATAGAAGGACTAGGGGGCATTCCATGAATTTAGCAAGTAGCACATTTTTTTTTTTTTTTTAATATCTTTATTTCTAAATTTCCAATCAATACAATAAATCAAAATATTGCATATGAAATACAATAGTATAATCAGCAAAACAAACATCAACATTCATTGTACTAAATTCATAGTTCAAGATTATTAACTATTTAGCTATCAATCAAATTGGAGGGGTGTATAGTTTCATAGATACTGGGAGAGAAAAATAAAAGAAAAACTTTCCATTTTTTAGAAAAATCTAGCGTGCCAATTATACCCTATATTTTAAGTTAACACTGGGGTAGAAGTGGTCAATCTCAATGGTTCTAAGAAATTATTTAACTGGTCTGGGGTGAAAAATATATATGTATTTTCCTGTTTCTTTATTATGCATTTACATGGGAAACGCAGTACAAATGTAAAACCCATGGAAAGAACTTCCTGGCGGTGAGTTAGAAAGGCTTTACGCCGTTGCTGGGTAGCGATTGCCAAATCTGGAAAGATTTTTATTTGTTTGCCTAAGTAATTTGTAGGATATTTATTGAAATATTTCTTCATGGTTGAGTTAATCTCAGCAATATTTTGAAAATTTACCAATAGGGTTCCCCAGTCAATAACATTGGCTGAGGAATCTTCCAAGAAATGTGTTAAATTTCCTTGAAATATTTCTGATCTCTCATTTTCATTTTTAGGTCTAGGAAGAAAATAGCAATTATGATTAATAGGAGAATATTCATGAGAGAAACCAAGAATTTCAACCATAAATTTTTTCAGAGTTGTTAGGGGCTCCTCCCCCACAACTCTAGGAAAATTTAAAATTCTTAGATTTAATCTTTTAGTATTATTTTCTAGTAACTCAATCCTTCTAGATAGACCTTCCCTATCCTTAACCACCATAGCTTTAAATTCCAGTGATTTCTTTTCCTGCGTTTCTAGGTATTTTATCCTATCCTCTGATTCTTTTATTTGCCTTTGTGTTGTGGAATATTCCTGTTGGTTCTTTTCACATAATAAGTCCACTTTCCCTTCCAGTTTCTTTATGCTAGACATGGTTCCTGCCAACATGTCCCACAGTGTGTCCATCGTGACAAGAGCTGGACAGGTGAGAGTTCCTGGTGTAGTACTACTTGGTAGGAAATCTTCCTGCCTGCCTACAAGATTTTCCTGGGGGGCTCCTTCTGTTTCCCCTATCAGATTTGGGGACCCAGATATAGCTTCCCCCACCTCAGGAGTATTCACTCGTGCTCTTTGTTCAGGTGGGAGCCCGGTGTTGGGGCTCAAAGATGCCTCCTCTGTAGGCACGGTTGGTTCTCCCAAAACCACCGGCACACCAGGTTCTTCGGTATCTTTAATCATTGGTATTGGCGAGGCCATGAAACTTGTAATTTCCTGTTGTTGAAGAGATGGTAATGATGGGAGGGTGGGAAAAACCCGGACTCTCCCCTTCCGTTTTGGGGGCATGGTGCCCTTAAACACACAACTGGACTCAAGCTTCGCCTAAGTGCTAGATAGTTTTTGAAACTAGATGTTCCCGAACGAGCAGGATAAAGGTATACACTTACTTGCATCAGCCGCGAAGTCCGGCGAATCCGGCGAAGCCCGGCAAAGCCTTCTTGTGCGCGCGCCCCTTTAGCGGGCGCGGCTTCAGCGGCGCGCCGGCTCTGCTGCGCGCCGCACACTGGCCGTTCTTAAGGGCCGCTTCCGGTCCTGCCTCCTGCCTCACCCTCCGACGCAGTGGACGCCAAGGTAAGCGGGGAAGGTCCTTTCCCCAAGTCCCAGGATGTTAGTGCGTCTCCTGCTCCCTCCTCCTGCTCGTTCGTCCTCGGGTTTAGGAGTGCTGGGTGGCCGCTCTTAAGGGCCGCTTCCGGTCCCGCCTCCTGCCTCACCCTCCGACGCAGTGGACGCCAAGGTAAGCGGGGAAGGTCCTTTCCCCAAGTCTCAGGATGTTAGTGCGTCTCCTGCTCCCTCCTCCTGCTCGTTCGTCCTCGGGTTTAGGAGTGCTGGGTGGCCGCTCTTAAGGGCCGCTTCCGGTCCCGCCTCCTGCCTCACCCTCCGACGCAGTGGACGCCAAGGTAAGCGGGGAAGGTCCTTTCCCCAAGTCCCAGGATGTTAGTGCGTTTCCTGCTCCCTCCTCCTGCTCGTTCGTCCTCGGGTTTAGGAGTGCTGGGTGGCCGCTCTTAAGGGCCGCTTCCGGTCCCGCCTCCTGCCTCACCCTCCGACGCAGTGGACGCCAAGGTAAGCGGGGAAGGTCCTTTCCCCAAGTCCCAGGATGTTAGTGCGTCTCCTGCTCCCTCCTCCTGCTCGTTCGTCCTCAGCAAGTAGCACATTTAAGACTAATCAGATAAAATTATTTTTCACTCAACACACAATTTAGCTCTGGAATTTCTTGCCAGGGGATGTGGTTAGTGCAGTTAGTGTAGCTGGGTTCAAAAAAGGTTTGGATAAGTTCTTGGAGCAGAAGTCCATTAACTGCTATTAATCAAGTTTACTTAGGGAATAGCTACTGCTATTAATTGCATCAGTAGCATGGGATCTTCTTGTTGTTTGGGTAATTGACAGGCTCTTGTGGCCTGGTTTGGCCTCTGTTGGAAACAGGATGCTGGGCTTAATGGACCTTTGGTCTGACCCAGCATGGCAATTTCTTATGCTCTTATGTTCAGGTTCATCTAGACACCCCCCCCCCCCCAAATGAAATTTTGCTGACCCACCCTCAGAACGAGGAGATAGGGGGTTGACAGTCCCTCTTCTACCAATGGTGGGTCGAGATCAGTTTGAACAAATGAGTACTGGAGGTCATATGAGAAGGACATGCGCTGGAATTTTGCAGCACTCCTCGGTACATATTCATGATATCTCCTTGCCACTCCCAGCACAAGAAGCAGGCAGTGGGATTATAGTCCTCATGATGAGGACTATAATCCCAGTACCTGTGCCCCATGATAATATGGGGGTGTTATTCCATCTATTTCATCATACCCAGTAACGAAGTTCTTTTCATCCCATCCTGGACCTCATGAGTGTCAACCGACATTTGCTATTGATTCATTTCCACATAGAAACCCTACACTCCGTGATAATGGCCATACAATTGGGAGAGTTCTTAACCTCCCTGGACCTATCTGAGGCCTAGCTACATATTCCAATCTATCAAGAACATCAAGTTTCTTATGCTTTGCAGTACTGGGTCGCCATTATCAGTTTTGGGTGCTGCCCTTTGGACTGGCCAGCACCCCCAGAACATTTTCCAAGATTATGGTGTTCATAGTGGCAGCATTGAGAAAAGAGGGAATCCTGGTGCACCTGTATTTATTTATTTATTGTTTTTATATACCGACATTCGATCGAGATATCATATCGGTTTACATGTAACTAGGCGACAAGGAAGGTGGAGGATCTTCATCGGATGACGTACGAGGAGAGATTGAAGAATCTAAATATGTACACCCTGGAGGAAAGGAGGAGCAGAGGAGATATGATACAGACTTTCAGATACTTGAAAGGTTTTAATGATCCAAAGGCAACGACAAACCTTTACCATAAAAAAAAATCAGCAGAACCAGGGGTCACGATTTGAAGCTCCAGGGAGGAAGATTCAGAACCAATGTCAGGAAGTATTTCTTCACGGAGAGGGTGGTGGATGCCTGGAATGCCCTTCCGGAGGAAGTGGTGAAGACCAGAACTGTGAAGGACTTCAAAGGGGCGTGGGATAAACACTGTGGATCCATAAAGTCAAGAGGCCGCCAATGAAGAGTGGGTGACTCGCCAGAATGATGGCTACTGCCTGGACACAATACCCTTATTCAATAAACATACACATGGTTACTGTGACTCCAACATCACTCTAAGCTTCAACAGCAAGAGGAAATGTGGGAAAAAAGGATTTGCACTCACAAAGCCGGGAGTAGCTGGCTTGTTACGGCGGTTACTACCCCAAACCAAATGTGCCTGATACTTCACTTTCGATGCACATCCAGCATAGCTCTCTGCTCCAACGGCAGGGGAGAAGAAAAACTGAGACTTCACGCATATCCAGCATAGCTCTCTGCTTCAACGGCAGGGGAAAAGAAAAACTGATACTTCACGCATACCCAGCATAGCTTCAACGGCAGGGGAGAAGAAAAAAGGATTCACACTCACAAAGCGGGGAGTAGCTGGCTTGTTACGGCGGTTACTACCCCAAACCAAATGTGCCTGATACTTCACTTTCGATGCATATCCAGCGTAGCTCTCTGCTTCAACGGCAGGGGAGAAGAAAAAACTGATACTTCACGCATGTCCAGCGTGGCTCTCTGCTTCAACGGTAGGGGAGAAGAAAAACAACCAATAGGGGCTGTATGGAATGGTCTGGGTTAGGGCAGGTGGGCATGGGTGTGGCTTGCTTGTTGCGGCGGTTACTACCCCTACTACCCCCTGGCTAATCATGCTGGATGTTTCACTTGGATGCAGCTCCGTCACTGCTCTCTGCATTGGTGGTGGGGGAGGAAGGGAAATAGAACCAAGAGCTAAGGGAGGCAGATGAGTGTGGGAGAAGGAGTGTGTGGGGCTTGCTGGGCAGACTGGATGGGCCGTTTGGTCTTCTTCTGCCGTCATTTCTATGTTTCTATGTAACTAAAAACAAATAAGACAAGACTTGCTTATTTTACATTATAACATGGTAACTGTTTGTAACATGATAACAGGAAGGAGAGAACAAGAAACTATACATGGTATTTGAAGAGAAAGAACAGTCAACTGAACATGTGGCTAGCTAGGTAGCAAGCTCTACTTATTTACAAAGAAAGCAGGTAGCTGCTAATGACGAGGAAGGCGATATTTACAGAGTTGCTCTAAAATTGCTTGGACTTGGACAACTGGTTTATCCAGGCAAAGTCCATGGAAGAGAGTCTTTGGGTGACCAAAAGGGTGATCTCCTTGCTTTAGGAACTCAGTTGGGTCATAAACCTGGACAAAAGCAGTCTCAAATCCTCCCAAGTCCTTGGAATATCTGGGAGTCTGATTCAACACCAAGCAGGGCAAGATTTTCCTTCCGACTACGTGAATAAGGAAGTTGTTGTCCCAAGAGCGTCAATTGATGAACATGATATGTCCGACGGTGTAGAGCTATCTTCAAGTTCTCGATTTGATGGTGGAAATCTTGGAAGTAGAGCTGTGGGCACACATGCGCCCACTTCAATGTTTCCTCCTGTCACGTTGGAATCCACAGTCTCATGACTATTCAATTTTCCTCTACTTACCAATGGAAGTATGCTCTCGGCTCCAGTGGTGGCTGCAGGAAGTTCTTCTGGGAAGGGGTGTACCCCTGTCCTCTCCAACCTGGCTGGTCCTCACAACAGATACGAGCTTCTAGGGCTGGAGAGCTCACTGTTAGGGACTGACAGCCCAGGGATGTTGGTCAAGGAAGAGACCTTCTGGAACATAAACCTCCTAGAAGCCCGGGCAGTCAGATTGGCATGTCTACAATTTACGATATCAATCACACAAAAATACCCACACACACACAGTGTACTGCAATACACCACAAATGTGAACAATAACAAAAGAATAAATGTATTGGTCACTTTTTTACAGAAAGCACTCTGTCGCCAAATTACTAATGTAAGACCCTCTATTCACGAGTAAAGCATATTAAATATCTTCTCGTTTACCATAGGGGTCTAATTTACTTTTAATAAATCCTGCAAAACATTTGCTTAATTTTTCTTAATTTTCTTAAAAAGTCGATATGAAAATTATAGGGAAACTCCCCATTAATACTGCATTAATACTGCATGTCTTGTGGGACTTGTGGGACTTCATTATTGTGGATGAGTATTCCTTCTTCATTAGGCATGCAGTATTAATGGGGAGTTTCCCTATAATTTTCGTATCGACTTTTTAAGAAAATTAAGAAAAATTAAGCAAAAGTTTTGCAGGATTTATTAAAAGTAAATTAGACCCCTATGGTAAATGAGAAGATATTTAATATGCTTTACTCGTGAATGGAGGGTCTTACATTAGTAATTTGGCGACAGAGTGCTTTCTGTAAAAAAGTGACCAATACATTTATTCTTTTGTTAATGTCTACAATTTAGCCACATACTCCAGGGTCAAGCGGTCCACATAATGTAGGACAAATCAACGACGATAGCCTACATGAACCGCCAGGGTGGAACCAAAAGCCAGTAATTGTCACAGGAGATAGACCTCCTTATGGAATGGGCAGAAATATATCATCAGATGATCTCAGCCACCCATACTGCAGGAAATAACAAAGTTAGAGCAGGCTTTCTAAGCAGGGAGAGTCTGGATCCAGAGAGTGGGAGTTGCTGGCCAAAGCCTTTCAGGTGATAGTAGATCGCTGGGGTCTCCCATCCATCGAACTGTTGGCAACATCTCTCAACGTGAAGGTTCCCAAATTCTCCAGTCGCAGAAGTGATCAGTTGTCCCTGGAGATCGATGCACTCATTCAGACTTGGCCAGAAGAGGAGTTGCTATATGCCTTCCCTCCATGGCCCCTGCTGGGCAGGGTCATTTGCAGAATCAAGCACCACAGGGAATTAGTCCTACTAGTAGCTCCAGATTGGCCTAGGCATCCGTGGTATACAAACATGTGGAGACTCCTGATGAAGCAAGGCTATTCAGCAGAAGTAATGGCTACCTTACTCCGTGCACAGAAGTTCTCTACGTCCCTATGTGTGGGTCTGAAGAGTATTTAAGGCCTGGTGTGAGGAACGTGGTGTTTCCCCTCAGATGGTCAAAATCTCATTCATTCTGGAATTTTTGCATAATGGCTTGAATAAACATTTGACCCTTAACTCCTTGAAGGTCCGGGTAGAGGCTCTCTCCTGATTCAGGGACGAAGTGCACAAAACCCGCCTGTTGGCTCATCTGGACATGGCCCTTTTTCTGAAAGGGGTGAAGCTCCTCCGGCCACCCCTATGGTGGCAGGATCCCTTGTGGAATCTTAATCTAGTATTAGAGTTTTTTGCAGGGCCTTCCTTTCAGCCACTGCACACTCTTTCTGTACATTTGTTAACCTTGAAAATGTGTTCCTGGTGTCTATATGCTCGGTACATCACATCTCTGTACTATAGGTCTTGTTGTGTTGGAAACTGTTCCTCCGGATGACTCCAGGAGTATTACAGCTTCATACTGTTCCATCCTTCTTGCCCAAGTTAGTCACGGACTTTCATTTGAATCGGTCCATTTCCTTACTATTCCTAGGTAAGCAGAAAGGACGTGGAAGAATATTGCCTCCTCCATCATTTGAATGTCTAGTAGGCTTTTGGTGAATTATCTGGAAGTTTCAGAACCGGTCCAAAAGATGGACCACTTGTTTGTCCTTCATGGTTGAAGGAAGCAGGGCAAAACAGCTTCATGGGTCACCACAGCTCGCTGGATAAAGGTGATGGTAGTCACGGGACCCTATGTGGAGGTAGGAAAGCCATTACCTTTTCAGGTTAAAGCTTGTTTCACTAGGGCTCGGGCGGAAGCTAGACTGCTGTCTCCTACTGACATCTGCTGAACGGCGAAGTGGTCCTCCTTGCACACCTTCTCCAAGTTCTATCTCCTGGATGTTCAGGCCCAAGAGGACGCAGCCTGTGCAAAGGCAATGTTAACCAGACCACAGGCATCCTCATGCCCCAATCGGGTGTAGCTTTTGTACATTCCATTGGTCATGAGTCCATCTGGCTACACGCTAGAAAATGGAAAAATTACTTACCTAATAATTTCGTTTTCCTTAGTGAAGACAGGTGGACTCAGCATCCCGCCCATGGCTGTCTAAGATGGTGCCCGTGGAGTGAATATCGATTTCAAGAGATTATGGGTAAGCCGTCATTCAGTCCCTAGATCATAGCATCTATAATCTTACTGGGGTTCAGTGTTTATATTTGGTTTAGTACAGTTACGATTATCTGTTTTTAATCAATTTTTTTCAATAGGATGTCCACAGCGGCTTTTGAAGAGAATACTGAAGGGCTGAGGTCAGTGCAGGGGTATATGAAGGGTGATAGCTTTGAAACCTGACTCTGTCTCCATCTGCTGGCAGGGGAGCATAACCCATTGGTCCTGAGCCCATCTGTCTAAACTAAGTAAAACAAAATTATCAGGTCAGTAATTTCTCCATTATCTAGGGAACAACAAGTATGAAACCATAGGACTCAGTGAAGGACCGCCAAGGCTGAAGGAAAATACACAAAAAAATCTGTACAAATCTTCAGAAAAGAAGAGAAGAGGCCTAAATCGTGACCTATGGGCTCCAAGTAAAAAGAGAGATTGAATGGACCCCAGGTGGACGTGTGACATAATATCATGCTGTGAGCATGCCCAGTGAGGATCAGTTATAGTTTTCCCATGCTGGGCTCCACCGGGTGATGTCACCCATGTATAAGGACTGTCATCATGCTTGTCTTCAGGTAAATAAATGATGATGATTAGTATGTCAGACACCATAAATGCTACAGTCTAATGTTATGTTGAAATCTCTCAGAAAATTTACAAAATATTCAGATACTGGCTCTGTATTTTGAAATATGTTTGGCTTATATTTGGGCTTGCTGGAGCTCAATAATACCCATTGAAAATACTTACTATACCTGTAAGACAATATGCTAAGAGAATAATGTCGTGTATTGGCAGGCCAGAAATCTCTCCCTCACTAAGCAGATGCATAGGATCAATTTAATTTGATTTGGAAGACAGACTGCTCTTTAGCAAAGGTCTGGCAGAGAATCTTTGGCTGTTTTTATACTAGCTGGCAAATATGTTTTTTTGTAATCATTGTTTTATATTCACAAACAAGGAAGCCCAGATAATTAAGGAAAGTCCCATGTGTTCTGTTTGCACAAGGCTTCGGATGGTAACAGCTGACAAATACAATGTTGTATGTAATCAGTAGCAACTGGTCATCATTCAACCCCTTTTTATTCCAACAGAAAATCTGAATACTAAAAGGTCAAATGCGAAAATAACATATTGTTTCCAGGATTTTCAGCAATGCTATTACATTTTTAATTCCCTTTTCATTTGGCGAGAGCAACTATCTATCTTTCTTGGAAAAGGAAATTATCTTCTGAAACAGTACATATTATGAAACCAAGCTCATTACACAATACTGCAGACAACAGTTGGAGGGTAATTTTCAAAAGCATTTCCGCAGGTAAGATATTGTTTTTACCCATAGAAAATGGCTTTTTAAAAAATTGTCCACCTGCTATGCAGGTAAACTTTTGTGCATGTGCTCTGTTTGCAGGTAAGTTTATTTACACTGAGCAGAGGCATTCCCAAGGCAAGAGCTGGGGAGAGATTTGGACTTATGTACATGCATTTGAAAATTCAAACAGATGCACATACATTTTTCTAAAATTTTCCATGCACTAAATAGCAAGTGTAAGTGTGTGCAGGTAGATTGGATGGGATCGTTTTCAAAGTGAACTCGTGTGTTGTTTGCTTTGAAAATTGGTGTACCTTATCCAAGTATTTAATAAATAACTGATTTGACTTCAAATAAAGTGCAAAACAGATACAAAGATTTAATAAAATCTACATGGATTCCCTCCATGCACAATAGAATATTTATTAAGCACTAATCGAACATTCAGAAGAACATTCTGTTTGACACTAATCTGATTCACTGTCACACTGCATTAATGTGCCAGAAAAGCTGAATTCCCCAACCCAACTATAAGGAATGTCCATGACAACTGCTTCATCTAAAAAAAACCAAAAAACAACAATCTAGACAAACATATTTTATACTACCAGCAATCATCCTTATATAGGGCATTTATGACAGTTTGTGCTCTGTTATTGTTTAAAATAACCATACTAACTCCTCCTCCAAGTTTATTCTTCAGCATGTTGTGATATATTAATAATTTGCATGTATCAGTGTAATGTCTACATATCTAAAGAGAGGCATCAAAACGTCATGATGGTAAGAGTAAAAGGACCTGTAAACATTTCTAAATAGAAACACTTCCAAACTCTACAAAGGAATACAAATATTTACTCACAGAAATAATCAGAATGAAAAAGAAGAACGAACGATTTTTGCTTGTTTTGACTGAAAACAGAATTAAATAAATATTTTTGTCTACTACTTGTTTAAAATAGCAATTTTGCATTCTACAGCATGTCTGGGATACCACATAATTCATAAAGCAAAACATAGTCTTCAGTATACTATATGATTTAAAAAAAATTATACTGCTTTTACATTTCTCTGTGAACAATGATGATAAGGTAAAACTTTGATATGGTTTATGTTACTCTCTTCTTAAAAAAATAAATAAATAAATAAATAAACAAACAAACCCTGAATACAAGGATCACTGAAATCATTGCTTCAAAAGATATTTAGTGTAGAATTCTAATAGGTCTGCTTGTCCTGGGAAAACCAGATTATTTGATATACCTATTTTTGGATTATGAAAGAAAACAGAGGTAAAACCAGGAAAAAAACACAGATAACAAGATAGTACAATTGTAAGTTATTAAAAATAATCTTAAGGATGATCACAACAGTGAAAACACAAGAAATTTATTAATGGTCATCTCACATTGGACACCAAAAGTATTCAGAAAACAGGAAAAGAAAAGTTTATCATCTTGGAAAAAAACATGACTACTTTGATAAAAGAAAACCGTGTATTATCATGGTCAAAAAAATAGTTCAAAATTGAAAGTTGCATTTAAGTGTAGCACATGCACAATCACAATCCTCTATGTATTTTGGATATATTTCATATTTTGCTACACCTTTTATTGAACCAAGAATAAATTATCCAAAGGTAGTATTGTAAATGAGCTTTCACATTACAGATGTCCCTTCCTTAGACATTATTAAATGTTTACCATACCTCAAGGCTCAAGCATCAGGGATATCTTTGCATAATTGTCATTATACCTCTGAAAATTTCAATGGAGAGCTGATGAGGCTGCTTTTTGAACACATGCCTGGCTTTAGTGACTCTTCCTTGGAGATGGTTTGTTCATAGGCATCGGAACAAGGTAGGCCACCTGAGCCCTAGCCCAACCAACTTTTCCATCATGGCTCTTCAATCAATTTTCCACACTATCTCTGATATTGTGCAGCTCTTTGTAAGTTTCAGCTACATGGATGCCTGTATTTTCATGCTAGGACTTGCAATCTTAGGGGGTCATTTACCAGATGGATCGCACGCGATAAGGGACGTTTCGCACGTGAAAAATCCCTTATTACGTGCGATACCAAGATGGGGGCGGAGTCGGACCTGGAAGAGGAGGAGTTGGGGCGTCACCGGGGCTGACTCCGCGAAGACGCCACGGATGACGAAAAGGTAAGGGCCTTTTCGCATCCTTTTTCGCGCCCAATAGCTACACCTTCTATGGTGGCACTATTGGGTGCGAAACCGGCAGCGATCGCACCGCGGCGGTGCGATCACTGCCGGCTAGTGCAGGACCGCCCCTCATTTTGGCCCCTCGCCCCTCATTTCCTAAAATATCGCAGGCTTGCGATACTTTAGAAAATGAGGCCCTTAGTTTCTTAAGATCAACTTGAGAATGCAGACAGCCAAGTGATACCAGCATCAGCTGTTTGGAAAGAGAGCTGGAAAGAAAGCAGAAAGAGCAAGGTTTGTGGAGATTGGTTGTTTATGGGACAGGGCTGGTAGTGGAGGCAGGATTGTTGGTGGTGGAAGCAGCCAGGCTAGCTTGTTTGGGGAGGGGTGGGTTAAGGAAGACAGATTAGCTGATTGGCAAAGTGGGCTCAGTAGTTGATTGACTAGGGGTACTAGTTTATAGACCGAGGGGGACAGGCTGGCTGATGGAGAAGGATGGTTCAGTAGGTCCAAACTGTCTTGGGGGGGGGGGGGGAAGTTTAGTTGGTTGGTAAGGAAGACTGATGGGGTAGCAGGCTTGCAAGCTGGTGGGGACAGAAGAGGCAGCTGGTTGCAATTGACAAGAGAAAGAGGCTAGAGAAGGAGTGGGGATATGAGAGGGAGTAGGATCTGAATAGGGATAGGAATACCTCTGTTCCTTCTTCCCTCCCCTCAAGGAGGCCGTTCCACGTGTCCACCACCACAATTCCATCGCTACTATTTTTTTTTTTATGTTTTGAGTGGTATGTTATTTATTTTATTATGCATATATTAGTATATACCCCACTCCAAACTTGGAGTGTTTGGAAATAAATACTTTCAAATAATATAAGAACTTGCCATACTGGGTCAGACCGTAGGGTTCATCAAGCCCAATAGAAGGGCATCCTAGTGCTTTACCATCCTGATGGGCACTCACAGAGGCGTGAGACTGTTTTGAGACATTTGGATTTGGAAATTACATGGGAAGATTTCTGTGATTACTTCTGAAGATAGTTATAATAAGGTTTTTGTTTGGAACACCCCACAAAAGGGTATCCCACGAATCCGACTGAATGTGAGAAAAGTTCAGCAAGCAGTGGGTACACTTGGGATTAAAGGACTGGTGTAAGTGAACTGATACTTAGCTCTGAGACAGAGTATTTTCCTTGCACCAAATCGGCTTTGCACACCGAATGATAGGGCTACATATACAGGCAGTGGTGCCCAGTTAGCTCGATTTCTGTATATTTAGGCCACCATTTGACTCTGATTCCCTTTCTTGGTACTTTTATTTACTTTTATCCTACTTTTTCAGGCACTTCAAAGTAGAGTACGTTCAGGTACTGAAAGTTTTTCCAGAGGGTTTATAATCTAACTTCGTACCTGAGGCAAAGGTGACAAGGAACAGCAGTGGGATTTGGACCCTGGCTTCCCTGGTTCACAGCCTGCTTTTCTAGCCACGAGGCTACTCCTCCACTTATTTCATAGTCTTCTCTGTCTCCATACAAAGTAGAACATAGCTTGGTATTGACACTTCTATTAGCAATGCTGTTTTTGTGGTTCTCTTCTTTATCACAATGCCTGGGTTTTCTACATTCAAGCTCCTTATTGATTGGTCTGGGAATGTTTACAGCTACTTTTTTCTGCAGATATTAGCCCAAATTTTGAAATCAGACTTATATGCATGTCTACTTTGAAAATTCATAGGTTCACCGGATACGCTTAGGAAAGCAGACACACAAAATTAACTTTGTGCATGCGGATTTGCATGCATACATTTGAAAATCAAAATCATGCATATAAATCCTTTCTACCCCCACCCCCTGAAATGCCTACTTCATCTGCAGAAAAAAGCCCTGGCAAAACCAGCTCCTGCATGTACTTTTAAATGTAGAAACTCCAGGTTGCTTTTCAAAGCAGGACTATACATATAAAATAGGACTTTGTGTATATAAAATGCTGAGAAAACAATCCCTATATGATGTATATGAAAAATGTATGAAAGAAAGACAAAGGATAAATGCAAAGTAAGCCACCGGCAGTGGGATCTTGGGGGGAGGGGTGAAGCTTGATTGCTTGGCTTTCTCCTCCGTCTAACCCAAAAAGGCATTATTCTGGCCCTGGGATTAATCAGTGCCCTCTTCCAGCAGGGGAGAGAAGTTGAACTAATGCCACTGCAAGTTGTGAAGAGCAGTGAAGAAAGAGAAAATGGTAACGTCTTCAATCTCCCCATTAGGATCATGACTACAGTAAGATGAACATACACAACAAATTTTCAAAGCAGTTTCATACAAAAAATAGCATTTACACATGTAAGTAGCATGTACTCATCTTTAGGCTATTCTACAGGCATATTTTCCATTTTACTGGGGTAAAAGAGAGGCATTCTGGGGTGGGGTTAGAAGCATGCACTGTAGTTGCTATTTTCTAAGACATGTATGCATCAAACCCTACCAAACTTACTTGGACACTTTGATACTTGCTAATTCACACATGTGAGTCTGCTGTATTCAGTTTTTGGATGAGAGGACTGGATGAAGTGCTAGAGGGTCTTAGGTGAAATGGAGAAGGACTGGGAGAGTATCTGTGGAATGGTGATTCCATTTTTAAAACAGTATATGTGCATAGTTTATAAAATACCTGCTTCTGCATATAAATCGGGGTTATTAAGAATTCATGATATATTTTTTAAATGCCTAAAAAATATATGTGTATGTTTAGAAACTAGAGAAAGTGGGCCGGATTTTAAAAGGGTTACGTGCATAAGGGACGCGCGTAACCCTTTTAAAAAACCCCTGCGCACGCCGAGCCTATTTTGCATAGGCTCGTCGGCGCGCGCAAGCCCCAGGACGCTCGTAAGTCCCGGGGCTTGCAAAAAGGGGCGGTCGGGGGCATGGCCAGGGGGCATGGTTTCGGATCGGGGGCTTGTAGGCGGTCCGGGGACGTGGCCTGCTGCGCCGGCGCGCGTTACTACTGCCCGGAGGCAGTAGTAACTTTTCAGATAAAGGTAGGGGGGGGTCTAGATAGGGCCGGGAGGGTGGGTTAGGTAGGAGAAGGGAGGGGAAGGTGCGGGGGGGGGGGTTGGAAGGAAAGTTTCCTCCGAGGCCGCTCCGATTTCAGAGGGAACGGGCAGCGCGTGCAGGGCTCGGCACGCACAAGTTGCAGAAATGTGCACCCCCTTGTGTGCGCCGACCCTGGATTTTATAAGATACGCGTGGCTACGCACGAATCTGATAAAATCCAGCGTACTTTTGTTCGCGCCTGATGCGCAAACAAAAGTACGCGCGCACTGTCTTTTAAAATGTACCCCAGTGTGCGTTTTCTTGCATTGGAAATATTCACGCATACTGAAACATATGCACATATCTTCAGAGAAGAAATTTGTGATATTTTATAAACTTTGCAGTTCCTAACAGTTTATAAAAAACTAGAAATAAACTCCACATGTCCACTTGCGTGTGTAAATACTGTACTACGGAAAGGTTTGAAATTTAGCCTTACAGCATATAAAATAAAATATTTGTCTAAATTACATTTTGACAAACATCTAAAAATGTTTTCAATAATTTTTCATATTCAGAATACCCATGATATAATTTATTCTCCCTTTGGAGCCGATGCAATATTTGTACGCAGAAAGTGGGCGCAGAACAATCAGCACCCGCTTTCCAAAATTGCCCCCAGGTGCCCTCTGGGGGCACCATGCAATATTTAAATTAGGGGTCACGTTATCAAGGAGGCCAAGAACGTTGGCCATCCGCCGGTTAGGAAAACCGATGCCGAATATACCGGCGTAGGTTTTCCTAAACAACGCACAACCAGGGGTTCAGGAAATGGATGCTTGTCAGTTGAGTGCCCGTTTCCTGCACCCGACTGCCGGTGCTTTTTTTTGGATTACTTTATGAAAGATTTTTCCTCCTACTTAATACTGCAACGATACTAAGTAGGAGGCTGTACAGAAAAGCAGTTTTTTCAGCTTTTCTGTACTAGTTTTAGGATCGCTCAGCAATTAATGCCTGCTCCGGGCAGGCGTTAATTTCTGATCGCAAAAATATACGTCTTAGAAGCACATTTTTTTTTTTGCATTGGGAGTGAATAGCTAATAGCCTCATTCACTTGCATTTGCATGTGATGAGCGCTATTAGTTTCACTCCACATTGGATGCGCATTGTAGAGGCGCTAATCCCCTTATTGCAAAAGGGGATTAGTTAGCGCCTCTACAACCCGAGTCCAACTGCGGTTTATACAGTGCGCTCACAGCACACTGATTTGCATCGGCCCCTTTGTGCCTTAACATATGGAACAGTAACTACTTTGGAAACTATGAAGAGTTATATTAGATTGTTTTAGAATTCTTCCAAGCATTTAATAAATTACTGAAGTATATTAAAAAAAAATACTAAGGCAGATTAACAGAATATTTATTGGTTCAAGCTGTACTGGTTAGTGATACTTAATGAGCATGAACCATACGAGTCATATATAAAGAACATAAACTGAAATACAAGAAGAATATCTTGCTAAAAGGAAGTGTCTATAGAATTGTATTAATATATATTTAGTTAGAATTTTCTGAAGTGATGATATAGAAACTTGAAGTAATAGAAATGTTTGATTAGCAAATACTCATGAAAAATATGGTATAGCTGAAAAGATTACAAATACATGCTATTTCACTATGAAATACCATTTAGGGACAAGCTGTTCTTGACATTGGGTCAAACTAATCCCTGTGGCCTGAAAGAATCCTGTTTTTACTGTCATACAATATAACATAATCACTGTTCAATAGCTAAGGAAGTACTAGTTTTAGTATTTGGGAATTAGCTTTCAGTGGTAAAAATATATCTACTAAAGCAACATAATTGTTCCTTCCAGTTTAGTCAATTTCTGAGTCCCTATTACAGTAGCATAGGTCAGAAGGAGTTACTATATAATAAAGTACTGCGAGACACATCAGAGATGTTATGCTATACGTACATAAAGTGACAGAAAATAGAACAATAAAAAATGTATGATATATATTCAGTGTTGTCATTATTGGTATCTCAGATAGGGGTGTTCTACAAGAGTAGGTGACCACTGAAGACATCAGTATAGCTAATGAGGGATTCCTATGACCTTCCAATCACTGCTTAGTCAGCCCTCATCTGCAATACAACCCTTTTTCGCTGTACAGCCTTCAGTCCCTAAAGGGTGCATACACCCAACTCACATGGACACTACAAGAACAGGAGGAGGAAATAGTACCTCCATAGGCCTACTGTAAGAGGAGGCGTTCCTCTTTGTCCATAAGAACATAAGAAAATGCCATACTGGGTCAGACCAAGGGTCCATCAAGCCCAGCATCCTGTTTCCAACAGTGGCCAATCCAGGCCATAAGAACCTGGCAAGTACCCAAAAACTAAGTCTATTCCATGTTAACATTGCTAATGGCAGTGGCTATTCTCTAAGTGAACTTAATAGTAGGTAATGGACTTCTCCAAGAACTTATCCAATCCTTTTTTAAACACAGCTATACTAACTGCACTAACCACGTCCTCTGGCAACAAATTCCAGAGTTTAATTGTGCATTGAGTAAAAAAGAACTTTCTCCGATTAGTTTTAAATGTGCCCCATGCTAACTTCATGGAGTGCCCCCTAGTCTTTCTACTATCCGAAAGAGTAAATAACCGATTCACATCTACCCGTTCTAGACCTCTCATGATTTTAAACACCTCTATCATATCCCCCCTCAGTCGTCTCTTCTCCAAGCTGAAAAGTCCTAACCTCTTTAGTCTTTCCTCATAGGGGAGTTGTTCCATTCCCCTTATCATTTTGGTAGCCCTTCTCTGTACCTTCTCCATCGCAATTATATCTTTTTTGAGATGCGGCGACCAGAATTGTACACAGTATTCAAGGTGCGGTCTCACCATGGAGCGATACAGAGGCATTATGACATTTTCTGTTTTATTCACCATTCCCTTTCTAATATTTCCCAACATTCTGTTTGCTTTTTTGACTGCCGCAGCACACTGAACCAACAATTTCAATGTGTTATCCACTATGACGCCTAGATCTCTTTCTTGGGTTGTAGCACCTAATATGGAACCCAACATTGTGTAATTATAGCAGATCACAACAATTTTGTCTTTCAGCTTCTGAGTGTAGCCAAAGAGGAAGGGATAGACCAAAAGAGCTTGCTGCAAGACATTCTCTATCTTGAGCAGTCAGTGGATTTTAATAGGAGTGTGAAAAAATGTTTCCAGTCTCACAAGGACCAACAAACTGAGCTTTTATTCATTTTTCTCACTGCTCAAAAGAATCAGCAGACTCAATGCAGCAATAGCCTCTTGCACTCAAATAGTGAACTGCAAGAGGCTATTGCTGCAGTCACACATCACTTTTGTGATGTGCAGAAGGGAAATGTGTGATAAGCATTTCACCGGCAAGTGGGAAATGTGTTACCAAAAGATGATTAACATAGAATACCAGTTTGCAGCCTCTGCACAAAATACCAGCCGAGAATTTGTTTATTGTGATAGTGTTATATATTGTTAACACTGATTAGCAATCTGCATAGTTAGCATCAGCGGAGCCATGATGATGAGTGCCTACTCCAACTGACTAAGAGGCATTATGCCTTGGGGCCAAGAATAAGGGTGGTGGAAGAGGATTCCATCTTTCAGATCCTGGCATACCTCTGGCACAGCCCCAATGAAGGACGTGATCTGAATTCTTCCACTGTATACATGGGTCAATAGGCTGCTCCCAGCTCTCAACAAGAATATGGGGTTTGGGCAGAGTTTTAGGAATTGTAACTGGGAGAAGAGGCAGGCCAGCTTATTCAGAGGAAGTCACTTTCTCTGGCATCCCTTTGCTCTGTTTTTCCAGTGGAGATTCTTCTCCTCCTTACGAAGGGTCCTCCTAAGACTAATTTGTTCTTCATCCTTTACAGGCCCTTGTACATCACTAAAGAGGACCCCATCAGTAATGTGAAGCCTTGCACAGTGTTTGATGGTGAAGGTGATTTGGGTGTTACATCAATGCTACTGAATCTTATCATGTCTGGGTTAGTTCCAGCATACCTACTATTTCATGAAATAGATATTTTGCTCTGAGAGAGCTTGCTCCATATGTGGATGCTAGAAATGGAAGATGTGTAGGCAGGCAGGGCAGTTGGATCTGCCATAAAAGGTTTACAGACTTTTTTTTTAATGTGTCTTTTGTGTTTGTTAAGGTTTTTGGTAGTTTAACAGGTCAGTTTGTCCATACAGGGGGGCAAAGTCCACAGGCACTCTTCTCCCATGCACTTTGCATCTTTTGCACCTACTTTATATGTGGGTGGATTTTCTGTGGAAAATAATGTGGATACACCTGAAAATACAATTTATGCATGTAATTTTCTGATACTTCTCAACACCCATTATCTCCCTCCCCCATTCTAAGGAATACATTCCCTAAATCCCTAAATGTGGTTAAATGTGCATGTGTTGCAGATACTTTTAGCTGTACTGAAGGAGAACAATCTTCAGACAACCAATGTCCAGGTGTAAATTGATATTCACTTGCATAAATTAACTTTAAAAATTACCCTCACAATGAGAAGAATGCTTTCTGTAGTGGTTTGATGTTCTGCTTTGGCTTAGAAGAGATGAAAATTGATCCTGCGATGCTATCTTGGCAGGATAAAAGAACCAAAAAGAAAAACCACATTACAAATATTCTAAGAGAATGTAGAACATTAAAAACATCCTGGGAGGTAACAAAATTTGGAAAACTTGTTTTGCCTACAGTAAAAAAGTATTGCAACTGAGATATACTGCTACTGTTTGTGAAATATGGAAATCAAACCTTCCCCCACGTCCAGGGTACAGATGTGGTTGCACTGCTGATTGATTTATGCAAGCCTCAAGCAGAAGTAAATAAATTTGCATCTGAGAGCTACCAGATTTAAATAGATACTGTATTTGGGTATGGGTGAATGATTGTTTCTGAGTGGCATGGATGGCAGTACCTATGCTGGCTCTTCCTCTTTTCTCAGGTCATGGAAAATATTTTCTCTTTTTCACAAATATCAATTTATACACACTTTTCCAGCTCTACTTGCCTTCCAGAGGCCAAAAACAATTTGAATCAAGCCCCTTGGAGATTTTCAAAGTCACCTTTTTTTGCAGTCCTAACAGTATTCCTTTAAGTCTCTGAAGCCATAATACACCACAATTATACTATAAAACCTATTTAAGTGCTTTTCTCAGGGTCACCAAAAGACCAGAAAGAAATCAGTCCTTCTCATTTTGTTATGACTTTAGCAAGTCCAAAACCACTACAAAGAGTGAACCAGCTTATTTAGAATACTGTAGGTAACTGACCCCATTTTCTACTTCATATCAGTCTGTTCTTTTATAAAAAGGTGTCCCTGAGGCCACATGTAATTTCAGGATAAATGTGCAATGCAATACACTGGGAATACATGTGCTGCTGTGAAATTTTACTCCATTTTGTAATGTATTTTTGAAGTTGGTAATCTAAAAGAATCCATGCTCTGAACTCACTTTCTCTACAATTAGAATGATTGCGTACATGTACATAATAACTTCTGACACACCAGTGAATGGTTCTGATTTTCAGAGAAGGCTGGATTCTTAGAGATTCTGTGGCCACAAATATATGTTGACTTAGACCTGAATGAGTTCAGCATTATCACTAACTAGCTGTTCAACTTGAATTAAAAAGTTTGTCTTTTATATGGGAAGCACTCATGTACCCACCTCAAATCCCATCCACTGCTAAGCTCATTCTTTGATTGATAGACTTTTATCCCAAGAGACAATTTCACATTAACAATCAATCAGGAATTTATCTAAAACAAGGAAGCGACTTAGCCCTTATCAATTAGATTGATTGTCCCCTTGCAGGTCATTGCCAAATTAACATCAAATACACCACAAAAGTTTAACTCTGATATACACATTACATAGTAACCTAAATTAACTAAACTTAACAACATTAAGATGCATACACCAGGCCAGCAGCAATATGGGGGCCTTCTAGTTTTGTGCACCGAGTGCCACAAGTATGATTATCAACCAGTTGGTGAGAGGTTGTATGTGTGCACCCAGTGCAAAGAGCTCCTGGCTCTCAGAGAATGAGTCCGATCTCTGGAGGCCAGAGTGGCAGATCTGGAGGAGCTGAGGCAGGCACAGAGGTATATAGAGGCCCTTCCAGGACACAGTAGCCATGTCCCGTCAGCCCTGTGCTACTCTGGAGGAGCAAGGTCACCTGGTTGGACAGCATCACCTTGGAGTAGCGGGAAGCAATCCTGCTATCCAGGTGATGCATTATCCTCTCACATCAAGGATAAGTCTGCAAGGGCTTCCGCCTAGGAGGGAAGGGTCACTAGTCACCTTCACAAACAGTATCTTTCTCACCTGTCACCCCACACACCAGTCAACCCCCACACATCAGTTTCTCTCTCACCAGTCCCCTCCACACATCCCCCACCTAGTCTCTCTCTCTCTCTCTCTCTTCATCAGTCAGATCTCGCACCAATCTCTCATTATCTAATTAGTCACGTCCTCCATATTAGTCCCATACTCCTGTCTCTCTCTTTCACCAGTCAAGTCCCAACCAGTCTCTCTCTCTCACCTGTTACCCCCATAACGATCCCACTTATTTTATCTTTATTACAATTTATAAATCAACACAGTGGCCTAAGCGAAGTACATATCGTTACATACATATTTCAATGTATAAAACATTGTTTCTGGCTGGCTTTCATATTATAACTAGGTTTGCTTGTACAGAAAAGTCTTTAATAGTACTTTAAATTATTTATAACATTCATATGAATGCATCTTCTCTAGAAAATAATTCCACAAGGCTGGAGAATCACCAAGAAGGCACAATCTCTTATTTCTGAGAGGTGTGGGCATTTGACTGTTGGAATGTTCAGCATGCCTCTCTGGGAGGACCTGAGCAAACATGTGGATTGATAGTTTTTCAAAAGGGCATTAGTCCATGGTCAGGAGCCAGAATTGATTAATTTGAAAACCAGTGTACCAATTTTGTACTCAATATGTTGTAGAAAAGATAACCAATAAAGTTCAATTGGTGCTATGTGCTCTCTGTGAAGTATCCCTGAGATTAAACATTCCACAGATCTTCACCCCTGTCTCTCTTTCCCTCACCAACCAGCCTCTTTCATTCTCAAAAGTTATATCCACACACCAGTCCCTCTCTTTCACCAGTCACCCCGACTCCATTCTTTCTCTCTCTCTCTCTCTAGTCACCCCTTCAACCAGTCTCTCTGATGCTCACCAGTCACCCCTGTCAGGTTCATACTCTGTCAGGTAATATTAGATGAAAGAATCATTAACAAGAAATACTACATAGGTCACTCTCTCTCTCTCCAGGTCCCCATGTTGTATAAGTTAACACATCATTGCTTCTAAGAGTTAATGTATTAGTGAGAGCAATAATTATTTATAAAGATAAAAGAATATTCAGTAAAAGAATATGGTTATTTATTATGTATGAGTAAATTGATCATATATTCTTTATGAGTAAAATTGATCAAGTCTTTTCTGAGATGGATACAGAAGAAAAATAGCTACAATACCTATACAGGTTAATACCAGGTCCTGGACTGCTATTCCCTGACACATCAGAAATAAGACAGTAGCCTCGGGCTCACAATTCACCTTGCATTTATATTTTCATATCTTTAGTGGCTTATAGGTGAAATGTTTATGTTTATAGACTTGCACGCTTATACAATAAAATGTTTACATTTGCTTATAGCTTAGAATTAATGCTTACATATCTTGCTTATATGCTTAGTTTTTATGTATAGTTGGCTGTAATCCTAGTTTTCCTGCCTAGCTTATCTTGCTACATTGCAGTTATAACATATAAACATTGTAAGCCTTTTTGCTATTAAGCACTAATTTATAAACATCAAAAGCTTTTTTTTTTTTATTAAATACTAACTTATAAACATTTAAAAGTTTGTTGTTTCTCTTTTCTAACACACCAAAACAATTTAACGGTTTGCATAGAACTTTGTTTTGGCTTGCTGTCTGGGTTGTTGTCTTCTAGCTGATGATTGTAATGTACAGGAAATATCACCTTGGTTCCTTCTAGCAGTTGTCTATAAGAAACTTTATTATCTCTCTAGTAAACATCTGTGTGTTTCTGGGAGTTAAGCCAAGTCTAATCTCAGAGGCTTCTGGCTGCATTCTTCTACTCTGTACAGGTAGTATTGGTCTTTTCTTAAAGGGTAAGGAGCTTCTTGTCATTAATACCAGAGGTGGTCCCCATGACCTTGACACCTCCTCACACAATTCCTCTCTCGCCATTCATCCTCAAACCAATCTTTCACTAGTCACCCTTTGACCAGTCTCTCTCATTCTCACCATTCACCCTCACACCAATCTCTCCTTCTCTCTCTCCTCCACTCCAATCTCTCTTTCACCAGTAACCCCCCCAGCCAGCCTCTCTTTCTCATCTATCACCCCACACACCAGTCACTCACCAGTCACCCACCACACATGCACACCAGTCCCTCTCACTCTCTTTCATCAGGCTACCCGACGGAGGACAAACACACAGCTAGCAAAGATAGTATGATACTCCCTCCAGTTATCAATAATTTGACAGCAAATCATACCCCATGAAAATTTAACTTTCAATGCTGACAGCCTGTCTGCCCAGTGCCACAAGTGGACCACTGCTACAGTATCTGGTGTATGTAGAAGGCGTGCTGTACTTAAATTCATAATTTAGAAATGAGAACTGGCATTGTGCAGTGATTGGCTATATGCACCTACGACCAGAAATTAATAAAAAATTGGAGCACTCATTGAGGTCAGTGAGCCAAACACCAGTGGCCACAGGACAGTGGAAGAGGCCAGGCTACAAGACAAAGGGCAAACAGAAACCTAGAATATTAAAATCTTATACTAAGGGCAAAGCAGATAGTGAGACTTTGTCAGATTAGTGACAAAGCACTGCAGTAGTTAGTGGATGACCATACTGCTACTATATTGCATACTACAGAGCCCATACACTAATGCCCTACCTTGCGGGCCTAGGCCCTCCCACAAAATGATACTAAATAAAATTAATCATCAGTTATTAATACAATGATGATTCATTTGAAAACTGTCTCAAAAGAACAAAGAAATATGCTGTCTCTTCAATTCACCCAAAGCAAAGCAGCAGACAACCAGAGCCCCTCCCCCCCTTAATATATGTGCATTCAAGGGTCAAATTAGCAAAAAAAAAATCACATAATTGGCAGAATCAAAATACACTTTTACCAATCACTCTTAAAAAAATGAAGTAGGATAAGGTGCATCAAAGTTTGCATATTCCAAAATGCCAGGGCCCCTTTTCCAAAATGAACATGGATTGACAAATTTAAAATATGCACTTGCATTGCATGCTTATATTGACTAGAACTTGATGCTATTATTACTTGTTTATTTACACATAACCAGCCAGGTGGCATCTTCCTCCCTTATACACTACTGTGCAACTTTGGCAACACAAACAAGTAACTAAAGAGATAGCCAATGGGAATGCAGAACCATAGCTCTAGCTAACAAACTTCTCCCCATTTGACATTGTTAAGCCTATTTGTAACTTTTTCAGTTAGTGTGTACTAAATCCAAAGTGTGCAATAACAGGAAACGTAAAAAACAATGAAATTTCAACATTTTTTTCTTTTGTTTCGCAATATCTACTAAATGAAACAAAATAGACAATGTTATTGACATTGCCTATTTTGTTTCAACTGAATGCTCATCTCTATAGGTCATTAGGCATATTTGAACAAATATAAGGAGATTTTTTTACAAACTAGAGTTATAAATTATTCAGTTGCAATAAATGTACATGACTATTTGGCAATATCCAAGTCTATGTGCCTACTTTTCCAGCAAAAATCCAACCACATTAAAACTAGATGCAAGAGATGTTGCATTCTTTGTCCCATGTCAATTTTAAAGTGGAAAATATGCCCTTTGAAAGCTATGAAGAAAATGAATGAAAGCACATACAGACTTTGTCTCGATGCAGTTTGAAAATTGCCCCCTTAACGACATTATACTATTGATTATGTGGCAAAACATCTTTGTCTCACAATACTCTAGATCAGCAGTAGACAACTTTGGCCCAGAAATGTCACAATTTTCAGGATATCCAGAATGAAAACACATGAGGTATATTTGCAGGCCCTGCCTCAACTGTATGCAAATATATCTCATGCATACTCCTTGTAGATATCCTGAAAAAAAGACCTATTTTTGGCACTCCGGGACCAGAGTTGCCTACCCCTGTCCTAGATCAGCTGCTTCTATCTTTATACAGGGAAGAACCTACTTGAGTAGTGCTCATGCATCCTTGAAAAAGCAAAAAGTTACCTTTTCTGAAGACAATAGGAAACTGATTTAGAAGATTTCCTGATATTTTTAATGCTTCATCAATCTAAGGTTCACAATGCAATACCATCTTAAAATATAGCAGATTTCATACAGATGCATGTCAAAACTGTTTACAATTACAAGAACCATATCCAGTTTTCCTTTATTAAACCATCAAGAAAATTACTTCAGCAGGATGTGAAGGAGAAACTATTCTGTTTGCCACAGTTTTGGAATGATCAATACAGGTATACAATTTGGGTTTTTTGTTTTTTTTTTAATCTAAGGATTTCCTATTTGCTGCAGCACTCTGCAGCGCTACAATCAGATTTTCCAACCAGGGGCCTCAAAATTTGAACCTGAAGCATTCTGGCTCCACAGCAGGGACTTGCTGAACGAAAGGAGTAACTCCACTAACGTGGATGGTAGGAGGACCAGATATCCTATATTCCGATTGCTGATTTAGCTTATTGCTCCATCATGTCACGCAATCTTATACAGCTTTCTGCCCATAAAAGGGGCATAATATGACTGCACTGAATAGATCTTTGAAGCTGTACCATGTGACTTTGCCCAAAATTCTTTGGGGCTATTTGCTTGGTTGATGCCAGATGCCAGATAAAAATCTTTTTGCTTTAGACAGAATTAATAACTGGTTCACGATCTGCATCATTTTACATTTATATTAGCTGTACAAAAAAAGCCACAAACAACATAAACTCGATACAGTCATGCAGTATGCATGTTTATGCCTTAAATGCAACCATGTTTAACCTCATTTTATTAAATAATACCAGCATTGTAAAGTTTTTCTTAACTCTTACACAAGATTAAAATAGCTGTTACAGATGTTGCACAAGCCTCCATATTTTAAACAAAGCATAAAACTATGACACTCTTGTTAAGTTATTATAAGCTTAGTCCACTAATTGTAAAGGGGTTATTATTAAACTATTAGAGAAACAAACATCAACTCTGTTCATAGGAGGTTTTAAGAACTTTGAGATAATGAGATGTTATGCTTTGTGCGTAAATAATGGGCAATAGATTAAGTTCACGCCCTACAAATCTTGTTGTTATTGAAGTAAAATGCAAAGCTCTACTTTTTTATCTTTAAAAAAAGAATAAGACAAGCAGATTTTTTTTCTGTGTGTAAAACATACCTTCTAAGAAACTTTTCTATAATTATGTGACATGCGCAAAAGTAAATGAAACCTTACATGCAAACGGAGCATATGCTGGAAGCAAGTTTAACTTTCTAGATCAACTATGTAAAGATCCCTGCAGGGCTGGCAGCATGAGAAAAAGAAATATATAATACTAGTCTGTTTCATTACAATTGAGCACTGTCCTTTCAACTGCACTAATACAAATAAATGTTATCTTTTATAAGTTATTTACAAAAACATACTCTTAATTGCTGTTCTGCCATCTTGTATTGTTATAGTCAGGTTTACATTTTGGGGACACATTTCAGAATATGCATGGGTGGGGCCTGCAAGATAATTTTCAAAGGGATACTCCCCTCCACAGAGTTTCCCTTTGAAATTCAGGTCAGCAGGGAAAAGGGTATTTTGCACCTAGGTAGAAGTAGGCATGGGCGGATTTTAACATGAAAGCACTTTGCATATTTCCACACTCCTTTTTTCTCCCACAGATACAGGTACATGCACGTTGAATAGTGCAAACACTTTTAATCCACAGTGAGGGGAGGGTGAAATTTTTAAAAAGTTCTTTATAGGCAGGTAACAGGTAAAAAAAGTTGTGAAAATTAGCCTTCCCCATGACAGAAGATCAGTGAAGCAAAGATTTATTTAAAATGTGGCCCAGCCAGCTATGATAAATAATAAAAGTTGTTATATCTAGAGCAAAAAAATACATAAAAATAACTTATTGTTTGAAATTTGAATACTATCTAAGATTTACAGGCATAGCAACATTTTCTTCCTAGATTGTTTTCCAAATTTTTTACTTACCCAATCATTTAAAAAAACTGTAGTCTTGCTAAGCATCATACACCATGCCAGCAAGATGTTGATATTCATTCTTCAGGAAGATGTGGAGTTATTGTATTTCAAAAACTTGGAGGACAATTTTTCAAAGCATTTATCCATGTAAACTGGGCCTTGGTAAATTGTTCTCCAAGTAGATGTAATGGGTCATAATGTACATGCTTTTAGTTGCATTAAGAGAAGGCATTCCTAGGGATAGATTTTGGTCGGGGGGGGGGGGGGGTGGAACAGCATGTGTAGATTGCACTTTCAACTCTACCCATGTTATTTTCAATGAAAAATGTACCTGCAGAAAAAGCAGGCACCAATATCCATAGGGGGCTTTGTACCCATGGTTAAGTTTTAAAGCAAAATTGCACACACACTTTGGTTTTGAAACTTGGGACAACGTCCATGAGTAAAAAGTACCCAAGGATGTTTTCCCAGAAACGTTGACATTTGCTCCCATGGGGAATTTTATTGCTACCCACCTAAATTAGGCACCAGATAAAAATGTAAGTTAGACCAAGTGTCAAAGCAGACTTGCGCATAAGTCCACTTTGAAAATTATCCCACAAAATTTTCCTGCTAACAATTTCACCTGCACTACGTGCATGGAAGGTTTTGGGGAAAATGTATGCTCATACTTTTGAAAATCCAAAGTCCAAACCCTTCCCAACTATGCTCCCAGGAATGCCTCCACTCAGACCAGGTAAATTTACATGGGAACATGACATACATGCATACGTTTCTCCACATAGTCAGCAATTTTGTAAAAGACCATTTTTTGCAGGTAAAACACTGATTTATTCATGGAAATGTCTTTGAAAATTACCCTCTCAATATATAACAATAAATCTAATATACTAGATTAGCAGTAAGTTTCCTCTATGGACTTGCCAGTTTCCTTTGGGCTTCCAATTCAAAGCAGGGTTATGATCCAGCACCAAAAGCCTTCGTTCAAAACCAAACAGGAATTTTTCCACCACTTTATATCCCCTCCTTGCTCACTTGAGTCTACTCATTGCAATGACGGTCCTCAACTTGGAGCCATGCAATCATGGATGCTAAATTGAGCATCTAGCTCCTAGCATTACACAGTGAACATGGCACTGGCTCCCTCTCAGCCCAGGAGCTGTGAATGCTGCCCTAGAAGCATCCCCCATCCTAGCCAATCTGAAGAGTGGAAGAACCGAGCTAGGAATCAAACGATCGGGCCGATACTCATGAAACCTCTTGAAAGAACGTGAAGGGGAAAAAATTAATTTATAAAATATCTTCCAAATGGACCGATGGAAACAGCCCTAAAATATATGATTTGGCAGACTTATTTAAAAAAATAAATAAATATGCAAAATGGTCTCCATAGTTTTTGTATCTGTCTAGGGAAGGGTACATTTCAGTAATCGTTCACAAGAGGAATCTGTGACAAACAACAATTATGTTTTTATGATGGATTGCAAGAATTTACCTTATTTTTAATTCTACCTTCCTTGCTTCTGCCTCTCTCCCTTCCCTTCCTTAAAAGCATCTTGAATTGTTTTTTCTTAGTTCCCCAGCAGGCACAGTTGGAAAGATAAAAAGAACAAGGCTGCTTTCCCTTCCTCCGGAATGGGGAAGGAAAGAATGTTTTAGCTCTACTCCAAAAACCTGACCTTGTGGAGGATAGAACAAGAACAGTCAAGCACAACAGCTAGGTTCTGAATCCCATGTTTAAATTACCATGCCAAGTTGTCTTATTAAGTTCCAGTTCTCCATTTTCCTCCTCATAATCCTTCATGCTAAAATTGTGCTTGCACTGTACAGCTTCTGGCATAAAAGAGGTATGTAAACATTCAGTAGCCCATCTGAACCCTATTGTAGAACAAAATCATTTCAGTTTCTAGGTGTTTAAATTACTTTAACTAAATCTGAGGATTTACCTACTGAAGCTCATGCAGCTCCCTTTCAACTCAGAACGAAGGAAGAATTATGAGACTGGAGTTATATTCAATGAGAGCTATCTGTCCTGGCACCGAATCAAAGGGATTAGGATTTGGAAGGAAAAGCCTACAGGTGATCCTGCAGGAAGCATACCAAGCAGTTATCAAAAACATACAAGTTCAAAGCAGCTCAATTTTCATATGTTAAAAGTATTTGGCTGGAGCCCCAGGCTTGTTTCTAGGTAAAAAAAAAAAAAAAAAACTGTGTTAAAGCTGTTTGTACTTGCATATTTAGTAGACACAGGAATGAAAAAATATAGCATTGCCGCAGTAGGTTCTTCAGACTCTGATGTAAAACAAATCAGTCTTGTTCTGTTGTTGAAACATGATCCGATTCTACAGAACGTCCAGGTTTCACCCATTCTTCCCAAACTTGAACAACCAAAACAGACACTAACATCAGCAAGGAAGAAAAAGATGTCACAACATACAGGCGTAGGTGCCATTCTAGTGATACAACATGCAATGCTAGCAGCACAACACTGCTGAGGATCTCTGCCAATGTAACCTTATTCAAGCTGGGGTTCTGCCAGGCCCTCAGAGGGGCTTTTTTTTTTTACACCACAGACTAATGCAAGTTGCGCAAAATGAATATAAGAAAGGAGGTGCTCAGATACAAATCTGAAATGTGGGACAAACAGACCACAGATTTGAAAATCCACACAGACTTCCTCACGTTCAAAAGCAGCACAAATGTCCAAAGGCCAGAAATATTAGTGCGTATCAGGCAACTAGAGATGTGGCACGGCCAATAACATTTCAAACAGCATCTTAAAGGCAGAAACATCATTGGGACGTGTTAGTGATACCCCATGTCTTGCTGTCCAATATAAACGTCTGGCTGCCATTGGATATTTGGGCTTGCGGAGTGCGAGTGTCAGTGGATTAAATTTTACAGGATAGAATAGAGCTATAATTTTGATGCTGATATACAATGAAATTAACTCCTGGGAAAGTTGGCTAATTATTATAGTGGTTCTCTGACAACATAGCTTATTCATGAAGCTTTGCAGGCACTGATACAGAAGTATATGTCCACTAATACCTGTCTATAACTCCATGCTATTCACCAAAATGCTAACTTTCAATTGGCGCGCAGGCGCAAATGTGCGCACATTCATCGGCACACGGCCATTTTATAATATAGGCGCGCATGGTATAGAATAGCCTGACCGTGCACACTTATGCGCGGAAATGTGACTTCTACCGCATAAGTGGGGGAATTTTAGAGGCCATGCGAGCTGATGCCATTGGCCATTTCCCAGTTCACCCTGTTAAGGGATAGGACTTCCAAACCCTGCTAGTTTAATAGCCTCCCTTCCCCCGTTAGCCTCCACCTTTAAAACCCAACTGATCTGCCTATATTTTACTACTTTCATGTCATTCACAGCAGAAGTAAATTTGTGCAGCAGGGGACCCCAGGGCATGCTAGTGCACCTAAGTATTTACATGCAAATTTCATGGTTAAATCCTGGAACACTTATGCCCCACCCAGACCACGCCCCGGCCCTTTTAAAAAACTTTTCATTTGTGCACACAGTGTCGAGTACATGCGGATCTGCACGGCTTTTAAAATACACTCGGTGCGTGCTGGCCCAACATATTTGCGCATCCCTTAATTTTGGGATTTTAAAATTCACCTTTAAGGACACTGCATGGCACTTTTTGCTGTATAAGTAGAATTTGACACTCCTGTGTAAAATGTTGCACACTTGCATATGTTAACCAAAAATATTTATGCAAATGAATGGTCCTATGCAGTGAACAAATTAGCATGCTATTCACAACCACTTGCAAATCTATGCCATGACTTGTGCAGGCATTTTGGCCGCTATGGGTCCAATACATTATGGAGGGAGGCCAATTTCTAAGAACATAAGAAATTGCCATGCTGGGTCAGACCAAGGGTCCATCAAGCCCAACATCCTGTTTCCAACAGAGGCCAAAAACCAGGCCACAAGAACCTGGCAATTATCCAAACACTAAGAAGAACCCATGCTACTGATGCAATTAATAGCAGTGGCTATTCCCTAAGTATAATTGATTAATAGCCATTAATGGACTTCTCCTCAAGAACTTATCCAAACCTTTTTTGAGCCCAGCTACACTAACTGCACTAACCACCTCCTCTGGCAACAAATTCCAGAGCTTTATTGTGCGTTGAGTGAAAAATAATTTTCTCCGATTAGTCTTAAATGTGTTACTTGCTAACTTCATGGAATGCCCCCTAGTCCTTCTATTATTCGAAAGTGTAAATAACCGAGTCACATCTACTCGTTCAAGACCTCTCATGATCTTAAAGACCTCTATCATGTCCCCCCTCAGCCGTCTCTTCTCCAAGCGGAACAGCCCTAACCTCTTCAGCCTTTCCTCATAGGGGAGCAGTTCCATCCCCTTTATCATTTTGGTTGCCATTCTCTGTACCTTCTCCATCGCAACTATATCTTTTTTGAGATGCGGCGACCAGAATTGTACACAGTATTCAAGGTGCGGTCTCACCATGGAGCGATACAGAGGCATTATGACATTTTCCGTTCTATTAACCATTCCCTTCCTAATAATTCCTAACATTCTATTTGCTGGCGGGCCACAAAATGTAGTGACTGACGCTGATTCAGAATAGATGGAGAAGGTGAAGCTGGCAGGTGTCAGGGGAAAAAGTATATTCTCTGATTTTGAAGCAGGGCCTGCCTGGTTCAGGTCTGGGGTTTTGGTCACTGAGCCACAGAATAGCTCAGGATGAATCCAATGCCACATTAAAGGTAGCCTGTTGTATGGCCCTGGCCTTGACGATCTGAAACTGGTTCTCAGGGGACTCAAAAGAAATGCTGGGACACCTCACAGGTGTTCCCTCACGGCGCTGAGTCTTGGCCTGGTATTATGGACTGAGTATAAACTATCCTTTCCTATTATCTACCACTGAGCTTACCTGCAGCCATAAGTCAGACACTGTCTTAAGTTCATCACCATTTGTAAATAAAACTGCTCTTACAATGTATCCTGTGTCCTTATGCTCCAGTTATGTCTGGCACTAGTTGTTAATAGGGGTGTGAATCGTGTGATCGATCGTCTTAACGATCGATTTTGGCTGGGGGGGGGAGGGAAATCTTATCGTCGTGGGTTTTTTGTTTTTTTTTTTAATCGTTAAAAATCGTAAATCGGGGGAGGGCGGGAAAACCGGCATACCAAAAAACCCTAAAACCCACCCTGAACCTTTAAAACAAATCCCCCACCCTCCCGAACCCCCCCAACATGTTTTAAATTACCTGGGGTCCAGTGGGGGGGTCCCGGCACGATCTCCCTCTCTCTGGCCATGACTGCGTTGAGAGAAATGGCGCCGGTGGCCCTTTGCCCTTATCATGTGACAGGGCAAAGGTAGCGCCGGCGCCATTTTGGTTCCTGGCTCCCGACGTCACGCGTGCAGGAGATCGCCCCCGGACCCCCGCTGGACCCCCAGGGACTTTTGGCCAGCTTGGGGGGCCTCACTATGTCATATGGTCGCCCGTATGACATAGTGAGGGCAAAGGTAGCGCCGGCGCCATTTTGAAGATTGGCAATACGGCCCGCGTGCAGGAGGTCACTCCCGGACCCCCGCTGGACTTTTGGCAAGTCTTGTGGGGGTCAGGAGGCCTCCCCCAAGCTGGCCAAAAGTCCCTTGGGGTCCAGCGGGGGTCCGGGGGCGATCTCCTGCACGCGTAACGTCGGGAGCCAGGAACCAAAATGGCGCCGGCGCTACCTTTGCCCTGTCACATGATAAGGGCAAAGGGCCACCGGCGCCATTTCTCTCAACGCAGTCATGGCCAGAGAGAGGGAGATCACGCCGGGACCCCCCACTGGACCCCAGGTAATTTAAAACATTTTGGGGGGGGTTCGGGAGGGTGGGGGATTTGTTTTAAAGGTTTGGGGTGGGTTTTATGGTTTTTTTGGTGTGCCGGTTTCCCGCGCCCTATTTAACGATACAATACAAATGCCCCTGATGATAAATCGGGGGCATTTGTATTGTATCGTGCACTCTAACGATTTTGGACGATTTTAAAATTATCTGACGATAATTTTAATCGTTCAAAAATGATTTACATCCCTAGTTGTTAATACCAATGCACTGAACAGCCTTGTCCTGCTGGTCTTAAACCTTACTGCACCATTGCCCTGCTACTTTGGCCTGTGGTATATTTTGTGTTGATTTTATTTTGTGTTGATGTTTTAAATGTGAACATTATTATGTTACCTGCACATCTACGAGAAGGATATAAAACTTTAAAATAAATAAATAAAGCTGATATGGGGGTAGTGAAACTAACATGAGCAGAGCAGGCAGTCACAACAGAAATCTTTAGTCATGAAAATACTGATCAAATGAACCAATCTGTTAACTCCTTGGTGTTATTTTTAAGGGTGGCCCCATAAGAGGATTCATGCCATCTGCATAAGAAAATAAGAATTGCCATGCTGGGTCAGTCCAAGGTCCATCGGGCCCAGCATCTTGTCTCTGACAGTGGCCAATCTAGGTCGCAAGTGCCTGGCAGATCCCATAAAGTAAATCTAATTCCTGTTACTCACTCCCAGGGATACCTTTCTTTATCCTACCTGGCTAATATTGTGTTATGGACTTTCCCTCCAGGAACTTGTCCAAACCTCTTTTAAACCCCGCTATGCTAGTCGCCATGATCACGTCCTCTGGCAACAGGTTCCATAACTTGATTGCGCGCTAAGTGAACAAGCATTTTCTTCGATCTGTTCTGAATCTGCTGGCTGTTACTTTCATGGAGTATCTACTTCTTTGAGTATTATTTCAATAGGTCCTTTATTTACCTGTACCACCCCACTCATGAATTTATAAACTTCTATCATGTCCCCTCTCAACCCTGAAGAGCCCTGGCTGAGTAGCCTCTCCTCATAGATATTCCACCCCCTTTACCATTTTTGATGTCCTCCTCTGCACCTTTTCTAGTTCCACTATGTCTTTTGTGAGATGGGACAACCAGAACTGTGCATAGTAGTCAAGGTGCGGTACAGACCTTTTGATTATGTATTAAAATAATTTTTATTTCAAATATGAGTTTAATAAAAACATTTTCATTTCCAATATAACCTTATGAATATAATCCACCTATTCTTTTAAGTAAACACTTATACATCAAATGATGTGCAAACCTGCATATATACCACTATTCATAGCCCTTACCTCTAAACCATAGCTAGACTCGATCTAACCCTCAAATGTAGTATATCTCCTTTTTAAACCATGCAATGTTGGTCACCGTTGATAAATATCATTTGACTAAGTAGAATTATTCATTGATCATCATATTCACATCATAACACTGTTAGTAACAATCAACATTCATTGGAAAACAAAATTTTAAAACATAATAACCCCCATTTCACAATTCTATAGTTTAACATGTAAATATTTAAGATGTAACACGTAGTTCAGCTCTCATCTGTGGTGTTCCTGATTACATTATATCCTTTCCCATTTTACAATTCTATAGTTTAACATGTGAATATTTAAGATGTATTCCCGGTTAGCATATAACACACACAAAATTATCCCCAATGGAGAATGGAAAAAAACACTTCAATCTATATTGTTATAAACACCATGCATCAAAACCTTTTCATTGGTTATATACAAATCTTTTATTATTTCAATTATAAATTTTATAAAAACATTCTGCTATCCAATATTAATCACAATCTTTTAATGTGGTCCGGTTATTACTTTATGTAAAACAATCGTTTCACTTATATTGAATAATGTGTAAGAAACTAGATTCATCACTGTTCACAGCCCTCACTTCTGTGCTGCTACTAAGCTCATGCAGACCTTCAATCATTGTGTATCTCCTTCTAAACCTGTTCACACTTATCTACATGTTTATTTACACTTTCAAAAAATTATAAAAAACTGGTGTGATACAAGCTGACCCTCAATCATTGTGTATCGCCTTCTAAACCTGGTCACACGTATCTACATGCTTATTTACGCTTTCAAAAAATTATAAAAAAACTGGTGTGATACAAGCAGACCCTCAATCATTGTGTATCTCCTTCTAAACCTGGTCACACTTATCTACATGTTTATTTACGCTTTCAAAAAATTATAAAAAACCCTTGTGATACAACTTCCCCTTGCTAAAACCATTAAGCCAAGTCTATCTACATGGGCAATGATTTTGTTTTTAAGAATGGCATCTACCATTTTGCCCAGCACTGATATCAGGTTCACTGGTCTATAGTTTTCCAAATTACCCCTGGAGCCCTTTTTGAAAAACAGCATCAGATTAGCCTCCTTCCAGTCTTCAGGAACTCGGTGCATGATTTCTTTATAACTCTGGGGTGGATGCCTTCCAATCTCAGTAATGAGTTACTCTTTAGTTTATCTTTCTGATCTATTAAATCCTCCATCATCATCATCATCACAGGTATTCGTTTTACTGTAGTTGCTCAGAATTTCTACCATTAAAGAATGATTCGGGGGTGGGTATGTTCCCAACATAAAGACCGAGGCAAAGAATTCATTCAGTTTTTCTACTATTTTCTTCTCTTCCCTGAAGACCCCTTTTCCGCCTCTAGTGGCCCAATTGATTCCTTCGGGTTTATTGCTTCAAATGTACTTGAAAAAGTTTTTATTATTAGTTTTTGCCTCACTTGCATGCTTCTTCTCAAAGTATTTCTAGGCCTAATTACTGTTTTACATCTAACTTGCCAGTGCTTTTGCTCTTGCCTGTTTTCTTCATTTCAATCTGTTTTGCATGTTTTGAATTATGCCCTTTTAGCTCTAATTGCCTCCTTTACTTCACCATTAAATCACGCCGGCAGTTGTTTGGGCTTCCTTCACCATTCTTTTAATGCAAGGAATACATTTTATTTGGGCTTCAAAATGGTATTTTTAAATAATGTCCATGCTTTATGCGAACTTTTCATCCTTGTAACTGCTCCATTTAGTTTTTTCAAATTTTCTCATTCTATCATAGTCTTCCTTTTTAAAGTTATAAGCTACTAAAGTAGTTTTACTTAATATCCTCCCTCCTGTGATTATGTCAAATTTGGTGTAATGATACTAACTGATAAGCAGCCCCTCCTGCCAGCAGGGGCCCTCAGTGGGCCACACTCAATCCTGATCTAGCCACTGTCTTGAAGGCTGCATGAATCAGAAAGGCCAGCCCGATATAACCCTCCCTCACAGTTTACTCGGGGACTCATTATTGAGTCACCTCGGCTCCTTGCTTTGGTCTGCTTTGCATTTATCTTTCCTTGCCTGTGTATATATACCTTACCTTCTTCTTATGATTCTTGCCTTTGACCTTGTTCTCTTTGTGGCTTATTAGAGGCCTTCTTGCTTTGCCTTTGTTCCCAGTGCGGCCTGTTTAAGCCTTCTGTCTTGTTCCTGTTTTGTTTGCCTGCTTCCCTGTTCCCGTGGGCCTCCCGGTTGCCCTCCTCCTAGAGTCTATCAGTGGCCCCCCTGTGTCCTTTCTAGATCTCCCAGTAGTCTAGCATGTACAGTGCCTTGTTCCTATCCTATCTGGATCTCCTAGTGGCCCTCCTTGTCTGCCCTTGTCCTCTCTATGTTCCTTGGCTTATCTTGTTCCTACCTGTGTTTTACCTTGTTGCTGCCAGTATGTTCCCAGTCTGCTTGTTCGCTGCCTGCCCTGATCATGGCATGCCTTGTCCCTGCCAGAGAAGTCCTGCCGGCCCCCAGAACCTGTGGGCTCAACCCAAGGGGGAAATGGCTGACCAGGCAGAAGACTCTGCCTTTCTTTGCCGTAGAGTCCTATATTGCTCAATTTGGGAGAATCCCTAGCACCACCCAGCCATGACATTTGACTGCATTATATTCACTTTTGATAGCATCCCCGTGAAAGTAAACTTTGTACAAGGTTGTGCATGCCATTAAGTACTAGATCTAAAGTAGCTGTCCTTGTTGGTTTTAGGACTAGCTCCATGAAGCAGTTATTTATGGCATCTAGAAACTTAATCTCTCTAGCATGTCCTGATGAGACATTGACCCAATTAATACTGGGGTAACTAAATCTCTCGTTATTATTGTGTTGCTAAATTTATTTGCTGTTTTAATGCATTTCAGTCTGTTTCTTCATTTTGGCCAGGTGGCTGGTAGTATATTCCCGCTGCTCTACTCTTACCCATCACAAATTGGATTTCTATCCATAAGGAATCTACAGAGCATTTTGCTTCCTGCAAGGTTTTATCATGCTGGACTCTATGCCATCTTTCACATATAATGCTACCCTTCCATCAATTTGATCTGCCCTATCACATAGCTAAAATTTATACCCTGGTATCAGAGTGTTCCTTTGGTTATTCTCTTTCCTCCACATCTCTGAAATGCCTATAATATCTATATATTCGTATAATACCATACATTCTAACTCACCAATCTTACGGTTCAGACTTCTGGTATTTGCACAGAGACATTTTAAAGTATATTTTTATTTGCACTTTTATTTATCTTTGTATTCACAACCTATTTGTTAGAAAATGATATAGGCAGTTATGAGTCATTCATATCTGGGTGTAATTTGACTACATCCATCTGGGATATTTCAGCCTTAAACACAACCTCTCTATTGGGAGATTCTAATTTCCCTGTTTTGCAAGATACATTCCTCCAAATCATGTGCTTCTGAGTGACTGTCGGCTTTTCCCTCCAAGGTCTAGTTAGCCCTGTTATCTGTACCCTCTTGTTTGATGTAATTTCCAACTTTGGTTCTATGTAAACTGACGTGATATGTACTATTACAGGAGCATCGGTATATAAAAGCCTTAAATAAATAAATAAATAGTTTAAAAGCTTCTCTATTTCTTTTTTAAATGTTAGTGCCAGCAGCCTGGTTCCACTCTGGTTAAGGTGGATCACATCCTGTTAGAGTAGGCTCCTCCTTCTCCAGACCGTTCCCCAGTTCTTTACAACTCTAAAGTCCTCATCCCTGAATCATCGTCTCATCCATGTATTGAGACTCTGGAGCTCAGCCTATCTCTGGGGTCCTGTGCAAGGAACGTAGAGCATTTCTGAGAATGGGACCCTAGAGGTTCTAGATTTCAGTTTCCTACTTAAAAGCCTAAATTTATTCTCCAGAATCTTCCTCCTGCACCTTCCTATGTCATTGATACCCACACGTAGCCCAACAATCAGCTCCTCTGTAGCACTCTCTAAAATCTTATCTAGATGGTGTACCAGGCAGGCATATTTCCAAGTGATCCTCATACCCACCAGCCAGCCAGCTATCTACATTGCTAATGATTGAATCACCCACTATAACTGCCATCCTAACCTTTCCCTTCTAGGGACATGAAGACAAAATTCTCAATGCAAGAGGATAAAGCATCACCTGGAAGGCAGGTTCTAGCTCCAGGATTACTTTCTGCCACACCAAAGAGATAATTTCCTACCAGGTGACTTTGCCCCTCAAAAACAGCACAATAGCTGCTTGACTGGAGTTGGGACTGCTTTACTATGTCTTTGATGGTCTCCTCTATGTACCTCTCTATATGCCTCTACTCCTCCAGGTCTGCCACTCTGACCTCTAGAGATTGGACTCGTTCTCTGAGAGCCAGGAGCTCTTTGCAACTGGTACACAAATGCAACCTGTAACCAATAGCTACATAAACCTGCATGTGGCACTCAGTAAGAAAGACTGGATAGGCACCAACTTGCTGCTGGTCTTCTGTCTGCATAATATTTTTATTACATTGCTAAAGCTTTAAAAACAAATTAAGGGGCAGGCATATCTTTCAATTTAAGGATATTAAATTATTTGGTGTCTTTTAAATTTAAGGTTTTTAAATTGATAACTAGGTGACTTATGTTAGTTTGTGAATGACTAGTAACAATGCTAATGTCAAACCTACAATCAGGGTAAATTGTATGTTATTCTAAATCATTAATTGATTCTTATATTAAAGAATTTCCTCCTACATAGGAAGGAGGATATCTATAATAACAAAAAAGTGAGTGAGGTGGATAGAATATAGGAAAGGGGAGGACTATGAATCAAACTAGTTGCTCAGGAACCAGTACTTTTAACTTTTTAGATCAAGTAAGTGACCTCTGCTAACTCACAGTTCTAATACTTACAAATACTAACCTTTACTTACTCAGAAAATTAATCCAAAGTCTATTCTATCTAAGTCCACACAATTCTTAACACTTGCAAATACCCTTTGCCTGAATACCCCTTTTCCCCTTTGAGTCAGTGGTTCATACTGCTGCTGGCTCCAGCGAGGTGTGCTGGTGATAGGTGTGGGCTTCATTACTTTAGACAGAGACATTTGCAGTCTGAGGATGTCAATGCCTTGTTGCAGAGTATGGCCTATCTGGCCAGGATGACATGGACTCTGTCCAGTGAAGTCATATTGTCATCAATGCATTTCATAATGGTCCATTTGTAGGTTTTGCACATTTTCATCTAAGTGCTGGATATCTAAACAATGTAGGTGAAGGGCCTCTGCAAGGAACAAGAAGCTTGCGTGGACCATTAGGTTCAGTCTCTCCTGGACCAGGATGGTTAGGAGCTCAGACAGTGGGGTGCCATTACCTGGCTGCCTTGGTCACAACAGCGGCAGTAGAGTGGGGCCTTGGCTGGAGGATCCTGCTGGAGGGGCTCTGGCCACTGCTGCTTCAGACAGTTCCCAATATTCCATTGCCTGCTGTCCTTTTGGGATCATCTACTCCACTTCAGCCTTGGTAATGTCCAGTTTCTGCAGTACTCTGGGTATAGACTTAATCTTATGTGTTGCCTGCTCTTCTAAGGAGACATCCTAAATGGGAAAACAGAGCCAGCAGATGCTTAGGATCATTAAAATCATCCATTGTACCTGAAGACTGGAGGGTGGATAATGTAACCCCAATATTTAAAAAGGGCTCCAGGGGTGATCCAGGAAACTACAGATCAGTTAGCCTGACTTCAGCGGCAGGAAAAATAGTGGAAAGTGTTCTAAATATCAGAACAAATAGAAAGACATGGATTAATGGAACAAAGTCAGCATGGATTTACCCAAGGCAAGTCTTGCCTCAAAAATCTGCTTCACTTTTTTGAAGGAGTTAATAAATATGTAGATAAAGGCGAACCAGCAGATGTAGTATATTTGGATTTTCAGAAGACATTTGAAAAAGTTCCTTATGAGAGGCTTCTAGGAAAAGTAAAAAGTCATGGGATAGGTTGTGATGTCCTTTCGTGGATCACAAACTGGCTAAAAGATAGGAAACAAAGAGTAGGATTAAATGGACAATTTTCTCAGTGGAAAGGAGTGGACAGTGGAGTGCCTCAGGGATTAGTATTGGGACCCGTACTTTTCAATATATTTATAAATGATCTGGAAAGAAATACGACAAGTGAGGTAATCAAATTTGCAGATGATACAAAATTGTTCAGAGTAGTTAAATCACAAACAGATTGTGATACATTGCAGGAAGACCTTCTGAGACTGGAAAATTAGGCATCCAAATGGCAGATGAAATTTAATGTGGATAAGTGCAAGGTGATGCATATAGGGAAAAATAACCCATGCTATAATTACACAATGTTGGGTTCCATATTAGGAGCTACCACCCAAGAAAGAGATCTAGGCGTCATAGTGGATAACACATTGAAATCATTGGTTCAGTGTGCTTCGGCAGCCAAAAAAGCAAACAGAATGTTGAGAATTATTAGAACGGGAATGGTGAATAAAACAGAAAGTGTCATAATATCTCTGTATCGCTCCATGGTGAGACCGCACCATGAATACTGTGTACAATTCTGGTCACCGCATCTCAAAAAAGATATAGTTGCGAAGGAGAAGGTACAGAGAAGGGCGACCAAAATGATAAAGGGAATGGAACAGCTCCCCTATAAGGAAAGACTAAAGGACATTTTAGCTTGGAGAAGAGACGGCTGAAGGGGGATATGATAGAGGTGTTTAAAATCATGAGAGGACTAGAACGGGTTAATGTGAATCAGTTATTTACTCTTTCAGATAATAGAAAGACTAGGGGGCACTCCTTGAAATTAGTATATGGCACATTTAAAACTAATTGGAGAACGTTCTTTTTCACTCAACGTACAATTAAACTCTGGAATTTGTTGCCAGAGGATGTGGTTAGTGCAGTTAGTATAGCTGTGTTTTAAAAAGGATTGGATAAGTTCTTGTAGGAGAAGTCCATTACCTGCTATTAATTAAGTTGACTTAGAAAATAGCCACTGCTATTACTAGCAACGGTAACATGGAATAGACTTAAGGGTAGATTTTAAAAAATTGCACGATCGCGTACTTTTGTTCGCGCACCAGGCGCAAACAAAAGTACGCTGGATTTTATAAGATACGCGTGTAGCCGCGCATATCTTATAAAATCCGGGGTCGGCGTGCGCAAGGGGGTGCACATTTGTGCAACCTACGCGCGCCGAGCCCAGCGCGCGCTGCCTGTTCCCTCCGAGGCCGCTGCGATTTCGGAACGGCCTCGGAGGGAACTTTCCTTCGCCCTTCCCCTCCCCCCACCCCCCCCGGCCCTATCTAAACCCTCCCCTTACCTTTATTCCACGATTTACGCCTGCGAAAAGCAGATGAAAATCTGTGCACGCCGGCCGGCTGCCCCGCTCCGTATTCTGGTCCCGGGGGCTGGTCCGGAGGCCGCGGCCATGCCCCGGGCCGAAACCACGCCCACGTCGCCGCCCCCAAAACGCCGCGTTATGCCCCCGAAACGCCGCGTCATTCTGCCACGCCCCCAACACGCCCCCTCCCGCCCCTTTTAAAAAACCCCGGGACTTATGCGCGTACCAGGGCTCTGCGCGCGCTAGCGGCCTATGCAAAATAGGCGCGCCGGCGCGCGCAGGGCATTTAAAATCCGCCCCTTAGTTTTTGGGTACTTGCCTGGTTCTTATGGCCTGGATTGGCCACTGTTGGAAACAGGATGCTGGGCACAGACCACGAGTGCATGTAAAAACCTGCTTTTTATCTATTTCTGCCAAATGTGCAGCTTATACTGTCATATCGACAGGGCTCTGGCGAGTGCTTGAACCTTGCTGCACAGTTTTTTTCATGTACCCACATTAAGTTGTCCATAGTTTTACTGAATCACAGGTAAAACACTTTCTATGTGCATGCATGAAAAGAGAGTTCTGCAGGGGCATGCATAGCTTTTGTGAATTGGCCTACAGTATAAAACCTTTCAAGTGAGGTATGCATATAAATGTAACATACTATCATGGCAATTTTCAAAAGCCATTTACCTGTGTTAAGTGCAGTTAACGCAGGTAAAACCTATTCACAATTATTGTAGCAATTTTGAAAAGTCCATTTACACAGGTAAAACCCAGTTTTAACGTGTAAATGCTTTTAAAAATCAAGCCTGTTGTCTATAATTTCTCTTGAATTATTATTGCTTTATTGTTCTGTATCTTTATCAGTTCTCTCTCCCTTTTCCCACAAATATTATTATATCAGTGTGCTTAGCAACATTTTAAAAACATATTTGCTTACTTTTTTATGCCATAAAATAAACTGCAAACTCAATATATACAAATTAATTTTTTCAATAGTAATCTTTAATTAAAACATGTGTAATTGTATGAATATATTAAAATTATAATTCCATCACATATTAAAATGAGTAAATTATTAAAATATTCCCATCAAATAGAAATCTTCTTTACTGATTACCTACAAATATTGAACATAACTTTCAGAGTGCTATTATACTATACATCGATATAAGATATTAACTTAAAAGTTTTACTCTTATATAAAGATATATGGCATGAATATCAGCTGCACAAATGGATCTGGTATGTGCACAGAATTTATTCTGACTGCCCTATGTAAAAAAGAGGAACGCTGTTTTACCAGACCAATAAAAATAGTTGACATGAGTACCACATCTGGTTCTACCTTGATTTAATTCTCCTTTTGTTGTTTGCCCATGATGGTGATTCTCTCCTTCTCAGGCCTGGATTTCCTTCTTGCAGAGTAGACAGCTATCCAGGGGCATCATGGTGAAAGCAGCACCTCCTCCTCCAACCCAACAGCATATTCTGAGTGGTGGTATCTTTAAAGATACAGGGGTAGGATGGTAACATTAGGTCTGTAAAATCGAACTTCTGCCAGCCAGCTCCTGCTCCTTTAAGGAAGCGGATACGACAGGATACTGTTGCCCAGGAAAAACTCTGGGACAGAGGAGGCTGTACCCCTTTCATCATGGCATGTCTTCAGATGGGATCACCCCATCTTCCCCCAGTACCCACCTGGCTCCAGCTAAAGGTACAAATTGGGCTTTTTCTAATCTACATACTATTGTCATGTGGCCAATGAACTGAATTTGTATGCGTTGACAGATATATGTGTGTGAGTAAGAAAGGGTGACCTATGTTCAGATCTTAGAATTATGATGAATAATGAATATACATGTTAGATCTATCTGCACTGAATCTATGGCTTGATTCGAGGTTATCATTTGATGACCAAATCGCAAACTTAAAATGACATTTGGTTTCATTCCTATGGCCTGCAAGTAAAACAATACTTGTCTATGGAGGATTTGAAACCAGTTGATCATGCCTTGATTAACGTGAGACTAGACTACTGTAATTCAGTCTATATCGGCTTGCCCCGAATAATGCTCAAGAGGCTATAACTTTTTCAGAATACTGCAACTACGATCATAGGGGGTCTTACTTCCAAGAATCCAGTATCTCCCTTGTTGAAACAGATTGGTTGCTTATAGAAGAGCACAGCAAATTCAAAACTTTAATGCTGGCTTTTAAGGCAAAGAATGCTCTAATTACCTAGCAGAGAAGCTGATCCTTTATAGGCCTACACAGAGTTTACATTCCTCACAAAAGGATGTTATATGTATTCCCTCCCATAAGGAGGCTTGGCTACAAACTACAAAACATTTTCAGTGGTTGCAACATCATTATAGAATAGCCTACATGTTGAGATTAAGCATCAAAAGTATTGCTTACATTACTGTAAGGAAGTCAAATCTTCATTATTTATCAAGCATTTGCTGAAGGAGAGCAGTAAAACATGTGCTCTCTCTTCCATAGTATCTGAGGCACAATGAAAAGCTGAGTTCAGTTAAATCTATACGTAGGCATTGTTTCTGATATTAATATGTTTTTGATGGAAATTCCAATATCATCGTGAACACACATTTTATGGATGTTACCAGTAGACTTTTGATATGATATTCACAATACCGCGGTGTTGAGGAGTAGATATGGGTAAGTTTCTGAGTGGAATCAAGTTTTAAATGGCCATGTAACGATGCTTTGTTAGATATATATGTTGTATGACAATTAGTTACATTGGTTGGGATTAATATATGTTGGGGGATATATTTTTGTAAATCACTATGAGCTTATAGGAGATATGATTAATAAATGCCAATAAATACCAACAAATGTAAAATATAAATATATGTAAAAGAAGAAAATGAGGGCTGGTAGATAGAAAAATATAAAGCTTGTGTTCTGTTACCACAACAATGAGACATTTGTGTGTCCTCAATTAGGAAAAAGTTTGAGACTGCTGAACAGTCTATAACAGTATGTGAGCAAGGCATCTATAAATCAGCAGGAACTGAGCTTAATAATTTTGGTATTGTTTTTTTATATACATAGCATTTCTTTTTATTCCGGCAGAAACAATTTCATATTCTGTTATAGATATTTACTTATTAACAACACTATAAGGAGATAGGCAGCTGCAAGAATCTGCAAAGCAGATTGAAATCAATGGGATCTCATAGTGGTTTCCTCTTGCCACACCTGCACACTATTTTTTAGTGACTGGCAATAGCCTGGATGAAAATATGAGATGCATTTTATACAAAACAGTCATGACCTTTATGACATGACTAGCAGATTGTCTTTAATAATTCAGTTCTCCTTTTCATAGTCAGAATATACATATAGATCTGTAGAATTGTTAACTTTCTTCTTCCTATCAGATAAAAAGTATCATTACTAATGCAATTACAAAAATACAGTACTAGTTTTCATTCTAGTATATCTAACTTTAAAAAAAATTAGCTCCATGATTGGTACAATTTTGTATTTATGTCCTTTTGCCAGAAACAGAATATGGCTTTAATAAAAGTTTACATCTGTGTGGCATTACATGCATGTAAAACAGATGTAACCTAATTACATTTTCATTTAAATTGCTAAATAGCTACTTAAGTAAAAAGCTAAAATAACATACAAACAACAGTTACTATAATAACAAGTGTACTTAGAATTAAATGAAAAGGATCAAAGCGGCAGCATACAACATTTGAGCTGGTCTTTGAAAAAGATATAGTGACATAACAAGGCTGCATTGATTTACTCCGTAATTTTATGTCTCTGCAGCTCAGCCAGAAGACACATCACAGCTTAGCAGAGACACATGGAGGGATATCCAGAGAGTTTATGTAAAGACTCTAGTTTTCAGTAAGATTAGATACACTCTCCTAGAGATTATATACCAACTCCCCAAATTAGAAATTAGACTTTCAGTGCAATACAATCAGCTTGATTATAGTTTTGGGCAGACCTGGCCAGGCTGAACCCAGTACTCATGTCTTAACAGAGAAAAATAAGGACTTTTTAAAAAAAAAATGTGCAGACGATGTACAACATATTGGTCAGCTTTAAGGAGGAGGGGGAAAAAAGGGTTTAATCAGAGGTGGAGAAGCAGGTCTACACTCCGGTTACAAGTGAAGAAATAGAGATGGACAGAAATGACAGACATCATAAGCCATGTATGAGTACTGTAAAATATTTAAGACAGACTGTCAGATTTGTTTCTTACCAAATCTTGTTTTCTGTTTTCTTGACTACTTCCTAGAAACAACTAAAGTCTGTTAGCACCAACACATTTTTCTTACAAATCTTGTGAAATGAAAACAAAATTAAATCTGTATACTAAGAACTAAGCAATCCATATTAAGTCACTATCCGGACAGCTAAATTAGGCGATAAACTTATCCGGCTAACTTTGAAGGTATTCACAATAATGCAGCCGCACTACTGAATGAATAGAGCCAGTTATCTTAGTCAGCTGACTAAATTTATCTGGCTAACTTTAGGGCAGCTCTTTGGCCCAGCCAGCTAAGTTAACCAGCTAACTTTGAATATCGGAATTAGCTGGTTAATTTAGGCCTAGATTCATCATTTTGCTATAAAATTGCGAAAAACAGTGCCCGCGATAAAAAAAAAAAAGGGACACTCATATAAGTAAACCATTTATATCACTGTAAGAGAGGTAACTAGTAACTCGGGGTAAGGTTTTAGTGGTGAGGTAGGTTTTGGGGGGCAGTTTTATATGCACAGTCAGAGGTACGAATTGCACAATAGACATCAGTGAAGATTTTATGGGATTTGGAGTGATGAAAGATTAGATGTGGACACAGCATAATGCCTGGAAAAAAGGTGTAGTTATTTCTGGTGTTAAATCCTGTGACAGCATGCATTATGCTATCGCACGCAACGTTAAAAGCCCCTCATTTTCATTTACTCTGCCCAAACTCCACCCACTTGACTACATTTTTAAAATTTGCATACGCATCTCGCAATGCGTTATTTATTGCATGTGCTATGGCGATATCTTGGACGTTACGGCTCTAATGCCCGTGATAAGGCCCTAACGCAATTTGAAAAATGTCCTCCTTATCCGGCTAACTCAGTTCTTCCCAGTTACGCTCCTGGAATACCCGTAACTTAGCTGGCTACATTCTAACTTCATAATAAGTTAGCTGGCTAGAATTCAGCCAGATAATTTGCCAAATCTTCATTTAGCTGGATAAATTCTGAGATATCCCGCTAAATGCTTCTGAATATAGATCACAATAGGTTTTCTAAAATGGCTATTCCCTACATCTAGAAAAATGTACAATATTTCTGTGTTTCAGATTTTGGAGTATATACCTGGAAAGCAGCAGCAGCAGCAGCTTTAATTCTGGCAGTTATTTCTTGCCTCATAAAGAATATTCTAGCTTCCAAGCTTCAGGTGCAAAACCAAACTTGTAATCTGGACCAGCTCCAGTACATCTTTTCATAAATACAAAACACTAGGATGGTATGTTTCACCTTGCGAGATAAGTGTCATTCACACTGATCTGCAAATGCTATCAAACCACAATCATACTTTTTGGCATTGGATTAAAATAATGACAGAAAATACATAGCAAATGGTCAAGGCATTCATAACGTTATATACATATAAATAAGGGCAACAAATAAGTCATAAAAAGCCCTATGCACTCAAATATGTAAAAAAAAAAAAAAATTGCATCATGCATGTCACTAAAAATGTAATGTGCACACTAAATAGTCACTTAAATGGGAGATGCACTCCAGTTGAATTTTCAAAAGAGTTGCGCTTGTAAATGTAACATACTATCATAGCAATTTTCAAAATCCATTTATGCGCGTAAAGTGCACTTACACATGTAAATTCTATGGACAATTCAATGGCATACGTTATAGCAATGTTCAAAAGCCCACTTACATGGGAAAAATGCATTTCCATGTGTAAAACCCAATTTTAAGCATGTAAATGCTTCTGAAAATTAGACACATAGTATGTACACAGTATTAATATGCTTGCTAAGACAAAAAGCATAAGACCAAATTTTAAAATGGCCATGCGCATAAAAATCAGCACTTACGTCTGTGGCCAGGCCCTGCATTCGTTTTCACAAGGGCCCGACCACGCGCATAAGTGCCGATACGTGCCCAAGTGCCAGCCCTGAAAAAGGGGCGGGACGGAGGGGCATGGTCGGGGAGAGGTGGGGCGGGACGGAGGCCGGACGGGGCAGCAGCCGTTAGCCTCTGTCCTGGGGAAGCGCGCACTGGCAGCCGGCTGGCGCGTGCAAACTACTTCTGCTCCAGGGGAGCAGTAAGTAGTAAAATAAAAAAACCATAAGTTGCTGGGAAGGGTTTAGGGGTGAGGAGGAGAGGGGAAGAAGGATGGAGTTTAGGCAGAGGGATAGGGAAGTTCCCTCCCAGTCCATTCCTTAATTCGGCGCACATGTGCACACAGCCATCCGATTTTCTAACATGCCCGTGTAAAATCGGCGCATCCATGTGCCCGCACTGGGAACCGCATGCACATGGATGCGTGCGCGCTCCTTTTAAAATCTACCCCATAACGTCTATGTGCTACTTCTCTTGAAGGATAAATAGCATGTAGACGATAGATGAACATGTGCGAAAGGGAGCATGCACAGTCCTTTTTTCCCCATGGCTCCACTTCCTTGTTTCAAAACTATATCAAAGGAAGCCAGACATATAGGTTTGCTTGTCAGTGCTGAGGGCAGATGCAAGAAATCTACTGGACCTCAGGAAAAAGGTTAAAGAAAAATGTTCAAGAGGAAGGAATACCAAACAAAAGTGTAATTTTGCCCATCTGTGTTCAGGGTCAGTGAAGGTCTTGAAAGAAGAGAATATGATTGGTGAGAGAATGGAGCCTGGAAGGGAGTAAAGAGAGGAATCTGGCCACCTTGACGCAGAAGGATACTGTCATCTGACCATTTCCCCCTCTGTGAGCACCCTACAGCATTGGAGCAGCAAATAATCAATGAGCTCAAAGAAGATTTTTGAGGCTCATAATATTGACCAGTCTTAGGCCTCAGAATGCCTACTGTGGTCTATATACTGCCCAACAATACCAATGATAGAAATGACCATTGCCATATGCCGGCAACCAGACTTCAGGAGACCAAGAACTGCACTGTGGGCCCCATCCACCAAATCTACTCCCACCCTTTCCAATCCCTGCATGCCATGCAGGGGCAACTATGGCAGAGGACCATGGAGCAGGAGTGGAAAACCTAGAGTGAGGCATCCAAGTTTTGGTGGGAAAGAGCTGCATCCAGGCCATCCCCCATAGTTGCCATTCAACACCACCTGTAAGGGACTTTTGGGTACTTGCCAGGTTCTTATGGCCTGGATTGGCCACTGTTGGAAACAGGATGCTGGGCTTGATGGACCCTTGGTCTGACCCAGTATGGCATTTTCTTATGTTCTTATGACTTTCCACTCGCCTGCTGCTGCCTATTACCACTGCTATTCCTGCATCTGAGGGCATGTGCATATAATGAAATGAATCTTCACAATTACAGTGAAGAATAACAACTTGTGGGATGGCCTTTTATTTAAAATTGTGATACCACTGGGCCTGACTTATTGGTAAGTGTACAACAGTGTTAGGGAAACTGTTCTCCTTTTTTAACCTATTGCTTGGAGAAACAATTGCTTTGTGTAAATAAATGCTGCATTATTTTTGAAATGCTTAAGTGTGTGTTGGTGCCTCCGTTCTGCACCAAATCTGATCTCTATGTTACTCTCTCTTCCCCATCGTGTATTTCTAGCTTGGTAAAGAGTAGGAGATCCTAGGGGTGTATTTAGATTAGGGGATGAAAATAACATACCAAGATTACATTTTACTTGTTATTCTGAATGGGAAAAAAATAACTGCAGAAAAAGTAGTTATTTATTTACTTTCAGGTTGGTTTTTTTTTAACGCCTATATGAGAAAAACTGTGCTGTGGTTTAAAACAAAATATAAAATACAAAGCAAATAATGAAAAGCAATCTATTTTTTATTTAATTATTTAATTAGTTTTATATACTGTCATTCAGAAACGTCAAAATAACTCCATCATAACGGTTTACAACTTAAGGTTACAGGGATAAGGGGGGTCAAACAAGGGATGCAAAGTACAAACTGTTATTAAGCATGGGATAACGTGTGTAAGGATTTAGTTCAGTTTTTTTGTTTCATTTCTTATTTATGAAAACCTAGATGTGATGAATTTCATTTATTTATTCATGAGGTTGGATTGGAGAACGATGATGTTGTGTTGCTCATTGGGTGAGTTGGTATGCTTTGTTGAACAACCACATTTTTAACTCCTTTTTGAAGGTTTTTAGGTTATTTTGAGTTCTGAGCTTAGTCGGTAGGGAGTTCCAAAGTCTTGGGCTACCAAGGGAGTTTGCTCTTTTTTGGGTTGAGGTGAGTTGATTTTAGTGCGTTGGTGGTGTTTTTAAGAGTCCCTTATTTGCTGAATTATGTTACAATGGTAGAATTCAAAGAAGATAGAAAAGAAAGACTCTCCTGGATAAGGAGAAACTTTACATGTGATCACACTGGGATCCATATTCAAAAGTGTTTGTCTGACTAAGTCCAGGGCTTAGCCAGACCTCCTTGGGTTTTAAATGTCAGCCCCTGCTTTCTAGATATGTTTAGTTGAATAAATTGTTACTTAGTTAAAATGTATCTGGATTAAAATAGAGGCAGCATGGGGGCATTCGAGAGGAAGTGGGGAGAAAGACCCTCAGAGACATTTGGGTCAGGACCTCCCATATTTATTGTGATAAGGCAAGGCTGACCTCCTTTGTCTTGGCAGTGATGGTTAATGCTGCTTATCTTTCTTTTCAGCTTGGCTTTCAGTGTTGGACTTAGGCACTAGCTACCTAAATTACAGCTTAGGGCCTAAGGTTATGAGGGCCCTCTAAATATAAAAAAATTACTACATTTCAAGTTTTACATTTGTAAGGAAAGAGGTTTTTGCCTTGTTTCCAGCTCCTGGGAGAGTTTTTTTGCATTTGTAGATCCTCCCCAGTTGGTTGGCCAATTCTCCTTGTTTTGGGTTTGCCTGAGCTCCCCTTTATCAGCTGAGTAGAGCATGAGAAAGGGGTGGTTGGAGGTCATTTTTTATTGGAAGAAGAAGCTGCTGTCCTGTGTGGATCCCAGTAGGCCCACCCTGGTCTGCACTAGTGGGATACATCAGGAGAGTCCGGAGAATTTTGACTTCTGAGAGTTGGTTTATTATTTTGACCTGCTCCAGGTTCAGGAGGGATCCCCGCCTGCCTGAAGGGACAGGATTGGGTGCTGTTTGTCCTGTCACCAGTTCATATGGGGTCTGCAGATGCCTGGGGTGCTACTTTGCCCTGCATCCAGCAAAAGTGGGGAATGTAGTGACCTATAAGGAGAAGACGACCTTACTTTTTGCAGAAGATTTTTTGTCATCTCATTTTGAAGGAAGGAGTTTGTTTTTTTTCGCCACCAGCTCCCTGGCTTACTTTTAGAGAAAGTTTTTCTTTCCCTTCACTGGGAAGAGACTGGGAAACAAGGACATTGATTCAAAATCTGACCTTGGATAGAGGCAGTAGTACTTGGAGATGCCATCCTGTTTTTCCTTTTGATGATTTTGCCATTCTTGCTGGACCTTATTTTAAGTTACACTAATTTGTTGAACACCAATCCAAGTCTCTGCCTGCTCTTTTACACCTCAAGCACCAGACTGGTGAACTGAAAAATCCACCTACTTGAGTACAAATTGGAGCGAGACTGTTTGGTTGTGAGATACCATACAAGGTACCTGCCCCCAGAAGCTTAGGGCCCTGGAGGCTTGTCCTCCTCATTGCTGGTTGAATACCCGCCCCCTTGGTGGCTTCCTGTAGTTTTTTGGATGGTGCGAGAGGAAAGAGATATCCGGGAGACAGCGGCCCCAGGGGCTTTTGCTGTGACCCCTGTATTAGTGACTTCTAAACCAAGAGGGCTTACAGTAATACTATGGGACCTTTTAAACTTGGCATAGCCTCATCATGTCCAACTCTGGCCCTCTTGATCCTGATGTTCTAATACACATGCAAATGCTACTCTGTTATTCTTGAGAATCACCAAACTATTGACTGCTGCTACAGTACTTCTCCATTTGTTGATCATTGACGTCTTGGACATTTTATGAGTTTCCTTCCTATAGAGGACATTGTAGTTGTTCATCACCTTTTGAATGAGCATATTATTTTCATCCAAAATAAAACAGCTGCATGAATGCACTGACTGGCCTCTGAAATATGAGCTGGGTCCTTGCATCTGATATCACTTCCATCTAGGTCAGTTTCCTGCCTAGTGCTTCTATGCACTCCTCTCTCCTCCCCTCCCTCCACATATTCCTCTTTCCTCTGCTTCATCCTCTCTCTTCTGCCTCCACCCTGCACTTCTCCTCCCACCACCATCTCCTGTATTCTTCCTCCCCCCCTCCCCTTCTGTTGATCTCCCTCCTTGTTCCTCTTTGCCTGCACACTCCTGCCCTCCTGCAAGCTTCAACTCCTCCTCTCCTGCCTCTCTGTAATATTACCAAGCTCAGCCTCTCATGCACATAACTCTCATGCCCACATGCTCTGTTGTTACTATCTATCCTTCCCAATTTCCTTTATCCGTTGCTGGTGAGAAAATTCCCTAGTAAAACAGGGAATGGATCTATATTAATGACAGTGAAACAAATATTGAGTAACTGCAATAACATATTATAAACCTTAGCTATATAAACACCTTCCTTACTGGTTCACTGTATAACTGATATTTAATTCTAGTTCTTTCAGATTATTTAACTGACATGCAAATGACAGGTTAAAATTAAAGCACAACAGTTGTCACCCATTTCTAGGGTATTGCTGAATATAGAGTAAATATATATTTATTAGCTTATTCATTGGAAATAAAAGGTATAAGCTTGGCACGCTGTCTACAACATGATCAGGTCCAGTGCTGGTTTATAAACAAAGGTGAATAATGGAGCGCCCCAGGGATCTGTTCTGTGACCACTACTTTTTAATATATTTATAAATGACCTGGAAATGGGTACAACAAGTGAGGTGATCTAATTTGCTGATGACACAAAATTATTCAAATTTGTTAAATCATAAAAGGATTGTGAGAAATTGCAAGAGGACCCTGAAAAACTGGGAGACTGGGCATGCAAATGGCAAATTAAATGTAATGTGGGTAAGTGCACAGTGATGAATTTAGGGAAGAGTAACCCAAATTATAGCTGCACAATGCAAGGGTCCACATTAGGCATCACCATTCAGGAATAGGATCTAGGAGTCATCATTGATAATACATTGAAATCTTCTGCTCAGTGTGCAGCAGCAGCCAAGAAAGCAAATAGAATGCTGGGGATTATTAGGAAAGGAAAGGAGAATAAAACAGAGAAAGTCATAATGCATCTGTATCCCTCCATGGTGTGAACTCATCTTGAGTTTTGTGTACAGTTCTAGTCCACAACTAAAAAATTAGAATCAAATAAGGTACAGAGAAGGGCAAACAAAATGATAAAGGTAATGGAACGGTTCCCCTATGACAAAAGTCTAAAGAGTTTAAGACTCTCAGCTTGGAGAAGAGACGGCTGAGGAGAGATATGATAGAGGTCTATAAAATAATGAGTGAACATTTAGTCAAGTGGCTTGACTAAATGTTAATCAGTTGTTTATTCTTTCAAAAAGCAAAAAGACTGGTGGACACACAATGAATTTATTAGGTAATACATTTAAAACTAGTAAGAGAACATATTTTTTTTCCTCAACACATAATCTTTGCAATTCATTGTCAGAGGATGTGGTAAAAGATATTAGTGTACTACGTTAAAAACGGTTTGGACAAGTTCCTGGAGAGTTCAGAAATCCACTTCTTATCTCTAGGATAAGCAGCTTGGATTCTATCTAGCCCTTGGTCTCCTGCCAGGAAATTGTGAGCTGGATTAGCCACTGCTGGAAGCAGGATACTGGGCTTGTCGGACACTTGGTTTGACCCAGTATGGTGAGAAGGAAAGTTACCAAATTAGGGGAAAAACCATACAAACACTATTATGTGCTCAAATATCCCATCTCAGACAGAATTTTTTTTTTGTATAAATGACCGTATCGGCAAGCCTGACGACGTGCTCCTGATTATTTAAAAGGAGCCGTCCGGACTTTTCATCATTTACGGTCACAGTCTCTGTTCTCCGAGTTTCTCATTCCACTTATTTGTATATTCGATTTTTCTACTTTTCTATTTTTGATTATTTAAAATGTTTGAAAATAATCAAAAATAGAAAAATCGAATATACAAATAAGTGGAATGAGAAACTCGGAGAACAGAGACTGTGACCGTAAATGATGAAAAGTCCGGACGGCTCCTTTTAAATAATTAGGAGCACGTCGTCAGGCTTGCCGATACGGTCATTTATAGAAAAAAATTTTCTGTCTGAGATGGGATATTTGAGCACATAATAGTGTTTGTATGGTTTTTCCCCTAATTTGGTGAGTTTAGTACATTGGAAAAACAGGAGCTCTTGTTTATAATTCGGTGAGAAGGAAAGTTATCCAGGTATTCAGCAGAGTATAGCCAGATAAGTGTTCCACTGAGTATGCCCAGATAGTTATCCAGGTAACTTTAGGACATACATTTTTCTGAGCAGACTTACCTGGCTAACTTTATCTGGGTAGCTCTGAATACAAGCACTCACCAGCTACAATTTAACAGTTCCCCCAGTCTGCCTTCATCATCATCACTGCCTTTTAACCCAGCTAAATTTTAGGGGGAAGGAACGGGAAGTAATAAGTTACCCAGGCAACGTTTAGCCCAGGGAATAGAGGAATATTTTTCAAATATCAGTTTTTGCCCAAGAGACTCCACAAATTCCTTGGACAAGGCCTTTGTATATCGGTCTCAGAGTACATAAAAAAAAAAAAAAAGGTAACCAGATAGCAGCATCAACCAGGGTAAGGCTCAGCCTTATTTTCATTTTAGCTGTACAAAAGTTATGTTTTATGCTTTTGAACACTATAAGGTATGGTTATGCATATGTATATATCACAAGGGAATGAATTAAATAAAACAGCATTGCTTTGCATTGCTGATCTCTAGTCTACATTTTATTTCACCTTTGGAAACACAGACTTTCTTGGCCAGAGCTTCTACTGTGTTGTGCCTGCTTTTATCTTAGTGCTGAATGCAATTATTTTTCAACGTTAAAGAACAGTTAAGCTGTTGGGACATTTACAGAATATACAATTGTTGCTTTTGACTGACAAGAAGGTCTGAATGCATTTTCTTAAACATGTTCTTACTCAATGTTTGAGGATCAAAATGGGGTATTTCCCTTTTGACTTTAAGAATCTTCTCATGTTCCTTTCTCTTTCAAAAGACCACACACAACATAGGCCATATGCCACCATTCATCTCCTCCCTCAAGTCAACAAAATGCAAAAATAGCATAATTTGTAAATAAAATATCACATCTTTTTTATCCTGAAATATAATGTAAAAGAAAAAAAAATATATATATATGTGTGTGATTCTCACATGGAACGACGGCATACAAAACACCCAAATAAATAAATAGATAAATAGATAAAATCTAACATATATATATAACTTAATTGCCAATTGTCTGGGGAAAACATTGCTATTTATAACTCAGCTTGCAGGACGACTGAAAAAGGAGGTAAGGTGAAAAGTGTGCATCCTATATCCGCTGATCACATAGCCCATTACATTTTTCTGTTGAACTGCCTTTGGAGGCCAATCAACCTTTCTGACACTTAACAGCATCACTCCACTTTATTTATTTATTTATTTATTTATTTATTTATATTTTGCCGAAAAAGGTTCCTCCTGCTCTTTTGGGCTTCCAGCTCAATCAAAACCAGTCTTTGTTTATCTATGAGGGCATAGACCTTTAGATGCAGCTACCCGTGGTTTTTAAATTTTTTTCTCCCTATTATATGATCGCCTCCTAACTCACAGCTTAGGAACCGAAGCAAAAATCCTCAGCTGGGGACTAAATACCAGGGCTTTTCTTGGAACCCTGCAAATTCAGCTTCTAGGTGTTCCTGTTGCACAATGACAACTGGGACTCCCCCTTCTCAGTGGCTGTGAAGGCTAGCTCTGTAGCATCACCAGCCCCACCTGGCTTGGGGAGAAGACAACCTAGCCCAGAAATTAGACCTAAGTCCACCACTTAGACAACTCCCATCAGCCCATCGTGACTCTGTCGATGGCATGTTTAAGGCCAAGGTTGAAATGATCTTATCTACATTCTTACTGGAGCCCACTTAATCACTTCTCAGAGAGACGATACTTTGAGAGTCAATACTAGCTACTTCTAAGTCATATATTTCATTCAAACCCTCTGCTTACTTTCAAACCCTCTGCTTACTTTCTACATTTACCCCAGTAGTTCTCATCCTTTACCACACTAAGGCCTGGATTCACTAATGCTGCAAGGGTTAATGAATCCTAGCGCTAACGGGGGGTGGGGGGCGAAGCGGGGGGGGGCGGTCCTGCGCTAGCCGGCAGCAATCGCACTGCTGCGGTGCGATCGCTGCCGGCGTCACGCCGATTAACTACACCATAAAAGGTGTATTTGGTGCGAAATAGGCAATGAAAAGGCTCCTTACCTTTTCGGAGTCAGCCCCGGTGACGCCCTGACTCCTCCTCTTCCGGGGCCAACTCCGCCCCGATGCAGCTAGCGCAGGCCTGTGCTAAGCTTTCCAGCTATTGCACGCTTACCCTTCCAAGGTATTGTATAAATACTTTGGTTCCGATATAAAAGGTGTGCTCAGCTGTATGCACAACTTTACTCCTGATTTTACAAGGAGTTTAGTGCACAAAATATGCATGTACAAAGTGAGTAAAACTGTGCACACAAATTAGCGCTCTTCCACACAAATCCCATGATAATCAAAGCATTAAGTGTTACCCTCCAATGCAGAGAGGTGCGTAGACTTCTCAGGTTTTTTTAATACTGGAAAATGTAATTCCTGGTCAGAGCTGGAGTGACATTTCTGGGGCTAAGCCTAGAGTTCATAATGCAAGGGGTCCTGTACTCCGGATTTATATGCAGAAAACACTTTTGTACACAAAACAAGATTTATTCACATAAATCATGTTTTATGTGCACAAATCTTGTTTTATATGCAGAAAACTTGTTTTATGTGCATAAAAGAAAATTATTCCTTACCTGCTAATTTTTGTTCCTGTAGTACCATGGATCATTCCAGACTGTGGGTTATGTTCCCTGTCCAGCAGATGGAGTTAGAACCAAAAATTCCCAGGGGAGGACCTATATAGCCACGCCTCCCTCGCCTCAATCCTCAGTAACTGGACTAGCAAAGCCAAGACAAGAAGAGACAGAACCAGAGGAATCAATTAATCTCAAAAATATAGAGAAAAAATAACAGCTGTAAGTGACAGCAACTAACTTGTACTCAAAAAACTGTAACTGAGAACTTGCAAACAGCACTGTGTTCAAAGACACAGCTCGCAATAACTAGAGATACAGAGTGAAAATATTGTGAAGACAGGAAAGCAGGGATGGCCCACAAAGAACCCCCAAAACCAGGGAGGGGTCTGGAATGATCCATGGTACTACAGGAACGAAAATTAGCAGGTAAGGAATAATTTTCTTTTCCCTGTACGTACCAGGATCATTCCAGACTGTGGGATGTACCAAAGCTTCCCCATCATGGGAGGGTCGCGGACAGCCCTGCCCGTATGACCCTGTCTCCAAGCTGACCGTGAGACGGCGCGCGAATGTCTAGACGATAATGTCTTTCGAAAGTGTGGAGAGACTTCCATGTGGCCGCCCTACAGATTTCCTGAGAAGAAACTGCAGAACTTTCCACCCACGACGTCGCTTAGGCGTGGAGAGAATGCGCCTTAACAGCTAAAGGTGGAGACTTACCCACTCCGATGTATGCGGCTATAATCGCTCCTTTCAGCCAGCGAGCGATTGATTGTTTGGATGTCATGCAACCCTTCCTGGGTCCCGACCAAAGGACAAAGAAATGATCGGAGAGTCGAAATTCATTAGTGACCTCCAAATAATGTATCAAAGAACGTCGGACATCCAACCGACGTAGGTCAGAAGAATCAGAGGATAAAAATGACGGAAGCTCTATCGATTGGTTGAGATGGAAAGTCGAGACCACCTTCGGCAGAAAAGATGGAACTGTCCGCAGGGATACTCCCCCTGGCGTGAAACAAAGGTATGACTCCCTACATGATAGAGCTTGTAGTTCAGAGATCCGACGTGCTGAGCTGATCGCCAACAGGAAGATGGTCTTAAGGGTGACATCCTTGAGTGTGGCCGAAGTCAGAGGCTCAAAAGGCGGTGCATAGAGCCCGGAGTACCAAATTGAGATTCCAAGAAGGACAAGGTGGTCTAATTGGAGGCTTCAAGTGTTTTACCCCCTTTAGTAAACGTAGGATATCTGGATGTGAGGCCAGAAGCTCCCTGTCATTACTACGTAGGAAGGCTCCCAACGCCGCCACCTGCACACGAAGAGAATTATAGGCAAGGCCCAAATCCAGACCAGCCTGTAGGAAGGAAAGCACATGTGTCACCGAGGCCTGCGTTGGTAGAATCGATTTTGACTCGCACCATTCCTCAAAAACCTTCCATACTCTGACATAAGTAACCGACGTGGATGTCTTCCTAGCTTTCAGGAGCGTGGAGATGACAGATTCTGGATATCCGCGCAGTCTCAATTGACGCCTCTCAAAAGCCAAGCCGCAAGACAGAAGCAATCTGCCTCCTTGAAAAATATTGGTCCTTGGCGAAGAAGACGTGGCAGATGACTGAGCCGAAGAGGGCCGTCTACTGCCAGATTAGGAAGATCTGCAAACCATGGTCGACGAGGCCACTCTGGTGCAACTAGGATCACCGGACCTTGATGCGTCTCTATCCGTCGGATAACCTTGCCCACTAGAGGCCACGGAGGAAAGACATACAGGAGACACTGTTGAGGCCAGGGAAGAACCAGAGCGTTGACTCCTTCCATGCCGCGCTCTCGCCTGCGGCTGAAGAACCGGGCGGCCTTTGCATTTGTCGCGGTTGCCATTAGATCCACATGGGGTCTCCCCCAACGCTGTACTATCCTTCGCATTGCGTCCTCCGAGAGTTCCCACTCTCCGGGATCCAGGTGTTGTCGACTGAGAAAATCTGCCTGAACGTTGTCCACGCCCGCTATGTGCGAAGCCGCTAGCCGCTGTAAGTGTAGCTCCACCCATGTCATCAACTCGTCGGTCTCCAACAAGACTAGATGGCTTCTGGTGCCCCCATGGCGATTGATGTACGCCACTGTGGTTGCATTGTCCGAAAGAATCCGAACCGCTCGACTGCGTACCAGTGGGTAGAACCCCTGCAGCGCTAGACGGACTGCTCTGGTCTCCAGCCGATTGATGAGCCAAGTGGACTGTTCCATCGTCCATCGGCCTTGGAGAGACCTGTCCTGACAGACCGCCCCCCAGCCAGTGAGACTGGCATCCGTGGTGACGACCACCCAATCCGGGTTCTGTAGAGACACTCCCTGAGCTAATTGTTGAGGGTCCAGCCACCACTGTAAGCTGAGCAAGACAACATCCGGGATGGGCAGTACTGCTTGAAAATCTCTCGACACTGGGTTCCATCGCGAAAGCAGAGATCTCTGGAGAGGCCTGAGATGAGCGAAGGCCCACAGAACCAAATTGATTGTTGAGGCCATGGTTCCCAGTACCTGGAGATAATCCCACGCCGTGGGAGCAACTAGTGCCATGAACCGTGTTACCTGAGCACACAGAGCCCGAGCTCTGTCCGGGTGCAGAAATACCTTGGCTCGGCTGGAGTCGAAGTGTGCTCCCAGAAAATCCAGCGATTGGGACGGTATCAGTTTGCTCTTTGAGAAATTGACGATCCATCCCAGAGACTGAAGAAGCTGTACTACCCTGTCTACAGCACGGTAACCCTGCGTCCTCGACTTCGCCCAAATGAGCCAGTCGTCTAGATAGGGATGTACATGGATACCCTGCTTGCGGAGCGCCGCCGCCACCACTACCATGATCTTGGTGAAGACACGCGGAGCCGTCGCTAGACCAAAAGGGATAGCACGAAACTGAAAATGCTGTCCCAAAATCTTGAAGCGTAAGAAGCGCTGATGATGGTGATGGATCAGGATGTGAAGGTATGCCTCTGTAAGGTCCAAAGAGGTCAAGAATTCTCCCGGATGCACGGCTGCTAACACTGAACGGAGCGTTTCCATACGAAAACGAGGAACTCTGAGACACTTGTTGACCGTCTTGAGATCTAGGATAGGTCGAAAAGTGCCCTCTTTCTTGGGAACCACAAAGTAGATTTAATAATGACCTTTTCCCAGTTCGGAGGCCGCTACCGGTACTATCGCCCACAGCTGTAGCAGTCGATCGAGAGTCTGTCGGACTGCTAATTGTTTGAGACGGGAACCGCAAGGAGAAAACAGAAAACGATCTCGGTGTTCGTGTACAAAATCTAATACGTAGCCTTGTCTTAAGATGTCCAGCACCCATTGATCCGACGTAATTTGGGCCCACTCCTTGTAAAAGAGAGTAAGGCGACCCCCCAGGTGGGGGATCCCCTCTTGGGTCCTTCTGGCATCATTGTGAAGCCTTCGAGGAAGGACCTGCCCCTTGAGTATCCTTACCATGGTGGCGCCCTCGAAAGTACCGGTTCCAGATGTGTGATCGTGTAGAAGGAGCCCGAGGTGTCTGCTGTCTAGTAGGACGCGACCTCCGTTGATTCCGGTACCTATTTCTGGAGGAATAAAAAGATCTAGAAGAACGTGGATGATCTTCTGGTAGCTTGTGCACCGCATTCTCATTAAGAGATTTGATGATCTGATCCAAATCTTCCCGAAATAGGCACCTACCCTTGAAAGGAAGGGAACTCAGGCGCGTCTTAGACGAAGCATCTGCCGCCCAGTTGCGTAGCCACAAAAGACGACGAGTGGACACCGCCGCCAACATGGAACGAGCGAGGACCCTTAACAGATCATAAAAAGCATCAGCTCCATAGGCAACCACCGCTTCAAGTCTATCAGCCTGAATAGTCTCTGCCTGTGGCAAAGATTGGGAAGTGAGAAGCTGTTGTACCCAACGCAGAGCTGCTCGCTGTGCTAGGGAACTGCAGATAGCAGCCCTCATCCCCAACGCTGAGACTTCGAAGATACGCTTGAGGTAAACCTCGAGATTGCGATCCTGGACATCCTTCAACGCCGTCCCGCCCGTGACCGGGATGGTAGTATGTTTCGTGACCGCGGATACCGCTGAATCAACAGCAGGAACCTTAAGAATCTCCAAGAAATCAGTGGGGAGAGGGTATAACTTTTCCATGGCTCGACTGAATCCAACATTGGCCTCAGGAGTATCCCACTCCCTTGAAATCAATTGCAAGATGTTGTGATGCATGGGAAAAGCTTTCGCTAGAGGTCGTAAGTCCGCTAGGAGAGGATCCCCTTTCTTAATCTTCGGATCCTGAGCCACAGGATCTGGAGGAGGGTCAATGTCCATTTCCTGGAGGATGTGGGGGATGAGATCATCCAATTCCGCTGCTTGAAAAATACGGAGGACCCTCAGGTTGTCACCTTCTAACTGGGCCGCCAGGGAGGGATCATTCGCATCTGGATCTTGCCATGGATCCCCCGACGGTTGTTGCAGCGGTATAGGAATCACCGGGGGGGGGGGGGGGGGGGCTGAGTGGACCCCGCACCCCCTGTTGGCAAAGAAGGCCCTCCCTAAGGGAGGGTCTGCCGTCGAAAGCTGTGTCAAGCAGGCCAGTTTGGGGGGAGGGGGACCCCAAATTCCAAGATTCGGATCCCTGCTCTGTAAAAATGCCTTATGCATTAAAACAATGAATTCTGGCGAAAAAGCGGGAAGTGCTGATGAGGGGTCCCCCGAGACGTCGTCCCCTTGCCTGCCCTGGTCCGTTGCGCTCCGAAACTCCATACTGTTAGAGGAAACCTGGAGAGGAGCTTCGACGTCCTCCTCAGAGAGAGCTGCCTCCGAGTCAGCTGAGAAAATGGCCGCCGTTCCCTCGCTGAGGGGAAACGGGGCATGCTGCTTCCTGCCAGTGCGGTCCGACTCTCCTCTAAGCTGCCTACGAGGTAAGCCATACTCCCCCTCAGGAAAAGCTGAAGAAAATCCCTCTGAGGTCTGCTGAAGCCCGTGCCGAGCTCCGGAGCCGTTCGGCGATTTTTGCATCGCGGCGGGAGGGAGGGGGAGGGGCGGCTGCGTCGCGCGGCAACAACTGAAGCGGCGAATTAATAAACCTCTTCGGCCTCCGGACCCCTTGTTGCGGCTCCGGGTCGGCCCCGGCCGCTTCGCTTACCTCCGCGGGCTTCCGGGTCTCCCCGGCCCTCCCCGGGCCTCCGGGGGCTCTTGCCGCCGCACTCCCGGCGTTCCCACGCGGCGCCCGGGCCTGCCCCTGCTTCCACCACGCTGCTTCTGTGCCGCCGGAGCAGCCGGCGTCTCGCCGCGGCTGGCTCCGCCCCCTAGGGGCACGCGCGCGTCTCGGCCCGAGATTTAAAGGGCCAGGCGCGGGAAACCTGCCTTCTCCCTCCGGTGACGTCAGACGCTGCAGGGCTACTTAAGCCCTGCAGCTGCGCTCCTCCAGTGCCTTGCAACGAGGTTCCCAGGTTTGTTCCTGTTTCCAGTTGCTGCGTTCTGACTGCGTTGTCTTCTACTTGGCTCCTGACTCGGATTGGCTTACGTTTACTCTTGGCTCCTGACCCCGGACTGGCATTTGGTATTCTTTGGCTTCTGACCTCGGACCGGCTTGCGTTGACCCTCTGGCTTCTGACCCCGGACCGGCTTGCGTTGACCCCCTGGCTTCTGACCCCGGACCGGCTTACGTTGATTCTCTGGCTCCTGACCTGGGACTGGCGTACGGTGATCCATTGGTTCCTGACTCTGGACTGGCAAGCAACGACCCTTCGGCACTCAACCTTGGACTTCAGCTGACCAGGCCCCCGCGGGCCCTCCTAAGTCCCAGCGGCCGGGTCTCTACGGGCTCCTCCTGGGGAGACTCCGGCTTCCAGGGTGAATGTCCTAAGTCCCAGCGGCCGAACTCCTACGAGCTCCTCTCGGGGGAGGATCGGCTTCCAGGGCGAAGGTTCTCTCAACACAGTGCCAGCACCACCATCACCTCCTTCCTCGCCCGAGCTCTTGGTTGCATAGAGCTCCCAGAGTTCCGTCTTCGGCCAGCCAACAGTCTGTCCTCGCCGCCTCCCGGTCGGGGTCGCTGCTGCAACCACATTCTGCAGTTCTTCCTCCGACTCCGATCGGCCCAAGGGTCCACGAATCCAACACCCCTCACCGTCCCCAAGAGACCGTCGGGGAAAAACGCCGTCCCGACGGTGAGCAGCTCCAGGGAATGGGTTGTCGCAGAGCTGCAGGGCGGGAACTCCAATCACTCCCTGAAAGGGAGGAGGGGAAAAGGAAAACTCCGGGGCTAGGGGGAGCGGTCGGCACTACAGACTTTCACCCCTCATAAATTCCTGTTCCTACCAACGACTGTAAATGAAATAAAAATAACACTTACCACACTCTAGCCAGGCAAGGAAGAGGAAAAAACAAAAAGATAGGAAGAGAGAAATAAAGTGACAGGCAAAAAACACAGCCTGTCAGCAAGTTCCTGACTGGAAAAACAGTGTCTCCCTTTGAACGGAGTGGTCCTGTCAGAACACTACAGAACCTATCCCTTAGAAGAAAAACCTTTATCTAATATTATTTAATTGATTCCTCAAAGAGAAAATAAAACTAGAAAAGTGCTGGGGACCACCGTGTCCCCTGCTCAATCTGCTGGAGTTAGAACTATACTGAGGATTGAGGCGAGGGAGGCGTGGCTATATAGGTCCTCCCCTGGGAATTTTTGGTTCTAACTCCATCTGCTGGACAGGGAACATAACCCACAGTCTGGAATGATCCTGGTATGTACAGGGAACGTATGTTTCCTGTGCAATAAACATGGTTTATGCATAAAAATAATGTTTTATTTTATCTTTTATTTTTTGTGTATTTAGCTCCTATCTTTTCATTAGTAGCTCAAGGCGAGTTACATTCAGATACGGTAATTTTTTAAATCATGTTTTATGCATGCTAAGCATGCATGTATATAACACAGTTTTGAGTCACCGTGTTTCTTTTTTAAAACTCCCCATTAATTAGCACAAAAATAAAGAAAATACATAGTAAAGTTCAGCACACATTGCTTACTCACATCTTATCACATCAAGGCCTTAATTAGGTTGGTTAAAATAATGAATACAACATACACATGTAAAAATCCTTTATTAATTATTTTAAACATTTTAGTGGGAGACCTGCTTTGGAGCATACATTTTGCTGGTGGCTACTAAGAAGTAATTCCCAACATTCAGTCAAGGTTCTATATATGGATTTGATAGCAGCATTTGAATGGAAGTCATTGCTCACAATTCTTTCACCAAAAATAGCTCATTTGAGCTCAGTCAGAGAAAGGACCTTAGCTCTGGCAGGCCCCAAAATTTGGAATGCACTGCCTGTAGATATTAGAACAGAAACTAGCATCCAGAAGTTTAAAAAATTGATAAAAATGTGGCTATTCGAGCAGGCTTTTAATGAAGCAAACGCAGCCATTTGAGCAAGTAATATGTGACCATTGAATTTAATGAGAGTATTCAATAAGTTTTTATTTAGTTTTATTAAAGTATTTTAAGTTTTACTATTTAGTCCTTTCATTAAGAATTTTAAATATAGAAATGCCAAAGGATAGGGTAGTAATAGATGTTCTGAGGAAGGTGATAGGATGTTTTAGATTTATGGATAGCAGAGGTGTATAATTTAGATAAAGAATAGTTTAATGCTTGTTTTATTTAATTTTATTTAATTTTATGTATGGTTCTATTTTATGTGATTGTGTTTTAATGGAAATGTATTGATGTATTGTTAACTGACTTGATATCTCTTGAGGAAGGTCGGTATATAAATACTTGTAAATAAATAAATAATATAATATATATCTAATGATAAGGCATTCCAGAGTAAGGGTGTTTGATAGGCAAAACAATTTCGCCTTGTGCATTCCAGTGTAATCTCTAGTGGAGATAGAATTCACAGTAAATCCAATTGAGATTACTACAGTGTTCTTGTTGACTTATAGAGACAAAGAAAGTTGGCAAGATAAGTGGAATGGCCCCCATGTATAGTTTTGAAAGGAAGACAGAGAATCTTAAACTTCACTCTACATTCAATTGGTAACAGTGAAGTTCCACTAGGAGAGGGGGTAACATGGTCAAATTTCCTAGAGCCAAAGATTAATTTAGCTACCATGTACTGTAAAAGCTGTATAGTCCCTGGAAAAGAGAAATAAAATAATCTACATATTACCTCTGGGTTAGTAATCCCACATAGAAGGTCCCATAGGCAATATCTTAGATACAGATTTTACTCTACAGCTTCCAATGAGGTTGTAAGATTTGCGTGGTCAGGATTCCCTGAGTGGGAAGAAGACAAGACAAGATGTCTAGGCCCAGTGTATTGCATGTATTTATTTCCCAGAATAAAGTCTCTGGCTAACTTTCAAGGTATATTTGCAGTTCACCCAGTCCTTCTCGAAATCATAGACATCCGCCAGGTTTTTCAGCCTGAAATCCCCCCAGTTCTCCCATGCAGCCAGTTAAGATACAATAAACAAGTCTAATATCAAATACATCAGATAATTAGCAGGTATAAAATCACACAAACTACCAAATGTACACGCAACTCTTTTAAAAAAGCAACGTATGCATTCAGCTGTTGACCCTGCCCATTTTTATAGGCAGGGTCTTGCTCAGGTACTTTCGATTTTTATAAAATACCGATTACAAAAGTACAGGCTTCTTACGTACATATATTTTTATGTACATAACTCTTTGAAAGTTCACTTCATACTGCAGGATTGAAACATTAGAAAGGGTGCTTTCACCTGGTTAGTGAGTTTGACATTTCTGGATATAACTACAGATTATTTAATCACAAAGGACTGGGGCATTATACACTAATCACCTACAGAAAATCAAACTTTTAACTCTAGGAAAACACAGAATGCCATTTAGAATAATCCATTTATCACCATCCAATACACGTTGTCCATACTGAAATGTCGCTGGTAAACACATGACGTTCAGAATTTCTAGATTGTGATTATCTTTGAAAAGACATCAGCAACATAATACGAGCTAAGGCTTTCTATTCACTACAGTATTTCCTACTGTCCTTTACAACATTCTGATACTTGGCCTTTTTTTCTAGCCATTTCTGCATTTGATCTCTATGAATGGAAACAAAATACCTTGCATCCTTCTAAGCAAACAACATAGAGAAAGATATGCTGCACTTGCGTCTTCTTGTGCATTCAATTCAATACTTTTCTAAATCTGCTCACGTGTACTGCTAAATAAATCAAGCCTGTATTCACACTGGATATTGGAGAATGTGACTTAATTGTTATCAGACAGCAAAATGGTGAACGTGAGGTTTGAGGAAAAACCGCACAATACAGAATTACCTATATCCATACACTCTTAAAAACCCTCCGGGAATCAGTATCTGAATGCTCAGTGCTGCAGTCTCCTGGGCTCTTGCCCACATAGGGCTACAACCCCTCTCCCCTGTTGGCACTGTTTTGTCACGTCATCTACCTCTTCTCTATTTTTCTTTTTTTTTAATGTGAAAACCAGCCAAGCAGGTGGCAACAGCAGAAAAGAAAAAGATAAGTTTAAAATCGTTTGAGACTTTGAGGAATAGCCATAATGTGTGAATAGTAATAATATGGTGAATAGAGGTGAACAGAGACAAAGTTGTTTGTGACAAATAAGAAAATTACCGTAAGGTGTTTTTTTTTTAAAAGGGTGTTAGAAAAGGGTAATAGATGAAGTGGTTTTCACATAAAAAAGAAAAACAGAGAACGGGAAGAGGTAGATGACGTGACAAAGAAGTGCCAACAGAGGAGAGGGGTTGTAGCCCTATGTGGGCAAGAGCCCATGAGACTGCAGCACTGAGCATTCAGATACCGATTCCCGGGGGGGGGGGGGGGGGGGGGGGCCGTTTCAGAGTGTATGGATATAGGTAATTCTGTATTGTGCAGTTTTCCCTCAAATAATTTTTTCTTTTTGGTAGGTTAAATTGAGGGGTGTAGCCATTGATTTTTTTTTTTTTTTACAAGGAAGTGAGGTTTGAACATGAACCTCCAGGTTTTACATCTAGGATAAGAAATAACCCAAATGCTATGCATACTGTGTGTACCACATCAGACAAACCTTGGGCATATTTAGGCATTCAACTGCACTGAGAAATTCTCTTATCAGCTGACAGACTGAGGACTCTGCTTCCAAATGTCTTCTCCCATTCAGTGTCTATGGCAAAAAGCGAATGATTTCCTTGACTCGTAAAAAGTAAATAAACTTGCTAACATAATAGCAAGAGGTTACTCCCTGTATTGTTTATTTTTAAATGTGATAGCAGATTCTATGTGTTTATATACTGATGGTCAAGACAACACAGTAATCATCTTTACCTCTGTACACTCAATGGATAGTCATTGAGAGGTTAGTATTCAAAGAGCTAGCAAGCACATAAGTTGTGTGAGCAAACTTAAATGTATTATTTTTCCTGGATATTCCATGAGACATAGCCAGATATATGTTCTGCCAAATATACCTGGATAAAGTTATGTGTCCAACTTTTTTTCGAACCAGACCTATGCGCATAGCTTTAACCAGTGAGTGCTCAAAATGTGTGTTTACTGGCTAAAGGTTAGCCCTGTCCCCAGAATGCCTCATTTTAGCTTAATAAATTGTGTGAACACAACTTGTGTTCATAAAATTTATGGGATTGTTGGTATGGAGGTTGGGGGAAGAGATATTCAAATCCTCTGTGGGTAACTCCAAAACTCCACACAAAGCCTTTAAATATAAAACTCTGAATAATTTTAATTACTAAGAAAGGTCTATATACATGACCACTGGAAAAAAGACAAAGTATTGTTATTTAACTTTCAGGAAACAATGAAATGAGTGGCAGTGAATACTGAATAAAGCAGAGATGCTTACTTGTAACAAGTATTCTCCAAGGATAGCAGGATGTCAGACTTCAAAATGGGTGACATCAATAGATGGAAGATGGCACAAAAATTTGTTTTCAAAGTTTCTAGAAATTAAGCATGCCCTACTGAGCATGTGCATCATACCTAACTGTCATGAGTCCACATGGGGGCACTTTCAGTCTATAATTTAGCTTAAACTTGGAGAACAAACTACAAAGGGAGGTGGACATGTTTTGTGAGGACTGTCCTCTGAGAACACCTGTTACAGTTAAGCTACCCTCATTTTTCCAAAAACAAGAGGGATGGTCATCCTCCAATATGGGGACTCCCTTGCTATAGACAACTCTAAATGAAAAAAGGGAAAACTCAAAAAAGTGACAATGGGCAAAAACTGGTTTTGGAGGAAACAAGCTATTTTTTCTATTTGCTGTCGTTTTTTGTAGGGGCAGCTTGGAACTAAAGTTATGGGCTCTAGGGAGGATGAAATTGGGTTCTATACCTCAACGACACTCCTCAGGACAGATTGGCTAAACCTACTGTACAGCAATAATGTGAAATGAATATGTGGAGAGAAGTCCACCACACAGCCTTCCAGATCTCCTCCAAGCTTTTGGTAGGCTATAGACATTGCCATGGCTCTGACACTATGAGCCTTGACATGGCCCACCAAATTCGGGCCTGCTTGGGCAAAAAAGAAGGAAATGGAACCTGCTAGCCTATGTCATAGAATGCATTTGGCAACAGCAATCCAGGTTTGTTGGTGTCAAAAGAAACAAAAAGCTGGATGTATTTTCTAAGGGCTTCAGTTATTCCAGATACAAGGCCAAGGTTCTCTTGCAGCCCATACTGTGTAGAGCTTGTTCACCATTTTGGAATGTTGGAAGGATGACTGAGTAGTTAAGATGAAAGTCCGCATTACCTTACGAAGGATACGTGCATAGAAATACCCTAATGAGCATAAACTTGGTATAAGGTGGATAAGTTACTAGGGGGCCTGGTGCTCATTGATTCTGTAGGTCGAAGTGACCAATACAAAAAGTATGACATTCCAGGTCAGGCACGTCAGCTCACAAAAGTCTACAGGCTCAAAGTGAGCTTTTATTAGCTGAGTCAATACCATGTTGAGGTCTTATGACAACATGGGAGACTTTAAGTGATGCAAGCTCCACATGAAATGGGTAACTAAATATTGTGCAGAGATGGTAGTGGTAAGTCTTAATTGCACTAAGGTGAACCCTAAGTTGGTCAAGGCCTGACTCTGAAAGATGTAGAATGTAATCAAACAGTTTTTCTGTAAGCAATAGAAAGGATATAGGGCCTTTCCCTCATACCAAGATGCACATTTCCTCCACGTCCACCTACAGGACCCTCATGAAGTCCTTCCAAGAAAGCCAAAACACAAGTCACATCCTCAGAAAGATTCAGGGGTTGTAAAGTGATCTTCTCAACATCCAGGCTGTGAGGGAAATTGATCCAGTGTTGGGATGCCATAACAGCCTCCTATGATAAAAGTTGGGGAATTCCCCAGCCTAATTTAATTTCTGATTGAAATCTTCCACAAAAGAGGAAACCAAATTGTCTCAGCCAAAAGCATACTATGAGAATCACAGTCCCCCGGTCTCTTATGAGTTTCAACAAGGTCTATGCGATGAGAGGAATTGGAGGATGTGCATACAGTAGATCCTAGCCCCAACTGAGGGCAAAGGCATCCAAGGCTGGCTTGCTTGCATCGCCTTTCTGGAACAGAAGAGTGGGATATTTCTGTTCCGAGGGGCCTCAAACAAATCTATCATGGTTTTGACCCACTTGCAGAATATCTGATTTACATTTGTTACCCCTCTGTCGAGGGAACATTTGTGGGGGTTTCAGGATTCAACTCAGGCTTATCAGCGCATTTTACTCATCTGCCAGATTTGTGGCTCTAAGGCAGAGCTTTCCAAACTTTTCATGTTGGTGACACACTTTTTAGACAAACATAATTTCGGGACACAGTAATTCAGTCTACTAGTAAACCAGAGGTTAAAGGTTAAACGAACGAAACATATTTCGACAATTTATGTATGTTTCCTTAAATATATACATAAATAAAATGTTTCACGACACAACCTATCTCATGAAAACCTTAAATTTATATTAAAAATATATATTCCAAGATTCATGTTATTGTTATAATTTATGAGAAACAATAATAAAACAAATTGTCTGTCCCCCACACACTCATCTCTCTCCTCCCCCAGCACATGTCTGTACCCCACACACTCATATCTCTCCCCCTCAAGCACATGTCTGACCCCCACACACTCATTTCTCTCCCCCCAGCACATGTCTGTACCCCACACACTCATATCTCTCCCCCTCAAGCACATGTCTGTCCCCTCAGCACGTTTGCCCACCACTCACTCATCTCTCTCCCCCCATACTCATGTACCTCGTCTTTTTGATTGTTGCCAGTTAAGTGCTTCACTCCCTTCCATGATCACCAGACACTGCTGCTTGCAGTCAGTACTCTTCATGGCCAGGCCTCATCGGCAGCAGCAGCCAATGCAAGGATGGCTGGGCTCGTTCCACCCACCAAGCCCCCCCCCAAAAAACGCGATTGACAGCAAAAATCACCCAATAATAAACAACCCATAAACTGAAAAAAAAAAAGTGAATCTCTAGGAAAAAAAAAAGCCCAAACTCGCATCAGAGTTGACCAGGCTTGCGCGACACACCTGCACACTGCAGGCGACACACTAACGTGTCCCGACACACAGTTTGGAAAGCTCTGCTCTAAGGATCATGCCTTGAGATAGCCCAATCAATTTGGATAGCCTCTTGACACAAGAGTATGATCCCATTCCTTCCTGCTTGTTGGTGAACAACATCACCACTTAATTGTTCATCTGGACAAGGATAATTTTGTAGGCCAATTGATATCTGAAAGCTGTCACAGTATATCAAACTGTCTTTAGCACTAGGAAGGTTATCAGATGAAGCTTTTCCTGATCTGACCTAAGTTCTGAGTGCCGAGCCCCTCACACCAGGCTGGATGTATTCATGGTTAGGACAAATTTGATCTGGAAGAATCCAGATTGCAATGGGAGTCCTTCAGAGGTTGGATGATTTGGATTCTGGCCTTAACATCTTGAGTGGCCTGATCCCACTTTGATCCAAGGGTCCATTGGGATCTTCTCATGTGCAGGTGTGCTAAGAGAGTAACATGGACAGTTGATGCCATTAGGCCCAACATCCTCAAGATATCTCATGTTTATTTCTGCTGACTCAATTTTATCTTCTCTGCTGTGGATATCAGTGTGATAATCCTCTCCAATGGAAAGAAGAATCTTGCCTAAGTTGTGTTTAGCAGTCCTCCTATAAATTCCAATTGAGATGATAGGCTTAAGCGGTACTTTGGTACTTGATGATGAGCCCTAATAACGCCAACTCCCAGATGGTTTTGCTCATTGATTCTGTGGCACTGTCCTGAGATGTGCTCTTGATCATCCATTTGCCCAGGTAAGGGAAAGCATGCCCCCCCAACTTGCACAGATGTACCTACATCACTATCACACAATATTGGCCCGATTTTAAAGGGCCACATGTGTAAATAACAGGGGTTATACACTTGTGCGTGCCGCATGCATTTTCGGAAGGGCCCGGCTACGTGCGTAACCCCGTTTCGCGCCAGTGCCAGGTCTCTCCAAAGGGGCAGACCCAGGGTGGGGAAAGTCGGGGAGAAGAAGGGAAGAGGGAGGAAGGATAGGGTTAGGGAAGTTCCCTCTCAGTCCGGTCCTTAATTGGGCTGGGAGAGAACTCCATCGCCGTGCATATTTTTCTTTTAAGATCCCCTCTTGTTGTACGTGTGACAGACATCTGCCTGCACATGCGTGCGCTGATTATAAAATCGTATCGTAATTTATAACACACACCGACGCACACATGTTATAGAATAGCTGCACGCACATGGACGCCTGCGCATTTTTAAAAAAAGTGACCCCTTTGTGAATACACATAGTGTTGATAGTACACAAAACACAAAATTGGAGGTAATGTTTCCATACTAGAAATTTGAAATCTTTTCTGTGAGCTGGAAATATCTCTATGTGGGTGTAGGCATCCTTTAGATCTAGAGAGCAGAGCTAGTCTCCTTTTCTGAGAAAAGGAATCAAGGTGCCTAGGGAAGCCATCTTGAACTTTTCCCTTGTTATGAACTTGTTTAAATTTCCCATAGAACTAGGAGGGGACAGAGTTCCGTTGTTTTCTTTGAGATAAGGAAATACTTGGAGTAAAATGCCCATTCTCTGGAACAGGCTCAATCACATTGGTCTCTAAGGGAGGAGAGCTCTGTTTGTAGCAGTTCCTGACCAATCACATTTCAGTGTTCAATTTGGAGGGATATCCAATAACTGTAGTCTGTACCCTTTTCATATACTGAGGATCCAAATGTCTGAAGTTATTCTGAAAACAAAAATGACCAAAATAACAAAAATAACAAAAATCCAAACAAAATGAATCTCCATTTTAGAGTCAAAATGCAATTAAATATTTGCATTCTGTAGCAGCATTCTGAAGCTCTCAGTGAAATTGGTCTGCTTATATATTTGAGTTCTTTTTCTTATTCTGCAAGCACAACTGGGTTATTGAAGACACAAATAGTAGCTTTGGTTCCTGTCTGTAAGATTCTGTGAGGAATATTATAATGACTTCTTCAACAATTATTTTATTCCTCTGAAGCAGAAACTTCATGTTTGAAACATTGAATCAGTGTTGGGGCTAACTCCAGGATCTCAGCTTATCAAAACCTTTTAACCATTTTGAACCAATCAACATAAACTTTATTTTTGCAACATAAAAGACTCTAAAAAAAAGTATTTAGACATTACTTATCTATCACAGATAATTAAACATATTGATGCTTTTTCAAATATAAGTCATGTAGTGTGTGCAATTAACATCTGAATTATGATGGTCAAATATTTAATTGCATTTTGACTCAGCCTTCATCTGCCAGGAAAGTCCTCTGGCACAGGCACTAAGATCTTGGCTATGTTCTTTATGATTCAGTCATAATCCCATCACAGATTTTGGCTGGGATGCTGGTTGTGGCTTCGGGGCCTTCTACTTCTGAGATTCTGCACGAGGACCCTGTTGTTGATGGGATTGATGGGCAGAGGAAAATGTCTCCTTGATTGTAAAAAAACAAAAAAGCAAAACCTCCTTGACACTAGACTCCTTGCTGAGAAGAGTGGGACTGAATCAAGGGGGTCTGAAGCATCACACAGTGGTCTTTAATCTGATTCAATATCTCATTAACATTATCTTCCCATTCCAAGGCACATCAGGAAGTCTTTTCCTGGAAATATGGCTGTAGGTCTGAGACCCATGAGTCTACCAGTGCCATACCAACTGCAGAGATTCTCGCTGCCATCTTGAAACATCAAAAGTCAATTGGACCATGTGTTTTCCACACTTTATGTCCTTGTTCACCAGTGCTTCAAAGACTTCACTCTGCTTCTGTAGAAGCTGTTTTGCTGCCTCTTTCATGCTCTTCAGAATGTTCCATATACATTAGTTAATGAAGATCTGACAGTCTCAGACTTCAGGAAACCTAACTTTGTTAAAAGGGGGAGACTCTCAAGGAGTCATAGCTGGATGGGAAAATCTAAGGGAAGTAGAAGAACAGTGGGCAAAGCTATATGCAGATATTATAAGGGCAATTCACATTTTTATTAGGAAAGTAAATAAAGGAATATGCCGCTATAGTTTTCAAAAGAAGTAACTGAAAAAGTAAGGAAAAAAGGTTAGCATTAATAACGTGCAAGAGACAGCAGAAAGAGGAAGACTTGAAACAACATCTGGAAACGCTAAAGAAGCAGGGAAAGTAGTCATGAATGCAAAGATGCAACTGGAAGAAGAAATAGGAAATACAATGGCATTGTGAGACTCAAAGGTAAAAGGGAGGAATAGTAGAAACTGACTTAGTTTTTGGGTAATTGCCAGGTTCTTATGGCCTGGATTGGCCACTGTTGGAAACAGGATGCTGGGCTTGATGGACCCTTGGTCTGACCCAGCATGGCAATTTCTTATGTTCTTACAAAAAAAAAAACAAAATTGCTCAACAGATATTTCTGTTCAGTATTCACAGTCGAAAAACCAGGAGCAGAACCATACAAACAAACATAAATAGCACTGGAAGTGAGGTAAACCTCATTTGATTTTCAGAAAAGTGTGTTCATTAGGAATTAACTAAACTTAAATTAGATAAAGTGATAGGGGCAGAAAAGATACATCGAGGGTATAATTGGAAAGAGGAGCTCTGGCAGCTCAATTCTTTTAGAGTTGGGGGTAATTCTGCAGGACTGGAAACAGGCATATGTGGTTTCTATTCACAAAAGTGAAAGTAAGGAGGGTACTGGAAACTATAGGCTGGTTTATCTGGGGTAAACAAATTAATTGAGTCACTGCTAAAACAAAGGACAGTGCACTTTCTGGAATCTGTTACGTGTGCCGGCCGCGGCAGACCTGCGGCACGGCCCTCTCACCTTTTCTTAAGGACTCCAGCCTCTGGTTCCTCCTCACTGGTGGCGGTGGGCCGCCAGCTCTGTCCTCAGGCCTCCCCTGTACCTCCGGCTCCGCTGCAACTTCCAGCGTTCCTGGTCCTGATGCCACTACTCGTCGGGCCTCTCCGTGTGGCCCGTGGAGAGACATCACCACTCGTGCCACGCCCCTCCCTAGGCACGCATGTGCATCGCCGATCCTTAAGAAGGGACCGCAGCAGGGAGGAAGTGACGTCATCCCGGGGAGATGGCAGCTTGATTGCCTAGCTCGCAATAGCAGAAACGGGAACCAGCATGCAAACTTGGTAAAATGGCACCCCGCCGGCCAAAACGAGCAGGATATGCAAGGGGAAATGCCGGGCTTTGAGCTGCAGAAATCACAGGCAGCAAGAGACAGCCGGCCGTGAGTACGGGGTGGAGGAGGAGGGAGCCCCGCGGGAGACATAAATTTTCAATACGGAGGCGGACCGCGTGGTGGGGTCCGGGATCGCGGCGACTCACTTCCCCAGCGCCCCCAAACAGGCATAGTCCCTGCAGCATAAAAGTGCCCCGAAGTTCACGAAGTGCAGGGAGGATATTCTCTTGCTGACATCAGCAGCCAGCAGAGAAAGAGAGGCGGTGGAGGAGTGAGCTCAGCGAGACGAGCAGGCAGCCAAAATGGCGTCGGACCACGTGGCAGGGCCCGGGGAAGCCGCAAAAAAATAATCCAAAGATCCCAGAGGCCCTGAAGTGCAGTGATTACAGTGGAGAAGCAATAATTTGAAATCTGGGACAGTTTTCACAGCTGGGACTGAGCTGAACCGGAGTGGGTGCGAGCCGGTTTGATTGAGAACCCCCCGGGGAGTTGCAGCAGGCAGAGCGACCCTGAATGTAAGATCCTGAGACGGCGACTGTGGCGTGAAGGGGCCTTGAGGCTGGGGCAGATCTGACCAGCAAAGGAACAGCGAATGGCAGCCCGCAGGAAAATAATAGATTTGTCAGCATTTGCCTACAGTGAATCCATGGAAGGGGAGAAAGGAGCCCCGCGGGGGGATGAAGTGGATAATGTGGCAGCCGAGCCAGCTGATACCGGTGGGTCCCATCTGGGTACACATACTGAGAACAGCCCCACTAAGCAGGAACTGCAGACATGGTTGCAGGATATGAAACAGGAAATTATACAGACACTGAAACTGGAAATAAAGGAAAATATGGGGGCGCTTCGGGTGGAGGTAGAAGAGCTCGGAGAACGCATACATGCGGTGGAGCAGAGTGTGGATGAGCAGGCCACTACCCTTGTGCAACACAATAAAGACATACAAAATTTGCAGCAGGTCACGGAGGACTTACTAACTAAATTAGAAGATTTGGAAAACCGGCAGCGCCGCTGCAACATTAGAATCCGAGGTATACCGGAAGGGGAAGAAACAATTGATTATGGACTGGTTGTGCAAAATATCTGCAGGTCCATATTGAGCTCGGAAGCGGAAAAACCATATGGGCAACCAATTCTTATTGATAGAGCCCACCGCGCGCTGGGTAAGCCCATTAATAATAAACCGAGGGACATTGTGGCCTGCCTGCATAATTTTACCACCAAAGGACTGATCATGAATAAAGCACTTGGCCTGGGGCAAATAGTGTGGAAAGGAGCGGAGATACAAATATTCAATGATGTGTCTGCGGTGACGCTACAAAAAAGAAGGGCGATGAAAAATATTACTGAAACCCTGAAAGCGGAGAATGTGAGATATCGGTGGCTGTATCCGTTTGGTATTATGTTTACTATCAGTGGAAACTCCTGTGTCGCAAGGAGCCCGGAGGGCGCAGAAAAATTCCTGAGACAACAGGGCATTGCAGTCAAAACACAGCCGGCTGGGCAGCCGCCATTGAGAGGAGTTCCCACCCCCCGCTGGCAACGAATGGGAAAGGGAGGCAAGAGGCTAAGACGTCAAGAGTTTGCCAAGGAAGGGGGGGGGGGCTCCAGCGAGGGATGAGGAGGATAATCTGCTGTATTAGAATATTTCTATTCATTGCATGGGGGGAATTCATGTTCTGGAGTTATGAATATGTTGTTATGGGGATCGCAGGTTGGCTGTGGGTTGCGGTACCCATGGTATATAGTAGACCGGTCCGGCATTTCCGGTTTAAACTGTTAAGTGATAATGGTTGACTGTGTTAGTGGTTACATTGGGGGTGTTTTATGATGTTTTATTATCTAATACATGCAAATGTTCGGATTATGTTATGGTGCTATACGGGATGGGATCATTCCTCCTATGGCTTGGGTGAGGATGGGTTCCTCACGGATGGTGGAAGGGGTTGGGGGGAGGGGGGAGGGGGGGTGGGGGTGGGGGATGGGGGGTACACTCTTCTGGTGCATAGGAAACAAGGGGGATGGGAGTACTTTTCAATTTATAAGTACAGGACTAATAGAGGGAGGTCAGAATGGCTAAATTGACTATAGTGTCTTTGAATGTAAAAGGGCTGAATCACCCACGGAAGAGGCAACCGTTATTCAAGGATGCCAAAGCGCATAAGGCGCAGATATATTTTATACAAGAAACTCATCTGCTGAAGCGGGACGAGCGGTTATTGAGGGACGCCGCATATCCACATGTTTTTCTGGCTTCTAATTGTGAGGCGAGGAAGACATGTGGGGTGGGAATTATGCTGGGTAAAGAATTGAGAGTCGAGATTTTGGATACTAGAAAGGACCGACAGGACAGGTATATAGCTCTAGTGTTAAAGATTGATAATGTTTTGATGACCCTCATTAACGTATATGCCCTAATCAAAACCAAGGGATGTTTTTTATACAGCTGGAGCAATCACTTAGTGACTTTATCCAGGGCTCAGTGCTAGTTGGTGGGGATTTCAATACCACTCTGAGCCCTATTATGGATCACAGCGCTGGGCGGGGTGGAGGTAAAAGTCACAGAGAAAGGCTAAAAACTCTGATGGAGCACTGGGGGCTCATAGATATTTGGAGACAACGACATCCCAAGGACAGGGACTATACCTTTTTCTCTAGAGTGCATGGGGTTTACTCCCGCATAGATCTGTGGCTGGGTAGTAAGAAGTGGGTGGTGGATTGTGAAGAGTCGCAGATTGGCCAGATTGTCTGGTCCGATCATGCCCCAATATACGGGACCTTTCGATTGACGCAGGAAGAAAGAGGGATGAAATATTGGAGGCTCAATGATAAGCTCCTTATGGATGTGAAAACTTATGAGTCTCTGCGACTAGACATTGAAGACTATTTTGAGAGAAATAATAATGGGGAAGTCCCTTCCCGGATGGTTTGGGACTGCTTTAAAGCTGTAATTCGGGGGCGCCTGATAGCCAGGGAAGCAGTGAAGCTGCGAGAAGTGAGGCATTATAAGCAGGAGCTGACAAAGGTCATTGGGAGTTTGGAAATGGAACATAAGAGAGTAGGGGGATGGCGGGTCCTCCGAGAGTTAGATCAGAAACGTAATGAACTACGGGCCTTGTTGGATGGGGAGATTTTGGATAAGCTGGACAATAGAAGAGGGATCCACTTTCTGGAGGGTAATAAGCCGGGTAAATGGCTAGCAGGGCAACTGAAACAACAAATAGCACAAAGTACCATCCTCAAGGTTAAGGCCCATAATGGTAGCATTCTCATGGAAAATACGGGAATAAGGAATCGGTTTGCCCAATTTTATCAGCAGTTATATACGGAAGAGTTAGCTGTGACTGCAGAACAAATAGATGATTACTTGGGGAAGATTACTCTACCCAGTTTAGAGGAGCATCAAGTCCGAATTTTGGATATGCCAATTACTAGGGGGGAGATTTCTGATGCCATTACTAGTTTAAAAATACACAAGGCTCCTGGGTTGGACGGATTTACCGGGCTGTTTTATAAAAAAATATAAGGATCTCCTTGTCCCACAATTACAAAAGGTGTATAATGATCTACTTGAGACTTCGGCTCTCCCAGAAACCATGAGCCTGGCGGGGATCACGGTGTTGCCCAAATCGGGCAAGGATAAAACGCTGTGTGGCTCTTATAGACCGATATCCCTACTAAATATCGACTTAAAAATATTGGCTAAAGTGCTGGCTTGACGATTAAATATGGTCTTGCCTTCCCTTATACAGCCCGATCAATCTGGGTTCATACAGGGCTGGCAAGCGGGGGATAATGTTCGAAAAGTAGTGAATTTGATGTGGGCCGCACAGAAACAAGGGGTACCCTTGGTCTTAATGGCGGTGGATGCGGAAAAGGCCTTCGACTGGGTGCACTGGGGGTTTCTGTTTGGGGTTCTGCGTAAAGTGGGTTTAGGTTCTAATTTTCAACAATGGCTTAGAGCAATGTATACCCACCCCAAGGCCTGTGTCAAAGTGAATGGCTACTATTCAGAGGAGTTTGAGTTGGGGAGGGGTACCAGACAGGGGTGCCCCTTATCCCCTCTGTTATTTGCTCTATTTATGGAACCATTGGCTGCTATTATACGCCAAAATGGGGATATAAGTGGATTGGACATAGGGGGAGCTTGTTCTAAAGTCACGCTGTTCGCAGATGATCTCCTGTTTACAGTGGCCCACCCTCAGAGTACCCTATCGATTTTAGTTCAAGAACTGGACAGATTTAGTGGGATGTCTGGATTCAAAGTTAATATGACCAAAACCGAGATTTTGAATGTAACACTGCCGGCAGAGAAGATCCCGGCGTTACAGACTAAAATTTCCCTTTAAATGGGCTACGAAGGGAATAAAATATCTGGGGATCACACTGTCTGCAAAGTGGAGGCAGTTGTTTAATCTTACTTATGTCCCCTTGATGCTGCAAACGACTAGGGATCTGGACATATGGTTTCCCTATAGGCTATCCTGGTTGGGGAGAGTGGCAGTGATTAAAATGAATATACTACCCAGATGGTTGTACCTTTTTCAATCGCTACCGATAGAGGTCCCCTTGAAATTCTTACGGTCTCTGCAAACCAAGGTGTTCCATTTTATATGGAGGAGAAGGCCACCGCGAATAGCGAGGAGGGTGTTGTATCATCCTAGAGAGGAAGGAGGACTAGCGGTTCCCAATTTTATTAAGTATTACCAAGCGGCACAGCTCCGGGTCATACCGGAATGTGTGGCAGGGCGATGTCTAAAACTATGGGCTCAATTTGAGCAAAGCTTGGGGGGGGGGGGGGCATGCCCCTACATACAAGGGTGTGGGGGCTCCCAATGAAAGGGCACCCTAAAGAGGTAGAAAATCCCTTTACGCAAGCAACGTTAAAAATTTGGAGTCAATACCGGGGGAGGCTGACGGGGCCAGAGGTGGTGACTCCCCTATTACCTATTGGGCTGTATCAGCAACGATATGCGGTCTTTGAAGGGGGGGTTGGTCTGGATAGGTGGAGTAGGTGGGGGATTTTGCGATATGGACAATTGTTTCAGGACTCTCGCATAAACTCCTTTGAGGACTTACAATGTAAACACGACCTCCCCAGAGGGGAGTATTACCGCTACCTCCAGATACGACATTGTCTTCAGGACCCCTATATCAGAGTGAATGTAAGCAGGCAACGTTCGGCGTTTGAAAGCTTGTGTAGTACAAGGGACGAATTAAAGGGGACTATTTCAAATATCTACGTTTGGCTATCTGAAAAAGACCTGACCCGTCATCGTTTTCAGCAGGCCTGGGAAAAGGACTTAAATTTGAATTGGACGGCGGCGCATTGGACTACTTGCTTTCTTCAAGCATCAAGAGGGACTATCTCGGCCAACATTATGGAGACTAACTACAAAGTATTGGCGAGGTGGTACCTGACACCGGCCAAGTTGCACAAAATGTATCCGGCACAAGCTGAACAGTGTTGGAGGAACTGTACGCAAAAGGGGACATACTTACATATTTGGTGGGGATGCCCCAACATCACATCGTTTTGGCAATGGATCCGGCAGGCGCTCAAACAGATGCTACACATTCCGGTGTCCTCTGAACCGGCACTCTTCTTGCTGTCCGATTTTCCAGAGACGTGGCCGAGGAGGGTGAGACAGCTGGTGCACCACGTGCTAAGCGCAGCGCGTCAGGAACTGGCGGCCCATTGGAAGCAGGACAGGCCGCCGGCTGCGGAGGCAGTCATACAGCGGCTATGGCTTATGCACTCGTGGCTATATCTAAGGGCCACACAACAGGATACCGTGGCAAAGCATGTCCTAATTTGGGAGCCCTTTTTACATTGGTATAATGCGCTTTGAGACACAAGAGAGCATTGGGGCAGCGCAAGGCCTCATGGGGAAGGAGGTCCGGAGTGGCTAGTTTATACGGATATGGTGACATTGTGGGGCTCCCTTGGGACACGATGGAGGCAGCCAATCCCAAGGCTCCCATCCTTGGAGCATGTATCAGCCAGGGAGACTGTTATAGGGGGGGAGGAGGGGGGATGGGGTGGGGGGAAAACAGGAAAAGAATGGCAAGACATTGGTTGTAACAGCTTTATTGTACATTTAAGTGTTTTGTCTTTGAAGCGAATATGGCTATGTTATTGTTCTAGTTGCCAATAAAATATAAATAAAAAAAAAAAAAAGAAGGGACCGCAGCAGGAACCTGGCCACAGCCCTGGATGATGACGTCAACCTCTGCATAGTACTTAAGATCGGGCCATGCTCCAAGGTGTTGCCTTTGCAACAGGTCTCCTCGCTACTCGAGTACTCGTTGCTGCTAGAGATTCATCTCTACTCCTCATCGTTCCTGGTTCCTGTTCTCCTTGTTCCTGCCCTGCTTATGCTGCGGATTGATTATATGGACTTTGCCTGACTAAGCTTCAGCCTATCTCCAGACCCAGACCACCGCTTCGTCCGACTTCGCTACAGCCTATCTTCAGACCCAGACCTCTGCTTTGCCTGACCACATATTGCCTATCTCCAAACCCAGACCACCGCTTCATCTGACTACGCTATTGACTTCTCTGCAATTTGACCTCAGCTTTGGTTGACTACGCTACTGACTAACTCTGTGATCAGACCTCAGCATTGCTTGCCACAGCCCCTGGATTGTCGCCAGCCCTGACTCAAGCCTACTATTGGACGCCTCTTCTGCCTACTCCCTGGACGTGGACATACTAGGCTTCGGCCTATCTTTGCTAAAGCGCCCTCAGTCTGCCTTTGTCTCATTGGCACCTGAGTTTCCAGAAGCTTACCCAGTCCAGAGTAAGACTAATCCATCCCTCGCCTGCTGTCTCTGGGCTGAACCAGTTTCTCTTACTCTCCTACCTCGAGGCCCACCTAAGTCCTGCCGACCCCAGCACCCAAAAGCTCAACTCGCGGGGGAACGAGGGCTGGTATAGGTGAAGCTCCAGCGGCCTCTGCCTATCAGCCCACTCTACTTGCTCACAGTGGGGTCCCATAGGTCCTTGCCTACGGGTTGCGTCAACCCCAGCTCGGCCCAAGGGTCTACCTCAGACGCAACAGAATCCAATGGATTACAAGATCAGAGATAGCATAGTTTTACCAGAGTGAAAAGGAGTATAAGTTAGACCATCCTTAAAAGTCCAGGAACAGGTATTTAGCCTGGTCCACCTTAAGACAGCCTAGAAGAGAATCCTAGTTGAAGAGTGTTTCACCTGGGAGAGGGATTCCAGAGCCCAGAGGCTCTGGAGAAGAGAAGGAAGCCTAGGATATGCTAACACTGTCTCCGTTTCACTTGTGCTGTAACCTTTTGCTTTGTAAGATTGCTGAGGTAAGGTCTTTTTCCTGCTTGTTTTTGCCAGCAAATAATAAAGTAGAGGAACAGCCGAATTCCAGTTTCTTCTGTCTTCTGGCAAGCCAAGAACCTGCTCCTGCTCTGCTACACATGGTGTCCTTCAGTGGGATGTTCCTGCTGTAAGTGCCTGCACAGACAGGAGTCCACACTAAGCAGCAAAGGAAGGAATATTTTTTTAATCAGTCTTCGCTTTAAAGCAGCAGCAGAGCAATGAACTGTGTTAACATTTTCCTGGGGCCTCTGTACAGCTGCAGTTGCAAGGTAAATATGGCAGGCAAATGAGGTAGCAGTGCCTGGACAGACAGTCAGAGCCAGACAAGCTAGGATATTTTTTCTTTTCAATAAGGCAAGGAACTACCACAAGAAAAGCCTCTGTAGTGACAAGATTTATTAACTAACAGGGAGTGAATACTGCAGACCCTCGCTGAAGGGCAGCTGCAACTCCGGAGAGTGGCTCAAGTCCTCTGTGAACAGTTTAACCAGTTAAGCTCAATCAGTGCAAGCCACCGTAACCCGGACAACACCATTGCCTCCAATGTTGTTAAAAGTGAAGTCAGGGGAAGATCTGGATGTTTTCTTAAGGACCTTTGAGAGGTCTGTCTGTATAGCTGGCTGGTCAGAAGCCTCTTGGACCACTTACTTGGCGAATCTGTTTACAGGCAGAAACCAAGCAGCTTTTCAGGCTGCCAACCCAGATGAGAAAGCCAGCTATTTGGAAGTTTATTTATTTATTTATTTATTTAAAACTTTTCTATACCGTCATTTAGTAGTGCACCATCACAAGGGTTTACAGTTAGGCACAAATATGTTTAGTTTGGTTTCTAAATTATCCATAGGGTGCCAGTATTATACGGTTACATCAACCTAATAAACGAAGCTTGACCGACGTGCCGCAAATGCGCAGTAGAGAGCAGCTCTACTGCGCATGTGTGGGCAAGCACGTCGGTCTCAGCGAGCGTATACCAACATGGCGGCGGCGGCAATGAGGAGCGGCAGCGGCGGCGACGAGGAGCGACGGCGGCGGTGATGAGGAGCGGTGGGCGGCGGTGACGAGGAGCGGCGGCAGCAGCGGCCGCGGCGGCGACGAGGAGCGGCAGCAGCGGCAGCCAGTAGCGATGGAGGAGAGACTGAGAGGGAGGGAGGAACTGAGTGAGAGGGAGGGAGGAGTGGGTGAGTGTGTGGGAGGGAGGACTGGGTGAGTGTGTGGGAGGGAGGGAGGGAGGTAGGGAGAGAGAAAATGAGGGGGAGGTGAGAGACAGAGGGATGTGAGTAAGTGGAAGGGAAAGAAGTTGTGGAGCAGAGAAAAAGGGAGTGGAAGAGGGCTGAGGGAGAGGGGATGGGATTGAGAGAGGGTGGTGAGTGACTGAGGGAAGGGGAGAGAGGTGAGAGTGAGGGGAAGGAGACAGTGGGAGACAGAGGGAGAGTAAGACTGAGTGGAGGGAAGGGGTGAGTGAACGAGGGGAAGGAGAGTGAGGGAAAAAAAGTGTAGAAGGGTGCTGTGTTTGAAAATGGACTGAAAAAAAAATTTAATGTAGCCCGTTTTAACGGGCTTAACGGCTTGTAGTTCAATAATATACTCTAAATGGGGAATGGGTGTGGTTACCATTTATGATTGTTAGGGTAATCATATGTTTATACTGTCTTTCTAATTTAATACTTAAATATGATAAAAAATAATTAAAATAAGCAATTCTGCTTTTTCTTGTTGACTTCCTGCTTTGTGTATGTGTTGTTATTCCGCTACCTCACTGTGAAATGCTTTTTTGAAGAGCCAGGTTTTTAAGCCTTTTTTGAAGAGTTTTAATTCTTTCATCAGTCTTAATTCCAGTGGTAATGTGTTTCATAATAAAGGTCCTGCCAATGATAGCGCTCTCTCTCTAACTTGGGTCAACTTTGCTGTTTTGACTGAGGGTATGGTTAGCAGAGCTTTATTGGCCGATCTGAGACTTCTTTGAAGGACATGTAATCGTAGTGCGATGTTTAGCCAGTCAGCATTTTTGTCATTTATTAGTTTATGTACTGTGCATAGCGTTTTAAATTGCGCTCTTTGTTCTATTGGGAGCCAGTGTAAATCTGCAAGTGTTTGGGTGATATGATCTCTTCTGCTTTTACCAGTAAGTATTCTGGCAGCCGAGTTCTGTAATATTTGCAGTGGTCTGATAGTAGTATATGGTAATCCTAGGAAAAGTGTGTGTTACAGTAGTCCGTGCTGGCAAATATTAGTGCTTGTAGTACTGTACGAAAGTGTTCCTGATTTAATAAGGGTTTTAGTCTTCTAAGGACCATTAGTTTGGCGTAGCCTTCTCTTGCTTTTATTGATATGTGTTGCTTAAGGCCCAGTTTTGTGTCTATAATTACTCCTAGGTTTCTAGCTTTATCAGTTAACTCTACTAATTTGTCATTTTTAAGTCGGATGGGATTTTGAATTCTTTCAATGTTTTTTCGTTCAAGATGTATAAATTCTGTTTTTTCAATGTTTCAAAGTTAAAACAACCACCTGGAAAGGGCAAGTTACACTACGGAAACATACCAGCAACAATTCCGGTATGACACCCTACAGCGGGGAAAGCCCACGGAGCCCTTATCGTCACCTTATAAATGATTGCCCATGGCTTAAAGATGAAGAGTGGGAGCGCAATCTAGTGAAGCTCCACAATTGTACCTTTATTGATATTCCTCACTCGGAACAGGGATTGTGTGATACAAGTCGAGATGGATAAGATCCCTACCCAAGCTTTGGTGGATTCAGGGTGTGGGAGACTCAGCAATGAGGAGTTAGCCCAAGGAAGGCATATCGATTATAAAAAGAAGGCAACCTTTGTCTACATACATGGTCACAAGTAACAGTACCCAAGCAGTCCAGTCAGATCTTACTGACAACTTTGGCAGGGCAAGTCTACATAGAAGTGGGAGCATTTCCTGAGTTTCCCTATCCCGTGGCTTTGGGAAACTATTATCCCCAGTTTGAGACTCTGTGGGGACAATTTATGGCCAGTCGGACCAGCCTAGATTGTGCTCAGACATCTCTGAAAACTGCTCAACAGGATGTTGCAGATGTGTACCACATGGAGGCAAAAATAGTTCACCGAGACAGCACCAGAAGCATCTGCAATAATGCTTGCCCTGTCATGCTTTCAGACTGCTGCATTCTGGCGCCGCAGTACCCTGGGCTGCTCCGCTCCAGGTTTGCTCATGGCTGCACACCTTCACTGCAGAGTGGCTTGCTTGCTGGAAGAGGGCCCTGCCCCGTTTCAATTCACCGCACTCACAGCCCACTGTGGCAGCTTTTCCAGGGTGGCACCCTGTTCAGCATTGCCCTTCTGCACTAGTGTTCCTTCCCCTTTTCTTTTTCAAGGCAAAAAAAAAAAGTTTAAAAAAGCCTGCATAACCAGCATTGTCCAGCATCTCAAAAAAGATATAGTGCACTGGAGAAGGTACAGAGAAGGGCGACCAAAATGATAAAGGGGATGGAACAGCTTCCCTATGAGGAAAGGCTGAAGAGGTTAGGGCTGTTCAGCTGGGAGAAGAGACGGCTGAGGGGGGATATGATAGAAATCTATAAAATCATGAGAGGTCTAGAACGGGTACAAGTGAATTGGTTATTTACTCTTTTGGATAATAGAAGAACTAGGGGGCACGCCATGAAGTTAGCAAGTAGCACATTTAAAACTAACGAGAAAATTCTTTATCACTCAATGTACAATTAAACTATGGAGTTTATTGCCAGAGGATGTGGTTAGGGAAGTTCGTGTGGCTGGGTTTAAAAAATGTTTGGATAAGTTCTTGGAAAAGTTGACTTACACCCTGATTTTAAAAGGGCCACGTGCATAAATAATGGGGGTTACGTGCGTGGCTGGGCCTTGCATGTGCTGTGCGCATTTTCGGAAGGGTCCAGCCATGCACAGAAGTGCCAGGCCTCTCCAAAGGAGTGGGCCGGGGAGCAGGGTCTGGGTCAGGAGGGGCAGGGCAAGGATTGGGCCAGGACAGCACCATTAGCTGCTGTCCTGGGGAAGTGCACAACAGCAGCCAGCTGGCACGTGAAGATTACTTCTGCTCTGGACAAGCAGTAAGTAATAAAATTAAAAAATTTGGGGTAGGTAGGGGTAGGTTAGGAGTTGGGGAGGAGAGGGGAAGGGGGAGGAGAGGGGAAGAGGTAGGAAGGGTAGGGTTAGGAATGTTCCCTCCCAGATCGCTCCTTAATTGGAGTGGACTGGGAGGGAACTGGGGGAGACCCGATTGTGTCACTGCATGTAAGTTATAAACTCCCCCCTGCGCATGCGAGTCACGGGCGACCTGCATATGCATGCGCGGCCTTCGGATTTTATAACATGCGAACGCCGACACATGCATGTTATAAAATCGGTGTGCACACGGACGCACGTGCGCAGTTTTGAAAATCTACTCTATAGGGATTAGCCACTGCTATTACTTGCATTAGTAGCAAGGGATCTACTTAATGTTTTGGGTCCTTGCTAGATTGGCCACTGTTGGAAACAGGATGCTGGTCTTGATGGACCCTTAGTCTGACCCAGTATGGCAACTTCTTATGTTCTTATAACTAAATCACTTTTAATCCTTATATACCTCCAGCCGGGCATCTCCTGAGCCGGTTCAAACCTACTACTTCCTGGATGCTCCTGCAACCAGGCCTACTCAAAGTTTCCTCTCTACCTGAAACTTTTCAATTTGGGATTTTTTTTTAGCTTCAGTGCAGCTTCTGAGCCAAACCTTTTAACAAGCTACCATGTTCTGTGGACTCCTGAGCTTTGTTTTAAAGCCACAGGCTCCCTGTGTTCTATATTATGTTTAGAACCACAGGTCCTCTTCACAACTCTTTCTGTACTCCAGACACTTTCTTGGAGGCTGGGGTTTTTTTCTCTGCAAATATTTTGAAAAAAATCCCACTTCTAACATCATATATAGGAACGAGCAATGATTCTCACAGACTTGGAGACAAACTAGTTTGATTCCAACCTTTCTTAAAACAGTATCTTTATTACAGCTTTACAACCCACAACAATAGACAGTCTTCCCTTCAGAACAGTGTACTTAATTACAGTTCAGCTTCGTCTCAGCTCAGTGTTTGGACAGTGTTATAATATAGGAACTGCCTTCATCCTGGAGACTTGGGCCTGGCCTGCTTATCCCCACCTGGATCTCAACTCTTATTCACCAGTCTCTAGTTATGCTCTCTGAGCTCCACCTGACCTGTAGGATCCTGCCCAAAGAGCATACGATCCTTAGTGGATTTAAGGTGGACCAGGCAAATAGGGGAACACTAGGAGCAGTATCTCACAGGCACATATAAAAATGCCATAGAGATATGCTTGATAATCAGAAGTGTAATTGATAAACAAAGTAAAGAGTAATACATGTTAACCAATATAACAACTCTATGCCAGCTGATTTATGACACACAGAAACATAGAAATGTCAGCAGAAAAGGACCAAATGGGCCACCCAATCTGCCCAGAAAGCTTATTCCAGTATCCGCTGCACTGTGCACGATAACCCTGTGCTTATCAGTTTCCCAGACTGTAAACATCAGGACTGTCGGATGCTGTTTGAATCCAATTTCCCTTAACCATTCCTGTGAAAGAAGAGAGCAATGTTGGAGTTGCATCAAAAATATCAGGCTTAGTTATTAAGGGTAGTAAGTGTACATCAGCAAGTTACCTCCGTTTATTTGTTCTGCAAATCGTAAAAGTCATGGCCCTTGTTGGTTGCTGTCTGGATCCAATTCCCTTTTTTCCACTACTGTTGAAGTAGAGATCAATGATGGAGTTGTATTAACAGTATCAAGGCTTATTTGTTAAGGGTAGTAGCTACCACACAAGCAAGTTACCCCCATGCACTCTTTTATTTCCAACCTCTAGCCTTTAGGGATCCACAGTGTTTATACCATGCCCCTTTGAATTCCTTCACTGTATTCATCTTCACCACCTCTTCCAGGACGACATTTACCACTCTCACTATGAAGAAATATTTCCTGACATTTCATGACTCCAGTTCTATTGATTTCTTTCTAATGGAAAAGGTTTGATGATTGTGCATCATTAAAATCTTTCAGGTATCTGAAGGTCTGTATCATATCTCCCCTGCACGTCCTCTCTTCCAGGGTATATATATTCTGATTCTTCAGCTTCCCCTCATATGTCTTCCAATGCTGACCCCTCTCCATTTTGGTCACTCTTCTTTGGACAGCCTCTATCCTGTCTTTATCCTTTTTTACATATGGACACAAGTATTGAACGCAGTAATCCAGGTGAGGCGTCACCAAGGAACTGCACAGGGGCATTATCACCACTTTTTTCTTATTGATTAGTCCACTCTCTATGCAGCCCAGAATTCTTCTGGCTTTAGCTATCGCCTTGTCACATTGCTTCGTCATCTTTATATCAACAGACACTATCACAACAAGGTCTCTCTCCCAGTCTGTGCGCATTAGTCTTTCACCGCCCATCACATAAAGCTTTTTTGGATTGCTGCACCACAGATGTATGACTCTGCACTTTTTGGTGTGGAATCTCAGCTGCCAAATCTTCAACCACTCTTTAAGGTTTCTTAAATCATTTTTCATTCTCTCTACTCCTTCAGGTGTGTCCATTCTGTTGCAGATCTTAACATCATCCGCAAATAGACAACCTTTACCATCTATCCCTTCTGCCAGGTTGCTCACAAAGATATTGAACAGAACCGGTCCCAAAACCTATTCCTGCGGGAACACCGTTCTTTCTTCAGAGTAGATGCCATTTACCATTACATGCTATCTCCTGTCAATCAACCAGTTTGCAATCCTTGCTGCTACCTTGGCACCCACTCCCAACCTCATTTTGTTCACGAGTCTCCTATATTGGACCATATCAAAAGCTTTACTAAAATCCAAGTAAATCACATTGAGCGCTCTTCCCTGACCTAATTTTCTAGTTACCCAATCAAAAAAGTCAATCAGATTTGTCTGACAGGACCTTCCTTCATGAATTCATGCTACCTCGGGTTGAGCAATCCGAGATAGAGAGTAAATAGTTCACTATCTTTTCTTTCAACAGAGTCTCCATTAATTTTCCCACTACCGAGGTGAAGCTAACTGACCTGTAGTTTCCAACCTCCTCTCTGCTCTCTGCCCTGAATTCAATGATGGAGGTGGTTATGGAAACATCCTCACCATCACTGAGAAACATAAATAATACTTTCTCTACCACAGGAAACACAGTGATGTCTACTATACAAGAGGTAACTCAAAGTCTATCATGGAACATAAACAGAGCTGCGACAATAAGGTCCATTCCTGTGGACCTAGAAACTCTACAAAACAATGCTTACTAAAATGAAATAGCAAACCTGGCAAAAGTGCTTGACGATATGGTGACATCAAAGATTACCTCATTTATGGAAGAGTCAAAGGGTTTAGATCCATGAGAAGCCAGATTCTCTGAAGGCTGTATCACAGAGTCTGCTTGTTGCAGTGTGTGATAATATGATGGACTTGGACTTATGTGCTTTTGATTTGGTGAACCACTCATTTCTTTTGGAGAGATATCAAGAATTGACTTTTCAGGCTTAATCATAAAGTGAATCTCTTCCTTTGTGTTGGACAGATCTTTTGTTGTATGGTCAAATGCCAAAATGTCAGCTTTATTGAGTCTTGAGCAAGGGGTACCTCAGAGCTCATCTCTTCTCTCATTAAGATCTTTATGAGGTCTCTAGGAAGTATCATCTGCTAATTTAGCATTTTAGGATATATGTATATAGGAGATATCAAACAGGTGGTGTTCTTAAGGATCCAGAGGTTCCTATTATATTTTTCAATACCTTCCTTACCAAACTAGTACAGTCGCTTCATTTTTTTGAAGGGGTTAATAAACATGTGGATAAAGGTGAACCGGTAGATGTAGTGTATTTGGATTTTCAGAAGGCATTTGACAAAGTCCCTCATGAGAGGCTTCTATGAAAACTAAAAAGTCATGGGATAGGAAATGATGTCCTTTTGAGGATTACAAACTGGAAAAAGACAGGAAACAGAGAGTAGGATTAAATGGTCAATTTTCTCAGTGGAAAAGGGTAAACAGTGGAGTGCCTCAGGGACCTGTACTTGGACCGGTGCTTTTCAATATATATATAAATGATCTGGAAAGGAATACGATGAGTGAGGTTATCAAATTTGTGGATGATACAAAATTATTCAGAGTAGTTAAATCACAAGCAGACTGTGATACATTACAGGAGGACCCTGCAAGACTGGAAGATTGGGCATCCAAATGGCAGATGAAATTTAATGTGGACAAGTACAAGGTGTTGCATATAGGGAAAAATAATCCTTGCTGTAGTTACACGATGTTAGGTTCCATATTAGGAGCTACCACCCAGGAAAAAGATCTAGGCATCATAGTGGATAATACTTTAAAATCGTCGGCTCAGTGTGCTAAAGCAGTCAAAAAAGCAAACAGAATGTTAGGAATTAGGAAGGGAATGGTTAATAAAACAGAAAATGTCTTAATGCCTCTATATCGCTCCATGGTGAGACCGCACCTTGAATACTGTGTACAATTCTGGTCGCCGCATCTCAAAAAAAGATATAGTTGCGATGGAGAAGGTATAGAGAAGGGCAACCAAAATGATAAAGGGGATGGAACAGCTCCCCTATGAGGAAAGGCTGAAGAGGTTAGGGCTATTCAGCTTGGAGAAGAGATGGCTGAGGGGTGGATATGATAGAGGTCTTTAAGATCATGAGAGGTCTTGAATGAGTAGATGTGAATCGGTTATTTACACTTTCGAATAATAGCAGGACTAGGAGGCATTCCATGAAGTTAGCAAGTAGCACATTTAAGACTAATCGGAGAAAATCCTTTTTCACTCAACGCACAATAAAGCTCTGGAATTTGTTGCCTGAGGATGTGGTTAGTGCAATTAGTGTAGCTCGGTTCAAAAAAGGTTTGGATAAGTTCTTGGAGGAGAAGTCCATTAACTGCTATTAATCAAGTTGACTGTGGGGTAGATTTTTAAAAACTGCGTGATCGCGTACTTTTGTTTGCACAGCAGGCGCTAACAAAAGTACGCTGGATTTTATAAGATACGCGCATAGCCGCGCGTATCCTCTAAAATCCTGGATCGGCGCGCGCAAGGCTGCCGATTTTGGGCAGCCTGCGCGTGCCGAGCCGCGCAGCCTGCCTCCGTTCCCTCCCTTCCTCTACCTATCCCACCCCCCCGGCCCTATCTAAACCCCCCCTACCTTTATCCATGGATTTACGCCTCCCTGAGGAAGACGTAAATCCACGCGCGCCAGTGTGCTGCTGGCGCGCTGAGACCCGACCCAGGGGCGGTTCCGGAGGGCGCGGCCACACCCCCGGAACGCCCCAGCCCGAAACCACGCCCCTGGGCCAGCCCCTGAAACGCCACGTCCCGCCCCCAAAACGCCACGTCGCTCGGCCCCGCCCCCCCCTGACACGCCCCCGTCCAAAAACCCCGGGACCTAAGTGCATCCCGGGGTTCTGCGCGCGCCGGCGGCCTATGGAAAAGAGGCGAGCCGGCGCGCAAGGCCTTGCTCGCGTAAATCCGGGCGGATTTACGCGAGCAGGGCTTTTAAAATCCACCCGTTAGGGAATAGCCACTGCTATTAATTGCATCAGTAGCATGGGATCTTCTTAGTGTTTGGGTAATTGCCAGGTTCTTGTGGCCAGGTTTGGCCTCTGTTGGAAACAGGATGCTGGGCTTGATGGACCCTTGGTCTGACGCAGCATGGCAATTTCTTATGTTCTTAGGATTGTGCGCTGGCTTTTAATAGCCAAAAAGATGAGATTTTTCAGGTAGGGAAATTTGATCTATCTACTTCCCATGTGCCTCTATGATTGATGGTGTGCAGGTCTCTCCCTCTGCTGATGTGAGGAACTTAGGGGTTAAGCTTCATTCAGATCTCTCACTGGAAACACGTATGGCATCATTTTCCTCTGAAGTGCATGCAAAGTTAAGGCTTGTGAGAAAACCACAACCTACCTGAATATACAATATACAGGTCTTTAAAAAAATGATACAAGCTCTAGTGATCTCACTGATTACTGTAACACGCTGTACATGGACCTGCCAAAAATGTTTGTGCTCTAGCTCCAAATGCTACAGAACATTGCAGTTAGAGTAGCCACTAGAAGTTACACTGGCTGCTGGTTATAGCAGGGCTTGAGATCAGGGGGCAGGAATGTCTAATTAGAAGAGAAGAAATAATCTTTGGCCCAAATTGTGGTCCTTGGATGAGGGGAGTAGAAGGCAACTTCAACTCTTATTGGGGCTGAGAGGAGAATGACAGGCCAAGGGAGTTGGGAGAGAAGAAAAAGGAGATGCCGAGAATGGAGAACAAAAAGAGGGAGAAAGAGCATGATAGAGAGCACTTGACCTTAGTTGGGTGGGGGAGAAACGGACAAGCCATGGAGGAAAAGAGTAATACGAATGTAACAGGGTGGTATGGGGAGAGGGATGTGCGTTCACTCAGAAAAAACACACTCTCACTGCCTTCCCCACCAAAAAAACATATTGGGTGGGAAAAAGTCAGAATATCTGGTGAGTGGATTTCATCCCTGCAAATAAGTCCTGAAGGAATTTTACAATCCCTATTTTTTTTTTTTTTGCCTAGTCAAATATTATGAAATTAGACTCAGCAAGTGCTTGGGTAAATAGAATGACATTTTGAGTAGGAAAACCTGAAAGTTTTTAGAGACCTCAGAACCGTTCTCTGAGAAAGAAAGAATCCTTACTGAACATAAAGGACAAATACTATCCTTTAATTAACATGTATCTCTGGGACAAGAACATAAGGCATACAAATATGAGATTCTTTTAATATAAAGGACAGATGGAACCTTTTCTCTTGGGATTTACTGGACGACCCAGAAAAAGCTAATCCCAAATGGCCTCATCCTCCACACATACCCATAAGACTTTTGAACCATTAAATGAAAAGTAACTAAATTGCAAAATAAAAATAGAAAGGTTGATGAAAACATTTTTCAGAAAAAAAGTTACAAATATTACATAATCTCTTTCAATGTTTTCAATTTTCCTACTTGCTGGGTAAAACAAGGGATAGCATTCACCACATTTACTACATCATTTTAATAAACAGTAGTACTTATCTTTCTCCCCTCACCCCAACCATCTGTTTTCCAACTCAGTGATCCCTACTGGAAGATTTACCATCCTACCTCCTCATAATAATATCAATTCCCCCCAAAGGCACACACATCATTTCTACATGTTTCAAGTCACTAGAAGTGGTCACTTCCCATCTCTCCTTGTTGGATGGGCTTCCCATGATTAGAGACCGGTTTTAATGCCGCAGTATTCAGACATGCGACAACATAAAGACACGAGTGGGAAGGGCATTATTTGTTTGTAAGGCATTTTAGTTTGTGTAGCCAATAAATCTAACACCAAATTCATATTCCATTCGTGGAATCCTTTTTCTATGATCTAGCTAATATACGTGTACCATTCCTTGCATGTTTAATACATGTCTGAGTGTTTATCATAAATCACACATCAACACTTCTTGTTTGAGTGTTAATGTCTATTAATGTCCTGCTGCTGAAAGACTGATAAAGTCAGCAGCAAACCAGTGCAGGATGCTAGACTCCCTTTGACAAAGGTGAGCCCTGCTTAGCTGAGCTCATGCTTTCAAATGTCCCTGTGGCAGTAAGTTACTGTAAAAAAAAAAAATGAGACTGTAAGTGTGACTGGTGTGACTGACCCTTCGGTTGGATTTTTTGGGCAAAAACATTTGGTGAACTAATTCAATGAACCATGAATGTTTTTGCAGATTAATTGCATCAATATGCAAATGTATTTTTTTTTTTTAAAGTTTGCACACCTCTAGACCTTTGTTTTGGGTTCTTAATAACATTCGTAGAAATAAAAATTTAGAAGAGGAGAGCCTTTTGTTATGCTTATTACAGTGCCAATAGACAAAAATACTTAAAACAACACTGCTGCCCGTATTAAGGCTACAGTTTCAGAAGTATCTTGTACTGCATGAAGTTTACTTTAAATAATTAAACTACTCAGCCCTATCCCTAATTGAATAAAAATAAATGAAGTACAAATATAAGCATGGATATATCATTTGCCCCACTCTAACTTAATCCAATTATTCAAATATCAGTTACAGCTGTCAAAGAATGACTCCGTGGGCTGGGTCAAAGTGTTAAAAATTAAAATTGGTTTTCTTAATTTAGTTTTTCAGCCTTTTTTTTTTAATGCAAACAAAATGTTATGGAATTTAATGTCCAGTACAGTAAAACCCTATGTCTGTTCTCCATGTTTAATTCACTTTACAAAATGGGCACTAGTTATAATATATTACTAAAATATACAAGTAACATATGCTAATTTAGCAGCATCACCTTGTTAGCCCCAGCCACTAGGTTATATGTAAACTTTGCCAAGTGCAATATAGTATACATAAATAGATTATAAATTAAAGGAAACATTGCTGTCCCTAGTTCTCAGTCTCCTGCGCTGGCCAAACTGACAGCCCCAAATCCCAGCAACATCTAACATGCTCCTCCTGTGGAGAAGACAGCCTGTTCTCCGAGTCTTAATTACATCCCAGCTGACTGCCCAGCATTGCCAAAATCAGGCAACAAATGATGCACCTTCACTAGCAGTATGTTCTGCTAAACAGGCTCCCAGTAACAAAAAAAGAAACTTTCACAACAAGAAAAAAGAAGAGAGAGAGGGAAGAAAGAGAGAGAATACACAAAAGGAAAAAAAAAAAAAACCAGGCTACAGATCCCTTGGGGCTTTGTGAGCAGTAGAATGTAACAAATAAGACTATCCTTGGCTCAGGATAAACTCCTAGCATAAGGCACCTCATGCCAAGTACTGTTGTTCAAGATGGGCCAATATAATAAAAACTCAATAGATTAATGAATGCTCTGCAAGGCCAACCAACCCCACACTGCTCCGACCATTACAAGTACAAAAGAACAGCATGCCACATTCTGCATCTGCAAATGGTTTCATATGTTTGCTTGGCTAGTATGTAAGATACTGATCTATGTGCAAAATCGTATTATAAAAAGCAGTATATCATAAACAAATAAACACCACAATAGGTACAGAAAACCAAATTAAGAAATGCATAGGTTTTCTAAATATAAATCAATTAAACAGAAAATAGAGGTAACTGTTTAGCCAGGTAAGCCCCAGTGAAACTGAGAGCTTAGATAAAGCTATTCTTTACTCACACTTGGTATTTGATGCAGAAAGCTGCATATACAGTGGTGTGCAAAATGTAGGCGCTCTAGTTAAATTGCATGCTTCAATCAATCTCTAAAATTAGAATTTTCAAACTGCTACATGGATAAAAATGAGCACATATGCATGTAAGTAGCCTCAACTCACATATTCCATATTTTAGAAAAGTCCAAAATAAGATTTTTCAACTTATGCACGTATTTTTATACCTGCTAATAATCTGTTTTAAGTGATATTAAATGTGTTTATTTTATGGTACTGAAAGGGTGTGAGGTCTGGGTGAACTGGGGGGAGTTCAGACTGAAAAACCAAGAGGGTATAGATGACCTGGAGAAGTACTGGGCAAACTCCTGAACTAATTGGGAAAGCTGGTAATTTCATCGACATGCACATGTTATAAAATACACCAACTTAAAAGGTGAATTTTAAAAGCAATAGCTTGCCAAAACCATGAGATGGACACTCACGTATCACTTATTCGCAGCCACCCACTTTTATAAACCGGCCACATGCGCACACGTGGCGATGCGCAAATATCTCACATCGGGACAAAAATGGGCAGAATGTGTGTGGGGCCAAGAGATCTGTGCATATGTATGTACACATGTCCAAGCCCCTTTAAGCCAACTTTACTTCTGCCATGGATGAGGAGTAAGTCTGTAAAAAATGATTTCCAACCATTTATGAAGTGCTTGAAGGGTCTGGGTTTAACTGGGGGGAGTGCAGAAGAACCAGGGGGTCTTGAGAACCTAGCCGTAGACTGGTTAAATTGGCCACGTCATGGACACTCGCATGTTATAAAATTCCCTCACTTACGCATCTCACAGCCAACATTTCCCTGCTGAGCGTGAACATACTTAAAATTAGGGGCACACATAAACGTACCCAGCCTATTTTATAATACGTGCACATACCTCTGCATAGGATATACAATTGAAGCACATCTGGCCATGTGCCCATATACACATGTATATGGGTACCCATGTGCCTGTTTCAAAGTTACCATCCCTGTGCGTAAATCAGAACAAAATCTATGCATGTTTAGGTGGGTAAAGTATGCACAATCAATTGATTGCAAGTATTTGCCCGCAGTCCTGAGAAATAAGGGGCAGAAAAGGGGAGACGCATGGTTGTTCTGGGGTGGGGCCAACACTTATGCACGAAACTCCTTCCTTATTTTAAAACCCCAAAGTGCAGTGTGCGTAGGCTAGATATCCGTGTAACCTTACTGCTGCTCCTGATGAAGAGCAAGTTCTAGGGCTTACAGGACTGGGTGAAGAGTCCGGGTCAACTGGGTGGCGTGCAGGATGAAGAATCAGAGGGGTCTGAAAGATTTCAATATTTACTGGAGAAACTGGTGGACTCAGTGGAAAACTGGGAATGTGCCTCTTGCGAGCAAGTTTTAAAATCTGCTTACTTGTGCACATACAAGCCAACAAAGTCCTATGGAAGGCATGCATGCTAGCTTTGCTTGAGTAGCCTCTTCAAATTAGGGGCAGACATATGCACAGATCGTGTATTTTAAAACATATGCGTGTAAGTGTGTGCACGACTTAAAATTCTAGCATATCTTCACTTGCTCGCCGATTAGCACATGCCCCTGTAAACAGAAGCTGACATAATGTCTACAATGTCTTTCTTCAAATTTTAATGCATTCTTACTAAATGCACATTTTTGCAGATTCTAAATAAGAAAACAGTGATTAAGGCATGTGCAAAAGTTTGTGCACCTTTGCAGGAAGTGCTTTGAAAGAAATAACAGCTTCCAAATGTTTATTGTTATCAGCTAGGAGTCTCAATTCTTGCTTCTGAAATATTTTCCTTCCCTTCTTTGCAGAATTTTTCTAGCTCAGAAATATTCATAGGTCTGCTTGCATGCACTGCATGTTTGAGATTTCCCCATAGATTTTCAATAACATTCAAGTGTGGAAACTGTGAAGGACGCTCCAAAACCTTCATCTTTCTTTTCTGTAAGTACTTCATAGTTGATTTTGAGGTATGTTTCAGGTTGTTGTCATGCTGAAATATCTAACCTCTTTTTCAGTTTCAATTTCTTCACTCACTGTGGGACATTAGCTTCTAAGATATGTTGACATTTAGTTGAATCAATTATTCCTTCCACCCACACAATATTTCCTATGCCACTGGACGCCAAACAACCCAAAAGAATAAAAGATCCACCTCCGTGTTTAACAGTTGGCAATGTGATCTTTTCTTCAAATGCTTTACCCTTTTTTTTTCCAAAGGTATCCTGTATGGTCGTGAACAGGTCAATTTTAGTTTCATCAGTCCAAAAAATATTGAGGTTTATCAAGGTTGTATTCTACATACTTTAGGTAATGGCTTTTGTGATGAAGTCATAAAAAAGATGTAGTTCTGTCAACAATCCCGTACAGATAATTGTTGAGTAGACAATGATATACTGTGGACAACTATTCAAAGGACATCTAAACCTTTAAAAGCAGGTCATTTGAAGTGATCAGTGGGGTCTTTTTTGCAGCTCAGACCAATTTTCCGGCAGTTCTATCTGAGAATTTTCTTGGTCTTTCAGATCGTTCCCAGAGCTATTTCTAAACAATGTTTCTGACAGCTGGAAGCATTTAAAGAGGTTTTTATAGACATCCCCTGCTTTATAAGTGTGAATCATCTTCATTTTTAAATACTCAGATGTATTTATTAAACTGTAGAATTTTCTTCACCTAATTAAAGACCTAACAAGTGGGCCTTATTAACAACTTAAAAAAAGTAGTAATAAATCAGCTTGAATGGTATCCAAATTTTTGCTCATGCCATATTTACTTTTCTATTATTTTAAATATGTTAAAACTAGCAAATAAATAATTTTGCATTAAACGTTGTAGAAAGATGTTGTGTTTAACTTTGTTCCATGGAGAGGTTGTGTCAGTTTCTCTTGACGTAGAGATTCATTGAAAAATTCAGCTTGCTCAGTAGTACCTAAACTTGGGCCCACAACTGTATTCATAAATCTATTCAAGAAGATCTTTCTTAGTCAATGTGCTAAACTTTTTAATTCCAATACTGCTAAAAAAAAACACGCATTTAATAAAAACCCTAGAGAATGAAACCTAGCCAATATTTCAACATATGTTATATTTTGGATGCAAAACAATAAGAGATGCAGTTTAATTGGCTAATGAGACTTTTAAAATATAACAATGGTGTTTCAATGGGTAGGTAATAGAGATACTCTAGAATTTCAAAATGGAATTAAGATAATCAATACAATCTACTTTAGAGCATTTAAGGCATTTCAGATCTACTACAGCACCTTCTCAGGTACTAAAATCAATTGACCTTAGACTTCCTGCCTCAGTGTATGCAAGGCAAAGGCTAGTTGGTATATTTCTTGTTATGCCTTACTAAATACTGTAAAATGGCATTGATATGAATGGATGTTACAATATGTAATATCAGGACACAGTCCAATGTACATTCTTAACCTAGGCAATCTGTTAATTGAGATTAAAATAGGATTTGAAATCAGTTCTATTCAATTGGAGTCTGTTTTTAACGTTTATTAGATTTCTTTTATTATGATATTTTAGGTCTGACTTGTTAATTACAATATTACTTATAACTAGATTTATTGGTGGAATCTTTAGCGGTGAGGCTGTTTTTTAAAATTTTATTTCCTGTTTTGTTTTTACTATTATTTATTATATAGTTTAAGTTTCCATACATTTCAGAATATTAATTAATATTAATATTAATTAATATTCTGAAATGTATGGATATGAATATTCTGAAATGTATGGATATTTAAAGCATTTGAATGTATTATCTATAATTTGATATAAATGCTGTCAAATTTATATCTGTAGGTTGAGGGCTTTTAATCAAATGTGAATGATAAATAAAATAATTATAAATAAACCAATTCAGGGATTCCAAAGATGGAAAACAATCTAGCAGCCAATATCTAATGGCCTGATTTAGTAATACTTTTTCCAGTAAGTCTGGCCTTAATTATTTAGCTATGAATAGGCCCAAGTTGTTTAGTGGTTGTTTTTTCAAAAAGGAGGTATAGAGAGTTTAAAACAGTTTGAAAGACAAACTGCAAAGCTGACAAACGTACCATGTTTTTTAATAAAAGAAATATGTGGTCAATTCATGATACTTAAGTTTTCTTCTTTGGTAGCAAAATTTGCACAAGGTTTTGATAACATTCATTCTGGAAAAGTACATTATTAAACATTAGAGAAAAATGTTCCCTATAGAAATAAGCATGAAATAGATTTAATTGGGGACCAGAAGCATAAACCAAGGGCATTGCAGCTTTAAAAATGCTCAGTGCCATCATAATATGCTTTGGCTTCCTTGGGATTTTAAGTGAGCTAAATCGGGCCTATTTTCTTATAGGAAATAAAAAGAAAGAGGAATTCTAAGTGATGGAGGCATTGAGAGCACACACAAAGTATAAGCCAGGGATCACTAAGCCCTCTGCTGTCTGTGGCAGAAATCTGAATGAAACTGGATGAACAGCTAAAAATGTACTGGGTGGGGGGAGGCAGACGGATACACATTAGGGGAGATGCAACAACAGGCGCTGACGTAACAAGCTGCGCAAAACCTGTCACGGGTTTTTGCGCGGGTAATTATGCATGCTACTCATGCGCACAGAAAAAAATGCACGCACGTACCCGTGCAATAACATGCAGCAGGCTTTGCTCGAGTGTTTGCTAAAGGCAGTGTAAATGGGCTATGTAGGGAGTCGGGTTAGCAGGGAGATTGCTTAGTGTGAATTTTTTTAAGTGAGATTTTTAGCGCCTGGGTTAGAGCAGGAGTTAAGTGAAAGCGCTGAGGCTCTGGGCGGTGTCTCAGAAATCACCGGTCCGTTCATCTTGGCTCCTGCTCTCTCCTGGCGGGGCTGATCCATTCCAAGTGGACCCGGGCGCCCAGCGAGGAAAAGGCTGCATGGACACACAAGGACTCGAATGCCAAGCAATGAAGGACAAGAGCCAAGAGCAGCTAAAACAATGTATTTTTTAGTAACATCATGCCGTTGTATCCAGCAGTAAGTCAGAAATACCTCTGATAAGTCTGCAACATTTTTTCAATCGCGCCTATTTTAGTGCTGGTGTTTCTCACAGCTTTCTGTATTTGGGCTTTTATGTGGATATTGGTGTGTATATTTGGTCTTATTCATGGTTTTTTTGCTTATCTAATTTCCATGCTGTCCCCTTATTATATCCTGCAAAGACGTTTGCTTTTATTGTGCAGGCTAAAAATATGCATGGAAATTGTGCGCCAATTTCAGCGTGGGTCTAATTACATTGGCCTGGTAGTGATTTTACAAGACCATTTTCCCTATAAGAAATTAGGATAAACTGGGGATAGAGAAATACCTATAATACCTGAATGTAACCCACTATGAAGTGCCTGAAAAAGCAGAATATAAATCTAATAAATAAAAAATAAAATAAAATAAATACCAAAACAAAATAGAAACTGAGGTTCACACAGACCCCAAAAGAGAACAAGAGAGCTTGTTTCCTTTTATTCTCTGATTGCCATACACTATAACAAATTCAAATAAATTACAAATGGTTTTAAACTAGATTCCACACTATTTTGCATGTAATGGCTCCAGGAGCATGCTTAAAGGTCAATTTGAAAAGAGATGCATGCACACAAAATAGCAGATGTGCATGCAAATAGCACATATTCGTGCAAGTGCTATATTATAAACCTCACAAATACACGCGCAAGTACTGATGCATAAATAAATTTGTTGTTCCGGGATGCGTCCAATATTTACACACATAAATTGTGAATATATAACCTGCAAACACAGCATGCAGACGGCTGTTAGCTGCACATATTTACTTCTGTTATTTATCAGGTATAAGTCTTACAGCAAAAAACAGATTGGGTGAAGAGCCAGCATAAACTGGGGAAATGCAGGCTGCATAATCAGAGGGGTCAGATTGACCTAGAGATAGACTGAGCAAACTGATGGACAGACTGGTAAAACCGGTCATTTTCTTCATGTGTGCAAGTAGAAAATGTGCTGACTTGCATATGTAAAAGCCAACAAGTGCTAAGGAAAATATACAAATAACATTTCATCATGCAAATGCTTAAAATAAGGAGCACACATATGCATGAATAAGAATATTTTATACAATTTTATACAAAATTCTTAAGAGTAGTTAAATCACAAGCAGACTGTGATACGTTACAGGAGGACCTTGCAAGACTGGAAGATTGGGCATCCAAATGGCAGATGAAATTTAATGTGGACAAGTGCAAGGTGTTGCATATAGGGATAAATAACCCTTGCTGTAGTTACACGATGTTAGGTTCCATATTAGGAGCTACCACCCAGGAAAAAGATCTAGGCATAATAGTGGATAATACTTTAAAATTGTCGGCTCAGTGTGCTGCAGCAGTCAAAAAAGCAAATAAAATGTTAGGAATTATTAGGAAGGGAATGGTGAATAAAACGGAAAATGTCATAATGCCTCTATATCGCTCCATGGTGAGACCGCACCTTGAATACTGTGTACAATTCTGGTCGCCGCATCTCAGAAAAGATATAGTTGCGATGGAGAAGGTACAGAGAAGGGCAACCAAAATGATAAAGGGGATGGAACAGCTCCCCTATGAGGAAAGGCTGAAGAGGTTAGGGCTGCTCAGTTTGGAGAAGAGACAACTGAGGGGGGATATGATAGAGGTCTTTAAGATCATGAGAGGTCTTGAACGAGTAGATGTGACTCGGTTATTTACACTTTCGTATAATAGAATGACTAGGGGGCATTCCATGAAGTTAGCAAGTAGCACATTTAAGAGAAAATTATTTTTCACTCAACGCACAATAAAGCTCTGGAATTTGTTGCCAGAGGATGTGGTTACTGCAGTTAGTGTAGCTGGGTTCAAAAAAGGTTTGGAGAAGTTCTTGGAGAAGTCCATTAACGGCTATTAATCAAGTTTATTTAGGGAATAGCCACTGCTAGTAATTGCATCAGTAGCATGGGATCTTCTTAGTGTTTGGATAATTGCCAGGTTCTTGTAGCCTGGTTTGGCCTCTGTTGGAAACAGGATGCTGGGCTTGATGGACCCTTGGTCTGACCCAGCATGGCAATTTCTTATGTTCTTAATGTGCATTCTATTGTGCGGAATATATAAAATTAATGTGCATGTGTGCTTGCACCCACATATGGGTGCATATATGGGAGTCCATATGCTTGTTTTAAAGTTTTTTGCCCTATAATTAGAAAAGCTACAAGACCAGAGAGACATCTCTGCTACTTGGATTGAGAATTTGTTACAGCACATGACAAAAATAATTAAAGATCACAGAGAGGTGACAAACTTTCTTACCCCTAGTTTTAGTTTACTGCTTAAGAAATATTTCATTATTTTCTCAAATCTAATATCCTCATTTTCTTTCTCCTTTTATAGTATATTAAACACAATTGACTTCCAATGGCTGCAGTATTTGATTATATGAGTGCGTGTATCCACAAATAGTAGCTCTGACTCACAAATTATTAGTTAGGTTTTAATGCTGAGACATCAAAATAATTCATAAGTTAGAGGAATTAAGTATTTTTCCCATGGACACAAATGGGAAGAAATGCAATGGAACATCTGAGCTCATAGATTGTAAGCCCTCTGGGGATAGAGAAATACCTACAGTACCTGAATGTAAACCGGTGTGATGTCTCAATTGAGATGAATGTCGGTATATAAAAATAATAAATAAATAAATAAATAAATGAAACCAAATTGGAAATATAATCATATTTGTGAAAATGAAAACAATATTAAATTAGAAAACATTTATTTTTGAAAATGGGTTATTTAAATCATTTAAATAATATGTAAATGCCTCTAAATTTAAGTGAACAAGACTAAGGGAAATCCTAACTGGAATCAATCTGAGCAATTAAGAACACAAAAACATAAGAAATTGCTATACTAGATCACACTGAGGGTCCATCAAGCCCAGCATCCTGTTTCCAACAGTGGCCAATCCAGGCCACAAGTACCTGGCAAGTACCCAAACATTAAACAGATCCCAAGCTACTAATGCCAGTAATAGCAGTGGCAATTCCCTAAATCAACCTGATTAACAGAAGTTTACTTCTCTTTCAGGAAGTTATCCAAACCTTTTTGAAACCCAACTACACTAACAGCTTTTAAATAAATAAATAACTGCCATTACCACATTTTCTGGCAAAGAATTCCAGAGCTTTATTATGTGTTGAGTGAAAAATAATTTTCTCCGATTTGTTTTAAATGTGCTACTTGCTAACTTCATGAACTGCCTTCTAGTCCTTCCATTTTCTGAAAGAGTAAATAACTGATTCACATTTACCCATTCTAGTCCTCTCATTATCTCTATCATATCCCCCCTAATTTGTCTCTTCTCCAAGTTGAACAGCCCTAACCTCTTTAGCCAATCCTCATAGGGGAGCCATTCCATCCTACTTATCATTTTGGTCTCTGTACCTTCTACAGGTTTGTTCATGAAGGTTTCTTGATTATATATTCTCACATATTCCCATTCTAAGGAAAACTGATTAGCTAGTTCATACGAAATTACAGGACATTTTCACAGTATTTTCTTTCTCAAACAGTATATAAAAAAAAGGAAATGCTCTGAGATCAGCAATTTATATGCTATTACAACATATGGAGTACATTTTCAAAGGGTTTGTGCGCATAGGGAGGATAACTTTATAACAAGCATGCAATCCCATATATGCAGCTATATGGATGCACACATGTATGCACATGTATTTTCTAACATTTAGAGACTTATCCCTACAAGAAGATTCACTGAGAAACATTCCTTATGGTAGATCTAACAGGGAGATTCAACAAACAACACTCCATGAGTTCACTTTAACATATTAAAGACATTCACATTGTATTATACAATATTAAATGCACGAGTAAGCAAATAACTCTTAAATGCCATCTCAAATTTTTTAACATTTTCCAACGCACGGATTTCAAAAGGGATGAGGTTCCATTGAACTGGAGCCGCTATAGAAAAGGAAGTTTCTCTAGTATTAAAGAGTCGTGCCTGTCGAACTGAGGGGATCTCCAATAAGTTCAATTGTGAGGATCTTAGGGATCTAACAGGATTATAGATTCGTAAGAGCACATTAAACCAGACAGTTGAATCAGAGGCACGCAGTTTAAACACTATCATACCTAGCTTGAATATTATGCGCTCATGAACAGGTAGCCAATTGAGTCTACATAGCACAGGAGAAATCCTATCAAAGCGTTTAGAAGAAGAAACAACTCTAGCAGCTGAATTCAAGATAAGTTGGATCGAGTGAATTACAATCTTGGGTACGCCAATATATAGGCTATTACAATGATGTGTGGAAATATTATGGCCCAGACAACATCAAGAAATCTGAATCATACAACAAATGTCGTAGACCTACCAGAAGTTGGAGTTTAAAGAAACCTGATCTAATTAGTGATCTTATCTGGGGCTTAAATGATAGAGTGGAATCGAGCACAATACCCAAGCTCTTAATGGGGTTGAGAAGAGAAAATGAAAAACCATCTATTGTAACAGTATCGTGTGAAGGTATGGAATGAGGTCTATGAAAGAAGCATAGAAGTCTTGCTAGTATTTAATAGCAACTTATTCTGTTTCAGCCAGCGATTAATAGTATTCATACATAGCAATAGTAAATCAACTGTAGAAGACCAAGATTTCTGGACTTTTATATAGAACTGAATATCATCTGCGTAGATCTTAAATCCCTCGGAGATGATGGACAACAACTTGGCTATAGGGGCAAGATAAACATTGAACAACATCACCGAAAGGGCAGAGCCCTGTGGTACTCCCGATCTCATCTGTTGCGCAGAGAAGCGTGAATTGTTAAATTTAAAGACTTGAGAGCGATCCGAAAGATAGCTCTCAAACCAAGCAAACACTGTTCCTGAAATGCCACATTCCCGCAGACGAAGTAACAAGATTTGATGATCGATGGAATCAAAAGCGGAAGTGATATCAAGTGAAACTAAAATAAACTGTTGCCCATTATCAAGATTTCGCTTAATAAAATCAACTAATGATATCAAAAGTAATTCAGTACTTAGCCCTCGGCGAAAACCAAATTGGTGAGGACTCAAGAATCCATCTAACTAGCACTTTTCCGACTTATCTGGGAATTTAAATTAGCTAGATAAGTCTAAAACAAATCGCTACTTAACCGGATAAATTCACATTTGTCCATCTAATGTGCAGCAGACACACTACTTACCCATATAAATCGGCATTTAACCGGTTAACTGTGTGAAAATGATATACCCACGTATTTGTACTTCAAATATTAAGGGATACACAAATAGGTTTAACTCATGTTTATTAGATAACTTCCGTAAGTCAGCTTTTTCACACGTACAGTAGGGGATTTTCTAACATGCTCACAGCAATGAAATTACCAGTTTTATCAATTAGTTTATCAGTTTGCTCAGTCCATCTGCAGCTAATGAAGACTCTCCTTGTTCTTCAGCACTCACTCAGTCACTTTTTTCACTTTTGAGATGTTACACCCGAAACTGAGCAGGAGTAAATATACACACATAAAAGACTTACGCACATCAGTTTGGCAGATGGTAAAATAACTTGTGCACTTAAATGTCTTGCCCCTTTTTTTTTGTTTACCCACTCATGTTTACTCACAGACCCCTATTTATGCATGTACTTTGCAGTTTTGAAAACATGATATGCTCGTGTATATGCTTTTCTACCCGGACACGTGCATCTTTTGAAAATTCACCTCTTTGCATTTGAAATACATATAAATATCATTAATGGATCATAAAATCACATTTATTACACATTTAACCATAAATTTACATTTACAACAGTCATCAGATTACATAAACCACAAAACAGCCAGGTGGTGCAATTCAAAGCAAAGATCCAACCAAGAGCACCAAGGAGCTGTAAAAAGAACTCTGGGACGTTATACTGACCTGGGGATAGGTATAAAAGAGCATGGTCAAGATGATTATTAAGAAGTGGAAGTTTGATGGGACCACCAAACACTGCACAAATCTGGCCTGTATGGTAAGTTGGACCTTGAATCCTGTTTTAAATATACAAATAGACACTTAGGGATACTGTAGCCGTGTTGGAATTAGTTTTGTGGTCTGATGAAAGTAAAATAGAAATTTCTGGTCTGAATGCAAAGTGTTAAGTTTGGCATAAATTCAACATGATACATTACCCAGAGAGCATCATCCCTATTGTGAAGCATAATGTTTCTCATTAGCAGGGGCTAGGGCACTTGTCAAGATAGAAGGGACAATGAATGGAGAACAGTACAGAAAAAATCCTTGAGGAAAATCTGCTGCCCTCTGCAAGAAACCTGACACGAGGGCAGATGTTCACCTTTCAGCATGACAACAAGCCAAGGCACACAGCCAAAGCTACACTGGAGTAGCCAAGTAGAGAGGCCTGATCTCAATCCAATCGAAAATCTGGGGTGTGATTTGAAGACTGATGTCCATCAACATTTCCCAAGAAACATGACAGAGCTTGCACAGTTTTATAAAGAAGAATGTTCTAATACTGATAAATCTAGATGTGCAGACTTGGTGGAGACCTATCCCAACAGACTTGCATCTGTATTTGCTGGCAAAAGTGCTTCCACCAAGTATTGATTCAATGGGGTGGCGATATATCCAATTATTGGATTTCAGTTTTACCACTACATATATGCTTTGTCCCCTCTAAAAACATTTTTGACCCTGAAAGATGTGGAGTATTGAACATAAGAACGTAAGAAATTGGCATGCTGAATCAGACCAAGGGTTCATCAAGCCCAGCATCCTGTTTCCAACAGAGGCCAAACCAGGTCACAAGAACCTGGCAAGTACCCAAACACTAAGTAGATCTCATGCTACTGATACCAGTTATAGCAGAGGTCATTCTCTAAGTCGATAAGTGCAGAAAAACTCCATATTTAAATTCATGCAAGTCTGATACCTGACATAACACAATGGGATAAATATTCAAGGAGTTGCAGACTTTCAACAACCAATGAATATCGTTTACTGATTAGTCATTCTAGTGTTTAAATGTAACTATGCCTACTGGGTACTGTCTCACAAAGAGGATAATTTTCAAACCAATTTGCGTTACTGCATGTGCCATGGAAGTAGGTAAGTGGAAATTTATCCTAGTATTTTATAAACTGCATAAAGAGAGCTGCGTAGTTTATAAAATAGCAGACATTCACGCTCCAAAAGTATGTGCGTATATTTCAGAATACACAAATTTCCAGTGCAATGAAAGCACTTACTTTTTGTACCTATTTTATAAACATACATGTGGATTTTCGAAGGAGTTGCTCATGTAACAATACTATCGTAGCAATTTTCAAAAACCATTTACCCGCTTAAGTGCACAACGTGGGTACATCCTAAGGACAAGTCAATGGAATGCACTGAAGCAATTTTCAAAAGCCCACATGTGTAAAACTGTTTTAAACATGTCAATGCTTTTGAAAATCAGCCCCATGCTGTGTATATTTTAGGGGCGTAAAGAAATAGAATACATACATGTAAAACAGATATTTTATAATATATGCGTGTGTACCATTTGAAAAAATGTTCTTCAATGTGTACTTGAAAACATCAGTTCACCCAGCCTGGCTCCAGTTCTTCTTCACACTCTAGCACTTCATTCTGAATCCCCACTCAAAAATTGCAGACCACAGACAAGTCTAATTTCAGTTACACAAATAAGGCGGTCATTTATTAAGCTGTGATATTTAACCATAGGAAGGGCAAAACATCACAGGATGGTTATTCATGCAATATTTGCCCCCCCCCCCAGGGAAAATACCATCATAGTTTCCCCACGATATTTTTCACCATGGAAAAACCTGTGATAAAAAATATCACGGGGAAAGGTGCACTATAAGTGCCAATACAGGGAGATAAGCATGTGGCCGGGCCATGCGCATTTTCAGAGCACTATGGTCACGCACATTTCTCCCAGTACGTGTGGAAGAACCAGATGTAAAAAAGGGGCGGGGTCAGAGTGAGGCGCGGGCGGGCCTGGACAGTGACATTAGGTGCTATCCTGTTGAAGCACATGCTGGCAGCCGGCCGGCCTGCGCAACTTACTACTGCTCCGGAAAGCAGGTACGATTTGAAATAATTAAAAAAAAACCAAAACACCTAGAGAGAGGGGTTTTAGTAGTGGGGGAGGATAGGGGAAAAGCAGGCACAGTAGGTAGGGGGTTTAGGAAGTTCCATCCCAGGGAACTGGGGAAAGGCCATATCACGTCACCGCTCGATTCTTATAAAATTTACCGCCTTACGCGCGTGCCGATATAAAATTGAGCGCACATGTGTGCACGGGTAGCGGATTTTATAACATGCAGCTGTCGGTGCACGCACATTATAAAATCAACGCATCCTTGTGAGCTCGCTGGGAAATGTGCGCCTCTTAAAATTCACATTTAATTGCGCAGTGACGCTGTGCCTTCCTTCCCAAACCATTCTCCTTTGGTCAAAATTACCCCCACCCCAAAGAACTCCCCGTATTTAATACCCCCCTGTAAATACAGCCCCCCCCAAAGCAGCAGGCCCCACCCCAGTCTCCTCAAATTAAGCCATAATCTCTGATAGACTAGTGGCCCCCCCACCAAGTCCAACCCCTCCTTACATAGAAAATAGACCCTGGTGGTCAAGGGGGCCACAAAGTCCTCAACCTCTGAGGATGGTCAATAGAATTCTGAAAAATAGTAGTGACTGACACAGAGCCAGCGGCGTTCCAGGCCACCATGGCTTGATTTCTTAGGTAAGGGGGAGTCCAGGGGCCCCTTAGACAACCAGGCTATTTTCTATGTAAGGAGGGGAGGGAGGCAGGATGGGGGCTACTAACCTACCAAGGATTATGGTTTAATTTGGGGGACCGGGGTGGGGTTTGCTTCTTTATAAAATGCGTGTATGATACATGCACATTATAAAACATGGGCTGGATTTTAAAAGGGTTACACGCGCCGAGCCTATTTTGAAAAGGCCCAGCGACGAGCATAAAGCTCCGGGATGCGTGTAAGTCCCAGGGCTTTACTAAAGGGGCGGGGCGGGGGCGGGGCAGGCGGGCGGGGGCGGGGGGCAGGCTCCCGGCACAGCAGCCATATTAGCCACTGTGCCGGGGATCGCGCGCCGGCAGTCAGTTTCAAGATAAAAGAACAAAGAAGGAAAAGGTAGGGGGGAAAGGGCGTGGGAGGGGAAGGTGGGAAGGCTGCGCGGCTCAGGGCGCGCAAAGTGCACAATTCTGCTCCCCGTTGCACGCGCCGACCCCTGATTTAAAATCGGGTGTACATGTGTGCTGGCTGGGTAGTGCGCGCACGCTTTTAAAATCTACCCCTATTTGCATAGATCTGTGTATAATCCGCCATGTGCATTTTTTTGAACGTTATCCTCCCTGTCTGCACCTGAGCCAATGGAGAGTGACATTCTTTGCCCAAGATCATGAGGAGCCACAGTGGGATTTGAACCCTGGCTACTCTGGTTCTTAGTCCCCTGCTCTAACTGCCTTTCCTGTGCCAGTAAATGTCTGTTTGAAATCGAAAATACACATATACCTTTGAATATTGGCAACTAATGCATATATTTGCAAATTTTCCACCCGTAAACCCTTTGAAAATCTACTCCAACGTGAGGATAATCTCCGTGCCGTAGAAAACATCTCTCTCTCTATTTTCTGGACTGATTTGAACATGGCATTTAAAATGAGGCCAGGCCATATGCTTGGCCCAATGCCACTAAATGATCAAGAACACCTTTGATTTTGACACAGCTGGTTCAGCAGCTCATTCTTTAAGTACATTAATTAATAACCCTTCATGAAAGCTGTGTTCAGCTCATATTCTACTGCTGCTGTCTTAACTCCGATTCTGGGTTTGTTACCTGCTGAAATGTGGCTACTTTTGCCTTAAAGCTAAGTAACCGTGCCACTGTGCTTTGGTAGATAATGAAGAACCATGGCAGTTTCTGTCCCTCTCTGTTCACAGCCTATTAACAGTAGCAAGTAGAGCTTCATCAGCTCAGCACAACAGAGCAACAAAATATTCAGCTAAATGGATTTCGATTTTTTAATAAAGCACAAGCACCCTTGCAGCATGGACACTTGGAAGTTTTATGGTTTAAATGCTCCAGAGCAAGTGAGTAGGATGGGTGCATGTGTCAGAAAATTATTAAGACTAGGAGAGAAATGAAATGTATAACCCTTTAACCCTATCGGATTTTGCTTTTGTTGGGCCACTTGAGGTGACTGTCTCGGAGTTACCTCTAATTATCCTCTCAATTTGGCTTTGATGTTACGATATCCTATTTTAACAAAAAGCCCATAATTTAAATATTTTTTTCTCATTAACAGAAGATTTCCCATCATGGAAATTCTCATTTCCAGTGAAAGTATTCAGTGAAAAAATGTGTGTACTACAATCAGCCTCTCTTGGACTCTAGTTGGCTTTTAGACAAAGAAAATTCCTTGATAGAGGAGGACAGCAAGGAATACATGTTAGTAAAGCTGAACTGTGATCCTGATCTAATTACTTTATTTTCCCTGACTTTAGGATCAGTGTTAAGGGAAATAGAGTTTCCAGTATAATTCAAATAAAAATATTGCATAGAAATTGTTAAACTGCTTATAATCACTCTAAGAACATTCTTTTCCCTATAGAACAGTAAATCAAAACAAAGAAGGGGGAAAAATAATTATAATTCAATAAACCCTAAAAATTAAAATGAAAAATACTGGCGCAAGTATCAGAAGAAATGCGCAATGATGCAATCTGCTGCCTCTCTTCATGCAATGGGCCTCAAGCAGTCTTCAGACAACAGGCGCTACAGCTCCATCATGTACCAGCTCAGTATGACCTGTGCCAGTATTTTTAATTTTAATTTTTAGGGTTTATTAAATTCATACATTTTTCCCTCTTCTTTGTTTTGATTTGATTTTGAGAGGGGATGCTTTGTTTGTTTTCAGATACCTATATAATAGTAACACATATGTAAATTTTCAAAGGGGTAATGCATGGAAAAACAGCATGCACTCATGTAGCACATAATTGTGTATATGCTATTTCATAAACTTCAAAAGTACACATGTGTTTTTGGTTTTGCAAGCTCATTTACCAGCACAAAAAAGGGGCAGTTTAGAGACATTCCTGGGTGGGGTCAAGAGGTATCTGAGGAAGTTGCTATATTAAAAGAGATTTATACGTATAAATTATCAAACTTCTTTCTACAATTTTACAGCTGCTAATTGACTAGTGCAAGTGAAACTGGATTTGTTTATTGTCTGCAATTTTTGGGTGGGAAGTCTGGGTAAAATGGAGAGAGTACAGGGTGAAGAACTAGAGGAATAGGCGAACTGGAGATTTCGGCAAACTGGTGATTTCAAGTATAGTGCAAGAAAATATTTTCATAATGGTATATGCACATACTATAAAATACACCTGCCTCTGTGTATAAATCAGGGTTTTTACATGTACATAATACATTTTTTCTCATGTAAAATATACACAGTTATGTTTATAAGGTAGGTAGAGAAAGTAAGCACTTTCATTGCATTACAAATATTTGTGCATAATGAAACATCTGCATGTATTTTCAGAGCAGAACTATGCTGATTTTATAAACTGTGCAACTCACTGCAGTTTATAAAGTACTAGGATACATTTCTGTGCATCCACTTATGTGTGCAAATTCAGTAATGCAAATAGGTTTGAAAGTTAGGCTCCCTCTATATAGTCACATTTTATAGAGAGACTGCAAAAAGCTAATTGTGTATATGCATAGTTTATAAAACAGCTACCTCTATGTTTAATTCTGGGTTTTTACATGATTATTATTGCAATTAATTTACGCAGAAAATAAACACACTTTTTTTACATGGTTACAGATAGGGCTAGATTTTCAGAGGATTTACGCGCGTAGGTGGGATTACACGCGCTGGGTCTATTTTACGCGTAAAGCCTCGGGACGCGTCTAAGTCCCGGGGCTTCGAAAAGGGGCGGGGCCAGAGGCTGCTGGCAGGCACAAGAGGTAAAATAAAGGTCGGGGGAGGAGGGTTAGGATAGGGCTAGGGGGTGGGAGGGTTAAGGGAAGGGAAGTTAGAGGGTTAGGAAATCGGAGCGGCTTGGGAGGGAGCAGGTGAAGACTGCGGGCGTCGGCACGCACACAGGATGCACAATTGTGCACCCCGGCCCCCGATGTTATAACACGCGCGCACCTGCCATTAGCATGAGCCGGCATACGTGCATACATGTGCGCTCGTGTGGCTGTTTAAAAGTTACTGTCTCTATTTTCATGTGCATTACCTCCATGTAACTCTTTCAAAATTCATTCATATCAGTAATTTTCCTCACCTGTCTGACTACATCTTAATACTTTTCTGTCATTCCCATATTTGATTGCTTTGTTATTTTATACAGTAATACAGTTGAATTTGCCTAAGTAATAACTGAGTCAGGCCATTTTCCCCCTGCATCATGACTGCTTATTTCAGATTCTCAACTCAAATCTATTACATTCTCATAAGGGAGAAAAAGAAATGCACAAGCAACTTGACTGAGCACCAAACTTATTCTGGTCATCTGACTTGCAAGCTTTCTATATTTACTTTTTTTCTGCTATCCTTGCTCAAAATTTAAATCTGATCCTTATTTTTGTCAAGGGTGCTATTTTATTAATTCACTTAGGGAGGCTGGAAACCCTGCAGATATTTATTTACTACCATAAATCTTTAAAGTATGAGCAGACTTTCATTGGAAAATTAACATAAAGCATGTGCGCAAATTCCCCCTCAAGAAGTTACACGTGCTTCTGTCATGGCATAACATGTGTGTGCGACTTTCTATGCACATAAATCCAAAGAAGAGCAAAAGCTGGTTAAAGCCATTGCTTTAAAGACCAGCAAGTTTCCTAATGAGCCATTTAGGTGTATGAAGCCATTCTTTATGCATGTAAATGATTTTGAAAATTCATCACTGAGTGCAGGGAAAAAAAAAGACATAGATGAGTGAAGAGAGTACACAATTCAGCCAACTTCTTGGGCATTTGCTCTGCTCACTTTTAGAAATGGAATACATGCGTAAACTTTTCAAATGCTAGTAGCGTTTTTAGCACAGGGAACCTTGGTTTTATTCCCAATGCTTCTCCTTGAAGATCTTTAAGAAGATTATAGAATGGATTTTTGTATTTCCACTTTACTAAGGTAATATGGTATTCTGGTTACAGTCACAATATCAGGACATTAAACTGTAAATACTGATGTTCTAAAAGGAAACTTCCCTTGTATCTGGCTTCTGGTATAGGGAACCTTTTCTAGTACTGGAATGGTGGTTCTGTCAGTGTAATATGACATGAAACATTTCTATATAATGATAGACATTGGATAAGAGAAGCAGTCACTCTGACCGGACAGGTTCAATTATCAAAAATGGGAGGTTACCTGAGGAAAAACCAAATGGCCCAGTTATGTTCGGTTTTGACCCCTTGACTCTCAGCAGCAAAAATAAATGGGTTATTAACTACATTGCAAACCCTCCTTTTTGTGCTAAATTTGGTTTTCCCTGTGTGGATGTAATCAGGGGGGGATAACTTTCAAAGAACTGCACATGATGGCATATACATCTGTAGGTGGCAGTGCACATATTTGCTATAGTATTTTATAATATGCACACACGATATAGGACGTTTTATAAAATAAGTGGAATTCTACCATGAAACATATGAGCACCCATAGGCTTAAGAGCAAATACATGCGATGCACTGAAATCACAAATATCAATGGAGCGAATGAGTGCATTTTACCCACCTATTTTAAATATATGTGCGTACATTTTACTCGATAAAGTAAACTAGGATTTATACATGTAAGCCCCCATTGACACGTGTAAGTTGGCTAATTTTAAAACATGCCCGTGTAGAGGAAATTGATTTACAAATTAGTTCACCACTTCGCCCCCGTCCTTCTCCGGGTCATAGAGACCCTCCTGATTCCTCAGGCTGAGCTCCTCCCTGTTCATTCAGACCTCCCACCCACTCAGCACTGCACAAACACGATTCATATAACTTACACCAGATACTCAGCAGGTGTAAAAGTAGGCAAATAACTCGGAAAATGCACGCATGTAAATGTCTTTTAAAACAGAAAATATGCGCATAATTGTTAGACCGCCCCAGTCTGTCCCTTTTTTTCCCATGCATATATGTGGATATGAAAGTGAACATACGCATTCATTTTTTGCTTTTATAAAATATGGAATGTGCACATGGAAGCTACTTCTGCGCGTATGTGCTATATCTTTTCTGTATGCAATGTTTTTGAAAATTCACCTGTAAGTGTGGCATGTTTCTGAAGAAAAACAGTGGTACTGATACTACTCATTTTCCTCTCTTATAGGCAGAAGGTTGTCCTTCTATCTTGGAATGCATCTTGCACGTAACGTCCAGAAATCAATGCAGTATCAATGATTGCTCTTTTAACCTTCACCTTTCTTCTGTTGTGGCGGATACACTGCCGCCGTTCACCTGCAGCCAACCTGACGCCAGGGTAAATGAGAGATCCTGCCATCAAACGTATCTTCTTTTTGTTGCTGCTTTGGTATTAAGTGCAGTTTTACACTTGTTTCTAGTCCAGTGCCTGCAGCCCCCAGATAGAGTTATAGTGAGCTGCCTAATTAAAATGTCCCTGTCTGCCCTCACATGACTGCCTTTACAAAGTCATTTAACTAACAGACATTCCTGACTATTAAAGCTCGTAGCAATGTGTCTCCAGTGTTGAAGATAAAATGAAAGAAATTTGTTAATCTGTGCTGACACTTGATCCTAGCTGTTGAACTAATACCGCAGCCCCTGAACTTTTCTCTTTATTGTAATTATATCTCATGTTATTATTCCATATAATAAATTGAAGAAAATTGCAACAGGTATTAAATTTTTCAAGCTGATTTAGGAGCGGAGGGTGAATACAGCATTCATCTTGTGTGCACTCTTCAAAGGCAAGTTCTGGTGTACGCTGCAGTGTGATAAAGGGGCTTGTGAAGACAGAAGAGGAGATTGTTTTATTCCAATAAAAAGGAGTTCCATTTAACATCCTACTCCAAGCAGTAATTGATACAAATGCTTTTGTACACTTTATCCCCTGCTGGTGACTAACAGATAATAAATAAAATCAAAGTGAAATACAAGTCTATCTGGTAAAGTAAACATGAAGCACATACCGTGGATTCTCACAGTTAACCAAAGTTGGAAATTGCTTAATGGAATGTGGACCAACAAATGTTAAATGTGACATCCATTTTAGAAATTGTAGAAGCAACATGTATCAAATTCAGCTAAATGCATGTCCTATTCTTACTGCTTATTTAGTGTTTCAAAGATACAATGAATTGTAACTTGTGAACAATGAATTTCAAGGTGCCTTTGCTATTTTGGTGCACGGAGTTTACTTCTGCTCCAGAGGAGCAGTAAGTATCAAATCAGATAGGGATTGCTGGGAAAGGAATGGAGAATAAAACAGAGAACATCATAACGCTTCTCTATCGCTCCATGGTGCGATCTTATCTTGAGTTTTGTCTGTAGTTCTGGTCATATCTCAAAAAAGATATAGCAGAATTAGAAAAGGGATAGAGAAGGGCGACCAAAATGTTAAAGGGGTTGGAAGAATTCCCCTATGAAGAAAGGCTAAAGTGGTTAGGACTCTTCAGCTGGAGAAGAGAGAGCTGAGGGGGGATATGATTGATGTCTATAAAATAGTGAATGGAATGGAACAAGTGAACGTTAATCAATTGTTTATTCTTTAGAAAAGTACAAAGACAAGGGGACACACAATGAAGTTACTAGGTAATACATTTAAAACTAATAAGAGAAAATATTTTTTTACTCAAGGCATAATTAAACTCTGGAGTTTGTTGCCAGAGGATGTGGTGCAAGCTATTAGTGTTGCTGCGTTTAAAAAAGGTTTGGACAAATTTCTGGAAGAAAAGTCCATTAACAATTATTAAGGGAGAGTTGCAGAACTCCACTTCCTGTCCCTGGGATAAGAAGCATGGAATCTGTCGACCCCTTGGGATCCTGCCAGGTACTTGTGACCTGGCTTGGCCACTGTTGGAGACAGGATACTGGACTTGATGGATCTTTGGTCTGACCCAGTATGGCAAGCCTTATGTTCTTATGTTCTTATTCTTAATCAGTTTAGCAGTATAAAATTTAAATCTGTTTTTGCTCAGAGCTGTTTTGCTATTCGTGCCAAATATACTTGTGAAGTTTTCTAATTTAATTAAAAACGCTAGCCCACAGAATCACAATAATGGTTTTCAGGAGATATTTCCATACATAACTTGTAATACCCATCCCCACTCCCAATTTGTGTGCAATGAGAATACAGTCTATAACTAACGTAGCACTATTTTTTTCTTTGTTTCCCATCATAAATCTCTATTTTCAAACTATTATGTTAGTAGGTATTTTTTGTCAATTAACGCAATAAAAAAGCCACTCAGTAAAAGACCGATCAACTTCCCAGCACACATAGACAAGGGAAAGAGATTTGGAGGAAAAAAAACAAAGAACTACCTAATCTTTTCATGTGCTACTGAAGATTGCCAGATTAAGAAGATGTATTTAGTAATTAAGACGGGACAGCTAATTGTATTTATGTTTTCAGTCTTTCTGCATGCCCTAATATGCATTTGAAGAAGGGACTGTATGATCTCGACAACTCACTTATAAACAATATTGTTGGATAATTCTTATGCTGGTGCAATAAAAGGCATCACAGATTGCAAAGAATGTGACTTTTACAAAGAGAGAAAACCCTCCCATTGTAACACACAATACAAACACTCAGTAACATGAACAGTATTCATACAAAACACAGATGAAGTCAGTAGAAAAGAATCCTTTGGTCCACCCAGTTTGCCTATTTGCACCTACGTATTTTGCTGTCACAGGTCTTACTTGGTCTCTTTAGTTCTCCCTCCCTTCTCATGCATGCATGCATGCTTGGATTCTGCCATGGTTTGGGCTCCTATAAACCGTGCTGATGTTCCAGGTGTCCACCATCTTCTCAGTGAAAAAGATTTCTTTTGAGCTTCTCTCCCTTCAGCTTCAAATGATAATCCTATTTTCTTGAATTTTTCAGTACATGAAAAATATTTTTTTGAAACCTGTTACATATTTGAAATGTTTGTATATCTTTCCTTTCTCCCTTAGATCCCTCACTCTCACTGTGTAGGGCTTACAGTGCAAACCATGCACTGGTGGGCAATCTTTGAATTACGCCTGTCTTGTCAATGTCCTTTAGAAGCTGTGATCTCCAGAAATGAACACAGTTCTCAAACTGAAGTCTCATCAGAGTCCCATTTTCTATTACTGATGCCTCTTTGTGTACACCCAAGTATATTATTAGCTTTCCCAACTCCTTTGTCTCACTGACTGAAGTCATCAGAGATGACCGCTCCCAGATCTCTTTCCTGTTTGGTGAATATAAGTTCTTCAACTTCACAAAGGTATATAGAACTTGCATTTCTGCATCTTAAATTCATGATTTTGCTTTTATTGGATTAAAGTGTAGTTGTCATAATTTTTAAAATTTTTCCAATTTTTTATTAAATTACCTTTAGATCTTATTCCCCCATGTGGCAAAAAAAAGAGGAAGACCTATCCCATCTGGGTTGATTCCTTTGTCCTTGGTAACCCAATCTCCGATACAAAGTTTTATATCTTTGAAATCTGGGCCTGTTCAGCTTGGGATTTCCATCTTTCTCAGCCCCGATACTCGCTCTCTACCTAAATGAGGGTCTCAGTCAAAGCCCCATCCTGGGGACAGTATCCAAAGTGGTTTTTGAATCCAGTCCTCTTGATGGGATGGTTGTGGGCCAAGCAGACTCTTGTCTGGAAGCCAGTGAGGAATCTGTCAGTGTTGCCTTGACTTCCTTAATTTCTACATGTGACTGACTCCCTTCTAAACCAGTATTGATTACATTAGACACTTTAAGGCTTGCTATCTCAAAACTGGGCAGATCACTATCTGATAAAATTGATTGGGTTTTATTTGAACATGGTGAATTTCAAGGGCATGTTACCTCACACAATCAAAACCTCAAGACCCATGAGGAGAAACTGAAGGATTTAGAGGATCATTTGAAGGATTTACATAAATGTGATTTGTCTTTAAGGATAAGGAATGGGCGTATTGTCAAATTGAGACTTTCAAGAATTATATAAGAAGATATCATCTTAATTTCCTGAATTTTCCTATATGCAATTAAGTTTCTCCTATGGATATGTTAATACAATTTTACTCTGAGGTTTTGAAAGTGCCTATTGAATCTTTTCCACCAATTATCAAGGTGTTTTATTTGTCTGGGACTGATTCTGAGGGCATTAATAAGAATCTGGGTAATCTAGATTTATCTCTGATACTTTAGACCTAACTGGTTTCCTACAAACATTCCAATCAGAGATAACTACTTGGGCAGCTTTGTTACTCAACACTGCCCTTGAACCAGATAAAGGACTCTTGACTTTATTTTTTGTATTAAAAATTGTTTCTTTCTAGTTTGTAAAGTAGCTACCTTCCCTGATGTGTTGAAGAGGCAGAGTTAGCCTTGTCCTCAGATTTCCCTGAAAATGTCAAGTTAAATGGAAGAATAATTACTATGATTCTATGATCCTACTCAGCTTGAGGATTTTCTTCAGCAGCAGAGAGCCACAATTGAGTATAAGGATAATAACCATTCTGAGCATATGTAAGTAATATTGACATAATGCTACACTGATTTTATTTTCCTTCTAATCCTCCCATAATTTTGGTGGTCTGAGTGTGATGTATTTTTTATTATTGATTGATTCTCATAATAGCTTCTGATTTCTGGAAAGTCACGTTTTGACCTGTATTTTGATTGAAAATTTCAATACAAATTAAATTAAAAGACATTGGCCTCTTAGATCTTTATAATGATGCCAACTAGCATTAGTTAAAATATGGAGGTTATATTTGAGATGCTATGCTATTCAGGCTTTCTCAATCACAGCTCCCTTGCTACGGAATAGTCTCCCAATTTTAATTAGAACAGAATTGAACTACCTGAAATTTCATCAACAGGTGAAGACATATCTGTCAAGTGAGAGCTGTGTTTTGTAGTTAGAGGTAAGTGAGGGCTGCTCGCGTAAATCCGCCCGAATTTACGCGAGCAGGGCCTTGCGCGCCGGTGCGCCTATGTTCCATAGGCCTACCGGCGCGCGCAGAGCCCCGGGACTCGCGTAAGTCCCGGGGTTTTTCGAGGGGGGCGTGTTGGGGGGCGGGGCCGATCAGCACGGCATTTTCGGGGCGGGACGCAGCGTTTCGGGGGCGGGCCCGGGGGCGTGGTTTCGGCCCGGGGCGGTCCGGGGGCGTGGCCGCGCCCTCCGGAACCGCCCCCAGGTCCCGTCCCGGCGCGCTAGAGGCCCGCTGGGATTTACTTCTCCCTCCGGGATTTCCTTTTGTTGGCGCCTGATGCGCCAACAAAAGTACGCCAAATCGCGCTTTTTGAAAATCTACCCCCAAGAGTCTACTCCAGGCATCTACCACCTTTCTGTGAAGAAATATTTCCTTAGATTACTCCCACGTCTACCCCTTTTATTCTCATCCCATGGCCCCCTTGGTCCACAGCTTCCTTTCCATTGAAAGAGGCCCACCTCCTGTGAATTTGTACCCATCATTTTTTATAAACTGCCTTCCTGGCTGATTTAGGATGCACAAAGTAGTGTAAATGTCTCTTTCATATCCCCACTTTAATCCAGGTGGTAGATATTCAAAGGCAATTTAGACGGATAACTGGAAAGTTAGCCATCTTAGGCCTGGACTTTCTAAGGTCGCAGACCTTAGAGAATCCGGCTGTAACGGGGGAGGGCGAAGCGGGGGGCGGTCCTGCGATAGCTGGCAGCGATTGCACCTCCGTGTTGCTATTGCCGCCGGCTTTCGTGCTGAATAACTACACCATAAAAGGTATAGTTATATCGAGTACGAAACTGGCGGCGATAAGGAATCTTACCTTTCGCCGCCAGTGATGTGTCCGCAGTGTCGGCCGCTGGTGCTGCCCCAACTCCTCCTCTTCCGGGGCCGACTGCGCCCCGAGCTAGCTATCGCATGCGAAAAGGGACTAGTGTTAGAGAATGACCCCCTTAATGAGCAAACTGCAAATTTAAAACTCTTTCCTGGCTAAATTTTAGCCAAACAACAAGTTATTCAGCTACGGGGAATTCTGGGAGCAGGCACTGTGTGTTTCCGGGAGGACTGGAATTAGCCAGTTAACTGGCTGAGCTGTAGGACAGGTCTAAAGTATCTAAGATAGCCAGGCTGCTGAATATCCAAGTTAGCCACATAGGTGTAACTAGCTTACTTTCCTAGCCACTCAGTGGCTGAATATCGACCCCTTGAAGTCTAGGGTACATATGTTTAAATCTTTAAGCGTGTTTCCATCTGCTTTCTAATGAAGAACGCTGACCATTTTTGCAGTCACTCTCTGGATTGACTCCCAGCGGTTTATATCCTTTTGAAGGTACTGTCTCCAGAACTGAACACAGTCTTCCAAATGAAGTCTCACCAAGGAGTATACAGGGACAATATCACCTCCTTTTTTTTTTTGCTGACTATTCCTTTCCTTATGCACACAAGCATCTTTCTGGCTTTTACCATCACAATCTTCCTGTTTGGTCACCTTGAGATTATCAGTTACAAATTACCCCTAGATCATGCTGCTTTGTGCATAGAATTTCATCCTCTATACCAGGCCTTCCCCAAACCCGTCCTGGGGACCCCAGGATATCCACAATGCAAATGCATGAGATAAATTTGCATACCATGGAGACTCAGTATATGCAGATTTATCTCATGCATATTCATTGTGGATATCCTGGGGTCCCCAGGACAGGATTGGGAAGTCCTGCTCTATACTGTACCCTTCATTTGGGTTTCTGCAGCCAAATTCATGACTAAAATTTACATTAAATCTTGGTTGCCAGATTCTGGCTTTGGTAATTCCCTCTTCATGTTTAACACACCTTTTTGGGTGTCTATCCTGCTGTATTTGATATAATCCACAAAAGACAAACCTTTCCCATTAATCTTCTGCACTACAGCTTATGAAAATGTTGAAAATAACTGGTCCAAGGTCCATAATATATAGTGAAATGTAATAAAATACTTCAGTTTATTGCTGAGTTGGTTCAATAGCCAAAAATTAAATTTGGCCACATATAAATTTAATGACAATGTAGAATTTCAACAAACTGTGACTTTACTAAGTTTTATTTTTTATTATTTCTATATACATCTCCAAAGCTATCTTTTTCTAAGGTATTTAAAAAGTTATTTACATACTCATAGCTTCTCTCTATCTGTTTTCCCTTGTTGGCTTACACTGAGCATTTCTACATTCCAGACCTCAAACCACCATGTTCGAAGAATCAAAATTAATGATGTTCAGAGCTGCAGCTAGCAGGGGAATATGTGTTGCAACAATTTTTCTAATGCTGAAGTACCACAGCACCAAATGTTCCTGTCAAAGCATGGTTTAATTACCTTGGCACTCATGCCACTTATAATCACCTGTCATTAGCAACAATGCTTGCATCTGTTTACACGTCTTTCAGAAATGCCAGCTCTGCTAAGTCTGAGGGAAAAGACAATTTTTCCTGTGAAAGGATACCCAGATGTAAAAAAGGTCATCTTAAGGTTGTCCATCTCTACAGTGAAATGGTCAGTCGCAGAGAGAGAAGGAGCTAGACTAAAGACGTCCATATATTTTCTGAGAAACATTTATCTAAAGAAAAGCTTATTTAGGTTTTGTAAATTAGTTTTCATATATTATTTTAGAAAAATATGGAATAAAAGCATTAGGTCTTACTGTTTTCAAGATAACTTCACATACACTGCATGCACCGGTCATTTAGTGATAGTATCGCTTTTGCATTTGCAGCATGGGCAATACATATATTTTTGGAAAAGTTTTCCGTAGGCAGATATTAAATCACTCCTCTGTTTTGTGGAACCAACCATTCAACATAACTTTAATGCTCATTTATATTACAGTAGGTTTAAAAAATCTTTGTATTCACTAAACTCAGTGAAACATTTTTTGAGGTTCTGCTATTTCCCCTAGAGCCATAAAATATTTATTATCTAGGGGCTGTCTTCTTTCTATAGGAGTGGGGGAGGACTTTGCGGCCTAGATGAGGGTGTGCTTTTCCTTAAGTGTGTTTATTTCTCTGTAGACATTCGTACTGCTGGGACAAATAGGCTGGACACCGACTGGGTGTTCAAATAAAATGTACTGATTATCTCAAGAACTTCCATCAGTGTCCACTAAAGCCTCCACAAATGGAACTCTGCAATGGAAATGTTTACAATGATTTCCTTCCTTATCTCAAATTCTGGGATGGAGCTTGTCACTTTCCTTCTCAGTTAATAAACTGTCCCAGTAGGTTAGAAAAATCCTATTGTGGGGAATTCCCCTGAATCACAAGAAAATCCTATCTTAGTCCAAAGTTCTGACTCCTACCCACAGCTTGTGTCCTAGTCCCTTAGGGTGGAGATTCTGTTGAGGGTCCCCTGATCTTCTTCCTTCTCCTGAACATCTAACAGATGTGACATTTCTTGGAGGGAAAAGTTTGATGCACACAGTAAGCCAGCTATACCAGCCCAGCTTCCTTGTAACAAGGGGTGGATCAAAATCCTCCTCAAAACACTTAAAAAAATTTCTCTTTCTGGCTAGGGGGAAGCTGTCACTGATCTTGCCTCTTCTCTGACCTAGAAGGAGAGCTCACAAGTCTTCAGCTTTTGTCCTCTAGATCCGGGGAATAACTTCACCATTAGGGTTGAAGGTTTTACTGCAGTCACCAAATATCCAAACATCTTAATCAAATCTCTTTCAAAAATGAGGCAGATCCTCTCAGGCAGGGAGTGCACTGTCGGAGAGTCTCCTCTAAACACAAGCACACCTGAAGACCGAGTGCCGGCGAGCAATCCCACAGCACAGCGGCAAAGGGCCACTGTGCCGGAGTCCTCGGCCACGCCTCCAGGCCCGTCCCTGGCCCGCCCAGCCACGCCCCAGCCCAGCTGCCTCATCCTGTCCCGCCCATTCAGAAAAGCCCCGGGACATACGCGTGCCGCCAGGCCTTTTGAAAATAGCCCCAGCGTGCGTAGGGCTTTGAAAATCTGCCCCTTTGACATTATTATATATAACCAAGAAAAAATAGATAGCTAAACTCAAATCATTTTCCATGGCAATGACATCACTATATTGGTAAGCTTTTTACTCTCTGATGTTATCATTAAAAATGAGAACATATGGTCAAGAGTTCTTTTACTTCTATTATGTTATTGGGATAGCTAGAGTGGAAGGCTCAATATAACTTCACTTCTGTTTTAAAAACTATACTTTTAGAATTTGGTGCCAAGCATAGGGGCCACCAACAGGTCTTGTTTTCAGGTTGTCCACAATGAATATTTGCACACTTGCAAATGGCTGAGTACATTTTCAAAGGAATGGAGGAGTAGCCTAGTGGTTAGAGCAGTGGGCTATGAACCAGAAGACCAGGGTTCAAGTCCTGCTGTCACTCCTTGTGACCTTGGGCAAGTCACTTTACCCTACATTGCCTCAGGTACAAACTTAGATTGTAAGCCCTCTGGGGATAGGGAAATACCTACAGTACCTGAATGTAATCCACTTTGAAGTGCCTGAAAAAAGTGCGAAAAGCGGAATCTAAATCTAAAGGGTTTCTGTGTGGTAGAACTGCTTGTATGCACGTCGTACATATGTAGATTGGATTCTCAAATAAGTTGAATAAGTACATACAGCCATGTCTGCACAAAAAAATAAGCTCAAGCAAAGTGGGCATGTCGGGGTGTGTATTGCACGTTCTCCCATACCGTACTATTTTATAAATACCTTATGCGCAATCATCATTAAGTATGTGCCAATTCTTTTACACCTATTTAACACGCCAATTTCAGATTTGCTTTGTCTTTTTAGACCTGGTGTTTGGTGTGATGGCTTTTCTCATTGAGTGGAAAAGCAGCTGGCTAGGAGGAGAGGGAGATGGAGAGTAGAAGAGTTAACTGGGAAATTGTAGTCCTTGCCCGGAAGTGTATTTGTAAAGTTTTTTTGGTCTGGTTCTTCCTTCTGTCTCATACAAAATTAGCTTCTGTCCTCTGGAGAAACCTTTTCAGTGAATGGCGCTGCATTTCTGAAAGTGTGTGTGTGTATGTGCGGTAACTGGGGTTGAGTGTGTGTCACTGGGGAAGACTGGCTTCGGGGAGAGTGAGTGGTGGAGAAGTAAAGTTCAACATGAATACTATAAACGTATGGATATCGTCATAGGTCACCCCAGCCCACCCTTGGCCTTGCACAACCTGCTGACAATGCTCTGGAACATGCAGCTCAGAGACAGGCATTTGCAGTAAAACAGCTTTATTTTACTTGTATTTACTTTACACTCCACCTTTGAAACACCAGTATCACCCCAGTAAAGTACCTGGACTTCACTTTGTTAACCCAATTCTGCAGAACCACATATAACCTACTTTCCCAAAAGTGTCTTGCTGCAAACTCACAACCCCGCAAGGCTGTGGCATCTGCTTTACGTTTGCTTTCTCTCCTGTCTCTCCATCTGTTTCCCAGTCTCCGCCATTTCCTTCTTCCTGTCTCTAGGCCGAGCTTCTCTCTTTTAACCACTCCGACAAAAGCTAACAGTTTTGTAATTTGCCTCAGCTGTGTCTCCCAATTGTTAATGCAGCTTGACTTGGCTGCTGCTTTCACCTCTGCAAAAGGTCCTCAAACTACATTTCCCAGCAGCTTTGTACTTCCTGTTCCCCTAGCCAATGTTTATTCAATTTTTCTTTCCCCTTTGAAACCATGGACCCCGTTCAGACCTCCCCTCTACCCTCTGGAGTCTCCGACTGCTTTGTCTCTCCAGGCTGCTTCAGTGTGTGAGAAGACCCTGCTTCATCACAATGTGCATGGAACAACGTTTGAGGTGGGAGTCGGAACAGAGGAGGAGGAGGACACACTCCTTACAGAGAGTATACAGGACTAGTGCACGGTTATTGGATTTGTCAGAGGAGCAAGTCCTGTAAAGGTTCAAGTTCAACAAGGAAACCATCCTATATCTATTCCAGCAGTTAGAGCAGGACCTGTACCCTTTCACCTGCAGAGGCCACATCTTGCCAATATACAACAAGGTCATTACGGACCAGGCCTTTTTTTTTTTTTTTAACCACTGGCACCTACCAGACTCCTCTGGGGGTCACAGCTGGAATAAGACAGCCACCTCCCTGTATATAAATCACTTTCAGGCTACATTTCTCAGGAAAAAAAATCACTATATATCTTTCTTTCAGAGAAGACAGCAACAACAACAACAAATTATGACTGTTTTTTACCAAAATGTGTGATTCCTCATTGTTTTGGAGGCTATTTATTTATTTAAAATCTTTTTTATACCGTCGTTAAGTTATTTACCATCACAGCGGTTTACAAAAAGGCACATATAGTAAAATTAAATTATTAAAAATAGTTAAAACGTTAAAGAAGTGCCAACAATGATCCGGTTACAAAGTGTATTCTAATATAAAACTATTTGCTGAATTTCATTTATCTTGTCCTTTTAATGCATGTATCAAAGTTAATTTACATGTAAGTCTCTCTTGCAATTCATATTCTATATAAAGTTATCAGTGAGAAATGGGTACAAATAACAAATAAGCACATAGGAAAACTAAGTGCTGAGTTTATGATGCCCGCTTTTATTTACTTTCTCCGTTCTCTTTATGAAACGCCTGTTTAAAAAGCCACATTTTTAAATTTCCTTTGAATAGTTTTAAATTTCTCGGCAATCTTATCTCAAGAGGCATTGAATTCCACAGGTTGGGTCCCGCTAAAGACAATGCTCGCTCCCTTACCTGTGTAAGTTGTGCTGTCTTAACAGATGGAACATTCAGGAGTGCTTTATGTGGCACGTGTACGCGCAGTGCTGTGTTAAGCCATTCCGCTTTTTCATTGTGAATTAATTTATGTATTGTACCTAGTGCTTTATATTGTACTCTTTGTTCTATAGGTAACCAGTGTAATTCTGCTAGTTTTTCAGTAATGTGATCTCTTTTCCTTTTACCTGTAAGTATTCTTGTGGCAGAGTTTTGTAATATTTGAAGTGGTCTTATAGTCGTATATGGTAGTCCCAATAACAGAGGGTTACAGTAATCAGTGCTTGCAAATATTAGTGCTTGTAAAACTGTTTGAAAATTTGATAGTGTTAATAGAGGTTTTAACTTCCTTAGAACCATTAATTTGGCATATCCTTCTTTTACTTTCAGTGATATGTGTTGTTTAAGGTTCAGTTCTGGGTCTATTATTACGCCAAGGTTGCACACCTTCTCAGCTAATTCCACTTTTTTATTGTTTTTTTAGTATTAATAGTGTTTGAATTAGGTTAATATTTTTTCGTTCCAGATACAAGAATTCAGTTTTTCAATATTTATCACTAGTTCCATTTGATTTAATAGCTGTTTGATTATGTCCAGATAAATATTGGCTAAGTTTAATGTTTTTTCAATTGTGTCATCAATGGGTAAAATTAGCTGTATGTCATCTGCGTATATATAGTGCACAATTCCAAGACCTGCAAGTAGATGACATAACCGTAAAAGGTAAATATTAAAAAGTATCGCGGACAATGCAGACCTCTGATATTGTGTTTTTAATCTGCACCTGAAAAAATCTATTACTTAAATACGATTTGGACCAGGCAATTGTGTTACTATGCAGACCTATTTCTTTTAGTCTTTTGATTAGTATTTCATGGTTCACTGTGTCGAATGCTGATGATAGATCTAATGGGAGAAGAATGTAATGTGTTCCACTATTAAAGCCTCTTAAAATATTATCCGATAGTGAAAGCAGTATCAATTGCACTCACATCCAAAAAGAGCACCTGCAGACAAGGCCACCTTCTGCAACCACAAGGGCTTCCTCTCTCTCAGCCTGCAGATTTCTGTAATGCCAAAAGATCATCATGGACATTGTGCCCAGAATTCTTGGATTTTGTCACAGTGCTTATATCTTCTCAGAGTCAGGAATTCTTGACTATCTAGGAAGGTCTCATCATTGGGGGTTTCTAAGTGGGAATGAAGCTCTCATTACAACTGCATGGCAACTAATGTCTGCCATTTTCTCTCCCAGGTATCTAGGTGGTCTTACTACTTTGGCCCGGGAGGCCAGCTCCAGTTTCTACCCAGAAACAGCCTCATTGCTTACCACCTTAGGATATCTTACTCTCTTCTTCTCTGCCTTCTTCCCTATAGGTGCTAAAGTATATCCACTCAAAACCTGGCTCATGATCCTGCTGGCATACCCACAGACTACAGTAGATGTCTGCTACAACAGGATCCACCAGCAGACAAGGGTAGTCATCGAGAAAACCTTTGGCCTATCCAAAACATGTTTTTACTCTCTGATCAGATCAGGGGGGTGTCTTCTCTACAACCCTGCAAAAGTATTAGATATTTCTAACCTGCTGTATGCTTTATAACCTGGCCAAAACCCAAGATCTGCCTCCTCTAGAGGGACAAGGCCTCATGATGATGATGAGGAGACGAACAACCTGAGTGAGGAAGAATTTCAGATATATATTTCAGATTGGCACACTTACCACTAGGCTGGAGAGGAACACTCTGAAAAAGTTTCAATGAAGAAGGTGCATTTAGTTATAATATATAGTGGCATTTGTGCATAGAAAGCAAAATGTTAGTTTCATAGGAAATCTTTTCATTCCAGGGGGTGGCTCAATCCCTTGGATTAGTCTAGTCTGGTGCTCCTGTGCAGAGGTATGTGGTAGCTACTCACAGTGCCTTTGGAAGCCATAAACACTAAGGCCAGTGACAAGAAGGCTTTGAAGGAGAGAGGTGCCTCTAAAGCTGATGTAAGTGGTGCGCAAGGATGAAGGATTGTCAACACTTGTGTGCCTCTCTTCAACTGTTGTACATGAGGAGGTTATCCCTGTGCCAGCAGAGGGTGATTTCATCTCTGTGCCATTATAGAGGGGCAAGCAGTAATGAAGGTGTTGTTGGAGGATGCATCAGTGCATGTAGTGAAGTTAAAGGAGGTGGTGGACACATTAGGGGCACTGGATAGCTGGAACTACTGCAGATTGAGGAAAATGTCAGAGTGGTGGTGGTGCACATTGTGGGGGAGGCAGCATCCACGGACCCTGTGGTAGCCACAGAGCATTCCATGCAGGCTAAAATTGACATGGTGGCATCTCCTGGAGCATATCCCTCCAGACAACCATCATGGCCTGCAGTTACTCCTGCAGTATCAGGTCAAGATCCAGCATCTCCTGACTTACATCCTGCATCTTTTCCTGCACCATTTCCTTCCATCTCTGAATGTCCTAACTTAGGCCTACAAGCAGTTCTACCACTCTGTCATTTTGTGGCAGAATGTGGCTCTTGTCTGGAGTGCAAGGCAGAAAAGCTGCCTTTTTACATGTCTCTGCCATCTCCCTCATCAACAGCTTGTTGCAAGACTTCAGGAGTAGATGGTTCCCTGTACATGGACAAGAGGTCACCCTGCAACTATGCCTGGGTGTTCATTTTATCAATGTCAGGAAAGGTTTATTTTTCTGCCAATGATACCAAAATCTGTAACAGGGTGGACAGCCAGGAAGGAATGGAAAATATGAGAATGGATCTAGTGAAGCTTGAGGAATTGTCTAAGGTCTGGCAGTTAAGATTTAATGCTAAAAAATACAGAGTAATACATTTAAAATGCAAAAACTTGAGGGAAAGGTACGTACTGGAGGTGAAATTCTTCTAAACACAAAGGAAGAGCGGGATCTAGGGGGTAATTGTATCTGATGATCTTAAGGTGGCCAAAGTGATGGTAAAAGCCAGAAAGATGCTGGAGAGGAATGGTCAGCAGGAAAGGGGAGGTGATATTGCCCCTGTATAGGTCTCTGGTGAGAACTTACTTGGAATACTTGCCTTTTTGAGGGTTCACAACATTAAAGACTTCGCTGTTCGCTACAGGCCCCCTTTGGCGTTGCTCCTTCTGATACATCCAAGGAGAAATTACTACTTACCTGATAATTTCCTTTTCTTTACTGAGGACAGGTTAATCCATACCAGTGGGTTATGCATCTTTAGCAGCAGATGGAAACTGAGCAAAGCTAACATCATGGTATATATATATCCCTGCACTGACATCAGCCCACCACTATTCTCTGCAAAAGTCAACTGTGGCAACTAAACAATAAATGAACATAACTCTTAACAGACAACCTATCAAGTACTCAGTTAACAGGAAAACACTGAGCTCAGACAAGGAATGTAAAATCACTAACCTAGGGAAAGGAACTGACACTTACCAGTAATCCCTGAAAAACACAGCCACTCAGGATGACACTATCATCACCATCTGGCAGCCAAGGGCAGGAAGGTGGATTAACCTGTCCTCACTAAAGAAAAGAAAATTATCAAGTAAGTAGTAATTTCTGCCTTCTTAGCATTTGGACAGGTTAATCCACACCAATGGGATACACCAAAGCTACTCCCGAACAGGGCGGGAGGCTGTCTGTGGTCCAATAAACACGTTACATGAAAAGGCTGCATCCTCCCAGGCCTACATCCAGGCGGCAATGCCCAGAAAAGGTGTGTAAGGAGGACCACATCGCTGCACAGCAAATCTTGGTGGGAGACAATAATCTAATCTCTGCCTATGACACTGCCTGAGCCTTAGTGGAATGAGCCCTAACCTGACTAGGCAATAGCTGCTCAGTATCCACATATGTAGCTCTGACTATAAGAACATAAGAACATAAGAACATGCCATACTGGGTCAGACCAAGGGTCCATCAAGCCCAGCATCCTGTTTCCAACCTAGGTCAAACCAGGCCACAAGAACCTGGCAATTATCCAAATACTAAGAAGATCCCATACTACTGATGCAATTAATAGTAATGGCTATTCCCTAAGTAAACTTGACTATCTCCTTAATCCAGCGAGCTATTGTAGCCTGCAACGCTGGTTCACCCTGTTTACTCCCACTGTGAAGTATAAACAGCCAATCTGTCTTCCTGAGAAGTTTAAAAACCTCAAGTTATATCTCTTAACATTCAAAGTCCATCACAGGTGATATTCATCTGCAGCCCTCTTCCTGTCCAGAGATGGCAGGGAAATTGATTCAAGTGAAAATCCAAGACCACTTTTGGCAAAAAAGCCAGAACAGTACCCAGCTGCATCATCCCTGGAGTCACTCATAGAAACAATTACTGGTAAGACAAGGCCTGGTAAGACAAGACATGCAGAATAAATTGCTACAAGGAACACCATCTTCAAAGTAAGTAACCTCAAGGAGAGGCTATGCAATTGTAAAAGGTGGGAACTGCCAAAAAATCCAAAACCAGATTAAGACTCTACAAGTGCACCGGTAACTGCAAGGGAGGATGAAGATGCTTCACTCTTTAAGAACTGGGCCACATCCAGATGGACTGACAAAGGTTCACCATTCACCTGAGCTCAGAAACAGGCAAGAGCCACCACCTGTACCTTCAATGAATTAAGGGCCAACCCCTTACTCAATCCATCCTACAAAAAATCCTAAATAAGTGGGATCTTAACTGAACAAGGATGAAACCCCTCGATCCTCACACCAAGCCTCAACCACTTGCCAAGTTTGAACATAGGCTAAGGAAGTGGAGAACTTTCTTGCTCGCAGCAAAGTGGCAATCACAGCAGTGGAATATCCATGCTTCAGGAACAGAGTCCTCTCAAGGGCCATACTGTAAGACAAAATAGAGTCGGATGTTCTTGAAGAACAGGCCTCTGCTGTAGCTAATCTCTGTGGACCAGTAATCGGATAGGAGAGTCAACCAGGAGCTTTCACAGATATTTTATTTATTTATTTTCTATTATTTTTATTATACCGACATTCGATCTGAGATATCACATCGGTTTACATTCAGGTATTGTAGGTATTTCCCTATCTCCAGAGGGCTTACAATCTAAGTTTGTACCTGAGGCAATGGAGGGTAAAGTGACTTGCCCAAGATCACAAGAAGCAACAGCAGGACTCAAACCCTGGCCTCCTGGTTCATAGCCCACTGCTCTAACCACTAGGCTATTCCTCCTGCATACCATGGCATCCTGGGCCAATCTGGTGCTACCAGAAGCACCATCCCTGTGTGACTTTCGATTCTGTGAATCATTCTGCCCAACATGTGCCTTGGGGGAAAGGTGTATAGAAGATTGCCTTCCGGCCAGTCCTACACAAGGGCATAAATGCCCAAGAACTTTAGATCTCTCTTGTGACTGAAGAAGTGAAGAGCCTTCACATTGTGAGATATTGGCATCAAGTCTAGAAATGGGAGATCCCAGTGGTCCATTATGAGCTGGATTGCTCATTTGACAATTCCCATTCTCCTGGATCCAAACTCTGCTGAGAAAATCCACTCTTACATTGTCTCTTCCTGCAATGTGTGAGGCTGAGATCTCCTTAAGATGTACTTCTGACCATTTCATGAGTTGAGCTATTTCCTGTGACACTTGCTGGCTCTGGGTTCCTTCCTGATGATTGATGTAAGCCAATGTCATTGCATTGTCTGACATTATCCGAACCGCTTCACCCTGTAAGCGGTTGACAAATCACAAGCATGCCAACCGAATGACACAGAATTCCAGCTGATTGATGCTCCAGAGAGACTCTTCTGTACTCGTGCCCCAGTGCTGTCAACCCTGGAAGTTCACATCTGTCGAACTAATCAGTTTGGTGTTTGTACTCCCTTCCTTAGATGATCCGCTTGCAACCACCACTGCAGATGGATGCTGATCTCCATCGGTAAGTGAAGCCGGATCGAGTAATCCTGAGACTGTGGACTCTAACGAGCAAGCAGTGTGCACTGAAGAGGACGCATATGTGCCCTTGCCCATGGAGCCACCTCTACGGTAGCTGCCATCAAGCTGAGCACCTGTAGATAAGACCACACCATCAGGAATATTGTTTTTGTCAATAGTCGCAACTGCACCATCAGCTTCTGAATGCTGATCTCCAACAAGAACACCCTGCCTTGCTTCATGTCAAAATGAACCTTGAGATACTCCAGTGTCTGAGATGGCTGAAGATTGCTCTTGGCCAAGTTCACCACCCAATTTAGTTCCTATAACAAGGAGATCACCTTGCGTGAGACCTGAAGGCTCTCTTTCATACTTTTGGCCAGAACCAGCCAATCATCTAAGTACAGGTGGACCAGAATGCTGTCCTTTCTCCACACTGCGCTATCACCACCATGACCTTGGAAAAGGTTCTGGGTGCGGTGGCCAAACCGAAGGGCAGAGCTCGAAACTGATGTCACCCCAAAACAGCGAAACACAGATACCATTGATGCTCCAGCCAGATGGGAATATGTAGGTACGCCTCTGACAAATCCAGAGACATAAGAAACTCCCCCGACTGTACTACTATTATCACTGAGTGTAAGGTTTCCATGCGCAAATGAGTCTTCCACAAATGACGGTTGATTCCCCTGAGATCTAGGATGTGGTGAAAGGAGCCCTCCTTCCTGGGCATAATGAAATAGAATATCAGCCAGTATTTTCTTGCGACATGGGCACTGGGACTATAGCCCACAGGCTGAGGAGTCTTGACAATTACACTCCAGTGCATTCCTCTTCTCATGAAAACATCTCGAGGAACACTGAGAAAGTCCAGAGCATAGCTATCTCTTATCACCTCCAAAACCCACTGGTCTGACATGATCTCGACCCACCTTGGATAAAGAGAGAGACGACCCCCTATCTTCTGTTCCCAGGGTGGGTCGGCATACCTTCACTGAGAGGTTTGCAGGACACCACCACTTGAGCCTGCACCCCATCGGGGCTATCTGGGATGAAAGAACTAAGATCTACCCAAAGGTAGAGTCCTCTGAGAAGCCACTCCTCTGTAGGGTCGAAAGCGTCTAAGACCCCTAACACAACCTCTCGTGCAGAAGGAGCACAGTACCTGCTTCTCATCCTCTGGTAACTAAGGAAACTAGGATTCACCCCACTTATTGGCCTTTTTTTCCAGCTCACTCCCAAACAAGAGTGATCCTTTAAATGGTAATTTTGTAAGATTAGACTTTGAAATTGTATTGGTTGACCAAGTCCTAAGCCATAGCTAAAGCCTAGCCACTATTACTGAAGCCACCCCTCTGGCAGAAGTGCGGACCAGGTTGCAGCCTGCATCTGCCAAAAAGGCAGCTACCGGTCCCATCACTGCTCTGAAATTTATACCAGACTCATCGGCTTCCTGAGAGAGAAGTAAGCAAGAGTGAGCCACCAGGGAACAACAAATTAATTGCCATCACCTCAAAGGCTTGCTTAAGGATTGCCTCAATTCTCCTATCTTGTGTATCCTTCAAAGCTGCTCCATCTTCTATAGTGATAGTCATCTGCTTGGTGATGGCACGCACAAGCGCATCCATTTTCAGAAAGCCCATCTGCTCTCTCGCAGCTGGATCCAGCCCTTCCAAGACTAGTCGCCCTTTAAAATTAGCTTCCGGGGCGACCCATTCAAGATCAATCAATTCTTGAATATCCTTCATAATGGGGAAGAAACATGAAACTTTACACAAAGAAATTAAAATGTGATTTTTCCTTGGCTCGGAATCAGTACTTGGGACCCCCAGCATCTTCAATGTCTAGGAAATCAGAGCCAGCAATTCATCTCTATGAAAGAAACACAACATTGCTCTATATGGCTGCAATCCTGGAGGAATTTCCCCATCCTCCAGGGAGTAAAGATTGGCTTCATCATCCGTGCCATCCAGGTTCCTATCAGCGAGACCCGCAACAGCTGTAGACGCATTCCAACACTTATCTGCAGCACCAGGCAGGCAGGAATCCGCAGCCTGCAATCCTGAACTGTTAGGTTTGGCTGGGGTTGCAGACTGCGCCTGAAGAAAGGACTGCAGCCCTTGAAAAAATTCCACCCAAGAAAAAGCAGAGGGATCCATTACAAAATCAGTGGGTGTCAGTCCTGCGCCCACTGCCGAACCAGTTAGGGGAGCCCCAAAACCAGATGAAACCTCTGGCAGTTCCCCCTCCTTTTCCATTCCCACATCATACTGGGAAGGACCGAGCTTAGCAAAATCGATCGGAGACAATTCTCCCTGAGCATCCAAGCAGTGCTGACACAAGTTAGAGAGGACGCCAGGCTGTGAAGCCCGAATATTGAAAGCAGCACAAAGGGTGAGGCACTTAGGCTTCTTTGCTACCGGTGCCATGGATAAACACTTGCTATCAATATGCTCCGAAAAGCATCCGATAACTGTGCACCAGGGTGCGCTCATAATAAGCACTTACACAGATGCCCAAAATACTGGCACCCAATATGTGGGTCACGAAGTTGCCTACCTGAGCACTCACCTGAGTGCTCCTAAATGCACACCTGAGTGCCCACCTAAGTGCCCACCTGAGCGCGCAAGCACGAACCGATTTCAGACACTGTTTTGCAGCAGCCTTTTGTGCTGAAAAGCACACAAACACAGCCACAGCCTATCACACAGCAACTAAGCAAAGCCTGAGAGTGGGGCCTAGCCAAAAAGGCCGCTGATCCCGCAAAGCTGCCACAACTCCCCACGCTCCCACAGAGATGAGAATGGATGTTGGATTGGCGGACCAAGCTTGGAGACCAGCAGGGGGATGGAATCCTTAACTCCTCTTTTTTTTTCAAGTTACTCTTTACCTGAGCTCAGCCTGACCCGGCTGAGTATAGAGTCAGTCTCTGACTATAGGGGGAGAGGGCAAAGGGCTTCACCACCGTGCTAAGCTTCCTGTACCCGCTAGCCTCTCAGCTGTTTGTCTCTCTACAGCTAAGTAAATGCCATAAAAACCAGTTACCAGGCCAAGGCACTCATCTGAGGGAGGGATCCACAGATATCAGTATATATATATATATATATATATATATATATATATATACTGTGATGCCTGCTCCGTCTCCGTCTCCATCTGCTGGTGGAGGTGATTAACCCACTGGTATGGATTAACCTGTCCGAATTCTAAGAAATGAGAAAATATGCTCTGACCATTTTATTTGCAATCTGCAGAACATGGATGATTTTGTGGTCTCTTCTGGCGGTAAGAGTTTTTCGGTTCAACAATTTTGAAACTGCAGAGCAAAGTTCATGGTGTACTTAATACAATGACTGTGTGGTTTACAGTATGCTGAACAAACATCTAGACCTTTGTGTATATGTTTCCTGGAACATAAAAGCAGACTAAAAACTGCTAAGATACATGCTCCTATGGAATCTCAGTTTTTGGAACATGGCCATCGATTTGGCGATATTAAATGGTCTGTCCTAGAAGCAATTAAGAGTGATTGGAGGGGGAGGAAACTGGATAAAATTTTTATTGCAATGTGAAGAATGGATTTTTCAGATGAAATCTATTATACTAAATGGACTCAATCTCAACACTGAATGGAGCCATTGCTTTTGAAGATGTCATGGCAGGTATCATCAATGACAGCTGTCATTATCTATTTGTATGTTGCTCATATAGTCATGTGAGTAAGTGGCTCATAGAAGACTTAAAAAATGCTTTCACTGCCGAAGCAGCTAATGCTTTGAAGAGAACAGGCATTGAGTGTTTCTTTCATGAAACCGCAGACACCAGTAAGTGTTGATACTTATGTTTCATATGGCTGTTTTTGTTCTTAGTCATTGACTGTCTGTTTCATTTATTTATATTTAGCACAAGCAAGCTGGAAAGGTGACATCAAGTGCAGTGAATACCCCTAACCCAGAGCTCTCTCGAAACAAAGCATTATGTTGAGTTCCTTCTTTTGAAGGTTCTATGAAACAAGACTTGCTTGAAAGGAAAGCAACTTAAAGAAAGTAATTTTGTTACTTTTTTAAGTGCATAAGAAAATTTAAAAAATACTTAAAAATACCAATCACAATTTGGGACCGATGATTATATATGACCTGTTTATAAATGTGAGAAACAAGAAACTTATCTCCACACATAATGGTGTTATAATGGTTCTTTCTTTTGCACAATGATGTTCTTGTTTAACAAGCAACATTATGAATGCTCATTTTTTGTGTATTCAGAAAATTGTCAACAAAAAAGAAAATGATGCTATGCAGGCCTGGTGGCCCCTATGCTGGATTTACGATTTTGGTGCTCATAGGTAAAGTACCACAATGGCACCCCTTTGACGTTTTCCCAACACATGGCCCTAAATCAAGCAGAACCGGGCTTCTCTTTGCCTGAATATTTGGTGCCTTCACACTTTGGCACCCTAGATCATTTCCTCTGTCTAAATCTGGGCTTAGGAGGCCCGATTCTCCATGTCAGAAAAATGAACCCTGATGGCCCGAGCCCCTCCATCCTCACCCCAAATCACTCCAAGCTAAGTTTATCAATAAAACAGGTTTGGGTCTACTCACCAGCCCCCACCTTGCCCATGCCACAGTTTCCGAAAATAAGATTTCAATGCCCTCTCCTCGTCACCCCAACCCTCCCACCCACCATAGGATTGCCAACTGTCCTGAATTTTTCTGGACTATACAGATTTTGGGGGTAATATATGGAAAAAAGGAGGAGGGCTGAAATGTTCGGAAACCCATTGGTTTTAGTCCTACAACTGCAAATTAACATCCAATCCTCCCCTGTGATTATACACTACAGTGTGCACTTTGGTAGATACTCTGGGGCGGATTTTCAGAGCCCTGCTCGCCTAAATCCGCCCAAAACCGGGCGGATTTAGGCGAGCAGGGCCCTGCGCGCCGGTAGGTCTATTTTACATAGGCCTACCGGCGCGCGCAGAGCCCCGGGACTCGTGTAAGTCCCGGGGTTCTCGGAGGGGGGCGTGTCGGGGGGCGGGCCCGGTCGTCGCGGCGTTCCGGGGGCGTGTCGGCAGCGTTTTGGGGGCGGGTACGGGGGCGTGGCTACGGCCCGGGGGCGTGGCCGCGCCCTCCGTACCCGCCCCCAGGTCGCGGCCCGGCGCGCAGCAGGCCCGCTGGCGCGCGGGGATTTACGTCTCCCTCCGGGAGGCGTAAATCCCCCGACAAAGGTAAGGGGGGGGGGTGTAGACAGGGCCGGGTGGGTGGGTTAGGTAGGGGAAGGGAGGGTAAGGTGAGGGGAGGGCAAAGGAAAGTTCCCTCCGAGGCCGCTCCGATTTCGGAGCGGCCTTGGAGGGAACGGGGGGAGGCAGCGCGGCTCGGCGCGCGCAGGCTATACAAAATCGATAGCCTTGCGCGCGCCGATCCAGGATTTTAGTGGATACGCGCGGCTCCGCGCGTATCTACTAAAATCCAGCGTACTTTTGCTTGAGTCTGATGCACAAGCAAAAGTAGGCTGATCGCGCTTCTTTTAAAATCTACCCCTCTATGTTTAATGTGTGTCACTTACATAGACGTCAGTCCACAATATAACCGCCTAACAATTTTACAAAACAGAAGTTTGGCCTCTGGGATGGTAAAAACAAACCTTTACAGGGTTAAGAAGTTTGAGAACTTGAAGTCATGACATAAGACTCCAAAAGGAATAACACTGGAAAATACTTCTTCAAAAAAGGCGACCGATGCATGGAACAGCTTCCCAGTGGATGTAATAGATAGAAAAACAATAACAACTCAGGAAAGCACTGAAAAGGCCTCAGAGGACCATTCATTGCAAGAACGTGAGGGGAAAGTCACAGATCACTATAACAAGAATTCAGTTATATAGAATAGCTGGGTCCATATCTCCTAACATATTCGATGTTTCTGTGTTTTTCCTAATGGCAATAAATCATATTGTGGAAATCCCTTCAATGAAGATATTAAACAGCATCTCTGAGTGTTTGGAAATTTGACAGTTGAAAGTTGGCAACCCTGCTCACCTGGCACCTTCCCAACCCTCTTTCTATAGCCGGGATTGTGGTACACTTGTACCACTCCCAGTGGCTTCCAGGACTGTTCTGTTAGCCATGCTGGAAACATAAGCTACCAGTGATTTCTCACACTGAGCTGGGGTGGGTGAGTGCTCGGGGTATTTAATTCTGACTAATCATCACTGTCTTTTACATCCCTGCATCCAAATATGAAAAAGAATAGTCCATGCAGTTGTTAATCAAGGTGAGAAACATTAATCAAGACATTTTTTTAGGGGGTAGTGAGATACTTCTGGGCCTGCACTCATTAAATTTCCAGTTGCAGCATTTTGATACTGCACAAAGATATCTTTATCACAATGTTTTTGGAGCCTGAAAATGTTCACACATAAGCAAATTATTTATAACTCTGGAAAACTGAAATGCTAAGCTTTTAAATATATATAAACACACACACACACACATATATATATATATATATATATATATATATATATATATATATATACACTAGCAACTCTACCCGTTCTACACCCGAGCGGCGAGACTTTTTATTGGCACATCTGCTCTAGTTTTGAGCAGAATTTCCCTAGAAATTCACTGCAAGAGTGTCCTTTCCACATACACACATCCTCATACAGGCTCCCTCACACTCTGGCACACACACACACATCCCCTCATGTAGGCTCCCTCTCTGAAACCCACACTCAAGCATCCCACGCACTCTCCCTCTTACCAACCAAGCTGTCTCTCGCACTCCCCCACACCCCCTCTCCTCTCTCACACACATATTCTCTCTCACAGGCATCCCTGTCTCCTCATATAGGCTCCCTCTCTCTGAAACCCACACTCAAGCATCCCCCCACCCACCCTCTCTTACCTCCCATGCGCTCTCTCACACCCTCCCCATCCACCTCTCACCAACCATGCTCTCTATCACCCACCTCTCTCTCTCACACACACATTCTCTCACCAGCATCCCCGCCCATGCTCTCACACCCTCCTGCTCTCTCTCACCCTCCCCTCCCCGACACACATTCTCTCTCACCGGCATGCCGCGGGACCCGCGCCATTCGCAGCGAAGATGAAGGCCTGGGGGCGCCGTTCGTGATGAAGATGAAGGCCCGGCGCGCCGTTTGCGGTACATGGGGGCCTTCCATTTTCGCCTTGAGCAGAAAATAGCAGCAGAGACCCCGGCATGCCGCGAACAGAGCATGTCCCGCGGCACACGCTCCGTTCGCGGTGAAGATGAAGGCCCGAGTGCGCCGATCGCGGCACGCGGCAGCCTTCCTTTTTCACCATGAACGGCTCTCGCTGGGCCTTCATCCTTGCCGTGAACGGCGCGTGTGCCTCGGGACGTGCTCTGTTTGCAGCATGCCGGGGTCTCCTCTGCTATATTCTGCCTGTCCCGCGATGGCCGCTGTCCTTCGTACCTGTTGTAGCTGGTGTTGTCACATGGCCGCTGTACAGCGTATTTGAGCCATTATAGCGCCATCTATCAGCGGGCTGCGGAACATCCGCGAGCACTGACGGACACACTACCAAGCCCGATATATTATGGATACCAAAACAAACACTCTAAAAAGAATGGGACACAAGCACTGTTTATATTATGTAAAAAAAAAAATTTAATCACTAAGACAAAAACCTTTCTCCCCAAAAAATCTTTTATTACAAAAAATATTACTGAGAACTATTTTTCATCTTGTCACACTGTCAAATGTATATTATATTCACCATACTCTATTTCACAAAATTATTGTTCACCTAAAATCACAGATTTTAATACATATATCATAGCAAAATCTCTTTCACACCCACATTTTCACTGTACTCATACATACCACCAACCATAACCCACTCTGTCAATCATACCATAAATTAACACAACCTATAACTTGAATTCCTTCTTATGCCTTACATATATTAATCATCATTAAACTATGTCATCAAGATGGGAAATGATTATAATACATTTATTTATTTATTTTTAATTTTTATATACCGACATTCTTGTATAATATACAAATCATACCGGTTTACATTAAAACAGGAGATGCAGGGACAAAAGTTACCTTTGTCAAATACATTTAACATTAATAACAATGAAAATTGTTAACAAGGGATAACAACTATGAAAAAAGAGAAAGGTAAACAAAAGTGGAAGAAACATAGAAGTTAAAAAGAAAAAAAAACGAAAAAAGGTAGCACCAAGGGTTGCACGAAGGGGTGCACAAAGGGGAGTGCCTCTTTGTCGCGCCCCTTCGGCACGCGACGCCAGGTGGAATGGCGCCGTTTACCGGCTCGACGCTGGGCTGGATGACATCACAAGGGGGCGGGCCTCATGCTCACTGTTTTTCTTCATAGTGATCTCCATTCACATTTTAAAGCTAATTTTTTTCATTTTTTTTTTTAGCTTTTCTCTTCAGTGAAGAACATCGGCTTTGAGTTACGATTGGTAAAGTAAAATGGGACATTATTACAGCATTACAGCAAATAAGAAGAATATTGGTTCTTTGCCATGACTGAAACATCATAAGCATCTTGACGACATAGTTTAACGATGATTAATATATGTAAGGTATAAGAAGGAATTCAAGTTATAGGTTGTGTTAATTTATGGTATTATTGACAGAGTGGGTTATGGTTGGTGGTATGAATGAGTACAGTGAAAATGTGGGGTGTGAACGAGATTTTGCTATATGTATTAAAATCTGTGATTTTAGGTGAACAATAATTTTGTGAAATAATAGAGTATGGTGAATATAATATACATTTGACATTGTGACAAGATTAAAATAGTTCTGTGTAATACTTTTGTAATATGTGTGTATATTGGTTTTTTTTAATATTTCAATGGCTATAACACATCACATAGAATGGTATATGCTCATCTCTGAAAAGTTAGTTTCTGTATAATTCTTGACATTTTAACTTTGCTAGCAAGATTTCCACATATTTTTATTGTAGTTTTTCCACTAAGTCTGCAATTTCTATGGAAATTTGTAGTCATATTTGCTGTTAAATGTTAAACAAATGTTGCACCCCAGTTACACACCTGATCTGAAGACAAAAGCTCCCTTTACATTATAATGAAATCTAAACCGGGCTGAGTAGCTATAAATGATTACTGTTTGACTTGGCTCCTACCTGTATCAGATTCAGACTGAGGAATCTTAGTAGAGAAATTACACAGGATTAAATGGATATTTCTAAATTACGAGGCCTGCCAGTCCAGAGACTTTGTGTATCAGTTTTCCAGTTCTACTAAGCCTGCTATGCCGAAGATCATAGGGGGCTGACAACAAGGGGCTGAAATTTAACTTTCTCAAGATAATATAATCAAATTGGAAAAAAAAAGTTGAGTTAGAACATACAGCTCATGATTGGTTAAACCTGGTTAATACACTGTGTGCATGTTCAAGACAGTGACATATAATTCTTGCTTTTACTATCTAGATGTCCATGCAAAAACCCTGTCTATTCCATTTTCTTACTTATCAGATACATGACTGAGGAGTTATTTTGTTACAAAAATTGAAATGACAATTGGAGCTGTCCTTTGGTGAAGCTGTATGCCAGATGGAAATAGCTTGATACTTCAAAAGAAGGTTAGCCACAAGGCTGGGGCTTCCAGACAGTCACCTGTAGTGACAAAGTTTTGAGGGTGGCAAAATCATGCTAGCAAGAGGCTCAGAGGGTTGCTGTGCCTGTGCTAATATTGTTCTGGAGCCAATTCTTCCAGTAGGAGGGAGTGCTGCGGTAGAGGAGGAAAAGGTGCATGACTAAAGGTTCATGTAGGGCATCTAATACTCTTGCACTGACCCTGGCTGGACCTCAACAAAAGTCCATAAACAGTTATTAAGCAAGGTAGATTTGGGAAGGCCAAAGCTTATCTCAGGGAGTGAGAAACAAGAAATAGATAAACTATTGGGGAACTGCCGGGTAATTGCGATCTGGACTTGGCAACTGTTGGATATAGGAGGCTGGACTTGATGGACCTTGGTCTGACCCAGCATGGTACTTCTAACAATTCTTTCAACAGAAGTATTTTTATAATAAAGCTACATAATTTTATAATGCACAACTCCTTTTAAAAGTACAACTTGTATAGCTACTTTCGTCAATAGGTTTTGCTTTAAAAAAGTATTAACATAACGAGAAAAAGAGCCATAAATACAGTGACCATTAGGTTTGTTTTTTTTTTTAAACCCACTCATTTAATTAAGTAAGCAGAAACACTCATTTATGTACAGCCTGGACTCAATGAAATTAGTGGGACTGTTCATGGTTGCCTGCTGTTTTAAATGGATGGCTCTGGGCATTGCATTGTTTCCTGCAGCAGAGAAGACTCAGGTTTGGCTCTCCAATCTGTCAAGGTCAGAAGGGTTAAAGTGCCGTTGGGTTTAGGTCAGTTATAATGAAATGGTAAATTGTGAGGCTGTACCAGGCAATTGTATAGATGGTAATTTTCAAAGGGGCCTCTGCAGGTAAAGTGGTGATACACTCACAGAACTGGCCTTTTAGAATATCGTGAGACTGATACACATGCAAACGTCTGCACGTTAATGCTGTACACGTATTTTTATGTGTTTAGAGGTGGGGTTGGGAGTATGCCTATATTCTTTAGGAAAAACTATGCATACCAAATAGCAGGTGTAATTGTATGCCGGGGTAATTTTTCAAGCAAACTTACAAACAAGGGTTCACTTTGAAAGCTGGTATAACTTGGGTACATACAGTAACAGACTGGAAATGTATGCAGCTTGTTATACAATTACCCCATAATGCTAAAAGTTAACTGTTTGATATATTCTAAGCTGCCCTTCAAACCTCTAACAGTAAAAGATTCAGAAAGCATGCATCACATTAAAGAAACTCTAGTGAGCAAAGTTGTTCTTGTACATACCAACAAAAATTGCAGAGCAAATAATATTTTTTATGAGAAGTCGTATTTACTTCCAAAGTATCAAGTAATGCATAACTGCAATGTTTATCTGTGACAATGCTTTCTACCACAACCAACTGCTTTATCATCTACTGTATGTTAAAATGTTGACATCATGACACCAGGAAACCTTTCTGATCATTTTTTATCTGAATAGCTATCTTTATTTATGAAGGTCCTATAACACAGACCGAATAGGATGCAGAGACTTACAGCTATCATGTTCTTGCATCGTTTTTGACATTAACCTCAGTATTTCCATCGAATACCCTTCCTAGCTAAGATAGACAGAAGAAACTCCATTCTCTGTTTGGACACAATGCAATATGCAGACTCCTAGGAATAATTTCTACTAGATATGCTAAATTGCTTATGGATTACCCAATAACTATATTATCATCAGGACTTGTGCAAAACAAAGATTAACCATATGCTAAATTATTCTGAGGTATGCTTATTCATGTGGCAATGATGACCATAATTCAGTGAACACAGAAATTAATTATATCATTTCCTATGGTTCCTCAATTTTAATGTGGTCCTATTGCATAAAATTAATGTTTCATTTACTCACTAAATGGTGTCTTAAAAAGTTTATGTGAGAGTGGTATTTGTGTCTGTGTGTGTGAGAGAGAGAAGAGTGAAGGGGCACAGAAGAAGGGAAGTGTTTTGTGAACCATGATTTACACTGCTATGCGATTGTATAACATTAAATGCTACTTTGTCCCCTGAGGCCTATTCAACCTCATCAAGATAGCAACCTGGTTTTATACGTGCTCATTATGTCTAAAGTTTTTACCACAGCAATTTGTTTTCTTTATTATATTACCACAATCATAATTACAAATAAAGGCTGCTAAAAAAACACAACTCTATGATTATAAAACCTGATTAACAATGGATGTCTGAGAATTATATCTTCCTCTCTATCAATTAAGTCCGGTGATGCTGTGCATTTCTTTCACCTCAAGAATGCCTTTCCTCTTACATATCTGCACACACTTTTCCTTCCCATCTACCCAGCAAAAGAATTATTCATAGAGCCATACAATAATTATACAGCACAAATGCTAAATCATTTCAGATAAGATATATCTCACATCGATAAAGATAAATTACTTCTGGAACCTGACGAAAGGTTTCTACAGTAAATAGACTGTGTACTGTATCTGGGAAACATTTGCATCATTTGCCTAGCTATAATGAATGAGATACTCCGTGTGATATATAACATAGTAAAGAAAACACAGCTGTTTGCTTCTGCAGGGAGGTACCTAAGTGTACTGGCACCTGAGTCTGCTGATACTTATTAAAGCCTTCAGAAGTGCGGCTGGGAAGCTTATAACAGTTATTGCTGAAAAGCCATTATCTATGGATAATTAACTGTGTCGGCACACTGAGGTCTTAACATAAAGTCCTCATAATTCCCCATGAAGGAAAAACAGTATAATATTACTTTAATATATCGCTAATGCTCTACAATAAACAATGTCACATACTAATATTTAACAATAATACCAAGTGCTTTGTTTATGCAAGCAACACCTTGCAGCTTTGCATAAATTATGTTTCCCTATTGTGCACTCCACTCGTTGCTTTACAAAATTCAGGCCTATGTGTAATAAACCAAAGACAAAACAAAATCAAGATCAATATTTGCAGGGAGAAAGCTGTCAATGATTTGCTACACTTACATTTGCATTATTTTTACTTGTACCTTATTTACCTTGCCAATGAATATAGATAATATTAGTCAAAATATTACACACATTTAAAGTCACTGAACTGCATTATCACAGCAAATAAAAATATTATCATTTTTACTTTCAATATTCATTTTCTCAATGTACAGTCCATTTATGACCACATTTAAAAATAACACTGGGCAACAATGAAAGTGTTACTGACCTAAAAAGGTCCTACTCTGTAGTATCTTGATGTGCTGAACATGAATATGACCATGAAAAGTTTTTATTGGCTCTCGTTTTGAAGATATTTAATATAGTTCACTTTCTATGTTTAGTCATGTAAATTTATCCAGTAGGACTGTAAATAAGCCTAGAATGATGTAATATTGCATCCTATTGCATAATACCATCATGCACACATCATCCAGAGTTTATTACATCATTTTCTGATGCAATGCAGTTCTACTGCCATGCTGCTGCTGAGTAAGCTGACGTCAGCGGTGTACTATATGAAGCCCAGTCAGAAAGGGTGAGCATTTGAAATATTCATGCTGGCTGACTACTGCTGGACACTCCACAGAGAAGCTCCTGAACAGGTGTACAAGAGACAAGCAAAGAAATCTAAGACGTAGTCTATGACTTCATTTTTCAAACGGTATTAATCGTAGGTCTCCTACTATTGGCATACAGTTCAAGATGTAATTATATTATTGCATATTACAAAAAAACTAGAGCCAATTTTGCATTTTCACAGTCACATTCGTGTTTAGCACATGGAAATGTATAAGAATTGACTAATTTCATTTCTGTAACATGACTTTTGTGAAAATTTGTTGCCCAGTGTAATTATTTTAATCAATAAGTAAGGAACATCCTTTGATGGAGACAAAGAAATAATACACTAGCACCAAACAAATTGGGGGTTCAGCTCATTATTTTGGTTGGTTGCTATTTTTAATTTGTTTTATTCATTTTGCTTCCCAAATTTGTTTATTTCTTTATGTTGTTTTACTCAATTTCTTTACATTCAATGGGGGAAATAATAAATCCTGTTTTGCACTCTGACCCCAATGTTTTCTATCCAAATTTAATTAAGCTTACAGGCAGGCATCAGTAGCAGAGACAATAATGCTCTAACACAGGATTTCCCAGTCCTCTCCTGGGGAGGCACTCCTTGGGTCTCCAATGTATGCAAATCTACCTCATGCATATTCATTACAGATATCCTGAAAACCAAACCAGTTAGGTGTTTTGCCAGGAGACGATTGAAAAACACTGTTCTAGGACACTCAGAGGATAACTTTCAAAACTGCTCACATGTGCCCATTTACGTGTGTATATGGGCGCATGCAATGTTGCTACTGTATTTTATAATCTGAGCATATAAGATATGCACAGGTTATAGTCATAATATTTCAGTTAGCTTTCACATATATTACAAATACTACTAACAGGTTTAGAAGGGTTGTTTCACAGATACTTAGGGTTAAGAATCTTACTTATTCGGATTTCACAGCATGGCTCATGGCCCCAGTGATCCCTTATGAACCCCTGAGGACCAATCTGAGTCCTCAGGAGCAGGACTGCAGGTCTGGACTGAGTGTAGGTATGTAAGCCTTCACAGCTGACTTGGCAGCAAGTGAACAGACCCATCCCATGGCTCAGTGCAGAACTTCAGCCTTGCAAGAGGGCAGACACCAGTTTAAGAATAGGCATGGTTGTTTTTTCCCCTAGGTCATCCCTCTCCATCCCTTCCTAGGGATGACCTCTGGGCGCCCCAAAGATCTATCAGGATCTAGAATCAACTGTCCAAGACTATGACTGTCACAAGACAAAGATTGGTCTAGGAACATGGCAACTTGCTCAGGAAACATGGATACATGATATAGAACTGGAGACCCTGCAGGGCCAACAAAGACATCAATGCAAGGAACAAAATCAAAACCAAAAGCGAAGTCCAGCACAGAATGCAGATCAGGAGCTGGAGCAAGGTTTGGCATAGAGTCTGGATGAAGAATCAGGACAAAGTCAAGCTCCAGCTTGGCTAGGATAGCTTCAGCATAGGATGTAGCACCCCTCTTCAGGAGCTGGGTCCAAAGTGGCTTCAGCACTGGCTTCTATGTCAAGTTGAGCAGGCATATAATCTGGATCAGGATCAAAAACAAGGTCCAGCATGGAATCTGGAGTCGAAGCCAGATGGCAAGCTAACACAGAGACATGGAGCTTGAAGCAGGAGCAGGCTTAGCCAGCAATGCTTCAGCACTGGCTGGAATGCCCGAGGATAATGTTTGGAATGGCTTCAGCACCCAGCTCAGGCACAGGGTCAGACATGGCTTTAGCACTAGCTTCAGCGTTCCCCATGGATATAGGGCTTGGAGCATTAGCTCAGGCTTGCTATGAGGAAAGGCTGAAGAGGTTAGGGCTGTTCAGCTTGGATAAGAGACGGCTGAGAGGGGATAAGATAGAATTCTTTAAGATCATGAGAGGTCTTGAACGAGTAGATGTGACTCGGTTATTTTCACTTTCAAACAACAGAAGGACTAGGGGGCATTTCATGAAGTTAGCAAGTAGCACATTTAAGACTAATCGGAGAAAATTCTTTTTCACTCAACGCACAATAAAGCTCTGGAATTTGTTGCCAGAGGATGTGGTTAGTGCAGTTAGTGTAGCTGGGTTAAAAAAAGGTTTGGATAAGTTCTTGGAGGAGAAGTCCATTAACGGCTATTAATCAAATTTACTTAGGAAATAGCCACTGCTATTAATTGCATCAGTAGCATGGGATCTTCTTGGTGTTTGGGTAATTTCCAGGTTCTTGTGGCCTGGTTTGGCCTCTGTTGGAAACAGGATGCTGGGCTTGATGGACCCTTGGTCTGACCCAGCATGGCAATTTCTTATGTTCTTATTTTCTCTGGCTTTGCCTCTGTAGAAGCACCCTTCTTTAGCTAGCCACCAGACAGTCCAATATCTCCCCAATGATTTGGTTCTTTTATAGAAGTTAGACTAGCAGACATACTCTCTAGAATTACAGATGTCAAATACAAGGAAACAGAAATATAAGCCCAGGCTTCCATACTGCATCCAGGGCATCGAGCAAAAACTGGGTCTGGATCTTGGAGAGCAAGAAAAATTTCCACACTGGGCTCAAAGCAAGTTCAAAGACAATGGCTTGCAGTTATGACACCACAAGTCAAAGCAAGGTTAACAGAGTTCAGGATAGGCAATCACATGAAGAGGCAATCAACTGCAAGGCTGGAACCAGACCAGCACTAGATGTGGAATCAGGACTTGAAGCCAGAAAAAGCAACATAAAATAAAAACCTGGCTCTCACCAAGTAGAAACTAAACTTGAAAAACATTTTTTTCCTAATTAGCAACCAGGCAAATACGCTAAGACTCTTTCCACTTAAAAAAACACACAGAAAACACAGTCTTTTTCACATGCAAGGCTAGGTTTGTTACTAGCAAGGCAATGTTCTCCACAGCCAGTATGGGTTAAGTGTTTCAACTGTGCTAGGAGCAGAATGAGGTTTTTGGCAAGCTGTCAGGTTGCTAGCTACAGAATATGAAACACAGAAAGCTTCTCATTCAGTAGTCAGTACAGGGTTTATTCATAACACAAAGGGAATAGATTCTCTTCACCTTCATTAACCAAAATATAATATATAACAACAGGTTCACAGTACTCACAGTCACTTAGTCCAGGTCAGAATATTCCAGAGAGCTTTCACATATATTGCAAACACTGCAGGGTTACTTAACACTCGTAGCTAAGGTGCAGAGCTCCACCTGCCAACAGTGCCATACCTTGGTTTAGGACCAGACATGGGCTCTTTTTTGCCTTACAGAGAGGCAAAGCAGAACAAACATTGTCATGAACAGCCCAAAGCATCATGAACAGGTGCAAGAACACTCCAAGGCACTGTGAAGAGGACAAAAAAAGTACCAACAGTGGCATGAACACCCTAAGGTACGAGAGTGGAACAAAAACAAAGAGGCAAAAGAAGTGCATGAACACCCAAAGGCACCAAGAGAGGGGGGGGGGGGGGGGGGGGGGAAGGACATGAACTACAGTGGCAGGAAGACCCTAAGGCACCAAAATAGGGATAAAGCAACAGAGACACTGGCATAAACTGTCATAAGGTATAGAGTAAGAAGTACAGTGGAATGAATACCTCAAGAAGCTGAGAGGGGTAAGAAATGATGAGTGGCATCAGCACCTCGCAGACACAGAGGGGCGGATTTTAAGAGCCCTGCTCGCGTAAATCCGCCCGGATTTACGCGAGCAGGGCCTTGCGCGCCAGTGCGCCTATGTTCCATAGGCCTACCGGCACGCGCAGAGCCCTGGGACTCGCGTAAGTCCCGGGGGTTTTTCGAGGGGGGGCGTGTCGGGGGCGTGTCGGATCGGCGCGGCGTTTTGGGGGCGGGATGCACCGTTTTGGGGGCGTGCCCGGGGGCGTGGTTTCGGCCCGGGGCGGTCCGGGGGCATGGCCGCGCCCTCCAGAACCGCCCCCAGGTCCCGTCTCGGCGCACTAGAGGCCCGCTGGCGCGCGGGGTTTTACTTCTCCCTCCGGGAGGCGTAAATCCCCCGACAAAGGTAGGGTGGGGTCTAGATAGGGCCGGCGGGGGGGGGGGGGTGGGTTAGATAGAGGAAGGGAGGGGAAGGTGAGGGGAGGGAGAAAGCGAGTTCCCTCCGAGGCCGCTCCGATTTCGGAGTGGTCTCGGAGGGAACGGCGGCAGGCTGTGCGGCTCGGCGTGCGCCGGCTACACGAAATTGGCAGCCTTGCGCGCGCCGATCCAGGATTTTAGCGGCTACGTGCGTATCTACTAAAATCCAGCGTACTTTTGTTTGCGCCTGATGCGCCAACAAATGTACGCGAAGGCGCGCTTTTTGAAAATCTACCCCAGAGTGCATTAATACCCCAAGATATTGAGTGAGATATAAGATAGCAAGAGCAGTGGCATCAAGGAACCACGAACCAAGAGAAAGGCAGAAGAAGACGACTAGGCAGTAGGAGTGGCCCAATAACACAGTAAGAGAGGCGGGGCATAAGGTGGAGACCATGCAGCAAGAACAGCAGCAGCACCAAGACTTCAAGATCCCATGGCATCCACTGAGAGTCAAAGCAGAACACATTTTTTTTAAAATATGTTTTTCCTAGTAAGGCCGAAACACCATAGTATAACCAGAAGAGAGGAAGGGCAGGAAGAGCATACCAGGCAGCAAGAGTTTTCCAACAACACAGCAAGACACTGAACCCGAAGAGCGGCAGGGCATGAGGAATAGAGCAGGCAGAGGCAACAAGAGTGACTGACAACAGGCCGAAAAGCATGAGAGTTGGTGCATTGCACTCAGTCCTTCTTCCAGTCAGATGGAAGCTTAGGAAAACTCGGCGGATGAAGGTTTATATTAAGGAAGACCAGCTTATCCACTAACTCTGCTGGCAGCCGTAAATGATGTGATATCCCCCTCCTATTGAGAATACTCTTTCACTATGAATGGTGGTTGGAAGGTAAGAATGGAAATGCTGGGCAACCAAGGAGGGTCATTTTTTTAAAAGTGCATGCACGTTCATAAATACGACTATGTGGGTGCGAAAGCATATGCACATGTACATGAATTTCATATAATCTGTGCAAGTGCTTATACATTATATAAAATGCACGAAAAAGGCCACAAAGCAATGCAGAAGACCACCAAGGCCACAAGCAAAGCAGATGGCCACAGGGGGTCACAGGATAAGGCAGAAGGAAAGTAAGCAAGGTGAGCCAATGCAAAGAGCCAAGATGATTTGATGAAGAGTCTCGAGCTCTGGAAGAGGCAGGGATAAATAGGGCTGAAACTGCTGTGTCATGGGAGCATCAAAGAGGTGGCTAGCACAGGAGAGAAGTGTGAGGACCTCTGCTGGCAGGGAGGGTCCCTAGCAGCCAGGATCATGATACAAGGATTGTTTAATTAAAACTATTTACCTACTGCTTCTCCATTGATCACAGCAGTTTAGAAAGTTAAATAACATACATAATTGGCATCACTAACATTTATACTAAACAGATTTAAAGCTAACATAGAATGAGGAAATTTCACAATTATCCTCATTTAACATCCTCATGTAGGGGGTAATGGTGCAGATGTTCCTTTCCCTTATCATCTTGATATTACCCTGCTTCATACATTATCTTGAATAACCAGGGCTTTAAGGCTTTTTAAAACGTTTTAACCGGTTATTACTCTCAGGTTCTCTGGCATCCAGTTCCATAATCGTGGACCAGTAACAGATATAGCTTGGTCTCTAACCTCATGAAGATGAGCATGATGAAGTGAGGGGACCTCCAATAGGTCTTTGTTAGCTGATAGTTCTTTTTGTGGAGCATATATATGTTATGTTGCTCCAAGCCATGGAATTTATTAGTTAGAATTTTAGGGATTAATGCTAATACTTTAGTGAATCCAGAATTTTACTGGAAGTCAATTCTGGAGATATATGATCGTATTTCTTTTGATCAGTTAAAACCCATGTTGCGGAGTTCTGTAAGAGCTGCCGTGATCTCAGGGTACTACTTGACAGGAACTGAGTTACAGTAATCTATACTTGAGAATATAAGCATTTGCAGAAGTGTCTGGAAGACTTCTGGTTCACATTCTGACATTATATACAGATTTAATCAAAGAGTGAATATGAACCTTCATCATAAGCCTATTATCTAATAGATCGCCAAGGTCATGTCTGGAAAGAGGAAATTTGTTTCACATCAAATTAAAAGCACATTTTAAAGGGCTATCTATGAGACTTGATTAGGTTTCTCAAAAGCCAATAACATCCTTTCATATTTGCATACCTGGTAACTCTCTAATCTTGAACCCAAACTCTGAGTCTCAAAGAGAACTTCCAAGATCTCCAGAGCCGAGTGGAGACTTAAAAAAAACAAGGTGCAAACAGCAAAACAGCACTCAAAGTATGATGGGAGAACAGGCTCCTCCTCTTCTGTGCATGCCCTACCTGTGTGGCAGTCGGTATAAAAGAAAGCAGCTCTGTCTTCTGTGGAGATTTTACAACGTTGCATACTTCTGTGGGTGTCTTGTAGTATGGAGGGGAAGGGGAATATGAATGAAGGGCAAAAGGGCACTGAGGGAAGAAGAACAAACAGGTACGGGCAGGGGGGGGGGGGGGGGGGGAGAAGGATAAAGGAGCACATGGGAAGGTGATAGCTTGTGTTTTCTGGTTCACATGACAGTACTAGAAATGATTTCTGGTGCTATTAGGTGTACCCAAAGCACCCTTGTCTCGCTCCCCTTCCCTCCCCCCTGATAATTTCAGGGTAAAGAAACCCCAAATGTTGTAAGTAATGATTATTTGATAAGCATACAACTATACTAAACTTGCGCAGAGTACTGAAATATTACACTTTAAGAAGATTTAGGCCTACCTTCTGATTTCGAAATACATGCTTTAAAATAATAATCTGGGCTTTTACATTTATTTTTTTTTTATAACCTTTAGGTATTCAAGGGTATTTCTACCCTGATGATATGAAACTGGGTGTTCCTTTCAGAAGAAATCTGGTGGACACTGTACAAACACTAAACAGTAAGAAGAGGATTATTATGCAGTGGCTTAGATAGAATAAGATGGCATTGAATTCCCCGAAAACTGAAGTTTTCAGAACATTTACAGAGTTTTGAAATGCTACCTTTAAGGATAACTTTAAAACAGGTGCGTGCGCCCATATACGCATGCATATGGGCACACGAAAATCTACTCCTGTATTTTATAACCTGTGCGTATATGTAAAAAATGCAAGGTCAGAACTTAAAAGGATAAGTGCAATATGTAATCACGTGTATGTAAAACAATTTGCGAATATATACTGCACTTATCTGGACAAGTTCCAACTTATCTGGCTAAGAAACAGTTTTGCTCAAGGTATTTTCGAGATAAAATGGAGTGGCATCAGCCAAGACATAGTTTGCGATCAACATAAGAACATAAGATTTGGCAAACTGGGTCAGATCAAAGGTCCATTAAGCCCAGTATCTGTTTCCAAAAGTGGCTATTCCAGATCACAAGTACCTGGCAGAATCCCAAAAGGTTGATATGTGTCAGCAAGCCTTCTATGGTGGAATTAGGGGTATGGCAGGTAGGCAAAAGTCCTCTATGGTGGTTCTAAACCGTAAGGGTCTGGCAGCTGGGAATGTGTCAGCAAGTCTTCTATGGTGGAATTAGGGATATGGCAGGTAGGCTAAAAGTTCTCTATGGTGGTTCTAAACCATAAGGGTCGGGCAGCTGGGAATGTGTCAGCAAGTCTTCTATGGTGGAATTAGGGATATGGCAGGTAGGCTAAAAGTTCTCTATGGTGGTTCTAAACCGTAAGGGTCTGGCAGCTGGGAATGTGCCAGCAAGTCTTCTATGGTGGAATTAGGTAGGCTAAAAGTTCTCTATGGTGGTTCTAAAAAGAAAGGGTCTGGCAGCTGGGAATGTGTCAGCAAGTCTTCTATGGTGGAATTAGGGGTATGGAAGGTAGGCTTGGCAGCAATTTCCCTATGCTGGTAATAAGAGGTATAGCAGCCAGGTATGAAGTATTTTTGTTCCAATGACAAAACACCCAGAGCAATCAAATAGAGTGAGAGAAACAGGCAGGTATTATTGTGGTGGGGTTAGAACAAAAGAAAGAACCATATAATAGGTGAGGGGGAAAATATTTTTTTTTTACACTTTTTTTCTGGGGGAAAAACAAATACCCCAGTACAACCAAGAAACTAAAAACAGCAAAAAAAACCCACATTCACCAAAACTCCCATGGTCATACTTAATAGACATTGCAGATAAGAACATAAGAACATGCCATACTGGGTCAGACCAAGGGTCCATCAAACCCAGCATCCTGTTTCCAACAGTGGCCAATCCAGGCCATAAGAACCTGGCAAGTACCCCAAAAACTAAGTCTATTCCATGTTACAGTTGCTAGCCAAGACCTATGTGGTGGTATAATGGCCATGGCAGGCAGGCTGAGAGGTAACAGACATACCGCTGGAGTGCTATGTCAGGGGCATAGCAGGCAGGCAGATTGGCAGGAAAGCCTTCAAGGTGTTTTATTTATTTATTTAAAATCTTTTCTATACCGTCGTTAAGTTATATACCATCACAACAGTTTACATACAGGCACATAAATTAAAATTGGTAAATGTATACAGTAGTACATTCTAAGAAGTGCCAATAGATACGGTTACATCATGGCATAAAAATGTTATTTGTTAATTGAGGTAAATCTTGACCATATATACATGTAAGTTACTTATTTACAGGTATAATTCTCATGCTCTGTTTAATTTTATTGTTAGCCGTGAGATAAACTAGTAAGTTACTGTAACGCACATGTTGAGAACAGTGCTGTGTGCTGGTAATCTTCTGCCTGATCCTACATACTTTCTATTCTCCTTTCTCTTTGTAAAAAGCTTATTTAAAAAGCCAGGTTTTTAAACTCTTTTTGAAGGTTTTGAGGTCTTTTTGTAATTTGACCTCTAGCGGCATTGTATACCACAGTGTAGGGCCTGCTAATGATAATGCTCTTTCTCTAACTTGGGTTAGGTCTCGCTGTCCTAACTGAAGGAATGGTTAGGAGTGCTTTGTTGGCTGATCTCAGGATTCTGTGTGGGACATGTAACCGTAGTGCTGTGTTCAGCCAGTCTGCCTTTTCGTCGTGTATTAGTTTATGTATTGTACATAGGGTTTTGTATTGTATTCTGTGTTCAATTGGTAACCAGTGCAACTCTGCTAGAGTTTTATTGATGTGGTCCCTCCTTCTTTTACCAGTCAATATTCTTGCTGCAGTGTTTTGTAGTATTTGAAGTGGTCTTAACATTGTGTGTGGGAGTCCTAGTAAGAGGGCATTACAATAGTCAGTGCTAGAGAATATTAGTGCCTGGAGCACTGTTCGAAAATTTACAGGTGTTAGTAAGGGCTTTAGTTTTCTGAGAATCATGAGTTTTGCGTAACCTTATTTTACTTTTAGTGATATATGCTGTTTTAGACTGAGTTCTGCTTCCATTATTATTCCGAGGTTCTGTACCTTTTCGACTAGTTCTATTTTCTGGTTGTTTTTGAGTATAATTGGGGTTTGGTTGACCTTGATGTTTTTCCATTCTAAGTGTAGAAATTCTGTTTTCTCGATGTTAATAACTAGTTCCATTTGGTTTAACAGCAGCTTGATAATACCTAGGTACATATTAGCTAGATTTGTTTTCTCAATTGTGTCATCAATTGGTAGAATTAGTTGAATGTCGTCTGCATATATGTAGTGTGTGACACCAGTCCTGCTAGTAGATGGCATAGAGGCAGCATGTAAATGTTAAAGAGAGTTGCAGAAAAAGCTGATCCTTGCGGTACTCCTGTTTCAAGATTAAATTTGTCTGATATTACGTCTTTTATCTGAACTTGAAAGAATCTATTGTTTAGATATGAACCGAACCATTTTATTGTTTTGCTGTGTAATCCTATTTCTTCTAGTCTTTTTAATAGTATTTTGTGATTTACTGTATTGAAGGCTGATGATAAGTCTAGCATTATAAGAATGTAATGTTTTCCGCTGTCGAATTCTCTTAGAATATTGTCTGTTAGTGAGAGCAGAACAAACAATAGTGATCGGTGTATCAAGGGATTCTATGCTATAGTGTTTGCGAAAACCATGCTGCAATGGATATAGTATATTGTTATTGTCTAAGTGTTCTGCTAGTTGTTTCTGTATGGTTTTTTCTATTAATTTAGCTATTAAGGGTAGATTTGAAACTGGGCGATAGTTGCTCAGGATAAGGGGATCACTGTATTTTTTTCTTTATAATTGGTTTTATAATTGCTCCTTTCAATATATCTGGCATTGTTCCTTCTTCTAAGGATAGGTTTATTATTTTAGCTAATATTGGGGAGACAATGTTAGCTGCTTTTTTTATGTCGAAGGTTGGTAGTGAGTCAATTGTATGAGGTGCCGGGTAAGTATTTTAGTATGGATTCTACTTCCAGGTCTGATATTTCATTAAATGAAGACCATTGTGTTACATCTCTTTTTTGCATTTTAATTTCTTGCTTGGTGGTATTTAGAATTTTGGTTTTCAATTTTATTTTGTCACTGAAGAATTTTGCTATTTCATTGCATCTTTGTTGTGGCAGGTTTTGACGTGATTCTGCCTTGTCATTGGTGAGATTTGATACTTTGGTGAATAAGGTTCTTGGATTATTAGCAAACTTTTCTATTTTGTTGCTGTAGTATTTTTTTTTTTTTTTGCATTAAAGAATAATTGTTTGTAAAATGCTAGGTGTTTTCTAAATTTAGTTAGCGTTTCAGTTGTCATGCCACTCACATGGAAAATCTGGAAACCCAAAGGAAGATTGCTTTTTAAAAATACCAGCTTTTCCATGAATTGCGGCACCAACCTTGAACAATGAAAGCTTATAATGTCTCCTGTAATCGAGATATTCACTGGACATGCTGGTTAGTGGGCAAGAAAGATAATGCTATGCCACTTTGGCTAGGTCTGGTCAGATGGTGGACTTGTATAGCAAAATAAGCCAGTGCATCTGTGTCCATGTCTTTGATGGACTCAGACTTTTGTGCTGAGCTCTCCTTTGCTTGGGTGGGCTGAGAGTCTTTCTTCCTACTATCTGCTTTTGCTTTGGCCTGTTCCAGGAAAGATGGTGCTTTGAGGGCAACACTGTGGTGGGGAGGAAGTGCTAGCTGTTAAGGTGCTGCTCTTGCTTGTACTATTCTCTGAGATGGCCAATGTTTCCTTTTGAGCTGCTGCTTCATCCCTTCTCTGCCCATGTCTCTAGCACTGGAGGGTGAGATTCCCTTTCACCTGGGGATAAATAGTGTGTTAAGCATGTATACATTTTTTATAGTCAGAGGCTTTGGTCTCTCCTGCAACTGATGCTACAAGAAATCCATAAACTGCAACACCTCTCCTTCAATTTTCTCATTCTGAATGAAGGCGTCCAATTTTTCCTCCAGAAAATTTACTATAGGGATTACATCGCCCAACATGGCACTTCTGGAACTCAGATCCTCCATGGAATCCTTGAAGGGCTTCAGGATTTCTACCAGATGCCTCATGACTACCCGATCAAGATGTCCTTGGGGCAATTCACAGATTATGAAAGGGTGTCTGCTGCTCACTAACCTCTGCAGCATCTTGCAAGTGAAATTCTAGTAGGTAACAATATTGACAATAAGATGCTTGGGAGGCATCCTGAAATTCCTCCTGATTTCCTGAAGAAGCTGCCCAGCCTTTACACTTCTATGGAAGTGCCCTGCTATTTTCCTGCACTTCTCTAAGAACTTCAACAAGCATTTATTATCATGGTACTTGGAGCCCAGACCCAGGGCATCCTTCACTGCCAGATGCAGAGTATGCACAAAACATTGGATTCCATGAAAGCCCCCATCATATATTGCCTTCACTAAATTAATGCCATTGTCTTTGTCAAGAAACCTACATTTAAACTCCTTGCTCTCCAGTCTAGCTGCCAACTCTCCAGCATGTCTCTTATGGCTGATAGAATATTGGCCAAGGTATGGGACTCATCCATTGACTGAGTGTGCATCAAAGCCCACCTGTACCATGATGCTCTGGCCTGCTAGAGCTGCTGTATGCCCTGGCCTCTGTTAGGTCCCAGCAGTGTAACACTTGATCGATCGTGGTAGCAATGCTGTGGTCAGCCTTCACTCATCCCCGGGATGCCATGCTGACACTGCTCTCTGAGGATGCTGGGATCTGCTGCTCCTTAGATGTGTGTGCACGCGCACACTTACATTATGAGCCCCAAGGTGGGAAGCCTCCTCTGACTCTCTCCTCTGATTTCAGCCAGCCCAGCAGATTTAAACACCAGCAACACTGCAGTTAGATGCCTCAGCAACAGGTCCTGCTGCTTTTTTGCTGGCATTTGTTGCCTTATTGCAGCTCCTTGCTTCTCCATCCTGCCTTGCGTTCCACCCCAGCCTTGTCCTTCTATTCCTTGGCTCCTGTTCTTTCCCTGCCTCTTTCTCACTGATCTCTCATTGCCTTGACCTTCTGCCTGGATATCGACCTTGCCTGACCATCTTCTGCCTCAAACCTCTGCCTGGATACTGGCCTTGCCTGAGCACCACTTGCCTTGACCCTCTTCCTGGATATCAACCTTGCCTGACTGCCGCCCACCTCAACCTTCTGTTTCGATATCAGCCTTGCTATACTGATGCCAGTCCTGACCCTTGGACCCCCTTCCAGCTGTGGACATACTCCTAAGTCCTCCCAACCTCAGAACTCAAAGTCTCATCCCATGGGGAAAGATGTTGGTGCAAGCAAAGCCTTCATCATCGACCCAGCCAGTGGGGTGTCTGCTTGCTGCCAGCGTGGACCCAGACTGTCTCATGAGTTTGGTACTAACAACTCTGTCGCAAATCAGGAACTCATATTACCCCTGTGTGACATGTGACATCAGGGAGAGATAAGAGTGCGTAGTGCCCCTGGAAGTCCAAGAGCAAGCTACTCCCCTCTGCCTTAGGCAGCAACGTCTGGATGCGACTATGGCATTGATTGTACAAGCTGGGAATGAACTTCCTACCAAAGGTAGTCCTGAAGGGGACTTTTGTAATTGATGCTAATACTTGCAAAAGACATATAAAGACTGCATTCTCTACTACCTGCAGTGAATGGTCATCAAGGGCAATCATTTCCCCAATGCTCCTCATTGCAACTTTGATGCTGCCTGCCTCCTATCCCAGGACAGTGCTACAAACACCTCCCCATTTCCTCCATGAGTTGTTGTTTCTGATGCATGGCAGGGGGCTGCTGGCCTGCCGCCTGACTGCTGGAAGGGGTTGAGGGCAAAGGATCAACTTGGGGAACACTCTTCCCGTTTTCAATCACTTCCATATGACTGGAAGAAGGGGTCCTCTGGCTACTCCATCATCCTCAGATACCAGTAAATACACTCAGCGAAATATGGGTCCTCCCTGACTTTGTAGTGCCTCCAGATTATGGATTTCTTTTGTGATCCCTTCTCTACAACCTTGGGGGTGGATGCTGGAAGTGGAGTTGAGGTAGAGAGTAGACCCTGAGAAACGCCAGTCGTGTTCTCTATGGAGTAGATTTTCAAAGGGTTACGCGCATAAGATATGTGCGTAACCTCCGAAAACCTACCCCTGCGCATGCCGAGCCTATTTTGCATAGGCTCGGTGGCGTGCACAAGCCCCGGGATGCGCGTATGTCCTGGGGCTTTGAAAAAGGGGAGGTCTAGGGGTGTGATGGCAGTCCAGGGGTGTGGCTGGGGGCATGGCGGTGGTCCGGGGGTGGGGCCGAGTGCTCTGGCACAGCGGTCTATGCCGGCAGGCGTAACTCGATGAAATAAGGTAGGGGGGATTTAGGTAGGGCTGGCGGGTGCGTTAGATAGGGGAAGGGAGGAAAAGGTGGGGGGGACCAAAAAAAAAGTTCCCTCCAAGGCCGTTTCGATTTTGGAGCGGCCTTGGAGGGAACGGGGAAAGCCATCGGGCCTCCCCTAGGGCTCGGCCTGCGCAAGGTGTACAAGTGTGCACCCCCTTACGTGCGCCAACCTCAGATTTTATAACATGCGCGCGGAAGCGCGTGCATGTTATAAAATTAGGTGTACATTTTTGTGCGCCGGGTGGCACACACAAATGTACCCCGCGTGCGTAACTTTTAAAATCAGCCCCTATCTGCGCTGCTTGCTCTTACTCAACATCATCACTAGTTTCCTCCGTCTCCTCTATTGTTGACGTGGAGGCTAAGATGCTAGTAACTAATCCTCCAAAATTTTCTTCAGCCAATTCATTACAAGATATTGTCCTCAGAGGAGCCGATAACAGCCAAACTTACTTCCTAGTCATGCTAGATATTTCAGCAGCTTTAGACACAGTTAATCATAAAATCCTCATTGATAGCCTAAATGAAATAGGCATTAAAGACTCCGCACTGAAATGGTTTAACTCTTACTTAAAAAATAGAACTTTCAAAGTAAAATTTCTTGATAACGAATCACAACCAATCGATCTCCACTATGGAGTACCTCAGGGATCCTCGCTATCCTCAACCCTTTTTAATATTTATATGCTTCCATTATGCAGAATTCTATCAGGCCTCTGTCTAACACATTTTGTCTATGCTGACGTTCAGATTTTAATACCGATCCAAAAATCTATCGACCAAACTCTTAAGCTCTGGGATATATACCAATCCGCCATTGAAAAGGTATTAACCCAAATTAATCTTTCCCTAAACACTAATAAAACTTAAATTCTATACATCTCACCCAATTAAGCAAGACTAAAGAGCTTGAAATTCAAGAAGCAGCAAAAAATTACCCCATCTCCCTAGAAGTACGAGATTTAGGGATCCTCATAGATTGCACATTCTCAACGAAATCTTGCGTTAAAAAAATTATAAGGGATGGTTATTTTAAATTAAATATCCTCAAAAGATTAAAACCCCTCCTATTCCCAAAAGATTTTAGAACCATTTTACAGGCACTTGTCTTGTCAAGGGTAGACTATTGCAACTCACTATTTTTAGGCCTACCCGCAAATATTACAAGACCATTGCAAACTTCTGCAAAATTCAGCAGCTAGACTATTGACAGGAACTAGAAGATCCAAACATATCACCCCAATATTGAAAGAACTTCACTGGCTACTGGTCAAATACAGGGCCCAGCATAAAATCTTGTCCCTAATTCATAAAACCTTCTACAATGAAAAGAATTGAATGGCTAACTTCATCACATCATTTCCACATCCCTTCTAGAATTACTAGATCAACCGGAACAGGGATGATGCCAATTCCTTCCCCTAAAATTGTGCATCTAAATAATGTAAGAGAAAGAACTATCTCTATTGCTGGATCCCAACTATGGAACTCTATTCCACAGGAATTACAATTAGAAGCAGATATCAAATTATTTAAAAAGGGCAATAAAACTTGGCTTTTTAAACAAGCCTTCCAAGAGCTGTTAACATAATGAGTTCAAACTGCTGATTTTATACCAAGGTAATGTATATATTTTTTATTTTATTATCTCTACTCCTACCATACTGTCTCTCTAATAGATTAAATTTAAAGATTATTTAGCCTACTATTTTTACTATTTTATTTATATACATTATGAAACTATGTATCTACTTCCTTTGGAAATGCAAATATTTTTAAATGAATATTTGCTAACTACTGTAAACTGATTTGATATGCTCGCATGAAAATTTGGTATATAAAAATTATTAAATAAATAATTAGCAGCCGGATAAGTCAGAACTTGATCAAATAAGTGTCACTACATAGCCAGAAAAGAATGCTACATATCCAGCTAAGTCAGATAGCCAGATAATGCTAAAAAGTGCTACTTTCCAGCTATCTGATTTAGCTGGATAAGTAGCACTTTTAAGACTTAACCACCAGCTAAGCAGCGGCAGGCTTTGCTGTTACTTAGCAAGATAAATCAGAATTTATCTGGATAAGTGCAATATGTGTTTGCGTGTTTTTGTTTTTTTTAATGAGCACACGTTGCAGGGTACATTTTCACGTATTTTATAGCCTGCATATATGTGCAGGTTATAAAATATACACATGGGTTTTTTTTATGTGGCCATTTATTTGTGTATATGTGGGCCCACATAGATGTTTGAAAGTTATCCTTCCTACATGCACTAGGGGCCATCTTTCATTTCCATTATATTGTACCTCACAATCTGCTGAGACTTGATTTTCTACAAATATTGTGGAACAATTTTTAATATTTATAGAGTGATTCTATTAAAATCTATGAGTGATATGGCTATAGAAAATGTTTGTTTTCCTGTTTGGGTATCACAATCAAGATAAGCAGCTTTTCTGCTATTTAGTCGGATAAGTCAGAACTAGTCCAGGTAAGTCCTGCTGCTTAGCCGGATAAGTTAGATTTTATCTGGATAAGTGGCATGCAACTAATATACCCACATGTTTTTATGTCTAAGTTTAAAAATATACACTTGGAGATTTTACCTGCGTAATTTACATGTATTTACCACCAGCACCGTGTCCCTGCATATATGACGGGAGATTTTCTAACATGCATGTGGCAACAGAAGAACCAGTTTTCCCAATATATCTACAGGTTATTGAGTCCCTCCTGGCTCTTCAGCCTCAACTTCCCCCATTTTACCTAGGACCCCCCCACCCAGTCAGTATTTCACTTTTAAGAGAGTTATGATCACTTACTCCAGATATAGAGCAGGTGTAAATATATACAAGTAAGTTGCCAAATCTACATGCATAAATTGCTTATAATACAGCAACATATATGCATAAATGTTGGGCCCACCCTGCAGTGCCCCTGGCCTGCCCCCTTTTTTTACAGATGCAAATTTATTCACAAACATTTGCTTACACAAGTATGTTTGAGGTTTAGAAAATAGCATATATGCAAGTACATGCTATTTACATTTGTATATGCTGATTTTGATGCACACAACCTTTGAAAATTCACCTTTAAGTGCAGCTAAGGTTTTTTTTTTTTTCAACAATGGAACAAGGAATGTAAGACAATTAAACCACAGCAAAAAAATGGTACCTGAATTTCTAGGATGAAATTAAAAGACAACTGAGTGACTATTTCCTGATAAATGGTGAAATCTAGAACTGCAGAGGAGTTTCTAAGTATTCTGTGTTTTCTTCATCTGCTGTCAGTTCTCTGCAGGTGTTGGAAAGAGCAGTAATAGCGTAATATAGAATCACTCAATACAGCCACTTCTCATTTAAGACATTACAGATGCCATGTGTTCTTTGCAATTTGATTGTCCCTTTAAAAAAATTTAAAAAAACACATACTCTGTCGTGTTTAGTCAAGCTCTGCTCCACAACTCCCAAAAAATTTTAAAGCTATAAAAGCATATGCAGAATATCAATCAAAATACAAATAAATAAAATATTTAATCAACACATAGGGCTAGATTTTAAAAGCCCTGCGCACGTAAATCCTGCCGGATTTACGCACGCAGGGCACTCGCACACCGGCACACGCAAAGCCCCGGGACGCGAGTAAGTCCCGGGGCTTCGTAAAAGGGGCGGGAGGGGGCATGGCGACGGTTCGGGGGCGGGCCGGGAGGGCGGTCCCGAGTCCCCCGGCACTGCGGCCTGTGCCAGGGGATGCCGGAGGTAGAGGGGGATTTAGGTAGGGCTCGGGGGTGGGGGGACGCGGAAGGCAAGTTCCCTCCGAGGCCGCTCTGATTTCGAAGCGGCCTCAGAGGGAACGGAGGCAGGCTGCGCGGCTCGGTGCGCAGGCTGCCGATTTTGCGCAGCCTTGCGTGCGCTGACCCCGGACTTTATAAGATATGCACGGCTACGCGCGTATCTTATAAAATCTGGCGTACTTATTTAACATCTACCTCATAACTTTTAAATTAGGCAGAATAGACAATTTTAAAATAAATAAGTATAACTTATAAACTTTGATAACAGCTAGTGGATACAAAAGAATAATAAAAACAATAACAAATGAAACAATCACAAAACACAGGATTTCTACAATTCTAATAAATGTAATTCTATTATTTTACCAAGATGAAAAAATATCCCAAAATAAAGAGAACTGGCAGTTCTCTGTCTTTATTTTGGAATATGTTTTCATATGAATGTCAAGTCTCATGACAATATTTTTGTCATGCAAGAGAGGAAGCTTGACGCATTATCCAATAGTTAAAATAGCAATATAGTAGTTTGTGCAGGTCATTCATTCATTTCATTGCATTTTGGTTAACAAATGTGATTTTTGGAGCGAGGCGCTAATAAGCTGTGCTACAAGGAACAATATACAGATAAAAGGAAATGTTGCTGAGCTTGTTAGTAGCACCATATCCAGAATATGGAAGGCACTGGAATGCAAAGGTTAGGATAACCCCCTTCCACCTCTGCCTGCCCCCACACTGCATTCAGATTAGACACCTGTTGGAAGTCCTCATCCAGCCAGAGAATAGCTGGGAGGAGAGATAAACACAACAGCCTCACCACTTCTGCTAAATTCCTAAGCACCTACAGATACTCGGCTCTGGGCAGGTTTTTCATACTACATTCAGGTAAACAGGAGATTGGGGGAGATGGGGTGAGGCATTCAGCCTGTCCCATATTCACTCTGCATGATTTCTTGAATAACTTTGGATTTTGTAGACCAGTGATCAAGGTGCTACTCTGCATTCTCTCAGATCTCTTATATTTTTAAGATGGAGAAAAAAAAAGCCTTAACACATTTTATTTCTATTATGAAAGTGCAAAGGCCTGGCTGCTGAAATAACGTTTATACAAGTGAATTATCAAATGAGTTATGCATGCAAATGTAACATATTATTGTAGCAATTTTCAAAAGCCATTTACCCGTGTTAAGTGCACTTAAAGTAGATAAAACCTATTGACAACTCAAGGGCATATATTGTAGCAATTTCTAAGAGCCCACGTACACGGGTAAATTGCATGTAAAGGCTTTTGAAAATCAAGCTCCTAGTTAGCTGCTTCTTTTCTGTTTGATAAAAGTCAGCTAATATATTGTTCTGCAGTGCATGTTTAATGACAACTGTAGCAAATTCTTGAGTTAGGAATTATATCAGTACTTCTTAGCATTGTGAAACATATTTTAATTGCTGCTCCAATAGATAACTTCCTTGCTTCAGAATGGAATCTCCAGGGCACAGAAGGAAACTAACAATAGCTACTTAAGTGCCGTGAGCAAATACATTTAAAAAACGTCCTTAGAAAATTATTATACATATGTGGCTTTGGTCTGAATTCAACAAGAACAAGAATGGTTGATCAGTAATAAGCAATAAACTATATTAAAAAGAAGAAAAAGAAAAAAATATTCTTGCTCACCCTTCCTAAACTTGAAGTCTTGTCCATCAAACACAGAATCTCAAAGGAGGAACTACTAGCAATAAAAGTACGAGGTCAAATAATGGGCAATATGCATCAATATCACATCAGCAAGAAATATTTGCACATCTAATACTTCTCAGCTGATGTACTTCTCACACCAATGACTTGATGTGCAATGGTAATAGCAACTCTGGTTTGGTCCTCTCTGTCCCTCTCTGGTAAGATACTCCAACAGTCCTCCTCCCTCCCCACCATTCCAAGGCATTATCTTCCCCCTAAGCCCCCATGTCCTGACATGATTTTCACCCCCATCACTCTCACCCACAGAAGGAAAGCAGTGCTTTTTCCTGCTCCTGTCCCAACTTCAAAATGAAGTTTGAAAACACAGTGCTGCAGGGTATCACAAGACAATACATTCAGACCAGGAGAGGAGGCAGCAGGCACAGGTTAGAAGCACTGCAGGTGGGAGAGGGTAGATGATTGCAATGGGCAGAGAACTGTACCAGGGAGAGCAAAAAAGGAGAGACAGGGAGGAGAGAAACACACACGTTTGTGTGAAGGAGAAAGAGGCCCACATGAGCGTTTGTTGTGGGGAGAAAAAGAGTGAGAAACTCATGGTTGGGGAGGCAGCAGGTGCCTACACCCCCATGAATTGGTCCTCTACTAAAAGATTTCTTTATAGCCATTAGAACAGCTGCGGATGTGCATCTTTCCAGTCTTCTTGATATGGGTACATGAGAATATGGGTACATGAGAATGGTGGGGATAACCCCTATGGTTACTTGAAATGGTAGTTCAGGGACAGGGGCAAATGATGTTGAGTCTTTGGATCCTGGGTTTTGGCAAATGACTAACAAGGATCAGAAATGGTTTGTCCATGTGGTTCCCTGCTCTGCTTACAAGGACAAAGCCATTTTTGTGGGGGGGAAAAACAGTGCTTTACCCACGACAATCAGCCTTGAAAATGGGGTCTTTGAAAACTGCCCAGCCTACGTGCAGGTAACCTTATGTGCAGAGTGCATCTGTGGTCAAATCTGGAATTCCTGGAGGCAGGGTTGGGGAGGGGTTTGCAAACCATGCTTACTTCTGAATTTTCAAAGGTACGCTTCTATTTTCAGATGGGAAAACTACCCACACGAAAAGGATTTATGCAGATACTTAGGACATTTTCAAAGGGAAGGTTTTTCCTTCAAAATTTAGTGCAAAATTGGCAGGTAAAAAATACCCATTGACTTTGCATTTCTGCAAGCAGTTTGAAAATTACCTACATTTGGTTGTTTATCAAATTTTGTGTTAGAAGGATGTTTAATTTTGTTTTATACACTGTGAGGTCCATATTCAAAGCAATTTAACCAGATAAAAGTTATCTAAATGGGAACCTTTTTAAATATTGGGCAACTTATCCTTCTAAATTACAGCAGGATAAGTCACTATTTGGCTATAATTTAGGTGGATTAAAAAAAATCCCATTCTTTACAGGGCGGTCCTACGTTATCCAGCTAACTGCAGCGATTTTCCGATGTAAGTGGCTACGTTAGCCCATATAACTTTAGCTCTGCTTTAGAACAGGTTTAAAGTTATCCTCTGCCTCCCCCTTCACAGATCCTGAGATCCCCAGCTGGGGGAGCAAGGTATTCACTGATCCACTCTTAATGCAGCCCTGACAGGAAGCACTCCTGTTTGCAATTGATGCACTCCTAGCGCTTCTCCTATCAGAAAGGCACTGGACTCGCTGGGAGTGGGTGGGTGAACATCTTGCTCCTGGCTGGAGATTTCACGGTCTGGTGAGGAGTGGAGCATCCAGGGTTTACAGAGGCTGTGGGTGGGGGTGGGGCAGTGAAGGGTCAATATTAAAATAAAAAAAAAACAACTGGACAGTGTGGTGGGATGGGGAGAGAGGTGCCTACTAGAGGATTTTCCTTATGTATTTAGGGGTAGATTTTAAAACGTGGACGTGCTGATTTTATAACATACGTGAGCTGGCGCGTGCATTTTATAAAATCCGACGGCCACGCACACATGTGCGCCGGATTTTATAATCCATATGTGCGGGTGGTGTGCGCTAGGGGGGAGAATATATTGGCAACCTCCGTGCAGCGACACATTCGGGCCTTCCTCAGTTTTCTCCCAGTCCGCTCCAATTAAGGAGCGGACTGGGAGAGAACTTCTCTACCCCTTTCCCCTCTCCTCCCCACCCCTCCTAAACCCAACCTATTTTTTTTTTTTTTGGTTTGCTTTAGAACTTACTTCAGGGCCCAGGCTGAAGTAAGTTGCGCTCGCCGGCCGGCTGCTGCTAGCGCGAGAGTCTTCAGGACAGGGTTCAATGGCGCTGTCCCGGCCCACCCCCCCCCCGCCCCCTTTGAAGAGGCCCAGCAGTTGTGCGCGTACAGGGGTTTACGCACGTGACCAGGCCTCTTTGAAAAACTGGCCGGCGTGCACAAGGCTCAACCACGTGCATAAACCCCGGGATTTATGTGCGTAGGCCTCTGAAAATCTACCCGTTATTTTTATCATCAAAGGGATTTGGGCGGATGGTGGGTACGCAGTCCAGCAACGCCATGTAGGCAAGGTGGGAATCAGTCCACAGGCACAAAAGGCACTTAAAAAAAAATTAACAGTGTCACTTAATGAGATATCTTTGAAGATATATGATTAAATGGCAGGTTATCTAGCCACACAAGGCTGGATAACGTAAGAACTTTATCGGTTGTATTCACACATAGCTCATTAGGTTTTTAAGATATCTGATTACATGTAGCATTAAAATTTTTCTCCCTCTGAATTTTTATGTGCTTTGCTCACCGCTTTGGGGATTTTTTTTTTTTTTTTAATCAAAGGCCAGGGAAGAGGTTAATAAGAATGCTAAATATAAAACTAAAAGAGCATCGCTGACTACAGCGAATGAAGTATTGTGTTTCTCACGTTAGTCCCCTTAGATACACAGAAATAAGTCATTAGGTTTCCATAACAGAAGCAGAAAAAGAATGTTTATTACATCTTAATCTCCAAAAATTTATCCCACTAGTTTACTGAAAGGAAACTCTAATATATTTTGATTTGATATTCAGAATTTTTGTCATTGTATGGTAAATAGTATAGTACATGGAAATAAACATAACAGAAATTCATTTCTAAAAATGCTTGTTCTTATACTTAAACTGACACTTTAATAAACCACCATAGATCCTTTGCACTACCACCAAGCTTTCCTTACTACACACAATTCTGAGTTATTTATAGAGTTATCCATTGCCTGTTTTGCAGATGATGCCTTTCATCATGACAACGGTGAGGAGAAAAGGTCTCCGTACCTGCCTACCTAAAACCGGTTTCTGTAAAGTAATGAATAGAGACAGCTTAGGGACCCATCCACCTGCACTGCCTGCCTCTTACTGCCTGAGAAGTGAAGCCACCAGGGACTGGCAGAAGGTACTCGCCTGACAGGGCCAGGACAGCCCTCTCTTCTAAGTGACAGCCTGGGCCTAGCCTCTTAAACCTGACCCACCATAATTCCTTCACAAGGCAGCAGCAGCAAGGCAGCTGACAGTGGCAGCTGCATCCACGGAGCGAGATGGATGGAATTTCCATAACTAGTTCCCCAAGTTACCTTTTACCTTCAAGATAATTTATGAGCTGCTCTGGAGCCTTGAAGAGACAATATGCTTGCCATAAAATTAACTGTAACAGTCTTGTAGGTTATAATTAACACTGGGAGGGTAGCACCAACTAGATGAAACACATGGCATAATTGATGGTGAAACTGGAAATTAAGGAAGCTAACAGTATCATTACAGTGCACATCACTTTAGAAAAACCTATGCTTTTCTGAGGGTTAATTACAGTCTTCCCTCTCCTCCCCCCCCCCCCCCCCCAAACACACACACACACACACTCCTTTCCAATGTACACATTTTGAAGGGAAGTAGATGAACACTAAAGCTAGGAGGAGGCAGTTTCCCTGGCAAAGTCACTTTGCACCTGGGCTGATGCACATTGCTTTAGGCCTAAAATACGCACACAATGAGTCCAACAGCAGCACCTGAACGTCTGGCAACATGCCTGGGGTTGCTTACACATTAAATACTGAAACGAACTACTTCAGTCTGCTACAATTCCGTGCATCCTCTGTACATATTAACCTTTCTAATATTTATATAAAAAAAACTTGACAAAGATTTTGATTGATGGCACAAGTTAATTTAAGGTGGGCAGAATAACATTTTTCTTTTCATATTTTAGAATTGCACTTTAACTGTAAATTAAGATTTTTCAGCTAGCAAAACATCTTACAGTAACCTCTGAAAACTCTGAAGCATGATCTGCCATGCCTTTCATTTGTTAAGGAGGGCAGAGGAAAAAAAATAGATTCAAGGGAGTAAAAGGAATATTTTCATTAATTACTTTAGCCCATAAAAATATGAATACTTAATTGTAGACCTGTTACTTCACTGTCCAAAAGCATCCTCTATACAGATTACTGTGGAAAGGAGCTTTTACCCTTAGAATTATGTACATATGAGCATTTTCAAAAGATTTTGCCATGAGCACAGAAGAGGCGAAGCACTTTGGACCATTAATATATATGTTAAAACCTCATTTTGTGGTTTTCCATGCTCTGAGATTATTATTTTTCTTTTTGCCCCGCAACAAGATATTGGAAAAATTTGTGATAAATGATGCAACAGTGTCATCTGCAGGCAAGCAGATCCATTTCTATCTCACGTGGTCTCCCCTCACTGTCTTCGTTATTGCTGTCTTTCCCCCAGTCTCCTTTCTCTCCCAATCTCTTTGCTCACACAGCCTAGAAAAATATATTAAAGAGATTTCCCAGACTCACTAGGGATGCCTCTCATATCTAATAGGAGCCCTTCTTTGTTTTAGTAGTAAACTGCCTCCCTAAGATGCATATACAGTGCAGTTAGTGATTAATCCATTATACAGTGGATTAATTGATAGCCTTTCACCTTCAAGGGACTTGCTAAAAAATCAATTTGACTAAAGATGAAAGTTTGATGTCCTAAGCCCCATCTCCAGACTTCCGTAAACACTGCATAATTCGTACAACAAACAATTGTAGCTGTAAAATGAGTTCAGGGTCTAAAAGTCATGAAAATAATAATCACAAAAAGAACATCTCCCCCCTCAATCTATTTATGGTTTATATTTAAGGGGAAGTATGGTATAGTCTTCTATATGTCAAGGAACACGTTGTAGTGCATATACTGTGACCTCTGCAATTATATATTTATTTAATTCGTTTTACTTGATTACCTGTCTTTTGTTGACTCTCAAAGTCAATTATAATCCAATTGAAAAAAACATACATTGTATAATATACAGCTAAACAGTTTTAAAAATTTAACCCACCCAATCCATCCCCAAATATCCAATCTAATGGATGTCTCCGTTTACAATAGTCGATTTCATAAGGATTGTTAATATGCCTGACTTGACTCTTTTCTGAAATAATGTTCTTTTGTCTATCATGGGGAAATATGTTCCACAGGATTAGAGACATACAGCTAAAGGCCAAGTGATGAGTTACCTCCAAGAGAGACAACAGAAGAACGACTGTGGGCAAATCCAGCTGCAACAATCAAAGAGAGCACAAAGGTTTGTAACTTGACAGCAACTCTGTAATGCTGTAAATTATTGAAAATAATCAAGCCCAAGAAATGGGAGCACTGAAAAGTTCTGAATCTAAAATTCTATTCAACTGGTAGTAAAAGCGTGTCCAAGGATGGGGACATCTCTTCTCTCCCCGCCGATCAATCTCCCTCCCCCCACCCCATCCCCTCACTCATGCTGGTTCCACTCTTCCCTACAAACCCCTCTCACCCTGGTTCTCGCCAGGAAACCCTCATGCACCCTAGCTTCCTCCCCCCATCCTCATGCCCCCATTTCCACTGGTTCACTCACTTCCCCCCTCCTTGATCCCCAGTCAGTTCGTTCTCTTCCCCCCACCCCACGATCACAGGTTGACTCCCTCCTTGCCTCCAAGACCTCTCATTCACCAGCTCCTATCAGCCAAACAGGAGGAGGAAGAAGACAGAGGCCTTGCAGTATTCAAGGCACAACCTCCTCCTTCCTCTGACCGGGCCTGAGTGTCATGCTTTGAACCAAGTGCAAACTACAAGAAAAACGTATTCACCAAAAATGACACATGAATAATATTCTTCTATGGGACCATCATATAAACTATCTCACACAATACGTTATAAGCAAAGTTTTGTCTTCTAAGTGCAATATTTCATCGAGTATAATTTATATATATATATGGGATCATCATTACACCCACGGTATATAGGCTAATTGGCCTGTGTTCTAACCGCTACGGGTCATATTTAATCATCGGCCCAAGTCTTTGAAAAGTCCTATTTTATTAGTGAGTATATGGGGTTTTTTAAAATTATATTTTTATAACTTTCTGTAAAATTAATGTGGAACGGTACTTCCCTTACTGACTGATGGCGCTACCGCGCTTCGGAGATCCAATTGCTGAAAAAGGTCCAGTCCTTGTTGACTGATGGAGCTACCTCGCTTCAAAGATCCAGTTGTTGACAGGGATCCAGTCCGACATATTCAAGAGGAAGAAACATTAAGGATCATGTGGTCCATTCCAGTTTCTACAACCCACCAGTGATGACAGAAGCCACGAATAGTTGTACTAATTGTTCCTATTGTGCTTTAAAAACACCACAGACCACGATCTGTGCACCTTCAGGCCGTATCATATCATTACACCCCTTGCCACCTGTATAACCTCATTCGTGATCTATGCGATATTTTGTCCATGCCCACTTACATATGAGGGCATGACCAAGCGCCCCATACATTAGACTAACAGAGCACAAGTGTTGTTTAAAAACAGGTAGGATCAAGGAACTGCTTGTAGCCCATTTTAAAGAACATAACCACAGTTTCTCTGAAATTCAATGGACCATTTTAGAAACAGTTCCAGCACATTGGAGACAAGGAGATAGGATCAAACGTCTCTGCCAATGCGAACAATGATGGATTCATCAATTGCAAACAGTGACCCCTCGTGGGCTCAACAGGGAGATTGAGTGATTTCACTTCATGTGAAACCACTCGCTAGTCAAATCAGACATACAGGTGCAGGATAGCAAATCACATATAATCAGTACTGATCTCGCAGCAGGTCTGTACATATGCCGACAAGAGGAAAAGGCGCCAAGGTTTGGTGAGTTGCGCTTTTCAAACTACACGCTAGGGATGTGCATTTTCTCCTTTTTAGTAATATGTGCGATTAAGAAATTTTTAACAATGTTTGTGATAACATGCCTGAATTTACATTTCTTAGAATAAAACTTATAAAGAACAACAATATTGTGAAGATGATAAATCAAACTTCTCAGTGGATGGTTCAGGAGAACCACATTGATTTACAGTCCCTGAAGCAGCTTAGCGAAACATATGTCGGACTGGATCTCTGTCAACAACTGGACCTTTGAAGCTCAGTAGCACCATCAGTCAACAAGGACTGGACCTTTTTCAGCAATTGGATCTCCGAAGAGCGGAAGCGCCAGTCAGTCAGTAAGGGAAGTACTGTTCCACATTAATTTTACAGAAAGTTATAAAAATATAATAAAAATAAAACCAAAAACCATATACTCACTAATAAAATAGGACTTTTGAAAGACTTGGACCGATGATTAAATATGACCCGTAGCAGTTGGAACACAGGCCAATTAGCCTATATACCGTGGGTGTTATGATGGTCCCAAATATATATATATATATATATATATATATATATATATATATATATATATAAATTATACTCGATGAAATATTGCACTTAGAAGACAAAACTTTGCTTCCAACGTATTGTGTGAGATATAGTGTTGCTCGTTGTACATTGGAATCAACTGTTAGTATCATTGTGGTGTTTATCATCATATAAACCCCAGATTTTAATATATTTTAGAGCATTAGTACATAAGAACATAAGAAATTGCCATGCTGGGTCAGAACAAGGGTCCATCAAGCCCAGCATCCTGTTTCTAACAGAGGCCAAACCAGCCACAAGAACCTGGCAATTACCCAAACATTAAGAAGATCCCATGCCACTGATGCAATTAATAGCAGTGGCTATTCCCTAAGTAAATTTGATTAATAGCCATTAATGGAATTCTCCTCCAAGAACTTATCCAAACCTTTTTTTAACCCAGTTACACTAACTGCACTATGCTCCATCGATAAATCAAAGGGGTACGGTTTTAATCATTGGTCCAATGTTTTAAAGATTTTTTTAAAGCATTTCACAAAAAATTATTTTTTAAAAAGTGCACTACTTCCCCATTAGTCGAAATGAATTCATGCCCAACACGGTACCATGTTTCACAAAGCTGCTGCTTCAGGTGCTGGAATCAACAAATTTCAGTCCAAAAAATTCTTTCTGTTCTTTTCAGTCCCGTAATTGTTTATGGATTGACGCGGCTGCTTGTTTTTTTCAGAAAGCATTTTTACCCACTACAAACTCAGCGTTTTTACTAAGTTGACGAGCCAATTTTTGAATTTTGTACGTGATGAAACGTAACAGTTATGTCTTTATTATTCTTTCGTATTATCCACTAAGACTTTTTCTATACTATTGAACCAAGTGCAGACACCATTCTCTTCCTCCTGTTTGACTGACAGGGGGTCTGGGGAGGGGGTGGAAGTGTAGTTTGCATTGCCCACTGTCATCAATATCAGGTGAATTTTCAAAGGAGTTACGTGCGTAAATATAATGTACTTTTGTGGCCATTTTCAAAAGCCATTTATTCGACTAAAGTATTCACATGAGTAAATCCTAAGGACAATTCAATGGCATATATTGTAGCAATTTTCAAAAGCCTACTTACTTGAGCAAAATTAATTTACTCAAGTAAAACCAGTTTCTTCACCTATGTGGAAGATTTGGATCATGCAGTGCATGTAGCCTCTATCGACACTTCAGCAACATTACCCTCTGCCTGTCAGGGACTGAGCCTGCAAAATTTTAAGGATCCTCCTGTGATGCATTACATATATGAATATTGAAAGCAGTCATGCAAAGCTATACAAGTTGAAGGAAGTTGTTTTTACGTCTCTATTTTTTTCCCTCTCCTCCCATAATCTTTTCTCTGCTCCTCCTTGCTGCCTTCTGCTAACCTATTTCATTTCATGTATATCTTTTCCCTCTGGTTCACTCCCTTCCTTTTCATGAGACCTTACCCAAACATAGTTCCCTAACTTTTCATGGTCAATATGGGCCAGATGTATTAAGCAGTTTCTCTCTTAACACAAAACGGGAAAAACCCTTTAGTACATCTAGCCCTAAAGCAATATGGATGTCATCATGTTAGTCCACTTCATTGCACAGAAAGAAAGGTTAACAATCACAAACACATATTCATATCTAAATTATATAAGTAGTGATATATTTTTATTAGACTAACACATATCTAGACGTGTTTGAGAGCTAAACTCCATAGGCCATGAATCTCTCACCCACAAGTTGCAACCCAACTTGTATTAATCCTCCTACATCTTTCATTTTTTTCTCTTCCTCCATTTTTGCTTGTACCTGTTGCATCGGAGGTGGACCCTTGGGCTGAGTGGGTTGACGCAACCCGTAGGCAAGTACCTACGGGTCCCCAGCATCAGCAGGTGGAGTGGGCTGAAGCTAGAGGCCGCTGGAGCTTCACCTATACCAGTCCTAGTTCCCCTTGAGTTGAGCCTTTGGGTGTTGGGGCCAGCAGGACTTAGGAGGGCCTCGGGGTTAGCTAGGGATGGAAGGTGATTCAATCCAGAGACAGTAGCCACTAGATGGCGTAGTCCTTTTCTGGACATGATTCGGTACTGGAACTCAGGCACCAAAGGAACAAAAAGTAACAGGAGGCACTCAAGCAAAAGAAGGGCTAAGCCTTGTAAGTCCACGTCCAGAGAAGACGCAAGGAGAGGTGTCACTGACAGGCGAGGATCAGAGCCGGCGGCAAGTGGAAGTTGTGGCAAGTGGCGTAGAACTCTGGACACATAAGAACATGCCATACTGGGTCAGACCAAGGGTCTATCAAGCCCAGCATCCTGTTTCCAACAGTGGCCATTCCAGGCCATAAGAACCTGGCAAGTACCCCAAAACTAAGTCTATTCCATGCTACTGTTGTTAGTAATAGCAGTGTCTATTTTCTAAGTCAACTTAATTAGTAGCAGGTAATGGACTTCTCCTCCAAGAACTTATCCAATCCTTTTTTAAACACAGCTACACTAAATGCACTAACCATATCCTCTGGCAACAAATTCCAGAGTTTAATTGTGCGTTGAGTGAAAAAGAACTTTCTACGATTCGTTTTAAATATGCCACATGCTAATTTCATGGTGTGCCCCCTAGTCTTTCTATTATTCAAAAGAGTAAATAACTGATTTACATTGACCTGTTCTAGACCTCTCATGATTTTAAACATCTCTATCCTATCCCCCTCAGCTGTCTCTTTTCCAAGTTGAAAAGTCCTAACCTCTTTAGTCTTTCCTCATAGGGGAGCTGTTCCATTCCTTTTATCATTTTGGTCACCCTTTTCTGTACCTTCTCCATCACAACTATATATTTTTTGAGATGCGGCGACCAGAATTGTACACAGTATTCAAGGTGCGGTCTCACCATGGAGCGATACAGAGGCATTATGACATTTTCCGTTTTATTCATCATTCCCTGTCTAATAATTCCCAACATTCTGTTTGCTTTTTTGACTGCCGCAGCACACTGAACCGATGATTTCAGTGTGTTATCCACTATGACGCCTAGATCTCTTTCTTGGGTGGTAGCTCCTAATATGGAACCTAACATTGTGTAACTACAGCATGGGTTATTTTTCCCTATATGCATCACTTTGCACTTACCCACATTACATTTCATCTGCCATTTGGATGCCCAATATTCCAGTCTCAGAAGGTCTTCCTGTAATTTATCACAATCTGCTTGTGATTTAACTACTCTAAACAATTTTGTATCATCTGCGAATTTGATTACCTCACTCGGTCGTATTTCTTTCCAGATCATTTATAAATATATCGAAAAGTACAGGTCCCAATATAGATCCCTGAGGCACTCCATTGCCCACTCCCTTCCACTGAGAAAATTCTCTATTTAATCCTATTCTCTGTTTCCTGTCTTTTAGCCAGTTTGTAATCCACGAAAGGACATCGCCACCTATCCCTTGACTTTTTACTTTTTACTAGACGCCTCTCATGAGGAACTTTGTCAAACTCCTTCTGAAAATCCAAGTATACTATATCTACCTGTTCACCTTTATCTACATATTAACTCCTTAAAAAAAGTGAAGCAGATTTCTGAGGCAAGACTTGCCTTGGGTAAAGCCATGCTGACTTTGTTCCATTAAACCATGTCATTCTATATGTTCTGTGATTTTGATATTTAGAACACTTTCCACTATTTTTCCTTGCACTGAAGTAAGGCTAAGTGGTCTGTAGTTTCCTGGATTGCACAGGAAAGTCTGTAGCATAGTCGTTCAAAGCAAGTGTCAGGACACAGAGAAGGCAGGCATAGTCAATTAAAGCAATGGTCAGGGCACAGAGCAGGCAGACGTGGTCAGGCATAGCAAAGGTCCAGGGCTGGAGAGAAGCTGAAGAGTAGTCAGGTGTAGTAGAGGTCCGGGGCTGGAGAGAAGCTGAAGAGTAGTCAGGCGCAGCAATGGTCAAATCCAAGAGTCGATCCAACACATAGAGAAACAGGAACAAGGAGAACAGGAACCAGGAACCACAGGAAACAGGAACACCACAAAGACACAATTCTAGGAACAGCAACGAGTACTCAGAGTACGAGACGACCTGTTGCAAAGGCAGCACTATGGAGCGAGGCCTGAGCTTTTATACGCTGAAGAGTCTGATGTCAGCATCTGGGTCTGCGGCCAGGTTCCTGCCGCGGGCCCTCTATAAGAACTAATGATGCGCGCGTGCACACCTAAGAAGGGGAGCGGCGCTGATGGCAGCATCTCTCCGCGGGCCATGCGGAGAGGCTCGATGAGCAGGGACATCTTGGCTGGCAACACTGGGTAATGTGGCAGGACCGGAGGCACTGGAGGGAACCTGAGGTCAGAGCCGGCAGCCCACTGCCACTAGTGAAGAGGAGCCAAGAGCTGGAATCCTTCTGAAAAGGTGAGAGGGCCGCACTACGGGGCTGCCGCGGGCTGCACGCGTAACAGTACCCCCACTTTACACCCCCCTCCTGGAGGTTGGGTTTGCCCGAATGGGCACGGTGGAAATTCAAGAGGAGGGTTTTTATCCAGGATGTTTTGGGCTGGCTCCCACAAATTATCTTCGGGTCCATATCCCTCCCAGGAAAGGAGGTATTCCCATCGGCAGCCCCTAAGGCAGACGTCTAGGACTTTGTGGATCTTGTACATCGTGTCGGTTTCTGCTACCAAAGGAGGTGGCTCAGGGGCGTTCTGGATAGGCCAAGACAAAATCACAGGATTAAGAAGTGATACATGGAAGGTATTATGTATACCCAGTGTAGGAGGCAGCCAAAGCTGGTATGTAACAGGTCCGATGCGTCGGGTAACGGGGAAAGGTCTGATGAATCTGGGAGGAGGAATAGCCTAGTGGTTAGAGCAGTGGACTATGAACCAGGAGACCAGGGTTCGAGTCCTGCTGTTGCTCCTTGTGACCTTGGGCAAGTCACTTTACCCTCCATTGCCATCTGCCAGATGTATTGGCCAACCACAGTTAGCCAGATAAGTTATTCGACTAATTTTGCTCTTCTCAGTTATACCTCAGGAACGCCCCTGAGTTTATCTGGCCAAATTTTAGCCAGATAAAAAGTTATCTAGTTAGAATATAGCTAAGTGTGCAAATATTAATTTAGCCGAATAACTTTTGCATTATCCGATTAAAAGTTTTGGAATATGGACCTCATGATGTCAGTAACATAAGTCATTCCTAACATCACAGGCTCATTTTATAACTGCTTCAGGAGGCTCAGGGTACCAAAGGTGATCCAATTTACTTTCAAATGGTTGAGATCATTCAGCCTTTGACCTCACACAAACATCACAACATATCTAGGATATATTACTGTAGCTCAACTCATATCTTAAAGCATTCTCTGCAAAGTCTTGTTTTATTGCAAATACAGTATAGTGAAAAATTATATGCCCCATTTATGCATGGCACTTGTTGAGAAGAGGGCATTAAGCCTTTATTTCATTATGCTATATTTTATAATCTATTTTCTGCTCCAAATGTATGCACATATGGATTACATAGTATCACAGTTTTGATTATGGAAAAGAACCAAATGGTTCATCCAGTCTGCCCAGCAAGCTTCCCTTGGTAGCATCTGCCGCATCATCCTGATTATCCGTATGTTTCTCAAGGGCAGTAACTACCGCTCCATGCAGTTATCCCCAAGCCTTATGATTAGGGTAGTAATATTTACAATCAAAAACCAAGCAACTTTCAAACCCATGAAAAATTACTAGGAGCCTCTTGAAAATACAAACAATGCTGCTTGAATGTGCTTTGTGTTTGTATTTAGAAGTAGTCCTGTGCTATTTCCCTTATGTCTGCATATCAGCACCCCAGACCATAAGAGTTGGGGCCTGCATTGGTTTTCATCTGAATGCAATTCCCCTTCCCTCTCCTCCACCTCTGTTGTCAAAGCGGAGAGTGATGTTGGAGCTGCTTCAAAAGCATCAAGGCTTATTGGTAGTAATCTCCATGCTTCTGTTAAAGGTAGTAACTGCCACTCCATGTAGGTTACATGTAATGCAGGAAAATGTGTATTTTGTTTTTACCCCTTTACAAAAAATAACACATATTTTACAGATGAAATAACTATAACAATTCACATACATTCACACAGAATTAAATGCACAGGTAGGTATATTTTCATGAGCTGGGTTCAGAGCTAATAGTTGCATAGTTCCGGGAGGGGCCCTGGTGCCAGGCCTGGGCAAAGGACCATCAGTGCAATGACTAGATTAGAAACACTGGGAGAGGAAGTGGGGGGGGGGGAGAAGAATATAAACTAATGGAAAATATCCCTTGGTATTTGTGAACGAAGGCTCATGGTATATATGAGCATACCATTCTGAAAATATTTAGTGGTATACATACTTGGAATGGAGAAATTTACTCTTACCTGATAATTTCCTTTCCTGGAGTCCAGCCAAACCAGTCCAGACACATGGGCTGTGCTCCTCAGTCAGCAGTTGAAGACAGAGAACAATGGTTTGCTGACATCACCCTTTTAGGGTCCAGTGCTGCACTCAGTCTGCCAGTATTCTATGAACAAGCTAAGAAAAGCAAATGCAAACAATTTCACTTGCCTTTCACCCCTAGGGCTTTCCAGGGAACAAAAGAGAAGAATAGAACACTGAACAAATGAGGAAATTTAATAGGATTTCCCACTGATCAAAACACAACCTAGATTTAATGCAAATTTATTTCGCAGTGAGTATCCTATCCTTTGAATACTCTAAAAATCAGACAGGAAAACACTTTGGAAGTTAGGCATGAAAGTAAATTATCTAAGAGTAAATTTCTAGTCCATCTTCATCCAGCCAGGCCAGACCAGACTCATGGGATGTAGCCAAGCTACTCTTCATCCAGGCAGGACACTGCTAAACCCACTCTCAATATAGCTGAGCGAAATGATGACTCTTCCCTGGCTCAGACATCCAAGTGAGTAATGATTCGAAAAGACCTCTTTGCCACCCTGCAAATCTCAACCGATGACACCAAACGAAGTTCAGCACACTGCATTGTCTGTACTCCAGTGCAGTGAACCCTCCAACTCTTAGGAAGAGGATGACCCTTGTCCATGTAGGCTGTCCCTATAGTCATCTTAATCCACTGAGCAATTGAAGCTCCCAAAGCTGCCTTACTCTTCCTGGAACCACTGAACAATACAAAGAGATGATTTGACTTTCTGAAGCTTTGGTCACCTTCAAGTACCAAAGGAGAATCCTTCTGACATCCAGATAATGTAACTGTTTAATTTCATCGTTGCATGAATCCTTCTGAAAGGATGGCTGACAAACCACTTGATTTATATGAAAGGTCGATACCACTTTCGGAAGGAACCGTACGAATATACACTGCATCATCAGAAAGGTTAAAAATGGTTCCTGGCACGATAACGCTTGTATCTTGGAAATATATCTTGGGGAACAAATTGTCACCAGAAATACCGACTTAAGAGTGAGGTGCTTGACAATTGCCTTCCTCACAGGCTCAAACTGCTCATCACTGAGGAATCATAGAACCAAATTCAGATCCAAGAAGTGACTAACTCTATAACTGGAGGGTGCATATGCTTAACTACTCTAAAGACTGCTAAATGTGCAATTGGGCAGCCAAAGATCTGCTCCCCCTAAATGAGCTCTAAAACAGGCTATAGCTGCTAACTTGAACTTTCAGAGAGTTAAAGGATTAGACTTTACCCAAACCCTCATGTAAAAAATCCAGAATTTATGGAATCAAAGCCTTCCTAGTTAAGATGCCTCTGTTTGAGCACCAGTCCTCATGCTATCAAATCCTTTGCAGGCCCACTATCAATGAGAATGCTTCTTCCAACAGAGACCACTCCACCAGATCCAGAGAGTTTTGGCTGAGAAAATCAGGATGAATGTTGTCTACTCTGCTAAAAGCATAGTCATGTGTCTCTCTTCCCATTCCATCAACTGAGCCACCTCCTGCACCACTTATAGACTCCTGGTTCCCCCTTGATGATTCACACATGCCACCATATCACATTGTCTGACAGAATCCTGACTTCCTGCCTCCTCAGAAGTGGAACAAAATACAAGGGTGCACTCTGAATCGCCCTCATCTCCAAGTGATTGGTTGACTAATCGGATTCCTTTATCAACCCAAAACCTTGAGCCATTTTCCCCTGACAATGCAATGCCCATCCAAGGAGACTGGTATTAGTAGTCACTGTAAGCCATGCAAGTGATGCCAGTTCCACCCCCATCATATTCTAACATCTCTGCTTCATCAACTCATCGCTTCATCAGCAGGAGCTTTCAAGTATTTGAATACTGAAAAACGTATCTGATGTTGTCTTTGCTGTATTGATTTTGCATAGTGTACATTAAAAACCTTGGCCCTGGATCAAAGACTACTTGCCATTTAAATTATCTGAACCGCCACATCACACAATTTTTCATCCAATTCAGGATGAAGCCACGAGTTGGGGCCTTTGTTGGGGTTTCTACTAGAGGTAGAAAATCACAGTGCAATTTGTGCGTCTTCATGGACATTTGTGTAGATGCTAGTTGGTAAAGTCTGTTAATAGGAAGAAGAAATAAAGCACACTAAAGGTTTAGCTATCATACAATATTTTAAAGTAGGAGGTTTTCTGTTTTGTCAGGCTTTTAGCACAGTGGGTGTTTTTATGCCAGTTATGATTATAGGAGGAGAAAGGGGAAATATAAAATAAGGGAACTATCCCTGAGTAGTTGCAAATGAAGGCTCATGTTGCAAGGATCCCAGCTCTGGTTTCAGTTGAGCTGGATGCCCAGAACAGCAGAAATAAATTACTGGGTCAAAAAAACAAACAATTGAAATAATATTTAGTTAAGCTGAAAGAAGCTGGAAAAGAAGTCAGGATGGCCAAATCACAAACAGACGAAAAGATAGCTAAAAGTAAACAAATGCAACAAAACTTTCTTCAGCTAAGTCAGTGAAAGAAAAAATGCCAGAGACTGAGAGGAGATGAAGAGCAATTTGCAGAGAGAGGTGAGAAAAAAAGAAGAAATGCTGTTTAGTTTTTATTGAAGAAGGAGATGGAGAAGGACTTCTGATAAATCCCAAGAGAACATGTGAAAGTGGAGTAGATATGACACCGTTTATGGAGGCAAGTGTTTTGTCTGCAACTGGCAAAACTGAAAGTGGACAAAGACATGGAGCCAGATGTGTGTACCCTAGGATACTAAGGGAGCTCAGAGATGTCATCACAGGACCGTTGAAAGATCTGTTCAATAGATCTCTGTCCTTGGGCATAGTACTGCAGGACTGGAGAAAGGTGAATATGGTTCTTCTTCATAAAAGTGGTAACAGAGAGGAGTTTGGAAACTTCAGACCGGTTAGTTTTACCTTAGTGCTGAGAAAATCGATGGTGGATTTCAGGATCCAAGGCAGCATTGTTTTACTATGGGCAGATCGTGTCAAATGAATCTCATTGATTTCATTGATTGGGTAATTAAAGAATTAGATCAAAGACATGCATTAGATATAATTTACTTGGATTTCAGCAAGGTTTTTGATACTGTCCTGCATAGAAAGCATATTAATAAACTAGCCTAGGGGTGGGTTACAAAGTACCAGACTAGATTACAACTAGTTGAATGATAGAAGGCAAGGGAAAATGGTAAATGAAATTCACTCTGAGTTGAGAAAGGTGATAAATGGAGTGCCTCAAAGATCAGTTCTAGTACCAGTTCTGTTCAATACCTTTCGGGCTGATACAGTAAAGTGCAGCCGCGGTTGCCCGTTTTTTTAACCCGCTTTGGACGCATGTTTTGAGCGCGCAAGGCGGACTCGCTATTCAGTATTGGCTTTTACGAGTCCCTATCGCTTGCCGAAAAAGACGCGTATCCCTTTTCGCTCGCTGCATGTATATATGTTAATGATCGGATTAGCTATTCTGATACAGTAATGTGCGCCCAATTTATCGCATTTTTAACCAGCTTATTTACCGCGTCTTTAACCTGAATATTTACCGCCTACCCTGACCCTGGCGTTAGTGTGGTGTTGAGTCAGCTTCGTACTGGACAGCGCCATGGACAACATGCATATACTGGCTCTGGTTATATATTGTTAGCAATATTCCAGAGGAGTGAGAGAGAAAAGTTTCCTTGTTTGCAGATGACACTCACAGGGTCATTCATTAAAATGAGTTATGGCGTTAACATCCCCAATAAAGCTATAATCCATGTGATATTTATCGCAACATGTGGCACGAAAACAAACTTTTCAAATTTATTCAAAGGGGCAGGATTGGGGAAGAGTTTTGGGCAGGATCAATGAAAATGAGGGGCATTATCGCACCATGCGATAGTGTAACACATGCTATTGCATGCTTTTAATGCCAAAATAACTACACCTTTTTCCTGGCATTAAGCTGTGCAATATGCCTGAAACACGATAAATATTGCAAATTCTGTTTCAGGCATTTTTGGCCATGGGGAGAGGGGAGAGGAGTGGAGAGAGAGAAAGAAAGAGAGATAGCCTCTATTGCTTTAGGAGGACCAGTTAGTAACTCAAGATGAGGTTTTGTGGTGGTCTAGGGTTTTGGGGCCAGTTTTACAAGTAGAGTGAGATGTATGAACAGCACAGTAGACCTTGGTGAAGATTTGATGTGATTTGGCGTGAGGAAAGTCACAAAAAGATGAGATTTCTACAATGTTCTCTCGCCCTAACTTGATGTAGTCTCTACTAGGGTACCATCAAGCTAGAGCAAGAGAACACTGAAGTAAGCTCATCTTAGTTTGACGTTCCTCACTCCAAATCACGTCAAATCTTCACCTAGGTCTTGCTCTAGCTTGATGGTACCCTAGTAGAGGCTACATCAAGCTAGGGCGAGAGAACATTGTAGAAATCTAATCTTTTTGTGACTTTCACTCTACATGTAAAACTGGCCCCAAAACTCTAGACCACTCTACATGTAAAACTGGCCCCAGAACCCTAGACCACCACAAAACCTCATCTTGAGTTACTAGCTGGTCCACCTAAAGCAGTAGAGGCTATCTCTCTTTCTTTCTCTCTCTCCACTCCTCTCCCCTCTCCCCATGGCCAAAAATGCCTGAAACAGAATTTGCAATATTTATCGTGTTTCAGGCATATTGCACAGCTTAATGCCAGGAAAAAAGGTGTAGTTATTTTGGCGTTAAAAGCATGCAATAGCATGTGTTAAAATTTAATAATCTAGACACACATCTGCAAAACTTTTCTTCTAAACAAATCTATACAATATTCAATAGAAGAGATAATCTCTATAAACATATCAAAAGTAAATATATAAACAGAATTAAATAATTTATTAATTACATATTTATAACAAAATGAAAAATATTTAGCTCATTTCTCTAAAAGACACAAGATAGGGACCTCTTCTTAAATACATTTCTTAATTACTCTAGTGTCCACTCAACTCTTTCACTTCACAATCATCCATTCTCACATACCATTCTATCACGCAAATACACAAAATGTTCAACTGCAGATTTGCCAAGAGTACATGTGAGAGTGGAATAGATGACACCATTTATGGAGGCAAGGGAACTATCCCTGAGTAGTTGCAAATGAAGGCTCATGTTGCAAGGATCTCAGCTTCAGTAACAAGATTTCAGTGTTGGCTTGAATGCTAATGTTGGCATATGTCTAAATATCTTATCATTAGATCATATAATCGCTATAGGTTGTGATACCTTTCACTGGACTATTTACTATGGTTTGTTGGTCTAATAAAAGGTATAACCCACAAAAGTTTGTCTTCTCCAGGATCAATATGACTACTAGACTATTGCACTACAGAAAAGCTCATAAACTGGATTTCACAAGAAGACTTCATAATTTTCTTGAATTGCAAAGTTCTCAAAGATATACCACAAATTTCTTGGTGCTTTGTATCATTCTGAAGCGAGGCACCTGCAACTGAATCACCAATTGAGCCAGAAGGCGGCAGAGATATCAATGCAATTGGAAGGTGTCTGAAACATTGGCCCTCATAGATGTTACATGAGGTAGATGAAGATGCAATGGCTGAATTGGGTTAGGATAGTCACAGGTTTATAGGTGGGAGATGGAGAATGGGCTAGTACTTCAGTCATACCTGGGGCATGAGAAAAGTGTCAAGATCCAGCAGGAGGACTGGAGGAAGAGAGAAAGGGCTGGGATCCAGCCTAGGAAAGAGAAGATGGAAATTTCTGGAGGAAGAGGAGAAGGAGAGAGAGTATGCATTTTTTCATGCACAACCCTCCCCTCCCCAACCACTGTTAATCTCGTTGACCAGAATTCAAAAGTTTCCTGGACTGAAAATCATGACAAGGTCCATATTCAAAAGCATTTAGCCGGCTAACTCAGTTAATAAGACAACTGGCTAGAATTTAGCTGGCTAAGTGAGTGGCATTTCAGGGGTGTAACTGGAGAGGAGTGAGTTAGCTGGCTAACTCCGATATTCAGAGTTAGTCAGATGACTTAGCCGGCTAAGGAGATCATTCATAAAATCACGTTTGAGCATTATTTCAGGTGTTAGTGTCCTAACACCTGTGATAATGCTATAATGCATGCGATAAATATCGCATCGCAAAATGCATATGCAAATTTGAAACATTTATTCAAGTAGGAGGAGTTTGGGCAGCGTAAATGGAAATAAGGGATGTTTAATGCTGCCTGCAATAATGTAAAGCATGCTATCGTGGGATTTAACGCTGGAAATGTTTACATCTTTTTTCCTAGCATTATGCCTGTGATAGCTGTGCATTACGGCCAAACAGGGATTTGCGATAAAATATCAAAATCCTGTTTTGGGAGGGGAGAGGGAGAAGGAAGAGGGGAGAGAGAGAGGGAGGGGAGGAGAGACAAAGAGAGAGACTCTGTGGATGTCCACTGATTTATGAACTTTTTATACCACTTTAAGAGGGGGCATTATGGACTCGGGGTGAGGTTTGCGGGATGAGTGGGTTTTGGGGAGCAGTTTAACATGCACAGTCATAACTATGAACAGCACAGTTATCATTAGTAAAGATTTAATGTGATTTGGAGGGATGAAAGTTAAAAGAAGAGTAGATTTGTACCATGCTCTCTTTATCTAACTTGATTGCAGCTAGGTAGGGAGTGCATCAAGCTAGGTAGAAAGAACATGGTACAAATCTATTCTTTCACCTTTCATCCCTCCAAATCATATTAAATCTTCACTGATGGTAACTGTGTTGTTCATACGTATGACTGTGTATGTAAAATAGCCCCTCAAAACCCACCTCACCCCACAAACTTACCCCGAGTTAGTAGTGCCCCCTCTTATAGTGCTATAAAAAGTAATCTATGTTTAGGGCCTCAAGAGGTGGTCGTAGAACCTATGGACCCCCAAAATATAACTGGGAGATGTATGGAATGTTCTTGTTAGTTTAAAGAAGACTTGTCCAGCTCTATTGCTCTAAATAATAGAACAACGGCTGAGATAAAAAAAAAGTGATTGAAGTACACAATACTTGATTGAACCAATTAGAAGAACAAGGTAAAACTGTCATATCCCAATTAACTGTATTGCAGGAGGTTAATAACTCCTCTGTAAAGGATGGATTAGTGATTCACAGGCAGATAGAGAATCTGGAAAACTATAATCGAAATAGAAACTTGAGATTTTTAAATTTTCCTGAAACTAGGTTACTATCTGCCATTGAACTGCTAAAAAGAAATATTTGGGTGAGACTTTGGCCAGTTCAACAATAGATGAGACTAGTATTTCTAAGATATATTATATTCCTAGGACTAGGTTAAGGATTCAAGAAGGTGAAGAAGGTATGGATCTTGTCCAACATCTCCTAATTTGACTTCATTTTTTGAATCATCTGTAGATGATATTCCACAAAGGGCAACCTTATTAGTTACAGTCTGTAGAGAAAGGGATAAAAACCAGATTTTACAAAAATATTTCTTAAATAAGGTTTATCTTTTCTGTGGACAATAGATCCAGATTTTTCTGGATGTGTCCCAGATAACACAGCTAAGGAGGAAACAATTATTGGCTTTGAAGCCAAGAGTTTTGTCTGTTGGGGCAACATTTATACTAAAGTTTCCTTGTAAATGTTCAATAACCTTTCAAAAGAATAAATTAACATTCCAGGATCCTTCTCACCTAGAATCCTTCCTGGTGGATAAGGAACAATGCTGAGGTTAATTGTCTGTAAATAAATATATTTTTTCTCCTTATTTCTGTAAGATTAATATTACAAGTTACCTGATTTAAAATGTTATGAAACATCCTCCCATAATGAGGACTAATGGTTTTTCTGTTAACATGAGTGGTGGTATAATGTATTAGGGATGTGAATCGTTTTTCAACGATTAAAATTATCGTCCGATAATGTTTATATCGTCTTAAATCGTTATAGAACACGATACAATAGAAATTCTAACGATTTATCGTTAAAAATCGTTAAATCGTGTTAGTGCGCACTAACTCGAGTTAGTGCGCACTAACTCCCCGTTAGTGCGCACTAACTCGATTTAGTGCGCACTAACTGAAAATGATACAAATAAACACTTTCCAGGTCACTGAAGGTCAGTTAGGAATGAATATGTGTTCCTATTGGCTGGCTGCCCCCTTATCTATTGATATTACCAAGGTTACCACTGAGGTGATGGTTGGGGGGATGGGAAATGGAACTGGAAACTAACGAACACCAACAGAAAATGAAACAAAGTGTTCACACTTCCCAGGTCAGTAAAGGTCACTTAGGAATGAATATGTATGTATGTATTCCTATTGGCAGGCTGTGCTCTTATCTATTGATGTTACCAATATGGTTGGGGGGATGTGAAATGGAAACAGTTGGAAGCTTGACAAAAAAAGTAATGTAATGATCAGCACTCACGTGACTAGAACTTGTTTGTTTATTATTTTTGTTAGCAGGCACCTGAAATGCTAGTGCATGTTGAATTTGCCAATCACTGTGCATTTTAGAAAGGTGGTCCTGGCTGGAACTGTACACAGTTCAAATATATGTAATTGATTGTTGGTAAGTGTATTTTTTAAGTAGCCACACTGGCACCAGTATGTTTACTTTTCCTCCTACTTAACTCACTAGCTCAGCTTTGTAAGAAGGGCTTCTCTGCTTGTGTGTTGTTTTTGTTTGGTGTGAGGAGAGCAGAAACATCAGATCTTTATTCAATCTACTACAGTCATCTCTTACAGTGCCCTATCCCTATTAATACCAGGAGTGTTGTGATCTTCCTGCACACAGTGCCCTAACCCTGATACCAGACTGAGACAGCTCCCTCCCTGCATTACTAGTGAGAGGCTGGCTTCACAGACAGGGGGGAGCTGCCTGACCCTCACTCCTGACTTCCCCCATGTCCCAGCTAGTGAATGGTGTGTGGGTGAGGGGGGGGGGGGAGGATGGTGAAGTCTGAGACAGCTCCCTCCCTGCATTACTAGTGAGAGGCTGGCTTCGCAGACAGGGGGGAGCTGCCTGACCCTCGCTCCTGACTTCCCCCATGTCCCAGCTAGTGAATGGTGTGTGGGTGAGGGGGGGGGGGAGGATGGTGAAGTCTGAGACAGCTCCCTCCCTGCATTACTAGTGAGAGGCTGGCTTCACAGACAGGGGGGAGCTGCCTGACCCTCACTCCTGACTTCCCCCATGTCCCAGCTAGTGAATGGTGTGTGGGTGAGGGGGGGGGGGGGGAGGATGGTGAAGTCTGAGACAGCTCCCTCCCTGCATTACTAGTGAGAGGCTGGCTTCACAGACAGGGGGGAGCTGCCTGACCCTCACTCCTGACTTCCCCCATGTCCCAGCTAGTGAATGGTGTGTGGGTGAGGGGGGGGGGAGGATGGTGAAGTCTGAGACAGCTCCCTCCCTGCATTACTAGTGAGAGGCTGGCTTCGCAGACAGGGGGGAGCTGCCTGACCCTCACTCCTGACTTCCCCCATGTCCCAGCTAGTGAATGGTGTGTGGGTGAGGGGGGGGGGGAGGATGGTGAGTCTGAGACAGCTCCCTCCCTGCATTACTAGTGAGAGGCTGGCTTCACAGACAGGGGGGAGCTGCCTGACCCTCACTCCTGACTTCCCCCATGTCCCAGCTAGTGAATGGTGTGTGGGTGAGGGGGGGGGGGGGGGGATGGTGAAGTCTGAGACAGCTCCCTCCCTGCATTACTAGTGAGAGGCTGGCTTCACAGACAGGGGGGAGCTGCCTGTCCCTCACTCCTGACTTCCCCCATGTCCCAGCTAGTGAATGGTGTGTGGGTGAGGGGGGGGGGGGTGGATGGTGAAGTCTGAGACAGCTCCCTCCCTGCATTACTAGTGAGAGGCTGGCTTCACAGACAGGGGGGAGCTGCCTGACCCTCACTCCTGACTTCCCCCATGTCCCAGCTAGTGAATGGTGTGTGGGTGAGGGGGGGGGGAGGATGGTGAAGTCTGAGACAGCTCCCTCCCTGCATTACTAGTGAGAGGCTGGCTTTGCAGACAGGGGGGAGCTGGCTGACCCTCACTCCTGACTTCCCCCATGTCCCAGCTAGTGAATGGTGTGTGGGTGAGGGGGGGGGGAGGATGGTGAAGTCTGAGACAGCTCCCTCCCTGCATTACTAGTGAGAGGCTGGCTTCACAGACAGGGGGGAGCTGCCTGACCCTCACTCCTGACTTCCCCCATGTCCCAGCTAGTGAATGGTGTGTGGGTGAGGGGGGGGGGGGGAGGATGGTGAAGTCTGAGACAGCTCCCTCCCTGCATTACTAGTGAGAGGCTGGCTTCACAGACAGGGGGGAGCTGCCTGTCCCTCACTCCTGACTTCCCCCATGTCCCAGCTAGTGAATGGTGTGTGGGTGAGGGGGGGGGGGTGGATGGTGAAGTCTGAGACAGCTCCCTCCCTGCATTACTAGTGAGAGGCTGGCTTCACAGACAGGGGGGAGCTGCCTGACCCTCACTCCTGACTTCCCCCATGTCCCAGCTAGTGAATGGTGTGTGGGTAAGGGGGGGGGGGGGGGGAGGATGGTGAAGTCTGAGACAGCTCCCTCCCTGCATTACTAGTGAGAGGCTGGCTTCACAGACAGGGGGGAGCTGCCTGACCCTCACTCCTCCGGGGTATTGTGATCTTCCTGCACACAGTGCCCTATCCCTGATACCAGGGGTGTTGTGATCTTCCTGCATGCAGTGCCCTATCCCTATTAATACCAGGAGTGTTGTGATCTTCCTGCATGCAGTGCCCTATCCCTATTAATACCAGGAGTGTTGTGATCTTCCTGCATGCAGTGCCCTATCCCTGATATCGGGATGTGTGCAAGAAGATCACAACACCCCCGGTATCAGGAATAGGGCACTGTGTGCAGGAAGATCACAACACCCCCAGTATCAGGAATAGGGCACTGTGTGCAGGAAGATCACAACACCCCTGGTATTAGGGATAGGGCACTGTGTGCAGGAAGATCACAACACTCCTGGTATTAATAGGGATAGGGCACTGTGTGCAGGAAGATCACAATACCCCTGGTATCAGGGTTAGGGCACAAGTTCTAGTCACATTGACTGATCACATTACTTGTTTTGTCAAGCTACCAACTGTTTCCATTTCCCATCCCCCATATACTGTCAGTAGGAAACTTGGTAACATGAATAAATAAGAGGGCAGCCAATAGGAATACATATTCATTCCTAAACTGACCTTAACTGACCTGAAAAGTGTCAAATTGTATCATTTTCAGTTAGTGCGCACTAACTCCCAGTTAGTGCGCACTAACTCCCGTTAGTGCGCACTAATCGGAAAAAACAATTTTTAACGATTTTTTAACTAAAAAATCGTGCCTAAGACGATTTTCTTGCCCTGCCACACGATTTCTATCGTTAAGACGATATGGAAAACGATTCACATCCCTATAATGTATATTATTAACATTTTTTCCTGTTACAAAAACTATTTCTTGAATTTTTCCAAATGTGAATTTGTTTAAAATCCTAATAAAAAATAAATGTTTTAAAAAAGTCATATATTTTATGAGTCTCTACCTCTTTCTTTCTAGCCAGCAGCAGCCTAATGTGAAAATATTGTGGGTGCAATAAATTTAACATGCATTCCACGCCCCTTTTTTTATCACAAAATTTATAGCGAAATGAAGAATCTAGGTCTAAGTCTGGTCGGGCCAAAGAGCTGCCCTAAAGTTAGGTGGCTATATTCAATAGTGCGGTTTCACTATTGAATATACCTCCAAAGTTAGTCAGATAAATTTATCCGGATAACTTTGCTAGTTGGATTATGTCTGAATATGGACTTCAACATTGTAAACCATAAAAATAGAGTACATAAAAGATTGTCATGAATATTGTGTATTTTAAATATGCATCAATCTAATTCATCACTATTCAGCCATTTATCTGTTTCTGTTTTGTTAGTGAAATATTGGGACACTCTGTAGGTGATATATCAACATGGCGAACTGTCTTGAAAATTTCAAGTCAACTGAATAATAAGATACAGGAGCGCAACCTGTCTTGCAGTTAAATCAGTCTGATCATTTAGAGTAGGAAAACATTATAAAACATTACCAAAAGGTATATCAGGCCAAAATACTGAGGCCTGCTTCCTACAGTTTCAGATGACTAAATTCTGCACATTATCTTTTCCTAGGAATCTGATCTAAATAAAAAGCTGAGAAGTAATATAAAACAAAGTTTACTGTGATGTACTTAACTAGAAACTTGATGTTACAATAAACTTTTGCAAGATGCTGTTCTCATATCAAAGATAATAATTGCTTGATGGTATTAGTATTGGATCTTTAAAATTGTTTGCACACAATATCATTCGCTTAACTGATTTCGTAAGCAGACAGAATTTAAAGCTCTGTAAATACCAACAGGGCTTGAGTGTGTGTGTGTCACATAAATAGCAGAGATGAGTGGGAAGAGAGAATTTAGAGAGAAATATATATAGCAAGAGAGAGAGGGATACAGCAAAAAAAAAAAAAAAAGAACAAGTAGAAGGAAGTAAAACCCTAAGGATATATGATGGAAGAAAGAGGAATACAGATGGAGAGTAAGAGAATGGCCTTATCAAAAGTAAAGACCAAATGAGATTTTTAAACATCTTCAACATATACTATTAGTTAAACTGCGGCATTTAATCAAGCAGTAGCTATCACTCTGCAAAGTACTTGCGCTGATTGATGCCAGACTTGTTCAAAGGCTGCCGAAGAAAAGATGCACAGGTGAAAAACAAAGCAGGGCGAGAGGAAGGGTCACAGGAAACAAAATGAAATCTGGCAATAAGCAAATAGACAGAGGTCAAGGGTCACAATGGGCAGCTGACTCCCAAGCACAGCTGTAGTAGAAATACTGATGATCTTATTCAGGATTCAAGGTTTGTCTTGCTGTTAAAATGCACACAGTTGGGACATGTTCTTTCCTTAGTAATATTCTCCTTATTTTGAATACAAAGCTGACAAAAGGCAAGGTCTCAGTGCTTAAAAGCACATGGAACACTTTTCCAGCCAATTTGTATTCAGATGATGTACTCCTCTTAGTTTGGTCTGCACTTCTAAGTTACACTTGCAGAAATCCCTCAAACATTGCCTTCCGTAACAGGTTAAGCAGAATAGTTTTGTTGTTGCATGGATGCCTATAGGGACTTCTTAGAGACTCTCTTATGGTGATAGACTCGAGATGGATCTTCTAAATCTATTTGGAACAAACTAAACACTTGAATTTAGAGTTTCCAGCCAGAATAACAAAAAGTAACCCCAGCCAAATAAAAATCTTACAGAAAAAAAATAAGTGAAATAACACAGCATTTTATATGGTTCATAGTATTCTGAATATAAAAATCATCTCTGAATTACTGTTAAATAGTGGTAGATTTTCTTATAAATTGGATTTCTTTTTTTATTTTTATTTCCCCATCTGTTCATATTTGTTACATGCTGTATAACAATAGATGGTCAGTTTCAAATGCCAATAGTGTCACAATTATAATAGAGACGCAAAGGATAAATGACCTGTCATAATAGGCCTCATCAAATGCATAAATTTGCCAGATGAGTGGCCTTATGTTTAATCATCGGTCACAATAAATATTTTTTTTAAAGTATTTTTTCTTTTGCAATGTGTAGCTCATGCAGTTCTTTAGTCCAAGTACTTAGCTTAAAAATTGCGCTGAAGCCAGGAACAGCAAACATGCCCGACATGGAACCATGTTTCGAACTCCCGTTGTTCTTTCTCAAGGGCTTAGTTCAGCGTCTGCGAGAACAATACATTTGTGTCTCAAACCTTATTGATAGTAAATCATCACAAAATTATTTAACATTAAATGGGCAATACAATCGGAGAATGATGTGGCAGGGCACTTACTGTAGTTGTAGTCCGTCTTGATTTTGAATTCAGTGAATTGTGCAATGGCGTTTCCGCGTGTATTTCCTGTTAACTTACCGGATGTAGTGTCATAATATATGCATAAATGATGTCAATGTAATTGTATGACGTAAATGACTTCAGGTGAGTGTATACCATTCCACCGCTAGATTCAAACCATTAGGGTGGACTGTATTTAGTTTGAAAATCCAAAATTGATCGCGGTAATTAAGTATTGCTTTGCTGTTACCTCCTCTAGAATTACTTTTAACTAGCTCAATGACTCGCCATCTGATATCCTGAAAATTATGTTGATATTGAATGCAATGGGCAACAATAGGAGCTTGAAGTTTGCCAGTTGTCAAACAGCTACGATGTTCAACCAATCTTGTCCTAATGGCTCGTTTTGTTCTACCCACATATAATAGAGCACAGGGACATTGTAATACATATATTACATTGATGGAGTTACAATCGGTACAGGAGTGAGCTTTGTAAATATTTCCTTGCAAATCTTTCCAGTCTGAACCTGTAATAGACTGATTACAGAAAGAACATTTTCCACATGTCCAGTGGCCAGTTGTATTGACGTTTGAATCAGCAGCTGTGGATAAATAAGAGCTGGTTAAAAGGTCTTTCAAATTTTTTTCCTCTCTTGTATGCAATAATCGGAGGATCCGTAAAAATGGAATGCATTTTCAAAACTGGCCAGTAGGATAATATCAATTGAGCAATTTGAGCTGACAGTATTGAAAAAGGTAGTGTACAGACCTGTACCGTTGTGTTCTCAGATTTATTATCTAGCAGCAGCCAGTCCCTTGTTGCATTGTAAGCTCGTTTGTATGCTCTTTTGATATATTTATATGGATATCCTCTTTGTAAGAAATTTTTTATCATTGTTTGAGAATGTAAAATAAAATCTTTCTTATAAGTGCATATCCGACGTAGCCGAAGATACTGGCCTGTTGGAAGATTTTTTCGAAGGTGAAATGGATGAAAACTATTAAAATGTAAATAAGTATTTCTAGCGCAAGGTTTTACATATAGATTAGACGTTAAATGGCAGTCCTCTTTTTCAATAAGGATGTCAAGAAATTCAATCTTCCGCGAATCATAATGAAGAGTAAATTGAAGATGATTATCCAAAGAGTTTAGCCATTCCAAAAATATTACTAGTGACTGTTCAGTAGAGTTCCACAAAAAGAACACGTCATCGATGTATCGATACCAATAAGAAACATTGATAAATTCTGGAGCTTCATATAAAAATTTGGTCTCAAAATTTGCCACGTATAAATTTGCAATGCTGGGGGCCCCCATAGCTGTACCTTGAATTTGTTTAAAGAATTTATCTTGAAAAATAAAATAATTCTCCGTAAGTGATAGCTCTGCCAGTTGAACAATAAATTCAGTGGGTATCCGATTAGGTTTTGGTCTTAATTCCAATGTATCTGATACTATTTTCAAGGCTGCAGATTGAGGTAATTTTGTATATAGAGCTTGAATATCCAGAGTGACCAGAATAGCATTTGTCCCACATTGAATTGACTGGAGAATAGTTAACATATGTTTGGTATCCTTTAGATAGGAAGCTGCTTTTGAAATACGGAGAATTATTTTATTTTTTGGATAATCATCTTCAATTTACTCTTCATTATGATTCGCGGAAGATTGAATTTCTTGACATCCTTATTGAAAAAGAGGACTGCCATTTAACGTCTAATCTATATGTAAAACCTTGCGCTAGAAATACTTATTTACATTTTAATAGTTTTCATCCATTTCACCTTCGAAAAAATCTTCCAACAGGCCAGTATCTTCGGCTACGTCGGATATGCACTTATAAGAAAGATTTTATTTTACATTCTCAAACAATGATAAAAAATTTCTTACAAAGAGGATATCCATATAAATATATCAAAAGAGCATACAAACGAGCTTACAATGCAACAAGGGACTGGCTGCTGCTAGATAATAAATCTGAGAACACAACGGTACAGGTCTGTACACTACCTTTTTCAATACTGTCAGCTCAAATTGCTCAATTGATATTATCCTACTGGCCAGTTTTGAAAATGCATTCCATTTTTACGGATCCTCCGATTATTGCATACAAGAGAGGAAAAAATTTGAAAGATCTTTTAACCAGCTCTTATTTATCCACAGCTGCTGATTCAAACGTCAATACAACTGGCCACTGGACATGTGGAAAATGTTCTTTCTGTAATCAGTCTATTACAGGTTCAGACTGGAAAGATTCGCAAGGAAATATTTACAAAGCTCACTCCTGTACTGATTGTAACTCCATCAATGTAATATATGTATTACAATGTCCCTGTGCTCTATTATATGTGGGTAGAACAAAACGAGCCATTAGGACAAGATTGGTTGAACATCGTAGCTGTTTGACAACTGGCAAACTTCAAGCTCCTATTGTTGCCCATTGCATTCAATATCAACATAATTTTCAGGATATCAGATGGCGAGTCATTGAGCTAGTTAAAAGTAATTCTAGAGGAGGTAACAGCAAAGCAATACTTAATTACCGCGAACAATTTTGGATTTTCAAACTAAATACAGTCCACCCTAATGGTTTGAATCTAGCGGTGGAATGGTATACACTCACCTGAAGTCATTTACGTCATACAATTACATTGACATCATTTATGCATATATTATGACACTACATCCGGTAAGTTAACAGGAAATACACGCGGAAACGCCATTGCACAATTCACTGAATTCAAAATCAAGACGGACTACAACTACAGTAAGTGCCCTGCCACATCATTCTCCGATTGTATTGCCCATTTAATGTTAAATAATTTTGTGATGATTTACTATCAATAAGGTTTGAGACACAAATGTATTGTTCTCGCAGATGCTGAACTAAGCCCTTGAGAAAGAACAACGGGAGTTCGAAACATGGTTCCATGTCGGGCATGTTTGCTGTTCCTGGCTTCAGTGCAATTTTTAAGCTAAGTACCTGGACTAAAGAACTGCATGAGCTACACATTGCAAAAGTAAAAATACTTTAAAAAAATATTTATTGTGACCGATGATTAAACATAAGGCCACTCATCTGGCAAATTTATGCATTTGATGAGGCCTATTATGACAGGTCATTTATCCTTTGCGTCTCTATTATAATTGTGACACTATTGGCATTTGAAACTGATTTTGGACTTTAGCCATAGTATTCAAATCTATTTTATCTCGGGATTTATGTGAATTATTACTGACCCTAACAATAGATGGTTACATCATTAGTATTCTTACATGGCACAATTATGAACACGGGCTAAATGTTTGGCATATTAAAATGGTGAAAGTGTGTTTTACTGCAAGTTCTGCTGCCTGTGGAAATGCACATGTGCTGGATGCCGAAGCGAGCAAACCCCACCCCTAGGATTGCCTCTGCTCCTATGCGGGTAAAAGTCCCAGTATATATTGTAAACAATCTACATTCTTTTAGCTGCATGCAGAGTGGCAATTTTCAAACATTCCCTTTCCACAGGTAAAACATAATTATTGCCCTTTGAAATTGTCTTCTATAAGATTGTACAGGCAGAATAAAAAAGAGATACAAATCATAGGATGTATAAAATAAAATAACGATCTGACAGCATTCACAAATGCTCAATAGATGTAAACTAGTACAAGTCTAACCATTAAGAAGAGTAAAACAAGACGGACGCCATGAAAACTAGTGGCAGGAATACAATATAAAAGATGGCATGAACATTAGAGAACATAAGCCCGTTTCTGTTGAATTAGCTTTGGCTAACCCACTGGCAGCCATTTCGCCACATCCAATTTAAATGTCCCAAGTTGGCTTTTAAAGCTCTTTATTTGCCACACCTTCAATGTCTGATTACACCATCATTTTCAAAACTATGCACGCAATTTTGGTTGGGAAAAAAATATCCCCAGAAAACGTTGGTGTGAATCTCTGCGGGAGATAAATTAGATAAGTTGGATACTTTTCAAAGAAAAGGTGTGCTCATACTTTCCCTCTGCAAAAATGTACCTATGTGGGTGGTATGAAAGCTATACCCAGCAGATGTTAGATTAAACCATTTTTTTTTAATGCTGTTTCATGGTAAATGCACTTATTATAGGATTTAAATCTTGTAGGTTACTGGGCTACTGGGCTACTATGACCCTTCTTATTAAAAAAAACACCTGACCAGCCTAGTAAAGAATACATTTCTTAAATATGTAATTATTTGACAGCCATACAATGAAGAGCAGCAAAATCCTCTTCATTGACATTGGGTTGGGTTTTTTTTCCCTTTTTTGGTGCTTTTCATTTTTTAGGTTTAGTCTTTCTCGTAATCTCTTTGTTGTCGTTGTTCTTTCCAGCTAAGACTTGGTTGGATTTCTTATAAGGAGACTATATATTATGGGACTAAACGAGTTTACCTCTTAGAGATGGATTATGTCAGAACATTTTGGTGGTGTTGTTTTTTCAACTTCATTGAATAGTTACAGCTTGAGTGCATGTTGTGAGAACATTTTTGGTGGCAGGGCCATCGTTGTGGAACAGTTTATCCGACATCAGGCAGATTAAATGTCAGCAAACTGAGAAAGCAGGTAAAGCATTTTATTTCAAGCAAGCATATGACTTAAAATATTGCCTGTTTTCAGGTAGCTAGAAGAAACAGAGGTCTTTTATTATTGGTTTTAGTATTTGTTCTTGGTGATAGGTGTTTTATCATGTACTATATGTAAAGTTGTAACCCACCGAGTATGTCAGATTGTGCAGGATACATATTTTTTAAATTAAAAGAAATTAAAATTAAATTAAATATCATTGTGTATTTATTTTATTTATTTAACAGTTTTTTATACCGACCTTCATAGTAAATAACCATATCGGATCGGTTTACATTTAACAGAGGGTATAACTGAAGGAACAATTCAGGTAAACAAAAGATAACAATAGATAGGAATAAGTCAAAGTTACAATCAACGGGAATCGAGAACTTGGAAGCTTAACATAAGCTGGAAAGAAGATAAAGGCAGGTAATAATTATAAAATATACGATAGTGAGACAGGGTTAAAGCTTGAAGGTGCTTTAACCTGGAGGTGCCAGAGTGTATGTTCTTTAATATTATATATTCTAGACTCTTTAGTGCTAATGCTATCCATGTTTGCAAGAAGTATACAACTGGTTTGAAATCCCATGGGGATCTCACGTATGGTTGCCAATATTATTTAGCTTTTCATTTTTCTCTAAAGGTAACCTATGATACATTTTTCTGTCTCATGGTGTTAAGTGGGGAGCAAATATGTTTTATGCAGTATTAAATTGTTGACTTTGAATATTGTATTACAAGCTAGGGGCATTTAATCGTATTATTGACGTCATAAAAATCTAAACAGAAGCGTTAGGAGAAGTGGTGGAAGTAGCTGACTGTAAACCAGGATACAAATCCTGCTTTTACACTTAAGACCTTGGCCAAGTCACTTCACCTTCTAATGACTAAGATACCAACTTAGGGGGTAATTTACTAAGCCACTGTATTTTCTCCAGTGGGGGAAATACCATTTGAATTACTAAACTGTAAATCCCTGGCACCAAGATACTGTGGGGTAGTCCCCCCCAAAATTCTATGCCCTGGCAGCCTGACAGCTGGAGATGCCATCTTTCAAAGTGCCCACTCCAGTATTGCCAAATCCCTGGGGATCTCTCGAGAGCACCCTGGTCCTAATCCTCCCGGCCATCCCATCAGGTGGCCAAAATATCCCAAAAAAATGTTTCACACAAAATTAAGCCCTCTTGGGTGCCACCTTCTCCTCTCCAAACACCTCCCCTTTTATAACTTTCCCCCCAGAGCTTGCTCCATCCCACCTCCACCCCAGCTGACTCCTGGTCCTCACAAAAACATCTCTGGTAGCCCAATGGGGGTCCAAAGTTCCCCTTATGGCTCCTAGACCCGTCTAACCAAAATGGCAACAGTAGATCGAGTTCTTACCTTTGCCCAGTCATATGATAAAGCCAGACCTAGAGCCATAGGAGATGCTTTGGGCCACCACAGGGCCACCCAGAGGTTTTGGTGAGGACCGGAGGGGAGAGGAGATGGGATAGTATGGGGATGGGATAGGCCAAGCTCTGGGGGGATTTTACATAAAGGAAGGGGATGAGGGCAGCATCCAGGGTCTTAATTTTGTCTGAAACTGTTTTTTTAGGACATTTCAGCTGCCTCATGGGATAACGGAGGGGGGGGGAGGGAAGGGGGTCATGGGGTCTCATGAGACTCATGGAGCTTTTGCCAATACTGGGAGGGGGATCATTTGGGCCAGAAGGGCCCTTTAAATGACTGGCCTAGGAGCAATGGAACATGTGTTAGCGTCCCAATGCTCCCAGTGACAGTTTGCTACAACTCCAAAGTTATAAACTTTCTAGAAAATAACATGGCTTGCAATTTTCAGAAGTCACATTATTTTATAAACATGAAATTACTTAGTAATGAGCTACAAGTAGCTTGTTATCATTTTAGCATTATTGGGTAAAAATAATAATGGGATAGATATTAAAAAAATATCTATTTAATTTAACCGGACAGAGTTATGTGGCTAACTTAGATGGGATATTCAGCTGCAAGGCTATTCTGCTGAATATCCCTGGATAAATTCCTTCTTAGCTGGACAAGTTAATACACAGCTAAGTTTAGACCTGCTATTGAGCAAATCTAATGCAGCCGGATAACTTAACTGGCTAAGGCTCAATATCGCTTCTTAGCTGGGTAACTTATCCATTTCACCCATTGCCTGCCTGCAAGTTAGCAGGTTAAGTAATTTAACTGGCTAAGTGGCAGCCATTGAATTTACAGTGGCCACTAATTAGCTGGTTAAGTCTGATTCAACCGGCTAAGGGTCGTTTTAATATCGGCCTCATGTTATTTAAAATATTGTATGTTATTGCTGTATTAATGTTTTTACTACATGATAAATGCCAAATATAGCTTAATAAATGACCCCCTAAGGGGTAGATGTTGAAAGGGTTACGCGTGTAACCCTTTAAATCCCACCCTGCGTGCGCTGAGCCTATTTTGCATAAGCTCGGCGGCGCGCGCAAGCCCTGGGACGCGTGTATGTCCTGGGGCTTTGAAAAAGGGGCGGGAAGGGGACAGGGTCGGGCGGCAGTCCGGGGGCGGTCCCGAGTCCTCCAGCACAGCGGCCATGCCGGGGGACGGCGCACCAGCAGCTGCGCGCAAGTTACGCCTGCCTCAGGAGAGAACGGGGAAAGCCATCGGGCCTCCCCTAGGGCTCGGCGCGCGCAAGGTGCACAAGTGTGCACCCCCCTTGTGTGCGCCGACCCCGGATTTTATAACATGCGCGCGGCAGCTCGCTCATGTTATAAAATCGGGTGTACATTTGTGCACACTGGGTAGCACGCACAAATGTACCCTGCGTGCCCTCCTTTAAAAATCTACCCCTAAGATTGTAAGCCCCTGGGGATAGGAAAATACCTATAGTATCTGAAATATCATGAAAGGTGGAATATAACTATTTTCAGTGTTCATGAAGTCTAATCAAAAGTTCATGTAAACTCTATAAAATAAAATTTAAAACAAACAAAATACATTAATGTTGTATTCAATATGTTTTGTTTTCAGCAATACTGAAACAAAATAAATCTATGTTGTATCTGTCCCACAAACAGCCTCAAAGTAGAAAAACAATTGATTTTATCATAGATTAATGCTCATCTTTTAAATATAGATGAGAAAATCTTTAAACACATGAAATCTAAAGGCCCCACGTCATTGTAAGGTAGTCGAATGAGGACCAGCCCACCATCATTAACCTGGAGGAGGCTGACTTTAAAACCCCTGCCTCCTTTTTTCTTCTACTCCCCTCACCTGGGTGATGCCCATTTTTTGCCCAGGTGCCTGGTTTAGTTTTGAAAATTAAAAAAAAAGAAAGAAGTGTCCCATGAGTCATTGGGGATCTTTGAGGGAATTTTGAAGCAAGCTTGGGCTTGAGCAGCCCAGTGTTAGACAGTTCTTACGAGGACCGTATCCTGCATGGGTCCCTCCTCCTCCTTTTAAAGGCCCTGCTCCCCCCCCCAACCCCCCTCTCGTGTTCCCCTGGACCATCTTTTCCCCTCCCACCTAAACTCCTTTATTGCTGTGCTGCTGTGTTCTAATTTTTGTTTATTGCATTGTCACAGTTTGCTGGGTAACCCGAGCTCTGATCGTTAATCTGCATTTGGCTGGTAATGTTTTCATGTTATAAAGTGTGCAGCGGTGTGGGAGGGTACGTTGAAAACCCTAAAACAGTGATGGCGCGGCGCGGCTGTTAACTGTGTTGTGGGTCCGACCCTGCTGGGATGTGGCGGGTAGGGACTCGGTGAGGCAGAGGTCCGCTGAAGGGGGGAGGCCATTTTGAAAGCCGGAGTTGGTGGCAATCCTGGTTGGTGGCAGCCGCCCCAGAGACTGGTCTGAAGAGGGGCCAGAGGAAGAACTGGGATAGAGGCATGATGTGATTGTTTGTTATGTAGTAGTACATGGGTCTCGGGTTATAAAATTGTACTGATAAATATTTATAGTCTGGCTTGTCTGTGATGGGTGGAAGATTTGAGAAATGGGGTCCATCATCTCCATGTTAATGTTCTTATGACGTAAGAAATCAAGGCAACGCTTTATAGTCAAAAAAATGGCAGTAAACTCCCATTAAAGGAGCCCCTCAGATTAAAAGAAAAAAATGTGTTTACCTCATGCACCCTGGAGACTGCTGTCTATGCCTATTTCTACAATATGATGACGATCCCCATCACACGTCCTAAGAAACCACTAAAGAGATACAGTAGGATATTATGATTATCCCAGGTTTAATTGTTAATATGTTCTACAAATATTCACAACAGATTTCAATCATCAACTTCACTATTACAACATAATAAAATTCTTTATATAACATTCAGCGCACACTTTAGCAAGCATTTGAAAAGTTAACCATATTTAGCAGGGACAGTTTCTTCTTCTGCTGCCATATCCTAATCTACCCTTATTCCCAGTGGGGTCGCTGCTCTTATAGGTACCATGGTTATTTGAAAATGTTTCTCTTAGGGGGGGAAAAAGGGCTATCGGGAGCCAGATGGGCTCCTTCACACTTCATTTATCAAATCAAATACATTAGGGGTAACTCTCCCTTACACACCACTGCAGTTAAACTTCCATGTAATTTGGTAATAATTTTCATTATACCAATATAGTGACCCTATAAAGCCGATAGCAGTTTGCACTGTGAGAACAAAATCCACAGCTGTTCTCTTTCTCCTCTGCTTACTAAGTGCTGAGATTGCCATACTTTATTAGCTGAAGACTAACCTTTGAAGAGCAGAGGTCAAGATGAGGTCAGTTCAAAGGCCTTGTGGAGCTCCTTAACAGCTATAACAACCTATCCATCAGACATTATCATGCATTATAAACAAATGCAAACTTTTAGAAGCCCTGGACCATTTCTGTTAACACTTAAAACATATTCGTGTCATCTAACCCAAGATATTTTTGATCGTTGCCACTCCGTACAGATTAATTTACATCTCTCGGAAACCCGTTTAAATAGCATTGTTCAAGAGTTACTTATGTATGAAATGGCAGGTCACAACAGCAAATGCACTCCTGGGTGATGTGAACTGCAGTGCTATAACACAAAGTGACAGAGTAATCTTAGCCAATCGCTAGGCAGGAACGCTAGTGGCTGAAACGGGGAGCCCACTGGGGCATACTCTAGCTGATTAAGACATATTGCACAAAGGGGCTCGCTGGTGAAGTCATGTTCCTTTATGGCGAGAGACACACATGCAGAGACGACTGAAAGCAGGAGCATTAGCCAGAGCTGTTAAAATATCAACTTTGCAGTTTACTGGCTTCTCTTGCTTTCTGAATGGGTCTTGTGCTTAAGTCTCCCCCTCCTTTGACCCCCCAATACATTTTATTTCCAAAGTTTTACCAATCTATGTACTGTTCAGTAAGGCCACCGAGACCCCAGTTTTTAACGACTTCCTTCTCCAATTTTCGGCTGTGTATGCAATATTCATGTATCTGAGTGATGCCTGTAAGGGGTTTAGATAAGAACCAAAATAGCAGTGCCCCCTATTTACACGCATTAGCAATCATGGGAAGAGCTATGAAAGAGCCTTCAAAGACTTCAAACATCAGTGTGTCTTCCAGAAATGAAATATAAATCAGAATGTAAAAGGCGGCACTTCTGTTTTAACTGATAACTGGATGATTTTCCCCAGCTCTCCTCCCTCCCCTCCCCAAAAGATAAATAATAGCACTGCTCCTTCAGTACAGTGGGTTGTGAACTAGCAGCCACTAAAATAAAAATTGTTGTAGCAAAGGTTGCTATGAAAGCTACTGGAGAAGAATTAACTGGCAGACAGGACGTTTCTTTGTCACAATCAAGACATTATAAAAGGAGGGATCTTTGTTTTTTAAATAAAATGGTATGTGGCTGAATTACAGGAGAGAGTTAATAATGAGCTGCAGCTGCTGGCACTGCAAGATGAATGCATTATTCAAAGTACAGGTGGCAAAAGTAAACTTTCTGTCTAATGTCTTTTACTTGACCTAAATTTCTGGAAGTTGTACTATCCATAATGCACTGGCTAATGTGCAATGTATGGTAATTAGAGTCATCTGTGTTTAACTTGCAGGGAGAAGGAGAGGGGGGGGGGGGGGGTGGAAATATATTATCTAATCTAGCTGATCCCCTGATAGCCTGCTGAAAGTAAAATACTGTAACCTATTGCCCGGCCTCTGACAAGTGCTAATTATTTCCTGTCCAAGCACATTTTTCTTGTGTAACTCCAAAGTACACAATAGGCCGATCTCTGAAACACGGGCAGACCCTGCTAGTACTGAGGCGGATGTTTTATAACTTTCACCACTGCATGCTTGATGGCTACCATAGCCAATGCTTCATTCCAGACAGACAACCGAAGCTTTGATGAAGCAAAGCGAGGTGTATGGTAACAGCCTGTTTATGTAGATCATTCGGATGAGACTCTTAGATAGGTCATTAGGATGGGAAACATCAAATAAGGAAAAAAAGGATTATGGTTATTCAATACTCCGGGGACACTTACTGAGCTTTCAAGACTCCATGCTCTTGAAACGTTCTTTCAGGTGTATGGTTTTAGGGGGCCTGCACTTTGTCTCCTGCTAAGCCCTTTTTTTTTTTTTAAAGTACTTTCGCATTTTTGTTTCAGAGACTAGACTACATTTACTTTCAGAGCTGGCTCCAGCTTCTGATTAAATTGTTAGTGGCCTGAAGCCCTGTAACCAGACACCTTTCTAAACAAGACGCTCTTCTCACGCTGCCCGATAATTTGGTGTGGTAGGAGATTATTGTTAACAAACCGAACGGGCTTGTAGAGGACATGCCAGTTGGGCTGGGTGTTTATTCTTCACTTTTATTTGTTTCAAGATGACAGACTTTTTTTTTTTTTTTTTTCTGTTTGTTTATCCGCCCCTGCAATCCCAGTCTTTTAAAGTCTCTCTCATTTGACTTTCATCGGTTACTAAGTTATCATACTGTCTTTTAGCATATCCACAATTTTTCTTCTCCCTATTCTCTCAGGGACAGTGTTCTCCAAATGGGTAGGCCACATGCTATCGCGACATCTAAGGGTAACCAAAGAAAAACCCTTCCAGTGGTGCTCTCTAGCCAGCCATTCATACGTAGCATACTTTTTTGCTTTCTTTTTGGCGTACATATTTTTGCAAAATGCTTCAACTTTGGAGCCATTCACAAGTATATGTTCCACTTTAATCATGTCATCATTATTTCCAGGACAAAATTAAGACGAATCGATAATTAATCCTTTGAAAACTAAAAATAATGGGGCCGATTTTAAATCCTACGTGCACGGGGTACAATTGTGCGCGATACCCTGCACGCACAAATTTACACCCGATTTTATAACATGCCCGTGCTGCCGCGCGCATGTTATAAAATCCGGGGTCGGCGCGCACAAGGGGGTGCACACTTGTGCACCTTGTGCGCACCAAGCCAAGGGGTGCCCCGATGGCTTTCCCTGTTCCGGCCTTGGAGGGAACTTTTTTTTAGCTCCCCCCACCTTTCCCTCCCTTCCCCTATCTAACCCACCCCCCAGCCCTACCTAAATCCCCCCCTACCTTATTTCGCAGAGTTACGTCTGCCTCTGGCAGGCGTAACTTGCACGCATCGGCTAGCCGCCAGCAAGCGAACCTCCAGCACGGCCACTGTGCCAGAGGACTCGGGACCGCCCCCGTACCGCCGCCCTGCCACGCCCCCGGACTGCCCATTATTGAAAGCCCTGGGACATACGCGCATCCCGGGGCTTGTGCGCGCCGCCGAGCCTATGCAAAATAGACTCGGTGCATCCCAATAGACTTGGCGCACCCTTAATAGACTCGGAGCACCTCAATAGACTCGGCACACCCCAATGTTCTCTGCTCCACATCAGATGAAATAGGAGAATTCTGATTATCAAAACTCCTGATCAGTTTTCAGATAAAACATTTTAGACTCTTGAATTCCTAGACCTCCTTTTTGTAGTTAGAGAAACAACAACTGCAGCTGAAAACACATCATCTTTCTATGACTTGCAACCATGCTGCCTTGTCTACACTTCTAGTTTCATGTGTGACTTGTTTCCTCACGGCCAGATAGTGTTAAAGATATTAGGGTACATGTGGAGTATATTTTAGAGGATAAAGCCCTTTCTGTGGGATTGATGTACTAAACAGCATCAAACACCTCAGGAATGGCCTCATACTCAGGCTGATGCGATATTGGAAGCTAAGGTTGGTGGCAATGCTGAACGCTGGTGGGCACACATTTTGGATGCGGTAGATTTATGCCCGAAGCAATACCAGGATTAGCACGTTCAAAACTCACATCCAAACCAGCACGTAGCTAATAGCGCTCATCACATGTAAATGGATGTTGATGAGGTTTATTAGCTAGAGCACCCAATGTAAAAAGTTACGGTATGCTGGACGTGCACGTTTTTATGCTCAAAAATTAACATCAGCCCCCGAGCTGGCGTTACGTTTTGAGACGCTCCAAGCCACGCAGAGAAAAGCAGAAAATACTGAAAAAAGCAGAAAAAAGAAGGAGGAACCAAAGCAGCAGCATAAAAAAAAAAGTTCTTTACAGCAGTCAGGTTAGGAAAAGAGACACTCAATTTACGAGCGTCCGTTTTCCTATCCTGCGCACAGCCACGTCTCCTGGGCATTCAAAGGCATGGGATGTGCTGGGGACACACAATTTACCCCCAGCGCGTTCTTTTTAGCGCGGCGGCTCATTTGACTATTGCATCGATCGCCCAGGAGAGGTGATTTTGCACACGTTAAAAAAAAAAAGTGCGTCGGTATTGCATCGGCCTGATTGTGTGAAATTTTTCTCACAGTACAGGGCTATTTACATAATATGTAAATGAGTTTCAGAGCAATTTTCTGGAAATGAAATCCACATAAAAAAGACAGACTTTATCACAAAAAAAAAAAAAAAAAAAAAGAACTTAATTCTTTGAAGTATAATTAAGTTTCACATGAAAAGGGCTCCTCACATTAAACATGAAAATTTAACTTGATGAACATAATGAGCTGATTTTCATGACTCCTTACATAAATTTTGCATTGCAGTTTGTATTCAGTAAATCACCTATGCAAAATGCCAAATATTGCCCACAGTTTCCTACAAATACAATTACATGCATTATTTGTGGGTTTTACAGACATTCTCCTGCTTGCAAACTGTAGCATGGCTAAGTATTTCATGACTATACAATCACACTTTTGCAGCTATTGTTCTATTATTATTTCAGCAAGAACAGCACAGTTCAAAATATTATAGTTCTAATATACTGGGGGGACAGAGTCAAACATTTTACCCTTTGAAAACTGCCCTTCCCCCATAGTCTGCAGATTTTTTTCACAGCATACGTTCTTTTACCCACAATAAAACTGAGCTGACTTAGGTTGAGGGAGGGAAATTGTACACAGTGACTGCATTTTCAAATCACCATTTATGCTTTTAGGAATGTACTTTATACTTGCTTCAATGCAGGTGCAAAGTATCAGGCCGATACAGTAAAGCGCGGCCGCGGTTACCCTGCTTCTAACCCGCTTTCTACTCACAATTTGGCCGCGTTAGTCCAACCCGCGATTCACTATCCCTTTTAACCCATCCTTACCGCTTCTTTAAATCAACGGGTAACCCTTTCCGCCCGCGGCATGTATATGAGATGTAAACGATTGGATTAGCTATTCCCCCCCATTCAGTAACGCGCGCCCCGACTATCGCCTTTTTAACCTGCAGTTTAGCCGCGCGTTTAACCTGCTAATTTATCGCCTACCCCTACCCCTGCGTTAGAGGCAGGAGTAAGGGTAGATGGCAAACTTTCCCCCAAAAGAAAACCTAAAAACCTAAAATCCCCTCCTCCCGAAGCGACTCGACATGTAAAGTATTGTGAATAAGTGTAACCAAAGTTAACTTACTTTTTCTTTCTTTCAGCCCTTTCAGTCCTCTCTGCCCTCCTCCAGAGGTGCGCGCCGCGGCTCCCCTGCCTCCCGGGGGCTGCCGGTGGCGAAAGCAGCTTCCAGTGGCCTCCGCCGGCGAAGACGGACGAACGCACGCCCATGGTGCACGGGCGCTCAAGCCAGCGAAACCACATGAACGGGCATTTTACTGTATAGGCGCTGATTAAAGCGCCTATACAGTAAAATGGATTGCGCTTCATGGACACGGCTTGCATTTGCATGCCATTTAAATAGAGTATCGAGCGGTATGTGATCCGAACTGTGCATGCGGCAAACGAGGGCCCGGCACTGCCGCACTCTTTCTAACGCGTCCTTACTGTATCGGCCTGCAAGTGAGTTCAAAATACCTACAATACTCCTGCCACCTGCATTTGCAAAGCTGGGAATAGCAGAAGGCTTGCAAGCACAGCAGGCAGTATCACCACTGACATGCCTACCTCCATTTACAAGTAACAGGGCCTGCACAAGGATTTTAGGCAACACAGGCAAACTTTCTGCTTTGCCTGCCAATCGCCCCCCCCCCCCCCCACACACTCAATTTAAAATTCTGCATTTATAGTAACAGATTTTGCATGAAAGAGAACAAAGTACTATCTTCTGAGGTAAAGATATTAGTTACAACATACATATATGTTTACATGCACTGCCGTGTGCCAACCAGAAAACTCTGCAAAAAAAAAAAAAAAAAAAAGACGACATTTGCAAACCATAGCTTATTAGGTCTATTGTCACATGTGCTTGGTGTGGGCTTGGCTCAAAGAAAGTCATGAGAAAACAGAATTACAATTATAACATAGTAAACCTCCCATACCAGAACACAGACAGACTCTTACCAAATACAGAATAAAAAGAGACCATGAGGCCAATATGGAAAAGCTACTTTGCAGGATAAGTAGGAATTATCCAGCTAAGTGGTGGCCACTGAATATTTGTCTACGTTCAGTCATTACCACTTAACCAGTTAAGTCTTATCCAGTTAACTTAAATAAATGTTTAATTTAAGTATAAACAAAAGGTTCAAATAAAAAATGTACAAGAAGCCAGACTCTGCAACAGTGTAAAAACAGAAACATTACATTCCTCAAAAAACAAATAATATCAAGAAATATTAATCAATAATCATAAGTAAAACCATAATGAAAAGAATATTTCAAAACAACTGACATATAGAATAACATCCAATAATTAAACACTTATAAACATTTTCCAAATACCAATAAAATATTCTAAAACAGCAGCCACATCATATAACACTCAATAATTAAAACTAATAACGATGAAAAAATTCCCCAGCTCTCCATATCTGGAAACTTTTGATTTTTAGATGCCCTAAAATTGTTATGGATTAGTGGGAATGGGTTGAGGGGTGTGGGTTGTTGTGTACAAATTCTCCTCTCTTACTCACACATACAAATGCTGCCTCTCACACGCTCTGTCACTCACACACATGCATAGTTTCTCACTCACATGTTCACACATACACTCACACACACGCTCTCTCACACAATATACGTGCACTCACATATACACTCCCTTCTCTCCCCTTAGAAAGCACAAGCAGCAGCAGCAGGGAACTTTCTCCTTCAGTTCCCATGGCAGACAAGACTCTCCTTCTGGTCGCAAGGGGTGACAGTGTTCTGCTCCTTGTTACTGACCATGCAGGTCAGTTGCTCCACATCCTGCTCACGATAGCAGCAGGGGCCCAAGCTGACCATTCTGGCCACACTACTCTGCCTCCCACTCCTGACCATGTGTGGCACTGGGGCTATTCTGCACTTTGCGACCATGTTGCTCCACTTACTTTTCCTCCTATCCTGCTCTTTCCCGAGGTGGCATCTCTTTCCTGCCCATAGGGGTCCAATCCACATCACTTCCTCTTGCGGGTCCCATGAGCATGAAGGAGACGCCATGGCCTCCACCCTAGACCTGTGGTGCTCAAGGTGGCTGCCTAGTTTACCTAATGCTTCCACTGGCCCTGACAAGAAATGTATTAGGTCTTCCTACTATGAGCAACATTTATTCCTATATGAAGGGTGTTTCATTAAGAGGAATCCATACTATTAAACTATTAAGACCACTAGTTTGGAATTTCATGACATACGTTACTACACTACAAGAACTGAACTACTTTGTACTCAGGCTGTAATCTTGTGTGCAGTTTAAAGGAATATTAACATCAACGAGCAATTACATTACAGTTATGTTTCTTTTTTTTACATTTTGTGTTAGACTGTCTCCTGGCAAAAAGAGCTCTTTTTTCTGAATGCAATATCATCAATGTGTAAGGATTCAGCATTGACCCTTTGACGTAGCAACACTCTAGCCAATTTTGCTGCTTCCACTGCTTTCTTTGAATAATAAGTAAGCAGATATGCAAAATTAGAAAACGTGAGTGAAATGTCACTGTTTCAAATCACTCATGTTAAAGTGAGACATGATATACAGAACGTCAACATTAGAAAACAATTGACTATGCCCATAACTTTGGCTTCTACAGAAAAGTCTAACAAATTTGTGAAAAATGGAATCTAGTTTTAGGTTTGAAGCATAGCTACTCGTTACTGATTTCCACAATACATATAATTCAGTCATGAGCAGAAAGCCATTCTCCTCTAATAACTTCTGAAAAATCTGCCTCCATTCCGTGTGTTTCTGTTGAAATAATAACTTTATGGACATTTTTTCTACTTCCTACTGTTTTTTTTCCCCTCCATCTTACCATCAATGTTCTCACCTTTCTAGCCACTCTTTACGCAGCTCCTGTCGCTCGGTTAGGGATGGCAAGATGCAGTTTATGATTTCGTGACGTTTTTCCACAGGACGTTCTTCTTTTCTGACTTCGCAGAGTACCAAATGTGTCTAAAAAAATGCGCCAAAAAAAAAAAAAAGAAGCACAACATTTTTTTAAAAGCCCATAAGCAAATTAGGACAGTAAATCAATGGCTTTTTTATTACAGTTGCACTGCTGACAAATCGATACAGTAAATGATGGTCAAAAATGGGCATCATATATTTGGTGTTTAATCAATGTACATAGCACATAAAGCAAACCTTAAAGCTCCATTGCCTTAAGTAACACGTTCAAGATACTGTGCATTCATTCTCTTCCTCTCTCTTTTTCTTTGGATTCTGATGATTTTTTTTTTTGTTGTGCTTTCTTACTTTCTAGTGGGAACTGCTTTCAAAAAAGTAATTTTTCAATATAATAGCTTTACCCAGGAAGAAATTGTTTGTAGCTTCAACAAATATCCTTAGCATACAGGGACACAAGCTGCTCCTTATGAAAAATTGATAATGAAATAAAGAATCTGATAGGTTTATTGCTGACCACTCGACTAAGGAAAGATTTCACTATTGAAAGTGATAGTATCACATTAAATGACTGCTATTTTGGCAATAGCTCACATAGCAAAGCATAGTCAAAATGAGCTCAAAATTCCTCTCTTTATATGCGTCAAAATAGCTTCATAATAACTATTCAAATTGCCACTCAAAAGAGCAGAAAAGTATGGGAATATTATTTATTTTACATAAAGTTGACAGTAAATGCATAACTGGATAAGGTAAAGAACAAAAAGAATCATTAACAGAAACCACACTGGAGCAATAGTTAAATGAGTTGTCTGCCTTGATGAGCTTACTATCTAGCATTTTCCTTTATAAGTCCATATTTGTAGTTTATGGCAATTATAATCATACTTGCCTAACGATTTTGAGGGTAACGTTATCATTTCCCGCATGGTGGAAAGTCTCTGCATGCAGGAGTGCATTTTCAAAGGGGTTCTGCACCTAAAAACAGCGCCGTACACACGCACGTGCTATTTTATAAACGTCAACAGTATGCACATATTTTCGGGTCTGCACCATACATTTTACTTAGGGGGAAGAAAGGGGGCCATTGCGGGCCGGGGCTGAGAAGTACACGCAGTAGCTGCCATTTGGTAAGAGATAATACATTACAAGACTTATTCGTACACTTTCACACCTGCTAAGTGACTCCTGCTAGTGAAATCTGCTCTCTGCAGTTTTTTTTTTTTTGGGGGGGGGGGGGAGAGATCTGGGTGCAGGGTTCAGGGTGAAGTAGTAGACGGTCGAGGTTTCCTGGAGAACACTGGTGATGCCAAGTATGCATGCAAGGATTTTCAAACCGGTACACACATATATAAGACACCTGGTTCAGCAAATAAATCAGGGTTATCATGCAAACATTTTTTTTTTTGCCAGAATTATACATGCATGTTTATAAAATGGGCAGAGAAAGTATGTGGGGGGGGGGGGGGTTTGCATTGGAAATATTCACGCATACTGAAAAATACATGCATACTTTCAGAGCAGATATGCGCCTTATAACCCGGGCAGCTGCGACTGTCCGTCACTGGGAAAAAGGGGGAGGGGGGACGAGTAATACACACACACACACGTATACAAAATACTCTGGAGACCAGATGTGGTCTGAAATTGGCAGCAGCTTTATTACAATAAACTTGGTACCCAAGCCATAACATAGGTAAGCAATCCGAGCATCGTCCTCTGTGCAGGCACCTTCAGCCTGGGATGCTGCAACCAAGAAAGGCCCCTTTTGCCTCCTGGAAGATAATCACAGTTTGCCTCGGTCTCCCGCCACGTCCAAGCAAGGTGACTGCCCCATTGAAGGGTGTGGGTATTTGTTCTGCCACTGCACCGGGGCCAGCGGGCCCTGGGGACAGACAGCCCCCTCGCATTGATGTCATTTAGCATGTGCCGTGCACTGTCTTCAAGCTGGCAACCTCCCCTTCCTGGCTCAGGTTCACCCGCTATAGGGTCCGTATAGTCAAATGACTTATCCGGGACCCTCCCCACCCGGCTGCAGCCAATATCCAGGGATCTTTCAGGTCTGGACTAGGAACCCGTCAGGACTCTGTGTATGGCCCATTTAAAATTGGCCAAGAACAAGGCCTGTCCCATATCTGACAGATGCACCTCGTTGATACAAAACAGTACCAAGCAATCCACGCACATCCAGACCTGGTGTCTTATGTGCGTGCCATCCTGGCGCTCGACAAAAGTACCAATTTGCATAATTTCTTCAACGTGACCAGAGTGGCGAGTTGAGGAACTGGCGGCGAGGGATGATCTCCGACCAGATGTGCGAAGTGCCGGGCATCAAGGACAGGATGGCTGCGATGTCATTCCTCATATTATCTAGGAGCAGGTGTTCGGACGTGATTCCCAGATCATTGCCTCCAAGGTGTATGATTAATACCTCTGCAGGGGCAAATTTAGTCAATTGCTGCTGTATCAGGGGAACCAGCTAATCCACATGCCTCTCCGACCCAGTAAATCCCAGTTGTCAGCCGAAGGTATTTCTCTTTGCCCGCTGCTCTGCCCAAAATACAAAAAAGTGTGTCCTGTGATCCATATCACTCGATGCCACCGGTGAGGTCATGAAATACATAAGGTGTTAACAACAGTGTCACAGGAGTAAAGGGGAAATCTGCTGGTGTGATCCCGTGGGTCACTGCCCATGTCTACGGTGCAATGGAACATGGGAATTCATTCACCTGGCTAATGTAGGATAGGTATGCTGGGGACTGCCATCTGCCGATTCACTGCCCGGTAAAACAGATGCCACTGTGCTGGAGGCTACCCCGATTCGGAAGGAGTCCCAAACTGCTCCGGTTTCAGACCAGCCACGTCAAGTGCGCTTGAGGATGGCGTTAAACTGGTAGCTTAGTGGGACTGAATTAGCATGTAAGGGTGGGCCTGCGAAAGCCGGCAGCCATTGCATCACTGCGGTGCGCTGGCTGCCGGCTTTCGCACCGAATAACTACACCATAAAAGGGTCCTTATCTTTTGCCACCAGCGATGTCTCCGCAGTGTCGGCCCCGGTGCCGCCCCGACTCCTCCTCTTCCGGGGCCGACTCCGCCCCAATCACCCTTTTTGCGTGCGAAAGCCATTAAAAATGATCCCCTTAATGGACTTAGCGCAGTCTGCCTCAAAAAAGACGTGCTCAGATATGTTCCTTAATTATTTTTATGTTCCGTACAGGACAGTCTTTTCAGAATGCCACTGTAAAAAAATGTAAAATTGGTGACCACTAGAAACAGGGCCCCCTCATTTCCTTCTCGTCAACTTTGGAATTGGCTTCTATAGGAGTTTAGTTAAAAATCGATTTTATGAGTTACAGGAAACTGCTCACAACTTATCAGTTCATTTCAGCTTTTAATATGTAAGGAATAAGTCCAATGTTGCTGAATTGATCTGTTAAATTTATATTGTGTTTTTATCATATTTATTGCTACTTTGTGCTCTCCATTGGTGATCACTTATCTATTTAGTTGTTTGAATTTCTTCTGTTTTGATATTTTTGTGATAAACTGCAGTGGTCTTCTTTTTGGCCAATGAAAATCCAATAATAATTAAATAGACATCTAAAATGTCTTGTACATCATTTTGGAATATCATTATGTATGTGGAAGAAGCCCACCACGTGTTCCAATAAAATGTATTTAGACTTATTTTTGGTTAACCCTAGGGCCCTGTTTCTGCACATTGTGAAAAGGTTTTTCAAAGAACCATCAAGCACAGACATCTGGGCAACATGTTTTGCTAGGCATGTGTACAAAATAAACAGATGGGGAATAATGAATGAAAACTGATCAATGAAAATTTGAATTACATGACATGCTCTATGAATGACGTGACATTTATTTTTCAACTGTTTTTTTCCTATTTTTCAAGCTAAGTACGTATGAATGGCCTAAATCTTTAGTCAACAATAAAAAAAATAGCTGTCCTTAATGATTATTTGCATAGTACATACAGTACAGCACAGATGTATAATAAATTAATCAATATATAGTGCTAGTCCAGTGTATGGAATAATACAATCTTTTAGAAAGGTAAAAACGATGTTTTCAAAACTGTGTAAATTCATTGCAAGAATTAGGTAGCACAAAAAGAATATTAAAACACAAGTACTAGCTAAATTGAATCTCAAAATTAACTGCAACTGAAGTCATTCAACCAAGAAAATAAAAAAAAAATAGTCAGACCATTGTTTAAATTATTTTTGACACATATTATATTTATTGCAAAGCTGTAAAAAATTTGCAATACGTTGTTCATTAAATATATTTTTTTATAAATGGATTCCAAAAGGAACACTTAACATGACTTACAGACGTATTTATCTTGATATGCACCTAGAAGCTTGCTAACAACAGAGGAAGTTGATGGGATTGTCTGCAGTCAGGAACAGACTGCTGACACGGCAGTACTTCCTAACAGTCAGTACAAGATTCAGAGGGTGTAGGCCGTTCTTCCAATTCTACCACAGCAGTATTAACAAGTAAACAAACAAAGAAAAAAGAAAAGAAAACAATAGAGGAGAATAAAAAGTAAAGCACAAGAAAGTGCTTGAAAAATCTGACAGCATTCAAATTTGAAATTTGAGTACAGCACATCAAGGCGTCAGCCTTGTTACTGTTCATTGCAAAACCCTTGATGTGGCATCACAACTGCTCATATATTTCAAACTTCTGCCAAGTCAACCTGTTTTCCGTGTCTTGTCATGTGTCTAAGGTAGCCTATGTATTATTCTGTATAAGATTACTTTCAACTTTCTTTAGAAATTGTGAGCTTTGACTTTATAAATAGAGAATACAGCTTAACCAAACTATTTTGCCATTTGCAACAGGAACTATTCAGTGCATCTACTTGAGGAATATGGAAATCATATGATATTTAATAACGGTATGTACAGGAAAAAATGTTATTCATGGGGACGTAACCTTTCAAACAGCCACACGGGCATACATGTACACGTGTATGTTGGCTCGCGCCCAGAGACACAACCATTTTATAACATATGCACGTATATGCATGTATGATATAAAATCGGCCGTACGCATGTACATGTGCGCTCAATTTTATATGGATGCAGGCAGGTGAGTGCAAATGACAGCTGTACATTGTAAGTGGATGGGATTTTATTAGCTACGTGCCAATGCAATAGCCCTTTATCCCAGTTTGCCCGGTTAATGGATCGAATTTCTTAACCCCATTATTTAACCTTCTTTTTACTTTTTTACCCCACCCCTTAAAACCCCGCTGACTCGCCTAGTAATTTTTATTTTAATACTTAATACGTCCGTAGCGGAAGTAAAGTTATATGGTAGGGAACCCAGCGAGAGATTATGCGTGTAAATACATGCACATTTCAAAGTAACTTCTCGGAAAGCCCATGTCCTGCCACGACCATGCCCACACCCCTTTTTAAAAATAATTTTTGATTTGTGCGCGTACTGGGAGATATGAGCGTACTCACGTGTTTTTTAAAATCCACATGGTGCCCGCATGTGTATCAAAAGAAAGGAATATGTGTATTAAGAGAAAGGAACACGTGTATCAAGAGAAAGGAAGTTCTAGAATGAGTGAGGTCATAGGATGAGGGTCAATGGTAGACTCAAGAGTAATCTTTTTACAGAGAGTATAATGGATTTAACTATTTATTTTAATTTACATTCCATCTTTCAAAACTTCAAAGCAGATTGCATTCAGGTATTGTAGGATGCATGGATCAGCCTCACTGCTGAGGTGGTGGAAAGTAAGACAGTATCTGAAATCAAGAAAGCATAGGATAAGCACAGACGATCTCTGAGAGAGTGGTAGGAATTGATGAACTGAATAGTTAGTATGGATGGGCAGACTAGTTAAGCCATATGGTCTTTTACTACCATCATGTTTCTATGTTTTACATAGCCAGATAATTTTAAAACCTAACTGGCTATGTCTGAATATAACAAATTAGACTGCAAACTTACCCGGCCATATGTAGCAGGATAACTTGCTACTTTATCTGATATATTCAAAAGATATCTGCTAAGTGCTTCTAACGAAGTGGACTCTGTTCTTGAAAGCTCGGGCCTCGATATATTGGTTAGTCTGGAAGGTGCCACTTGCCTCGTGTCATTTTGTGGTTAAGTGGCAGGGAACTTGAAGCAAAAAAAAAAACCCACCCCTCAGGACCTTTTAGGCTCAAATCTCAATCCCCCCAACTTAGAAAACTAATCATAATTGGCCAAACAACACCCGACTCCCTGCCCCACCAACTACCATACCCGAGACCCACCAAACAGAAAAAACTACCACAGTAGCCAATGGCCCCATGTCAGCTCCTCATTCCTTCCCTGGGTTGTTTTTTTTTTTTTTTTAAGACAAGATCCTGCCTGCTTCCCTTTCTCCACACCCACCAACAGCCTCTCTTCTTACCACTGATCCTTCCCCCCCCCTTCCCCATCATGCCCCAGAACCCTAAAATTCCAGGCAGGAATGAGATCTTATACTACCTGCTCCTGGCGCTTCCAGTACTGCTCTGAAAGTATAAGCTACTGGCACTGTATAAGAGACCCACCTTATAGCTTATATTTATAGTGCTGCTCTCAGAGAGGGGAGCCAACAGGTCGTCACTGCTTCCTGAGGTAATTTATTTCTTTTTTTCTTGGGGGAGGGCTCGGGAGGGGGCAGAGAAATTCGGTGCTGTTTGGCCAGTTTTGATTACTTGTTTTCTGAGGTGCGGGCAGGGTGCTCGGGATTTGGGCTTAAAGACCCCAACGTTTTGTTTTGGTTTTTTTTTATTGTTTCCCTGCCACTTAACTGGATATCTTTTGAATATAGCTGAATAGGAGGCAAGTTATCCGGCTACACGTAGCTAGATAACTTTAGATCTGCACTGAGGCAGGATACAACTGAAAATCTGCTAAGTTAGCCAGATAAGATTACAGGGGAATGCTCCTTTATTATCTGGCTGGATTTTAGCTAGATAATGAGTAATACGTTCCTCAATATTCCAAAGGTTGCCATTTAGCCAGATAACATGATTTATTCAGCGAAATGGCTTGGAACATTGACCCCCCTTCCTTTTCAGTTTAAAAGGAATGATTTGAAACAGAAATCTACCTTTACTATTATGTGTAGTTCAGCTCAAATGCATTTAAAATTCAACCGGAAATGCATTTGGTCTAATCTGAGTCAAAGTTAAATAAGGACTGAAGTGTGATATCCCACTCCTGTTAAGTTATCCAACCATCAGAATTTAGTTTGTCTGAGATTATAACCATACATGAGAATTTTCCAGGTTTGACAGACCTGACACTGGGACAGACCCGACACTGGGACAGACCCCTGGATCTCCAGGCACTTCAGTTGTCTCTCTTTCCTTCAGTATCGGGCAGGCAGCAGAACTACGGCAGAGGCAGTAGGGTGAAAAGAATCTCCTCCAAGCCTCTAGTTGCTGCTGTTGCTGCCGTTTCCATGCCTCTCACCGCTGATTGGCTCGTTCTACTCAAGTGAACCAATCAGTGATGGGAGGCAAGGCGGCAGTCTGTCTTGCTGCTGCTGAAGCCACTAAACTGTACCAGGGATGAAATAGGGGTGTGAGAGAGAAAGGTGTGAGACTGGGGAATGCTAGAGGAGGGAACAAAATGAGAGCATGGAGCATGAGAGGAGAAAGCAAGAATAGGAATGGGGGGACAGAAGGATAGGAGAGGGGAAGAGAGCAACAATGAAATGAGAGTGTACAGGGAGAGAAGAAATAAAGGGTTGTGGAAGCAGAGTACAGAGAGAGGGGAAGGAGGAGAATAAGAGTGGGGGTAGAGTAAAAATGAGAAGAGAGGGAAAAAAATCAAGATTCAGGGGATGAAGACCTGAAAAAGGGGTAAGAGAGGAGGAGAATGACGATGAGAGTGATGATAGCAAGCGGCAAGAAGAGCAGAAGTAGGGGCTGAAGAAGAGATGTGGGGGAAGCAGAAGAGAGAGAAAGAGGTGTGAGTAAGAGTTGGGGATAGCAAGATATATAGGAAGAAGTTATGAAGGGGGGAGGGAGGAAAAAAACACCTACCTAGAGAGAGAGAGGGAGAGGACCCGGGATAGAGGAAGGCAACTGGGGATGTGGGGAGGAGTAAGGGAAAGAGGAAGACGACTGAAAGGGAGAGAGAACCCAGGAAGTGTGAGGTACAGAAGACCGTGGATAGCAGGGGAATGAAAGGGATGGGGATAGAGATAAGAAAGAGAGGGAGGGAGGACTCTGGACAGGAGTGAGGTTAAGGAGAAAAAGAATCCAGGGAAAAATGGAGGAGGAAGGGGTGAGAAATGGATGAGAGATGTAGGAGAAAGAAGGAATAATCATGGAAAAGAAAGCAAGCAGGAAGAACAGGAAGAGAAGAAAGATGGAAAGAAGCAGGAGACAGAGACAGAGCTTAAAATATCCACTGCTGAAGGAAAGACAAAGGAGGACTGAAACAGGTAGGAAAAAGGATACCAGAAAAATAAACAAACCAAAAAAGGAATAGAGATAAGAGAAGAATATGAGAAAAAACAGAGCAATGCTGAGCTAGAAATACAAACCATAGATTTTAAAGATTGGAAACGATTTTGTTCGACAAGGAATATCAATTAAGAAGAAAGTCATTGAACTTGGGGTGGGAAAGAGGAAAAGAGAAAGTCTGCGCAGTACCCTCCCATGAAAAGAACTGAAATGCTCCCAGGTATAAAGGAATTTGCAAAAAAACATCTGCAGGAGTCTTTCACAGTCACTTATTTATTTATTTTATTTAAAGTATTTTCTATACCACCGCTAAGTTATATACCATCGCAACGGTTTACATGTAGGCACATAAGTAAGTTTGGAGTAAGCGTACTATAGTACATTCTAACAGGTGCCATTAAGTTTCGGTTACATTAAATCATAAAAATATGTACAAATGTTTAGTGATGTAGGTTCTGGCCAGGTGTACCTAGAAGGTACTTTTACAGGTCAAATAAATCACATTTACTGTGTTATATTACTACATTCATTGTGTACTCAATTTGTTAAAATATTGTAATGCACAGGCTCAATTTCACACCTATAAAATTCAATTTAAGTTGAATAAGGTATAAGCGGGCACAATTGCTGGGGTCGGTGAGTAAATACTGTTACTATGTAGCATAGATGGTGGGATTACCCATTACTGTACAAGACTGGGTAAAGATCCGTGAATTTATTCACTCTCTCACTAATATCTAAAAAATGTGCAATTGTCTCATTTTTTGTTCTGGGTGCCATAATTCTGGATACACCAATGACATTGGACACGGTGATCCATCGATTATGGAACGTCTACTCAATAGAAGAACTTTATGGCAATGTGAAAAGACGGGCTATCAATATTTATATCTATCTGGAAGCCCTTTGAATCTTAGCCTATATCTATAATGACTTCTTCTTATTCAGTGAATTGGTTTACAAGCAAGCTGCTAACGTTTCCCACACATAGTAGTGTTCATTCTGTTTTACCAATTTCTGGTAGCTTTCTGATTAGGGGTGGGTTATTACAAATGCTTTAATCAGTGGATCATAAGTGTTTGGTCAATGACCACATGAATATTCTGCAATAAATTTTGTATTAAATGATTTTAATTTTGCAATGACTCTGAGAATATTTAATACAAATTTAAATTAATAAAACAATGCTCAGTTTCTTACTTCACATTCATATTAAATAACGCCCTCATTAGGCCCTGACTAAAGAGACTAGTTACTAAAGTAAGTGCATGCATTATTTCTCTGCACACAAATCAAACACAATGCGTGATGGCAATAAGCTGCATTGCATGCAAAAACATGTAAAGGAGCTCATTGCCATACTAATGATTAACACAGTTTGTGAAAAAGCTTTGCCTCTCTGCTACTCTTGGAAACTTAGCTGCACCTCTTGAGTATGATAATGCTTTCAGAGCAGCTGGTTTAAAAGTGCTGCAAATCTCTAGAGATCTCCCTATGTTCAAACTGATGCCACTGAATTGCATTGCTGTGATCCCCGCTTCTGGGAATGCTTCCTGAGTTTCTATGGAGAACCAGAGATTTCGGAAACCCTGAAGGTCTCCAGGTGAAACCCAGATATAGCAATCATTGCAAAGTCTGGAAACATTCATGGGAGAGTAATTTTCAAAAGCTATGTACCAGGGTAAATGCCTTTTTGAAAATTGCCCAGCCTATACACAGGTAAAAATATGTGTGTTGTACCACAATGTACACACTTTTACCACCATGCTCACTTCATAGGTCAAACCCTCTGCTTGGATCTTAGCCAAAATGTCTGAGAACTGATCCATCACTGCAATCAAAATTTACAGAAAAAGCAAAGGGCCAGACTTTAAAAGCCCTATGCACGTAAATACATAGGATTTACGCACATAGGTGAGGTTTAGAGCGCAGGGCCTATTTTACAAAGGCCTAGCGACGCATGTAAAGCCCCGAGACGCGTCTAAGTCCTGAGCCTTCAAAAAAACGGGTGGGGAAGGGGGTGGGGCGTGGCCAGAGGCCTCCGGCACAGTGGCCATTTGCCGCTGTGTCGGAGGATCATGTGCCGGCAGGCTGTTGGCGTGCGCAACTCGCGCCTGCCCGGAGGCAGCCTCAAGAGGTAAAATAAAGGTCGGGGGGGGGGGGGGGTAGGATAGGGCTAGGGGCGGGAGGGTTAGGGGAAGGGGAAGGGAGGTTAAGTTAGGGGGTTAGGAAGTTCCCTCCCAGGCCGCTCCAAAATCGGAGCGGCCTGGGAGGAAACGGGTGAAGGCCGCAGGCGTCGGCACGCACAAAGTACACAATTGTGCACACCCTTGCGCACACTGACCCCCCCCCCCGATTTTACAACATATGTGCGCATCTGTGCGCGCATGTTATAAAATCGGGCATCCATGTGTGAGTGCTGGGTAGCGCGGGCGTATGGACGCCCGCGCGTAGCTTTTAAAATTGACCCCAAAATATCATACATTTAATATGATGGTATTATGTATTAAATTTAATATTATGGTTTTATTGACAAAAGAAGTTCCATACTAGAAATTGATTGTATGACTAAACCCTGACACTTGTATGAGGGCAGTACAAATATGTTTGAAAAGTAACTATTGAGCAGACCTAAATATTTATTCCTTTTAACAGTAATGAAAATCAAAAAAGCATTGGATAAGTACAAAAGATCCTTAGTTGGAAAGAAATAAAGGGAACGCCAGAGATCAACACCAGGAAATAGATCAGACAGCCTAGATAGGCCTTATGATTCTTATCTGCCATTATATTCTACGTTTCTTTGGAAGCTACTGCAAATGTACATCAAAAGCACAGGGAAGAAATCCTATTAGTAACCATCTATTCTAATGCATATAATTTTATCTGAATTTCTTCATATTGCTAGAGTCACAACCATCTTAAAATGTTGTTATAGCTGTACTCCAATGATTTTTACCTGTCCGTCTATAGTTACCAAACAGGCTGACTCGTTCAGGAATGAAAAATCGAGTTATTACACACTTCTATACCGACTTTCTCATTAGCTAAAGAGTGCATTTCCAGAAACAAACTAAATATAGTAATCATACCAGCACAGTGCTCTTGAAAGCGGACCACCACTATACTGACCAGTATCTTGGTTTAATTATAATTAAAACTATCTGGAAGTTATGATGTAAATCTGAGAAGCAGTTTGTAAATTAAAGCTCATATTCATAAAACGGTTGATGTAATGAAACGAGATGTTCACATATTCCTGCCTTATTTCGTGTTGCCAGGAGCAGAGGCTTCCCTCACTTTCACTGATTTGTATTACGTTCTACACATAACAAAGGTGCTTTCTACCCATGATCTGGCTGCAATTTTCAGGGGGTTCTGTTATTAGAACATTTCTATATAAAATGAATCACTAAATTCAAATTACATTTTTTTTTAACTTACTTTGAACCAAAAAGCCATTTCAGGTTTTAAAAAAAGTCTCTTTTCTAAGAAACATATGACAGAATGGCATCAATATATAAAAGCATCATAAAAAAAAAACCAAAAGAAAAATACATGCTTTGCTTGCTTGCAGGAAAAAAATGCTAATCTAAGATATCAATCTATTATCCAATGGAGAACAAACTAATTTAATTTTTTTTTATAGTAAACTCACTCCATTTTAGAAAGTAATCCATCATGCTCATCCTCAGAGAGTTAATTTAGAGCGATAATAAAGGTTAAAGGTTCAGTTCATGAAGAAACTTGGCCTAAGATGTTATCACCTGAGAAAACTATTTCCTCACATCAACACTACAAAAATCTGTCAAAAACCCAGTAGTTACCACCCTCCTTCAGAAAAGAAGGAACCTTTTTTTTTTTTAACCATTGATATAGTTGCACATCCCATCAAAGAAATGCTGACTCTGGATCCTTATTCATTTAATGATGTTTAATGACAGATAATTGTCAGGCAAGGCCCCATTTTGCCCATTGTTGAGTGAAGCCTTCACATCCTCCATATTGGACTGAGAACTGACTCGGATTTTCAACATCCTTGAGACCACAGGTCCGTAGAACAAACAAACAGTCAGAGAAGCATCCTGACGTCCCTTATCTCACTCTTCTGTTAGCAGGAGATTTTGAGGGTGCTAATGTTTACAGAATGTTGAAACTTTATTTGCTCTGTTTCCTGGACTGGACAAAATATATCCTGGGTGACCTTTGCAGAGAGATAACATGAACTAAGGTTGACGTTGAGGGGCAGTTATGCTGTTCACAGGGCATGTTTCAGACAATTCTGCTTAAAGCTACACATTTTTCTTGAGGATTAGGAGAAAAACAAGCAGGACAATATGGAATAAACCCAACAATAAAAAAGATAAATAAAAAGATAAATGCGGTGGAAATTCTAGTAAAATTATCAAGATCTCATTATTATGATTAATAAAGGCAATATTAGTGCTTAATAATTACGGAAACTCCTATTTAGCCATTTCTGACATTACGTAAACCTGAAAAATGTGAAGTTTCACCTTACCAGAATCCAATCCAAGCATAACACTGAGAGAAAATATTGGTAAACAAGGCATAGTTAGCAGAAATGATAATTCACAAGATTTTTAAAATCAGGGTATTTATTTTATTTTATTTATTTAAAAACTTCTATACCATCGTTAAGTTAATTCACCATTTCAACGGTTTACAGAAAGGCACAATAGATTACAAATTAAACATGTGCCAACATTATAAGAAAAATAATCTATTAGGCCAAATACAATAAGAACAGAAGAGTAAAAAAACAAAAACAGTACCATGAAACTGGTAGATTGATAGGGAATGTAGATAGTGCTATTTTTAATGCTTTCTGAACTCAGTGTAAAATAATCAGGTTTTTTATTACATACTAAAATAGTACTTGAACAGGCTGTCTCTCCCACACCCAATTTACATATAGCAAAAAGCTCATTTATTGACCAAATGCACATTTAAATCACTCCAAAGTATTTAAACAGATTAACAGGATAAACCTCACTGTCTTTAATAATCTCTACCACTTCAGGGCAGCACTGACTTGCCAATAATCAATAGCAAACAAGCTGATAGCAGAAATTTAGGTCTTTGTATAATATACAATTGCTTGAAACACTGTCTGTTATTGGCATCTTCTGTAATGGAAAAGTAGTATATTTTAATGCAATCTATTAAACTGAACTTATTAAATCATGGCTAGTGGAAGCATTAGGCAGATTAGGTGGCCACATAGATGGCCATCTGGGGGTGCCACTGCAATGGCATCTCTTTCCTCCTGCTTGTGCAGGCCTGGAAGAGCAGGAAGAATACAATTCCACTGCTGTAGCCAGAAAGAGCAGGAGCAGGCTATAGCACTGGCCTGCATGGCAGGAAAGAGCAGTAGATGGCGAATCATCAGGCCTTGCAGCTAAAGAAAGAAGGAACAGGAGATAGAGAAGTGTCGGGCCACATGCTGAAATGATCAGGAGGTGGAGAAGGGTCGGCCCACGTGGCCGAATAGAGGAGAATGAGGCAAGCAATGTTGCATCAGTCTGCGTGGCTGCATAAGATAGAAGGAGTGTAGGATAAACATGTTCTTGTTAAACAGGTTGTGCAACTCAGCTTTCTGGCTCCCTGTCAGGAATACGGCGGTCTGATCAGCCGCCTGCATGCCAGGGACAGGACGAGTCCAGGAATGGGTACTAGTAACTGTTGATACATAACATGGGGGGATAGTGATCAATCATTTCTCTCTCGCACGCACACTTGTTTACGGCACGGTATAAAAGAGCAGGACTTTCCAGTGTCCGGCGGGAGTAGGAGATATTGCCTCTATAGACGTATAGAGTGCTGGACACTGAAAACCCCCTTCTCGCCTTTGCTGACCTGACGACTCCTCGATACAAGGCTGATGACACGAAGGGTGCTGGATGGCATATGCAGAAATAACTTCCTGTAAATAACGTCTATTACCATGATGTCACATTAATAAATGTCATAGATATTGTGTCAGAGTACCTTACTCTCATTCCCAACAAGGAGCAAGAGGCAGAGCGGCAATGGACAGGGGCGGGAGCAGCACTTGCTCCCGTGACCCAAAGAAAGAAAGGAAGTCCTTTCGGTGAGGGGGCTAAAGGAGATGGCTACTGCTTCTGTTTGTGCTTCCAATGGGGCAGAAAAGTGGGTGAGTTAGAGAGAGAATGTGTGTGAATGAGAGTGTGTGTGTTTGAGATTGTGCAGGTGATTGTGAGAAAGAACATGAATGACTGAGGGACATAAAAGTGAAAAAAGTGTGTGAGAGTATATGTGTGTATATGGGAAAGAGTGGAGAAAGTTTGTGTGCAAGAACCCTCCTCTACCGCTTGCTAATCCACAGCAATCTCAGGGCATCTGGGAAACAAAAATTCCCAAATATGGAGGTGGGAATTTAAAAACATCCTTATTAGTTTTAATTATTGAATGCTGATTGATGTCTGCTGTTTTGAAATATTTTATTGGTGTTTGGATTTTGTTTTTATTTTTATTATTGGATGTTATTCTATGCATTTTATTGTATGGTTTTACTATTATTGATGACATTCTTTTTATTCTTTATGTTTTATGAGAATGACAATATTTCAATTTTTACATTGTTGTACTGCATACAGAGTCTGGCTTATTGCGATTTCCTGTTCATGTTTTGTCTGCATGTTTCTATTTATACCTTATTGGTTTCTTATTCTGTATTTGGTGAGGGGTGTTGCGCCGAAGGTGGACCCTTGGGCCGAGGTGGGGTTGATGTAACCCGTAGGTAGGGACCTATGGGTTCCCACCGTCGGCAAGCTAAGTGGGCTGATGAATGGAGGCCAGCTGGCACTTCACCAATACCAGCCCTCATTCCCCGCGGGTTAAGCCTTTGGATGCTGGGGCTGACTGGACTTAGGTGGGCCTCCGTATGTCATCGTCAATGGAATGATCGAGGTCAGCCCAGAGACAGAAGTAAAGAGATGGACACTACCTCATCCAGTCTAGTACTGGATGAGGTAGTGTCCAGGAGACCTGGGCGCCAAAGGAACAAAGTCAGACATGGGGGCACCTGAGCAAGAGCAGGCTGAAGCCTGAATTGGCCAAGTCCAGGATGTAGGCTGAAGAGGCGTCGAAGAACAAGCTTGAGTCGAGGCTGGTGGCAAACTGGAAGTAGTGTCAAGCAAGGCTGATCATAGAGACAGTCAAACGTACTCAGGTGAAGCAGAGCTCTGGGCTTGGAGAGAGCCAAGGAGTAGTCAGGCAATGCAGAGGTCTGGGTCTGGAGGGAGGCAATGGAATAGTCAGGCAATGCAGAGGTCTGGGTCTGGAGAAAGGCAACTGAGTAGTCAGGTAATGCAGAGGTCTGGGTCTGGAGAGAGGCAATGGAGTAGTCAGGAAATGCAGAGGTCTGGGCCTGGAGAGAGGCAATGGAGTAGTCAGGCAAAGCAGAGGTCTGGGCTTGGAGAGAGCCAAAAACATGGTCAGGCAAAGCAGAGGTCTGGGCTTGGAGAGAGCCAAAAACATGGTCAGGCAAAGCAGAGGCCCGGGCTTGGAGAGAGTCAACGACATGGTCAGGCAAATCAGAGTCAAAGTCCGTGTAAGCAATCCGAGGAAGGGTTGAAGAGCAGGAATGCAGGAATGAAGAAATCAGGAACAGGGATCAATGAAGAATAGGAATGAGATGAATCTCTCAGGAGGCAACGAGTCCTCAACCAGCAAGGAGACCTGTTGCAAAGGCAAAGCTAGGGAGCGGAGCCTGGGCTTAAATACCAGCACTCCGCTGACGTCATCTTCCGGGGCCATGGCTAGATTCTCGCCGCGAGCCCTACTAAAGGTTCAGTGATAGGCATGGCGCCGAGTAGCAGCATCTCTCCACGGGCCACGTGTAGAGGCCCAATGTGGACCAGTAGACGTGGTAGCTGAACTAGAGACACCAGAGTCTGCAGCAGAACCGGAGGCACCAGGGGTGGCCCGAGGAAGGATCCGGCAGCCTACCACCACCAGAGACAAGGGACCAGGCATTGGAGTTACTGAAAAGAGGTCAGGGGGCTGTGCCGCGGGTCTGCTGTAGATGGCACGCGTAACAAGGGGCTGTCTGTGTTCTGCATGTGTGCCTGAAGTGATATATTCAGCTAGCATGTAGTTTCTTTGTAGGGATCTATAGCGGCTTGTACTGGTTTTCCTATTAGGAGGTACATTGATGGCAGTAGAGGAGGACCAGAAGGCTCATCTGCATACTGCTCCCAGCATCCCCAGGGGGGGGGTCCAGAGGTCACCGCAAGCGATCCAGGGATTGACTTCCACAGCCCCAGCTTCCAGAGGCCCTGCACCCTTTGCAGTAGAGGAGGACCGGAAGCGCGGAATCTTAAACCCTTCAATTAACTGAGTGAAGATTAATTTAATGGTGGCTAAAGAGGATTGGTAAGTATAGCTTTCAGAAATGTTTGGACTTATAAACGTTTGGTGAAAGGTGAAATTGAGGGATATATTTTTTAGAGTTTGAATGTGTCTGAGGTAATAAGAAAGCCAGAGATAGTTAATTCTAGTGTCCGTCTTTCCCATCCACTCAATCCTTGATTTTTAGGCATGAGTCACTTTCTCATTAAAAATCAATCATGGTCTTATCTAAATCATACTATTGTACCAGCCCTTATTGAAAGCTTAATCATCACCTTGTAGGACACTTGCTGATTAATTAGTAAATTCACCTGTAAACTTAAAGTACTCTCATTCCAACTCCCTTAGTATCCTAAACTTACCTAGGAACTCAATAAAACTAAGAAAAGGCAGCAGTCCAACAGCTAGAGGTGGGCTTTCCAGTCTTTTGCATTGAGTGTCATATGTATGATTTTTTACCAGCCGGTGAGAGACTGTATGTGTGCACTTGGTGCAAAGAGCTCCTGGCTCTCAGGGAATAAGTCCGATCTCTGGAGGCTAGAGTAGCAGACTTGGAGGAGCTGAGGCAGACAGAGAGGTACATTGATGAGACCTTCAGGGACATAGTAGCCAAGTCCCAAATCCAGTCTGGCAGCCCCAGTGCTGCCTTGATCAGAAAGGAATCCCAGTAGGAGAACATCACCCTGGTGTAGCAGGAAGTGATCCTGTAGCAAGGACCTGCTCTCCAATTGATGTATTGTCCTCTCGCACTGATGACAAGTCTCCCAGGGCTACTGCCCAGGAGGGAAGGGTTAGGATGGCCATCATAGTTAGTGATTCAATTATTAGAAATGTAGAAAGCAGGGTGGCTGGAGGACGTGAGCACTGCCTGGTAACTTGCCTGCCTGGTGCGAAGGTGGCAGACCTCACGTGTCACCTAGATAGGATTATAGACAGTGCTGGGGAGGAGCCGGCTGTCGTGGTACATGTGGGCACCAACGAAATAGGAAAATGTGGGAGAGAGGTCCTGGAAGCCAAATTTAGGATTTTAGGTAGGAAGCTGAAATCCAGAGCCTCCAGGGTGGCATTCTCTGAAATGCTTCCTGTTCTACGTGCAGGTCCCCAGAGGCAGGCAGAGCTCCAGAGTTTTAATGCGTGGATGAGACGATGGTGCAGGGAAGAGGGATTCAGTTTTGTAAGGAAATGGGGAAGCTTTTGCGGAAGGGGGAGACTTTTCCGAAAAGATGGGCTCCACCTTAACCAGAGTGGAACCAAGCTGCTGGCACTAACTTTCAAAAAGGAGATAGAGCAGCTTTTAAACTAGAACAAGGGGGAAAGCTGAAAGTCACTCAGCTGTCCAAGGTTCAGAGAAATGTATCCTTGAAGGATACTAATAAAACAAGAGAGTTAGGGCATCCCGACAGAGAGGTTCCAATAAAAGCAAACGTAGTCCATGTACCTATATGTAAAAAATCACTGAAGCTAATGGTTTCCGAATTATGCCTAACAACTGAAAAGCAGGTTGTTAATACAAACAAAAACATACTTTGAAATGTCTGTATGCCAATGCCAGAAGTCTAAGAAGTAAGACGGGAGAGTTAGCGTGTATAGCAGCAAATGATGAGATTGACATAATTGGCATCACAGAGTCTTGGTGGAAGGAGAATAACCAATGGGACAGTGCTATATAAGGGTACAAATTATATCACAATGATAGGAGGGATCAACTTGATGGGGGGGTGTGGCACTTTATGTCCGGGAGGGTGAAGAGTCCAACAGGATAAAAATTATACAAGAGACTAAATGCTCAGTAGAATCTGTATGGGTAGAAATCCCATGTGTGTTGGGTAAGAGTATAGTGATAGGAGTATACTACCGTCCACCTGGACAAAATGGTCAGACAGATGATGAAATGCTAAGAGAAATCAGGGAAGCTAACCAATTTGGCAGTGCAATAATAATTGGAGATTTCAATTACCCCAATATTGACTGGGTAAATGTAACATCAGGACTTGCTAGAGACAAAGTTCCTGGATGTAATAAATGACTGCTTCATGGAGCAATTGGTTAAGGATCCAACAAGAGAAGGAGCTATTTTAGATTTAATTCTTAGTGGAATGTAGGATTTGGTGAGAGATATAATTGTGATGAGGCCACTTGGCAACAGTGATCAAAACATGATCAAATTTAAACTAACTGGAAGGGGGACAATAAGTAAATCTGCAGCTCTCTAAACTTTCAAAAGGGAAACTTTGATAAAATTAGGAAAATAGAAAAAAAACTGAAAGGTGCAGCTGCAAAGGTTAAAAGTGTTCAACAGGCATGGACATTGTTTAAAAATTAAATTCTAGAGGTGCAGCCATATGTATTCCACACCTTAAGAAAAGTGGAAGGAAAGCAAAACGATTACCGTCATGCTTAAAAGATGAGGTAAAAGAGGCTATTTTAGCCAAAAAACCATCCTTCATTAATTGGAAGAAGGATCCATCTGAAGAAAATAGGATAAAATATAAGCATTGTCAAGTTAAGTGTAAAACATTGATAAGACAGGCGAAGAGAGAATTTGAAATGAAGTTGGCCATAGAGGGAAAAACTCATAATAAAAACTTTTTAAAATATATCCGAAGCAAGAAAACTGTGAGGGAGTCGGTTGAACCATTAGATGACCGAGGGGTTAAAGGGGCTCTTAGGGAAGATAAGGCCATTGCAGAGACTAAATGAATTCTTTGCTTCCGTGCTTACTAATGAGGATTTTGGGGAGATACCAGTTCTGGAGGTGGTTTTCAGGGGTGATGAGTCAGACGAATTGAATGAAATCACTGTGAACCTGGAAGATGTAGTAGGCCAGATTGACAAACTAAAGAGTAGCAAATCACCTGGACTGGATGGTGTACATCCTAGGGTACTGAAGGAACTCAAATATGAAACTTCTGATCTATTAGCTAAAATTTGTAACCTATCATTAAAATCATCCATTGTACCTGAAGACTGGAGGGTGGACAATGTAACCCCAATATTTAAAAAAGGCTCCAGGGGCGATCCGGGTAACTATAGACCAGTGAGCCTGACTTCAATGCTGGGAAAAATAGTGGAAACTATTCTCAGGATCATAATTGTAGAGCATATAGAAAGACATAGTTTAATGGAAGTCTTGCCTCACAAATCTGCTTCATTTTTTTGAAGGGGTTAATAAACATGTGAATAAAGGTGAACCGATAGATGTAGTGTATTTGGATTTTCAGAAGGCATTTGAAAGTCCCTCATGAGAAGCTTCTAAGAAAACTAAAAAGTAATGGGATAGGAGGCGATGTTCTTTCGTGGATTACAAACTGGTTAAAAGACAGGAAACAGATAGTAAGATTAAATGGTCAATTTTCTCGGTGGAAGGGAGTGTCTCAGTGATCTGTATTGGGACCCTTACTTTTCAATATATTTATAAATGATCTGGAAAGAAATACAATGAGTGAGGTAATCAAATCTGCAGATGATGCAAAATTGTTCAGAGTAGTTAAATCACAAGCAGATTGTGATAAATTGCAGGAAGACCTTGTGAGACTGGAAAATTGGGCATCCAAATGGCAGATGAAATTTAATGTGGATAAGTGCAAGGTGATGCATATAGGGAAAAATAACCCATGCTATAGTTACACAATATTAGGTTCCATACTAGATGCTACCACCCAAGAAAGAGATCTAGGCGTCATAGTGGATAACACATTGAAATCGTCAGTTCAGTGTGTTGTGGGAGTCAAAAAAGCAAACAGAATGTTGGGAATTATTAAAAAGGGAATGGTGAATAAAACAGAAAATGTCATAATGCCTCTGTATCGCTCCATGGTGTGTACAATTCTGCTCACCGCATTTCAAAAAAGATATAGTTGCGATGGAGAAGGTACAGAGAAGGGCGACCAAAATGATAAGGGGAATGGAACAGCTCCCCTATGAGGAAAGACTAAGAGGTTAGGACTTTTCAGCTTGGAGAAAAGAAGGCTGAGGGGGGATATGATAGAGATGTTTAAAATCATGAGAGGTCTAGAACAGGTAGATGTGAATCGGTTATTTACTCTTTCGGATAGTAGAAAGACTAGGGGGCACTCCATGAAGTTAGCATGGGGCACATTTAAAACTAATCGGAGAAAGTTCTTTTTTACTCAACGCACAATTAAACTCTGGAATTTGTTGCCAGAGGATGTGGTTAGTGCAGTTAGTATAGCTGTGTTTAAAAAAAGATTGGTTAAGTTTTTGGAGGAGAAGTCCATTACCTGCTATTAATTAAGTTGACTTAGAAAATAGCCACTGCTATTACTAGCAACAGTAACATGGGAAAGACTTAGTTGTTGGGTACTTGCCATGTACTTGTAACTTGGACTGGCCACTGTTGGAAACAGGATGCTGGGCTTGATAGACCCTTGGTCTGACCCTGTATGGCAATTTCTTATGTTCTTATGTAATGAGAGAATCGCCCTATCAGCCCGTGAAAGGTACTAACATAGTCTCAGGCTCACACTGTGTCAGACATTCTCTCTGGGACACACACACACATTCATCCACACAGACAGATTTTCAGATTGAGGAATCTTATTGGCACATACACAGTGACACACGCACAGTATCTCAGACACATCTTTGGGAAGAGCTACTTACTCAAAACAGCACAACTCCAGAAAGAATTCTGCTTTCCGATGTGGAACTAGAGGAGCCAGGTGCTGATGCAAGTATATTAGGGACCATAGGCTAGCCGCACCTTCCCCATACACAATTAAAAGGTATGCATTTATAATAAGATTTTATATGAAAAGAGACATTCAAAGAACAGTAGTCTGAGATTTAAAAAAAAAAAAAAATCAATTAAAACATGTATATTATATTTTCAAGCATTGCCGTGGTGCCAAACAGAAAACCCTGTAAAATCGACACTTAGAAGCCATATGTTATTAGGCTTGTTATAATGTATGTTGAGTGTGGGGTGATGGATGTGGGCTTGGCCCTCACAAACCATGAATAAACTGAATTATAATTACAGTATAGTAAACCTCCCATACCAAAACAGCACTAACTGCTAGACTTCAACATTAGGAACAGTACTATGAAGAGGCAACACTGCAAATATTACACCAAGCCCTAAAACCCCAATATATCTTTTATAAGGAAAACAGAATAAGCCTGCCTGCTATACATCCCTACACAGAAACTGCATCCTAGCAGAATACCTATCCTTGACCACACATGTAAGAACACAGACAGATCCTGACCAAATAGAGAATGAAGTATAAATGGAAGCATAACAGACAAAACCAGAACTGGAAATGCCACAAGCCAGATTCTGTACGCAGAGCAACAATGGAAAAACAGAAACATTAGCATTCCTCAATACATTAAACAATAAAATCAAGAAATATAAAACATCAAACACATATTTTAAAAAATTTCCCAAACACCAATAAAATTTTCAAAACAGCAGATGCATCAAATAACACTCAATAATTAAAACTAAGGGTAAAAAAAAACCTTCCACTCGCCATACCTGGGAACTTTTGATTCCTTTTACCTTGAAATTGTCATGGATTAGTTAGGGGTAGGGAGTATGCGTAAGCTTTCTCTTTTCTATCATATATACATACGCATTCTCTAACACACATGTTCCATCTCACACACACACACACGCACTCCTTCACAGACTCACTCACACTCTCCATCTCAAACATATGCTCACTTAAAGGGAAATTTTAAGACCCGCGCAAGGGCGTCCATGTGCGTGAGGTTCCCGGAGCACGCACATAGACGTACCAATTTTATAATATGCGTATGTTACAAAATCCGCTACCTGATTTTATATCGGCACGCGCGTAAGGGGGGAAATTTTAAAACATGCCTCCCCTTTCCCCTACTAACCCCGAATGCTAAAACCCCGCTAACCTATTTTTTGTCTTATAACGTACCTGATCTCCAGAGCAGTAGCAGGTTGCATGGGCCAGTCGGCTGCTGTTGCACGTTTCAGTGGGACAGTGCTTAATGGGGCTGCACCGGCCCACCCATGCCCTGCCCAAACTCTGCCCCTGGCCCGGCCCTTTTCCTGAAAAGCCTTCTTGTGTGCGTACTTGGCAGATACACACATGCATGACTGCGGGCATTTTAAAATCCCCACAGTGCGCAGCCCAGCCACGTGCATATCTCCCGCTTTTCACTAGCACCAGGTTTTTAAAATCCAGCCTTTACTCTCTCATACTCAAATATAGGCTCACTCACACTCGCAACACATGCTCTCTAGCTCATTCGCTTTCTCTTACACTAACACATGTTCTCTGGCTCACTCAGTTTCACTTCTGCTCTCATGCTCGCTTTTACACTCACATACATGTTCACTCATGCTCTTTCACACTTGTTCTCTTAACTCACACAGGCATTCTGGCTCACTTGTCTCATTGCTTGCTCTCTTATGCAGACACACAGGCTCTTGGGCTCATTCATTATCTTACGCTCACACACATGTTCTCTGGCTCACTTGTCTTCTCACGTTTACACACATTCTCTCTGGATCACTTGTAGTCTCATGCTCACCTGCTCTCTTATGGTCACATACATGCTGTAGGGCTCACTTGTCTTAAGGTCGCTCTCTTACCCTCAAACATAGGCTCTCTGGTTCATTCATTTTACACTCACACACACATCCTTTCTGGCTCAATCGTCACCTCATGCTCACAGATATGTCTCTGGCTCACTCGTTGTCTCACGCTCACACACAGCTTCTCTGGCTCACTTGTGTTACATTCGCAGACATGCTCTCTAGCTCACTTGTTGTCTGACGTTCACATACAATATCTGGCTCTCCAGTCTCATTCTCACACACAGCCTCTCTGATTCATTTGTTGTCTCATGGTCACACACATGCTCTCTGGCTCACTCATCCTCACACTCACACACATGCTCACTGGCTCACTTGTTGTCTCACGTTCACATACAATATCTGGCTCTCCAGTTTCATTCTCACACACAGCCTCTCTGATTCATTTGTTGTCTCATGGTCATACACATGCTCTCTGGCTCACTCATCCTCACACTCACACACATGCTCACTGGCTCAGTTGCTCACACACATACATGCTGTTTCTTATATTGCTTTAAATCCCCATCATCTATGAATAAGATTTTTTTAAATATCGTTTTTACTTATATTGGTGATGAGGAAGGATCCGGGCAGGCCTGTCCATTGATGCACTAGGAGATTCATAGGTACAGGAAAGAGCAGATTACAAGGCCTCCCTGCTGTTTTTTTGCTGTTGTTTTTTAATTTGTTGTTTTTTGAAGGACTTAGCAGCAGACAGCTGTGGGAGGCTTGAGTCAGCGATGAGCCAGCTGCAGATGCTCTAATGGCTGATCTCTGCTGCCGGACGAGGAGTGGCTGATGTGAGAGGAGACAGCAGCCAGAGGCCTGCTAGCTGCATCCTGCCATGGGAGAGATGGACTGCTGTGAACAGAGGCAGCGGGAGTGTTTCCTCCTGCCATGATCATGGTGAGTGGGGGAAGGATTAGATATAGTAGGCCTAGGGAGCTACTACTGTGGGTAAAATTTAGAGGCAGTAGAAGTGAGCAGGGAAGGCTCCAGCTGTGGAACTGCTGCGGGGCCTGGTACAGGAGGCAGCGGCTGCTTGCACATGGAACTGCTCTGATCAACACCATCCATATCATGGACCTGATCGCCCCACCGGGGCATGCTCGAAGCCCCAAAAGGCCAATCTGCCCCTAGCCTCATGTAAATTTTCAGTATTACTTTTTCATACGTAGGGTTGTTACTGTTTGAATGCTGGGAGTTAGTGCTGTTTTGGTATAGGAGTTTTAGTATACTGTAAATGTAACTCAATTCATGGATTTCCAAGGGCTAAGCCCACACCCAGCACACATTGGGGCAGATTTTCAAAGGTCACGGGCGCGGCCTATAGTTACACGCGCTACCCGGCGCACACAAATGTACGCCCGATTTTATAACATGCGCGTGCAGCCGCACGCGCATGTTATAAAATCAGGGGTCGGCGCGCACAAGGGGGTGCACACTAGTGCATCTTGCACGCACTGAGCCCTCGGGGAGACCAGCTGGGCTTTCCCCATTCCCTCCAAAATCAGAGCGGCCTCAAAGGGAACTTTCCTTCCCCCCCCCCCCACCTTCCCCTACCCCCAGCCCGAAAAAACTCCCCTGTACCTTTATTTCACAAGTTATGCCTGCCATGTCCACGTCCCTCGGACTGCCCCGCCCACCCATATTTTCAAGCCCCGGGACTTATACATTTGCCGGGGCTTTATGCACGCCGCCGGGCCTTTTGAAAATAGGCCCGGTGCACCTAGGGCTTTGAAAATCTGCCCCATTATGATAGGCCTAATACTATATGAGTTCCACGTATTGTTTTTTGCAGGATTTTCTAGTTGGCACCACAGCAATGCATGTAAACAAAAAATACATGTTGTATAAGTGATATCTTTGCCCCAGAAAACTGTGCTTTGTCCTTTTTCATGTAAAATCTATCATACATGTATAATTTTTAATTGCAGCCTTGCTAGCCCTCCGCCCCCTAGTGGGGGCGGAGGGCTAGCAAGGCTGCAAGGTTTGCCAGTTTGTTTACTACTTTTCATACTTTTCATACTTTTCATACTCTGTATCTGTATCAAATTCTCTGTATCAAATTCTGATTTAGTCGTCTTTGTGTTTTGAATGATGGTGAAAAAGAAGTCTACCGTTTGTCAAAGGAAAAGTTAAAAAAAAAAAAAAAAGGTGAGAAGGAAAAAAAAAGAGTGTTGTTTATAGAAGCCAGCTGGTCACAGGCTTTGGCGCCAGCCCCTCTACATCCTGCAACCCCCACTGCTGCCACTGGCACAGGTACAACTGAATATTGACTTCAGTGCTTTGGAGAGCACTCAACTGATTCTGTATATGATTAATTATCAAAGACCTAGCTGACCATATGGAACAGAGAGCGCACCAAGTAATTCATACTTCTGTATAGGATTATTTGGCCTCTGTTGTTTTAACGTACAGGAAAGAGCTGGTATAGCACAGACCTGGTGTCTTGCCCTTGACAGCCCATTAAGAAATCTCAAAGCACCTAGCTGAAGTTCTGCTGTTGGCTTCTCAATAGCAGCCTAATAAAACAGAAGCAAAGCTTTCCGACCAGTCTTAAATCTTTCACATACACTGCATTAACCACTACTGCCTAAAACAACTGGATTCTTACGCTAGGAAATGGGGTTTGATTTCTAGCCTCTGCATGCTTACTGAAAAGCCTCTTTCTGACCTTTTACAACCATCGGTCACTTTTTCTGCCATTTTCCAAGTTTCTCGCCACAGTGATCCTAAGAGATTTGTTTCAGGTTCAGTACATTTGACTCTTATTGACTGACTGTTGTATGTAACCTGTTCAAAGAAGACAAATTCAAGGGGGCTGAATGTAAAGAAACTGCCATCAACCTTTTCCCTAATATGAACTTTAAGAACATCTAAAGCATGAGCTTGAAACTGTATTAAAATAAAGCCTAGATTATTTTTTCTGTAAAAATAAATAATTGTTTTCTCTCTTCTATTTGTTCATAATTTTATTCTGAGAGTCTATTCTTTTTTTCTAGGTAAATTTCTTGCTCATTACCTGTAGCAGACAGCACCGGAAACAAGAATACCATATTTATCTATAGATAAAATAGGTCACATCTCCCATTCTGTACATTTGCTCCAGTCTACTCTTCGGGTAATTTTGTAACTGCCTACAATGGTGCAACGTCTGACCGTATGTTTTACCTGCAGCCGTTGCACAAATATTCAAAGGAAAATGATCTCAAGAAAACGGCCGGCCCACATTTATACCTGCTCATCTGTGCAAGCAGTATTTCCAAGAAAAGTTTCCAAAAGTATGTGCAAAAGTACAAATGCATCCCAATCCCACCCCTGCGAATGTGTCTTCTCAGTGCAGATAATCATACAAATGTAGCGGCACTACCCACAAGTGGAGCCCTGCTTTACCCATGGAAATGGTTCTGAAAATTATCTTCCCTGAAGAGAAATTGACTTTAGAGCAGGGCTGCCAAAATGTGGTCTTCAAGGGCCTTAGCACAGTTGGGTTTTCAGGATTTGTACAACAAATATGAATGAGATCTATTTGCATGCTCTGCCTCCATTGTATGCAAATAGATCTCATATATATTCATTGTAGAAATCCTAAGAACCCAACTGGGTTGTGGACTTCAAGATCAGAGTTTGGGAAGCTTTGCTCTGAAAGGAGCAGCTACAAAAGTAAAAAATGTCCAAGAGGCGTGGTCATTGTTAAAAAACACCATTCTAGAAGCACAGTCCAGATGTATTCCATACATTAAGAAAGGTGGAAAGAAGGCAAAACGATTACCGGCATGGTTAAAAGGGGAGGTGAAAGAAGCTATTTTAGCCAAAAGATCTTCATTCAAAAATTGGAAGCAGGATCCAACAGAAGAAAATAGGATAAAGCATAAACGTTGGCAAGTTAAATGTAAGACATTGATAAGACAGGCTAAGAGCGAATTTGAAAAGAAGTTGGCTATAGAGGCAAAAACTCACAGTAAAGCAGAAAGCCTGTGAGGGAGTCAGTTGGACCGTTAGATGATCGAGGGGTTAAAGGGGCACTTAGAGAAGATAAGGCCATCGCGGAAAGATTAAATGATTTCTTTGCTTCGGTGTTTACTGAAGAGGATGTTGGGGAGGTACCCGTAATGGAGAAGGTCTTCATGGTTAATGAATCAAATCATGGTGAACCTAGAAGATGTGGTAGACCTGATTGACAAACTGAAGAGTAGTATATCACCTGGACCAGATGGTATATACCCCAGAGTTCTGAAGGAACTAAAAAATGAAATTTCAGATCTATTAGTAAAAATTTGTAACCTATCATAAAAATCATCCATTGTACCTGAAGACTGGAGGATAGCAAATGTAACCACAATATTTAAAAAGGGCTCCAGGGGTGACCCGGGAAACTACAGACCAGTTAGCCTGACTTCAGTGCCAGGAAAAATAGTGGAACGTGTTCTAAATATCAAAATCACAGAACATATAGAAAGACATGGTTTAATGGAACAAAGTCAGCATGGCTTTACCCAAGGCAAGTCTTGCCTCACAAATCTACTTCACTTTTCTGAAGGAGTTAATAAACATGTGGATAAAAGTGAACCAGTAGATGTAGTATACTTGGATTTTCAGAAGGCGTTTGACAAAGTTCCTCATGAAAGGCTTCTAGGAAAAGTAAAAAGTCATGGGATAGGTGGCGATGTACTTTCGTGGATTGCAAACTGGCTAAAAGACAGGAAACAGAGAGTAGGATTAAATGGACAATTTTCTCAGTGGAAGGGAGTGGACAGTGGAGTGCCTCAGGGATCTGTATTGGGACCCTTACTTTTCAATATATTTATAAATGATCTGGAAAGAAATACGACGAGTGAGATAATCAAATTTGCAGATGACACAAAATTGTTCAGAGCAGTTAAATCACAAGCATAAGAACATAAGAAATTGTCCATATCTCTTTTAAAACCTTCTTTGCTAGTTGCCATGGCCCCATTCTCTGGAAAAAGATTCCAGTTTGATAGTGCGTTGAGTAAAAAAGCACTTTCTGTGATTTGTTTTAAATCTGCTGGTTATTAGTTTATGGAGTGCCCCCTTGATTTAGTATTATATGAAAGGGTAAATAAATCTCCCATATTTACCCATTCCAGCCCACTGAAGATTTTAGAAACTTATAACATCTCCTCTCTCAGCTGCCTCTTTTCCTGGCTGAGGAGCCCTAACCCGTTCATCCTTTCTTCATAAGGAAGCTGCCGTTCCATCCCCTTTATAATTTTTGTTTGCCCTCCTCTGCAACTTTTTTAGTTCTGCCATGTCTTTTATGAGATGGGGCAACCAGAACTACACACCATACTCAATTTTTATGGATAACCAAATTACTATTTCCATGGCTTTATGATTTGGACTAGTTGAATTATATTCCTGTGCGGGGTCCCTGCTTTTATAATAATTGGTAAAGGTGCGGTCTCACCATGGAGCGATACAGAGGCATTATGATATTTTCCGTTTTATTCACCATTCCCTTTCTAATATTTCCCAACATTCTGTTTGCTTTTTTGACTGCCGCAGCACACTGAACCGACGTTTTCAATGTGTTATCCACTATGACGCCTAGATCTCTTTCTTGGGTTGTAGCACCTAATATGGAACCCAACATTGTGTAATTATAGCATGGGTTATTTTTCTCTATATGCAGATTCTCTATAAGCAGATTGTGATAAATTGCAGGAAGACCTTGTGAGACTGGAAAATTGGGCATCCAAATGGCAGATTAAATTTAATGTGGATAAGTGCAAGGTGATGCATATAGAGAAAAATAACCCATGCTATAATTACACAATGTTGGGTTCCATATTAGGTGCTACAACCCAAGAAAGAGATCTAGGCGTCATAGTGGATAACACATTGAAAACGTCGGTTCAGTATGCTGCGGCAGTCAAAAAAGCAAATAGAATGTTGGGAAATATTAGAAAGGGAATGGTGAATAAAACAGAAAATATCATAATGCCTCTGTATCGCTCCATGGTGAGACCGCACCTTGAATACTGTGTACAATTCTGGTCGCCGCATCTCAAAAAAGATATAATTGCAATGGAGAAGGTACAGAGAAGGGCTACCAAAAAGATAAGGGGGATGGAACAGCTCCCCTATGAGGAAAGACTAAAGAGTTTAGGACTTTTCAGCTTGGAGAAGAGACGGCTGAGGGGGGATATGATAGAGATGTTTAAAATCATGAGAGGTCTAGAACGGGTAGATGTGAATCGGTTATTTACTCTTTCGGATAGTAGAAAGACTAGGGGGCACTCCATGAAGTTAGCATGGGGCACATTTAAAACTAATCGGAGAAAGTTCTTTTTTACTCAATGCACAATTAAACTCTGGAATTTGTTGCCGGAGGATGTGGTTAGTGCAGTTAGTATAGCTGTGTTTAAAAAAGGATTGGATAAGTTCTTGGAGGAGAAGTCCATTACCTGCTATTAAGTTCACTTAGAGAATAGCCACTGCCATTAGCAATGGTAACATGGAATAGACTTAGTTGTTGGGTACTTGCCAGGTTCTTATGGCCTGGATTTGCCACTGTTGGAAACAGGATGCTGGGCTTGATGGACCCTTGGTCTGACCCAGTATGGCATTTTCTTATGTTCTTAAGCTGATTTAGAAAATAGCCACTGCTATTACTAGCAACGGTAACATGAAATAGACTTAGTTTTTGGCTCCTTGCCAGGTTCTTATGACCTGGACTGGCCACTGTTGGAAACAGGATGCTGGGCTTGATGGACCCTTGATCTGACCCAGTATGGCATGTTCTTATACAAATATCAAATAAATAAATAACATCAATATCTGACACTATCAATCATTCTATATTTCTCAATAGATTGTTCAATCCTGGCTTTGGAGCTATGGCTTGACACTTGTTTAGTTTTTTTTTTCTTTCTCGATGCCAGATGCATGTTAGAGTTGATGATGGTATATCATAATGGCGAGGCATTACCTTTGGCATTTTGTTGGGATCAGCCCTTTCCTCTATTTTCTTGCAACCCTTTTCTCAAGTTATATATACAAATGGGCTAATTTTTAAGATTTCTGATGTTGACATACAGCTTAGTTTTCCAGTCCATGGTAACTTAAAAAATGTCTCTTCTTCCATCACAAAATCACTAAGATTATTTCTTAGCCAGGTGTAAACTATCAACTATTTCTTAACTCTGCAATAACTGAGGCCTTGTGGATCAGCCACCATCCTCTGCCAGATGACAGTCTAAACTTAACGACTGAAGGGTTACTTATATCATTTTATTTAATTTATTTGTTTTTTATATACTGACATTCAACTAGAGTCATCACATCGGTGTATATATAACAAAAAGTTAGAAATATTACATTGTAATAATCATAACATTTGTGGATAAGGCTAGGGATTTAGGTGATGTGTTGATTGTTGCCTATTCTTTATGCCACAGATTAGGTCTATAATAAAGGCAGGCTTTTTTCAAACTGAGGTTATTGCGCCAACTGAAGAATATTATTTCTACAGATTATTTTAGGTCAGTAGCCCATGCTTTTCTCTCAGCCACCATTGACAACTGCAATTCGATATATGTAGATTTGCCAAGCTTTCATATTAATATGCTTCAGTTATTGAAAAATGCGGTGGCACAGTTGGTCTTTGGTCACTCTATATGAGAGCAAATAACTCCCATGTTAAAATCGTTACACTGGCTTACTATTAAGTAGAGAATTCACTTTAAGATCTTGTGCTTAACATATAAAGACTATAACTAGGCTGAACCAGTTTATCTTGCTAATCTACTTTCTCTGTACTCCTTATTGCAGAGTCTTCACTCTGTAGGAAAACAGCTACTTACTATTCCAACCATAAAATCTGCACATTTGCAAACTGCTCAGTCCCAGACCTTTTCAACTGTAGGCTAAGACATGTGGAATGTTCTCCCTGAGAAAATACATGTCATGCTGGATTATGGTCAGTTTCAGAAGAAAGACACTTTTGTTTCTTGCAGTTTTTCCATAGGTGCCCTCTTGGGATTTTTTTCTTGTAGACCACTGAGGATCATACTGCTGATATTTTATATGATATGTGGCTGTTTTGTTTTTAGTTCTATCTGTAAGATTGGTTTTATAATGTTTATCAGCTATTGTGATCATCCACCATAGTTTGACTGTTATGGGCGGAATATAAGTCTTGTAATAAATAAATAAATAAGTCTTCTGGTGCAGAAGCCATACCATTTTGATTGCCTCTCTCTAGACCACTTCCATCATGTCTCATTGTTTTTGACGCATGGTCTTCAGAACTAAATACAGTACTCCACATGAGGCCTTGCCAAAGATCTGTACAGAAGCATTAGCACCAATGTTTTCCTCTTCTAATGCCGTCCAGCATCCCTCTGGTCTTAGCCACCGCCTTGTCCCATTACCTTCTGCTTTCAGATCATTAGACACTATTACCCAGAGGTCTCTTTCCTGGTCCATGCAGATCAGTCTTTCATGCCCCCCACCCCAAATGCATGACTGTATTTCTTGTAATTGAATCCCAGCTGCCAAACCTTTGACCATTCCCCTCTGATTTTAGCTACCACCTTGTCACATTGCTTCGATACCTTTCTACTTAGAAACATAATGACAGAAAAAGACTGTATGGCCCCTTCATATCCATGCAATTAATTTAGAATTATAATTCTCATCAGTTTCTTAGAGATCCCCTGTATTTATCCCATGCTTTCTTGTTGTCTTGTTTATAACTTCTTTTATCAATGTTTTTATGTAATCCGCACCGAAGAGATATCTGGAGGTCGCGGAATATAAGATCTTAAATTAAAAAAAAAAAATTCAGATACTCAACCACTTCCATTGAGAGGCTGTTCCACACATACACCACCTTCTCTGTATATAAATATTTCCTAAGATTATTCCTGAGTCTACCCCCTTTTAACCTCATCCCATTCCTCCTCATTCTACAGCCTCTTTTGCATTAAAAAAGGCTCACCTCCAGTGCATGGAAAGCTTTGAGATATTTAAAAGTCTCTATCCTATTTCCCCTATCTCACATTTCCTCTAGGGTATATAGATTTACATCTTTAAGTCTATCCTCATATGCTCTAGAACAAAGACCACTGACCATGTTAATAGCCACCCTCTGGACCGACTCCATCCTGTTTATATCCTTTTCAAGATGTGGTCTTCAGAACTGTACACGGCAATCCAACTGAGGTCTCACCAGGGACCTATATGGGGCAATATCACCTCTCTTTTTCTGCTGACCATTTTTTTCGCTACGTAGCCAAGAATCTTTCTGGTTTTTTACTGTCACTTTATCCACCTATTTGGCCACCTTAAGATCATCAGATATAATTCCCCCCAGATCCTGTTCTTCCTTTGTGCTCAGAAGAAATTCCTCTCCAATACTGTACCTTTCCCTTTGGTTTTTGCAACCTAAATGTATTACTCTGCATTTTTTAGCATTAAATCTTAGCTCCCAAATCTTAGACCATTCCTTGAACTTTCCTATTTCCCTCCTCATGTTTCCCCACTCTTCCTGGCTGCCTTTCCTGTTACAAATTTCAGTATCATTGGCAAAAAAACAAATCTTTCTCAACAACTCTTCCATTATGTCACTCACAAAAATGTTGAAAAGAACCGCTCGTAGGACAGATTCCTGAATCACACCATTAGAAACAACCTCCACCTCAGATAAAACTCCATTTACTACTACCCTTTTTTGCCTACGCCTCAGCCAGTTTCTAACCCAGTCAGTCCTTCCGTGCGGAACTGGGTCAAAGGCCTTGCTGAAGTCCAAGTATATTACATCTAGCGCTCTCCCTTGATCCAACTCTCTGGCCACCAGATCAAAGAAATTGATCAGCTTCATCTGACAATATTTACCTTTGGTAATAACATGCTGCCTTGGATCTTGCAATCCATTGGATACCAAAAATTGCACTACCCTCTGTTTTAGCAGGAATGCCATTAGTTTGCTCACCACACACTAACTGGCCTGTAGTTCTCAGCCTCCTCCTTACTTCCACCTTTATGAATAGGAATCACATCCGCCCTTTTCCAGTCCTCCGGAACTACTCCAGACTCTAAAGAAGCATTGAAAAGGTCAGACAGCGGTGCTGCCAGGGCATATCTGTTCCCTTAATACCCTCGGATGTATCCGATCTGGTCCATCGCCCACACAGAAACCTTTGATCAGCAAATAAAGCACTCTTAACCATGCCTTCAGTAAAAACGGCAAGATTAACCCAAGTGAGAGAAAGGGCCTTATCACTAGCAGGCCCCATACTTTGGAACACAATGCCTCTAGAGATCAGATTACAAAGAGATCTCAAAACATTTAAGAAAAGTTTAAAAACATGGCTTTTCAAACAAGCATTTTATAAAGAGACGGGAGAATAGAAAATATTTAGAAACAGGCAGAAGAACGCTGGCACACAGCACTTAGGATTGTACAGTAGAGTGGTCCACGAACTCTACATCACTATAAACATAATTGTAACACTATGAATAGTGAATTTTACCCGTGAACAGTACTTTACTGATACAATTTGTCATGACCTACTCCACTAAACAATTGATTATCTTTAATGATATATTGTAACCGAACCTTTAACGGCACCTGTTAGAATGTACTATTGTACGCCCTCACCTACATTAATTTATGTGCCTACATGTAAACTGTTGCGATGGTATATGACTTAGCGACGGTATAGAAAAGATTTTAAATAAATAAATAAATGTTAAGCTTAGTTAGCTCCTCATAAGCACACTATTCTGAAAATTGATTCAAGTTCACCTCATTTACAATTTTATTTGTATTTGTTTTATGTGGTCCTGCTCCAGGCCCTTCCACAGTGAACATTGAACAGCACGATTTGTTAAGCAATTTTGCTCTTTCCTCATTGCTCTTTGCATATTCCTCCCTTCACCTTTGAGTCTCACAATGCCACTTTTGCATGTCCTTCTATCATTATCTATTACAGATATTTCCATGGAATATTTTCAATCAAAATTAAAAGTAATTATCTTCCACTCTTGAATCCTCATTTCAAGAAAGCATCAGAAATTTTATCTTGAATATCCAAACCTGACAAAGGCCCTCCACCTACATCATCTTTTTGCTATAGCCTTAAATATCTTGAGGCCAATTTTCAAGAGAGAGTTCAATAGAAATCTATTCTGGCTAAATTAGCTGGATATCAGAGATATTCTGAGGGGATAACTTTTCCTGTTAATAGCACCAAATAAAGTTATCCAGGTAAACCCACCTGGATGATTTTGAAACCTAGGGCCTCATTTTCTAATGCTAGCGCAAATGTGCGCTAGTGTCATCAGGGCGGAGTCGGCCCCGGAAGAGGAGGAGTCGGGGCGTCACCGGGGCCGACCCTGCGAAGAAGGCGCAGACAGCGAAAAGGTAAGGAGCCTTTTATGTATAAAGTTATTCGGCTATAATTAGCCGAATAAGCTGGTTATGTATAAAGTTATTCGGGTATAATTAGCCAGATAACTTTACACTTAACTGGCTATATTCAAAAGAATATATCAGGTTAAGTAGCATTCCTGGTTTAGAAAGAAAAAAAAAAAAGATCACGCCCTCAGGCCCAAACCTGTCCCCTATCTCCCTCCCACATGAGCTGCAAAGGACCTCCGGGTGCAAACATGCCAGCCCTTGCCCCCATCTTTATGTCTGTATGGTTAATAAAAAATATTAGTGCCATGAGTCATAACCTGTTAATCTCCCCTACCCCATCCACTATTCCCGGTTCCCTTTTTTTTTTTTTTTTTTTTTAAAAATTATCATACTTTGCATGGCTGAATATATGAAAACTTACCATTTAGACAGATAACTTTCAATTATTGTCCAAATAGCTTTTGAACATCTACCCCCAAATATTGGAGTTCTTCTCTGACTTACTGTTTGGATTTGGGGATCAAGGTGGAGTTTTTTTAGTCCACAAAGTTTTATGTATATTTTGGGGTAGTATAATTTTCACTATGGTAGGACATTGGGCTCTGAGGGTCCACTGAGAACTTTCATTGCAATCTCTGCTTAACCAGCAATATTTATTTATTTATTTATAAAATTCTTAAATACCGTCATTCAGACAGGCCATCACAATGTTTTCCAAACATAAAACGCAATACAAGCGCAGTTTAGATTCATATAAAACACATCTACTAACTTATAAAAGTAAAAATAAACACAATTAAAATAATTGGATAAAATAAAATCACCCCACTGATAATAAATTAAATTCTTTAAATATCTCTAATTAAATTAAAGTTATCCAGAAACATGTTCCCTATAACTTTAAATTTCCTCAGGCCACACATTGATATAGCCGAATAACTTATTTGACAATCTTGGTTCCGACATGGAATGTCCCTGATACACCCCTATTTTATATGGCTAAAGTTTTGCCGGATAAATACCAGAGCTATTCTAAAATAGCTTACATGTTACTCAGCTAAATTGCTTTGAATATTAGCTTTTTCAATGTTGGGGTACGGACAGATATTTTTTTAAGTTTTTTATGGACAACCTGTGCTCTCAATTATTGAATACCCTATGGGGGTTTCTGGATTAGAACATATGTACGCATCTTCCTACAGATTGTCTTGTTGTAGAGATATCAGGGATTCATGAGAAAGAATTAGAAACTTCAGATATTCCTAATGTTTTCTCATACTTTATGGGATGTGTGGTAATCTTTGAATGCATATAAAGGGAGGAATTTTACTGTCTTTTTACTGTTGGGGTACATATTCAAAAGCCATTTAGATGAATACGGGGAAGTTATCCATCTAAATGGATCAGCTACATACTTAAAAAGCTTATCTGGCTAATGAATTATCCAGGTAGAATTTAGCCGGGTAAGTTGGGGGCGTTCCTGGGGTAGGAGGTAGGTGTTCCAGGGAGGAGTGGAGTTAGCTGGTTAAGTTAATCGGCTAACTCTAGACGTGCCACATATCTGGCTTACTGTAACTTATCCGGCTGCACTACTGAATATTCTGGTTAAGTTAGCCGGATATGTGCATCTCAGCAGCTGAATATTTACCACTGTTGGATCTATCCAAACGTCTGGTTATTGGTGGTTTCGTTTGTGTCTTAGATGCTGAGAGTTTGTCTCGTGTGAAAATTAAGGGGCAGATTTTCAAAGGGTTACGTGCGTAAATAGGAATTAGTTAGGGCTGGGGGGTGGGTTAGATAGGGGAAGGGAGGGGAAAGGTGGGGGGGCAGGAAGGAAAGTTCCCTCCGAGGCCGCTCCAATTTCGGAGCAGCTTCGTAGGGAACGGAGGATGGCTGCGCAGCTTGGCGTGCACAGGCTGCCGATTTTGCGCAGCCTTGCGCACACCAACCATGTATTTTATAACATGAGCGCGGCAGCGTGCGCATGTTATAAAATCGGGTTGTGCGAACAAATCTACTCCCACATGCACCTTTTAAAATCTACCCCTAAGGGTATAAGTTAAGTGCCCCCCTACCTACCGCTTACCTACCCACACTATTGGTTGATTTTCTTACATAGACTCTTACGAGACCCCATTCCATGCAGCCTTATTTATTTAAAATTGCCTCTTTCTTAATCAATCTCATCTATAACCCACCTGGTTAATTTATCCCAATCATGGTTTCACTGCTTTAACCCAGTCTCTTATTTGTTTTTTGTCTATATGTCTTAACTAGTTTATAAGCTCCACGTAACATCCATTATGTGTCTCTGTACACACTGGGGCGGTTACGTGCGTAACCCTTAAAAAAAAAACCCCTGCATCCGCCGAGCCTATTTTGCATAGGCTCGGCGGCGCACGCAAGTCCCGGGACGCGCGTATGTCCCAGGACTTGCAAAAATGGGCGGGACGGGGGCAGGGCCGAGTGTCCCGACACAGCGGCCTGTGTCAGGGCCTGCCGCGCCGGCAGACAGCCGGTAGGCGTAACTCAACAAAATAAGGTAGGGGGGGATTTAGGTAGGGCTGGGGGGTGGGTTAGATAGGGGAAGGGAGGGAAAGGTGGGGGAGGAAAGCCAGCGGGCCTCCCCTAGGGTTCGGCGCGCGCAAGGTGCACATGAGTGCATCCCCTTGCGCGTGCCGACCCCGGATTTTATAACATGCGCGCGGCAGCGCATGCATGTTATAAAATCGGGCATACATTTGTGCTCGTCGGGTAGCGCGCACAAATGTACCCCCCCACGCGAAATTTTAAAAATCTGCCCCACTTGGACACCTGGTATGCACTACACAAACCATGATAATAATGAGTTCAGAGCACTGAACTCCCAACATCCTGTGGCAAACAAAGAATGACTATGCAGCCTCACTCACAGGCTACTTTCCATCCTCTTCAACAAAGTACTATGATGGAACTGCTTATGTGTGAGAAGGGAAAATGTTACAAAACTAAAACATAAAATGACTTGCATTCAAAAGGCTTAATGACAATTCCCTGATCAAGTGAAAATTTAAATATACATGCCACGGTTAGATGACAATACACAAGTACACAATATAAGGAAAACCTATTGGGTCTATGCATATTCATGTGAGTTTGGACTAACAGTCATAAATTAGGGTTTAACAAATTCATTTTTAGGCATGCTTCATAAGTTTTCATATCTGTCTGTACATTTTTACATTATATGAATGTGGCATTTGTAGTAGAAAAATGAGGAAAAAACAGAAATATTAAATAAATAGTTTAGTTCAGTTTTCTGTAAAGAAGACCTTAAGGGAGAACAGCTGTTGGATGGCAAGAGTAGGGATGGGTGTGGTGTTTGGATGCAACTAGAAAGACTCAAAGTGGATAATGCCATGGGGTCTGATGAGATGCATCTCAGGGTTCTAAGACAGTCCCGGCAGGTCCGCTGAAAGACCTATTCAATAGATCCTTGGAGAGAGGAGTGGTGCCACAACACTGGAGAAGGATGGATGTAGTCCTGCTTCACAAAAATGGTAGCAGAGAGAAGGCTGGAAACTAAAAGCCAGCATTAACTCAGTGGTAGGAAAATTAATGGAGACTCTGCTGAAGCAGAGGAAAGTGAACTACCTACAATCCAGTAGATTGCAAGATTCGAGGCAAATTGGTTTTTAGCAGACGTGATTATCAAATGAATCTGATTAATTTTTTTCATTGAGTGAATAAAGAATTAAATCAAGCCATTCGGTAGTTGCCATGTTTAAAGAAAGGCGATTCCAGCAGGGATCGTGGATATAAAATTGTGAAGATTCAACAACAGCTACTAAACTCTTTGTATGGACTGCGTGGTGTCACTGAATAATGCTAAGTGGTTTTCCCCTGAAGCAGGACCTAAAGAGGGCGGGTCCGAAACGCGATCGTGTTGGGATGTGCAGATAAGTACTGTTTATGAATGCACGAATCTTTGAAAAGTGACTGATCTTCAAAACATGGGACTGAGTTGGTAGGAAAGTTGTGTGAGATAAAAATGAAAAATGAATAATGAAAAAAAGAGTTTTTAAAAAAATGTGTGCAAAAAATACTTGAAAAAATACAAAGTAAAACGGACCAATTACCATGAGAGGGAGTCTGGAAAATGCTCTGACTCTGTGAGGAAAGTGTACCAATTATTTGAAGTATTGTTTACAAACTAGTCTGATGTAGGCCATGGGCAGTGTCCGAGCAGGCTGGTCTGGTGGTCACAGGAGCAAACAGAGTATCCGAGTGTAGCGCAAAGATCAAAGCCAGGATATCCATCCGAGGGCGGTCATCCAAAGCAAGGGTCAGTTTCGAGGTCAGTCCATGAGTAGTCAAGACGAGCAAAGGTCAGTTCCAGCAGTGGTCAAATGTAGTCAAAGGCAGGCAGTGATCAGTTCCAGGCAGCGATTAAATGTAGTCAGATAAGCAGGGGTCAGTACCGTGAAACAGTCCGAGAAGGTACGACAGGAGGAGGAACATGAAGCAGGAATCAGGACAGACGCTGGAACACAGAGGAGCATGGGAACACAGGAAGCAGGAGCACTGGTAGAAGACAAGAACACAGGAACGCAGGAGCATTGGAACAAGACAGGAACGCAGGACAGCAAACTAGATACACCGAAGGTGTCGACCAAGGCAAGATCTTGGGGCAGGGCCTCACTTCTTATAGTCCTGCTAGGTGATGTCATCGGGAGGTATCCGGGCCGATGTTCCCGCCTCGGCCCTTTAAAAGTAGAAATGTCGGCCACGTGCGCACCTAGGGGCGGGGCCGAGGACGCGGCGCCCCTATGGAAGCTCCGCTGAGAGGCCTGTGGCATGGGGGAAGCCAGAGAGTCCCGAGGAGAGCGTTGGGGACATTGGGAGCTGGCAGCCGTAGCAAGGGAAGAGGAGCCAGAGCTTGTGGAGGGCAGATGAGGTGAGCAGGCCCGGTCGCAACACCAACATGGCTGGGACGCACAATACCTACTCTGAAGAGAAAAATGTGATAAGTGGAGTGCCTAAAGGATTGGTTCTGGGGTCAGTTATGATCAATATCTTTTTGAATGATAATGGAGAAAGGTTAGAAGGAAATGTTTGTGTTTTTGTGGACACACCTGAAGGAATAGAGAAATGAGCTAAGAAAATGTTAGGACTGGTTGAAGGTTAGGCAGCAAGGATTTAATGCCAAGTACAACAAATTCATGCATTTGATGTGTAGAAATCTAAAGAAGCTGTACATGATGGAGGGTGGAAGAATGATGTGCATGGACGGAGAGAATCCTCAGGGTGCCAAGATCTGAAGATCTGAAGGAAGCAAAGCAATGTGACAAGGCAGTGGTTAAGGCCAGAGAGATGCTGAGCTCCACAAAGAGGGGCGTAACCACTATAAAAAAGGAGGTGATAATACCCTTGAACAGATGGTTTCTGAGGCCTCACATAGAGTATGGTATTCAGTTCTGGAGATAATATCTAAAAAAATGATAGAGACAGAATGGAAGCTGTTCATAGAAGGGAAACCAAAATAGAATGAGGTCTGCACCAAAAGTCTGATGAGATGAGACTGAAGAACCTGGAGGAGAGGTGTGACATACGATACAGACTTTTAAATAAAGAAAGTTATTAATAATGAATAAGAATTTAACTTCTGAGATGGAAAGAAAGCTATAGATCTAGGGATAATGATATGATTCCAAGGGGATAGACTCAGATCAATGTCATGACATATTTCCTCATGGAAAGGGTGTAAAAGATGCATGGAATGCTCTCCTGGAAGAGGTGGTAAAGACAAGAGTGGTAATGAATTCAAAAGGGCACAGGATAAACAAAGAGTATCCCTAATGGCTACAAGGGATAGAACTGAAGAAATGGGGTAACCTGCGTTCATTTTAGGTGTTACATGGGGTCATCTGCATGGAGCAGTAGTTACTATCCTTAACAGAAAGCATGGGAATAACCTGCATGGAGTAGCAATTACAACCCGAAACAACATGCAGGGCAGACTGTAGGGCCCACTTGGGTCCTTTACTGTCTTACCGTGTTACTATGAACGTACCTAATTTACCTAATTTCTGCTATGTGACAAACAAGCGTATCTCCGATGTATTTAGTAACAACTAGGCTTCCTGAGGATTTATAGTAAATTATTTTTGCAAGAAAATAAACTGTGGGAAATACTGGCATCTCATTTTAAAGAGAATATCACAACTTACACATTTTTCACAGCTCAGGTTTGAAGGATTATTCTAGATCTTTTGATTTCGGTACACATACATCACATGCTGTGAACCTTGGCCTAAAAAAATAACTCAGCATCTTCACACCTTGCATAAAAATAGTACAACAAGTAAAAATGACTTTAGTAAAATGGGTAAAACGTAATTTTTCAATTACTTTTCAGAAAAATGCTCTGAAAAGCATTCGAAAATATGGACTACGATGAATTCCATAAACATGTAAATGATAAAGTGCCATGAATTTGGAAGGACATACATTTTGTCTTAGATTCAGTACATAGATTACTTGGAAGCATACGAGTACAGTCTGTACAAGATTGCAGGCTATGTTCACATCATAAGGACTGCTGACAACAAACATTAGACATCATCAAAAATCTAAGAACCATAGATTTACTCTAGCCCTTCAGCTGAGAACAGACTGCACTCTTCAGTGACGACAGCTTTACACCTGACATGTTTTGTTGCAGTCATGATATATTGCAAACTTTATAATTCAAGCTGACAAAATGAGCCTGAAATTATCACCACTTCTCAATGGGCTTCCTCTACTAATCTGTTCAGCTAGTTTTTGAAGCAGAACCCAACACACCAAGAAGTGAATGTTTGAAGCACTCAAAATGTTTGGAATAAAAGTTGCTTGGCACCTTCAGATCTATGGGTGAGTGAAAGGTTACCCTTTTACCAGATTTTTTTTTCTCTTAGAACAGCCTACTCTGTCACCCAAACATCAATAGGCACAAAGACTGGAGTGGGCCTGCCATGCAGACTGGATTATATGAAGTGTAAAACATTTGAAGAAAAAAAAATGCTTTTGAAAGGAAGTGGGGGGAAAAGGAATCAGCTTGCAAGAGGATTCAGCTGACAGCCCAGTCCCTAACTAGTGAATATGTTTGAAAACACTGTGAATGCAAGAAAAGAACATGCCTTTTGTTTGCAGTCCTACAGTGTGCTTTAACTCAACTGCTGCTTGCATGGCTGAACATATGTTTTCTGCACAAGAACTGAAGCAGAAAGTATCTTTTGTTATAATTCACTCCTTTGTACATGCCTCTCATCTCCCGTTTTGGTCAGATCTAAAACACTAGCTACTTCAGGCTCTTAAATCCTTAAGGACTGCCACAGAAGTGGATGCTTCAGTGATAATTTACCATTGCTGAAAACTGTCGAGTTGGTGTACACAATCGAGGTTCACTCGAGAGTGAAGTGCAAGAAGCATATTCCACGGTTTCAGCAAATATGGGCTGGCACATGCCCCTGCCAGAAACGCAGCATATTTCTGACAGCCAGGAAATTAAGGAGAGGTGATTCATTCTGAGAAAATCTGAAGAAATAACAATTATTCGTTTGTTTGGAGTTTCTAAGTTTTTTATCCTTCCCTCTATCACCACAACCACAAATTTGACCACCAATCCATAAACAATGCTTGGGTAACAAGTGACCTCCCCAATCAGGCGGCCTGGAAGGAAGTCACTTCTAGGACAGCTTGGGTCAATATTCAAAGCCATTTAAATGGCTAATTCTGAATATTCCCCTTTCTTATTTGGCTCAGAATTAGCCAAATAAGAAAGGGGCAAGTTGGGGGCATTCTGGGGAGGGGCAGGGGTTAGATAAATAACTTAACTGGCTATCTCCAATGTAGACGTGTCCAAGGGCAGGTCTAAAGTTATTCGGGAGCATGTTCCCGGGTAACTTTAGCCATTACCGGCTTTATTCGGAAAGAATATATTGCCAGTGAAGAGGAATAGTAAGACTTAAAAAAAAATATACAAAGAACGTTGGCCTACTGGCCCTGACCTCCTGCATCTGAGATCCAATGTTGTGCACTGCTGAGCTGATCTGCGGCGGGTCTCCTCTCACCCCCTTTCCCCTCCCTTCCTCCCACCTTCCATGTCCTATCAAATGATAAAAATATAATATTCAGGGGCCCCCCCAACCCAAGCTCCCTCCTCCATCACCTTTCTGAGGCTTTATTTTTCTGCCCGGATCGCAGCATTGGGCCAGGGCTTTTGCTGTCACTTAGCAGTTTAGGCCTCTAGCGCGGATCCCTAGGTGCAAGGCGCTAAAGCAGGGGAGAGGCAGGGCCCAGGAGGAGTCAGACAAGTGGCAGTAACAAGATTTCAGGATCCCAAGGAAAGGAAGGGGAGGAAAAGGTTTCTCTTTTCTTTTTATAAGCTAAAATACCTGAGTACGACCAAGCGAGAGGCACGGAGGAGGAGGAGGAAGAATGCATTTATTCCTGCACACATGGAACATCTGGGGGGAACTCATCAGAGGAAGGTTGAAAAAGTGACGACCATACATATCTTACAGCCATCTCCACCAAATATATTTCTCATCAATGGAATGGGGTGCCTTATGTAGATTATGCTGAAATCCCAATATCATAATAAAACCAGCTGATAAAGGAGGAGTAATAGTTATTATGGATAAGGAGAAGTAAAGAGCCAATAAAGTGATTCCACTTTGTACATGAAATTAAATCAGAAATTTATCATGAGATTAAAGCTGTTGTCGATTGGGCTTCATCTCATATCATGCAAGATCTACAGGATTCGGCCCCTCGTCCAGACGGTTTGAATTTGGTCACTGCAGATGTTACCTCTCCTTTACAAATATACCACAGCAAGAGGTCTTGGTTATTATTAGTGAGACTTTGCAATTACATCAAGATCAACACATTCTGACAGATTTTCAATGTGAACTTGCATGTAAAGCTGTTAAAAAGATTCATTTGTTATTCCAACATACTGTGCCCTAATTAATGCAGCCTCTTAGGCAAACCTACAAGGCCTATGTTGGCAGATGGCCAAAGCGTCCTGTATTTTGCAATCTAGAGCTTCACCTATACTAGCCGCCTCACCCGCAGGTTGAGCCCTTGGCTCTGGCAGGACTTAGGCAGGACCCTAGGTCAGTGAAGCAAATAAGAGTCTAATTGGCACACCGGAGTCAGGGCAGGCAACAGAATAATGGGGTTGAAGACAGAACAAGGTCAGGGCAGGTGGCTAACTGTTATGGATCTGAAGCTACGAGTTGCTAGAGTTAGCAGTCTATTGTAGATCTGACGCCTGATGGGCGGAGCAATCAGACAGGAGTAGCAATCTGTTAGGAATCTGATGTTAGTTAGACTGCGGGCTCCTCAAGAGGGAGGAGTTAGCAATCTTATTAGGAAAGCTCTGTGTAGAGCTGAGAGTAGCAATCTCTAATTCTGATATAGTAGTGGGTGAATCCCTGGGCCAGTGGCAGATGACCACTCCCCCAGGAGGATATCCTGAGAGGGACCACCGGCTAAGCTGGAGTATGGAGACAGACACACATAGTTCTTTTATTAAACAGGTTATTAGAAACCACCAGAGGTGGCAGTAGTGAGCATATATGCCCGGCAGGGCTGTAGTCCCTCAGGCACTGGAACAGTGATCCCAGGATGGCTGAACTGTAGAGAAACTATAGATAATGAGTAGGCAGAGTTCATGAACAGCACTAGATGACAAAACTCACGTTAAGGTCTCAAGGAAGCTCAGGACCTGGAAAGGATTAGGCCCTCGAGGAGCGAGTACCTGGTTCCAGGGAAAGCTCTGAGAGAGCGGTGGTAACTCACAATTGTTTGTAGCAGCGTACCAGGTAGTGGATGGTTCTCCTATGCTCAGGCATCGGGAATTGCCAGTCCTCTCTCCCCCTTTCCCCCTCTCCCGAAGCAAGGCGCAGTGCGAAAATCGACTCGACATGTTATTAAAGCAAATAGAAATTGTAACAAAAGTAAACTTACTGCATGCTTCCAGCAGCCCCAGTCCTCTCTCCCCTCCTCCCGAGGCGCCCACCGCAGCTCTCCTGCCTCCCGGGGGCAGCTGGCGGCGAAAGCAGCTTCCAGCAGCCCCGAGGTCACGGCGTGCGCTCATGCGCCTTCGCTGCTTGAGCGCCCAAATTGGACACGCGTTCATGCACCTTCGCCGGCGGGGCTGCTGGAAGCCGCTTTCGCTGCCGGCTTCCCCCGGGAGGCAGGGGAACCACGGTGGGCGCCTCGGGAAGGGGGGAGAGAGGACTGGGGCTGTTGGAAGCATGCAGTAAGTTTACTTTTGTTACAATTTCTATTTGCTTTAATAACATGTCGAGTCGATTTTCGCCCTGCGCCTTGCTTCTGGAGGGGAGGGGAGAGAGGACTGGCAATCCCCGATGCCCGAGCGTAGGAGAACCAGGCCCGAGCATAGGAGAACCAGGCCACACCATGTTACTCGCTTGCTCCAACCCACCCACTTATTTGACCGGAGCCTGCCTATTGCTGTCACATCCCTCTAAAGCTAGGGTCAGGGTAGGCGGTAAATTAGCGGGTTAAAGACAAAGCAAAACAGTTGGTTAAAAAGGCGATAATCGGGCTGCAAGTTACTGTATGGGGGGGGGAATAGCTAATCCGATCGTTTACATATCATATACATGCCATGGGCGGAAAGGGATACGCGGCGATTTAAAGAAGCGGTAAAGATTGGTAAAAATGGATAGTGAATCGCGGGTTAGACTTATGCGGCCAAATTGTGGGTACAAAGCGGGTTAAAAGCAGGGTAACCGCGGCCGCGCTTTACTGTATCGGCCTGTCAGTTAGTTAGCGATAACAGAGACCTTTAAATATTGGAAGCAGATGACGTCATCTCAGGGGGAATCCCCTGAGGTTCGCGCCCTTGCTAGTACTTCAGTCAGAGCGCACACACCCTAGGTCTTCATGGTGAGATCCAGGCAAGAGGTCAGGTCCAGATCGCAGGTTATCATGGTGAGATCCAGGCAAGAGGTCAAGATGCAAAGAATCAGGACAGAAGAGACTGAACAAGGTGGCAGAGCAAGGCAGGGATGGATAAGACAAGACTGGACAAGGCAAGGCAGGATGAGACAAAGCAACATGTGGCAAGGCTGGACAAGTCAAGGCAGGAAGGACAGGAACCAGGAACACAAGCCACCACACTGCAATGGCAGGAGACCCGTTACTGAGGCATTTGTTAGACAGCTGAAGTGGCCTTAAGTACCAGCGGTGGCTGATGTCATCGCTGGGCACCCAGGTCAAGATTCCCACCAGGGCTCCTTTAAGAGTAGATGTGCGCCATGTGTGCATGCCTAGAGAGAGCCAAAAGAAGGATGACTGCAGGGTTTGGGTGTTGCGCCAGCAGACGAGGCATATGCCATGGCCTTGACAGCAGGGAGCAGTGTTCCTGCCACATGTGTGGTCTGTCAGCATAGCCGGTAAGTGAGGAGGCTTGCGAGAAGGCCCCACAAGCCTTTTTTTTTTTTTTTTTTACAGGTAAAGGGAACCACGGTGGGTGGCTCTATGGTGCCGGACATCACAAATCTATCTGTTGCTTCTTTTGAACGTGCCCATTTAGAGTTCTGTCTATTTCATAATATTTTATTATGATATATTGATTATGTGCTTATGTTATGGACTGGGAACATAGAAACTATATTCTTGTTTTTACAGTGGCTGAATTGTTGTAATGACCATCTTCAGTTTACATACTCCTGGGACAGGTAATGTTTGCCCTTTTTGGACATAATTATATATAAACATGGAGACCATTTTGAATTTTCCGTATTCAGGAAAATAAAGGGCCACAATACATTATTGCTTTTTTTTTGAAGCAGGCCCCCTCAACATTTGAAAATGAACCTGTCGTTAAGCCAGCTTTTTTGCCTTAGGCATTGGTGTTCTAGTACAGAATTTCAAAGACAGATGGAATCAATAGGCCTGGGCTTTTTTGAGCGTGGGTATCTCTTCAAATGTATGCATAATGCATTTGAAAAGGGCTTTATTTAGTAATCCTTGCATCGATGGAGACCATGGAATATCAGGTGGACTCTGGATTGACGTGCGTATTACCGTTTTTGGCATAATCTAGAGCAGCATGCTGGATAGTAGGACAATGCCATCCAGTGCTGCAGATGCGTTCTGTTTTCAAAGAATGCCCTTGTTTTGCGTTTAAATATGCTCTGAATTTACGTGATTATACTGGTAACATTTTTTGCCTGCAGATAGTGTGAAAGAAAGATCTTCTGACAAACAGAGTGGCTTTATACGGTGCAACCGCTGATCAATTTGTCCACAAATGATTGAGAGACCTGCTTTGTATTTTAAACACTGTGCCCCCCCCCCCCCCCCCCGTTAAAGTGAAGATGAGCACATTCTATAGTGACACACGTACTGTTTGTAGTGAAATGCCCATGTGAGCTATTATATATGGGTAAGAAAAGAAGGATATTCAGGAAAAGAAGGACTCAACACAGGAGCAGAAGCAAAGCTCTGAGGGTTCATCATTTTATGGTGTCATTTGTGTTTGAACAAGATTTGAACACAATGATGCAAGCATTCTTTAGAAACAGACATCCACTATTTTTAGGTCAGAGGAGCTAGGTTTTTCCATATTTATATAAAGAAATGCAGGAGAAAAGAAAGCTTTTGTTTGAATGCAACAGGAGGCTGGATCTCTTGTGGCAAACATGATTCTAGGACACCCCGGTCTATATATAATTAACTTTGAAAATGTTTTCTTTGATCCGAGCCATTTGAGATAGTTCCTGGATTCTAAAAAGATCAGAAAGATTTCACCATAAAAGCAACTGTGAATTGAGAAATGGTTCTCTAGTATGATTTATTCAGATAAACATTTACAAACAAGGTTGGTGTCAAGGCTGGGCTGGCTGATTTGGGGAAGCCCCTAAGAAGCGGGGGGAGAGCGGAGTCAGGCGCAGGCAGGTCAAGTACGTGGTGTTCTGCAGGGGTCAGGAGAAGGCAGGACTAACGAGATATGCCTGACCAGTAATCTTCCCTTCGGATAGGGCCCTCTGCTACTGGCGGCTGGCAAGTCTTCTGGAGGGCGGTGCACAAGGCCACGAATAGGGAACTCACAGGAACAGGGAGTATACCAGAAAGGCACAAGGTAAGCTATGAGATGTTTAAAATCATGAGAGGTCTAGAACGGGTAGATGTGAATTGGTTATTTACTCTTTCAGATAATAGAAAGACTAGGGGGCACTCCATGAAGTTAGCATGGGGCACATTTAAAACTAATCGGAGAAAGTTCTTCTTTAAACGCACAATTAAACTCTGGAATTTGTTGCCAGAGGATGTGGTTAGTGCAGTTAATGTAGCTGTGTTTAAAAAAGGATTGGATAAGTTCTTGGAGGAGAAGTCCATTACCTGCTATTAAGTTCACTTAGAGAATAGCCACTGCTATTAGCAACGGTAACATGGAATAGACTTAGTTTTTGGGTACTTGCCAGGTTCTTATGGCCTGGATTGGTCACTGTTGGAAACAGGATGCTGGGCTTGATGGACCCTTGGGCTGACCCAGTATGGCATTTTCTTATGTTCTTAAGGTTGGCAGAGCCAGGGCAGACAGAACAGGGTAGAACACACAGGCAGGAATGAAGTAAAACACACAGGCAGGAATATATACAAACAGGAAAGGCCAATGGGAGGCCTGAATAAGACACAGGAGGGCCACTGGGAGACCCACAAGGAGCAGAAGAGAGTCAGTGGGTCATTGGTTCACTGGGAGGCACATAGAGAGCAGAAGCATGACTGGAAAACATATAGACAAGGGAGGACACTCAAGGCCTAGATACCCAGTGCAAAGAGCTCCTGGCTTTCAGAGAATGAGTCCAATTTCTGGAGGCAAGAGTGGCAGACCTGGAGGAGCTCCATCAGACAGAAGGATATAGAGGAGCCCTTCAGGGACCAACTCCAATCTAGCAACCCTGGTGCTGCCTTGGAGGAGGATGGTCATCAGGTCGGTGAGCATAGCAGGAAGTGATCCTATAGCAGTCGTTTGATTCATTATCCTCTTGCACCAAGGACAAGTCTGCCAGGGCTACTGCCCAGGAGAGAAGGGTTAGGTCAGCCGTCATAGTTAGTGATTTGATTATTAGGAATCTAGATAGCTGTGTGGCTGGTGGACATGAGGATCGATTGGTAACTTGCTTGCCTGGTCTGAAGCTAGCAGATCTTATGTGTAACCTAGATAGGATTTTACACACTGCTGGGGAGTACCTGGGCTGTCATGGTACATGTGGGAACCAATGGCATAGGATGGTGTGGGAGAGAGGTTCTGGAAGCCAAATTTAGATGTTTAGGATCTCTAGTGCCCTGCAGCTCAAGAGTCAATAAACCTAGATGTCAATCTGATATATAACATGATACAATACCACAAGAGTCTATCATAATAATGGATTGAGGAAATGCCACAATTCTGTTCTTCTTACCTTCGCCCCACCAGAACTGCCCTTGCAGGCACCCTTCACACCCCGTCCCTGAAAACCGCTCACCTTGCCCTCACCAGAGAAAGAGCCTTTTCCATCGCTGGCACTTCCCTCTGGAACTCCCTTCCCACTGATCTCCATCTATAGCCATCCTTACACAATTTTAAAAAAGGAATCAAGACATGGCTCTTCAAGCTGGCCTACCCCAATGCCAACCAAACCTAGCCAGTTTCCCTGACCTGCACCTATCTGACTGCCCCAGCCATCCCACCTTCCTATACCCCCCACCGTAGCCCCACCCCATACTCCCCCCAAGAATTCGTCTTTGCAATCTTTTGTATATTTTGTATATTTGCTTTCGGTCACTACAGTTATAATATGTATATAGTTCCTGATATACTATGTTTATGATGTTTATTTAGTTGCTTAACATGGTTTTCTCTCCGCCTTTCTTCTTACCTGCGTTCCTATTTTTCTCCCTCAGCATTTCTCTCCCCCCCCACTTCTTCCCCCTCTTCTTGCCTGCTCCGCTCTCCCCCTCCCCGTTCATTGTAATTTTCCGTTCTCTTCAGTTTATTGTAAATCAACGTGATGTGTCTTATGAATGCCGGTATAGAAAAGTTCATAAATAAATAAATAATACATTGGGAATAACAGAGTCAATCTTGCTGCAGGAGTTGTGCCTTAGGGAAACAAAGATATATTTCTTTTGTGAAGAGCACATATCTCTCCTAAAATCCTTAAGCTGGAAGGCCTTTAATGAATTCCACAGATTGCTGGGAATAGCAGTGGTTAAAGGAAAACTCCTGGCTCCAGGACTGTCACTGGGCAGTAGAGCACCAAAGGCAATGGTTATCATTAGTGCCCATTCTCCCCCACTCATGCTTTTCTCCGCCCCCATGTTGAGAACAGTTGGGATGATATTACCAGTCCGAGAAACACTTACGTACATCTGGAAGTGTGGAAGAGAGAAAATAGAGGGCCAAGTTGGCTGCATGGCCTCAGTTCTTCCAGGGGCAGGGTAGGAAGGAAACAGAATAGTACAAGTTTGTCTCATGTTTTTGATGTCTTCAGTATCCCCCCTTAGCTTCAAGGTGGGTACACATCTTGCCCACCCATGATGATAGTCTTGCCTGGTTCCTCAGATTAACCTTAATGTTGTCTTTATCCTGATTCTGAGATATGTGGAAGATAAATAACTGGCTGATTACTGAGCCACAGAGAGAACCTATGACATTTAAAGGGAGTTGTAATCGTAGAATACTATTGAAATCTGATAGCAGCATCTCTTATTTCCTTTCTATAATGAGAAGCAGCAAAATGCACTATGAAGTAGATGCATACCACTGCTCAGATAATGGATCCCAAAGAGTCTGCACATACACATGCTCCCTCGCACATGTTCACACACACACACACAAACAAGCTCCCTTGTTGATACACATGCTCACAACACACTCACGCAGGCTAAGAGAGAATTTGAAAAGAAGTTGGCTGTAGAGGCAAAAACTCACAGTAAAAACTTTTTTAAATATATCCGAAGCAGAAAGCCTGTGAGGGAGTCAGTTGGACCGTTAGATGATCGAGGGGTTAAAGGGGCACTTAGAGAAGATAAGGCCATTGCGGAAAGATTAAATGATTTCTTTGCTTCGGTGTTTACTGAAGAGGATGTTGGGGAGGTACCCGTAATGGAGAAGGTTTTCATGGGTAATGATTCAGATGGACTGAATCAAATCACGGTGAACCTAGAAGATGTGGTAGGCCTGATTGACAAACTGAAGAGTAGTAAATCACCTGGACCGGATGGTATACACCCCAGAGTTCTGAAGGAACTAAAAAATGAAATTTCAGACCTATTAGTAAAAATTTGTAACTTATCATTAAAATCATCCATTGTACCTGAAGACTGGAGGATAGCAAATGTAACCCCAATATTTAAAAAGGGCTCCAGGGGGGATCCGGGAAACTACAGACCGGTTAGCCTGACTTCAGTGCCAGGAAAAATAGTGGAAACTGTTCTAAACATCAAAATCACAGAACATATAGAAAGACATGGTTTAATGGAACAAAGTCAGCATGGCTTTACCAAGGGCAAGTCTTGCCTCACAAATCTGCTTCACTTTTTTGAAGGAGTTAATAAACATGTGGATAAAGGTGAACCGGTAGATATAGTATACTTGGATTTTCAGAAGGCGTTTGACAAAGTTCCTCATGAGAGGCTTCTAGGAAAAGTAAAAAGTCATGGGATAGGTGGCGAGGTCCTTTCGTGGATTGCAAACTGGCTAAAAGACAGGAAACAGAGAGTAGGATTAAATGGGCAATTTTCTCAGTGGAAGGGAGTGGACAGTGGAGTGCCTCAGGGATCTGTATTGGGACCCTTACTGTTCAATATATTTATAAATGATCTGGAAAGAAATACGACGAGTGAGATAATCAAATTTGCAGATGACACAAAATTGTTCAGAGTAGTTAAATCACAAGCAGATTGTGATAAATTCCAGGAAGACCTTGTGAGACTGGAAAATTGGGCATCCAAATGGCAGATGAAATTTAATGTGGATAAGTGCAAGGTGATGCATATAGGGAAAAATAACCCATGCTATAATTACACGATGTTGGGTTCCATATTAGGTGCTACAACCCAAGAAAGAGATCTAGGTGTCATAGTGGATAACACATTGAAATCGTCGGTTCAGTGTGCTGCGGCAGTCAAAAAAGCAAACAGAATGTTGGGAATTATTAGAAAAGGAATGATGAATAAAACGGAAAATGTCATAATGCCTCTGTACCGCTCCATGGTGAGACCGCACCTTGAATACTGTGTACAATTCTGGTCGCCGCATCTCAAAAAAGATATAATTGCGATGGAGAAGGTACAGAGAAGGGCTACCAAAATGATAAGGGGACTTTTCAGCTTGGAGAAGAGACGACTGAGGGGGGATATGATAGAGGTGTTTAAAATCATGAGAGGTCTAGAACGGGTAGATGTGAATCGGTTATTTACTCTTTCGGATAGTAGAAAGACTAGGGGACACTCCATGAAGTTAGCATGGGGCACATTTAAAACTAATCGGAGAAAGTTCTTTTTTACTCAACGCACAATTAAACTCTGGAATTTGTTGCCAGAGAATGTGGTTCGTGCAGTTAGTATAGCTGTGTTTAAAAAAGGATTGGATAAGTTCTTGGAGGAGAAGTCCATTACCTGCTATTAAGTTCACTTAGAGAATAGCCACTGCCATTAGCAATGGTTACATGGAATAGACTTAGTTTTTGGGTACTTGCCAGGTTCTTATGGCCTGGTTTGGCCACTGTTGGAAACAGGATGCTGGGCTTGATGGACCCTTGGTCTGACCCAGTATGGCATTTTCTTATGTTCTTACGCTCTTGTTCTCACATAAAAGCACAGGCTCCCTTGCTCACACGTTCCCTCCCTCATATACACAAATACATACTCACACATGCTCCCTCATTCACATACATGCTCCACACATGCACTCGCTCTTTCACACAATGCTGTCACTTATATATATACACATACATATAGTATATATATGTGAGAGAGAGGAAAAAGTTTGTGCACTACCCTCCCACTAATCCATGACAATTTCAGGGTGACTGGAAATCAAAATTACTCAGGTATAGAGTGTGTGAATATTTTTTGAGGTGTTATTTGATGTATTGGTGTTTGGTAATTATTAGATCTTCTACTCATCAACTGTTTTTGAAATAGACTTTTTATTAGTATGCTTTACCATTATGATTATGTATTTATTATATTTTTTCATTTTATTGTTTGATTTTTGAGGAATGGTGATGTTTCTATGTTTCCATTATTGCACTGCATACAGAGCCTGGCTTGTTGCAGTTTCCAGTTCTGCTTTTGACTGTATATTTCTATTTATACTTCATGGTTGCTCTGTTTTGTATTTGGTGACAGTCTCTTTGTGTTCTGTATGTGTGACTGAGGTAAGGTATTGGTGTATTGGTATTTTAGGGCCTGGTATAACATTTGCAGTGCTGTCATAGATGGGGTTGATACTGTTTGAATGCTGGCAATTGGTGCTGTTTTGTTAAGGGAATTATAATTTTAATTTAGTTTACTCATAGCTTTCTGAGGGTCAAGCCCAAATCCAACACGCGTTACATTAGGCCTAATATCAAATAGGTTCCAATTGTCTTTTTTGAAGGGATTTCTGGTTGGCACCACAGCAAAACATGCAAATATAATATAATGTAATAGATATTTTTACCTCAGAAGACTGTTTTTTGTCATGTAAAATCTATTATAAATACATAATTCTTAACTGGAGAGGTGGTGGGTATGTATGTTTGTATTTAATATCTTTATTGCTTTTATAAACAACACAAGTTTGGATCAATAAGAGAAGTTAAAATTAATTTTTTCACATGAACAAGATTGTTTCAAGATCTTATTTTAACTTGCAAAACAAAAAAAATGTAAAATCTATACCTTAGGGCGATATCAGAGACTTGCGATGATATGGTTTCCCTGCAGCACACCGGCTGTTGAGGTGTAATGTTTTGATGTCTCTGCTATCTTTACTATAATTCTGCCTTCTTGGTGTGAGTTGTTGTTTCTTGTATTTAGCGGCATTTGCAGTTCAGTTATATGTGTTGTTTTTTTTCATTTAAATATATTAGCAAACCAAATATAATAATAATCCTGCTAGATAAGTCAGACTATACAGATGTTTCCTGTTTGTCCAAATTTTGCATTTTGAAACCATGAACCAGAAAGGATAGTCCTGCTCAGTTCGGAAAGCATTTTAACATAGAGGACCTTTTCAGTCACTTACATCAATATACTTCTTTGAGCCACAAAGGGGCGTGTTTTCAACTTGTCTTGAATAAAAACTGCAACACAATTCTATTCCTGCTAAGAATATACATATCTTCTTAAACACACAATTCACAAGACAATTTCAAACAGTTCAAAATATAGTCATGAGGAAAAATAATGACAAAGTAAGAAAATAGTAACCCTTCCTCCCAAAAAAATAAAACCAAATTTTTGTCGAAAATCATTTATACTTGCAAATTATTTTTTATTGAATTGGCACACTGCTTTGCATTTTCATATCTGAATATCATTTGCCAATTTTCTATTTGCTTACCTTATCCACAAGCAGAGCTATATTCCTAAGTTAATATCTGATATGTGAAGGATACAAAATCCCCATATTAACATAGCTCTGATTTTCCAGTTAGTTTTACATTCTAAAAATACAGCAATGGTAAATGTTGTATTAGGGGAAAATTCATTTTGAATAAGGCCCTCAAAGTCTTATTTAATCAAAACATTTTTTCATTTAGTTCTCTGCTTAAAGCACACAAAAAGTGGAATAGATCCTGTGCACAGAACTTTAAAAGCACAGTTCATTTGTTAAATTCTTCTAAAATTATGGTTCAACAGCTGCAGTCTCATTACAAGACTCAAAAATAAAATATAATACATATATCCTCATTCAAGGTGCATTGTCAAAATATTCCATGCACACAAGCAGTCAAAAGGGGAGCACATTTTTCCTCAAGTGATTCTGGAGAGTCAGTAAGAAACAACAAAGGTCAAAAGAGCAAAATGGCAGGAAAAAAAGTCCTCTCCAGTGACAAATGAATAAACGGGTTTGCGGATGGATGCACAAGGCTAATACTAAACAACTGTGGTGTGGCAACCAAAATATGCTCTCATTGTTGCACTTTTACAATGAGTTATTTAAGCTTTCCACCCTCCCAGTATACTACTTTAGCACACAGTAAGACAAGACAAAAGGAGGCCATGTGCATTGTAACCATGCAATGGGGTTAAGCATGTGACCTCAAAGTATGGTGCGCTTGTGCTCTATGGAAAGGTTCGAGACAATATAAACAAGAATGACTGCTGTTAGAGAAAGGGAAGACAATTAAAAACAATCAAGGATGCTTGTTGTACAGCTGTTCAAGTTTAAGCTCCATCTGACCTCTGAAGATGGTGCATGTTTTAGTAAGGCATTTTTTTTTGGTGACAACTATAACATTTTAGGACTTATCTACAATATTAGATGGAAAATAATTTGCAGAACCATATTTTAAATAATATACATGCTACCAATTTAATGCAAAATTTTTTTAAAGAGCTCTAGTAGTGATCCAAGTAATTGCAGATCGATGAGCCTGATGTCAGTGTTGGATACAATTTTGGATAAATATGCTTAATGGGGAAAAACCAGCATGGATTTAGAAAAGGAAATGTATGCCTTATTAATAAGGCATAATCTATTATAATTCTTTGAAGCTATAAATATAGATAAGGGTGAGCCGGGTGTATTTGAATTTTCAAAACATGTTTGATAAAAGGCGCTTATGAAAGACTCCTCAGGAAATTAAAAAGTCATGGGATAAGCTTGCAGAAAAGACAACCAAGAAAGGATCTGATAGTGATTTATAAAATTATGAGTAGTGTGGAACAGGTTAAGATCATGCTTGTGTCAGACCAAAGGTCCATCAAGACCAGCATCCTGTCTCTGACAGTGGTCAATCCCTAAAGGTAGATCCCTAAGTTACCTGATAATAACTATTTATGGACTATTTTTTCCATAAATTGTCCAAATTCTTTTTAAACACAGCCATGCTAGTTGGCTTGACCACATCCTCTGGCAAAACATTCCACAGTTTTATGGTGCCTTGAGTGAAAAAATACTTTCTCCAATGTTTTGAATCTACTGTGTGTTAGCTTAAAGAAATGTCCCCTTCTCCTAGTGTTATTTGAATAAGTAAATAGCACCCCCTACCCACCTGTTCTACTCCACTCATGAAGAGCCCTATCCTGTTTAGCCTTTCTTCATAAGGGAGCTATTTCTAGCCCTTAACCACTTTGCTGTCCTTCTCTGTACCTTTTCTAATTCCGCTATATCCCTTCTGAGATGGGATGACCAATACTGCACACAGTACTGAAGGTGTGGATACAATCATTCATCTATACAGAGGCATTATGAAGTTCTCTGTTTTATTCTCCATTACTCTCTGAATAATTCCTAGCAATCTGTTTATTGTTTTGGTCATTGTTGCACATTGAGTTGAGAATTTCAATGTACTGTCCACAATGAACCCTAGATCCTTTTCCTGGGTGGTTACTACTAACACAGAACCCATCGTTGTGTATCTAAAATTAGAGTTATTTTTCCCTAAATTCATTACTTTGCAATTGTCCTTATTAAATTTCACCTGAAATTTAGATGCCCAGTTCTCCAGTCTCACAAGGTCATTCTGTAGGTCATTATAATCTGCCTGTGTTTTAACTAACTGAAATATATTTGTATCATCTAAAAATGTGATCACTTTCCTTCATGCTCCTCTTCCTATCTGCTCCGTCATTTTCATATGTATTGTTCTCTTTTATCAAAGTGTATCACTGGTTGTCCCTTTTCCATTAGGTCTCCGAGATGCCTCTTGTATCAGTGTCTTCCCATAGTGCAATAAACTCCAACTATCCCATCTTATTTTTCAGACTCCGGGCATTTCTAAACTTATTATTTTCCATACCCTTCCAATGAGTAGATGATTCAGATAGTTTGGAATCATTTTTGTCCACTTCTTCAATGTCATGAGAATCTGTTTTCCCTTGTTTAAAGGGATACTATTTGATATCCTGCTCCGAACCATGCACTCCCTTAGTGACCGTCAGCTTTCTCCTATAATTTAGTTTAAAAGATGTTGAGTTCCACTTTCTTTAAGGTGAAACCTATCCCGCCAAAATAGGCTCTTCCTATCCCAAAATGTTTCCCATGTCATAATGAATCCAAAACCCTCTCACCTGCACCGTTGTTACATCCATGCATCGAGACTCCAGAGGTCCACCTGTGTCTAGGGGGTCCAGCATGTGAAATTGGTAGAATTTGTGAAAACACTACTATGAATGTTCTGGATTTCAGTTTAGTATCTAGCATCCTAAATTTAGCCTCCGAACCTCCCGCCTGCATATGTCATTGATACATGGATCCGACAGCTGGCTCCTCCCCAGCACTACCATCTTATAAAAATAATTAATGAGGTAAACTACCTTTGGGCCAGGCAAGCAAGTTACCAAGTGATTCTCCCCACAATCCTATCCTGGACACATTGCTGTGAAGATGCATCCTTGTTGCAAGAAGATAACATATTACCTGGAGTGCATGCCCCAGTTACAGGAACAATTCCTGATACTGAAAGGCAATGTTCTCCTTTCTGGTGTCTTTGATTTTCCAAAGCAGCAGCTCTCCTATGCCCCCAAAGATCTCTTCTATATACCTCTGTCTCCCACAGCCCCTGCTGACCTTGCTCCTCCAACAAATCACAAGGACTGCCATTGCGGAGGTGGAATTGCTCTATTATGTCCCTGAAGAGTCCTCTATGTACGTCTCAGTTTGTTTTAGCTCCTCCAAGTTAGCTACTCTAGCTTCCAGAGACTGTACTTCTTCCCTGAGTGCTAGGATCTCTTTGCACATATATAATCTCTCTCCAACATGTGGCACTCACTGCAAAACACTGGATAGTCTTGATCTTGCTGCTGGACTGCTGCCTGCATATTTTTAAAACTCAGGGATAAGAAATTTCCAAGTAACAAAAACAAGGATGTATTAAAGTTCAGTTTAAACTCAAACACAAGACGTTAAGTAAACTATGAGAGAGGGAGCAGAACTTAACCATAGTATGACTTCTGTCAGTGAAGATCCTTAGAGATAGGGAAGGCCTGCCCCTCACAAGACTGTGGAGTATATACCCCCCTGCTCACCTCCCCATGTCTCCTCCTGCCACACGATATATTTTGTTAATAATCGCCTAGGATAAATCGCTGTTTATGTCTCGCTACTCTATTGTTTTTCGTTGATTATTTTATCACTCTCCAGTTGTTATCGTTTAAAATCTTTCCTGTCTTCCATCTCCCATGTTTTCGCTCCCTGTTTAATGTAACTTTACCTTCTACTTAGTTGTTAATTGGTTTCCCCTGTTCTATTGTAAACCGGTACGATAAGACCTGGTCTTGAGTATCGATATAGTAAAATAATTTAAATAACATAAATAAATATATATACAAAGGGAGATTATTGGAATGGGTGGGAATTGGGACAGGGTGGGTAGGATTAAAAGTAAGATTTGCCACCACTGGCAAATTGAACACAAAAAGAGAAAAAGAAAAAAAATGTTTTAACTGAGCAATCAAACTCAGACAGTGGCTACTGAAACCCAGCAGAATTTTAACCAGCAAAGACTAGAAGAAAAATATTTAGCATAAGTGAGCTAAGAAATACAGCAACAGAATTTGAAATTAGTAAGGACTGGTTATTTACACTTTGTGCTTTAAAACTATATTTTAATGATGTTATAGTAATGTCTGTTTTATTATTTTTAAAATTGTGAATTGATACTTTTATGTTTGCTGGTATGAAACAGCGATAGAGAAATTGAAAAATAATAAAGTAAATTAATTAAGAATGAAAATTATTATCGGAGTATGTGATCAAAGTTAACAACATAGCTGTGTTTACAGAAGGTCTGGTCACGTTCCTAGAGGACATCCTCAGTAGCCAGACATGTGTAGAGATCACTATCTCCTACATCTGGGAATGAGTAAACAGGAAAGGATAATCTGGGTACTTGCTATTGACTCAGAATGGCTACTGTCAATAGTGAGTACCATTTATAAAATGTGGAAAATTTGTCAAAGTTTTAACATAAAAAGTCAATTTAAAAAAATGTTGATATGCAAAGAGGAAATTTGGTCTTCTGGTTAGTATTTGGAAACAACAACAGAGTTGGAATTTTGTCTTACTCTTATCATTTGGAGCTAAATACAAATCTGAGGTGTCTGTTTGCTCAACTCTAGTTATTCATAATTAGAGTGTTTCAATTCTGAAATTCCTAAGGTCTGTTTTGAAATCATATACTACCCAATGCTCCAAATTATTAGCCATATTTAAACTGTTAGTGAACTAAATACAAGAGGTTGATTTCCAAAACTATACCCAACTATATTGAAAGGCGTTAAATTCTAGCCACATAAGTTGGGGGCATTCCGGGGATAGACGGGAGGCATTTCCTGGTGGAGCAGAGTTAGCTGCTTAACCTACGCAGCTAACTCTGGTCGGGCCAAAGGGCTGTCCTAAAATTGGCAATTAGACATAACCTCCTAACTTTAAGATAACCGGGTATGGTGGTGGGACTATGAGGCTCAATATACCCTGCTAGTCAGCTGAGCTGCACAGCAGCTGAAAATGGACCTCATTATCATTACCTCTTTTCAAATCTATTTTCCCATTCTGTGTCTTTGGAAAGAGAAAGAAAACAGTTAGACATCAAATTTATCTCAATCATTCACAATTGTGTCACAGCTAAGAAATTCCTTGTTTTCAGGAAGGAAAGCACAATCTTGGGTCATCTTAGGGACATACGGGGTGGTGGGTGTGGGGGGGGTGCAGTGACTATACCTATGATAAACAGAGCCATACTGGGGGTTAGAGGAACAGATTGGGGGAAAGAAGCTATAAAGGGAATGGGGAGTATGTTTAACAGGATTAGAGAATCCCTTTTCAATATCACTCTGTTGGCTCTATGGGTATTTATTTGTATTTATTTCTACACCGCCTTTCAGACAGAGTGGTTTACACTTCAAACATACAAATGTATAACAACAAACATATTTTAAGATAAAACTAACAAATAATTTAAAATTAATATTTCATCAGTTTCTTATGACTTTTTAAGGGCATCACCTTTTATCTTATCTATTTCTACTTTTTAATTTGTCTTAGCCTTATCTGTAATTTATAATTTTATATACTCTTGGGATTTTATAATTCGTATTTAGATGGCAATTTTAGAAGTTTTAATTAAATAATGACTGTCTTTTAGTGATTTTTATATTTATGAGAAATTGTAATTTTTTTCCTTTCTCTCTATGTTAATTGATGTATAGAATGTGAACCGTAGAGATGGACTTTTGTCTAATCAACGGTATATAAAAACTGTTTAAATAAATAAATAAATAAATAAATAAATAAATAAATAAATAAATAGATAGATAGCTGCCCAGCTGTTACCTAAGTTGGAAATGTCACCATTAAGGTATAATATCTGGGTGAGTTATTTCTTCAAAAGCTTGCTTGAATCACCAACTTTGTTAGTGTTTAAAAAAAAAATGTATCTCATCAGACATTCAAAGATCACTTGGCATAGTGTTTCACTATAGTGGCCTTGCAACCAAGATCGTTCTATTATGGACTTCCCCTAAATGAGCTTGTTGAATAATTGATACTGCAAGCAATCCCTGATTTGCTGAGCGAAGGTATCATTGTGGGGTGTAAAGATTTAGACTCGATCCTAGCCATATTGTTTTAGAGTTATGGATTATCTTGTTAATAAGCATGAGAACTTTATATTGAATTCTTGTGTGTATGGGTAACCAATGTAAATTATACAAAACAGATGTGATAAAGTCATATCTCTTAGTGCCTGTCAGGACCATGACAGCTGAATTTTGTAAATGTTGTAACAGTCTGATTATACGTTTTGGGGACTCCTAAAAAGTAGGGAGTTGCAATAATCACTGCATGAAAAAACTGTCTGATCAGATGGAAATTGGCTAGTTCAAAATATGGTTTTAATCAGTGCAAAATGAGCTCTCTCAGATTCAAAACTATCTAACATCACTCATAGTTCTTTAGCTACATTAGATGTGGTAATATCAACCCCATCAAACCTGAATTTTGGAAATTCTTCTGATAATGATCTTCATATAAGAACATTTCAGTTTTTCTTGCATTTAAAGCAAGATGATTGCATAAAAGCCACTTCTGAATAGTTTGAAAGTAGATCTCCAACTCTTTTAAAGCTGATGCTATACTATTTTTGATTGGGAAAAATAGCTGAATATCATCAGCACAAATTCTGAAGTCTACAACTATTCCCTCTAATAATTTGCATAGAGGGGCCAGCGAGACATTGAAAAGGCATGCTGATAAGGAAGAGCCTTGTGGGACCCCAGTTCTCACTTCAAACCATTACTAAGTCTGATCTATACAGCTAAGGAAGAGGAGAGCTCAGAGGAGGTAGCCCTTACACAGAATATACAGGAATAGGACACCATTTCTGGATCTGTCAGAGGAGTAAGTCATTTGTAAATTCAGATTCAACAAGGAAACCATACTGGAGCTATAATCAGCAGTTAGAGCGGGACCTGCAATCTACCACTTGAAGGGAATATGCCTTGCTAGTACATAGCAAGATCACTACTGCCCTGGCATTTTTCATTACTGGCATCTTCCAGACACCTCTAGGTCCACGTCTGGAATCAGCCAGTATAGATCAGATTCTAGATGCCTTGCTCAGGAAAACATGCCAATACATATCCTTCCCTCAGAGAAGACAACAACATCAAATAGTGACGGTTTTGGGGGCTATTGATTGGAAACATGTCCCTATAAGGGCACCAGGGCAGATGAGATCACATCCACAACCGCATGGGCTTCCACTTCTTCAATATCCAAGTGGTCTGTCACACCAAGGATGCATTTAATGTATGATAATCTAGCTCATGCATATTCATTGTGGATATCCAGAAATACTGAATGCCTAGGTGTGTTCCAAGGACTGGGTAGCAAGTCCCTGGTCTATACTAGGGAGAACAGTAGGATCCATCTCCCCTGGGACTACAGATGCAGCCTATTATTTCTCCATAAAAGCAGCAATTGTGACAAGAAATTGACCAGATCTGGTTGTCCCAGATGCTAGTGAGGCAACAGCTATTCCACTCTTGGAATGCATGATAAACACATGCTCTTTGAGGTCTAGATGCATATGCATTGTAGATTTGTCCTGTGTTCCAGAATATATCAGCTCCTGATTTTCTATTCACACTGTCTTTTCTTCTAGCTTCCCAACCCTTTGACCTTTAAAATCAGTATGAAAGGAAATTAGCTGCTGACAATAGACAACCTCTGTTGATTCCCTTAATGCCAGTCAGTGTTGTAGTCCATTTTATTTACCATTGGTGGAAGAGGGTGAAGTGGTCAGATAATTAGATCACCAAGGAGTGGCTGATAGCTTTCAGCTAAGCGTACTAATAAAAGCACATGATCATGGATGTCTTGTAGTATTTCAGCTGGCAGATGGCCTTTGAAAGGCAGATATTTGAGAGTTTTATGTTTGGTTTAGTCTGAAGGTATTTATAAATGGAACCTGGAAGCCTTCAACAAGAAAGCTGAGCCTTACCTATAAGGATAGGCTGGATGGAAGTCATTAATCAGACATCTGTTTTAAACCTTGTTGGTCTTCCATCACTATAGCATTTGCAAAATTGCTCTTCTTTTCTGTAATAGCATAAGTCTATGGGACAGGGAGGAAACTCAATTGAGCTTAAAGCTGCAGCCTGCTCCAGGAGAATGAGGTCCTACCAGAGTCTCTATATCATACCTCTTCTCTGTTGTGCAGTAATTTTGAAAGGGCCACCTGTTATGTGCTTATTTCCCTATGCTGTACTTTAAATTAAGGGCATACCTAACATACTAGAAAAGTGATAGACAAAATCCTTGCTTGTGGTTTGCTTGCACTATCTGGTGCCCTTTGCAAAAGTAAGTGGTACCTATATATATATATATACCTTTTGCCTTGTTCTCTACCTTACTGGTAGCAGTTTAAGTGGTGCAAGATTAGCACAAGTAAACCAAATGCATATGCTGATGTAAGGATATATAAGAGGAGTCTAACATATATTGAACAAAACAGCATGGCTAGCAACATGCAGGGGTATGTGTGGTTCATAGAATTATGGCTCTAGAATATCCTTTAAGGGACTGTTCTGTTGAAGAAAATCAACCATTGTATGCAAAAAAATAATGGACACACAGCCAAAGTGAATAAAAATGTATCAAAATTTATTTGTAAAGGTATAAATGTAAAATATTTCTTACAACTATTTACAAAAGAAAAAACAGGACAGGGATGGGGCAAGCTAGGGTGCAAACTATTCATGTAAACCAAAAAAGGTCTGGGTTCCTAGAGAGGCAGAGTGAGGTTGACATGGTGGGAGCCTCACCGTGACAGTACATCTCATTGCTATGACTCCTATGATCAGCTCGGATTCCTCTCATCTCATGCACCATCATTGCATACCCTCCCAAAATTCAAGAGCAGGTACTCCAGACAATGAGCATGGCTCAGAACCTCCAGGCAGGGCAGGAAATGATGGTGGGTAAGGTTGAGGGGGTTCTGAGCCTCCCTCAGCCAACAAGGGCTGGCCAGTCCCTGCATCCCTACGTCCCTGGCAAAACAGGAAGGAGGCCCAACTGAGATAGGGAGAGGGATGAAGTCTTCTTGGGTTCAAGGGCTTGCCAATTGGGGGTGGATGGGCTGGTCAGCCACTGCTTGGTCCCCTGGTGGTGGTCAGAGTGGGAGAGGAGCATCTGATTTCTCCCCAGCAGTGGCACAAGTTGCCTGTATGGGAGGAGATGGGATTTCTCCATCATTGTCTTCCTCCTGCTCCTCCTCCTCAGATGAGTTGTTATCTGTGAATAGAACAGCAAATGTGTGTCATTAGGTATGCTAATATGCTCCAGAATATGAAGAACAGATCATGAACTTACCCTAGGCCCCATTCCACCTAGCTTGCATCCAGTCCAACCACCTTCTCTTCTTCCTGAGCAGCTCCTGTGCCTTCTTTGTCAGGTTCTCAATCTATAGATTGAGAAAAATAGGATGACAAAGTTGAGTATGCATTGGAACTGTCACTGTGAACTCCATACAGGTACGTAGCAATGTATTCTACTGATGTCTGAAGGGACTAGCATGGCTCCCTTAATGCACCTACAATTGATTTGCTGCCACCTGGCCCAAAATTTGACCACAACAGGGAGCATCCATATAGCTCCATGGTACTGCTGTTCATGAGGAAGAAAAGCTGTGCAGTACAGCCAGTGGGACTATCCCTTGCCATAGAGCTAACAATTTTGGGGAGTAACAAGAACCATATGACTGGTCAAATCTCTGCCTTCTAAAAGGAGTCCATAGATTACCTCTGCTATTGGTATCACCATTAAATATTTTAAATATCCCAGAGGAAGTCATATCTCATAATAACACCTTTACTATACTTGTAACTATTGGTTTAAGTCATTCCTTGACATTCTAATCTACTATTTCTGTAACATATTACACTGGCAACACATTTACATTAATCAAGCTATTAATGGAATGTACAACAGTTACTGAATCCATACATAACTAATGACATTTGCCTTACTTGTAGGCCAATTTGGGCCTGCCCTAATGTACCCCTATGTACATCCTGACCTGCCCCATCTCACCCCACCTCCAAACCCACAGTGACCCCCCCCCCCCATACACATCCTAACTTGCCTCTATCCCTATCCCCCTAGACCCCCCCAATGATCGCCCATGCACATCCTAACCTGCCCCACCCCATGACCCCCCTAGTGAGCCCCCATGTACATCCTGACCTGACCTCCACCCCTAGACCCCCCCCCCTAGTGATCCCCAAAACACACTCTAACTTGCCCCATCCCAATACCCACATTCTACTTACCCCACATGGATATGACGCTCCACAGTTGAAGTAGGTGCAGAGCAGAAACCAGGCCTGCTTGCTGCAGTGCAGTTTCTGCCTTACCCCTTGGATCGAAAAGAGGTCCAACTCCTTTACCACCAGGACCGTGAGGCAGGCAATGTCCCTAGTGGAAAAGTTGGGCTGCCTGGCTGGTGGCAGCAAGGCTCTACAAACCTGCCCCTGAAGAACTGGAAGCTGCATGACCTGGTAGTGTCCACATGGATGGTATGCACAAATCTGTGTGTAAAATGCAAACCACATCCAAATGTATGCAGAAGGCCATGCACAACACTGAATGCAAAGTTGTGTATATTTTAGATCGTGCATGCACATTTGCATACATAATATATAATACATGCAAATCAGCCTGCGAGTCCGTATATAAAGTTAATCACTTTGCCAACAAAACCAAAGATATTGAGGCAAACGTCCTCAAAACCACAGTTTGTCTATTGTTTGGTCTTCATACAGTCAGCATAAACCACTGTAACTCCTCTACAAATAACAGCCAGCACAAAACATTTCTCTTCCTCTGAGAACCTGTATGATAACAGAAACGTTTGTGCCATGTGGACCTGCAATTGGGCTTAAATGAAGAAGCCACTGTAATATCCTTTGGCTCTGTGAAAGTGATACATCCTACTTCTTGGAAAGAAGGAAATCATATATATATATACAGGAGAAAGGGGAGAAGTGACACCAGTGGGCTTTCAGAATAAATATTGTGAAAGTCTTGCTCTTCAAAGTAGATTAAAAACATTTTAACCTTTTGAGTCATCCTGCTTTGATACACATAGACACAGGCTGTCTATGTATTTAGTATGACTTCTAATATTTCTAGCAGGCAAAGTTTGCATTCCATATTTCTACATCTGGGATTAAGAATAGACGGTATGGGATTTATAGTTCCCAATGATAGTCCTGCTTCAGATTTCTTATAACAAAGAAGTGAAAGGAAAAGCAGAAATTGGCTGGTGTCTATCGCATTGCACCAGGAATGAGGATGGGCACACTAGAAAGCCTATGTACGTAAGTGCGATTCGTTTTGCAGAAGGGGCCCTGTGCATAGTAAAACACGGAAAACAGCTTAATGCATAGAAACACTAGAATTTGCTTTGTGTATTTTAAGAACATAAGATGTTCTCTACTGAGTGGGACCAAAGGTCCATCGAGTCCAGCATCTTGTCTCCAACAGTGGCCAAACCAGGACACAAGTAACTGGAAGAACTCATAGCTCCATTTCTTATTGCTGAGTGCCAGGCATAAGCAATGCCTTTCTCAAATCCACCAAGCTAATAATGGTTTATGGACTTTTCCTCCAGGAACACGTACGACCCCTGTTAAACCCAACTATGCTAAATGCCTTGACCACGTCATCTGACAACAATTTCCTCAGCCTGTGTATTGAGTGAATAAATTACTTTCTCTGATTTGATTTAAATCTGCTACCTGTTAATTACATGGCGCATCCCCTAGCCTTAATAGTATTTAAAAGTATAAATAACAATCAATATTTTCACTACTCATAATTTTAAATTATATCCCCTCTTGGCTGCTTCTTCTCCAAGTTGAAGAACCTTGACCTGTTCAATTTCTCTTCAAACGAAACCATTCCATCCCCTTTATCATTTTTACTCCCCTTCCCTATTCCTTTTCTAGTTCAGTATTATCTTTTTTGAGAAGAGGTAACCAGAAATGCATACAATGCTCAAGAAGCAGTCACACCATGGATCAATACAGAGGCATTATGATATTCTCTGTTTTATTTACATTCTTTTCAGAACAATTTATAACCTTCTATTTGCTTTTTTGACTACTGCTGCACCGAGCTGAGAATTTCAACATATTAATCACAGTGACACATTGGGGCTGATGCAATGCAGCGCGCTCAGCCAAGCGCACTGTTTAACCTGCAGTTGGACGTGGGTTGTGTATGCGCGTCCACAGCCCCTTATGCTATAAGGGGATTAGTGCCTCCAACGCACCGGGAAACTAATAGTGCTCATCGCATGCAAATGCAGGTCGATGAGGCTATTAGTCATTCAATCCACATGCAGTAAAAAAAAATGTGCATCAAATATGCACATTTTTGTGCTCAGAAATTAACGCCTGCCCGGAGCAGGTGTTAATTTCTGAGGACCCCAAAAAGTTGTATAGAACAGCATGGTGGCGATATTAAGTCGAAGGAACAAAAGATTAAAAAAAAAAATGTTTTTAAAGTACCAGTGGTCAGGTTCAGGAAACAGACAATAAGTTAACCAGCGTCCGCTTTCTTAACTGGTGGACAGCTGACCACTCCCAGGCAGCAGCTGTCATGGAGGCACCAGGGGCGCACAATCGACCCTAGCACCTCCTTGACGACCCATAATTAAAATATTGCATGGCGTCCCCAGGAGAGGAGCCTGGGGGCGTGTTAGGAAAGCGGGCGTTGAACACTCAGTACCCACTTTCAGCACTTTTTTTTTTTTTTTTGCATCGGCCCCTTTGTGTAGTTGGATTTTTTTTCTTAAGTATATCACTTTGCATTTGCCCAAATAAAATTTCATCTGCCATTTAGATGTCTAATCCCACAGTCCTACAAGGTGCTTATACTGTTTCCCTCAGTCTGCTCGTGTTTTAATAACTTTGAATAGTACTATATTCTCTGCACAAATAACTACCTCACTCATTGCTCCCTTTTACAGATCAATTATATACTGTGGAGTAGATATCAAAAGCTATTTAGATGGATGACCTAATAGCTGTCTATCTAATTGGCTTATCCGGTTAAATTCAGCTCTTACCTGGCTAATTCTAGCAGGATAAAAGGGTTTTCTGAGGGTGCTTTGAGGAGAAGGTGAGATAACATGGCTAACCTAGCCGAAAATTGGGTACATCTGACTAGGTTGTGCGGCCGGATAATGCGCTACTTAACTGGATATCTTGAAAAGATATCTGGCTAAGTAGCACTGTTATTATCAAAACCAAAGATTCAGAAGGCTATTCCCCCTCCTTTCTATCCCTCAGACCATACTCGCTCACCCACCCTCCCCCAAACCTTTGTTAAGACTTAAGATGGGGTCAGCATTGTACGCCAGTCCCAGTCCCGATTTTCAATTAAAAAGGATCAGGCTGCATCCCTTCCTGTCCCCCCATCAACAAGGAATCATTGAAGTGCCTACCATCATCCCTCCCCCCCCCCCCCCCCCCGATACGGTTTAGATCCGAGCCAGGAGCAAGGAATATATCCGAAGCAGAAAGCCTGTGAGGGAGTCAGTTGGACTGTTAGATGATCGAGGGGTTAAAGGTGCACTTAGAGAAGATAAGGCCATTGTGGAAAGATTAAATGATTTCTTTGCTTCAGTGTTTACTGAAGAGGATGTTGGGGACGTACCCGTAATGGAGAAGGTTTTCATGGGTAATGATTCAGATGGACTGAATCAAATCACGGTGAACCTAGAAGAGGTGGTAGGTCTGATTGATAAACTGAAGAGTAGTAAATCACCTGGACCGGATGGTATACACCCCAGAGTTCTGAAGGAACTAAAAAATGAAATTTCAGACCTATTAGTAAAAATTTGTAACCTATCATTAAAATCATCCATTGTACCTGAAGAATGGAGGATAGCAAATGTAACCCCAATATTTAAAAAGGGCTCCAGGGCGATCCGGGAAACTACAGACCGGTTAGCCTGACCTCTGTGCCAGGAAAAATAGTGGAAAGTGTTGTAAACATCAAAATCACAGAACATATAGAAAGACATGGTTTAATGGAACAAAGTCAGCATGGCTTTACCCAGGGCAAGTCTTGCCTCACTTTTTTGAAGGAGTTAATAAACATGTGGATAAAGGTGAACCGGTAGATGTAGTATACTTGGATTTTCAGAAGGCGTTTGACAAAGTTCCTCATGAGAGGCTTCTAGGAAAAGTAAAAAGTAATGGGATAGGTGGCGATATCCTTTCGTGGATTGCAAACTGGCTAAAAGACAGGAAACAGAGAGTAGGATTAAATGGACAATTTTCTCAGTGGAAGGGAGTGGACAGTGGAGTGCCTCAGGGATCTGTATTGGGACCCTTACTTTTCAATATATTTATAAATGATCTGGAAAGAAATACGACGAGTGAGATAATCAAATTTGCAGATGACAGAAAATTGTTCAGAGTAGTTAAATCACAAGCAGATTGTGATAAATTGCAGGAAGACCTTGTGAGACTGGAAAATTGGGCATCCAAATGGCAGATGAAATTTAATATGGATAAGTGCAAGGTGATGCGTATAGGGAAAAATAACCCATGCTATAATTACACAATGTTAGGTTCCATATTAGGTGCTACAACCCAAGAAAGAGATCTAGGCGTCATAGTGGATAACACATTGAAATCGTTGGTTCAGTGCGCTGCGGCAGTCAAAAAAGCAAACAGAATGTTGGGAATTATTACAAAGGGAATGGTGAATAAAATGGAAAATGTCATAATGCCTCTGTATCGCTCCATGGTGAGACCGCACCTTGAATACTGTGTACAATTCTGGTCGCCGCATCTCAAAAAAGATATAATTGCGATGGAGAAGGTACAGAGAAGGGCTACCAAAATGATAAGTGGAATGGAACAGCTCACCTATGAGGAAAGACTAAAGAGGTTAGGACTTTTCAGCTTGGAGAAGAGACGGCTGAGAGGGGATATGATAGAGATGTTTAAAATTATGAGAGGTCTAGAACGGGTAGATGTGAATCGGTTATTTACTCTTTTGGATAGTACAAAGACTAGGGGGCACTCCATGAAGTTAGCATGGGGCACATTTAAAACTAATCGGAAAAAGTTCTTTTTTACTCAATGCACAATTAAACTCTGGAATTTGTTGCCAAAGGATGTGGTTAGTGCAGATAGTATAGCTGTGTTTAAAAAAGGATTGGATAAGTTCTTGGAGGAGAAGTCCATTACCTGCTATTAAGTTCACTTAGGGGCGGATTTTAAAAGGCCCGCGCGTGCCGGCGCGCCTATTTTGCATAGGCCGCCGGCGCGCGCAGAGCCCAGGGACGCGCGTAAGTCCCGGGGCTCAGCCCCCGGGACTGGAGGGCGGAGCAGGGCTGCCGGTGACGCGCACAAAGTTAAGGGGGGGGTTTAGATAGGGCCGGGGGGTGGGTTAGGTAGGGGAAGGGAGGGGAAGGTGGGGGGAAGGGAGGGGAAGGTGGGGGGAGGGCGAAGAAAAGTTCCCTCCGAGGCCACTCCGAAATCGGAGCGGCCTCGGAGGGAACAGGCTGCGCGCGCTGGGCTCGGCGCGCGCAGGTTGCACAAATTTGCAACCCCTTGCGCGCGGACAGCCCCCGGATTTTATAAGATACGCGCAGCTATGCGCGTATCTTATAAAATCCAGTGTACTTTTTAAAAATCTGCCCCTTAGAGAATAGCCACTGCCATTAGCAATGTTAACATGGACTAGACTTAGTTTTTGGGTACTTGCCAGGTTCTTATGGCCTGGATTGGCCACTGTTGGAAACAGGATGCTGGGCTTGATGGACCCTTGGTCTGACCCAGTATGCCATTTTCTTATGTTCTTATGTTCTTAATCCTCTGTCTCGCTCCTGGCGTCTCCAACGCTGCTCTGTTAGAGGCAGAGGATCCCTTGCATTACATTATTTACCTTTTTCCATTAGAAAATCTGACCATTTAGTCCCATCCTCTGTTTCCTGTCTTCTAACCTGTTACTAAACAAAAAATAGGACATCTCCTCCTATTCTAAAACGTTTTAATTTCCTGAGGAGTCTCGTGGGTCTTCCCAAATGCTTTTTGAAAATTCAGATACACTATATTGACCAAATCACCTTTATTCATATGCCTATTAACACCTTCAAAAAAATCAAGATTGGTAATGCAAAATTTTCCTTTGTTAAATCCAGGTTGGCTTCTCCCAAACAGGTTATGTCCATCCATATAGCTAGTAATTTTATTTCTAAAAATAACTTCTTAAAAATAAAACACCACCAACATCAGACATCAATTTATAGTTTCCTGGATCACCTCTGGAGCCATTTTAAATAACTGGCATTCTATTGGCCACTCTCCAGTCTTCAGGTACTGTGGTTATTTTTAATGACAGGTTACAGATTACCTAGTAGCAGGTCTACAACTTCATATTTGCATTATTTCAGAGATCAGTCCCCCTTGCATGCAGAAAGTTTTCTTGTGTAGTCTGCTGAACACAGTTTACTACAATTTTGAGATGAGCTACTGTGATACAATATTGGAAAGCACATCATCTCTGAATTCTATGAAAACTGGCACAAAAGTCATCTTCGCATGACATTTTTCACAAAAAAACTACCTACTCCTCACTGACTTGATCTGTTTTTTTGTCTGGAACCAGAGATCAGGTACCTTAGAAGGTTTCTACACAACTAATTTTCATGCACAGAAAATGTCCACACAAATGAGACCTCCAACCCATGGAAAATCACAAGAGTTTGTATATCAGTCATTCAGATGGATCTAATAGTCCTTATCTGCTATTATACTCAATGACAGAGGTATATACAAGAACAGAAGCAAGGGGGAGCTGTGATATGGACAAAATAAAAGGTAAAGAAAGAAAAAATATTTGCGATATTGCAGGTCATGTCATAGCTGGGTTGGTACCAGTAGGCACAAATTCTCCAACCATGTCAATACCAGCAGGTTTGTGATGACCAGGTACTGCTCACCCAGGCCACAGTGACCTAGGATGATGCAGCAAAAGCCTCACTAGCTTTGTTAACATAAGAACATAAGAAAATGCCATACTGGGTCAGACCAAGGGTCCATCAAACCCAGCATCCTGTTTCCAACAGTGGCCAATCCAGGCCATAAGAACCTGGCAAGTACCCAAAAACTAAGTCTATTCCATGTTACCATTGCTAAAGTCACTGGCTATTCTCTAAGTGAACTTAATAGCAGGTAATGGACTTCTCCTCCTAGAACGTATCCAATCCTTTTTTAAACACAGCTATACTAACTGCACTAACCACATCCTCTGGTTACAAATTCCTAAGTTTAATTGTGCGTTGAGTAAAAAAGAACTTTCTCCGATTAGTTTTAAATGTGCCCCATGCTAACTTCATGGAGTGCCCCCTAGTCTTTCTGAGAATGACAATAAAAACTGTCCTAGATAAGAAGAGATATCTTAGAAGAAGATATGCTCTGTGGCTGGCAGCTGAGATATATCTTGCAATGTGGAAAACATAACATAATGATGACGGCAGTTAAAGACCAAATGGTCCATCCAGTTTGCCCAGCAAATTGCTTATGGTAGAAACTGCTGCTCCATGTAGGATACCCCCATGCCTTTTATTTAGGGTAATAAGGGCAGTAACTGCTGCTCCGTGCAGGATATATCCATGTACCCCTTCCTTCATTTTTAACCTCTAGCCTCTAGCGATCTGCAGTGTTTACCCCATCTCCATTTGAATTAATTTACTGTCTTTGTCCTCACCACCTCCTCTGGGAGGGCATTCCAGGTATCTACCACCCTCTCTCTGTGAAGAAATACTATCTGATGTTGCTGTTGAGTTATCCCTCCTGGAGTTTCATTTCATGACCCTCGTTCTACAGCCTCCTTTCCAACAGAGAGGAATAATGGGCAGAATGGATTGACTGGTTGTTTTCTTTCTACATTTACTATGTTACTGTGTTCTTCAGAAAAAGAATGTTATAGCTCCTGCTGATTTATCCAACTAGCAAATAATTTTCAAAAAGGTTAATTTTTCAATAAAAAAAACATTAAGGGGACATATCTAAACTGTGGTATAGTCAATAACATTTCCAGTAATCCTAAAAGCTGGGGGAAGGGGTTTAAAGAAAGACTTCAACAAGCTTTAGAATCTGGATTTTAACTATCTCCAGTAATTTCTGTATCGTAAGTTACTTAAATCGTTTTTGCTCATGTTAAAATTAGGCGAAAGTCGTAAATCCTTACCTAAGGCCATACTATCATAGGGCTATAAAATAGCGACAAATGGTAACCTTTTGATAAGTTTAGCATACAGCATCAGATGACTCACAGAACAGTTAAAATTCTATTTATCTTTTGTCCTCCACATCCCCTCTTTCTGGCGGCTTGAACTCTCCTGTCCTATCTTATCTACTTGCAAGGTCAATTCTCATTAAGCTACTCCATTTAATGGTGTTTCACATAAGATGTGCAAGTTGAAGCAGCTGAAAGCTTGAAGGGATCTGCAGCATAAAGTCAAAGTAGTTGACCTAGGAAAGCTTTATCATCTTCAGCATTTCATGTACTGCATCTGTTGCTTGATAATTATGACATTCAAAAAGTGACTATTGTTAGCACAATGATTATTCTGAGCTTTGTAACCATAATAATCTCATTACTCTATCTGGCAAAAAAACATAATAGGATGAAAATTCAGATCTCTATTAGAATGTTACAACTGGAATGCTGCCTTCTGATTGCCTATAAAGACAGTCTTTAATTTAAAAAAAAAAAGACCCTTAAACAAGCACGTTTATTCTAGTGACCAATCTATTCTGCCTCTTCCCCCTGCTCAATTGTTCTTAACTCCTTCCTCTTTCCTATCACCTCTCTAAAAGTGGCTGGGAAGCAGTGGCTTGTCTATATTTTTAATAATTACAATCCTGTCCACTGGGAATTCCTGTTTATTAAGGACAACTGTAAATAATGAGAAAGGTACTATTGCTTAGAATCAGTTTTATAAATGAAATTACTGTTTGTACAATTTTGCAATGCCTTGCCCAATGTACAGTATCAATTCTATGACTCACAAAAGTTTACAAAACAGAGTAAAGCAATTGCAATTCTTACCCATAATCTTTCAACATTTCGTAGATATGTAGACAGAAAGCAAAAAACTGGTAAGAATGCCTATAAAACTGTAAACGCTAAGAGGCCACAGAGAATTTATCCCTCTAATCTCTATATAATTCAATTCCTGAACTAATCAACATTATCCTTACCAATAGGATCTAACAACAAGTGACTGGAGGAGCACAAAGACACTGAGCTCTAGAAGGTTCCAGTCTTTTGCAATGAGTGTCACATGTATGATTTTTTTACCCACCGGTGAGAGATTGTATGTGTGCACTTGGTGCAAAGAGCTCCTGGCTCTCAGGGAACGAGTCCAATCTCTGCAGGCTAGCGTAGCGGAGGCAGACAGACAGGTACATTGATGAGACCTTCAGGGACATAGTAGCCAAGTCCCAAATCCAGTCTGGCAGCCCCAGTGCTGCCTTGGATCAGAAAGGTCTCCCAGTAGGAGAACATTACCCTGGTGTAGCAGGAAGTGATCCTGTAGCAAGGACCTGCTCTTCAGGTGATGTATTGTCCTCTCGCACTGAGGACAAGTCTTCCAGAGCTACTGCCCAGGAGGGAAGAGTTAGACCGGCCATCATAGTTGGTGATTCGATTATTAGAAATGTAGATAGCAGGGTTGCTGGTGGACATGAGCACTGCCTGGAAACTTTCCTGCCTGGTGCGAAGGTGGCAGACCTCACGTGTCACTTAGATAGGATTATAGACAGTGCTGGGGAGGAGCCGGCTATCGTGGTACATGTGGGCGCAAACGACATAGGAAAATGTGGGAGACAGGTTCTGGAAGCCAAATTTAGGATTTTAGGTAGAAAGCTGAAATCCAGAACCTCCAGGGTGGCATATTCTGAAATTGGGGACCTGCCCTGTTCCACGCGCAGGTCCCCAGAGGCAGGCAGAGCTCCAGAGTTTCAATGCGTGGATGAGACGATGGTGCAGGGAAAAGGGATTCAGTTTTGTAAAGAACTGAGGAAACTTTTGGGGAAGGGGAAGACTTTTCCAAAAGGATGGGCTCCACCTTAACCAGAGTGGAACCAAGCTGCTTGCACTAACTTTCAAAAAGGAGATAGAACAGCTTTTAAACTAGAACAAGGGGGAAAGCCGACAGTCGCTCAGCAGTGCATGGTTCGGAGCAATGTATCCTTGAAAGGATACTAATGAAACAGGAGAGTTAGGGCATCCCAACAGAGAGGTTCCAATAAAAGCAAACATAGTCCATGTGCTATATGTAAAAAATCACCAAAGCTAATGATTTCCAAATTATCCCTAACAACTGAAAAGCAAGTTATTAATACAAAAAACACACTTTGAAATGCCTGTATGCCAATGCCAGAAGTCTAAGAAATAAGATGCGAGAGTTAGATTGTATAGCAGCAAATGATGAGATTGACATAATTGGCATCTCAGAGACCTGGTGGAAGGAGGATAACCAATGGGACAGTGCTATATCAGGGTACAAATTATATCACAATGATAGGGAAGATCAACTTGGTGGGGGTATGGCACTTTATGTCCGGGAGGGTTATAGAGTCCAACAGAATAAAGATCATACAAGAGACTTCATCCTCAGTAGAATCTATATGGATAGAAATCCCATGTGTGTTGGGTAAGAGTATAGTGATAGTATACTACCGTCCACCTGGACAAAATGGTCAGACAGATGATGAAATGCTAAGAGAAATCAGGGAAGCTAACCAATTTGGCAGTGCAATAATAATGGGAGATTTCAATTACCCCAATATTGACTGGGTAAATGTAACATCAGGACTTGCTAGAGACATAAAGTTGCTGGATGTAATAAATGACTGCTTCATGGAACAATTGGTTCAGGAACCAACAAGAGAGGGAGCTATTTTAGATTTAATCCTTAGTGGAACGCAGGATTTCTTGAGAGAGGTAACAGTGCTGGGGCCATTTGGCAGTAGTGATCATAACATGATCAAATTTAAACTAATAACTGGAAGGGGGACAATAAGTAAATCTACAGCTCTAACACTAAACTTTCAAAAGGAAAACTTTGATAAAATGAGGAAAATAGAAAAAAACTGAAAGGTTCAGCTGCAAAGGTTAAAAGTGTTCAACAAGAATGAACATTGTTTAAAAATACAATCCTAGAGGCACAGTCCAGATGAATTCCACACATAAAGAAATGTGGAAGGAAGGCAAAACGATTACCGTCATGGTTAAAAGGGGAGGTAAAAGGCTATTTTAGCCAAAAAAAACATTGTTCAAAAATTGGAAGAAGGATCCATCTGAAGAAAATAGGATAAAACATAAGCATTGTCAAGTTAAGTGTAAAACATTGATAAGACAGGCAAAGAGAGAATTTGAAATGAATTTGGCCACAGAGGCAAAAACTCATAATAACAACTTTTTTTTTTTTCAATTCTTTATTTTACATTTCTTAATTATAACAGGCAAATGGATACAATACATATAATATACTTATACATCTCCTGTGGGAGCTAAATCTCAATCTTTACCCATATAATCAGATAATAGTAATATTTAAAGAAAAAGTGGACCGTTGGAAAATTAAACAGAGCGAAAAATATAAGGTAAATATGGTATCACCCATAATACTAGGCAACAAGAGATAACAATTTATATCATTTTTTCGCTCTCAACCATTTTCTGCACTTTGGGGGTGTGAATCCAGGAAAGCCTGTAATGCTGCGACTTCAAAATAAACATACTTTTGATCTTTAAACCAAATTTCGCACTTGCAAGGGTATCTTAAAAGGAATCTGGCACCCCTGGCCAGGGTGGCAGACTTCAATTTAAGAAACTCTTGTCTCCTTACCTGAGTTGGTCTAGATAGATCTGGATAAATCCAGATCTGTTGACCATGGAAATTTAATAATCTATTACGTAAAAATAAACATAATATTGTATCTCTTTCTTGTGGAAGTGTAAAGGAGACAAAAAGAGTTTCCCTAGAAGTTATAACAGTGTCTAAAGTAGTTTCTAAGACATCTGATATATCAATGGATTGCTCTGGTTGTTCTTCTTTTATAGAGGATTTTTTAAAGATATAATAAATTTTTGCAATAGTTGGTATCGCTTGTTCAGGTATCTTTAATACATGCAAAAGATATTCTTTAAGCATATCTTTAGGGGAAGTCAGTCTCAAATATGGAAAATTAAGCAGTCTAATGTTGGAATATCTAAAATTATTTTCCATAAGTTCTAATTTCCTTGCATTTGAGATTTCACTTTTAACCAAATGACTTTGTATATTTTCTACTTTACTTAAACGTTGTTCTTGTATATCCAATTTAACCTGATGTGTTGTAGCTACTTTTTCTACCTCTAATGCTTTTCTTTGTACCTCTACATGTGTCTTGGTCAATTTTAATATATATAGAGGCAAAAACTCATAATAAAAACTTTTTTAAATATATCCGAAGCAAGAAACCTGTGAAGGAGTCTGTTGGACCATTGGATGACCGAGGGGTTAAAGGGGCTCTTAGGTAAGATAAGGCCATTGCAGAAAGACTACATCAACTACATGAATACCATCCGGAGATGGTTTTCAAGGATGATGAGTCAGATGAACTAAATCAAATCACTGTGAACCAGGAAGATGTAGTAGGCCAGACTGACAAACTAAAGAGCAGAAAATCACCTGGACCAGATGGTATGCATCCTAGGATAATAAAGGAACTAAAAAATGAAATTTCTGATCTATTAGTTAAAATTTGTAACCTATCATTAAAATCATCCATTGTACCTGAAGACTGGAGGGTGGCCAATGTAACCCAAATATTTAAAAAGGGCTCCAGGGGTGATCTGGGTAGCTATAGACTCGTGAGCTTGATTTCAGTGCCGGGAAAAATAGTAGAAACTATTCTCAAGATCAAAACTGTAGAGCATATAGAAAGACATGGTTTAATGGAACATAGTCAACATGGATTTACCCAAGGGAAGGCTTGCCTAACAAATCTGCTTCATTTTTTTGAAGGGGTTAATAAACTTGTGGATAAAGTGAACTGGTAGATGTAGTGTATTTGTATTTTCAGAAGGCATTTGACAAAGTCCCTCATGAGAGGCTTCTAAGAAAGCTAAAAAGTCATGGGATAGGAGGTGATGTCCTTTCGTGGATTACAAACTGGTTAAAAGACAGGAAACAGAGAGTAGGATTAAATGGTCAATTTTCTCAGTGGAAAAGGGTAAACAGTGGAGTGCCTCAGGGATCTGTACTTGGTCCAGTGCTTTTCAATATATATATATAAATGATCTGGAAAGGAACATGACGAGTGAGGTTATCAAATTTGCGGATGATACAAAATTATTCAGAGTAGTTAATTCACAAGCGGATTGTGATGCATTACAGGAGGGCCTTGCAAGACTGGAAGATTGGTCATCCAAATGGCAGATGAAATTTAATGTGGACAAGTGCAAGGTGTTGCACATAGGGAAAAATAACCCTTGCTGTAGCTACACGATGTTAGGTTCCATATTAGGAACTACCACCCAGGAAAAAGATCTAGGCATCATAGTGGATAATAGTTTAAAATCGTCGGCTCAGTGTGCTGCAGCAGTCAAAAAAGCAAAAAATGTTAGGAATTATTAGGAAGGGAATGGTTAATAAAACGGAAAATGTCATAATGCCTCTGTATTGCTCCATGGTGAGACCGCACCTTGAATACTATGAATAATTCTGGTCGCCGCATCTCAAAAAAGATATAGTTGCGATGGAGAAGGTACAGAGAAGGGCAACCAAAATGATAAAGGGGATGGAACAGCTCCCCTATGAGAAAAGGATGAAGAGGTTAGGGCTGTTCAGCTTGGAGAAGAGACGGCTGAGGGGGGATAAGATAGAAGTCTTTAAGATCATGAGAGGTCTTGAACGAGTAGATGTGAATCGGTTATTTACACTTTCGAATAATAGAAGGACTAGGGGGCATTCCATGAAGTTAGCAAGTAACACATTTAAGACTAATCGGAGAAAATTCTTTTTCACTCAATGCACAGTAAAGTTCTGGAATTTGTTGCCAGAGGATGTGGTTAGTGCAGTTATTTATTTATTTATTTAGTAATTTTTATATACCGACATTAGAAAGGCACATCATGTCGGTTCACATATTAACCAAAGCGAGGAAAATACATTATAACGGGTAAAGGGAAGATGACTGAATAGAATAACTAAAGCAAAGGCAAGAAAAATAGGAATGTAAACATTGGTTAAATAGATTCAACAACGAATGAAGAGCAACTATATATATATATATATATATATATATAACTATATCTAGAGGGATAAAATGAGTTCAAATGGCAAATGGTAAGTTACATAATACAAGGGGGGCAGGGTTAATGCTATACAGGGGGAGTTACCGGAGGTAAGTTACATATTCCAAGGGGGGGCAAGAATTAATGCTCTGCAGGAAGGGGAACAGGGAAGAAAAAAAAACAAAAAACCGGTGCATTATACAATAGCAGTTCTGGAGTTCACAAAAGCATATTATACAGTGGCAGATCTGGGATTCACAGAGGGAGTTAGATTAGTCAGGGTAGGCTTGATGGAAAAGCCAAGTCTTTAATTTAGATCTAAATTTAATTGGGCAGGATTCTAATCGGAGCGTCATGGGCATGGAGTTCCATCGCATAGGGCCTGCTATAGAAAGAGCTCTAGCCCTGGTGGAGGTGAGATGTGCTATTTTTAGAGAGGGCACTTGCAGGGTACCTTTGTTAACTGACCTGGTGGGACGGGTCTGTATGACAGGGCTAAAAGGAGAGTCGAGCCAGAGAGAGTGGTGCGAGAAGATGGATTTGTGTATGGTAGTTAATGTTTTATGGAGAATACGGAAAGGGATTGGCAGCCAATGAAGGCTTTTCAGAATTGGGGTGATGTGGTCAGTTTTGCGGGTGTTAGTGATAATTCTGGCTGTTGCATTCTGCAACATTTGGAGTGGTTTGATGTTGGCATGCGGGAGACCTAGTAGTAATGAATTACAGTAGTCGAGTTTAGTAAGGAGGGATGATTGGATAACTGTACGAAAGTCTTGTATGTGCAGCAGTGGCTTGAGTTTTTTTAGGACATTTAGCTTGTAGAAACCGTCTTTAAGGATGGAGCTTACATATTTTTTCATGTTTAGTTGCTCATCCAGAATGACTCCAAGGTCTCTTACAAAGGGTTGGTTTAAAGTAGGTTTACAAGAAGGGTCATGCAGTGAAAGGGGTTTAGAATGGGGAGAGATAAGTAGTAGTTCTGTTTTGTTTGTGTTCAGAGCAAGATGAAGGTTCGTAAGTAGTGCATTAATAGGAACAAGACACGTTTCCCAATGCTTCAGTGCATCGGATATAGTGTTGCGGATAGGGATTGTGATTTGGATGTCATCAGCATATAGATAGAAGTTAAGTTTGAGTTCCGTTAAGAGGTGGCATAGAGGTGTAAGGTAAATGTTAAATAGGGTGGAGGAGAGGGAAGAGCCTTGCGGGACACCTTGAAGTAAGGGGAGGGAAGAAGAGGTGGTATTGCCTATTTTGACAGAGAAGGTTCTGTTGGATAGGAAGGATTTGAGCCATGCTAAAGCCAAGCCGGAGATACCAATACCTTCTAGACGGGCAAGTAGATGATTGTGGCATATAGTATCGAAGGCAGCAGATATGTCCAGGAGTACAAGAAGGTGGCTGGTGCCCTTGTCCATACCTATAAGGAGGTGGTCAGTAAGGGTAAGCAGGAGGGTCTCAGTATTAAGATGTTTACGGAAGCCGAATTGTGCGGCATGGAGGATGTTGTGGTTCTCTAGATAGTCAGTAAGCTGTGAATTAACTACTCTTTCCATTATCTTGGCTACGAAAGGGAGGTTGGATATCGGACGGAAGTTTGCAGGGTCATTAGGGTCAAGAGAGGGCTTCCTGAGGAGGGGTTTGACCACTGCTTGTTTAAGAGCATCTGGGACAGAGCCGGAAGATAGAGAGCAGTTGACAATGCCCGCTATCGCTCTAGAGATAGTATTAGGGATGGCAAGAAGCGCTTTAGAGGGAATGGTATCACTCGGGTGTGAGGCGGGTTTGAGTTTTTTGAGAATAGATTCTATTTCCTTGGAGGAAGTTAGGTCGAAGACTGATAGGATGGAGATGGAGGGAGCAGGGCTTGAGACAGGAGAGTCAGTGGAGTCGGGAAATCTGGACAGGAGTTTCATGATTTTATTATGGAAGAAGTGTGCGAGTTCATTACTCTTGGCTTCAGCTTCAGAATCTGGGATGCAGGGAGCGGTGGGCTTAATGAGGTTCGACACATAGGCGAACAGAGCTTTGGGATTATAACTGTAGTCATGGATCTTAGCGGCATAGAAATCTCATTTATGCTTCAAGGTGGATAGCCTGTAGTGGTGCAGGGCAGTTTTAAAGCTGTCGGCGTGTTGGGGGGTAGGGTCCTTACGCCAGATTCTCTCTTTGTGTCTCAGTTTGTTTTTTAAGGTTTTCAATTCTGTGGTGTACCATGGGTTGGAAGGTTTCGAGGTTGTGTTTATAACACATTTGGAGATGGTGCAAAGTTTATTCGCTACCTCTTCAGTAAGGCTGCACCAAGAAGTAAGAGCAGCGCTAGGATCTGAGCAGTCCAGGTTAGATAGGGCGGTCATAAGGGCAGAGGCAAGGTCCTCACTAGGGCAGGTTTTTCTGGCTATTATGGTAGAATGAAGAGGGTTCTTCCTCATAGGGGCAGTGTTGATGGTGATTTGACTTTCAATAAGATAATGATCAGACCAAGGGACAGGGGTACAGGTAGGAGAGAAGGAGGGCTGGATACATGAATTGGTGAATATCAAATCCAGGGAATGACCAGCTTTGTGGGTGGGGGAGGTGATAATCTGCTGGAAACCAATGGCATGGAGGGCTTGAAGGAAGGTATCGCATGAGGAGGATAGGACGGAAGTGTCGACATGAAGATTGAAGTCTCCAAGGATAATGGCAGGGGTGTCTGTGTTAATGCAGTCAGCAATGAATTCAATAAAGGGTGAGGGATTGGATTCAAGCAGAGAAGGTGGGGCATATACAAGGCATACTTGGAGGGCACGAGATTTAAAGAGCCCAATTTCAAGTTTAGTGGGCGGGGTATAGCTGGGTTCAAAAAAGGTTTGGATAAGTTCTTGGAGGAGAAGTCCATTAATGGCTATTAATCAAGTTGACTTAGGGAATAGCTACTGCTATTAATTACATCAGTAGCATGGGATCTTCTTAGTGTTTGGGTAATTGCCAGGTTCTTGTGGCCTGGTTTGGCCTCTGTTGGAAACAGGATGCTGAGCTTGATGGACCCTTAATCTGACCCAGCATGGCAATTTCTTATGTTCTTAGGTATTAGGGTTACCCTCTAACCTAGGTTGATCCTGAGAGGCTGATCTAATTCTGATTTTGTCCAGCTAAATCTATGGACTTGTAGTTCTGCCTTTCCTAGAGTAATTGGGACTACATCTTCAAAGATGTCAGGGATCAAAATTTGAACTAGATGAGCCTGTTCGTCAGGTGAGAGACTTAAATAACAGTACCATTAACATCATAGCTACCTTAGTAGTTAGAGAATGGCCATAATACCAGTAATTTAGTAACAATCTGCAAAGATTTTAAGACAATTATCTGCACAGTTTAGACAAAATATCTACTGGAAAGTAGAGACAAACATTCCCTTTAGAAATTATCTCACCAAAACTACCTGCACATAATGTTGTACCTGGTGAAATGGCTTTGAAAATTACCTTCATTGTGTACAATACATAGATACAAAGCAGATGAGGATCATGGGGCCCATGCAAGTTAACCCACGCCTTCTCTTACGGGTAGTAACTGCTGCTCCATGCAGGTTACCCCCATGCTATATAATCGTCATTGGCTTTCCCCCTCACTTTTACTATCACTAGATGTATTATCAGATATCTTGCAGTTCAACTGTCATAGAACTTAGAAGTATATACCAGAAGTGAGAAACACACAGAAAATATAACGAAAAGCAGAGAATGAGTTATAATCATACCCTCTGGGTATGCAATGTAGCTATATGAATTAAGATCTGAGCTTTCAGATCAAACAGAAATTGAAAGCTGGAGTCAAATAACAAAAATTGAAAGATGAAACATGTGACTACCACCATAAGAGGAAGAGTTCACAGTTCTAGATGTATGCAAATGGAATGAAAAGAGAAGAAATGATAAATTAACTTTAGAACAAATCACAGAAAAAGCAAATGTTGCTTACCTGTAACAGGTGTTCTCACAGGACAGCAGGATGTTAGTCCTCACATATGTGACACATTATCAGGATGGAGTCCAATCACAGAAAACTTCTGTCAATGTTTCCAGAACTTTGACTGACCCCTGCTGGACATGCCCAACATGGCACTAACCCTGCAGCCAGCAGGGGTCCCCCTTCAGTCTTATTTAAAAGCTACAGGCAGTGCCGAAAAATAAAATAATAAAACGTTACAAACCCAACACCGTGGGGCAGCGGGTGGGTTGCATGAGGACTAACATCCTGCTGTCCTGTGAGAACACCTGTTACAGGTAAGCAACATCTGCTTTCTCACAGGACAAGCAGGATGGTGGTCCTCACATATGGGTGAGTACTGAGCTGAGGATGTCCGAACATGCACCAAATGTACCCAAAGGCATGCAACAGGCACAACAACTGGGGTGGAATTTGGAAGAGGGCATCCTGAACCCCACCAGGCAGGCGGAAGGGTGTTGGTACATCACGTTGTAAAGAGGTTACGAAGGATAGACTGGCCGAAGATGGAATCTTGTCTTCCGGTTTGTCCAAGCAATAGTGGGCTGCAAAGGTGTGGAGAGAACTCTAGGTAGCAGACCTGTAATTGTCAGGAAGCGACACCGATCGCAGGTGTGCTACTGAAGTCGCCATGGCCCTCACAGAGTGTGCTTTAACACAGTCTTGAAATGGAATGCTTGCTTGCTGATAGCAGAAGGATATGCAGTCCTCCAACCAGGGGGAGAGAGTCTGCTTACCCACAGGCTTACCCAACTTGTTAGGGTGGAAAGAGACAATCAATTGAGTGCTTTCCCTGTGGGCAGCTGTACGGTCTAGGTAGAATGCTAGAGCCCGTTTACAGTCAAAGGCATGCAGAGCCTGTTCTCCTGGATTGGCATGGGGCTGGGAAAAAAGGTAGGTAGTATGATGGATTGATTGAGATGAAAATCCGAATCTACCTTAGGTAAGAATTTAGGGTGAGTGCGGAGTACCGCCCGGTCCTGCAAAAGTTTAGTGTAAGGCAGATAGGTAACTAGGGCCTGCAATTCACTAACTCTGCGAGCTGAAGTGATAGCCAAAAGGAAAATCACTTTCCATGTGAGATATCGACATTCACAAGAGTGAAGAGGCTCGAATGGTGGTTTCATGAGCCGACCCAAAACCAGATTAAGGTCCCAAGAAGGGGCTGGAGGACGTAGTGGAGGCTTGATGTGGAGGAAGCCCTTCAAAAAAACGTGTTACAAGGGTTGTACTGGTATAGGGACATCCCCGACACCTTTATGGAAGGCGGCTACCGCACTGACATGCATTCTGATGGAAGATGTCTTAAGACCTGACTCTGATAGATGCCAGAGATAGTCCAGAAACTTTGGGATTGCACAGGAAAAGGGGTCAAAGGACTGAGAAGAGCACCATGACTTGAACCTTTTCCATTTTTAAGAGTAAGATTTTCTCGTGGAAGACTTCCATGAAGCAATCAAGACACGGGAAACTGGTTCAGAAAGGTTAAGAGGCTGAAGGATTAACCTTTCAACATCCATGCCATCAGGGACAAGGCTTGAAGATTGGGATGGCGTAGGGACCCGTCATTTTGAGTGATCAGAAGCGGGTCCTTTCCCAAGGGAATGTGCCTGTGGATGGAGAGATTCTGGCGTGGCCAGTGAGGTGCTATCAGGATTATGGTTCCCTTGTCCTGACGTAACTTCACGAGAGTCTTCAAGAGAAAAGGAAGTGGAGGGAATGCATAGAGCAGACAGGTTGCCCATGAGGGAGAATGCGTCTCTGGGTTGAGAGCATTTGCTGCGAATTAGAGAGCAGTAGTTCTCCACTTTGCAGTTTTGTGGGGACACAAAGAGGTCTATCCGAGGATATCCCCATTGGTAGAAGATGGAGTTCGCTACTGAGGGGTTGAGAGACCACTCGTGCGGTTGAAAGACGAGACTCAGCTTGTCTGCCAGCACATTGTCCACTCCCGGCAAGTAGGTGGCCCTGAAGTACATCGAATGGGAGAGAGCTCCCACCCAAATCTGCGCAGCTTCTGACACAGAAAGAAGGAGCCCGTGCCTCCCTGCTTGTTGATGTACCACATGGCCACCTGGTTGTCCGTCTGAATCAGGATAACTTGATTTGAGAGGCGATCCTGAAAAGCCCTGAGAGCATATCTGATTCCTCGAAGCTCCAGGAAATGTATTTGGTGTTTGGCTTCCTCTGGAGACCAAGATCCTTGTGTCTGCAGATCGGCCACGTGGACTCCCCATCCAAGGTTGGAAGCGTCGGTGGTGAGAGTGATTTGAGGGTCTGGAGCCTGGAAGGGCAAGCCCTGGAGGAGATTGATCTGATTTTTCCACCAGGCAAGAGACAGACGGAGTGAGTCAGTGACGTGGACAATGGTCGACAGGGGCTAAATGGATTGAGTCCATTGAGACCTTAGAGTCCAGTGCATGAGTCTCATGGCCAAGCGGGCCATTGGTGTGAAATGGACTGAGGTCGCCATGTGTCCTAGGAGGACGAGAAATTGGTGTGCAGTCGCGGAGTGCTGAGACTGCAGCTGGTGAGCAAGAGACATGAGAGTTAGTGCTCGTTGTCGAGGCAGGAAAGCCTTTGCCTGCAAGGTGTCCAAGTTTGCCCCAATGAACGACAAGATTTGAGATGGGACTAAGTTGATGAGAAATCCTAATGAAATTAGAGTGTATAAGGTTAGATTGAGGGACGAAAGAGCAGTTTGCTGAGTGGGAGCCCTGATTAACCAATCGTCCAGGTAGGGATAGACATGAACACCTTGGGTTCTGAGGAAGGCTGCGACGACTACGAGGCATTTTGTAAAGATCGTGGCGCAGATGCTAGGCCGAATGGAAGCACTGGATATTGAGTAGTGCAAGTTACTTCAGCGTTTTGTTTTCAGCTTGTCTTCCGTTCTAGTGCCTTGTCTTGCACTACTAAGCATACAGGATCTGTTGCTGAGGTGAGCTGGGACTACGGAGTTGCCCTGTTATAGGGCTTTAGTGCCAACATCATCGGTGGGGGCCGCAGGGCCTTTCCCACCATGGTCCCTTTAAATATGGCAAAGAGGCAAGCCTTGAAGGAGTAGTCATTGGCATCTCGCTGTGCAAAGAGAGGCAGCCAGATTGGCTGGAATTATTGGCTGCATCCTGCCGCGTGTCAGAGCGGGCCCGGAGATGTGAGCGGCTGTCTGAGGGGAAGTCCGCAAACTGTCGATTGGAACAGTTGTGCTGCTGGGCTCCCTATTTGGAGTGACATATTTATTATGTAATATATATATATATATATATATATATATATTTATACACACCCAATGTTTATACTGTAAATGAACTTTGTTCACTAATTTAATTGGGAAACTTTTTACTTTTCCAGAATACAAAGTATTACTAGGGAGTGATTTCAATATTGCTGTGTATGATACATTAGATTGTAAACCAGCAAAATTACAAAACCCAAATGACCTGAACTTGGGGATGAATCAATTGGTTCTATAACTATATGATCACACTCCTGTTGTCATTAGTCTTGAACTGGGAGACCCAGTCAATTTATTTATTAAAAATTATTTTATACTGCTTATGATACAATCTAGCGGTTTACAATTTTTATGCATACATAATTAGGTAAAACATCAAATTATTAAAATAGATATTTCATTAAAATATAAGTCATTCAACTATAAAATCAGCATAATGCAAATGAGTACAAAAATTAAAACCAATACAAACAAAATAGAAAACAAATCATCAAAATAGAAAACAGAAAAATAGAAATAATGTAACAAATAAAAATAATGAAAAATAAAAATGGAAGAATAAAAACCTACTTTCAATCATCTTACATAGCCCTAATCTAATAATTCTTTCAACCATCTTACATTCTATGAAATTTTGAAATTTCAACTGCTGGTTCCATTGAAGGATATACATAATCATGAGATGCACCGTAGGTTTTTGTTTTTTTCCCCCACAACAATTGAATCAAGCATTAACAGTTGTGCTCCCTAAATGGTTAGAGACTTAACAGCAGCAAATCCTTATCATCCTATATCTTTATCAAATGAAGATGTAAAAATATTAGCTACATTTTTGGCAGAACACTTGTGTGGTCGTACCAGGCCTGGTGGCAATAGTTCACGCGGGCTTTGTAAAAGAGTGAAAAACAAATATAAGAACATAAGAAATTGCCATGCTGGGTCAGACCAAGGGTCCATCAAGCCCAGCATCCTGGATTTTATTTTTCCTGGAACAGGGGCACTGCGATGTGTAGATTACATGGTCCGCATTGCAATTAGTGCTAAATTTTTGTTTGACTATGTATCCTGTATTGGGATCTTTCCATGATGTGCCTACTATAATAGTACTGGAAAAAATCACATTTTCCACATGTTTTGTGGCCACTCTCAACAGTTTGACGCTGTAATGTGTCAGAAATTGCCTCTCTGACTGTATGCTGTTTAATGTTTGTTCCTCTGGAGTAGGAAAACATGGGGAAAGTGCTGAAAATAGGATGAATTTGAAGGACATGGCAATTGTATTGAATAATAAAATATTTTCCTACTTGGTTAAATGTTTTGCCGGGTTTGTTTCAAGATTGATATATCTTGGAAATGTAAATGGATTGAACATATATGTTTTGAGTTAAAAGTGAGAGGCACCATGCATTTTTAATATTCCTTATTGCAGCGCTAAATATGCAAAGCTTTTAGTGAATATCATGTTAAATGTGCAGTAATGTGAGTTAAAAATTACACTGCAGGGAATTATGCAGTTATGTGCATGCACACTTTTGTGCTTAATCACTAAGCACTTGCATAATCCGTTATTCCTAACTGTGGGCCTCATTTACTAAGCACTTTTCCCATAGACACAGAGTGGGAAGTTAGCCAGCTAAATTTAATCTGTTAAAATACCACTGTCATACCTACTAAATTTGTTTCCACAAAAATGTAGGGTGCACAAATTTAGCCAGTGATAACAAGAGGATGGCTCCAACGGCATTCCTAGGGCAGATTTTCAATTTAAATGGTCAGCACAGATTTTCAGCACTAACCCACTAAATTTACCTGTACATCTATACAAATTTTGTCTAGCTTGATTTAAGTGAATTTTCAGCTGCAAACCTAACTGGTTGGATTTGGCTTAAAATTTGACTCAAGGTAACCAGAAGGCATGGCTTGATATCTTTTTTTCAGTGTAAAATAGTATGTAACTATATAGCTACATAGTTATTGTACAGTATTTGACCTCATAAATATCCATCATACCTACAGGTTACAGAATAATTGGACATGGTCATAGATCATTCCAGACTTACAGCATATCAGCATTTAGTTTATTTAGGACAGAATGAGGCAAGGTGACTTTTTATTCTGTTGGTGTTTTTGCCACTGCTTAAAATGTTTCACTGCTGTCTGCCAGATTTATTTGTAGTGTAAATAACTCTCTGAAATGCTCCATTATTTTTAGCTGGATTTATAATAACTGTGATTTTTATAGGACTTTTATGTTGGTTTCTCTGAGATTGAGCACTGCTAGGTTTGCTATTTTGGATCCATGGAATTGTATTCTGATATTTTACGGTTACACTTAAAGTCTTGACCTTCTTTGTGCAACCAGAAAGGTTTTTACCCTTTAGTTTCTTAGGTCTCCTCTGTGATTGTCATTAGTGTTTGCAATCAAATAGCAAAATGGTAAAATGACTGCACTGACATCTGAACTTTGTGTTCCCCACAAAAGCAGACATGTAAGGTACTAATCCATCCACTAGGAAAACCTTGAAAAATATTCTTATAAGAATTGTAGAATTAGTAATTAGGTGGTAATTACAGAAGGCCTTCATATTTATTTCTTTTTTATATTTTAATCTTTATTGATTTTTCTTTAGATAATGCAAGTACACCTTGATTTAAGAAACAATCCAGAAAATAAATAATCAGGTATATACACCTATCAGGCAAATATTTCAGACATATTCAAACGACATAATGGGGAGATACAGAAAGAAAACAAAATTATGAAAATTACTAGTATTCATTTCTATTACAGCACATCCCAAATTGACTTAGAGGTTACATCATGTAAGGGCTGTTTTATTTTATAAACTATTCTCTAACTGAATGGGATAAAAAAATATAACTGACTGCCTGGACACTTGCAAGGGAATTTTAAGAAAAAGGAGTCTCCCAGTCTTTATTTTTTATCGTGGACTAGGTGTGAATGCTGTCTTGTTAATGTTTGATTTTTTTTTTTAATTTTATTTATTTGCATAAAATCAAATCAGAAAAACATAAGCAAAGATAACTAGCATACCGATATGCAAAAGAGAGAAATAGATACATTCAGGTGTTCTTTAGCAATAGAAACTATAGAAGTTCAGTTCTCAGTATTGCTAAACATCAACAGAGATCATGCTAACTTCAACTTTCTCTTTTATAAACCACCCTTAATCCTTCCCTCGCCTTCTTATAAGAAACATTGATAGGCACTCATTCCTTCATATTCACCTTACACACACACACATCTTCACAATGCAAGCAACACACAATGCAACCGATCACCATAAATCAGAATAACTCACAGATAAAGATTTCTGCTTCAGGATTTAGAGAAACAATTGTCATCCCCTTACATAGTCCTCAAGTATCTTTTGAACCACAATTTTTACATCCAGTCTTTCTAATTTTATTAAATCAATTATTTTATCCAACCATAAATTTAAAGATGGTTGGGTTTCCTCTATTTATTTAGAATATTTAGTGGTGGTTTAGAGTTTAGGGGCCACTTTTGCATTTAGAGTGAGATGTATGAACAGCACAGTACACCTTGGTGAAGATTTGACATCATTTGGAGTAAGGGAAGTCCCATAAGGATGAAATTTGTATTATGTTCCCTCACTCTAGCTTGATGGAACCCTGTTATAGAGTGGAGTGGTGACTTACAAATTTCCATAAATATGCCCCTTTTTTTTTTATAATGCATGCATTATCAATGCATCATTAATTTTTTTTTTTTATGAATGATGGGGTTAGAAAGGTAAGTCTTGAGGGATTTATTAAAATGTTTTAGATATTTGAGCCTTCACAAGCCTGGAAGAAGAGAATTCCAAAGGGTGGGTGCAGTCGCAGAGAAGGCTCGTTCCCTGGTTTCATCAAGTTGAGCAAGCCTTGCCGATGGAACGTCTTGACTAGAGGAATGCAGAGAATGAGAGGGAGTGTAGAGCTTCAAGGTGGAGGAAATCCAAGGAGATGATATATTGTTTAACATATTATGATTGGTCATTGCAAGTTTATATTGAATCCGATAGGGAATAGATAGCCAATGTAGAGATTGGATAACTGGAATGAATTGTTCATGAATCGGTGTATTTGATAAGAGATTGGTCATAGTATTTTGAAGTACCTGAACTGGTTGAATGGTATGTACAGGGAGGCAGGTGAAGAGAGAGTTGCAGTAATCTAAACTAGAGAAGAGAAATGATTGTCAAACAGTATGAAAATCAAAGGGCTCAAATAAGAGTTTAAGATGTTTGAGGAGACATAACTTAAAAATGTGTGAAAGTGAGGCGATATGTGGCTGCATAGAGAGAGAAGAATCAATAATGATGCAGAGATTGTATACTGAATTTGAGATTGGTAACTGACAATCGTTATTCACAATGTGGGAAGGTAAAGCAGTTACTGGAATCCTAGAAAGAACAAGAATTTCAGTTTTATTAAGATTAAGAGAGTTTATTTAAACTCAACCATTGTTGAATTGCTGAAAGTCAGAGTGATGCAAATTTTACAGATTGATCCCAGTTGGATTTAAGAGAAAAAAAGAACTGGATATCATTGGCATATAGTCTGTAGTGTACCCCAAGGCTGGCCAAAAGGTGACAAAGAGGAATGAGATAGATGTTAAACAAAGTGGCAGATAGGGCAGAGCCTTGGAGTACACCCAGCTCAATGAGAACCTATTGGAAACGGGAAGATAGAGAGGATTGAAACCATTTGTAAATGGTTTCAATCCTCTCTGCACCAGAGAAACCAAGAATTGAGAGATGTGAAAACATGATGGTAGGATTGATTGTGTTGAATGCTGCAGAGATATCAAGGAGAAACATCATATACTGGGTACCAGTATCAAAGCTCGGACGAATAGTGTTAAAGCTGGATAGCCACAGTATTTCAATGTTGTGGAACCTGCAAAACCCAAATTGATACTGGTCAAGCATATGATGCTCATCCATAAAATAGAAAGTTGTTTCACTATAACATTTTCAACAATTTTAGCCAGGAATGGAAGGGAGGAAATGGGTCAATAATTTGTGATATCTGCTGGATCTAATTAAGACTGGATGAATAGAAGCCTTTTTTAGAGAGTCTGGTAAATAACCAGTAGAAAGTGAAGCATTAACAAAATCAGAAATTAATTGGGCTATGTTGTAATGAAGAATCTTAAGGGTGGTAGAGCAAGGATTCAAAGGGCTAGTGGAATTGTTAAGATTGGAAATAACGTGAACAATCTCAGTACTTGAAACAACAGAAAAAATATCCCAGACAGATTCATCAGCAAGGAGAGTGTCATAAACATAATCAGTTGCATCTAAGAATTTACGGGTATATTATAAAAGGGCTGCATGGGCGCCCATAAACACGCATATCTCACCTCACGCAAAGATACATGCTATTTTATAAACTATACATGTAGGTCTCTTCACGTGTGTATGTCTGCAGCTCTGCACACATATCTTATGCCACTTGGGAGGGAGGGAGGGAGAGAGAGAGCGAGCAGCTCTTTATAAGGCTCAGTCTGATACTCTATATATGGACCGTTATATGGAGGCACTTTGATTTGGGATGAGTTTTCGGGAGGTGGGGGGGGGGGTGTTACAGACCCATTCAGAGGTATTAATAGAAAAGGATACAAAATCCCTGGTTGTTCATACCTGGAATCTTTTGATTTCCAGATGCCCTGAGATTGTTGTGGATTAGCAGGGGAGAGGTGAGAGGTTGTTCCTCCCAATCTCTCTCTCTCATATAAACACACATGCTCAATCATAGAACATGTTCTCACACACACAGACACAAATATGCTCTCAGACACAGCAACACACACACATAATCTCAGGTACACACACAGACATGCTGTCTCAGACATGCTCTCACACACACACACACATGCACAAGCTCTCACAGACAGATATGCTCTTTCACCCACATATACCCTCACAGAGACATACACACAAACATATGCTCTCACTCATTCACTTCCTCCCCCCCACCCCCCCAATAGAAGTACAGCAGCAGCCTCCTCTTTCATCCCCCATGGCAGAGGACCTCTTCATTTTTCTTGAGGTCGTGGGGGCTGATGCTGCTCTGTTTTTTGCAGGGGGGGAGGGAGGTATCGCTGTTGATTTTCCTCTGGCCCTTGATGCCTCTTCCTGAGATGGCCTAGGGGATGTGCTTGCGTGGAGGTTGAGGTGCTGTTGCTGCTGCTTCTTGGACGCCTTGTGAACTTTGAGTCAATGCTGCCTCTTCCTGCAACGGCCAGCGCTCTTCTTTTTCCTGCATGGCCTCTTCTTCCCGCCCACACGGACCCACCACTTCCTCTTCCGGGCCGTGCAGACAGGAAGAAGGAGAAGTCATGCTATCGCCACCCCCAGACTGGTGGAACATCGGCCCTGCACGCAGCTCCTCTTCAGCAGCCCTGCAGATGTCTCTTCACGCCGCGGCAGGATGGGCTCTGCCGCGACCTTACAGTCCTTTCTCTTGGCCCTGGAATGGCTTTCTTCTGGCCGCGGCAGGATGGGCTCTGATGGTTTAGAGGCAGTCGTGGAGTTAGAGGGGGCTCCCCAACCCATAGAGATTCCCTCAGACTGGATAGGTGAGGGAAACCCTGGGAATTTTAGGCGGGCCCAACAAGAAGATGGGACACTAAAAGCGGCCCAGGAGAATATACAGATAATAGATGGGGAATTAGTCTCTGGGGTGGAGGGTCAAAAGCTAGCCCCTCCCCTTTTTTTGTATTCAAGAAAAATCTAGTATACCAAGGGGAATCTGGAGGGCGAAATGGTTGAGCAGCTTTTGGTTCCCCAGCAGTATCATCAGCAAGTGTTGCGGCTCGCCCATAGCCACCTTTTGGGGGGAGCCACCTAGGGGAAGATAAATCACGAGAAAAGATTTTAGCCCAGTACTATTGACCTGGCTTGTATCGACACGTTCAGGACTATTGTCAGTCCTTCCCTACCTATCAGCTGACCAGACCGGCAGCAACGCACATAGCTCTCCTAGTGCCTATGCCAATTATAGAGACACCTTTTGAGAGGGTCGCTATGGACTTGGTAGTCCCTTTAGAGAGGTCTAGCCGCGGAAACAAATATATCCTGGTCATTCTCAATTATGCAACCAGGTATCCAGAAGCTATTCCCCTACGAGATATGAAGAATCAAACAATAGCCACGGCCTTGGTGGAGGTGATTTCCCAGGTGGGGTTACCCAAAGAGATATTAACCGACCAAGGGACCCAGTTTGTCTCTAAAGTGATGAAACAAGTTTGCACATTATTGCAGGTAAAAACCCTGCGGACATCAGTTTACCATCCACAAACTGATGGGCTCGTAGAGCGTGCTAACAAAACTCTCAAACAGATATTGAGGAAGTTCATCGCGGAAGATGGCAAGAATTGGGACTTACTCTTGCCATATATATTGTTCGCCATTCGAGAGGTCCCTCAAAGTTCGACCGGATTTTCCCCATTCGAATTATTGTATGGTAGAAGACCACGGGGAATCCTGGATGTAGTACAAGAGACCTGGGAGGAGGAACCCAATTCTGGATGGAATTTGGCCGACTATGTGATGAAGATGCAGGACCGACTGGGGAGGGCAGGAGAGGCTGCCCGACTATGCCTGGAAAAGGCCCAGGCTACCCAAGCCTGGCAATAAAACCTGTCCACTGTTCCTCGGGTCTTCCAGCCAGGAGACCGCATACTAGTGCTACTACCGACGTCGGAAAGTAAATTGCTGTCCTGTTGGCAAGGTCCGTATGAGGTGATGTAGAAGATGGGCCAAGTGGATTATAAAGTGGCTCAACCTGACAGACGGAAGAAGGCCCCAGATGATCCCATATGGGGACCAACTTTCCACAATGCAGAAAGTGGACCTGGATAAACTAGTGACTCGGAATAAAGATGTCTTCTCGACTATGCCCGGGAGAACTTGCTTAGCTTGTCATGATATTATTACAACCCCAGGAGGAATAGTTAAACAATGGCAATACCAGATTCCTGAAGCCAGGAGGCAGGTGGTAGAAGCTGAGGTGAAAGAAATGCTTCGACTTGGAGTAACAGAGGAATCCAATAGTGATTGGTCCTTGCCTATTGTAATAGAACCTAAACCGGATGGTAGTATCCTGTTCTGTATTGACTTCCGGAAGGTGAATGAAGCTTCGAAGCTGGATGCATACCCGATGCCCCGCGTGGATGAACTTATTGAACGCTTGGGAACTGCCCAGTTTATCTCCACGCTTGATTTGACAAAGGGGTTCTGGCAAGTTCCCCTGGCACCAACTGCGAAGGAGAAGATGGCTTTTTCAACACCAAAGGGACATTTCCAGTTTACGGTCCTGCCATTCGGACTTCATGGGGCTCCAGCTACCTTCCAACGCTTGGTAGACCGCTTACTACACCCATATCAGGGTTATGCAGTGGCCTATCTTGATGACATAGTCATTTACAGTGCAGACTGGGAGACACACCTAAGGCAATTACAGGCCGTACTTACAAGTCTACGAAAGGCTGGATTGACAGCCAACCCCAGGAAATGTAAATTAGGGGGTCAAGAAGTACAATATCTGGGATACTCCCTTGGGAGAGGGAAAGTCCACCCACAGACACGGAAAATAGAAGCAATTACCCGAGTCCCAGTCCCACAGACAAAGAGTAAGGTGAGAGCCTTTTTAGGCCTCATTGGTTACTATCGACGGTTCATACCAAACTTTTCAGAAAAAGTGGAGCCCCTTCACATGTCTATTACAAAAGAAATCCCCAGAGAAGGTTAGATGGTATGCAGAGGCGGAGGAAGCCTTTCAGGGTTTAAAGAAAGACATATGCTCGGAACCTTGGCAGGGCCTGCACTATGGAACACGATGCCTCTTGAAATCAGATTACAGAGTGATCTAAAAACTTTTAAGAAAAATTTAAAAACATGGTTCTTTAAACAAGCCTTTCCTAAAGAGACCGGAGGATAGAGAAAGTACAGGAATACGCAGAAGAGCATGAACACAACCCTACTCTCATAAAGTGCATGAGAATACATTATTCAATCTTACAACTAAAGTAAAACTACAAATGAAGAGTAACATACTAGTACGCCCAGACAAGACCGACATTACTCAAATATTGACTTTTATTTATGAAAATTGTAACCGAACCTTATTGGCACCTGTTAGAATGTACGATAATCCACACATACCTACCTTATTTTATGTGCCTATTTGTGAACCATTGCGATGGTATATAACTTAGCGACGGTATAGAAAAGATTTTAAATAAATAAATAAACCTGTTCTACTAAGTCCGGACTTTACAAAGCCCTTTATAATACAGACAGACGCATCGGAGGTGGGGCTAGGAGCCATCCTCACACAAGCGAAAGGAGACGAACAACACCCAGTAGCCTTCATTAGCAGGAAACTACTACCCCGAGAGAGATGCTACTCAACGATAGAGAAAGAGGCCTTAGATGTCAAATGGGCCTTGGAGGCTTTTTGTTATTACCTACTGGGCCGCCAGTTCATGCTTATAACAGATCACCAACCCCTTGTCTGGGTCACTCGGAATAAGGAGTCCAATGGACGAGTATTGAGGTGGTTTCTGACACTCCAACCATTTGACTTTAAAGTCCGACACAGAGCAGGGAAGGCAAATATAAATGCAGACTTCCTTTCTAGAGAAGTCTCCCTTGTACAGGAAGGCACTCAACTAAGGAAGATTGAGCTGAGGAGGAGGGAATGGATTGAGTATATGACAGAGAGCCTCAGACTGCCTTAACAGACTGGCTCCAGCTATCTGGCCCGGTCCACCTTAACACAGATAGGAAAGGGATCCTCGGGTGGGGGCATTTCCCTGAGATAAGGGATACAAAGGTGAGGCCCTGAGAGAGTTAGATAGGCCCCAGGGAGAAGAAGGAAGTTGGAGTGCTGTGCTCTTTTGGAAAAACTGTTCTTGCATTGTCAGTCTGCTGAGGTAAGCAGCCATTTTGATTCTGTCTTGCTGAACGTTTTGTAATTAAACTGTTGAAAAGCAGAACAGACTCCAGCCTGGTCTGTTCTCCGACCTTCTCCTGTCTTAGACTGCTCCAAGGGCATCACAGGGAGATACAAAAACGTACCTGAAGGGAACCCTTTCTCCAGGCTACAGCACAACGCGGCATTCAGCGGCATTCAACACAGAGAAATTTTCTCTGTCAACTATTATAAGCTAAGTATCTCACTAGCTTATAAGCTAAATGTTTCTAGCTTTATAAGAGACAATATACTCCAAAGCAACCAATGATTAAGCTCTTTCCACGAAGAAGCACATAAGCTCTTAAGGGCTACCCGGGATATATCCAGGAACCCCAGGTTCCTGGATATATCCCGGGTAGCCCTTATGATGGTTGCTGGACTAATACAGTAATTTGTTCCATGTCCATTACTGAGTGAGAATTAAGTTTACAATTGGCTTTTCTCACGTTAAGAGTTTTTTCAAATATAGTACTGGCATATTCATAAGTGGCATCTACTTTTTTTAAGGTCTAGGACTTCATCACATAGTAGACAATCTTTACCTGGTAATCAACATTTGAATTGCAGGATAATGTGAGGGGCAAGGCTTTCACAGCCCCACATCCCGGACAACAATATGTCTGTGGAGGCAGGGGGTGGTGGCTTGGCTTCTATGGTTAACCCTGCAGCAGCATGATGTTTTATTTAATACTTGTTATGATACTTATTGAGCACATATTAATTGTAACCCAGGAGATGAGGGCAAAGTCAACCTGTGGATTTGCAAGAATTTTGTAATTTAGTTGGCATATTTGTTTATATTCAGTGATTGAATTGTTGCATGCAACTGACCTATGCTGCGGCCATATACATCCAATAAATATCTTTCTTTCTCTGATATGAGAGTTTTCTTTACAGGTATAGTTCTAAAGGAGTCTCATATAGGGAGGGGCTGGGAAAATAAACAGGTTGACAGGATAGGAGGTGAGTTGCATCTGTGACAGCTCTGCCTTCAACAGCTGGACCTCTATACCTTGAGCAAATTGCATTATATCAAATTTTACTTTAAGATACAAATTCTGCTTTACTATGCTAGTTCACAGACTGGCTGCCAAGCCAAGTAAGTGGCAACATAACTCTTCCTGTGACCTATCACAGGCTCCAGGGGGAAAAGATGGCAGGGGGAAAAGAGGAATTGAATTTAGATGAGAATTGATGGCACCGACTTCCATGGTCTGGGATACTGATATGCAGATATACAGGAAAAAGCACAGGAGTGCTTCAAAGGCCAAGACCTAAGGGAAATGAAGAAAATGTGCATGGGGGTAACTTGTTGATACGGCAGTTACTACCCTTAACCAATAAGCCTTGATACTTTTGATGCAACCCCAACAATGGCAAGGGAATAGGGGAATTGGATTTAGACAGCAACCAACAAGGGCCCCGATTCTTATGGTATGGGGAACTGATAAGCATGGGGGCAACGAGCACAGTGCAGCAGTTACTACCTTTAATAGAAGCATGGGATTACTATCCTTAACCAATAAGCCTTGATGCTTTTGATGCAACTGTTTCTCACAATCGTTCACAAAGCGACACACAAACTCGCTCCCATCATGTTAAGCACACAACTTCAACCTCATACATCTTCCAGACCCATCAGAAGTGCATACAAAGGCACACTGTATGTCCCGCCTGCAAATACATCACTAAGGAAACGAGCACTATCTTCAGCAGGCCTCCTCCAATGGAACGCACTCCCCCCAGATCTAAGACTTGAACCAAGTCATCAGGAGTTCAAAAAAAAGCTAAAAACCTGGCTCTTCCGCCAAGCCTTCCCAGACACTTAATGCTGCCTAGATGCTATGGGAAACTCAATCATGGGCTTCCTCGTTGAGTTATCCTATTCTGACTCTCTAGATCGATCGCTGCTCCTGGTTAGTCGTCCACTCAATTCATCTAAAAGTTCTCTATCAGATCATAGGACTACGTTATATCACTATCTTCATCTTCTGTCCATGCCCCCCCCCCCTCCTAAAGGATCTCTCCCCGCCCTTTTCTACACAATATTCTTCCCCTCCCCTTTTATAACTTGAAAACTCCTTTAGGCAGTTACTGGGACTAATGACTATAACAGACTTCAGCTCGGATAGATTTATTCAAGTTTTTGTACTCACATACTAAATATTCAGTAGTCATTCACGTTGACCTGTCCCCTTGTTCCCCTATTAAGATACTGTGCTCAATTGTTTTCTGTGTAACTGTACTATGATACTGAGATCAAACGTTTCTTGAAACTATACTATGTTCAATTTGTACTTTGTGCTATTTAAAGCCCCCCCCCCTTTTTGGGGGGGCTTTTCACTGTTTTATGTAAACCGGAGTGATTTGTATTTCATACAAGAACCTTGGTATATAAAAATTAAAAATAAATCAATCAATAAAACTGAATTCAGAAACAACCAACTTGAGCCCTGACTTTTTACAGTCTGGGGTACTGTTGCGCAGACATTAAGATAAAAACACAGGACTGCTTCTATGGCCATGTCCATAAGCAAAGCACGTCAAGCAAAACTGACTGATGCATGGGGATAACCTGCATGTTGTAGCAGATACTACCATGGGAAGCTTGCTGGGCAGACTGGATGGACCACTGGTCCTTTCCTGCTGCCATTTCTATGTTTCTATTATACTATTTAATTTTTTGGCACATACTGTAATACCCTGAGTATAAAACAAAACGTGCATCATAACCAGGTAAGTCGTTATCTGGCTATAATTTAGATGGATAAAAAAGAGGTGCATTTTCTTACTGGCACTGTTGTAGGCGTTGTAATTTGTGCATCTGGCTGAATAAAAGATGATTTAAAAAAAATAAAATAAAATAAAAAAAGGTGCTCTGGGGGGAGTTTCAGGAGGCGTTTTGTTACCCAGTTAATTCAGCCAAATTTCAGTTATATCTGGCTAAGGGCTTGATTCACTAAGGCATTTCTCCCATTCTGTGTCTCTGGGAAAATGCCTTGATAAATCAGGCCCTAAGTTATCTGGCTTTGTGTGGCTGGATAATTTGCTACTCATCTAGATATCTTCAAAAGATATCAATGTAAGTAGTGTTTAATATTTAAAAAAAAAAAAAAAAGGAAGGTCTGTGGCCCAAACTCATCCCTTCCCTCCACCAAATTTCATCAATGGCCATTGGGCTGTGCACCTCCCACCCTTCATGCCCTCCCCTAAATGCAAAATATGCTCTGGGATCCACAGATCAGACCCTCTCCCCACCCCCCTATTCTCTTTTTAGAAAAACCTCTTTCCCATCCTGGACTCTGCTCTCACCCACCTGTTAACACTGAGCTGACGACACCTGCCACCTCCTATCCCCCCGTCACTTATACAGTCCTGTCGGGAGCAAGGTACAGTTCTTAGTTGTTTCTGGCATTCCCATCGCAGCTTGTGACAGTGAAGCAGAAACTATCTATGGCTAACTTATGCTTCCCGAGTATATTCAATGGGATGTTTCTCCCACTGATAACTTGTCCACTAACTGGCCTACTGAATATGACTCCCATCATGTCTTCCCCAGACATTATTTGTTCCTTCACATGTTACCCCTTTTCTGTAATGTAAGATAAACAAGATCACTTTAACAATTTTATAACTATGTATTCAATTCTTTTAGTTGAAGCTGAAGACTGGACAGACCACTGTTTGAGCTGAAGCTGTCAAATTGCTAGATTTTTTCAAACCCATTTTGTAAATAATGCACATTCAAATATTTATATAAAATAGCTGAGACAATGCTAAATGTTAAAATTCTAAAAATTCTTACATGTAAATATGCCCAGTTTTAAGAATTGTTCTATATCATTAAGATTATCTTTATCAAAAGTGTAATTCTTAGCTTTATTTAGTATATAAAAGTAAGCAGTTTATAAGGCAAAGATTGCCTGTGTGATGAGCAATTGCACGAGGCTGAGTTTGCTGATGATATTCAAGTCATTGACTATTTAGGCTCAGACTGCCTGGAGGAAATACAGAGGTTTAATCAATGTTTAGACCACATTACACATTGCTAGATTTCACATAAAATGAAAGTTAATCCTCAAACATCTGACACATTCTAGGTGAGCAGGTGATATAAATTGCTGCCTAGATGGCAAATACTGAAATTCTAATGAAGGAATTAGTTTCAACTCTAGGAATCAAGTTTATGCTAAACTAACTATTTCACATCTCTTCACTAATTCAGACTTCTTGCATTATATTTGGCACTTTCAACTGTATCTGCATAAACAAAATTTACAATTATTAGTCCATGCCCTGGTAATATTGCAGATTGACTATTGTAATATCCCACTTACCCAGACAAAAAGACTTCAGCTGCTCCAAAATACAACAGCTAGATTCATTTTTGGATGAAAAAACAATGACCATGTCACCCCTTTATTGAAAGAATTACATTGGCTGCCTGTGGTACCCAGATTTAAATTCAAGATTCTTTCAGTATTTCAGTATTTCAGTATTTCAGTCATTAAGCAGAGGCCAACCTAAATATTTATCTGATCTTCCTATTCCTCACCATCCACTCACAACACTTCACGCGTATCAGCAAGATCTGTTAAGGATTCCTCTTCTAGCAGAAATTGGAGTCAAGACAACGCGTCACACAGCATTCAGTTACCAAGCACCCTTGCTCTGCAATGCCTTACCATTGGATATTTGGTCAGAATTAAATTATATTTGCAAACTGGCTAAGGTCTTGCTCTTTAGTCAGGGCTTGAATGTTAACTATTAGACTCATTGCGTTGAATTATCATCTGGCCAACCCGGGGTTATATGGAAGATTATTGGACCGGGATAACTTTTAATCTTCTCTCTACTAAGTCCAGGCTCACCTAGCTTACCTTATCAGGTTACATTTACGTCCCAGCCCCAGAATGCTCCCACATCTCCTCTTTTTTTTTATCTGGGTAAGTTTTAGAAGAGTAAGTCATTACCTGGCTAAAACTTGTTCAGTGGCGCAAGAAATTCAAAACCGTGAGTTTAGCTGGACAAACCCCTTTGAATATGTAGCTTATAGCTTCCACTTATATCCAGCAATCTATACAATCTATACTTGATGGGTAAATTAAAAAAACAGCGACCTGATCCCCCCAATCCCCCAAGTTCTCAGAAAATGTCAGGCTTCTAGTGGCCTGATCCCCTCATCTTCCTCGCAAGATTTGTAAAATAAATGTTGGGGGCCATAGTGGCCCAATCCTTCCATTCTCTCAATAGGATGAAAAGAAAAATGTCAGGACCTCTGCAGCCCAAGCCCCTGCCTTCCCTCCATTCCCAAGCTTTTGAAAGACAAGTTGGCTCTGCCTGATCTACTTTCCCCCCTTTTAATAAAAGTCTCAGCCCCGCCACACCCAGTACTCCTGCGGCAGTCCCGAATAGGTTAATTTGCAAAGCCCTACGCATGGCAAAAAGGGGAGATATGCATGTGGCTGGGCTGCGTGCATACCACATGAATCTTCAGAGGCTGGCAGCCGTGCGCGTATCTCCTGGTATGCGCATTGTGAAGGAGTTTTGCAAAACAGGTGGGCCGCTGGCGGGGTGGGCTGGGACAGTGCCGTTAAAACGCTGTCCCTCTGAAGCACGCACCAGCAACCGTGGACCCGCGGGGTGGAAGCTAGTTGGGTAAAAGGGAGGCAGGTTAGGTAGGGGGTTTAGGAAGTGCACCCCTCTGCTGGAGCGGACAGAGAGAATTGGATTTCAGGCCTATCGTGACGCTGCTTGCATCTATCGACCCCCCCCCCCCACACACACACACATGCGCGAGAGGGCATTACACGCATGCGTGCGCCGATATAAAATCGTGCACGCGGGTAGCATACTTTATAACATGCGCATCGAGACGAGCAGCCGCTCATACATGGCTGCCCACGCAGAGGTTTGAAAATATACCTTTACGTGAATAAAGGAATATCTAAATGCTGGCACCTGTTAGTTGCGCTTCTCTTCCTCCTGTGGGGTACTGAAAGGATTTTGGAGGTGGAAGGGGTTCCCTATGTTTATTGAGAGGAAGAGGAAGGGGGGGGGGGTTGGCATTGGACTGGGCAGGGGTGGAGGGGAACAGATGCTCAGGTTGCAAAGGTCCTAACATTTTCCCTTTGAAGCTTGCCAGAAGGGTGGGAAGATTAAGCCACTACGGCCTCAACATTTTGTGGGGAAGGCGGAAGGATCAAGCCACTATTGCTCTCAACATTTAAAAGTCTTGCAGGAGAGAGGGGAAGGTCAATAATTTTTTTTGACACTTTGGTGGTGGTGGTGGTGGTTTGTGGGGGAGGGGGTGAATCGGCCACTACTGGGATATTTGTTTTAACTTTGGGGAAAGGGAAGAGAGAAAATTGAGCCACTGCACCTTGCTAAAGGGCTTGGGGGGGTTGGAAATATTCAACAAACGTTACCTGGATAACTTTAGCTAGGAACATTCAGTGGGTGACTTGTCCCGCTGAATATTCAACTACAGTTATTCCGGGTAACTTTAGCAGAATAACTTTGCTGCTTGCCATCTTGCTTAATATGGACCTAGGTATGAAAAATAATATCAACATTTCTTTTTAAATCTCCAATCGCCAAACATACTATATAATGTTTCCCATTTTGTTTTCTATGGAAAAATTACTTTAATGTGTTATAGAAAAAAACAGTCTGCGCCATCACTAATTCGCTCTGTTAGTTATGGTAAACTGAATACTTTATTTCCAGAAGTCTATAGTGGCACAGACATAAAACACATGAATGTTTAGAGTGCTGAAAAGCCTTCAGATCCTGACATTATTTTAAATACACATTCCTACTGATAAGCCTGGGCTTAAATCATTCCCCATTATTACAATTTGATACCTTTTGACTAAAGTCAAGAATGTCTCTATATACTATACTGTCAAATCAGTGGATTTATCTAATTAGGCTTCAGGCTATATGTATGCAATATATCAAATGAATTATACCAAAAACTATTACAAAAAATAGATCTAATTAAGCTAAATATCCTGATTAAGCCACACATTCTAACCTGCTTCAGGAAATATTTAACCCTCTACTAATCATCAATGCACCTCCAACAGCTAATTTTTATGTTCTGTGCAACCTCCATGGTGTATGGTATTCAGTTATTAGGAATTTATTTATTTATTTGAAATTTTTATATTTACCGACAATTGTTTGGAACATCTAAGGAAAAAGTAATTCAGCAACAGGCTGAAACATAGAAACATAGAAAATTGGATAATAATACAAATGCGAGAAGCCAAAAACAAGGGGGGGAACTATCTATGGGATAAAATCAAAGATGCATGACATATGTACAGAGGCTAAAAGCGATTTTGCAAAATATTTACAATTGGAGGATGCGAAATTGAGGAGGGAGGAGAAGAGGAGGATGGAGGGAGCAGGAGGGGGGAAGGGAAGGAATGGGGAAAGAAGCTGAATCCCTACAAGTCAACCAGCCAGCAGAATTCAAGATTCTTTGTCTGGCATCAACTGTAAAACTACTGGGTATATATCACAATTGTCTTCAGAGAAAAATGAAGCATGGATGCCGAGAGGAGGATTAATCAGAAGGATAGCCGTGTTAATCTGGTGCAGCAAAAATGACAGGAGTCGAGTAGCACCTTACAGACTCACCAATTTATTAAAGCATGAGCTTTCCAGGACATAGTCCACTTCGTCAGATGCATGAAGTGATGCACAAGAGAGTGAAATAGGAGGGGGATTGAAATATCAAGGGAAAAATGTAGTTAAGTTCATGTAAACAACATTTTCAACCAGTTAGGTACAGGAACTTACCAATGTAAAATAAAATTAACAAAAAAAAACAACTTACTATTGATAGTGCATCGGGGACTGTGTCAACATATAAAACAAAGATTCCGTGCCCTAAAATACCTCACTCAATCCTTCCTCAACACTTTTCCCAACTACCCTCTCGGCCACCTTAAAGCAAACAGTTCACGGGTTAAGAATGTCTTAAGGGACACCACTAAATCCAGGTTTGAAAAGTAAAATTAGATGAAGTTCTCTTTTTTTAGCCGGGCCCAGTAGCTAAATTTTTCATGAAAGACTGCTATGGAGCTCAATTGTATTCATAGCAAGCTTTCACCAAAATGGGCTACTAACCTGTGGGAAATCCCTTGGTCTATCAGCTCTCAAATCTGAAACATTTTCATTTATTACTGCCTTCATGAAAAATGGAATTTCTTCATTGCTCTATCTCTCTCCACAATGGTGACGTTGATGTCTGGTTTTTGAGTCGCTTAGGTATTATAAATACGGTGTCCCTTCCAATAGTTTTGAAGAATAAAATGAGATGCTTGTCTGACAGTTATTAAAAAAATATTAGTGGGGAAAGAAACATAGCTGTGCTTTAAGAGTCCAATATTCAGACTGTATACGCTGGAGCAAAAACACATTTATTATTTACCTGTTTACTATTTGCATCGATTCTGAAAGAGATAATGCACAAGTACTTTCTCTTTGAAACTTGCCGTGGGTACAAAAATTTGAGTGGGCACTTGCATCTGATTTTTCTGTGGCTAGAATTTTTTGGTGGAAAAGTACTTGCAAAGATATAACAATGCAGTCTATGCACATTCTTTTCTTCCTCTGATCTATACCAAGAATGTCTCCTCACTGGGACCAATTTAATAAGGGACGCTAAACTTAGCACAGGTTCTTACTCCTGTTTTAGCATGCATTTTTCTAGCATCAGTTAACTCAGGTATGTAACAGGGGTTTTAACTCTTAAAAAATGCAAGCTGAAACAGGAGTAAAAACCAGCACTAAGATTAACAGAGGTGCATGCAAATCCCATGTAAAAGGTGCTGTTAGCTATTCCTCAGCAATGCAGGGAAGTGTGTTAAAGGGCAGACAGCTTAAAGCACATTTTCTTAATGCTGGAAATTTAACTCCCGGATCACAGCAAGAGTAAATCTTAATTCACGTTTTTGGTTGCCATGTTATAATATTGCTGTGCCCAGTGTCGTAGTGTCTAGCTGCTTCTACCACACTGGGCACAGCAACAGAACAACTTTGGCCACCAGAATGTGTCTACCTCACCTCGGACTCAGGAGTTTAATATCTGGTGCTCTCAGGGAAGACACCTACAGTTGAACTGTACACCAGCACTGCGCATCCAACTTTGGCACCCCGGGGAGCTTACACTTTGGTCACCTCGCTGTAAGTGCCCACTCCAAAGAGCAAATTCTTGCATCCAAGGCTCTTTTGGCAGAGAATGGCAAATAAAATCAAAGCATAAGCTCTCTGGGGTGAACAACTACAGCTAGCTTAACAAAGCATAAACAAAGTCAGATGCACAGCACCAAAGTGAAAACTGTTCAGCAATAGGTGCCCTCCCCAGAGAGCTTATGCTTTGATTTTACTTGCCATGCCTTGCCAAACTGGTATTGCTTGTGACATTGGTGCTCTGCTTCCCAACGTGTGGGCACATTCTCTCATTAAAGGCCATTTTGACAATGAATGGCAAGTAAAATAAAAGCATAAGTTCTCTGGGGAATGCACCTACAGCTAGATGAACAAAGCATAGACTGTCTGGGTGGGCACCAACAGCTCCCAGTCTGGAAGAAAGACACAACTACATGGGCACGGCAACAGAATATCATGGCCACCAGAAATGCGAGTTCACTTCTACTCCACCTCAGGCCAAGGAATTAATTTGAAAATCCACTTAAGTGCATTAAATATGGAGTAAGAAGATAAGCACTTGAAGTTGGAAGGAGTGCAACCAAAATGGGCTTGAAGGGAAAATTGTGACCAAGTCAGGATGCCCAGTGTCAGCCTTGCATACAAAGCCATTTTGCCAAGTGAAATCAAAGGGTAAGCTCTCCGGAACAAGCAACAGCTGTAGGTGCCTTCCCCAGAGAGCTTACCCTTTGATTTCACTTGGCAAGCCTTGCCCAAATGGCCGTGTGTTATAAATATGAAAGACTTGCTCTGGTTAAGTGCCACAGAACTGCAGGAAGGATACGTATGAGGGGCCTGATAGACTATGCTCTCAACAATAACTGACTTTGGCTTGACGCTAGTGCATGATCCATTTCTCTGCGCGTGTTGTTCTGATGTTCCGTCTGTTTTTTTGCATCCACAGTAGGTACTATCTTAGCATGTTTTCCCCGACCTGCTCCTTCCTTGGTGCAATTTTTGTTACGTTTGTTTTCTACTTAATAAAAATATAGAACTTAAAAAAAAAGTGGTCTTGCATATGAAACTGGGCCCAAGTTCGGATGCCCAGTGTCAATCTCGCATGCAAGGTCATTTTGGTCACACTCTTTCCAACTTCAAGCACTTACCTTCTGATTCCTGTTTTAAAGCACTTTTTTGCATTAGTGCAGATTTTTCAGTTTGATTACAGTTTTAGCCTGCTTTTTTAACTTCTGTTTGATTTGCATCCTATTAGCTTACTGCATCCCATGGGGACCCCTGTTTTTAACATGCATATTAAGTAAAACCCACATTAAAATTTGACTCCAATTTTAGCGCAGGTTTTATTACATCAGCCCCATTGTGTACTGTGGAAAAACATGCAGACTTTTAGCCACACTGAGGGATGACAATTTTCAGACAGTTTATTAATGTGGGTAAAATGCTTTTTATATATGTAAATTGCTTTGAAGATTGTCCTTTAAAAATATAAACCATTTTTGCAAATACAATCAGATGCAGAGTACGGTAAATGTAGCAATCTCTGGCTGCACAGAGTCACTGTAATTCCTTGAAAAAGACCCTCATTCATAATCAATATATGGGCAGGTAAATATAATCAATATATGGGCAGGTAAATAACTTAAGCAAATCTTTTTTAATTCCACACAGAGAAGAACCTAATGCATTTGGCTGCAGTGCAATGAAGGCCAATCTCTCTCACAAGCCCCAGCAAAAAATGCCATGTCATCACAATGCAAAATGAAATAAGAACTGTATAAATCTTTTCTGGAGCAACAAGAGAAAAAATAGCCCCCAAACCTAAAGAACAATATATTGTGTTTATCTCTGCTTCTGTTGGTATTCGGGTGCTGCATACTCCCTTGTAAAAGACTCTGGCACAGAGAGAAATCCTGGTCAGTTTCAGATTCTTCCCTGGGATCTGTCTGAAGCATTGACAACTGGCTAAGCTGAATATTAATATACTCTCCATCATCAAAAAGATGTTGCCTATCCAAAGGATGAGAAACATTCTAATCAGCTTTCAGGGTGTCTAGCAAAAGTCAGCTTATTCCTCTGGGACTGCCCGATTATATGCTCAGTTTTTGTCTCACTGCTTTTGCTGCTACTTTAGAAACTTATAAAGCAGTAAACAAACCAAGGGGCTCATGTACTATGATTTCTTTCCCCATAGATAAAAAAGGAAAAAAAAGCTTTAATAGCTCAGTCATAAATTTCCTGTTTTGTTAGGGAAAACTAGCTAATGCTGGAAATCATCATCTGCAGTCTTTTAAAAACAAAAGAAAAACAACTAAAAAATAAGGAAAAAATAATATTTTAGAACCTACTAGTATGGTATTTTTTTTTTTTTTTTAGTAAATAAGAAAAAAGAAAAAAAGGGTTAGGATTTTCCATCCACCTATCTTGTTATTTTCATTTAACTAGCATCACAAGAGCTGTTCTCAGGAGTCTGGATTGACACCGTCCTTCAAGAAATAAGCTCAAGTTTGTTCAGTCCATAGTGTACTAGCTTGTATAGAGGTATAATTATAAGACTCACTAAAACAAGAGAGGTCATACTCTACCTTGTATATAGTGACACTAGATAATGAATTTGCGCTGGGCATTTATTACAAGTCTCACCCTAGGCGATGGGGCTTGTCCCGTGCCCTTTTCAGACAGGGTGAATTTTCAAAGGATATACGTGTGGAAAAGTCCGGTTCATTTATTATCACCTTTCCTGGGTCTTCTTGACCCCACTTTTATGTTCTCTTCTCTTCCCACCTTGTTCCTTTATCTCCCTGTTATATGTAACTTTCAATTCCATTTCCTGTTAGGTTTTCCCCCGTTCATTGTAAACCGATGCGATATGCAAATGAATGTCGGTATATAAAAGTGTTAAATAAATAAATATCGTAGCAATCTTCAAAAATGCAATTATGCATGTACAATAGTTTGAAATTTCAACCATATGGAGTGAATCCTCAAAGGAATTTCACGCATACAAGCTGCAGTTTTCAAAAGCTGTTTTGTGCGTGTAAATCCTTTTGAAAATTACCTCCCCTGGTTGTATGTGGGATAAAGAGAAAGCCTTGAAACATATGCCTTGCCCTACGTGATAGAGATCTCATGCTAGGCCAACTGCTAATATGGAATTTCCTCTACACCCTTCCTTGTCCCTTAATCATTCTTCTTCTGTTTCTCTAGTCTCCATCTTCAAATCCTATCATGAAAATTTTCTGAAATCTTCTAGATTATACTTGCTCCTTTCTCACTGTGACTATCATTAACTGTTTTATTTTATATTCCCACTCACGTGTACCTGAACACTATCACTGATCCCCTGATCTCCCATAATTCCACGTGTAAAGAGCCCTACTAGGTCTCTACTAAAAGGGGAATAGAAGCAGTTGGGTTGGGTGTAGCTCCGCCATGCGGGAGGCAGCATTGCTGGCATCCTGATTCTATATGAACTAGTGTCACCATTGTGCAGTGTGGCTTTTTTGTTAGCCCTTACAGGAGCAGAATGTTCCTGGTTTTGTTACGTTTTTTTTTCTTAGGAAATAACCTTAATTGAAAGAGACCTGAAACTGGAGACGGAGAAAGAGTACCTTTTTCCCAACTTTAAATGTTAGGTTTTGTCCCTTTTGAATTTGAAGAAAGTTTTATCCAACCCCTCTTTTCATCACTGTTTGGTTTAATTTTTACCATCTGAGTTCTCAGGATCCAAGCTCTCAGTGTTTAACATCTATGAGGAGTGTGGGAGTCTCTCATCCTGAGAGATCTATGAACACTTAAAAGGCTCCAAATGAATTAATTTCCATTCATTACTGGAAGGAAGAGAATAGGGATTCGGTATCCATACAGTTTTAACCACTTTGTATCACATGGATATTGAAAAGTGAGGAGGTATCCTCCAGATATCAACAAGGACTGTGAGAAGAATGGGTAAGAAATAATAAATAAATTCTGAATATCTGAATAAAAAGTACGAGATATGGGACTTTAATGTATGTCATATTAACTGAGCTAAATTCACCTGAACATTGAAATTTGGGAGGGAGATAAATTATCCTTACAATTGGAAAATATGTATTTATTTATTTAAAATCTTTTCTATACCATCGCTAAGTTATATACCATCGCAACGGTTTACAAGTAGGCACATATTTAATGTAGGTAAAAGTGTACTATAGTATATTCTAACAGATGTCGTCAAAGGTTCGGTTACAATATATCATTAGACAAAATAATTTTTAGAGAAGTGGGTCATGACAGAGTGTACTGAAGGTACTTTTAGGTAAATTTATCATACATAGTGTTATCAATATGCTAGTTGTGATGTGGGGTTCATAGACTAAAAGAATAAAAGAAAAAAAAAAACTCAAATAACAGAACAAATCAACATAAATAACAAAGTCACAGATTTTTTGATGAGGCAAATATGTAAATTAATTGGATTGCATTAGGCATTGTAAATAGTCATTTTCACTATTCCATCATCAATTGCCAGTAAAGTTAAGTTGTAAAGCACACTCAGCTTCCAGTGTGATTACTGCCATGTTCAAGCAACTGTGTTAATGCTCAGGGCCGTGGAGAGAAAGCTCTCCACTTCTCCCCCCGGCAGGGAATCTTGGACCTCAGAGAGGGATTTAAGAACTGTATGGGAAGTTTAGATATCATAAGCCCTTGGAATTGAGGGTGGTCCAATGACTCCTCTGTGAGGATCTCAATCCAAGGGTTACACATGGCTGGCAGCAGAAAATTTGGCCCTTATCACAGAATTGTAGGACCCTGGTAAACATAAGAACTAATGGTCTCTCTCCTTTCACAATCTCTACCTGATTCTTATTTATTTATTTATTTGGTAAAACTTGTTTTTTCATTATTTCCCATGATCAAAGCAGGATATAGCGTAAAACAAACATATTCATCAGCAAACACAGCATCAATAAAAAATAAGCAGCAAAAAGCAAGATCCTCTATCCATCTTTTGAAATAATCTAGGAAGCCCTGATCACATATTGAATAAGAGGCCAAAGCATTGTTTCTACAGAGGCCAGCAGGCAAGCAAGGGCTAGACAAAGGAAATGAAAAAGCCACATCGCGGCTTCTTAGTGGAAAAGTAGATACTTATTCTCAGGCAAAGACTGAATTCCATTTTATTAGTGTAAAGCAACTAAATGCCATGTCTCTATATGAGGCCAAAATGGTAAAAGTCAGGGAAGTTACTGTCAGCAACATTTGATGTGTTGATCTTACAGATCTTTCTGACTGGTGACTAACAAGGAGGTCTGCCTAAAAACAGGCATTGTGGATCAATGCAAGTACTTTGAACTTGACACTTTTTTCAGTTGATAACCAATGCAGATCCAAGACAATTGGAGCAATATGAGAAAAAATCTTGCCTCCATTTTATAAGAGCTAGAGGTGTCTTTTATTCGATAGGCCCTGGCACAGCGAATTGCAATAACTAACTAATAGGGTCATTCTTTAAACGGTGATGAGCCGTTACCTTGTGCATCACAGCAGTACAATTTAAATCAGGGGAAGGTGAGGGGTGTGGGCAGGGTTTGGGGGGGGGTGGTGGGTATGGCCCTGCAGCGCTGCGGGTGCTGTTTTCCGTACCGCGGGAAATAACGCGTTTTCCTGTGGCGCTTGACGCTATGGGGGTGAAAGTGTGTGGCCAGCTGCATACTTTCACCCTGCCCCTTTTTTCCCAACGGCCACCATTTTGCTGTATTTATACTGAAATGAAGCCAGAGGTTGTTTAGTTACGAAGTAGTGAATTAAAGTAGCCAGAGATTTTTTCTGCAGATAAGAGAATTGGTGAATTTGCTATCATCTGAAGAAAGTACAGTGAGCTACTGATGACATCTGTGCAAGTTAGATAGTGTGAAGTCTAGTACTATTCCCAAACTACATACTGTCTCTTTGGATATTAAACTCCACATCCAATACTAAGGGCTGGGATAGATGGAGAGTGCCCTACTGATCTAGAATGCTTCAGACCTTGTAAGATTCAGCTTATGATGATCTCACCACTGGGATATCTCGTGGATTTAACTTAAAGATTGCCCCTACTTGATCATTAGCAAAGTATGTTATCAATTGCATGCCATCAGAAGAATCTCTGCTATAGCAGTGTTGCTAAGTACAAGTTTAAAAGGACAGGTGATAGAACTGAACTCCAGTGAACATCACAGCCCAGTGTCCAAATATCCAAACACTCCCCTTCCCTCCACTCCGTCTGTCAGGAAGAAATAAATGTAAACAACCCATAACTATACCTCAAAAGCCAACTGCTGATAAAGGTAACCATGGTCCAAGATGCTAAAAGCAGCAATCAAGTCAGAAGAATGATTAAAGAATCTCGCCCCTTCTCAACCTGTATTCGGACACTATTCAAGAGTTAAGAAGGTCACCCCCATTCTATGGTTGGTCCATAACCCCGATTAATGAGAGTGAAGCAAAGTTGCTTACATGTAACAGGTGTTCTCCGTAGACAGCAGAACAATTCAGCATACAAGTCGATGACATCATCAGATAGCACCGGTGTGGAATGTGCTCTCTTAGAGTTCAGAAAGAAGATATAATGTCACTGTATCGATCTATGGTGCAACTGCAACTTGAGTACTGTCGATAGTTCTTGTCACCCCAGCTCAAAAAAGATATAGCAGATCTAGGAAAGGTGCAAAAAAGGGCAATCAAAATAATAAAGGGCATGGAACAACTCCCTTATAAGGAAAGGCTAAACAAGTTAGGGTTATAGAATCGTGAGTTTAGTTGGAAGAGGTAAATAAGGAATGGTTATTTTCTCTTCTGAGCAGTCCTAACACTAGGACTAAGGGACACTGCATGAAGCTAATAGAGTTCTTAAAACAAATCGAAGAAAGTATTTTTTCACACAGCACATAATTAAACCATGGAATTTGTTGCCAGAGAATGTGATGAAAACAGTTGGGGGTCAATTTTCTAAGTGTTGCTCATGCAAAAAGGGCTATACGCATGCATATGTGGGCCGTGTATGAGCAACAGGGATTTTAAAAGCCATCATATACATGGATATGTGCGCGTGCACAAGCTAAAACATAAAAGGGGGCAAAAAAGGGGTAGGGCATGGACAGGGCCAACAGTTATGTGTGTAAATCCTTATTTTAAAATCAGATGCTGCAGTGCGTATATTTACTGCTGCTCCTGATGACCAAGTCTGCAGAAATTGCATTTTAGATCTAATGTGACAGGGTGAGGGATCCAGGTCAACTGGGAATAGTCCAGGATGATGAACCAGAGGGGTCTGGATGATCTCAAGTGACTGGGAAAACTGGCAATGTTTTAAAATCTGCCTATCTACGAACGTTAACGCCAACAAAGTCCTAAGGAAGATATGTGAAATACGTTTGCTCAAGTAACCGCTTAAAAATTAGAGGTATATTTACATGCAGTAGGAGTATTTTAAATCATACATGTGCAAGTGTGCACATGATTTAAAATTCCAGCATATGTACCATACATATGTGCATGGGTGCACACATGCTTGTTTAAAAATTAGCCTGTTAGTGTAGTTGAGTTTGAAAAGAGTTTGGACAAGTTCCTGGAATAAAAGTTCAAAAACCACTATGAGTCATGTAGACCTGGTAAAACCACTGCTTATCCTGGCTATGAGTAAGACGGGTTGGGGATCCTGCTGAATTCTTGTGACCTGGATTGGTCACTGTAGGAGACAGGATGCTGGGCTTGATGAAATTTTCATCAATTCCAAAATGGCATTTCTTATGTTCTTAACTAGAAGTCTTTCTGAGAACGTGCGGTTGTTTCCACACAGCTGCTGCAAATCTCCTCAGGCATTTCACTAGCTAAGCTTCAATTCTATGGGGTAGTAGGCGAGATTGTTGGGCTGAATTGTCCTGTTGCCTACAGAGAACTCCTGTTACACGTAAGCAACTTTATTTTCTCTGTGGATAAGGACTGGATTCAGCCAGACAAGTGAGGACTCCCAAGCGAAGGGCTATAATGATATAATAATATAATAATAATAGTAACAGAGTGATTGCAACTCAATAAGAGAGAGATTGGAGGGAGAGTTGAAGTAGTTAGTTAAATTATGTTTTCAGTACTGCTTGGCTAGAGTTAGTATCTTTGTGGAAATCATCCATTAAACAGTAATGTTTAATGAAGGTGTGGATGGAAGACCAAGTGGGCACTTTGCAGATTTCTTGAAGTGGAACAAAGGTGTGCTATGAAATTCAAAGTTACTCATGTCTGATGAGCCTTTATTTTTCCATGAATCTGTTGCTCAGTATTAGCATAGTAGTAAGAACTACAATTCGAGATACAGGCTGAGAACATTTGTTTTTAAACCAGCGGTCCTTGTGCCACTGGATTATAGGAAACAAACAGTTGAGATTTTCTGAAAACTGTCGATCTTTCAAAGTAGAACAACAATGTTCTTCTGCAGCCTAAGGTATAAAGGACTTTTTTAGAATGAGGTTTTCAAAAGCACATTGGTAGAAGTATAGACAGATTTAAGTGGAACTGAGATACCACTTTAGGTAAAAATTTAGGAATAGTCCATATGAATACTTAAATCTATTCTATTCTTAAAAATTAAGAATTTGTTTAAATTTAGAAAAACTTTAAAAACCTGTCTGATGAAAGAATTTAGTTAATAGATCTGATTTTATTTTCATTTTTTTATGTTGTATTTTATTTCTATTTTTATTTGTATTTAATTGTATAATTTGATGTAAATTGCTTAGGAAGATATTTTCTGTTAGGCAATACATAAATGTTTTTTAAATAAATAAAAAAATAAAAGATAGATAATATAAGGAGTAAGGACTACTAAAGCCTGGAGCTTGTTTATTCTGCATGTTGAGGTCACTTATCTTAAAAACAATTCTTTCCAAGTAAGAAATTTTACTTTCCAAGTAAGAAATTTGACATCCACTGATGTTAATGGTTCAAAAGGGGATTTCATTAGTTGATAAAGCACAAGGTTTAGATTCCATTGAGTAGGAGAGGTTTTTATGAGAGGATGAAGATGGAAAAGACGCTTAATAAATCTTGCTATTATTGGATAACAAGAGATTGAAAGACCTTTTAATTGTTGGTAGTACTCCACTATAGCACTTAAGTGCACTCTGACAGGATTAGTCTTCAGCACAGAGACGCTAAGCAGATATGGAAATAGAGTTGAAGTAGAACAGACGAATGGATATTCCTTTTATGATGTTTACCAGATAGAAAATCTTTTCCTTTTGAAGTAAGAATGTCTGGTGGAAGGTCTTCTTGCTACCGTCCTTGACTTCAGAAGGCAAGGCCACAGTTTGCAGTATCCTTTCAATTTTCATACTGTGACTACTAGAGATTGAAGGTTGGTGTGAAGCAGTATTTCGTTGTATTAAAATAAAAGATTTGGGAATATCTTTAGGTATACTGGTGGAGAAATGGCTAGGCATTGAAGCCATGGACACCAAATTTAATATGGTCAAAAAGGAGCTGTTAGTAATATTTTTCCTTTTTCTTTTATGAGTTTAAAGATTGTTGTGCATATGGTTGCATTGGTAAGAAAGTGTACAACAGTCCTTGATTTTATGAAATTGAAAAGGCTTCTGATTCTAGGCCACTGGGCATTGGTCTTTTAGAACAGAAGAGAAGGGCAGAGGCATTGTTAGCACTGGGCATATGAGGCCCGTAACGCAAGTCTCCAGTCATGGACGGAGTAGAAAAGGCCTTATGGGGCCACTGGCATTTCTGTCCAGCAGGTGGCTGAAGAAGAAGTCCTGCAGGGTTGCCAGAATTTCCATCCAGTAGGTGTCGAAGAAGAGGGCCTGTGGGGCTGCCAGTATTTCTGTCCAACAAGCAGCCAAAGAAGATGCCCTGTGGGGCTTCCAGAATATCACTGCAGCCAGCGGCAAAAGAAGAGGCCCTGCAGGCCGCCAGTGTTTCCCCTGAAGCTTGCATCTGAAGAGGATTTGATCGGGGGGGGGGGGGGGGGGGGGGGGGGGGGGGGGGGGGTGGTGTTTAACAATTTGCTTGTTCTACTCAACATTACTGCAGCACTGAACACATTAAATCACTCCATTTTATTTCCTTGCTTTTCTCAGTTTGGGATCTCTGGCACTGTCTTAAAATGGTTCAAAGTCTTACCTGGATGGCCATTTCCAACATATATCTATTGAAGCAGGACATTCTGAATGGCACAGCATGTCCACCGGTGTTCCCCAAGTGTCTGTTCTTTTGTCAGCCCTAATTAACATATACATTTCGTCCTTAGGAACACTATTTATTTATTTATTTATTTTTGGTTTTTATATACCGGAAGTTCCTGTATAATATACATATCACTCCGGTTCACAGATAACAGAGATAACTATCGCCGGGATGGCGGTTTACATGGAACATATCGAACAGTAAATCTATTATAAAGTAGAATACAAACTAAGATCTACTAAGAACACATAAATAAAGCAAATAAACATTACAAAATTGCTGTGGGATGGGAGGGTTGTTATTCTTCCTGCTCTTAGCTCTCTGGGAAAGTTTGTAGGAAGAGCCAAGTCTTGAGTTTCACTTTGAACGTGGAATGGCACGGCTCAAGGCGGAGGTCTGGTGGTAGTGAGTTCCAGAGCGAAGGGCCCGCTGTGGATAGTGCGCGTTTCCTCAGGGAGGATTTTGCTGGTTGGGTGATCATTCTGTTCTGATATGCCCTTCTGGTTGGCTTTTTAGAAGTGTGTAGTTGGAGCTGGAAGGTTAAGTTGAGTGGAGCGATGCTATGTAGGGCCTTATGAATCATCATATTGTATGGGCTAAGAGAACTTTACAACTTATTTGCAGACAATATTCAATTTGTTATATCTAAGTCATCCTTGTGGCAGGCAATACTTGGGGAAAGATTCCTTGGGCTGCTTGGGCCCTTTACATGATGGACCAAGAGCATCGGGAGTTGTAGTCAACTTTTCTAAAAAGAGTGCACCAAAACAAGCAGAGTGATTTTCCCAAAGGTTTGGCTCTGAAGGTTCTATGCCAAGATAATATAAGCTTCAGCACTGAAAGGTGTTAGCACCAAAAGCTTTGATGCCAGAGCTGTAGATGGAGCCAAATTGTTAATGTAGAGACCACCTGGACTCCACTGGATGGCTCTAGATCCCTGCCATGATAGTACATTTAGAAAGACAGACCATTCCCTATAGGATCACCCTCTGAGGTTGTCTGTGATGGTTTGATCTCTGCCGAGAAGTGGGGGGGGGGGGGGGGGGGGGCTACTAGAAGTAGAGAGAGTGCGGTCATTTTGAGTTGGTGCTTGGGAGTGAAGGAGCTTTTGCCATTCTCTTACTTTGAGTTAGGCCTGACTTGCTTAATGGTCCCTTTTGTGAGGAGAAGCTTCTGCAGTACACCTCTTACCTGTCAGGAATGGTTTCCAGTTTTCAGTGAAGCTTTGTAATTTTTATTCCACCCTGGATGAGAGCCTGGTTAGTGCTGGAGAGGGACAAGCGCCAAAGGTACATGGGTGAGAATACCCACGTACCTTTTCCCCTGAAGTGGAAGGGCAGCATGACATCACCTCAGTAGAAGAAATGTATTTTGGACTTTGAAAGTGTTTCACCTTTTCGGTTTGGGAGGAGGATTAGTGTCACCGTTTCTCACATGGAAGTTGGACTGTATTGGTCTGTTTTTTCAGTACAGACCTTTTCTCCAGAGAGGTCACGCCTGAAAGAGTCCGAGGAGCAGAGACAAGATATTTTTGGACACCACAATCTAGATCTCCATTCTTGGGACATGGGACACAGGACACAGACTGGGAACAAGTCGGACTGCTGTGGACCTCCGATATGAATTTGAGAGTCAGGGAATCTGCCATACACACAGGGATTTCCTTGCGCATCTGGGATACCTTATTCTCTCACTCCCTGGCTCAAGGGGAGGAATCAGAGAGGGGAAGGATGAGTGGGGGAATCAGAGGCTGAGAATGGGAATTGGGGAGAAGATGAGGAGAGAATCAGAGGGAAAGGGAGGATCAAAGGGTAGAATCAGAAGGAGAAGGCCTGAGGCAGAGGGATTGGATGGGGCATTGCTGCCTTGATGCTTTTTTGAGTGTGAGAGAGAGGACACATGGGAGAAGTAAAGGTCAGGGATGGGGGAAGAACAGAAGAGAAAAAGGACTAGGCATGGGGGAAGGAGGGAATAACTTCCCCCTTTCCCCATTACTGATCCTCTCTCACATGATCCCATCTCTATTCTCCCATTCCATCCAATGATCCTGGAACTCTATCACCTGCTGCAAGTCCTTTGTGGAAAAGAAACTTATAAATAATACAAAGTTCTACCAAGAAATTACTATTATTTAATATGTATGACTGCTGTCAAGTAATTTGCCAAAATCACAAAAATCTTAACCACTTTTACAATATTTTCAATTTTTACAGTTGTCTTTACCGCACACTAAGGAAAGAGATCTGGTATGCCTGTTCTCATTACCTAAATTAGAAAATACATAGAATTAAAGAGATATTATGTACTTTAATTTTCCAATGCACTGTAAAATCACTGGTATGAGAAATTTTTTTTTTTTAGTGCAGAAATTCAATGTGGTCCATTGTGGAAAAGTCAATTGCTATTTTTCTGCTAAAGAATAAGTCCCTTTGAACCGTAACTAGATCTATGTCATAGGGAAGGTTCTGGTTGGGAAAGGGTTAACAACATGTTTGCCGTAAACTCAGGGGACTAAAAACTGAAAACTGCTGAATCCTTTGAACTTAGAATAAGACAAAAAAAACTTAGACTGCACCAAACTCAAAATAAATATATCTCACTGGCTGTGCTATCAGGAGGTATTAAAGTTAGCACTAACACGCACTATGCTCAAAACCACAGCTACTAACACACATATACCTAAAGCATGAAGCAATATCAGTACCTGGTCAAGATTCACTGGCTGTATTATGAAGCAGTATTGTTAGACTCACTATTCAGAAGGGCTTTTTTTCTTGTTTCGCAGCTAACTCCAAAGAAACAAACTCAAAGAGTGAGACATTTGTTTGCCCACCTAGGAGTTGAGAAGGTAATAACCATATGAAGAAATATGGGTGAAATCCACAAGGAGGCAAAAAAAAGCCCCTTAACCCTGCTCTATAAAATGGAAAGCAATCAGTTTTAACTCTGGACTCAACAGCTGCAAAGTAGCATCTAAAATAGGAGCTGCATTATGTTAGCGGAGACTTAGGAAAAAGTGGTTAAAAACCCTGGCATAGACCATTAAACATTAATAGAGGCTTGTGTACGAGGCAAAGTTAGGCTGTGAAACTGATTAGCAGTTGTCGGCTGCCATTCCTAGCATTTCCCAGTTTATACCAGATGTGCCGAGTGCTTCTTACTGACAAAAGATGACATATCGACTGCCTCTGCAAGGGTTAAACATGGAAAGTGCTATGCACTGGTTTGCTCTGATGTTCCCGCTGATATTGTCACTGGATGTATCCTCAGAAGAATTCTATTCAACACCTCTGTCTTTAAGTACAAAGCTGTAGGCTGTAGCGGCTTTAGGAAACATAAGTATCCTTTTTTTCTGTTGCACAGTATCTGTGTGTGAAATTCTCTGAAGGGGTTTAAGTATTTACCCTGAACACTATCAGACAGTTTCTAAAATTTTCCTTATCCTGTTGCAAAAAACACTTCAAAGAGAATCATAAACTGGGTTCTTTGTGCTTTCAGTGCACATTTTGTTTTGCAGGCTTAGGACTGCACTCGCTCAGAATTGCAAATGTATTTTCTGTAAAATGGGGTGCACACAGGGCTTTTCATTTTGCCATCAACTCCTCTCCTTGTGAGGATAAATATTCCCCCTTTATTTATGCATTGATTACATTTTTTTTTTTAAAATTAGAAACACCTGGACCCAAGACAATTAGTACAGTAAGTGTTAAGTACACATCTTTCTGATTAAAGATCATTATTTAAACCATGAATTAAGTTCAAAGAACATTTTACTTCAGGCGGACGGCACATTTGAGATAAGCTATTTCATGGAATGCTATGATAGGAGCTTTCAGATTCCATATTGCCAGCCTTCTTTCTTTATGTAAACTAGGGACATCTGAGCCGCTGAGCTAGCTAGTGGCTCTATTTTTTCAGGTCATGCAGAACTAGTGCTGGTTTTACCCTACTACATATGTATTAACTTTTTGTCTTGCTTTTCTGAGAAAAGTAAGAAAAATAAGTCCACGTATACAGAGGGTGGAAAACCGGAACTGGCTCAGTTTGCTCCGAAAACTTAAAGCTACACCTGATAACTTTAGCAAGCTGGTTTGGATTAAATTCACACCTCCACACACCCCCACCCTCCATCTGCCCCAGTAGAATGGGGGTGGGGATGACCAATGTGGCATGTGTTGTCCAAATTGTACATAACTGCTTGGATAAAATGTGACCCTATGCGCCTATTCCTATTTTCTTATTTAATTCAGTGATATGGGAACATGGAACCCGTAATTCAGATCCTCAGTTTCTCACCAACGCTTGGGAAACGGTTATAACAAGGAAGAGGTTCCGAGCTGTGCATCCCAGAAGCGAGGCCGGGACAAAAAAAGCATCTCGGAAAGGCCCAGGGGGACTGCCGAGGCTGGGCTAGGTTGATCCTTGGCCTGTGTTGACTCCATGGGGTGCAGGCAGCCATGAGGATTTGCTGGGAATAAAGCAGAAGTCAGCATGAAGTAGGGGCTAGGCAGGAAACAGGAATTAAGCACCAAACAGAAAGCAGGCAGGAAGCAGGAGTCAGACAAACAGCAATGTCCTGGAGCGAACGCCACAAAGGCTGCTGGACCTGCGAAGGTACAGCAGGCTAAGGCTCCAAGTATTCAGCCCTCAATGTAAGAGACACCTAATGCTGGCCCTCATAGGGAGCTCCTGGGGACGTGTTTTCCTTACTCTGATTTGACCGAAAGCTCACAGCTCTTTATGAACAAAAGTCCCTGTAGTTCACCGCCACCTTGCTTAACTTTGCAGAGCAGGGGCTGCAGTTTCAATCCTCATCACCACCCCCCCCCCCCCCCCCCCGACAGCTGCACTCGAGGGTATTACAAAATCTGAAGCTGGGAAAGAAAAAAAAAGATGGTACAAGGAGGATGGTCAAAAAGATCCCTCTTCCTCCAGCATCAACACTGCAGTCACCTCATCTCTCTCCATTAGGACCTGTAAGTTTACGTCTCTATCTGCGTTAAATACCGGATCATACAATATGTTTTCCTTCCACTTAAAGGTAGATTTTAAAAGCCTTGCGCACATAAAAATGGCCATATACGCGCGTAAGTGGGCCGCGCGGGAGCTACACCAATTCTAAATAACCGGGAAGGGCGCGCGTGCATTGAGGTGCATGCGCCCATTAAAGGCAGGTGGGAAAGGGGCGGGGAATGGGCGTTCCAGAGGCGTGGCCAGCACGTGTACGTTACATGTGCCACTTGGCTACAGCTCCTTCTTAGGCACAGGAGTCCGGTGAACATCGGGGGGGGGGGGGGGGAAGAGAGAGAGAGAGAGAGCACCTCTTTATAGGGCTTAGTCTGATACTCTACATATGGACCACTGTAAGGGGGCACTTCGATTCGGGGTGAGTTGAGGTTGGGGGGGGTCTGTTACAGACTCATTCAGAGGTATTCCTTCTAAAATTGACATCATTAAAGAATTTTTGACCTTATAAGTGAAGAAAAGTCTAACAAGAGGAGTTGATTTGTGCACTGCAGCCTCTGCTAGCGACATTGTACATCTCAACTCCTTTTCATCACTTACGAGGTCTAAAATTCTTTAATGATGGATACCTCCGAATGTGTCTGTAACTATACCCCCCCCCCCCCTCAACCCACCTCCCAAAAACTCATCCCGAACCAAATTGCCCCCTTACAATGGTCCATATATAGTGTATCAGACTGAGCCCTATAAAGAGGTGCTCTCTCTCTCCCCCGCCCCGATATTCACCGGAGCTGTAGCAAAGTCGCGTGCGTAAGATATGTGCGCGGGAAGAGTATTTTATAACCTACACGCGTAGGTTATAAAATAGCGTGTATTTTTGCACGCAGCGAGATATGCGCGTTTAAGGGCACACGTGTGACCCTTTAAAATCTACCCTTTAATGTGCACCGGTACTTCTTGTTCTGACTATTAAGGTGTAATCTAGACAAAGATTGTGTAAACTCCTTGGTAAGCCAAGCCCTCTTCCTGGAATAGATTTTCACACCAAACTATAACATGCACACTGATGGTATTGACAAACACAAACAAGGGATGAAGGCACTATAGATACAGAGGAAAAGGAGGGTATCAGAGAAACGTAAAGAGACATTTTTTTAAATGATCATTGTTACCATTCTGCTCACAGGCCTAGCCACAAGCAGCCTCTTACCTCCAGCCTGCTTGCTCCCTGCCATCTGCCTGCCTCGTCACCGCACTTTGCACAGCTCGAGCCGCTGTCACCTTGCAGCCAGGAGGCCGCCGACACTGCCTTCACGCAGCAGGGAGCTGCCACCGCCGCCACCAACCATCTTCTTCACGCGGCCTGGAGGCCACTGACCCCGACGTCCTCTCTCCTTCATGGCAGGAGCCGCTGACATTGTCTTCATGCGGCTGAGCCGCTGCCTTCTTCTTCTTCATGGCTAGGGGGCCGCTCCTCATGGCTGGAGCAGCCCTCAGTCTCCCTTCCTGCGGCAGGAAGCCGCCTTTGACACCGGGCCTTGTTTCACGGCTTAGTGCTGTTTCAGGGTCCTGCCTCCTACCTCCTTAAATGCGAGGCAATGCCTCCTCTCTGGATTTAAAGCGCCACTTCTTCTGGCCCCTCTTCATGATGTCATCTTGGGTATTCCTCTTCAGCCCTACAAAAGGGCTCAGCCTTCAGTTCCTCTTCGCCTTCAAAAGGAGTCAGTCATGGAGTCAGACTGCTCCTGGATCCTCCATTCCAGTTCTTCGGTCCAGGAGTTCCTGATGTCCAGCTCCGCTTCTTCAAGGCATTCTGTTCTTTGTGGGAATTCCTTTGTCTTCTTTTGTGGTTCCTGATCCTTCGTCTCATCTTCGTTCCATGTTTGGTCTCTTGCCGGATCCTAAGTCCTTGTCTTCAGATGTCTTCGTCATCCAACGCTCCTGATGTCTTCACCTTCAAATCTTCCTGAAGTCCACATCTTCTGATGTTCTGTCCTTCCTGAAGTCCATCATCCTGTTGTTCTGCCTCTCGGAGTCTTCTCGCTGCTCTTAGTTGGGTGACCTGGGGGTCCAAGGTCCAGATGTCCAGATGTCTCGTTCTCCAGTTCATTTGACACCTCCTTGATGCTCTTGACTGAGTGTCCTAGGGGTTGAAGTCCAGATGTCTTGACATGCCAGACGTCTTCATGTCAAGTTGTCTTCATCCTCAGAATCCTCTGACATCTCAGTCTTCAGTCCTTTTTGCTGTCAAGCATTCAGACCCTTTTGGGCTCCTATGTCTAGGAAGCCTTCTGACTCTTTGGCGCCCCCATCAGGGTACCCTTCCTCTCAGATATCCTGGTTCCGGATTTTACCTCCTAGTGGGCCATCCTCAGTTCAACTTCAAATCACCTTCGGATGAGTCTTCCACGCCAGGTCAGAAGTTTGTCTTCCTTCGATTGACCTGTCAGGTGCGTCGATCATGCCTGGTCCCTGAAGCTCAGTTCAGAATGGGTGCTGCTACGAGTCACGGCCGGATACCTTCATACTGAGGTTTTAAATCTTATGTCGTCTTTCCACTCAGCAAGCGTCTTCATTAATAAGAACATAAGAACATAAGAAATTGCCATGCTGGGTCAGACCAAGGGTCCATCAAGCCCAGCATTCTGTTTTCAACAGAGGCCAAACCAGGCCACAAGAACCTGGCAAGTACCCAAACACCAAGAAGATCCCATTCTACTGATGCAATTAATAGCAGTGGCTATTACCTAAGTAAACTTGATTAATAGCAGTTAATGGACTTCTCCTCCAAGAACATATCCAAACCTTTTTTGAACCCAGCTGCACTAATTGCACTAACCACATCCTCTAGCAACAAATTCCAAAGCTTAATTGTGCGTTTAGTGAAAAAGAATTTTCTCTGATTAGTCTCAGTCCTTGATGTTCTTCTCTTTAGCCTTGCCTCATCCTTATCCAGTATCGTCTGACCTTGTCTCCAAGTCCTTGTCTGATCCTCGTCTTCAAGTATCGTCTGATCATCTTCGTCTTGTCTTGTTCCAGTTCCATCATCTGCCCTTGACCTCTGTCCATCCTGGTGCATTTACCGTTCCCGTACAGCAGGTCCAAAAGTGCTATCGAGTGGTCGTAGGGCTACTCCAGAGACCAGCATTGCATTGTTAGGTCTCTACTGATGCGTCAGGTTCGGGGGAGGTGCGAGTCCCTGGTCTTCTGCCTGTCCACCTATGCTGGGATACGTCTCACCTGCTTTGGCGCTTCTAAGGAGCTCCTCTCTGCAGTTGCGTCATGGTTCAATGGCACACCACTCTCCCCGAAAGCGTGATCGCTCCCTAGCGCTCTCCTAACAATCATTTTGTATCTGTAACCTCCTAGGTGTTAGGTTTCAAAGCATTATTAGGAGTTACATGTGCAAAATAGGCATATTCACAGATAAGAGGCATGTACACTCATAACTGCTCTTTAGAAAAGGCCGGTAATATGAGTGTACTTGAAGTGTCATGCATAATTCTTAGCGGAAAAAAAGGTGGGGATTATTGTTTGGAAGTTTATACACACATGCATTACTGAATTTGTATTCAGGCTTTTACACTGGCTTATTGAATTGCGGAACTGAAATCACACTTTCAGTATCTATTCTCTGCAGTTTTTGGGTGGGAGGTATGGGTTAAGTAGTGATGATGGTGGGGGTGTCACAGAGGACTGAGGAGAACTGGTGGAAGTGTCCGCAAATGTGATTAACTATTTTCTCAAGCAAAGTATTCACATTCTTATTTTTAAAAAAAACCTCCCTGTAAACATAACTGAGGGTTATTACATGTACAATTATTATGCGTGTGAAATATGGGTGCATACTTTTACAAAATGGGAACTGAAATGATACAGCTCAAAATATTGCTAAAATGTGTACATACTGACACACTTTGGGGGCAGAAATATGCGGGATTTATAAACTGTGTGGCTGCTGATTTATGCACACTATTGAAAATATCCCTCCCTAAATGCTTAAAGTTACAGCAGCAGAAAACCCCTCCAATCTTACTTCAATCACAACAAATACAAGTAGAAAGCAGCTGCCTACATCTAGCAAAAGCTAATTAGAACCAGTTTTGCAAATTCTGATTTCAATCCCATCCAGGTTAAAACCGGTTTAGAAATAAACAAAATAATTCTCACTCGGGTGTCTTGATCCACGCTGAAAAAAAACCCCATCCCAAAACATATAGGTTTATCTATCCCTATATTGAAACATGCAGAAAACAAGTCGACTTGGCAAAGGTCTGTTAAACCGAGCAAACACAAAAGTACATCAATGAATCTATCTCATGGACGGAAGCCATGATTTTACAATATTCGACTCTACAGGTTACAGCAGAGAGCTAAAACCCTGCAGGCCCCTATTCCATTCCATTCCCCTAATGACCTTGAGTAGCCACTTACAGTATCTTCCATGTGCTAACACTTGGGGGCCAGATTTAAGTTTTGAGCAAAAAAAGGGAAAAATGGGAGAAATTGCCTGTAAATGCATTTGCTTGCACAATTTTTAAATAGTGCAGCTTTAGTCCAAGGATTTAATTTCCTGCAACTTCAGGAGGAGAAAAAAATAACAGAAAAATCATGCGAATAAACTTGAAAAAGATGACTTGTGTCTGACTTACAATTTTTATAATCTGATTTCTGCAGATCCTTGTTTCTCAAACAGTGCTTCCTATAGGTCATTTTACTTACTGAAGTTTCAGGAAATTAAATCTTTGACCAAAAGATGTATCATTGCAATCTAACATATAGGCTTTAAGCAATGTTTGTGTCCTATTTTTCTCCAAGACTTAAATCTTGCCCCTAGAGTGAAGGCCATTTACAGTGAAGATGTTCCATGTCCATAATAAATATTATTCTTCTGTTTTCCAACCCTTGTATTTGAAGTACCTACATTTGCAATTCTATGGATAGAGGATATTAAAATGAATGGTAACATAGTAAATGACGGCAGAAAAAGACCCACATGATCCAGCCAGTCTGCCCAGCAAGTTGTTTTTTTTTTGTTTTTGCTTTCAGAGTAGTAATTGCTGCTCCATGCAGGTCACTCTATGCCTTCTATTAAGGGCAGTAACTAGCACTGTGTGCAGGCTATCCCTGTGCCTTCTGTTTTCTTCATTTCCATCCTTAGACACTAGGGATCATCTGCATTTATCCCATGCCTTTTTGAATTCCATTACCAGTCTTGGCTTCTTCCAGGAGGGCAATCCATGCATCCACCACCCTTGCCTTGAAGAAATATTTCCTGATATTGTTCCTGAGTCTACCCCCTTGGAGTTTCATATCATGACCCCTGGTTTCATAATTTTCTCTCCCACTGGAAAAGGTTTGATTCTTGTGCATCATTAATACCTTACAGGAATTTAAAGGTTTGTATCATATCTTCCCTGTCTCTCCTGGTCTCTAAGGTATACATATACAGGTCCTTCAGTCTCATCTGATAAATCTTCCTGCGCAGACCCCTCACCATTTTGGTTGGAAATACTGAATGTGGGCTAATTTTGAGGATTCAGAAACTGTGAAACAAATAGCATAATGTAGGGTACCCTGAAATCAGACTACTAATAAAGACATATACAACTTTCTGCTAAACTTCTGTTTGGCTCATACACTACTGAAGAAAATTCCTTACTGATTTCAACATTTGTGCAAATTTTAGGGTCCCGGGTATCCACTTCCTGTCACGTTCCAACTTATATAAGTAGGGTTAACTGGTGCCTAGCCCAGTTACATATGTTGATGACTTTATGCTGTCATGAACTTAATGCATTTGAAGAATCCCACTCTGGCTCTTATCAATCAAAGTCAATAAAGGTGTTCAGAATCAACTGCCACACGAATATATTACTGATTCGCTATCTTGGACAAGTTCGGCAGCTATACGGCAAGTCTTAATTTGATAAAGGAAATGCTAGATATAGCAAAAATATATAGAAAAGAAATATCAGAGAAGTACAGTTAATATAATTATCCATCAAAACAAAAAAGGGGTCATGATTTCATCTAAAAATAACTACAGAAAAAGATACCTGCAATATTTCTGTCCTGGAAGCCAGTTTCGAAGGCATTCCACTTCCTTTTGATGAATGTAGTGGTGGTTCACCATTTCCATAGTTAAAATAAATGTCAGTTTTGCAAGCTATGCATGATATCAGCCCCTGAGAGACAAAAAACTGTCTATCCACTGAATCTAAGAACAGCTTCAGCAAGACTCACTCACATCACATGAGATTTCTCCTTTTCAGACGCCTTCTCTACCCAGAAAGCAAAGCTTGTACAATCCTTTTCAAATGCAAAGTCTGTCTTTGAATTCACTCCCCAGTTATCTTGATCTTGTACAGGATAACATATTAATCTGTGGTGGCTTTTATTTATTTAGTAAACTAATAAAATAAACACACATTTGAATTGGCTTCATTTATTTTTTTTTGTGGGGGACAGCAGGCAGGGAGTGTGATACCAGATGGGGAATGCAGTGGAGAGCTAGGATGCTTTGGATTTAATGTCTTATAAAATTCATGAGTTAACACTGCAGAAAGAGAAAAAAAAAAGTGATGTTTTATCAGAATGTCATTCAAATGAAAGGTTTAACATTTACATCACAAGAGTGAGCTTGGAGTAAAACTATCCCACAGGACAGAAATGCCAAGAATAAACAGTATGATAAAACTGTGCCTAATATAATGTTAAAAAAGAGTGAGGGGAAAGAACAAGAGTAAAATATAAATCCCTGAGGTTTGGAAAGATTTTGCTAAACTTCAAAATGCTTTTTTTTTTTCATTTTTGGCAAATAAAAAGGAAATGTAGTCACAGCCATGGTTTAGGTGTTACAAGAAAATGACTTAAGCAGTGCTATACAGGGGCATTTCTAAGCTTTCTGTATTGGCCGATAAAGTGAGAGTATATTGTTAATATTTGAAATTTTATGAAAGCACCTTTGAAGAAACACAAATTAAAAAAAACAAAACAAAAAAGCCATTTCCTCCAAATTAATTATCACTACTGTTGCTTATTAGGATGCAGTTCAAGGCACTTCAGGAGGAGGGCGCCTCCTATTTGGCAGAATGGTGGTGAAATATTTGTACCATACATTCAGAGGTCTACTGATTAATGTTCCTGAACATGCCTACTTTTAAGGCTGCTTGCTTAATGGTCACTCATGAAAGAGCTTTTTCTGTGATAGGACCTATTTTTTGAAAGGAATTACCACTTGATTTACATAGAGTTGTTGATTATAAACTCTTTAGAAAAAAGCTGAAAGCTCATTCTTTTCAGCTGGCTTTTATCTGAGTTATATTGTTGTCTGTTGATTTTTCATTTGCTGTTTTGTTTTACCATTTATATTGTGTATGTTGATTTTATCTGTTGTTCTGTTTTATGTGTATATTTTTATATATTATACATTATATTTTATGTGCTTTATTGTACAAAACCTCAAAACATGGCTGTTCGAACAAGCTTACACTCAATGATACGCTCCCCTTCTGAAATGCCAATTACGTTTACTGTTTCTCCCTGAATCATTGCTACACGCCGATTTTCTCCTTCTCTCTGCTAACTTTGTCTTTATTGGTCTATGAACTACCATTTATTAATAGACTTGCAATTAACTAGGGATTTGATCACCATTGGTTTATTGTATTTGTATTTATTTTGTTGTTATTTTGATATATATCATGTCCACGTTATTTCAATTTGTCTGTAAAGCCTGTTGCTGAATTATTGTTTATTGTAAACCGAGGTGATGTTTTCAACGTGCCGCGGTATATAAAAAAATCACTAAATAAATAAATAAAATAAATAAATACACGACCTAGTATGGTAGTTCCAATATAGACAGTTTATAAGAAATTTTAAATGAATGAATAAATAAGGTACAATATAATTACTGTAAAAAGTTACTGTAAAAACTGCCATAGTGAAAAAGTAATTCCCCAGCTTAAGTAAAATTCTCAAGAGTTATGCTTTAAGCATAACCTTTTCTTTCTCATATACTATAGACACTTCTCTTCACTCTTCCATTCCCTAAACTGAACAGAACAAAATATTTATATTGCCCGAGGTCTGCATATGTCACATTATTATTACAGTACACAACAGTTATATTAATTTTCTTCTGAAGGTAAAAAAAAAAGTGAAACTTAAAAGTATATTTTCAAGCAGGCCTTAAGTAGTGTGGTTGTCATGTTAGTACACTTGAATGCATGAAAATAAAGGTTAACAACTAAAAACTAAAAAATATAAGGTGGTACCTTTTAATTGGACTAACTTAATACACTTCTTGACTAACTCTTTAGGAGCTGACACTCCCTTCCCTAGGTTCAAACAGAAGAGAACAAGCAGGCCCTGGAAATACTTACTTGAGGAAAATAAAGGCAATGAGCTACATGATGTACTGTTTATGTTATTTTAGCTTTACAAAGGCAAATTCTATATTACCAGACGTTCTTTGTGTCATGCATCTTGGATTACAATTTTTTTTTTTTAATAATAAGCTGCTTTCAGACTCGTGGGTACCCTCAGGAATGGTTTCATTGATAAGCCTAATTCTGTAGATGCTGAATGCGCACCAAAAACACTGTGCTGTTTTATGTTAAATTGCTATTGAATTTGTTAACCCGCAATTGATTTCCTGTGTTACGGAATCTTAGAGATTACAGTTAACTTGAAGCAACAGGAATAATTCTCAGCAGTTAATGTTACATTTCAATAGGTTCCTTAAAGCGGTGCTAAGGCACAGAATGACAGTCCAACAGTGCCCCCTGATGCACGTAGCTGACAAAAAAATAAACCCACAATGGTTCCAGGTAGAAGGCAGTGGAAAGAAGCTGAAAAGGCAGACAGTCCTTGAACCAATCAAAGGGAGTAGGCACCAAAATTGCTTAGATAAAAAGAGGTGGAAAAAACCTCATCCAAACAGACATTCCCAATTAACATTCTCTTCTGTCTCCCGCAATGGCTGAAATGAATTGAGATTAATGTGTTAAAAGTCATAAACATTAAAGTAATGTTGAAACTTAAATCAGAAGCAGCTTCTGTCTTGGCCCCCAAACCTTTGGTTTGCTGATAAATATCGTCCTGTTGAAAGGAGATACACTGACGCCACTGTGCTTCTAATTAGAGACACATGGTAATGTCACACCAATGGCAGGAAAACTAGCCCTGGAGAATTCTTGTATTTGCTGGGGTTATTGTTTTCTGTTCCCTTTACATGCAATGCATGCAGCAAGGTGACCAGATGGCCCCATGAAAAGCAAGATATATTTCTCTCAATACTGGTCGTAGGCACTCAACGAAAGCATTGCAAGTCTTGTAGTTCTATTGTCCCAGTAGGAACAACGGAACAACATAGAATCGTACGGCAAAAGAGTTCTTATTAACTTATAGAATACTAGTTAAACGATTGTACCTTTCTCACTCACAATCCCTGTTACAAGGAGATTATACTGCATTTAAAATAAAGATATAGCCAGGGGGTTTGACAGAATGGATGGTTGGCTAATACAATACCAACTAATTCAGAAACTGGAAAGCAATTCTAAACACTCTCTATACAGACAAAACACAATTCACTGCTCAGTGAAACATGTGCTGCCCAACCCCACTGTCTGTAACTATAGCAACCTGGCCTTGATTGGCATTAAGATGTCTTCTTCTTTTGTACTTTGGAATGAAAAGTCTGAATAATGCTCTTCTCTGCTTATTATGCTGCTGCGTCAGTGCTAAACGCGATGCTTTGCATTACACCTCGCCGAGGGATGAGTCTAAAAGCAAATCTATTTAGTTCACATAACTTACCACGAACTCCATTTCTTTCCAGAAATCTTCCAGTTTCCTCATGGGGTTGTACCACCAGTTGCTGCACTTTCTATAGCGGTTGCCTTGAAACCAAAACTGTCGCAGCCATTCAAATTCGACCTGCAGAGAAGAGCGTGATGGCTACGTTAGTTCATTTAGATAAGTAGAAATAAAATGCCATTTTGCACTGACATGAAAAAAGGAGTATACTTCTCGAAACTTAGCCAGAAATGTGTGGTCAGTCTGATAAAATGTCATCTCCCTACAACTTAGTGACCTTCTTTGAACTTGCAAAGAAAAATGAAACTCAGAGCAGTATATAACATAATGTAAATGATTTTTAAAGAAATATTACTCTAAATAAACAGAGAGGTTGATTTCAAAAGCCATTTAGACGGATAACTTAAAAGTTAGCCATCTGAATGGCAAAAACCAGCAAATTCAACCACTAGAATTTAGCTGGATAAGAGGAGGGCACTCCGGAGGCAGGCGGGAGGGTGTTCTGGGGAGGAGCTTATATTCAGCATTAATCAGATAATTTACCCGGCTAGCTCTGGGCGGGCCACAGACCTGACCTAAAGATAGCCGCATGAGGTCACTGAATATACCCTGCTGGTTAGCTGGGTAAAGTTATTCGGCTAACTAGCTGAGCCACATGGTTGCTGAAAATGGACCCCTTATTACTTCCCATAAGAGCCTATAATTTTGAGCTCAAAATTTCCCCAATATATTTTTAAATGTGTGACTTTGACAGTAGAGATGTGGCTGCTAGGGCCATGAAATCTATGCTGCTCTATATATAGAAACGCATTCCTGCAGCAGTAACAGTGAAATTTCATATCTGGAAGTGCATTCGTCCACTGATATTACAAACCACTGTGGCAGTAAAAAGGAAAAAAAAAATATATATATAAGCAGGGATTCATTCCCTGTATCCCATGTTTTCTTCTTTTCTAAACCCCCCTTCACTCCTCTCTCCAATGGCATACCCAGGTGATACCAGAATCCTCGCCGGCCTTTAAGAAAGTCTCTTTGAGGCCTACACTCAACATTGCTCTTCAGTACAAATCCCTGTAGTTACGGCAGCTCTCTTCCCTCTCTTCCATCCCTCCTAGAGCTGCCCCCACCAACCATCAGATAGGAGAGTCTGCTGCACCATAGCCTGATTCACAGAGAGAGCCAAGGCCGACTCATCTTTAAGACACACGATGTTGCAAAAATCATAACCTCCTGTAAGTGGTTATGGTCTTCACTGACATTAATATTAAAAAAAAAAAAAACCCACAGTAAGCATGGAAATAAATACAATGGATCTTGTCTAACCTCTGCCAGTTACATTCAGGTACAGTAAATATGCTTACAGTCTAATAAGTACATTTTCAAAGGGGTTCTGGGTGGGAAAACTGGCATATATGTATTTATTTTCTTATTTCTTCAATACCATTTATTACCCACCCCTCCAGAAACAGTCCAGGGTGGGGTACATAAGAACGTTCATAAAAATATTCCAGAACAAACCAAAAGTCAAACTTGGAAACACTAAAAAACAAGAAGTGGATTTGGTAACTAAGCTCCAGTTACTGAAAAGCAGATGGGTTTTTTAGGAGTTCCTCAAACTCCTTATAGAGTCCTGCGTGAGCCTCAGAGATAGAGGAGGAGAATTCCAGAGGGTGGGGCCGGATATAGAAAAGGAGCATTCACAGGTCACTGATAGACTGGCTACTTAGGAGAGAGAACGTCCAAAAGAAACTGACTGGCCGACCGAAGAGTGTGAGCTGGGGTCTGTATTCTCAGGATGGAGCTGATCCATGGAGATGAAACATCATGAGGCAAGTTATGGCAGTTACTTTGTATTTAATATGCCAGGTGACAGGGAGCCAATGTAGGTCTTTCAGGATGGGGGTAATACGGTCATGAACAGATGTCATAGTTAGAAGGCGGGCTGCCGAATTTTGAATAATTTGTAACGGCCTAGTGGAAGTTTGTGGTAATCCGAAGTAAAGGGAATTAAAACAATCTGTAGATGGAAAGATTAGGGCTAAAAGTACTGTGTGAAATGTGGCAGGTTCAAGAAGAAGCTTCAGGTGACATAATTTAACAGGTTCTTTTTTAATTCATGTTTGGGCCCTAAAGCAAGAGATAAATATCACAACACTCATTAGTATGCAAATTTTACATTTAGCATGCAAGTGGGAGGAGTTAATAGAAATGCGAGTCTGATAACGCATAATGCTACATCTTTTTTCTTTGCATTGTCCTTGCGTTACTGGGCAAAAATGTTATCACAGACTAGAGAGAAAGAGCGAGAGAGCAATTTAATAGGGTGAATAGGACTCTCTATATAAGTACCACTGTAGATGGGCATAAAAAACTCAGTTTGAGGGATGGTATTAGATACACAGTCAGAGGAATTAACTGAAAATTTAATATGACTGAAGAATTTCTATCCTTTGAATCAATGAAAGATATAACAAGAGAAGTTCATTTGTATAATGCAGTCTCTGCTAGCTTCAGTTTTTTGGAGTTTTAGAGAAAGCTTATTATTGAGTAGCCAGGATGTAATGGATTAGAGACAAGACGTTGCAAATTCAATGGTGACAGGCCAAGAGGGGAAAAATTATGTGCATAAGTAGCCTGCATTTGTGTATATGTTATTTTATAAACAGCAGAAATAAATGCATATTTTTGGTTTTACATGCGCATTTTCCCGGTGCAAAAAAGGGGCACTATAGGGATGTTCAGGGGTGGTGTCAAGAAGTACTGCTATTTTGTAAGAGTACTGCTATTTTGTAAGAGTACTGCTATTTTGTAAGAGATATGCACGTGTAAATTGTCAAATATTGGTACAATTTTATACCTACTAATTGTGTAACACGAGTGAAATTAGATTTGTCTGTTGTCTGCAATTTTTGGGTGGGAGGCCTGGATGAACTGGTGGGAGATCAGGGTGAAGTGCAAGAGGTCTAGATGACTGGGTGAACCTTCAGAGGTATCAATGAACTAGTGATTTCAAGAATGAATGCAAGTATGCATTTTCAAATAGTATACATGCACACTTTATAAAATACCTGCTTCCACATCTAAATTGGGGTTATTACACATACATAGTTTTTTTTTTTGCACCTAAAATATACTTTCATATGTTTATAAAATAGGTAAAGTAAGGATTTTCTTTGCATTGGACAAATACACACATACTGCAAATTAAGAGAACTATGTGGTATTTTATAAGCTGTGCAGCTCCTGCTCCACAGTTTATAAAATACTAGAATACATTTTGCACATCCATTTAATGCACAAATGCAATACTGCAAATAGGTTTGAAAGTTAGGCTACAATGGGTGAATTTTCAAAAGAGTTATGCATGTATAGCTAACATATCGTAGCAATTTTCAAAATCCATTGGGCTGCGTTAAGTGCACTTAAGGTGGGTAAAACCTATTGACAATTCAAAGGCATTGTATTGCATAGTGGACAAGGGTAAAGTGCATTTACACATGTAAATCCCAGTTTTAAGCATGTAAATGATTTGGAAAATGAGTCCCTACATTTGTACCTGAGGTAATGGAGGGTGACATGACTTGTCCAAGATCACAAGCACTGTCAGCAGGATTAGAACCCCTAGCTTCTCTGGTTCTCAGCCTGTTGCTCTAACCACTAGAATACTTCTCCAAACCTTTATTAAAGTGGCTGGCAGAAGCAATGTCATTTGACATGCTGTCATCTCCCTGTTAATAACACCACCATACTAGAATTATTTTGCTGTCGGTAATACCTGAGTTTTATTCCAGCTAAGTCCCCCAGTCACTAAAGATTTCTGACAGGAGCATAAAAAGGGGAAAATCTTTTAAAGAAATGCATTCGATATCTCAGTAATTATATTGCATTCTAAAGCAGGGGTTGGTATCACAAATTTTGTAGAAATATGAGTTCATGCCCTGGATAGCTTGCTATCAAAGAAGCTGATGAAGTAAAGTGGGCTGTGCTTTGCAAAAGCGTTAACAGGTGAAAAATTGGCACATCATGCATGCTATTCAGTTTGCAAAATTTTGCATGAGTTATTTGCCTTTTTTTTTTTTTTTTTTTACTTTATTTAGCTATTCTGTAGTTCACTAAATTTAGGCGAAACTAGATAATGAACTGCATGATTATGTAAACCCACTCATTATCTATGTTTGTGTAACTAAATAATATGCAAACTAGTGCAAATTTCAACTCAGACCATGAGTGTATGACATGTTTTGTGATAATGGCTGTGCAAATGTGAAATTGAATGCACATTTAACAAAAATCTAATTTGCACACAATTAACATAAGCAATAATCACATTAATACTCGATAACGGCCTGTATTTTTGCAAATTAGTGTATCAGCCTGTAAAGGACAACCCATGAGCAATGGGAGATGAAGTTGCAATTACTGGCAGTGGTAGAAGGAGGATTTGGAACCTGTCTCCAGATTCCTAGTCCACTGTGTTAACTACTATATTATTCCCTCTTATTAGTGGGAAAAAAAAAGTGCCTTTATCACTTATTAAAGAGAAACCAAACCATACTCTCAGGCTCTAAAGTCAGCCTAAGAGCTACTTTTTCAACTTAAATTTAAATAAGTGCATTAGGAAGGTTAGAAATGCCTAATCTTTACCATCAATTTTCTGGTATAATTGCTATAAAAATGGTTAAAAGATTAATGGAAAAAAAAATGGCGAATGATCAGTATTGGCTACTTAGATTGTTAATTAAGTGTTTAGCATAAAACAGTAATTTAAAACAAGCCCTTTTCTTTTCTCTTTTCCCCCTCTCTTTTCAAAGACACCGCACTAAGAAAGTATGGTAGTATGGTAGTATGGTAACACGCTAGAGAACTATATAGATCTTCTCTAGAAATCACATGATCTTTGGCAGTCTATTATCTTTGGCAGTCTATCATTAAAACCCAGCCTCTAGCCTATATTAGGCACCGCTCATGTTAATTATGTTATTACCCCCATATATCTTAATCCAAGTTAATTCGACCTGTTCATTGTAAGACATTTACTTGTCATTGTTGTTATTGTTTAAAATGTAAACCGAATTGATCAATAATTTTGTTATTGGAAAGTCGGTATAGAAAAATGCTAAATAAATAAATAAATAAACCTCTATTGTGGTTATGGAATGGTATTTAGGCTGAATAAACACTGATTACTGTTAAAGCAAAAAGTCATTTCATTCATCTTAATGACTCAGATTTCTACGTGTTTTTCTTAAATAATTTACAGTTGTCAGCCCTTAGAATACTGTAATTTATCTTGGTAATGGTAGTTATGTTTCATACACAGAATCAAAGCTGTTCTAATCCTCACCTGTCACCACAAAGAATTTTTTTGTTTATCCTTATTAAACTCTCAGGAGACCAACAAAGAGATCCTGTGAAGGTGTAACAATAAGGAAAAAGCTCAAATACCTAACCGTAGAACAGCATTTTCAAATATAAACATCACAACTACAAAAGTCTGAAAGAGTTTTCCTTTACATGAGCTAAATGTTTGTTTGATGTGTAAAGGTGGTTTCCAGAAAAGCTGTTTAAAAACAATAGAAATAACAGGTATGTAGACAACACTAAAACAGTGCAGTTGCTAAACTTATCTCAGTGATCAGAAGACAGGGGTTAGATACCTTTAAACAACCTGAGCAGAAGATAACAGAAGTAGATCAACTTCTGGGAGCATGCAGGTTTCAACAAACACCCGTATGATAGCAGAATCCACCTATGTCCTTTTTAATAAGGTTCAAGTGAAATATATTGCTCTTACAGTCCCAGTCTGTCAGCAAACCACCAAAGAAGGCTTTGTCAAGAACCCACACAACATGTTGCAGAGTTCTTGTCTACTCCCAAGTATACAATACGCCAAAGTTGTGTGTTACACGTCGCGGCAGGCCCGCGCCCGGGCCTGCTCGCCCCAGGAATCCAGCTGTCAGCCCCGGTTCATCTTCGCTCACGGCGGTGGGCAGCCGCCTCCATCCCCGAGCGCCTGCAGCCTCTTCTGCCGCTTCCAACTCCTCCACGGTTCCTCCCTGCGCCCGGCGGGCCTCCTCACATGGGCCACGGAGAGACGCCATCGTCCTGCCTCCTCTGGGCCCTGGCTTAGGCACGTGCGCGCGCAACTCTCGCACTCTTAAAGGGCCGTGGCGGGAGAATAGCCCGTGGCCCCGGATGATGACATCACTGGGCTTCTGTATTAAAGGCAGGGCCCAGCCACTTGTTCCCTGCCTTGGCAACAGGTCTCTACGATTGCTCGTGTGCTCGTTGCCCATCGTTCCTGCTCCTGTCATCGTTCCCGGTTCCTGATCCTGACTCCGTTCCTGGTTGCTCCTTTGTCTCCTCCTTGTTCCCTTGGACTGATCCTCTGGCTTTGACCCCTGCTTCTTTGGACTACGCTTGGACTGATCTTCTGGCTCTGACCCTTGCTCTGATTCCTGATACTTTGCCTGCTTGTCGCCTGCCCTGACTCCAGCTTGCCTTGATCTTATCTACTCCTATAACATATACCAATACAAGGGATGCTTGTGTCCTGGTATTACTTATGTACGGTGGCTATTGTTCAAGGACAACCAATTTTATGGGTGTCCTTCTTTTTAGCCCCGTCTATTAATCTTTATTATCCAAAATTCAATGTAGATTTTCTATTTTGTCTTTTACTTTTTTTATCTCCCCGTTTTATGAGGCGACCCGCTACTTGTTTGTCAATACTTATCAGGACATCCGTCTCAATTGCTTCTCGCGGGGATCTTATCTACAGCATCCTACAGACTTGGCTTTTCAGGCTTCGGCCTATCACTACCTGGACACCTCCTGTCCTACCCTGTTCCTGTTGGCGTCGGGGGTCTTCGGAATCCTGCCTCATCTGGATCTTCCTCGGTCACCTCAGCTGGTCCCTGGCGTACCCTTGTTACCATCTACTGGGAGTCGTCATATGGAGCCCTGCCTAAGACCAGCTGGCCCCAGCACCCACGGACTCAACCTGCGGGGAATGAGGGCTGGTATTGGCGAAGCTCCAGTCGGCCTCCGTCTCCTAGCTTGCTCCATCTCCTGATGATGGGGACCTGTAGAGCTTACCCTATGTGTAGCATCAACCCCACCTCGGGCCACCACCAGTGCAACATTGTGCATCACAACATTTTAATAAAAAGAAAATAGATAAGGAAATGAGGTAAACAAATAACATATTTTGTCAATCTGTTTATTTCAATCTTACTTACTATTCATGGGTCACTTCATCGCCCTTCATATATACATAAACAACTTATTAAACTGATTATTATATTAATTTGGGGTGCTAAGTTGACAAACCTTAAAGCATTTTTTTGATAACATAATATAGCAACATAGTGGATGCTGGCAGATAATGACTAATTGGCTCATCCAGTTTGTCCAGTTTAGGCTATATCCCAGCTGCAAGCCATAGACACTTGAATGTTTGTAGGATGTTTGTTGTTGCCCTTTATATCAGATGCCATTCTTTATATTTATTGCCTCTCAATATTCTTTTCTCCTGCTTAGTTGGTCTCACTTGAATTTTAAGCGGCTAGTTTCTTCCTCCATTTCCACCGAATGCATTTGCAAGCAAATTTTCAAAGTAGTTTGGAGGAGGCACTGTGGCCATTTTGCAAAAGAGTGATTTCTTTTATGTATTTGAAAAATATACAACCTGCCTCACCCACATTTTTGGCATTCTACACAGCTTGCTAGAAAAACCCATATCTTCAGAAACAATACCTCTCACATAGACAAATGTTGACATTGTACACAATAAAATAATATGTTTTTAAAAATCCAAAATAAAACCCAGTAGTATCCATTACTATCATTAAAATGATTAAACATTTACAGTTGCATCATTTCCCTGGACGCCAGGAGGCTCATATTCAAAATTTATACGGATAAGTCAAACGTTATCAGGAAAACAGAAAATGTGGCATATTCACCCATTTATATGGCTATAATTTAGAAGGCTAAAAAAAAAAAAAAAAGGCATTTTGGGAGAGTTCCAGGGAGGGGCAGAGATATCCAGCTAACCTAGCCAAATATCAGGTACATCCAGCTAGGTTAGTGGGGTAACTTTAGAACTGCTTCAACCCAATCCCCTCCCTCCCTCACCAAAGCTGTTGCTAAAGACTTGCCAGCCCGTAGTATCCTAACCCCACTCCCCCCCTTCCCCTTCCCCAAACCTTTTAAATCTGGAGGAAGTGCCCAGCATTGTTTACTGGGTCCCGGTCCCTGATCCCAATCGTTAAATACCTGTACGGCTGGCTCCCCACTTTTGCCCCCAACCTCTCACAACGGAAGATTCATGCCCCCCCCCCCCCCCCCCCCACGATGCTCCCTAACCCAGCCAATACCTTATTTATCTGTGCCAGGACTGAGAGTCCTTCTGCCCTGCTGCCAAGGCTACTCTGACAGCGGCAGCGTTGGAAGTGTAAACTTATCGAGTATCAATAAACCATACACAGCAGATGGAAACTGTGCGTGTATTTCTTTCCTCCATATTCAACAAATTTAAAAAGGTGTTTGATTTATGGTTCCTTAAACATGTGTGGGGGGGGGGTCATTCCATATCACGTGAACCAGGGGGGTCCATGCTCAATCTCCTCCAAATCAAACAAAATTTTGCACGGATGTTCTCTAGGGTTGCAAACAAAACAATACTAAATTTTTCACCTGGACCTCCATTGGTCTAGAGGCAGTTGAATGCAGGTCACCTCTGAGAACTATGCTCTGCACAACCTAAAATGGCCATTTTGTCCAGGTGCTGCAGCCCAACAATACCTCTCAGGGGCCTGCAATTTTGTGGATTAGTACAACCCCTGGTGGTGACTCCCAGTGCAAAGTTTGGAACATAACGTGAGTTTGCCTCCCTTTTTATGGGCCAGCAAAGTATGAGAAAATTGTTACAAAAGAAATATAAGGTCTACTTTGAGTCCTCATTGTTCCTGACCTATACTTCGATTCAGACCCTGACTGGACCAGTAGTCATGGCCCACAGCATATACGTATAAGATTTGCACTAAAAGGCTTTGCAGGCAACTGGAAGCAAAGATATAATTACATAAAGACACAATGTCACTATTTTATCCGCATTTTTGCTGCAAATATCTATACTGTGTACTTTAATTCTTTTCTTTTTTATGTCATTTGAAAGAGCATCTTTTTTTCTACAAAAGTCACCCTGTTTCATTATGGACCTGATCTTGCTTTCAGAATTAAAGCTCCAATGATATCCATAAGAACATAATAAATTGCCATGCTGGGTCAGACCAAGGGTCCATCAAGCCCAGCATCCTGTTTCCAACAGAGGCCAAACCAGGCCACAAGAACCTGGCAAGTACCCAAATACCAAGAAGATCCCATGCTACTGATGCAATTAATAGCAGTGGCTATTTCCTAAGTAAACTTGATTAATAGCCATTAATGGACTTCTCCTCCAAGAACTTATCCAAACCTTTTTTGAACCCAGCTACACTAACTGCACAAACCACATCCTCTGGCAACAGATTCCAGAGCTTTACTGTGCATTGAGTGAAAAAGAATTTTCTCTGATTAGTCTTAAATGTGCTACTTGCTAACTTCATGGAATGCCCCCTAGTCCTTCTATAATTCGAAAGTGTAAATAACTGAGTCACATCTACTCGTTCAAGACCTCTCATGATCTTATTTATTTCTTTATTTATTTATTTTGAAGTTTTTTATATACCGCGGCACGTTAATAACATCGCCTCGGTTCACAATAAACAGTAAATTAGCAACAACCTTTACAATCGAAAAGAGAATAAACTCGTGAGTACATAATAAATCAATTAAGAACAAATTTAAAGACATAGTTAAGCACTAATCAAATTAACTTAAAGATAATCATAATCTATTGAAAATAATGATAATATAATCCCAAATGATCTATTGGAGAAGCATATAAAATCCCAAAAGATCTTAAACACCTCTATCATATCCCCCCTCAGCCATCTCTTCTCCAAGCTGAACAGCCCTAACTTCTTCAGCCTTTCCTCATAGGGAAGCTGTTCCATCCCTTTATCATTTTGGTTGCCCTTCTCTGTACCTTCTCCATCGCAATTATATCTTTTTTGAGATGCGGCCACCAGAATTGTACACAGTATTCAAGGTGCAGTCTCACCATGGAGCGATACAGAGGCATTATGACATTTTCCGTTCTATTAACCATTCCCTTCCTAATAATTCCCAACATTCTGCTTTTTTGACTGCTGCAGCACACTGAGCCGACGATTTTAAAGTATTATCCACTAAGATGCCTAGATCTTTTTCCTGGGTGGTAGCTCCTAATATGGAACCTAACCGTGTAACTACAGCAAGGGTTATTTTTCCCTATATGCAACACCTTGCACTTGTCCATGTTACATTTCATCTGCCATTTGGATGTCCAATCTTCCAGTCTTGCAAGGTCCTCCTGTAATGTTTCACAGTCTGCTTGTGATTTAACTACTCTGAATAATTTTGTATCATCCGCAAATTTGATAACTTCACTCGTCGTATTCCTTTCCATCATTTGCATCTTTGGTGCCCTGCTGTGTAACACGCAAATGAGCTAAAGATGTGAACTTTTACAGTGCGGTGAAGCTTGTTGTGCTTACTATGCTTGTAGCTTATGACACATCTTGCTTTGACATACTTTTATAAATGACCCCCTCAAAATGGACATTTTATTGTGCTGTGTTATTTACTGCATGCAACGTATCACCTTCACAAGGAACTATGATAATGTCATATTAGCAGTGTGTTGCCACAGAGATTTTGGGAACATGCCCTGGACTGTGACATCATTGTGCTCTTTGTGTCCCTGGTATCAAATTTTTCTTTGTGCCAAAGGAAGACATTGAAGCAATCAGACCTGTTCAGGATGAGAACTTTAGCAAACGTCATACAAGTTTCTGGCACAAGGGAAAATCATAAATTCAAGCCCATTGATGCAACTAAAGTTTGCATTAGCAAAATTTCGAATGATGTCACCTCATTTATTGCAAGAATTCTGGAAACCGAACGTGAATATTTCATGCCCTTCAAGTATCCAGCTTCCAACCTGGTTAGTATTTAGCTTGCATCTATGATGAATCCTGGCGGACTGGCCATATATACAAAGTCTCAACTGAGGAACGTGATGCCTTGGTCAATTTCTTGCATCCTCAGGTCCTGCAAGGTTATTTTACTGGCTGCCCCACAGAGACACCTGTTGGGTTCCAGAAGACCACATTATTGCTGCCCTTGACGCACCCATAACTTCATCAGGCAGGCAGTACTTCACAAGCCATTTTGTCACACGTTGATGAGACATTCAAAAACATGTGCAAGGCAGGAAAAAAGACTAAAGCCTAGATTTTTAAAAGGCTAAGTGCATAAATTTTGGGGTTTACTTGCGTGGCCAGGCTGCGGCCACGCTGTAAACCCCAGTATATGCAGAAGTGGCAGGCCTCTCCAAGGTGGGGGAGGGGGGGCGGGACAGTGTGTGCCAGCAGCCAGCCAGCGTGCGGAGGTTACTTCAACTCCAAAGTTCAAGTAGTAAAACAAAAAAACCCCTAATAGTTACGTAGAGGGGGTAGGGGTTGGATAGGAGAGAGGAAAATGTAGGAAGGTTAGATAGGGATATAAGGAAGTTCCCTCCCAGTCCACCGGATTTTATAACATGTGTGCACTGGCGCGTGCATGTTATAAAATCGGCACGCAAATGGATGCACCTGCACAAGTGAATTTTTGTGAAATCTGCAATTTAAACAATTTTTGTATGTAGTGTCTTGCCTTTTCTTGTTTTGTGCTCACATAAAAGCTTGGAAACCTGTGGCTAGTACCTTGTCTGGCTGTCTGGAGTAGCCCCTAGGTGATGGGGTTGTCAATTTTGCTGAATTGGCAGTGGCTGAGCCACCACTGACCAAAGTTTTGCATTGAATTTGATGACCAAGTTATGAAAATATGTCTAAACAAATGTGTGTCAAAAACTAAAAATGTGGCAAGCACAGTAAATTGACCTGTACTGTAAAATTTCACATTTCTAGCTCATTTGCATGTTTCACTGTTTGGTGCCAAAGATGGCTCTTTTTAACATAGTACATTCATATTTGCAAATGATGCTTGTCTTTGAGACTGTAATTCTGACCAAAGCAAGGCTGGGTCCAAGATGAAACAGGTTGACTTTTGTTGCAAAAAAGGTGCTGTTTCAAATGAGATTAGAAAGAAAAAAAATGTAAAAATTACACAGTAGAAATATTTGCATCCAAAAAATGGTGAAAATGTGCTTGAAAAGGTGAATCATGTCTTTATGTAACTATATCTTTGCTTCCAGTTCGCTGCAAAGCCTCCTAGTGCAAATTCTAGATGTACAACATGGGCCGTAACTACTGATCCAGTTATGGCCTGAATCGAAGTATACATCAGGAGCAAAGAGGAGTCAAACTAGGCCTTAAATTTCTTTTGTAAAATTTTTCACGTCGTTTGCTAACTTATAAAAAGAGTGGCAAGTTCAGGTTAGGTTCCAAACTTTATCATAGGAACTTCGCCCCAGCGGTTGGAAACAGGATGCTGGGCTTGATGGACCCTTGGTCTGGCCCAGTATGGCATGTTCTTATGTTCTTACGTTGTAATAATCCACAAAATTTCAGGACCATAACAGGGGTTGTTTGGCTGCAGTGTCCGGACAAAATGGCCGTTTTGTGTTGCGCAGAGCATGGTACGCTAAGATTGACCTTTATTCAGCTGCCTCTAGCTCTTGAACCAATAGAGATCCAGCCGAAAAATATTGCATAGTTTTGTGTGAAGCCTAGTGAACATCCACACAAAAAGTTATTCAATTTGAAGGAAGTCGAGCGTGGATGATTTGTTAAGTTGGTTCACTTGACATGGAATGTCCCTGGGTTCATATTTGGTAAGCCGGCTAGTAGACAAGTTATCTGGCTAAAGGTAGCTGGGTAACTTTAAGTTGATCATAGTGGGGCGGATTTTCAGAGCCCTGCTCGCCTAAATCCGCCCAAAACCGGGCGGATTTAGGCGAGCAGGGCCCTGCGCGCCGGTAAGCCTATTTTACATAGGCCTACCGGCGCGCGCAGAGCCCTGGGACTCGCGTAAGTCCCGGGGTTTTCGGAGGGGGCGTGTCGGGGGGCGTGTCGGGGGCGTGCCCGAACCGCGCGGCGTTTTCGGGGGCGTGTCGGCAGCATTTTGGGGGCGGGTACGGGGGCGTGGCTACGGCCCGGGGCGGTCCGGGGGCGTGGCCACGCCCTGCGTACCCGCCCCCAGGTCGCGGCCCGGCGCTCAAGAGGCCCGCTGGCGCGCGGGGATTTACGCCTCCCTCCGGGAGGCGTAAATCCCCCAACAAAGGTAAGGGGGGGGCTTAGACAGGGCCGGGTGGGTGGGTTAGGTAGGGGAAGGGAGGGGAAGGTGAGGGGAGGGCAAAAGGAAGTTCCCTCCGAGGCCGCTCCGATTTCGGAGCGGCCTCGGAGGGAACGGGGGTAGGCTGTGCGGCTTGGCGCGCGCCGGCTATACAAAATCGATAGCCTTGCGCGCGCCGATCCAGGTTTTTAGCAGATACGCGCGGCTCCGCGCGTATCTACTAAAATCCAGCGTACTTTTGTTTGCGCCTGGAGCGCCAACAAAAGTAGGCCTATTCGCGGAGTATGAAAATCTACCCCAGTGCGTGGGACGTTTATCAGACTGAATATATGGGACAAATATCTGACTAACTTTATCTGAATAACTAACTGGTTTACTGGATATGAACCCCTACATTTTTAAGGAACTATAAATCAGACACCATTTTTAATCTGTTGGATATGGAGGGAAGAAATACAGTTTCCATTTTTTATGCATGTTTATTGATACTCGATACAACCTGTCCATTACAAAGTGTTAGATATACAACTGACATATGCATGTTACCAAGGCTGCTTTACAAGAATGAAACAAATATCTGTCAATATGAATTTGAAAGAAGTGCAATGTAAATTTCTTCTTTGTTTTATATTTCACAGAAATGGGCTTTTTTGTCTAAGCTTACAGATTCAGAGCTTTGCATTACATGTGATAAGGAGGTGGGCACATTGTGCCGTCTCTTTTGGTCATGTGAACATTTTGGCAATATCTATAGACTTTTTTGGAACCCGTTATGTGTTTCATATTCCCCTGATTCCAGGCATTTTTCTTTACAATGACCTGACAGGTTTGAAAAAAGATATCAAGTTCCTTGTAGTTGCTGAAAGTGTGGATTTTGGTGAAGGTCTCCATTCTCAACTTCTGGAGATCTGTGGACCCACCTCCTCTGGGGTGATAGAGAAATGTGGTTCACTATTTGATGACTAAGGAAAATATGGGGCAGATTTTCAAAGACTACGCACGCCGGGCCTATTTTCAAAAGGCCCGGGAGCGCGCGTAAAGCCCTGGGACACGCGTATGTCCCGGAGCTCGAAAGAGGGGCAGGGCGTGGGCGGGGCGGTCCGGGGCGGGGTGTGGGCAGAGCCTCCAGGCACAGTGGCCATTTGCCGTTGTGCCCGGGAGCTGGCTGTTGGCTGGCGCACGCAACCTACGCCTGCCCGGAGGCAGGCGCAACTTATAAAATAAAGGTGGGGGGGGGGGATTTAGGTAGGGCTGGGGGGTGAGTTAGATAGGAGAAGGGAGGGGATGCTGGGAGGGGGGGGCGGAGGGAATGAGGAAAGCCATTGGAGCTCCCCTAGGGCTCGACGTGCGCAAGGTGAACTAGTGTGCATCATCTCCTTGCGCGCACTGACCCTGGATTTTATAACATGCGTGCGCAACTGCGCACGCATGTTATAAAATCGGGTGTAGATTTGTGCGTGCCAGGTTGCGCACACAAATCTACACCCACGCGTACCTATTAAAATCCAGCCCTATGTGTACAGATTTGGGGATTCTCAACAGAAAATCCTTTTTTGAATATTTGGAACTCCTTTATTCAATCACTGCCTCATGGAGGTTGTAGTCTTCTTTTGAATGATATACAAATGGATTGTTAGTAACTTTGTTTTTCTTTTCTTCTGCTGGTCTAGCTTTTGTCGTGAGATATTTACAAAGGATTCCTTGCTCAGAATTTATAATTTCTTCTTTGGATGGGGAAGGAGTGGTGGGAGGGTAGGGAATAGATTGTGGGTGTTTTATATAACGCTCAGTTCAATTTCTCTGGGTTAATGATGGTAGGTATTGTAGATGGTATAGAACGGATCAATGGGTAGGGAGCTGGATAATCCTGTATAAGTTTACAATGATTTGTTTGGTATGATGCTGGAAAGAGTCAATCACTTGCCATACGTTTTGTATAGTTTTATTGATAATAATAACAAGTTTTGAACACAAAAGCCAGGATTTCAAAGGCCCAGGCACATAAAAACTAGGGTTTGTGCGCTTGGCTGGGCCGTGTGCATGCCACGTGCATTTTAAAACAGGCCCGGCCATGCGTCTAAACCCGGGTACCTGCACAAGTGCCAGGTCCTGAAAAAGGGGTTGGCTGGGTGGTGGGGTCTGGTTGGGGAGGGGCAGGGTGGGACGGAGGCAGGCTTGGACATCAGCCATTAGCCGCTGTCCTGAGGAAGCATGTGCTGGCAGCCAGCTGACGCGCAGAAACTACTTCTGTTCTGGAGGAGCAGTAAGTAGTGAAATAAAACAACTTGGGGTAGATAGGTAGGAGTTAGGGGTCGGGAGGAAAGGGGAAAGGGAAGGAAGGTTACGCAGGTAGATAGGAAAGTTCCCTCCCAGTCCGCTCCTTAATTAGAGGGGACTGGGAGGGAACTGGGGGAGGCCCGATTGCGTTACTGCGCATATTTACCCAAAATTCGCCTCTGTGTGCGCTGCCTGCACATGCGCATGTGGATTTTTAAATCCGGCATGCTTGTGCGCGCGGTCATTGGATTTTATAACATGTGCGCACTGGCGTGCATGTCATAAAATCGGCGCACACATGAACGGCCGTGTGCTCCTTTTAAAATTGACTCCAAAATGACTAAGAAAAAGCCTGCTTAAATAAAAATGATTTTAGTTTCTTCCTAAAGATTGCTAAATCAGACTCTTCTTTGATCTGCTGTGAAAGTGCATCCCGTAAAGGAGGACTTACAATACAGAATGCTCTTTTGTGGGTCGCTTGCACCCTGTAACCCTTAAAATAGGAGACAATGAATAGCGATTTATGGATGAACACATGGAATAAACTGGGCAGTAACTTTGCAGACAATCCATTATCCTAAAGTATTCTAAAAATAAGCATTAGCACATTAAACTTTACCCTATAGGCTACAGTGAGCCAATGAAGATCTTTCAGGCATGGGGTTATATGTACAACACATTGGCATCCTGAAACTAACCCAGCTGCAACATTTTCTCAACTCTTCTCTGACTCAAGCAGAAGAACTGGACCAAACGTCAGACATCCAAAATGTGGGAATGAAGGTGGTGCTGCTGTAAATTTTATCCTAACAGTGATAGATCCAACCATTAATAAATATCCATAAATATAATAGAAGGTGGGCAACACAATTTCAAACGTCTACCAAAGTTTTTAATCAACTGCAATTGTTTATTTAACTTCTCTGCAACCAAACTTCCATGTAAGTAAATGGTCCCCAGACACAAACCGTTTTGTGAAAACTGCATTGGGAGGGACCTTACATCAGTGCTGTAAAACGTTTATCAAAATAAGGGTGAATGGCATTTTTAGTCAATCCTCTAACAGCTTACAATAAAAGATGACACAACAAAGCCTTTCTGTCATCTTTTATTGACTAAAGGTTGCACCAGAATCCCAGCCTTGGTGCCAACTGAACTGGAGGCTCAAAAGCAACTGCTGCAAAAAAAACAAAACAAAACAAAACAAAAAAAGCAACAAATATTTATGTGAAGAAAGAAGTAAAGATAATAAGAAAAAAAAGAACCAATACGGTTTTGAAAAGAGGTGGCTGAAAAAATAAGGGCAAAAAGATTAGCATTCAAAACATACAAAGGGACCTCAGAAAGAGGAGCACACAAGCTGTTGTAGCCTGAAGGGCTGCGGTTAACTACGGAGGAGACGATCAATGCGGGATTATCTAGAACCGGTCATGAAGAAGGGAAAATCGGGGCAAGTCATAGGAGTAACCTGCAACCTCAAATGACTACCCCCGAAATAAAACCCCTAATGATTCCTGAGCGTCCTGAGGTCATCACAATGGCCGCACTGTGGGATTTGATGGTGGGGGTTGCAACCATTGTAAATAATCTGAGTTTAAAGGTAGAGAGAATTTCAAAGGAAAGTGGAACAGATATCAACTAAAGTGTCGACATTGGAGGAGAAAGAGCATGAGAACTTGAAATTTAAGGCGGCAGTAGTAAAAGACAAAGAATATCTTGCTAGAAGAGTGGAAGCCCTGGAAAATGCTTCTAGACATTTAAATATCAGAATTCTCAATTTTCCACGTGTTTTGGGTGAAACTCCCTATATTTCCTTGAAAAGATTTTTACATGAGGTTCTTGGTTTTGAGGAAACAAATTTGCCTGTGATAAACAAATGTTATTTTCTTTCAAAATTTAACTCCGCAAATAGAATTAACCTGCAAGAAAATTTGACTGAAATATTAGAAAGTTCATCTCTAGAACTATTAGATAGAGGGACTCTACTGGTTTCATGTTTAACTTTGCTGGCTGTTCAATCCTTAATGAAAAATTATTTCAGAAAGTTCCCGGTTTCTTTCCTCAATGAAAACGTTAAAATATTTCCTGACCTCTCTTCTATAACACAAGAGAAGCACAGGGCTTTTTTAACTCTGCGCCAAGAAACAATTTCTTTGGGTTATTCCTTTAAATTAAAGTTTCCTTGCAAATGTTTTCTAAAGAAAGGTTCAGAAGTTAATGTCTTTTTTACAGTTGAACAACTGAAAACTTTCCTGCAAGCTAAAACGCTCATCACTTCATCTCCCATTAATGTGTAGTATAATTGATAACAAGGCTGATTGACGTGCAGGGGTTTCTATTTTTGTGTTACCTATGAGAATCTCTCTAAGTTTTCGGATCAGGTTAAAGATTGATTTATGGATTAAGAAAGTTACTTATTTTTGCTTTATGAATTGTTTCTTAGAATAATATATTCCTTCTCTCTGATGTTTTTTCTGTAATTGCAAAATTTGTTTTTTGTAATGCTTAAAAATTGATAAAGAATTAAAAAAAAAAAAAAAAGAAAGAGGAGCACACAAGGAATAATATATGTAAAGTCGAAAGGGGTGGAGAAAGTAGCCAAGATGATAAAAATGCGAGTGGAAGAAAAGATAGCTAAAGAGGTACAGTAGACGACCAGAGTTTTTTAAAGTATGCAAGTAAAAGAATGAAGACCAGAGGTGGGATTGCAAAACGGAAAAGAGACAAAAGAAATGTGTAGAGGGGAACAAGGCTAAACAAATGCTTCTGTTTGGTATTCTCATTAAAGAAGGGATTGGAGAAGGACTGCTGATTGTTGAGAAAGGCACATATGGCAGTGTAGCAGATGTCACTCCATTTATAGAACAAAGGATTTGCATGGAACTAGAAAAACTAAAAGTAGACAAAGCCATGGGATTAGATGGGATACATCCTGGCATATTATGCATGGACAGAGAGGATTCAATGGGTCTGCAGAAGGACTTGTTCAATAGATCTTTGGAGGAACAAGTGGTTCTATAGGCATAAAGAAGGGCAGATATTGATCTTCAATAAAAGTGGTAATAATGAGGAGGTTGGAAATTACAGATCATTTAATCTAATTTCGGTCACAGCACAATTAATGGAGACTCTGACAGACAAGATGTGGAAACATCTTGAATCCAGAAGTTGCAGAATCCAAGGTAATGTCAGAGTACATCCAGTCGCTAGCAAATGATACATTAGGAAGAAGTATCCATGAAGAGGCTGGATACTCAGACGAAGGACGAGCCGAGGCTTTTAAAACCAGGCATAACTTGGGAGGTGTATTGGCATGCAGCTGTAAGACAGGAGCAGGCTCAGGATCATGAATTGAGGGGACAGATGTAGAAGAAGAACACTAGAGCAGGAATGCAAGATTGGATGCACAGCAGGAACACTACAACAGGACTGCAGAGCTGGATGTGGAGCAGGACTGCAGGACTGAATGTAGCACAGGAGAAAGGTCAGATTAGCAGAGGTTCTGGAGGATGTTGAACCAGCAAAGGTGTGTCTTTGTTTCTCTCCTCACACACTGCAACCGGGGGTTGGGGTGGGGAGGGGAAATATCCTCTGGCCTTTCTATGACTCTATATCACCCATGATTCCTCTGCAGCTTCCAGACTTCAGCCTTCTAGGGCAGCTGGTTCACAAGTAGCATTGTTTTCTGAAAGGGAGATTGTGTCAGGCAGACTTGATTGATTTCTTTGAATGACCAGAGAATTAGATCAGGATTGGGTGATGGATGTGGTGCCCCTGGATTTCATCAAAATTTTTGATACTGTCACACATAAGAGGCTCATAAATAGAATGCGCAGTCTAGTAGTGGTACCTGATTAGGAACTGATTAAAGAATAGACAAAAGAGTATGATGGTAATTGATGATGAGAGCAGAGCCTCAGAGATCAGTCCTGGGGCTGGTTCTTTTCAATGTATTTTTGAGTGACCCTGTGGAGGAATAAAGAAGGAAAGTGTGTCTATGTGCAGATGGCGTTAAATCTGTGCACATGCCTGGGAGAACAGATGGCATGAGAAACGATCTAGGAAAGCAAAAGGAGTAGTCGACTGCTTGTTAACTAAGTTTCAGTGTTATGGTTTTGAGGTCTTTGAGTGGATTCTTGGGTACTCACAGGGTTCCTCACGGGGTTCCTCACAGGGAGGAGCCCCGTGAGGAACCACAGTACTAGGCTAGACTTGAGACACACTGAGGTATACCACCAGAGGTGGCAGTAGTAAGGTGATCCAGAGGTAGCAGTCCAGGGACCCTCGGCAGAGGGGATCCGTCTCCCAGAGATAGTATAGGGAGATCTGGATGCAGGTTCCCAGTGCAGCAGAGCTGTAGATGAGACAGACTGAGAATGTTAGATTACTCACTAAATTGGTAGCTGTATAGGTGGTGATTCCAGCAGGCAGAAGTAGTTGAATACAGGCACCGAGCCAGGGACAGCAGGCCCTCGAGGAGCGAGTACCTGATCCCAGATAGGCACCTGAAAGAAAGCAAAGGGCCCCTGAGGAGCGGGAACCCAGGTTAGAGAAATACCCTGAAGGGCAGAGAAAGCTTCCAGAGGCAGCAAGGAAGTGGCAGAGTAGCTCAGACTGGAGGCTTTCCATCCATACACGATCCTTGCTAACTTGAATAGCTAGCAAACAAGGGCAGGCTAAATACCCGGATGGCGTGACGTCACTCGAGGGGGACGCCCCGACGTTCCCGCCATGACGTGGATAAAGAAGTGGGTGGCGTGCACGTGCGCACCCCTAAGAGGCCCTTAGGAGAAACATGGCATGAGGCTTTGCCATTGCCATTCTGGGGATGCTGGAGAGAGAGCGGCATGCAGACGCGGTGGTAGCCATCTTCCCAAGGCTAGCAGGGAGAGCAGAGAGAAAGGTTAGGCACAAAGGTCGAAGCCGTCTGAGACCGATGGACGCAACAGTATCCCCCTTCAAAAGGCCCCCTCCAAACCTCCTACCTGGTCTTGGTTTCTGAGGATGCGTTCTGTGGTATTGAAGAAGCATCTCTTTATCCATAATATTAGCCAAAGTTTCCCAAGAGTTTTCTTGGGTCCGTAACCCTCCCATGACAGGAGGTATTCCCATACTCTGCCTCTCTTTCTCACATTAAGGATGGCATCAACCTTTTACTCAATGTCTTCTTCTGCATCAACAGGTGTAGGTTCAGGTGTCTTGGTGGAAAACTCGCTAAGGACTAGTGGTTTCAGTAGCAAGACATGGACCGCATTATGAATCTTCATCGCTGGTGGAAGTTTCAGTCTATACGTGAGAGTACCCAGTCGTCGGAGGATGGGAAAGGGTCCAACAAAGCGTGGAGCAAAACAAGCTGATGGTAGCTTGAGTCTTAGATGTTTTGTTGACAGCCAGACTTTGTCACCAGGCTGGAATTCAGGAGCTTTGCTGTGGTGAGCATCATAGCCTTTCTTTGCTTTTTGTCCTGCTTTTTGGAGCATCTCTTTAGTCTTACTCCATAGTAGTTGGATATCTTTGGCAGTAGATTGAGCTGCCGGGGACGACACTGAAAGTGGAAGTGGTAAGGGTGGTAATGGTAGTCGTCTGTAGACTACTTCAAAAGGTGTAGATCCAGTTGAAGTTGCTGGATGAGAGTTGATGGCGAATTCAGTCCAGGGCAACAGTTCAGCCCAGTCATTTTGATGTGAACCAATGTAGGCTCGAATGAACTGCTTGAGTGTCCTATTCATTCTCTCAGTTTGCCTGTTCGACTGAGGATGGTATGCAGAGGTGAAGTTGAGATAGATATCAAACTTTTACACAAAGCTTTCCAGAACTTAGCTGTAAATTGAGCTCCTCTGTCAAAGACTATGTGCTTTGGCAAGCCGTGAAGGCAAAAGATGTGGGTGATGAAAAGTCTTACAAGCTCCATGGCTGAAAGCAAGCCAAGGAGAGCTAAGAAGTGAGTCATATTCGAGAAACGATCCACTGTAACCCAGATGGTATTGTTACCTCCAGAAAGTGGTAAGCCTACCACAAAGTCTGTAGCAATGTGAGTCCAGGGCTCATCTGGTACTGGCAAGGGATGAGGCAGGCCCCAAGGACGCCCGGGCGGAGGTTTCTGCCTGGTACAATTGGAACAAGAAGCAACATAGGAGAACATGTCTTCATTCATGGTGGGCCACTAGTAGTACTTCTGGGGGCGGATTTTAAGAGCCCTGCTCGCCTAAATCCGCCCAAAACCGGGCGGATTTAGGCGAGCAGGGCCCTGCGCGCCGGGAAGCCTATTTTACATAGGCCTACCGGCGCGCGCAGAGCCCCGGGACTCGCGTAAGTCACGGGGTTCTCCGAGGGGGGCGTGTCGGGGGCGGTCCCGGTCATCGCGGCGTTTTCGGGGCGTGTCGGCAGCGTTTTGGAGGCGGGTACGGGGGCGTGGCTACGGCCCAGGGCGGTCCGGGGGCGTGGCCGCGCCCTCCGTACCCGCCCCCAGGTCGCGGCCCGGCGCGCAGGAGGCCCGCTGGTGCGCGGGGATTTACGCCTCCCTCCGGGAGGCGTAAATCCCCCAACAAAGGTAAGGGGGGGGTATAGACAGGGCCGGGCGGGTGGGTTAGGTAGAGGAAGGGAGGGGAAGGCGAGGGGAGGGTGTTAGAGGATTCCCTCTGAGGCCGCTCCGATTTCGGAGCGGCCTCGGAGGGAACGGGGGTAGGCTGCGCGGCTCGGCGCGCGCCGGCTATACAAAATCCATAGCCTTGCGCGCGCCGATCCAGGTTTTTTAGTAGATACGCGCGGCTCCGCGCGTATCTACTAAAATCCAGCGTACTTTTGTTTGCGCCTGAGTGCAAACAAAAGTAGGCCTATTCGCGCTCCTTTTAAAATCCGCCCCCTGGAGTTTAGCCAGAGATCTTCGTTGAACAGGATGTCCAGCCAGTCTCGAATCGTGAGCCCATGCTAACAGTTTTTTCCTTAGGTTACCAGGTACAATGGTCTTGTCCGCAGGTACCGGGTGTGTAGCTGACAAGATAACTCTCTTCGGGTCGATGATATGCTGGGGTTCATCAGTTACATCCTCAGAGAGAAATGAACGAGATAAGAACGTCAGAGCAGATGCCCTATCTCCAGGGTGGTATTTCAGCACAAAGTCAAATCTGTTGAAGAACAGGGACCACCTTGCCTGACTATGGTTTAGGCGCTGAGTGTGACGGAGGTACTGCAGAGTTTTGTGATCTGTGAAAACAGTGATCTGATGTTGTACACCTTCAAGCCAGGGGTGCCACTCTTCAAACGCCATCTTTATTGCCAGTAGTTCTTTATCCTCAATGCTGTAGTTCTTCTCCGCTGGCGAGAAGCGTCGGGAGAAAAAAAAACATGGATGCAGGAGTCACTGGACTGGCTTAACACGGCCCCTATGCCTACATCCGAGGCATCGACCTCTACGATGAAGGGCCGAGTCAGATCCGGATGTCGAAGGCATGGATTACTCGAGAATGCGTCTTTCAGTTTCTGAAATGCTGTCACAGCTTCTGTAGACCAATTGGCGACGTTGGCACCTTTTTTAATCATTGCTGTCAGCGGTACAGTTAGTGAAGAGTAATTCTTGATAAATGTTCTGAAGTAGTTGGTAAATCCCAGAAATCGTCTAAGAGCCTTTAGACCAATAGGTTGTGTCCATTTTTGAATGCTCTCAAGTTTCTGTGGGTCCATCTGGAAACCTTTGTTTGAAACAATGTACCCTAAGAAAGGCACTGATTCCTTGTGGAATTCGCATTTAGACAACTTAGCGTATAGGCGATTCTCGTGGAGTCTTTGCAGCACTCTTTTGACATCTTCCAGATGGGTATTCAGGTCCTGGGAAAATATCAAGATGTCGTCTAAATACACAACGACACATTTGTAGAGTAGATCATGCAGAATGTCGTTCATCATGTTTTGGAAGACAGCCGGGGTGTTTCATAGGCCGAAGGGCATCGCCAGGTATTAAAAGCCGTCTTCCATTCATCGCCAGAGCGGATGCGAACTAGGTTATAGGCTCCTTTGAGATCAAGCTTGGAGAATATCTTGGCTCCCTGTAGTCTATCAAATAGCTCCGAGATGAGCGATAAGGGATAGCGGTCTTTCACAGTGATCTCGTTTAGACCTCTGTAGTCAATGCATGGACGTAATGCTCCGTCCTTCTTCCCCACGAAGAAGTCTGCGCCGGCAGAAGACTTGGAGGATCTTATGAAGCCTTTCTGAAGATTCTCCTGTATGTACTCAGACATAGCTTTATTTTCTACTATGGAGAGAAGGTAAACCCTTCCTTTGGGTGGTTCTGTGTTGGGCTTCAAAGTGATGGCACAGTCATAGGATCTGTGTGGAGGTGGTACGTCTGAGACTTCTTTGGAAAATACATCTTGAAAAGATGCATACTGAGGTGGCAACCCAGGCATCAACGGGGTAGTTGGCATGCAGGGTATTGGAGAGACCTCCATCAGACATTTACCATGGCAATCTGGGCCCCAACGTGAAAGCTCCAGAAAGGCCCAGTTGAACTGAGGCATATGCTTCTGCAGCCACGGTAGCCCCAGTACTAAAGGGTGCATGGCCTTCTCTAGATCAAAGAAGGAAATAGTCTCTGTATGAAGAGCACCGGTACGTAAGTTCACTGGTTCGGTGAGCAGGGTTACTTCGTCTGGTAAGGGCTCCCCATGAATAGAAGATAGGAGTAGTGGAGACGTCATGGTAGTGGTGGGGATCCGCAATTTTGAAGCGTCTAGTGTTCCACTAGACGCTTCAAAATGAAATTGCCTCCTGCCCCAGAGTCCATTAAGGCAAGAGTCTGGTATTCTAAAGGTCCACAGATTAAGGATACAGAAAAGAGTGTGGAGGAGAGGGTGCAGTTAGACCTAAGAAGAGTCCTCCCGCAGGACTTAGGACTGCCAGTTTCCTGGACATATACGGCATGTTTGTACAGCATGACCAGCTTGTCCACAATACATGCGAAGTCCCAACCTCTTTCGCGTTCTTCTCTCTTTTGAAGTCAAGAGACTGCAGCCTAATTGCATTGGTTCTTCTTCGCCAGCAACTGGACCTGAGGGAACAGACCTGGGTGTAGACTTAACGCGAATTTCTCCCTGAAGGGGTCTTCTGGGAGTCTTGGTCTCTTGAACCTTGTCACGAAGTCGGCGATCAATCCTTGTTGCCAACTTCATTAGTTCAGCCAAGGTCTCAGGCACTTTACGAGCCGCCAGCTCGTCTTTCAACCGGGAGTTCAGTCCTTCAAAGAAGAGGATCTTCAGGCATTTAGGGTCCCAATGTAATTCTGACGCCAACATCTTGAATTCTATGGCGAAGTCTGGTAAAGGTTTATTACCTTGCTTCAGGTGAACCAACGTAGATCCTGCAGTCGTGTACCGGGCAGGGTCAACGAATACTGATCTGAACAGTTCAAGGAACCCAGCAAGATCATGCAGGATAGGGTCATCGCGCTCCCACAGCGGAGAGGCCCAAGCCAACGCTCTTCTGTCCAGATAAGACAAGATGTAGGTGGTCTTGGCATAGGTTGTAGGAAAATGATTAGGTTGCAGGGAAAAGTGCATGCAACATTGATTGATAAATCCTCTACATTTCCAAACTTCCCCTGAGAAGCGTGTTGGAGTAGATAGAGGTACAATTGTCTTGACCGTCATTTCTGGCGGTGCAACTTCTTTACCTGTGGTGGTCGGTGTATTCATCTGTGCGTGCAACTGGTTAAATGCAGTAGTCAAGTTATCCAGCGAGTTCTGTTGTTCAGAGTTTCGCTGGGCCAGGCCTGGAATGGCCTGCAATGCGGTGAGCTGAGCCGAATCCATGGAGTTAGCAATCTGTTATGGTTTTGAGGTGTTTGAGTGGATTCTTGGGTACTGTGGAGATGACCATGCCCATGGGGAGGAGCCCCGTGACGAACCACAGTACTAGGCTAGACTCGAGACATGCTGAGGTATACCACCAGAGGTGGCAGTAGTGAGGTGATCCAGAGGTAGCAGTCCAGGGACCCTCGGCAGAGGGGACCCGTCTCCCAGAGATAGTATAGGGAGATCCGGATGCAGGTTCCCAGTGCAGCAGAGCTGTAGATGAGGCAGACTGAGAATATTAGATTACTCACGTTGGTAGCTGTATAGGTGGTGATTCCAGCAGGCAGAAGTAGTTGAATATAGACACCGAGCTAGGGAGAGCAGGCCCTCGAGGAGCGAGAACCTGATCCCAGATAGGCACCTGAAAGAAACCAAAGGGGCCCCGAGGAGCAGGTACCCAAGTTAGAGAAATACCCCGAAGGGCAGAGAGAGCTTCCAGCAGCAGCAAGGAAGCGGCAGAGTAGCTCAGACCGGAGGCTGTCCATCCATTCACAATTCCTTGCTAACTCGAATATCTAGCAATCAAGGGCAGGCTAAATACCCGGATGGCGTGACGTCACTCGAGGGGGACGCCCCAGAGGCTCTCGCCATGACGTGGATAAAGATGTGGGTGCTGTGTTCGCGTACACCCTAGGAGGCCCTTAGGAGAAACATGACGTGAGGCTTTGCCATTGCCATTCCGGGGATGCCGGAGAGAGCGGCATGCAGACGCAGTGGTAGCCATCTTCCCAAGGCTAGCAGGGAGAGCAGAGAGAAAGTTGAGGCACAAAGGTCGAAGCCATCTGAGACCGACGGACACTACATTCAGTACTACAAAAATAATTTAGTTATACATTTGTGGTATAAATACACAATCAGGTAAATTTTAAAATGGTTGCATGTGTAAAAATTGGCACATACAAATATAAATAGCATATATTCGTATATGTGCAATTTTATAAATCTGAAAATACACGTCTAAGTAAGGGTAGATAAGAAAATTTGCGCATGTAAAAAAGGGGCGGTCCAGGGCATTCTGGAGCAGGACCAACATTTACATGAATAAATTGCTATTTTATAAGTAATTTACGCATATAAATTTGGCAACTTATATATACATTTTTACATTTATTAAGATTTATGAATTACTTAACACTAAAAAAATAGCTCTAAGCAATTTTCAAGAAAACAATCATTAAACATAATACATGAATACAAAACCTAATACAGATATGAACTAAATACATACTAAAACATAACTGAAATGTAAATTGATAAACAATCATAAAAATCATAAATAATCTAGTACAGATAAGAGCTAAATACATATTAAAACAAAATTAAAATAAAAACAAACATAAGTAGATAAATAATACAATAAAACCTTAAAATTAAGCATATTTAAACAGGAAGGTCTTGACAAGCTTTCTATAATTTTTTGCCAAGTCACACTGCCTAATTTCTATAGGGAAAGAATTCCATAGTGAAGGTCCAGCCACTGAAAAGGCACATTCACGAGTGATGTATAAACATGTGACTCTGGGTGATGGAATGTTGAATAATCCATGCTGGGAGGAATGCAGGGTTCTAGTAAGTTAGTAAAATTTTAAAATAGCATTAGCCCATGTTCGTTCATTAATTTGAAGATTGTCATTCCAATTTTGTATTTAATTCTCTTAGTTATAAGGAGCCAGTGCAACTCGATTAATGTTGGGGTAATGTGGTCACATTGCTTCAATCCTGATATCAAACGAATTGTGGAGTTCAGCAACAACCACAATGGTTGAAGTGTTATGAGTGGTATACCAGAATATAGGCTGTTACAATAATCAACTATAGGTAAAACTGATGCTTGTAACACTGTGTGAAACTCAGGAGCATGTAGCAGTTTCTTAAGGCCTTAAGAACACGTAGTCTACAGAATCCTTGAGATATAACGTGTTTTACTTAGAGGAGAAAAGAGAGTGTATTGTCTAGTGTCACTCCGAGGCTTTTAATATGACTTTTCATTGGGAAAAATTACTTTTCTAAGTTAATAGTGCTTTCATTAAAGGATGAATATGAGCTATGATGGCTAAGAACTCTGTTTTGGACATATTTACTGAGCTGGTTATGCTTTAGCCAGGTTTTAATTGTGGAGAAGCAAATGTTAAGGTGTTGAATAGTATCTTTCCACGTTGAATGTACACGCAGAATGAATTATATATCGTCTGCATATAATTTATAGCAGTCAAGCTGGAAAGAATTTTGCAAATCGGAACTAAATAAATATTAAAGAGGATGGAGGAAAGTACAGATTCCTGAGGGACACCAGTTTTAATTACAGAAACAGATGAGAATTTGTTTTCGAATTTAACATAAAGGGAACAGTCTGAGAGGTATGAGCGGAACCAAGCAAGAACTGTACCTGATAAGCCACACTATTGTAAACAGAAAAGGAGAATATCGTGGTCAATAGTATTAAATGCAAAAGAGATGTCTAGCGAAATGAGTAGGAATTGTTGACCAGTATCAATAACTCTCCTTAAGGAGTCATTAAGAGACTCATGGTGCGTCTGAAACCATATCGGTGGCGGTCCAATAGGTCAATTTTTCAAGATGATCGGTTAATTGACTGAGCACAGCGGCCTCAAGGATCTTTGAAACAAAAAGCAAAGCAGATATAGGTCTATAATTGCTAGGGTCTGCAGGATCTAGATTGCTTTTCTTAAGAAATGGGAAGACCACAGCCTTTTTTAGGATGGTGGGGATAACACCCTCAATGAGTGACAAATTAATGAGGTGTGAAAATGTGGAAGACAATATATTTCTGGCAATTTTGAAAAGGGAGGTAAAGCAATGAGTTAGAGGGCACATGGTTCATTAGATTTAGCTATGAAATCATTGACTTCTGAGGAGGAGACAAACTCAAAAGTCTCCCAGACAAATGAGATTTGACAAGAGGCATTCATATGCCATTTTGGGACAGTGGAAAAGGAGAGACATAATTTTTCAATCTTTAAAATGAAATGGATAAGAAATGATTCTGTAGATGGTGAATCGATAGGAACAGTGTTAGGAAGGTTTGAATTGGTAAGTCTTTTAGCGTTAGCGAATAGAACTTTGGCGTTATAGCTGATTTTTCGAATTTGCAGCGGATAATATTCTTTTCTAGCAAGATTATTACAAATTGATAGTCTTTTAAAAGAGAATGGAAAACCAAACTTGTTCTAAAGAAGGAGACTTCCTCCAGTACATAAGAACAAGCCATACTGGGTCAGACCAAGGGTACATCATGCCCAGCATCCTGTCTCCAACAGTGGCCAATCCAGGCCATAAGAACCTGGCAATTTTCAAAAACTAAGGGGGTCATTTTCTAAAGGGACTGGGGTGGGGTTGGGGTGGAGTCCGCACCGGAAGGGGAGGAGTCGGGGCGGTGTCAGGGCAGACTCCGCGATGGCGAAAGGTAAGACTCCTTATCGCCGCCAGTAACGCGCCCAATAGCGCCACCTTTCATGGTGGCGCTATTGGATGCGAAAGCCGGCAGCAATTGCACTACGGTGGTGCGATCACTGCCGGCTTTTGCAGGCCCACCCCCCACCTCACCCCCCCTGCCCCTCGTTACCACTGAATTCATAGAGCTCTACGGTGTTAGAAAATCTAGGCTAAGTCTATCCCATTTTACTGTTTCTAGTAATAGTAGTGGCTATTTTCTAAGCCAGCTTAATTAATAGCAGGTAGCAGGTAATGGACTTCTCCAAGAACGTATCCAATCCTTTTTTAAACCCAGCTACACTAACTGCAATAACCACATCACCTGGCAACAATTTCCAGAGTTTAATTGTGCGTTGAGTGAAAAAGAACTTTCTCCGATTAGTTTTAAATATGCCACATGCTAACTTCATGGAGTGCCCCCTAGTCTTTCTATTATCTGAAAGAGTAAATAACCAATTGACATCTACCCATTCTAGACCTCTCATGATTTTAAACACCTCTATCATACCCCCCTCAGCTGTCTCTTCTCCAAGCTGAAAAGTCCTAACCTCTTTAATCTTTCCTCATCTGTTCCATCCCCTTTATCATTTTGGTAGCTCTTCTCTGTACCTTCTCCATCGCAACTATATCTTTTTTGAGATGCGGCAACCAGAATTGTACACAGTATTCAAGGTGTGGTCTCACCATCGAGCAATACAGTAACGTTCAGCTTTCCTTAGGGTTTGATGGGCTATTTTTTATTTTATTCATTTTTATTGGAATGTAGAATGAAACAGGAAACAGGCATAAAGAGAGTAAAATCGGTAACAATGAGCAATTGATCACGATCCAAAAATTTTTACAAATTGTTATTCCCCCCCCCAACCCAGACAACAATAACACCCTACAGAAGATAATCATTCACACCACATTGGCACCACACATTTGCATCCATTCACATACCTATTGGGAGCAGCACACAAATACAGGCAAGTATGAATGGGCAGGATGGGATACCAATAGTTCAAAGCTTTATGTGCCGTTCTAAAGAACTTTATTCCAGTACAGGAAATAGCCTTTAAGAGTATGAAAAGCCTTGTGGGATACCAAGTCTCTTCTCCGAAATGATTCTAGTCGCACAGTATCTGCCATCAACTCCCACTGCTTAGACCGGAAGTGAATGGCTGAATGGCTGCTGTCATCCTTATCTCACCTGTCAATCAGTTTGATTGATCATATACCCATAGACTACTGATATTACATCTCTTGGTCCAATAAATGCTTTTACCTATGCCTTTGGGACAAACAGGACATAATACTGCAGGAGGGGCAGGAAGTTCCTTGCGGTTGCCATTCTCCTCACTAAAAAGACCATTCTGGTCAATTGGAAATCGGAAGAGGCTCCTTCTTTTAAGCAGTGGGAATTGATGGCAGATACTGCACGACTAGAATCATTTCAGAGAAGAGACTTGGCATCCCACAAGGCCTTTCATACTCTTAAAGGCTATTTCCTCTAACGGAATAAAGTTCTTTAGAACTGCACATAAAGCTTTGAAATATTGGTATCCCACCCTGCCCATCATACTCGCCTGTATTTGTGTTCCAAATCCTCATCGGAGTATCTAGAATCCTCGCCTGACTCTCTAGAATTCACTTCTGATCTTCACCTATGTCTGAGCATCTTGCATCTGAGTTCCAAGCCACCTCACGTCCTCGTCTCATCTGAGCTCCCAAGTACCAAGTGTCCTCGTCTCGTCTGAGTCTTCAAGTGCTTTCATCTCTTCCGAGCTTTCAAGTACCAAGCGTCTTTGTCTCATCTGAGCTCCCAAGTACCAAGCATCCTTGTCTCATCTGAGTCTTCAAGTGCCCTCGTCTCATCTGAGTCCCAGGCTTCTCATGTCTTCATTTCATCTGAGCCTCAGAGCTTACTTGCCTTCAAGCCGTCAGCCTAGTCCAAGGCTGAGGTCTCGTCTTGTTCCGAGCTCCAGTACCATCGCCTGTCCTCGACCTCTGTCCATCCTGCTGCATCTGCTGCTACCCAGTGGAAGGTCCGAAAGGGCTATGGAGTGGCTGGAGGGCTACCCCGGAGACCAGCATTGCGTTGTTGTGTCTCTACCGGTGAGTGCAGGTTCGGCAGAGGTTAAGGCGGTGGTCAGCCTGCTCCTCCCATGATTGGACACGTCTTGCCTGCCATGGTGCTTCCACGGAGCTTCTCTCTGCAGTCGCATCGTGGTCCATGGGCACACATCTCCCCAGAATCGCTCCCTAGCGCTCCGTCCCACAGATTCCAACACTTGCCTTGTTATGAATGATATAAATCAGCAACTGATTGTAACTCTAAGCCCTATTTCTTCCAATTGTCGTAACAGATATATGTGATATATATATATAGTGGAACATTTGACAGACTCCTGAAGTAAACCTAGACAGCTGCCAAAGAAAAATTCGGCCCATTGGGGTCCGGAATGCTTTGCTGGTCATGGGATGGTACCACGATTGGCCAAATTTACCCTGCATCCTGCTGAGTCCTGACATGGCAAGAACACTACCTACCATTCTCTGCCCGCCAGTGCTGCCCCTAGGCCCAAGGATTTCCCACCGCATGATGGCCTATGAAGGCCCCGTGGTGGGAAATCTTTTCAGAAGCGCTTCCTGATGATGTTATATGACTGGGTATTTAAACACCATCCTCGCTTTCCTTGATGCCTCTACAACAGGTCCCTCCTGCCTTGCAGTGCATGTTGCTCACTGTCCTACCTCATTGTTTCCTATCCTTGCCTGCTGTGCCTTGCCTCATTGTTCCCTTGCCCAGTCTTGCCTCATGGAAGACTTGCCCTGTCCTCTTTGCTTGTGTCTTTGTCCTGTCCATCTCTACCTGACTCTTGGTTCTGACTTCTGCTATGGATTTTGACTTCTCTTTTGGACTGCCACCTGTCCTGCCCTCTGCCTGGACCCAAAAACTGTTGCTCACTGCCTGCCCGACCTTGGCCTGGATACTGTTTGCTCATTGCCAGCCCTGACCTCTGCCCGATACTTTACTTCATCTGACTGCGCCTTACAGGACTCTCACCTAATTTCTGCCAGCCCCTGGAACCCAAAGGCTTAACCTGTGGGGAACGGAGCTGGTATAGATGAAGCCCTAGCTCCAGTCCTAGTAAGAGCGAGTCTACCAGCTCTTGGTGTGGGTCTAATAGATTCTCCTGCTAGGCTGCATCAACTACACCACAGCTCAAGGGCTCACATCCATGACAGGACCACACTACAAACAAAATTCAATGAACATATCACTGATTAAAACTTAACCAAAGTTGCCTTCTTGGCTCCCATGAACTGTGCATAATCTACCACAATTGAATCACCTTGCTTTGGAAGGAAAAAAACCATAGCCATGGAATATAGCTCAATGCCAGAAAGGTAAGGCGATTATCTACACCCTCCATCTTATGTCTCATTATGGGGATGCTGAAATGTTCTGACACCCAGAAGAAGTCCCTCAAGAGCCCTTCACATTCTCTCAATGCTGCTTGACCTATGAACAGGAAATCATCCAAATAGTGAACCATACACTGGCTTCCAGCTACTTGATTTGTAACCTAATTCAAAAAAGAACTAAACAACTCAAAGAGAGCACAAGATACAACACAACCCATTGGTAAGCATTGATCAAAATAAAATCTGTCATCAAACTCAAAACCCCAAAGAGGAAAACACTGAGGGTGCACCGGGAGCAAGCAAAATGCCAAATCAATATCAGCCTTGGCTATCAATACTCCTTTCTCTGCAATAGCTGTCTAACTGCACCACAGAATGGAATGATAAGTAATGACAAGACCCAGGGGACAAAATCATTTACAGAGCCTTCCACAGGATAAGATAGATTGGGAATCATATTAAATTTAACCTACTTTTTGGGGGGAATTATCATCAGTGGAGAGATCATCTTTCCATAAGGAGGTTCTACGAAAGGGTTTGAATTCTAACCAGGTACATCTCCTCCGACAGTTTCTTCACTACCATCTCCCAGTATTGGGATACTGAAAGCAAATTAGGAACTTGCTCATCCTCACCTGAGATGAAACACAGAATTTGGAAGCCCTCTGAAAACCCATCAAACAAAACTAAAGTAGCCTCTATGCTTGGATAACTGTCTAATCAAAGCTGCACAGCCACCACACTGACAGGTGTGGGAGCTCTACCAAACATTATATTATTGTGAAGCCCCAGAACCTGGCTTCTTGTGACCCTTGTTGGTTGGGTGATTGGCAGCACATAGTGAGGAGACCTGATTAAATTTAAACTCTATGAAACTGCAAACAGACATATTAAAATGCCAGCATATGTCTAGCATGCCCACTAGCATTACGAATGAGATAGCAGATGTAGCTGCTTTGCAAAAGGGGCCAGAAACGCACTGCCAAATCCTGGATGATTTATTGGTCATCTTGATTAACCACACTCCTACTTTCTGTGGATTCCATGACATAAAAATGTTCTCTTCCATTGTCTCAATAAAGCGCTCATTGTAATTAAGCCAGGCCCATCCCTCATAATCTTTATAAGCGGCCAATATTGTGTATGCATAAACCAATAGGAATCATACTGATTCAGATCATAATGTCCCACTATGCTCGCCAGGAGAAGAAAACATTTAGTCCAATTCAAAATGTTCTGTGCCACCTTCTTTTCTGCCCCTTGGACCTCATTCTTTTTTAACATATAGATTGTTGTAGGTTAATGAGACAAAGCCAACATGGATTTAGCTAAGGAAATCTTGCTTCAATAATTTTCTGGGTAATGTATGCAGATGAGCCTTCAGGTCCTCTTCTGCTGCAAGTGATGCGGGATCTCTGGAAGCTGTGACCCTTGGAGTCCTTTACCAGGGGCTGCTGGGTAAAGTATGCAGATGACTTTCCAATGGCAATTTGATAGAAATCATACATTATTTCATTTTGTTACTGTCTTCTCTGAGGGAAGGATATATATTGTCATCTTCTCTTGAGCAAGGCAGCCAGGGCCTGATCTATATACATAGAGATGGCCGACTGGCTGATTCTAGCCAAGGCCCCAAAAGATGAAAAATGCCAGGGCAGTAATGACCTTGACGTGTACAATTAAAGCAAGGCGTGGCCCCATTTGGTGGCAGGATCTAGATCCCCCTCTAACTGCTGGCATAGGTACAGTATGGTTTTCCTTATTGAACTTGAACCTGTGCATTACTTCCTCCTACAAGAGATCCACAAACTGTGTCCTTGTGTATATACCCTATCTAAAAAATGCCTCCTCCTCCTCTTGTTTCTTCCTCATCAGTCGCATAGACCTGAGTACCCATAGGGCCTACAGAGTCATCTTAGAAAGGGACTCTCCATTATTGACCTCCAACCCCTTATATGATACAGGAACATATGCACTGCCATTCCCCCTTTACAGCCCATAATGTCAGTGTATCCCTCGCCAATCTGTACCTAAAAATCCTCAGTTTAAACCAGTATGTCCTAAGTGGCAACCAGTATGGCCCTTTCGATCCCAGGAATGCTCTGTGCTACCCCTTCCTCCCTCTACCCAGTCTGTTATTGAAACCCTCCCCCATATAACCAGCACTTTCTCCAATGTCCCACTGTAGGTCCCAGTTAGTCCCTCTCACTTTCTGGCAAGTTCCTGTGTCCACTTACCCGGAGAAGCCAAGTCATCATATGCCAAGTTGCTAATGAAAGAAAAAGTTAGCAGGTGAATGTGTAAATGAGCAGTATCATATATGTGTATATATGTGCATGCATGTGCATAAATGTCCACATGCAGGTCACTTTTATAATACGTCATTAAGAGCTTTGTATAGCTCGCCCCTGACACGCCCTTTTTTGGCACATGTAAAGATGCACGAGTACATGCATATGTGAACCATTTTTAAAATGAGGCTTGCATGCACTCGGGTCACATACACAAGTATATTCCCTTTTTTGCTCAAGTATCCCTTTGAAATTTTACCTTTATAACGTTACATATTTATATATATAAAACTCTGTATCTATATGCATTCATAACCACATCAACTATATATATATATATACACACACACACCCACACACACACATATAACAGCTATAAGAGTTCCCTATATTTCACACAGTACTTACTATATCTTATGAATTTTAAAAGGTATCATTACTCATATGTAAGTATCCCTATAGGATACAATTTGATATCTTAAATGTCACAGTATGTTTAATAAACTACATTAATTGCTTGTTATTGCCTGCCTTTATATATAATGTTCGTCGTTTATGCCTTGTTAGCCAGCAAAGGTCATAATAACATGTATCTGGAGACACAGATCTCGGGGGCAACAGGCAACAAACAGCCCAATCTGTCATTCTTAGCACTTGAGAAATAGCTGTTGACCTTTTACTACAAAACTCCTTTCTATTTTAGTTGTTGTTGAAAATGCAAGAAAACTCTATTTTATTCAGCTTATTTTTTTTAACTAAAAGGATTTATGCTAAGTCTATCGAAACTGCAGAACCTAATTGCGTCCTTCAGATTTCCAATACCATCCTCTGACATTGAGAACTATTAGAATTATCCAGAGGGTGTACAGATTATTTTTCAGATAAGAATAGCAGCTTTGGGGTCTTTATACAGAGGATAAATATTTCTTTTCTAAGTGGAAATACTTCTGGTGTTTGGAAAAGTGTCATGTTTTATTCTAAGCCATATTTCAAACATTTTAAAAGCACCATTAAGCCATATATATTAAGGTATAAGTGCTCTCTTGGCCAGCTATTCTGAAAATGAAAAGGGCTAACAAGTTTTAAGAAGGCAAGTTCAAGAAGGTTTCAGGGATTCCATTAGCCATGTTTCGAAAGCATATTATAGTCTGGGCTAACCTCATCACTCTGTCAGGCAGGAAAATCAAGGTGGTTGTTAATGGTGCTTCTTCAATTCGTCGAAGTGCACGAGAGAGAGGAAAGTGCTATGCTACCAACTTCTTATGAATGGACTCACATCCCTTTTGCCAGCCATGCTGTAGTGGGTAGGTCAGTCTTGTTTTTCATAAAATAATTTAATAATAGTCTCTCATAAGCTCTCTACAGTACATAATTGCAGAAGTGCTGGTAAGTAGCACATTTGCAATTGTTTCATAGAAACATAGAAATGATGGCAGAAGACCACCAAATGGCCCATCTAGTCTGCCCAGCAAGCTATCACACTTTTCTTTTTTTTTCTCTCATACTTATCTGTTACTCTTGGCTCATAGTAACCTTTTTTTTAATTCTATTTCCCTTCCACCCCCGCCATTAATGTAGAGAGCAGTATTGGAACTGCATCTAGCTTAATTAGTGAAGGGTATTAACCACCACAATAAGCAAGCTACACCCATGCTTATCTGTTTATCCAGACTATATAATTCAGTCCTTGTTGGTTGTTGCCTGAATATAGATCCACGTTTCTTTATTCCTCCCTGCCGTTGAAGCAGACAGCTATGCTGGATATGTGTGAAGTGTCAGACTTTCTCCCCTGCCGATGAAACAGAAAGCTATGCTGGCTTTGCATTGAAAATGAAGTATCAGTCTTGCTCCCCTGTTGTTGAAGCAGAGAGCTATGCTGGATATGCGTGAAGTGTCAAACTTTCTCCCCTGCTGTTGAAGCAGAGAGCTATGCTGGATATGCGTGAAGTGTCAGACTTTTTCCCCTGCCGTTGAAGCAGAGAGCTATGCTTTATATGCATTGAAAGTGAAGTATCAGGCTTATTTGGTTTGGGGTAGTAACCGTAGTAACAAGCAAACTACTCCCCGCTTTTTTGTGAATGTGAATCCTTTTTTCCTCATTTCCTCATTGCCGCTGAAGCTTAGAGCAATGTTGGAGTCGCATTAACCGTGTGTATGTTTATTGAATAAGAGTATTATCACCAGGTAGTAGCCATCGTTCCCGTGAGCCACCCACTCTTCATTCACATCCTCTAGACTTTATGGATCCACAGTGTTTATCCCACGCCCCTTTGAAGTCCTTTACAGTTTTGGTCTTCACCACGTCCTCCGGAAGGTCATTCCAGGCATCCACCACCCTCTCCGTGAAGAAATACTTCCTGACACTGGTTCTGAGTCTTCCTCCCTGGAGTTTTAAATTGTGACCCCTGGTTCTGCTGATTTTTTTCCAACGGAAAAGGTTTGTCATTATCTTTGGATCATTAAAACCTTTCAAGTATCTGAAAGTCTGTATCATATCACCTCTGCTCCTCCTTTCCTCCAGGGTGTACATATTTAGATTTTTCAATCTCTTCTCATAAGTCATTCGATGAAGACCATCCACCTTTTTGGTCGCCCTTCTCTGGACCGCCTCCATTTTGTCTCTGTCTCTTCGGAGATACGGTCTCCAGAACTGAGCGCAGTACTCCAGGTGAGGCCTAACCAAGGACCTGTACAAGGGGATCATCACCTCTGGGTATAAATGAAGGATAGAATGATGGCAGGCAGTTGGTGAAGGCAAAACAGAGAAGAAAAATTACATTAAAGATCGGCAGAGTTTAGAGAGATCCCAGTCACTTGAAAGGATGTGTATATATAAGAAAGAAAGACATAAAGAAAGTAGACAAATAGCTCTAGTTATCTGGACAAATATATCTTGTTAGTATCGGTAAAAATTATATCCATAGTGACCTAAGTTATCTAGATATATGTGTAATAGCAGAATTTGGAGCTCACTTACGTATTGGATCATGCAAACATTAACATTGTGTAAAATATATCCTATTATATTTTGCTGTATTTGTTGTGTGTCATGTGATTGAGAAGAATTTTAAGGATACATTTGTATGAAAATGCTATATAAATGAGTGGGCCCGTGCCTCCGTGCCTGGAGCCCACAAATAACCTTGTGCCGCATGTGGCGGCCTGGTGGTGTACAATCCCCGGCGCGGTCCCCACTTTGTTCAGCTGCCCCAAGAGACGGTGGCATGACTGGGGAGGGGGGGGTGGAGCGTGCGAAGAGCAGTCAAGGGGTAGTGATGCCACAGCCCCTTTAAAGGGCCGCGATGGAGACGCATATGGCCTCTTCCTTCCCTCCTAGCATTTGTGACCTCCTTTTCATTCCGGGGTCGGGTCTTCTGATTTCATGCCGTCTGGCACCTTCGGGGGAGACAGTGCGTCTCTCCCGATTGGTCCTCACCGATGCTGCCTCCCCTCCCTCTTTTGTTTGGTGTTGGTCGGCGGGCTTGGGAGCAGGTCAGTTGAAGGGCCAGAGGCTGAGTCGGGGTGATTCTGCTCTTTGGTTGCCACGATGTGCCTGCCGAAGGAGATTGGGGGGGTGGGGTTGGAGGGGAGCCGGGGATTCCAGGATCGGGCCTTGAGATTTTGCACCATCTGGTGCCTTCGGGGGCGGCGGTGCCTCTCTCCTGGTAGCTCCTCAGCGATGCTGCCTCCCCTCCCCCCCTTCTGTTTGGTGTTGGTCGGCGGGGTTGGGCCGGGTGAGTTGAGGGACCGGAGAGGCTGCATTGGGACAATTCTGCTCTTCTGCTGCCATGATACGCCTGCTGACAGGGATGGGGGTCAGGGTCTTCAGGGTGTCTTGAGTCAGGCGTTCGGGTTGGGGGGAGCACGGGGATTTCGGCGACCTCTGCAGCCTTTGTGGTTGCCATGCCAGTGGCTATGCCATTTTTTTTTTCCATCGTAAGTGGTACATTGCAGGCGGAAACGGATTTGGGAGGCCTTTGCCATGTTTGCTGGTCGATCCTTCCCCTCCCTTCTCGCACCGTTGTGTGCTTTGAGTGACCTAGCATTGTTTATCCCCGATGTGGGTGTGGTTCATGCCTTGGGCGTAGAAGGTCCTGGGTCCATGCCCAACACGTGCCCATTGTCTTGCACAGTTCTGGGCTCAGTAGTGGTTGCCTCAAGTCTCTGTAGGGGGAGGGGAGTGGTGGATCGGGTGCGGTTTAGGCTTTGTCTGTTTTTGGCAAGTTCAGATTTTGGCAGCAAGGGTTCTGTTTTTGGGGTTCAGGCGCTGGCCTGGTGCTTGCGGCCTCGGCTGGGGCCTCGGGTTGATCAAATCTCCGTCTGATCCAGGTGGCCACTGCATTCCAGCTTTACCAACAACTGGCATGGGGGGTAACGCAGCATGCGTGTCTTCTTTCTTCTTTTCACATTTGGGTTACACACTGTTTCATCTCTGCTTGCGTTGCGATGTATATGAGGAAAATAATCCTTGCTATAGTTACACATTAGGTTCTATTTTAGGAATTACCACCCAGGAAAGAGATCTAGGCGGCATAGTGGATAATACATTGAAAATGTTGGCCCAGTGCACTGGGGTAATCAAAAAAGCAAACAGAACATTAGGAATTATTAGGAAGGGAATGGAAAATTCTGGTCACCACATCTTAAAAAAAAAAAAAAAAAAAAGGATATAGTTGCGTGGGAGACAGCGCAGAGAAGGCCGACCAAAATAATATGGGGCATGGAACGGCTGCCCCATGAGGAAAGGCTAAAGAAGTTAGGGTTGTTCAGTCCGGAGAGGAGATGACTGAGGGCATATGGTGGAAGTCTGCAAAATCATGACAAGACTTTGATAAGTGAACATGAACTGCTTATTTACTCTTTAAGATAATAGAAGGACTGGGGGACTCTCCATGAAGTTAGCAAGTAGCTCATTATTCTTTTTCGCTCAGCGCATAGTTAAACTCTGGAATTCATTGCCAGGGGATGTAGTTTCAGCAGTTAGTGTTTCTAATGTTTGTGTACTTGCCAGGCACACGTGACTTGGAATGGCCTCTGTTGGAAACAGGATACCGGGCTTGATGGACCCGTGGTCTGACATAGTATGGCATTTCTTATGTTCTTAGATTTTTATGTTGCATTAGCCATCCCATAAGTTTTCTTCCAAGACATAGTAATAGGTTAGTGAAAGCGGAGAAGGGCCAAGGATTACATTCGACTCAAGTGTTTACAGCACTGCCTTCTTTACTCCAAGGGCTGAGGGTTTGATCTTGCCTTGGAGGAATAGGGTGAGAGACAAAAAAGTTGATACTAGGCAAGCTTTTAAAGAACTGCATGTTCGGTTGAGCCACGTCTCTCTTAAGGTAGTAGCCTAGGGCAGTTATTCGATCAGTGGGAGATAAACATCGCTCTGCCATACATGGTTTTTATTTATTGCTGTACTGAATTTTAGTAAGGGGTCCTTTGATCTCATAGAGGCCATTATTCTGGCTGTTTCACACTGGCAGCGGATTCTGAGTTGGTTTGTTGCCTTGCAGGTGCAGCGGTAGACATTCAAATGCCATACTGGTTGTAAGTGTGCACAACAAATTAACGGAGCGGAGTCACAGCCTAGTGGTCGGAGCAATGGGTCCCAAACCAGGGAAGCCTATCACCCAAGAGAAGGGATCTCCCTCACAGGGTTGGTCATGGCAAAATGCGAACGCACACGGGCCTCATCACTTCATTAGGACAGCACGATTCAGGAGCAACATCACTGGCATTTGGGTATCCCGGCTGACTTCAATTGGGTTACCTCTGTGATAGCAACCGGCACCTTTCAGTGGGGATCTTGGACGAGTTTGCCTGGGGGCATGGGCTACCATATCTGCCTTGGACACAAGGGGGAGTTTTAGTTTAGTTTAGTTTATTAGAATTTCTATACCGTTACATCAGACATGCCTTCACAACAGTTTACAAGTTAAAAACACAAGAAATACATTGTTTTGTTAAGATAGTAATGGCTAAAAACTACATAAAAGAGGAAAATTAAATAAATTAGCTGTTAGAGTAAAAGATAAAATCAAATAAAAAATACATCTAAAACAAAATATCAAATTGCAGAAATATGAATAGCAGTAATGGGGCAATAAACTTAATTACTATAAACATAAAATAAGAATAAAAACAGAATACATAGATGTTAAGCACATAATATATTCTGGTGTTTTGCAGCTTTTATCTAAAGATTCGTACTCTGTAAAGATGTTTCATGCTCTGCAAAAGCACACTTGAATAACCAAGTTTTCAATTCAGATTTAAATTGCTTTTTTTTCTGCTGACAGTCTCAAGTGCGTTGGTAGTGAGTTCCAGACTTTTGTTCCCGCAATAGATATGACACGATCTCTTTCATGGCTGAGTCTTGCTGATTTAATTGTAGGCACTGATAAAAGCCCCTTATTGGCGGACCTCAGGTCTCTCTGCGGTACATGGAGGCGCATAGATGTGTTAAGCCATTCAGTTTGTTCTCCATATATAACATTATGAACTAAACAGGCAATTTTATATTGGATACGATAATGAATTGGAAGCCAATGTAATTTGATCAGGGTAGGGGTAATGTGATCACATTTTCGTTGGCCTGTCAGAACTTGCGCAGCAGCATTCTGCAAGACCTGAAGAGACCGAATACTGGAAGCAGGTAAACCAAGGAGCAAAGAGTTGCAATAATCTATATTTGTGAAAATGAGCTTGCAGGACAGACCTGAAGTCTTCATGCTCAAGAAAAGGTTTTAACTTTCGTAAACTTAACAGGTACCTGCAGCAGAGGAGCCAGGAAATGAAGTCCCGCTCCACTTACGTGGATCAGTTGCTGACTACCAGAGACCTCATAAGAGGGTCGTTAGCCAGCACTAGCTGGTCAGCCACACCTGGGCCAGAAACATAGATGGGCGAAGGAGTAACTTGAATGTTTTCTTATCCCTCGCATTATTTCACATAGTGGCAGCTCTAGTTCTTTGGAAATCTAGGCTGCAGAATAAGCGAATAATATTTGCATGTGACAATCAAGTGGGCGCCCTCGTGCTCAATTGTCAATATGTCAAGCAAGTCCGTGCATATCAGAATAGCTCTCAGAGGTGGTACTCGCCAGCCTACGCAGTAATACCATTAGAGCGCGAAATGTATTGGGGGCCAAGTGGATTAATTTGGTAAACAGGTTCCCACAGAAGATGAGGCAGGAACCGGGGCCCGGATCACCCATGGGGGTTTGGTCGCAGACTAACAAAAACCTTATATATCGTTCCTTGAACGGTAGGATATGGTCAGCTTACTGTAGGAGCCAGATGATGTCCACCCCCCCCCCCCCCACACACACACACACACACACTTTTTTCTTTCCAGAGGCAAGGTAAGGAGCTCGGGTCTTGTTGCTGTCTTACCTGGTTATTACGGCTGGCAGCGGAGGTGTAGTTAGCTGGTCGGTGGCAACCGCGTTACCATTCCAGATACCAGCCACAGTGCCAGATGATTGGAGGATAAGCACAAAACCCAAAAACTGAAGAACTGTATGGAAAATCTGATAAACAAATGAAAAGAACCACAAAAATTTGGAAATTTCTTAGAATAGTATATAAAAAGTGGGAAAAACCTCATATATGCAGGTGCTATTTTTATGCCGTTTCTTGAACAGAACCGCACACACTTATTTAAGGTGACTACATACAACAATGTGTGTCACCGAAGTGATTATGCAACCTTTAATATGATCGTTGGGTTCCATACTTTTTTTTAAAATTACTTTATATACTACATACTGCCACAACTTATTTGAGTGGATAAAGCACCGCAGCTTTTTGAGACAAGAGCACTTCTTTGTTTTGTTCTAGAGCGCATTAAGTTGTGGCAGTATGCGGTATATAAAGTAATTTAAAAAAAAGTGTGGAACCCAATGATTATATTGGAGGATAAGAACAGCACTTTGGATAACGAATGGTACTATTCAAAGGTTCGGTGCTGGGCTCCTGGCAGGACTGGCCTCCTGTTCAGAGTATGTAGATGAGGGGATCCCACCAAGTCCTTCTGGTCAAGGAGGTGGTTTCGTTGGTCGGTCGAAAAAGTTGGGGATTAAAACAGTTGACAATCACAGTGATCAGTGGGGAACTTATGAGTGCTCTCAGCATTCATCTGCACTTTTAATTCTGAAAATAACCTCCTTTTTACCTTCCAGCTGGTCCTTTGGAGCCTTATGCTCAAACGAGTTGGCCACCTCCAACAAAAACGACCCAGATTCCTGCCGTATACTTTTCCAAGATGCAATACTTGTGCCCTTGCCCTCCATATAAATATAAGCTTGTGTTAAGGCAATGCGTTGACCCTTCTGCAGCGATTTGATGGCTGAGCTGCATGACATCTTAGATTTGGGGTCTCCGACCTTGGTGTATTATAAAGAAAGCAGCTAATTAGGATCAAGAATGACATGCCCGAGTCATCTGCTTGGTTACTGCATAATTAATTTTGTGGTCCGATATGATTCCCCATCCATTGTGAACGATTCAAGACTGTAGTGGAAGGAAGCATAAGACCAATTGTCAGATCGGATTAAGGACCCAAGCCAGGTGGTCACTGGATAAGGCACGAATGGGTGGGTCCAATGCTAGGATTTACGTAGGGCGGGCATATTTTGGCCATCGGCTACAATATTCGATAGAACCCTCCAGAAGGTTTAGGAGGGATCATTGTTGGGGATCGATGACAGCCGCAGTTATGTTGGTGGGGGTGCATGAGGCAAGGGCACACCCTATCTCAAAGCCTGTGGTGGTTACCCGGACCGGTAGGGGAATTTTGGGCATGGTGACGCCACGACCCCTTTACAGGGCTACGATGGAGATGCATTCGGCATCTTCCTTCCCTCCTAGCGTTTCCAACCCACCTTCTTGCTTTGTTAAAACGGGAAATGTCTCTTGATTAGTGTTAGAATGTTTTATGTTAATCAATTGTATAGCATTTTTAATATCTGGTCAATCCTTAATACGACTTCTCATATATGAGTTAGCACACAATGTTAGACACATGACATGTTTACTGTTATAGTATGCATATGTAGCAGATAACAGCACCTGTTAGTCGCATGATGGTGAAATATGTAAATGTAAGGATTAATGTCAAAGTTCAAGGGGGAGGTAATTACCTAGGCCGGCAGGGGCATTTCGGACATGGTGTAGCCATGCATCATGGTCCAGGGTCAGCGGTGGACTGGCACCTCAAACGTCGCAGGGCAGAGCGTTCCATATGCCAGAGGTCAGGGGCCCCCTTGCTTGGGGACAAGGCGGGGGACCCAGGTTGGATGCTGCCTTGCTTGGTTATCACGGCAGGAAGCGAAGGTGACGATGTAGCCTGGTATTGTATGCTGCCTTGCTTAGTTATCACAGCAGCCGGCGGAGATGGTAGTGTAGCCTGGTCTTGGCAGCTGCCATACTGGCCCGGGCACCAGCCTTTGTCCGGGGATGTATATATATATATATAACATTAATAAAGCTGCAGCCTTTTCCATTCCATATCTGTGTCTGTCGTTATTCCATGGTATCAGAGAGGGGGACGTGGGAGTGGTACAAGTGCAGGCAATGGGTGGGGACGCAGACGGGATGACACTACAGTCGCGGCTGCTAGAGTTAAAATGTATCATATAATATTTTGAGGAAATCTAGCAGTATTTCTGTCTATAATGTACACATTGGATAATAATGAATGTGCACTAAATTAATAAGATTTTAAAACAAATGCCTTTCACTCACCTCATTATGGATTTTTTCAGTGTGCTGTACCACTGTATTTTCCAGTGACTTCAGATTTATATTTCCTGAGTCAGGCTTATGTTCTGAGTTCTGAAGAGCAAGAAGGCACTGGGCAAAGATATATTCTAGTGTGCCTGTTGAACACTGCCAAATGAAAACAGGAATTAACAACCAAAACCCCACAACCACGCCAATATCATTTAAGGCAATGACATCGTGATCCAAATAAGCTTTTTTGCTTTAATTTTTAACAAATAAATATATGTATAATTTAAAACAAAAAAATAAGAAAACATATATATTATTAGTTATGGGAAAGAACCTATAAAAAAATTTAAAATTGCAGAGTTATTTTAAAAAACTATAAGGCTGCAAATGTTCTCCAACTTATCAAATCTTGATTTAAAAAAAACAAAACAAAAAACCTTCCATTTCTACACTACAAAGGAGATCTATCGAAAAAGAATATGAAGTCTGTATGGTGCAGATTTGGCTGTTGTGAATTCATTTTACTTTCAACAGGGTCACTTCTCTTGCTCATACACTTGGCTAACATATAATAAAAGAATACATTCATATTCTAATTTTTGCAGTTAAACATTTATAAACATTAGCTGAATCCCTGGAAATAACTTTAAATAAGGACCTCCTGGTAGCCTATTATTTGTATAAAATTTCCATCCTATACAAGGCAGGGTCACAAGGATTTGTACAAACAAAGTGCAGGCTTCCAAAGCGGAAGTTCTTCAAATTGTGAAAGCAAATGTGCAGTTTACTGTTGGAAAAAGTCAGCGGTTCAAGTTGTTGGGTCAAGACGTTCATTTTTTTAGCCAAGCTAAAATAAAGAACAAAAGTGTTTCACTTCATTCAAGTCCTGTTTTCTCACAGCTCTTTTAAAACAGAATAGTATAGCATGTACTGAAAATGCTAAGCATACATTCACGAGTCCTGCATCAAATCAAACATAAATCAGCTCCTTGCACATGAAACATTTTTAAGTAATATACTTAATCACTTGAAAATAGTTAATACTAATGTACTTCAACTAGATTTGCCATTCTTACGATTATAATTAGGATATTAAGGAAACTGTTGAAGCCATTCCTGAATATGTGCAAAACAATATACACAAGTATACGTGATAAAAAAATCAAAATATATATATATATACACATATATACATACACACACACACACACACACACTTTTTACAATTCCAATACCGTTATAAGAACATAAGATATGCCACACTAGATCAGACCAAGGTCTATCGAGCCCAGCATTCTGTCTCTGAATGTGACCAGTACGGGTCACAAGTACCCAGCAAATCCCAAAGAGTAGATTTATTTCTTGTTCCTCTCGCCCAGAGATAGTGATGGCTTTCCCAAAGTCTACCTGGCTAATAATTGTTTGTGGACTCTTCCTCCAGGAACTTGCTTAACTCTCTTTTAAACTCTGCTATGCCAGTTGCCTTGACAATGTCCTCTGGCAACAGATTCCACAGCTTGATTGTGCGTTGAGTGAAAAAATACTTTCTACAATTTGTTTTCAATTTGCTGGTTATTATTTAATAGAGTATCCCCTTGCTTTAGTATTATTTGAGAAGATAAATAATAATCCTTTATTTACGTATTCAACCCCACTCATGATTTTTAACATATTTGGCTTCTAGCCAGCACTCCCGAAAGCAGGGGCCCTGAATAGGCCACACTCAGACCCGCTCTAGCTGCCGCCTTGAAGGCTGCACGATGCAACAAGGCCAGCCCTATATGAACCTCTCCACCTCAGCGCGGAGTTTCCTCTCTGTCTTTGGCTATTTTTTCTTATGCTCTTACTTGTGTAACCTTGTCCTTGCTCCTGGACCCTTGCCAGTATAGCTTTGCCCTTGTCTGTGTCTAATCCTGATCTCTTAGGCCTAGCCTGCCTGCCCTGTTTTTGTCTTGTCTCTTGTTTGTGCTCATCTGTCTGCATGTATTCTGTGTCTTGTTCAGTCATGTCTAGGCTCTCCTGTGATCCTCCTTGTCTGTATGTTACTTTGCCTTGCGCTCCTCTCCTGTTACCTGTGGAATTCCCAGTAGTCGCTCTGCTTTCTGTGGGCCTCCCAGTAGCTTTTCTGCTCCCTATAGACCTCCCATTGGTCCTTTTGCTTCCTGCGGGCCTCTCTGTAGCCTCCCATTGGCCCTCGTGTCTGCGTCTTCCCTGCCTTGCCCTTGTCTTAGCCTGCCCTATGCTTGTCTATCCCTCCCTGTCTCGCTGATGCACTCTCTGTTCCCAAGGGTACCCTGTTCTTGACCTACTGCACAGCTCTCCAGAAGACCTGCCAGTCACCAGAACCTGCAGGCCCAACTCAAGGTGGAGGTGGCTGGTCAGGCAGAAGACCTACGACTGTCCTGCCTGCTCCTGACGCCTGCTTGGGAGCATTCCCAAAACGACCTCCACAGCCGTGACATGATTTTATAAACTTCTACCAATTGTCCATTCTCAGTTGTCTCTTTTACAAGCTCTTTTGCTCCCACTACCTTTGTTGGGAGGTTTATGATTTGTTTTTCCATCGCAAATTGTCTGTTGATGTCATAAGAAAACACTTGGGTTTAATAAACATTTTCCTGTAGGCACAAAATGGTGAAAGTTTTTGAATAATTCCCAATGAATTTATACTGTGCCTTTTTGCATTGAAGTGAAAGATTAAAAAAATGAATGATTTTTCATTAGTAAGTTAAACAAATAAAACCAGAAAAAGAACAGATAAGATACATTCATGGTGTACACTAAAAACTATGGGGTAGATTTTAAAAAGTGTGCGCACAGATCCCGGCACGTACACATGGGCAATCAAATTTTATAACATGCATGCGCCGGCGTGCGCATATTATAAAATCTGTGGTCCGTGCGGGCAACACATGCAGTGGGGGGAATTTTACCAAATTACGCGCAGTGATGCAATCGGGCCTTCCCCAGTTCCCTCTCAGTCCACTCTAATTAAGGAATGGACTGGGAGGGAGTTTCCCTACTCCCCCCCTATCTAACCTTCCTACTCTTTCCTCTCGCCACCCTGACCCCTACCCCGGCAAAATAATTTTTGTTAATTTTTTACTTACTGCTCCATTGGAGCAGAAGCAACTTGTGCGCGCCAGCCGACTGCTGGCGTGTGCTTCCCTGGGACAAGGGCTAATGGCCACTGTCCCGGCCTGCCTTCATCCCGCCCTGCCCAGATCACGCCCCCTGGCCTGCCCCTTTTCAGGGCCTGGCAATTGTGCACGTATCCGCACTTACGCGCATGAACGAGCCCTTTTTAAAATGCGCACGGCGCGCATAGGGCCCGGCCAAGCACATGTGCCTATATTTGCACGCGTAGCCCTCTTAAAATCCCCCCTAACATATTTACAATTATTTTTAAACATTTCTTTGAAAATAGTTCAAAGAATTGCATATTTAAGAGGAGAAAATAATTCATTAAATCTAAGTATATGTAAAGCTTTCGCACAAAGAAAGGGCGGAGTAGCCAGCACACACAGATAGGTAAATAACAACAAAATAATGTGTGGCAAAGAGTTATGCTGAGCTTTAACATGTCTTGGAGATCATGTTGTATTTTTACAGTAGTAAGGCATGGTGTGAAAGTTTAGACAAACCATGGAAAGCAATGTCATTTGCTTACACTCAAAGATTTCAGGCATTGAAAAATCCAATGACATTGTAAAGTGGAGTCTTGCTTTCATAAATTCTGTATTTCACTTATTACTAATACGGTAACAGAGTTTAGAGGAAATGTTTTCTGCTTACCTCTGCCACCCTATGGGTTGAGCTAAACCGAGGCTGTAAACCAGATAGGACACAGTGCTGATGGGTCATATTGAGATCATCTGAGGAAAGATTTCAAAACAGAAAGCTTAATTCATACCCTGAGTCATATTAAAATAAATCTTAATCTCATCAGGTTGGAAAGCATTGGCTTGATTGCCAACCCCTGCAGGATATACAATTATAGTTCAGGTTTATGCTACAGATCCTGCGTTCAAGAGGGTTTCCATTAAGCTGTGACACATTTTTCTAGAAAGTTAACACCCTGTGTTTAGGGTACACTTTTCAAACTCTGAAACTGAACATCTTTAATATGTAATTAGCATACAAAGCTGAATTTCACTAGTCTCTGATAGATCTGTTATCTTTAACATAGGGAAGCAAGACGACAGCTCACTACTCCTGGGCCCCCCCCATTCCCTGTACATAATACGCATACAACTTTTTGGCTTAAAAACAAGGCCGCAGTTTATTAACAAACATAATCCGAGCCCGCAACTTGTTAATACAATCCTCCAAAAATTAACATCCCCCCCCCCTCCAATCCTTCATTGCGCTCCTCTTCGCTTACCACCGCGTCCCAATGGTAAGCCTACTTCAAACCCCCCCCCCCCCCCCAGCGAGGGTAAGTGTGCGGCCTGAGCATCGCCCCCCCCCCCCCCCCTTGCTCTTTAGGCCTTCCCGTGTAGCAGCCCCAAACTACACAGGCATTTTTCCCCCCCCCCCTCCAAATGTCCATTACAAATGAATACAAAACATTCCAACTTAGGGCTCGGGTTTTCCGCCCCCAAAACTGCGACAATCATTCTCAAAACATAATTTTTTCCACATCGTCTTTAAAGGGCGGGAGGGAGGGAGGGAAGCAGAATTCTGCTGCTTGCTTCGTTGTGGATGCCCAACTGTTAATGTTTCCCTACCGTGCCCTGGTATCAAACCCCCCTAGCCAATGGGATCTGACAGGACAGGGAAATTTTCATAAAATGAGCAAAATAGTTAGGAAAAAACTGAAAGGTGCAGCTGCAAAGGTTAAAAGTGTTCAACAGGCATGGACATTGTTTGTTTAAAAATACAATCCTAGAGGCGCAGTCAATATGTATTCCACACATTAAGAAAGGTGGAAGGAAGGCAAAACGATTATTGGCATGGTTAAAAGGGGAGGTGAAAGAGGCTATTTTAGCCAAAAAAAAACATCCTTCAAAAACTGGAAGAAAGATCCATCTGAAGAAAATAGGATAAAACATAAGCATTGTCAAGTTAAGTGTAAAACATTGATAAGACAGGTGAAGAGAGAATTTGAAATGAAGTTGGCCATAGAGGCAAAAACTCATAATAAAAACTTTTTAAAATATATCCGAAGCAAGAAAGCTGTGAGGGAGTCAGTTGGACTATTAGATGACCAAGGGGTTAAAGGGGCTCTTAAGGAAAATAAGGCCACTGCAGAAGACTAACTGAATTCTTTGCTTCCGTGTTTACTAATGAGGATGTTGGGGAGATACCAGTTCCGGAGATGGTTTTCAGGGGTGATGAGTCAGACGAACTGAACGAAATCACTGTGAACCCGGAAGATGTAGTAGGCCAGATTGACAAACTAAAGAGTAGCAAATCACCTAGACCGGATGATATGCATCCTAGGGTACTGAAGGAACTCAAATATGAAATTTCTGATCTATTAGTTAAAATTTGTTATCAATCATTAAAATCATCCATTGTACCTGAAGACTGGAGGGTGGCCAATGTAACCCCAATATTTAAAAAAGGCTCAAGAGGTGATCCGGGTAATTATAGACCAGTGAACCTGATTTCAGTGCCGGGAAAAATAGTGGAAACTATTCTCAAGATCAAAATCGTACAGCATATAGAAAGACATGATTTAAAGGAACACAGTCAACATGGATTTACCCAAGGGAAGTCTTGCCTAACAAATCTGCTTCATTTTTTTGAAGGGGTTAATAAACATGTGGATAAAGGTGAACCGATAGATGTAGTGTATTTGGATTTTCAGAAGGCGTTTGACAAAGTCCCTCATGAGAGGCTTCTAAGAAAACTAAAAAGTCATGGGATAGGAGGCGATGTCCTTTCTTGGATTACAAACTGGTTAAAAGACAGGAAACAGAGAGTAGGATTAAATGGTCAATTTTCTCAGTGGAAAAGGGTAAACAGTGGAGTGCCTCAAGGATCTGTACTTGGACCGGTGCTTTTCAATATATATATATAAATGATCTGGAAAGGAATACGACAAGTGAGGTAATCAAATTTGCGGATGATATAAAATTATTCAGAGAAGTTAAATCACAAGTGGATTGTGATACATTACAGGAGGACCTTGCAAGACTGGAAGATTGGGCATCCAAATAGCAGATAAAATTTCATGTGGATAAGTGCAAAGTGTTGCATATAGGGAAAAATAACCCTTGCTGTAGTTACACAATGTTAGGTTCCATATTAGGAGCTACCACCCAAGAAAAAGATCTAGGCATCATAGTGGATAATACTTTAAAATTGTCGGCTCAGTGTGCTGCAGCAGTCAAAAAAGCAAACAGAATGTTAGGAATTATTTGGAAGGGAATGGTTATTAAAACGTAAAAATGTCATAATGCCTCTGTATCGCTCCATGGTGAGACCACACCTTGAATACTGTGTATAATTCTGGTCGCCGCATCTCAAAAAAGATATAGTTGCGATGGAGAAGGTACAGAGAAGGGCAACCAAAATGATAAAGGGGATGGAACAGCTCCCCTATGAGGAAAGGCTGAAGAGGTTAGGGCTGTTCAGCTTGGAGAAGAGGCGGCTGAGGGGGGGATATGATAGAGGTCTTTAAGATCATGAGAGGTCTTGAAAGAGTAGATGTGAATCATTTATTTATACTTTCAAATAATAGAAGGAATAGGGGGCATTCCATGAAGTTAGCAGGTAGCACATTTAAGACTAATTGGAGAAAATTATTTTTCACTCAACACACAATAAAGCTCTGGAATTTGTTGCCAGAGGATGTGGTTAGTCTAGTTAAGCTGGGTTCAAAAAATGTTTGGATAAGTTCTTGGAGGAGAAGTCCATTAACAGCTATTAATCAAGTTACTTAGGGAATAGCCACTGTTATTAATTGCATCAGTAGCATGGGTCTTCTTAGTGTTTGAGTAATTGTCAGGTTCTTGTGGCCTGGTTTGGCCTCTGTTGGAAACAGGATGCTGGGCTTGATGGACCCTTGGTCTGACCCAGCATGGCAATTTTTTATGTTCTTATGTACAATTATGTTCATAAAGTTATATTTTACATAGATCAAATGGAGAAGTGCTTAATAAACAAGTTTTCTTTTTTTCAAGATTTTTTAATAGCTGTACAGAAAAAGCAAGAACATTTCATGACAGTAAAAAAAAAAAGCACTCAGCAACATCATCTTAAATACATCTAAGTAAGCTTAGTAGAACTTATCCAGGTATATAAAGCGGCATACTGGAGGAGTCTGAACTGGCCAAGTTTGTCGGTTATTTCTGGAAGTTCGTAACACCCCCATCTGGTTGAAATTTAAATAGGGGTGGTTGTTTTTATTGTGTTTTTTTCTGGAATGGGTTTGAGGATGTTATGAACAGTAATGGAGATCTACTTTCTGCTAGATTACACTTTTTACAACTTCAGGGTTTTTCTTTTTGTTTTTTTTTTTAATTGAAGCGGGTCTGATTCCACAGGGACAAGAGTCAGGAGATATTGGCTCACTGATTGGGACTTGAATTTTTTGCATTTCATTTAGTCCATTGCTGATTCAAGCAGGATATCTCTATCAATTTAGACTGCAGAAATCTATTGTTTACTTCCTACTTTATTTGCTGGGAAACACCACATTTGATGTTTGGGGTGCCGGGTGGAGTGTTAAGCTTTTTATGCACAATTGTTTTATTATCTGCTATTATGGAGTGGAAGTGCTGGGCTGAGTGGAAAGTCCACATGCACCACAGCCGGGAGATAAACACGTATCTCAGGCCAGGGAATGCCATACGGATTTTAAAAAGCATGTGAGTACGTGCATATCTCCCGGTATGCACACAAATCAAAAACGTTAAAAAAGGGGCATGGGCGTGGTTCGGGTGGCACATAGGCATTCTGGGGAATTTCTTTGAAATGTGTGCATAAATAACCGTGGATGGTGTGTAAGTATTACAATAAAAAAAACTAGATGAATCAGTGGGGTTTTAAGGGTCGTGGTTAAAAGGTAAAAAGGAGGCTAAATAACAGGGGGGGGGGGGGGGGGGGGAGTAGGAAATCCAATCCATTAACTGGGTAAACTAGGAGTGAACTGAGAAAAAGTGTTATTGCTTTGCTGTGCGTCTCTAATAAAATTCCCCCCCCCCACTTACACGGTAGAGCCAGCATTTGCACGCACATGCGTGCATCCATATAAAATTGTGTGGAGATGTACGCGCAGACAGCCAATTGTATATCACATGCACATATATTATAAAATGGCCGCGTCTATGGCACGAGCTGGAATACGTGCATATATGTATGCCCACGTGACTGTTTGAAAGCTACCATCCCCATCCCCAAATGCACCAGTTCCTCCCCAGCATTGTCTGAAATCCTATCTAGGTGATGTGTGAGGTCAGCCATCTTCGCACCAGGCAGGCAACTTACCAGGTAGTCCTCATATTAACCAGCCATCCAGCTGTCTACATTTCTAATAATAGAATCACCAACTATGATGGCCAACCTAACCTTTCCTTCTTGGGCAGTAGACCTGGGAGATTCATCCTCGGTGCATGAGGACAACACATCCCCGAGAGAACAGGTTATTGCTACAGGATCACTTCCTGCTACACCAGGGTGATGTTTCTCGACCAGCAGACCTTCCTCCTCCAAGGTAGCACCAGGACTGCCAGACTGGAGTTGGGACATGTGTAAATTGTTTTGAAAATTACCTCTATATAGACTTAGAGATGGAAGAAATTACCCCTCTCTTGGATGGGATGGACTAATTTAATTAAAATGGTGACTCTTCCCATGTTTCTTTGTTTTTTATTTTTTTTATTTGCCTTGTAATGTTCTTACTTCTGTTTATATTTATCTTAGAAATACTATTCTAGTTTTCTCTGTGATGATAAGGTCCTAAAGGTTAAGAATTCTAAACTTCTCAAAAACACTTAGAAAAGTGGAATGAAACTGCCAGATTTTCAGTTAAATTTATGGACCGCAAGGTTAGTGTGTTTACCATAGTGGATGGTGTGTGCTGCGAGGCTGCTCGCGGGCTTAGCTGTGAACAGCCTCTTGCCTCTGCTTCCAGACCGCCCCGACTCTGTCTCTTGCAGCCTGGAGGCCGCCACCTGTGATCCCCGATGCAGCCCAGGCCACCGCTATCCTCTCTCCATGCGGCGGGCAGAGCCACTGCCACCGTTCTCCCATACGGCCCGGAGGCCGCCTTTGAACCTGTCATGCTTGAGGCATGGAGCCGCCACCGCTGGGACCTGGCTTCACAGCCTAGTGCCACTCCTGTTTGATCTTTGCGATGGGCGGGCAGAGCCGCCGCCACTGTCCCTGGTCCTGCCGCTCTCCTAAGTGCATGCCCGCGCCTCTCTTCACTTCTTAAAGGGCCCGTGGTGGGAAAAGCCCCGCAGCCCCACCTGATAATGTCATTGGGCGTCTTCTCTTCAGCCCTATAAAAGGGCTCTTCACCAGTCCTTTGGCGCCTTCGCATGGAGCCAGTCCGCACCGAGACTCCTCATTGATTCCAGCTTCAAGTATTCTATTCTTCGTGGAAATTCCCTTGTCTTCATCAATGGTTCCTGGTCTCTCGTCGGATCCTCATCTTCATCTGTCCTCGTATTCAAATGTTCCTAATGTCCTCATCTTCAGATGTTCCAGATGACCTTGTCTTCAGATGTCCCTTCTCCAGATGTCCTAGTTCCTTTGTGCTCTTCGCTTCAGATTTTCCTGGTTCCGGGTCTAACCCTAGCCTCCCCCGGCGGATTCCACTTCCAGATGACGAACCTAGGCTTCAGCCATGCTAGGTCACTGTAGCCTCCACTCCGGCCGGTTCCTGCTATGAGAGCTGCCCGAATCCTCTCCGCATCCTGATCCTCAGCCCTGCCTTTGCCTCATCATAGTTTCAAAGAACCTTTGCTCATCCAAGCGTTCAAGTGTCTATGCCTCATCCAAGTCTCCAAAGGTCCTCGTCTTGTCCTTTTTCCAGTGCCATCGCCTGTCCTCGACCTCTGTCCGTCCTGTCGCACCTGGCGTTTCCAGGCGGCAGGTCCAAAAGGGCTATCGAGTGGCCAGAGGGCTACCCCAGAGACCAGCATTGCATTGTTGGGTCTCATCTGGTGCATTCAGGCTCAGCAGAGGTCAGGGCCCCTGGTCTTCAGTCTGCCCATGTTGGACATGCCTTGCCTGCCTAGGCATTCCCCCGGAGTCCTCCTCTGGGGTCGTGCCGTGGTCCATGGACACACATTCTCCTCTGGATCAGGACTGCTCCTCTAGAACTCCTGCAACAGTGTGGAAGTGGCTCTTTTTGGAAGAAATGACAATTTCTTTTGAGATGGAGGGGTAATTTGGCCATAGTCTTGCAATCTTCCATAAGCTCCAAAATTTATAGACACAGGTGTCGCAGCCATCTGCAGTTGCACAAACTTTCAGAATATGTACAGAATATGCTGTAGAGTTAGGTAAATAACCTAACTCTACAGCATATTAGGCACTGCAGTTTTCTAACATATATCAACAGGATCTTGGAAGTCGTTTGAAGGACAACTGACCTAAAGATGTTTCATGAGCAGAGGGATGGCTTCTACATCCCTAAACACACACTGTATTTGTATTTCCAATTCCCTAGGGATACTGCTAAAAACTTATCAGAAGGAATATGCAGAGCCAGAGGGTCTTGAAGAAAGTTTAAGATGTCCTGAATTCAATAGATGCTAGTAGAATGGCCAATCATGTTGAGGATCGATGCATTCACTGTTCCATGGCTTGATACATCGAGAACTTATTCATTGAGGGTGCTAAGGTCTTGTGCATTGCCGGTACTAGAATTTCATTCATCAACGGTGCTGGAGTTTTATGCATCAACTACACCAAAGCTTTATGTGTCAATGGTGCTGATGCACAGTGTTAAGGGACGATGCATCGGAGAATGCACCAAAAACACTTTTTCAACACTGGCTGTACCAGTCACTCTGCAGAGTGACAACTATTTTTCTTTGACACATTTTGCTTTTGCTTGCTTGACCCAAAGTATGTGACCTGTTCCACCAAAGGGGGAGATATTTTTGAGGAGTTCCTTCTCAACTCCAAACCTTATGAGCAGAAAAGGCCGAACTCTGGGAAGAAGGCCAAGTGAGGCTTTTCAGAGACATATACAGTTCCTACTTTTTTTCAGGCCCTCAATTTAGGAACGTGTACATCCGGTCACAATCTTAACAGTTGGCCTGGTCATGGCCCATTCCCAAGCAGTGGTAGCACAGAATGGGGTAGATTTTAAAAGGTTGCGCGTGGGCATACATGTGCGCGTGTTACCCGGCGCTCACATGTACACCCGATTTTATAACTTGCGAGCGCAGAAGTTATAAAATCAGGGGTCAGTGTGCGTAAGAGGGTGCACAATTATTGATGAGATTGCTGTGAAGAAAGGGATAGCACTCTCCATATCCAATATAGCCTGTGAAGTGCGGTCATGTTTGCTGATATCTGATTAGCACTGGATGTCACATATAGCGATGTTAAATAAGTCAACCAGTAGCCATATAAATTGCTAGGTCATCAACATCCCCAAAGCATCCATGACCATAGACCATAATAAACGAGTGACAAACAATGTAAAAGAAGTTCGGATGCCAAAGCCAAAACCAAAACCAGGACTACAGGGATCCTGACTCTTTGTAAGTTGAAAAGCACCATTCTAAAAAACGTGGTGCGATAGGTGTACTACTCTGCTTGCCGGCATGCACTCTAACTGTGAGTAGGCCCTAATCATCTGGCCTTAAAAAAACATAGACTTCAAACTGCAGTTATAGTCAGATCGCATCCAGGTGCTGAAATACAGTCACTTTACGACATCCAGGGATTCAACCGCCCTTGGGCCGGACGGAGTTAAGTTGCTAAAATCACAGAGAGCAAAGGTAAAGTCACTTCTTCTCCGATCCCCAAGCCACTTCCATGTTGTTCGCAAATTGTAGCACTGCAGCTGCTGAACAGAACCATTTAACACCATCCTGACATATCACTCGTAACTTTGTGGGATAAAGTAGAGCAAATCTCAATCCCAGTGAGAGGAGCCTTTTGCAGGCCGGCAAATTCCCTCCTTAGGGCAGACAATTTTTGTGAGTAATCTTGAAAAACCAGTACTTTTATATTGTTATGGTACAAAGTCTTACCAACTCACAGGCTCTGTAGAATCTCTTTTTTGTGGACGAAATCCAGATGTTTAGCTATAACAACTCTTGGCTTCCCCGCATCTTTGCACTTGGCACCTAGCCAGTGGGCCCTCTTGATCTTTATCGGGCTGTGTGTGGAGGAAAGGCACTGCTCGCTTGCCAGCCGTTGCTCTAAAAAGGGGAGCAATTCTTTATCCGAGACTGACTCCGATATTCCCACAAAACGTAGGTTATTATGCCTACGTTATCTGCAGGAAAATTTGCAGGTCTTCCACATGATCTTTTTTTTAACTTATGTTATTACGCCTGGAATGGTTCTTGAGCTCTTCAAGCCATTCTTCTCGTTGTAATTGATGTTTTGCAGCATTCAGCTCATTTCGTGCCACTTTAATAGCATCTTGATTATCTGAAGTTCATTGTTCCAGTTCTTGACAGTGATTTTCATATGCTGTCATGCGGGAGGTAAAATCCTCAAATTTATCCACATCTTCTGAAATTCTGGCGATAAGGCTTCCACCACCACTGTTTTAAGTTCCAATAAAGTGTCTCTTGCCATGCTGCTTGTTCCAATGACTGGGTGCTGTCCACCATTTTGTCTGGATTGGCCTTTGTTTTCTCTTTCTTTCTTGCTGAAACGGGTCGACATACCCTAAAATCGAGTCCATAGTTCTCCCAGCAAGAATAAATGTTTAAGCAATAATTCATAAAGAGTGGTGTAGTGCAGATGAAAGTGAATGCTTGGAAATGGAGAGCAGAGCTAGGTAGATCACATACTACCAGCTTAAGGTGTCACGTAATCTCTTTCCTTTTAAAAAAAATAATAAATTTAAATAAATGTGCTTCTACATTGCCCTACAAACAATAACCACCAGAAATTTCCCAATAAACCTATTATTCTATCAATTATGGGAAGAAAATGTTTCTTTTTTTAATAAAATATTTTCCACAAACAATAAGTCAAGCATTCATTCAAACATTCATTCAGACACGACATCAGAGTCATCTAACATGCTTCTAGGATGTGCATTCACTGCCTTTTACCACGCAAAGGGCCTTAAGTGGTATCAGTTGAAGCTCTCCGATGTCATTCCCTTGCCAGTCTTAACCTATTTCTTTTTCTTCCTAAATTCTTATCTATATTTTTACAGAAAAATATTTTTATGTATTTATTTCTCTTTTTTCTATACCACCTATCATCAATCTTGGCAGTTTACTTATCTTTTGTATCATAATTTCAGGTTCTGAGGTCCCAACTATTCATATTTAAATCACTCGATATGAGCCCATGTTTCGGCAGCTCCAGTTGCCTACATCAGGGTTATTACATCTATTGAACTTAACCTTCACAAAATGATTTCCTAGCTGCTAAATCTGGTCACTCCAAAGAGTTGTCCTAAAGTTAGCAGGCTATCTTTAAAATAGTCGTCTATATTCAATAAATAAATAAAGTTTATCCAGCTAACTTTGCTATCTAGACAATGACTGAACGCAGACCTCAGAGGATCCCTCATTGCAAGAGGATGGGTAAACATGGCAATTTAAGTGCACAAGTGTAATCTGCACAGAGTAGCAGTAGCAATTCTATAAAGAAGGTGAGGGGTTAACCTGCACAAAGTGTCAGTTACAATCCTCAACACCTGGCTGGGTAGACAGGATGGGAAAAATAGTGGAAACTATTCTAAAGATCAAAATCGTAGAGCATATAGAAAAACATGGTTTAATGGAATACAGTCAACATGGATTTACCCAAGGGAAGTCTTGCCTAACAAATCTGCTTCATTTTTTTGAAGGGGTTAATAAACATGTGGATAAAGGCGACCCAGTAGATGTAGTGGATTTGGATTTTCAGAAGGCATTTGACAAAGTCCCTCATGCGAGGCTTCTAAGAAAACTAAAATATCATGGGATAGGAGGCGATGTTCTTTTGTGGATTACAAACTGATTAAAAGACAGGAAACAGAGAGTAGGATTAAATGGTCAATTTTCTCAGTGGAAAAGGGTAAACAGTGGAGTGGCTCAGGGATCTGTATTTGAACCAGTGCTTTTCAATATATTTATAAATGATCTGGAAAGGAATGTGACAAGTGAGGTTATCAAATTTGCGGATGATACAAAATTATTCAGAGTAGTTAAATCACAAGCGGATTGTGATACATTACAGGAGGACCTTGTGAAACTGGAAGATTGGACATCCAAATAGCAGATGAAATTTAATGTGGACAAGTGCAAGGTGTTGCATATAGGGAAAAATAACCCTTGCTGTAGTTACACAATGTTAGGTTTCATATTAGGAGCTACCACCCAGGAAAAAGATATAGGCATCATAGTGGATAATACGTTGAAATTGTCAGCTCAGTGTGCTGCAGCAGTCAAAAAAGCAAACAGAACGTTAGGAATTATTAGGACGGGAATGGTTAATAAAACTGAAAATGTCATAATGCCTCTGTATCGCTCTATGGTGAGACTGCACCTTGAATACTGTGTACAATTCTGGTCGCCGCATCTCAAAAAAGATATAGTTGTGATGGAGAAGGTACAGACAAGGGCAACCAAAATGATAAAGGAGATGGTACAGCTCCCCTATGACGAAAGGCTGAAGAGGTTAGGGCTGTTCAGCTTGGAGAAGAGATGGCTGAGAACAAGTAGATGTGAATCGGTTATTTACACTTTCAGATAATAGAAAGATTAGGAGGTACTCCTTGAAGTTAGCAAGTAGTACATTTAAGACTAATTGGAGAAAATTATTTTTCACTCAACGCACAATTAAGCTCTGGGATTTGTTGCCAGAGGATGTGGTTAGTGCAGTTAGTGTAGATGGGTTCAAAAAAGGTTTGGATAAGTTCTTGGAGGAGAATTCCATTACTGCTATAATCAAGTTTACTTAAGGAATAGCCACTGCTATTAATTGCATCAGTAGCATGGGTGTTTGGGTACTTGCCAGGTTCTTGTGGCCTGGTTTGGCCTCTGTTGGAAACAGGATGCTGGGCTTGATGGACCCTTGGTCTGACCCAGCATCTCAATTTGTTATGTTCTTATGAGCTATTTATAACTGCTCAAGTATTGTAGAAGGGAACAATTGTTTTATGTTATGGTGTACTTCTAAGGTGTCTTGGTTGAACACAGTTCAACTAAAATGGTTTAGAATACACAAAATATACAAAAAATAGGTCAAAAAATAGGCCAGCCATCATTCTAGGGGATTTCAACATGCACGTTGATAACCCTACCCCATCACCTAACTGTGAAACTCTCCTCACTGCTCTCACAGCGCTAGGCTTCACTCAAATAGTTAATAAACCTACCCACAAAGCCGGCCACACGTTAGACCTGATCTTCGTTAACACGGCAATCAAGCCAGTTTCTACACCTAATTGCACAAAGGTCCCGTGGTCAGATCACTATCTCATAACTACTTCATTCTCTATAAAAGATACCAACCCGGCTTGCATTCCTTTGCCCTCCTTCAAATACAGGAAAACTTGCTCCCATGAAGACCTTAATAATCACCTATCTCCACTACTCCACCAACTGGACCTTACAGATCCGAACGCAGCACTTCGATCATAGAACACAATCACCGAAACTATAGCCAACAAGCTATGCCCTCTTATTACAAAAAAACCACACCAGAATTCCTCCAAAAGACAGCCATGGTTCTCAGCAGAATTAAGAAAGCTCAAACTCCAACTAAGACAAAATGAGGCTAAATGGCGCAAAAACCCAGGAACCATCACCCTTTCAATCTACAAATCATCTCTGCATCAATACAAATCAAACACCCTAAGATCCAAGAGGGACTACTACGCCTCGAAGATACACGACCTTATTTTCGATGCCAAAGCCCTCTTCAGCTATGTAGCCAACCTTACACAAGTAAACCAACCAGAGATTACACATGACCAAGCTCAATCAAAAGCAGAAGAACTAGCTCTTTTCTTCAACAACAAAATCAATACTCTCCTATCGCAGCTCCCCACGAACCCCACTGTTCCACTAACTACTCCTCAACCCTCAATCAACTACACTCGGTTAGAAGAACTTGACACAACTTCATCCGCTGAGATCCAAGGAATTCTTAGGAAAATGAAACCATCCTCTCATCCCTCGGATCACATCCCAACCAAACTACTACTAGCAATCCCAGAATCTATCTCCAAATCCCTGGCAGACATCATAAATTGCTCCCTCACACAAGGACTCTACCCGGACAACCTCAAACTTGCCTCACTCAAACCCCTTCTCAAAAAACCAAATCTCGACCCAAACGATCCTAACAATTTCAGACCGATAGCTAACCTCCCATTCATAGCCAAGATAATGGAAAAATTGGTAAATTCACGACTCTCAAACCACATTGAAGACAACAACCTTCTATTTCCATCACAATACGGATTCCGTAAAACCTTAAGCACGGAAGCCCTCCTCATCTCTATGACTGACCACATCATCCTAGGCTTAGACAAAGGACAAGCCTTCCTTCTGATACTACTCGACCTCTCGTCTGCATTTGATACGGTCAATCACTCCCTTCTCATCAACCAATTATCAGCCATAGGTATTTCAGGCACTGCCCTATCATGGTTCAGAACCTTCCTCAGCAACAGAGGTTATAAGATCAAGATTCATAATAAAGAATCCTCTCTACACCCTGCAGCCGTAGGAGTCCCTCAGGGCTCATCCCTGTCTCCTACCTTGTTTAACATTTATCTGTTACCCTTATGTAAACTTCTCACTGACCTCAATCTCAAACATTTTCTCTACGCTGACGATATTCAGGTCCTGATCCCCATCGAAGAATCGCTCGCAAAAACAATGTTGCACTGGGAATCCTGCCTCCAAAATATCAAACAACTTCTTACAAGTCTCAACCTGATACTAAATTCATCAAAAACGGAACTTCTACTCATCACTCCAGAAAACAGCTCCATCACATACACTCATCCTACCGTACCAAGCACTACACAAGTGAGAGATCTAGGAGTTCAAATTGACAATCACCTAAACCTGAAAGCTAACATCAACAAAACCACCAGAGACTGCTTTTACAAGCTCCAAGTGCTGAAAAGAATACGACCTCTCTTCCACACACATGACTTCAGAACGATCCTACAATCAATCATTTTCGCAAAGCTGGACTATTGCAACACCATCATGCTTGGTCTCCCTTCATCACACACCAAACCATTACAAATGGTACAAAATGCCTCCGCCCGTATACTCACCAACACCAGGAGAAGAGAACACATAACACCTATCTTGATGGACCTCCATTGGCTGCCCATCCACTTCAGAATAATCTACAAGGCCATTCTCACCATTTTCAAAAACATCCATCAATTAGCCCCAATCGATCTCCATATTCCCCTCCGATTACACCATTCCACAAGACCGACAAGAGATGCTTACAAAGGATCACTTCAAGTACCTCCAGCCAAGACTACCAGACACATCACGCTTAGAGATCGGGCATTCTCCACAGCCGGTCCAACATTATGGAACTCCATTCCCCCGGATCTTAGAATGGAACCCAACATCTCAACATTCAAGATAAGACTCAAAACGTGGCTGTTCACGCAGGCCTTTCCTAACTCCAACCCCATCTATTTTTATTTTTATTTATTTATTTAAGGTTTTTATATACCGGCAATCATGAGCACATATCTTGCTGGTTTACATGGAACGGGAGTGCATTAAATACAACAACTAGAACTGTGGTGATCGAAGGAGCAGTTACAAATAACAAGGGTAGCAGAACTTGGATAAGAAGGAAGAGATAGGAAAGAATAAACGGTTAAACGGTATACAAATAAATTAAATGCTATGTAAAAATGGCATGATTAATGGCTGAATATTTGAAGTCCTTGGTTTGTATCTATAACGTGATATTAGATTGTGTCTGGGAAAGCTTGCTTGAATAACCAAGTCTTAAGTCCTTTCCTAAAAGTTAAGAGGCAGGGTTCCAGTCTGAGATCTGTGGGAATGGAATTCCACAGAGAAGGGCCAGCAGTGGAGGTGGCACGATCTCTTAGAGTGATGTGTTTGGTCATTTTCGCAGGGGGAACTTTGAGGGCGCCTCGGTAGACATTTCTGGTAGGTCTTGTCGAGTTGTATGCTTGGAGGGGGATTTGTAGATCGAGGGAGATGCGTTGATGAATAGTTTTGAAGATGACACAAATGGCTTTGTACATGATACGGAAGTGTACGGGTAGCCAATGTAACTCTTTCAGAATGGGGGATATGTGGTCTCTCTTTCTTGCGCCTGTTAGTAATCGAGCTGCTGAGTTTTGAACCATCTGTAGTGGTTTGGAGTAGGAAGAGGGCAGACCTAGCAATAGGGAATTGCAGTAGTTTAATTTTGCAAAAATGACTGCTTGGATGATCGTTCTGAAGTCTTGGGCATGGAAAAGACGTCTTATCCTCTTCAGAACCTGGAGTTTATAGAAGCAGTCTTTGGTTGTTTTGTTGATATGGGCCTTGAAGTTTAGCCGGTTGTCTATTATCACTCCTAAGTCTCGAACTTGTGTGGTAGGTGGGTTGGTGGGAAGAGTAGTGTTGGAGATGTTGGTTTCCGGAGAAATGAGAAGGATTTCTGTCTTAGAAGAGTTTAAGATGAGGTGTAGGTTGTTTAGTAGTTGTTTGATTTTCAGGTGGCATGATTCCCAGTAGTCAAGAGTTTCAGAGTATGTATCTTTGATGGGGATGATGATTTGGATATCGTCTGCATAAAGGAAGTACTTTAGATTGAGGTTGGTGAGAAGTTGGCAGAGAGGAAGAAGATAGATATTAAACAGGGTCGGAGATAATGAAGAACCTTGAGGGACTCCTATGACAGAGTCAAATCTAGAGGATTCCTTGTTTTGGATTTTAACTTTGTAACCTCTGTTATTGAGAAACGTTTTGAACCAGGATAGGACGGTGCCGCTGATTCCTATAGACGAGAGTTGGTTTAGGAGGATGGCGTGGTTGACCGTGTCGAACGCTGCTGAGAGGTCTAACAGGATCAATAGGAATGAGTTTCCTTTGTCAAGGCCCATTAAGATATAATCTGTCAACGAGGAGAGGAGGGATTCTGTGCCTCGATTTTTTCTGAAGCCGTGTTGTGGGCTGAAGAGAAGATTGTTGTCTTCGATGAAATCTGAGAGTTCACTAGTTTTTCCATGATCTTGGCAATGAATGGGAGGTTAGCTATGGGGCGGAAGTTGTTGGGTTCCTTCGGGTCAAGGTTAGGTTTCTTTAAGAGCGGTGAGATTGAGGCCATTTTGAGGTCATCAGGGCAGATTCCTTGGGCTAGAGAGCAGTTGATGATATTTGTCAAAGATGAGGCTATTGTGTCTGGAATAGATAGAAGTAATTTGGAGGGGATGTGGTCTGCAGGATGAGATGAAGGTTTCATTTTTCTCAGGATGGCTTGTATCTCAGTGGAGGCTACAGGTTCAAAGGTGTTTAAGCTGGCATTTTTGTGTGCAGGTTGTTGATATGTCTGGAGGGCTGCTGTGTCGGGAGGCAGTTGTGTTAGGAGATTGGAAATTTTATTTTGGAAAAACTGAGCGAGTTCTTCAGCTTTGGACTGAGCCATATTGCCGGGGATTTCTCGCGGTATGGTTTGAGTGAGGCTGGAGACATAGGTGAAGAGGGCTTTAGCGTCAAAGACCAGGTTGTGAATCTTGGATGCGTAAAAATCTTTTTTTGATTTTGAGGTGAGGGATTTGTACTGGTAAAGTGTGGATTTGTATGATGAGATGGTGGTGTCGCAAGGGGTTTTACGCCAGGTCGCTTCTTTTTTTCTTAAAGTTTGTTTAAGTTTTCTGAGTTCGTTGGTGAACCAAGGTTGTCTGTTGGCTGCATTGGTGTGAGATTTTTTTGTAATTGAAGGACAGAGCTTGTTGGCTATGTTTTCTGTTATGTTGTTCCATGAACGAATGGCAGCGTTAGGGTCGGATAAGTCTAATAGGGGGAGCTGGGAGACTAATTGGGTGTTGAGGTCTTCTGGAGAACATCGCTTTTTGTAATGGAATGAAGGTGAGGGGATGTTAGGGGTGTTGGTTTCTTCCAGTGCAAAAGAGGTGGAAATAAGAGTGTGGTCTGACCAAGGGACCTTTTTGTTCTTCAAGTTGTACGTGTTCGTAATCCCTTTGTTGAAGAAAATCAAGTCCAGGGTGTGACCCGCTTTGTGTGTGGGTTCATTGACTATTTGTTGGAATCCCATGGCAGATAGGGCTGTGAGGAGGGTTAAACAGCTGTTGGATGGTGAGGGGTTGTCAATATGTAGATTGAAGTCTCCTAAGATGATTGCTGGAGAATCCAGGTTGATGAGCATGGTGGAGATTTCAAGGATAGGGGAGACATTGGATTCAAGGAACCCTGGGGGGGGCGTAGACAAGAAGGATTTGAAGATGTTGTGAGGTGAAGAAGCCGACTTCCAGTTTTGAGTTAGAGCTGAATGGATGTTGGGAGAAGTTCAGACTTTTTTTTGGTAGCCAAAAGGATTCCACCTCCTCTTTTTTTCGGTCTCGGGAGTGAGAAGACTTCATAGGTATGTGTAGGTAGTTGGTTTATTAACGCTGTATCTGAGGGCTTGAGCCATGTTTCAGTTACTCCACAGATATCTGGCTTGGCGTCGTTGAGATAATCATTAAAGATTAGGGATTTTTTTGTTAGGGATTGTGCATTGAAGAGTGAGAGTGAGAAGAGGGAGAGGCCTAAAAGCTGTGTGATTGGAGTAATCGAGATGGGGGTGAGGGTTTTTAAGTTCTTGAGGAGGGCTCGTCTGGCAGATAATCTTTTAGGTGGGAGGCGGTGTTGTAAAATTGGTATTGGGAATACTAGAGACATTGTGAATGTCCCCCTTCATGCAACAAGCTCCGCTAGTATTAGCGTTAATAGCCACCTCTCACAATGTTATTTATACATATATTTTACTATCTAATCTTCATTTCCCTTCTCATTCCAAGTTATTGTTTTCCTTGTTATATGTAACTGCTTTTCTGCACTTTTGTTAAATGGTAAAGTTTCACCCTTGTTTCTTGTGAACCAGCATGATGGGACCACCGTCTTGAATGTTGGTATATAAAAAACTTAAATAAATAAATAAATAAATAAATAAATTAACAATAAAGCTGTCAGTCAAAGAAACTTAACCACTTGCAGGATCTAGGTTCATATCTAAGTCAGCTTTCTAGTTATCTCTACTTAGTTCTGTACCATTCTGGTTAGATCAAAATACATGTTTTCTTACTTAAAACATCCAGACCTTCTACCCCAGTTCTTCATGCTGTTCTCACCACTGCCCTCTCTATCCATCCCAAGCATGCTTTAATTCTTTCACAGTACTGACCTTTACCCCTACCATTGGTAGGCTATTCTAGGTATCCGCCTCCCTCTTAGTAAAGTAATATTTACTCATTTTTCTTCTGAATGTAGGCTTTAACATTTATATAAAAAGTTTTCCTTGTATTTGAATTATATCACTTTCATTTCAGACATTCATTTTCTCACATAAACTTGGAGCCATAAAATATCTATTCAGGCATTGTTTAACAATAACCCATGAGTATCCAAAAGTGTAATGGAAGTTTGCTTACCTATAAACAGGGTTCTTCCAGTCAGCAAGATGAATTAGCCATGGCATGTGGGTGTCATCTGATATGCCAAATGGACCCATCTCTCAAAGATCAGTAAATGTCTTACTGGGCATGTGTAGTGGTTCCCACGCATGCAGTGCCTTGTGAGTCCCTCAGTGTATTTCAGAACTTAAGCTTTATTAGGACTTAATTCTTCAGGGAGATGATCAGGTAATAAGCATAACTAATTCATCCTGCTGTCTACAAAGAGCCCTGTTTACAGGTAAACAAATGTGCTTTCTCCATCAACAAGCAGGACTGAATAAGGCATGGCATGTAGGGAGTCCCAAGATGAGGGCTCTACAGAGGAGTAATTACTGAACAGCAACCCAATCTTGCCTGTGAAGAGTGGCTGCACAAAACCACTGTTAGCTCTTCACATGTCTAGACAGTAGTGAGATGTGATAACCAAATCGAAAATCCACAAATGTCTTCAATAGAAGTGGCTCTGAGGTAAGCCATTGAAGCCACCATGGCTCTCACTTGATAAGCCTTGACAGAGTTCATAATCTGTAAGACAGTCAATGCATAATAGTGTGCAATACAGTCTGGTAGCCATTTTGACAGAGTTCTTTTGGCGACTGCCACTCCCAGTCTATTGAGATTAAATGAAGCTAACAGTTGAGAAGCTTAAAGATAAGGTCATGTACTTCTCAAATAATATACTAGGTTCTCTTACAGTCCAAAGAATTAGGGCATCCCGACAGTGAGGTTCCAATAATAAGAAAAGTAGTCCAAGTGCCTGTAACTAAAAACTCACCTGAGCTAAAAAATTCTAACTTATCCCTATCAATTAAAAAGCAGAATGAAAATACAAACAAAAAACAAACTTTGAAATGTTTGTACGCTAATGCCAGAATAAGATGGGAGAATTAGAATGTATAGCAGTGAATGATGACATGGACTTAATTGGCATCTCAGAGACATGGTAGAAGGAGGATAACCAATGGGACAGTGCTATACCGGGGTACAAATTATATCGCAATGACAGAGAGGAGCACCCGGGAGGCGGTGTGGCACTTTATGTCTGGGATGGCATAGAGTCCAACAGGATAAACATCCTGCATGAGACTAAATGCAAAATTGAATCTTTATGGGTAGAAATCCCTTGTGTGTTGGGGAAGACTATAGTGATAGGAGTATATTACCGTACACCTGGTCAAGATGGTGAGACTGACAGTGAAATGCAAAGAGAAATTAGGGAAGCTAACCAAATTGGTAGTGCGGTAATAATGGGAGACTTCAATTACCCCAATATTGACTGGGTAAATGTATCATCGGGACATGCTAGAGAGATAAAGTTCCTGGATGGAATAAATGATAGCTTTATGGAGCAATTGGTTCAGGAACCGACGAGAGAGGGAGCAAATTTAGATCTAATTCTCAGTGGAGCACAGGACTTGGTGAGAGAGGTAACGGTGGTGGGGCCGCTTGGCAATAGTGATCATAATATGATCAAATTTGATTTAATGACTGGAAGAGGAACAGTGTGCAAATTCAAGGCTCTCGTGCTAAACTTTCAAAAGGGAAACTTTGATAAAATGAGAAAAATTGTTAGGAAAAAACTGAAAGGAGCAGCTACAAAAGTAAAAATTGTCAAAGAGGCGTGGTCATTGTTAAAAAATACCATCCTAGAAGCACAATCCGAGGGCGGGGCCGTGGGCATTCCAGGGGCGTGGCCGAGGCCTTGAAGCAGCCCTCGGGCCGAGGAATGGTGTGTTGGCAGCCAGCCGGCAGGCGTAACTTTTTCAACAAAGGTGTGTGTGTGTGTGTGTGTGGGGGGGGGGGGGGGGGTATTTAGTTAGGGATGGGAGGGTATTAGATAGGGGAAGGGAGGGGAAGCCGGTAGTAATTACCTAGTCTATCCCTGATTGGAAGCAGTATATATGGAAACCTTCTTTCACACACAATCGCTGGTCCAAATAGTCTTTTGAGGTTTTACCTGTAGAAACACAGTTCAACTGGCCTTTGATTCCTGCTCAACGCTTCTGATCCATGACCGACTGAACTTTTGCCAAATTCCTGATCTATGCATAGGCCCAAGCTTTGATCTGCCTTTTCTAAGGTACTCCATAGACCATCAAGTCTCAGCCTTGGCCTGAACCTGTGGGTTCAACCTGTGGTAAATGGCTGCTGCATTGGGTGAAGACACTGCCCAGGTGCTGTTCATTGTGGGGTAAATTTTAAAAGCTCTGCACGCGTAAATCCAGCCAGCAGTGCACACATGTTATAAAATTGGGCGTAGATTTGTTCGCGCCATGTTGCGCGAACAAGTCTACGCCCACGCGGATGTTTTAAGATCTGTCCCTGTGAGTTTTACTTCTGAGCCTCTGCTGAGAAAGACCTATTTTTGCACTGCGATGGAAGGGAGCGCTAGGGGGCGCTCCCCAGTGCAGGACGAGGAGTGTGTGCCCTTGCGGCAAGACGGTCCTCATCTGGGAAGGAGTGGAGACAAAGCCCCTGCCGACCTGTGCAGCCTCAGTGAGACCAACCACGCAAGGTTGGCTTCTGAATAGTCCTCCGACCACGCCATGCCCTTTCGGACCTGCCGCAGGGAGCAGCAAGATGGCAGCGTTCAGCTGCAGAGGAAACTGCCGCATGGAGGATCCGGGGTGGCTCCAGTCGCAAGTGAGAAGCCTGGCGTGGCTCCTGCTGCGCCGGCACGATGGAGGACCGGATCACGAATGAGCAGGATTGCAACACTTCTGACCCCTGCAGACTCCGTCCTTGCTTTCCCTTAGTGGGTTACCCCCGGTAACACCTGACAACTGTAAAATATATGTGCGTAATTTTATAAAATGGGTAGAAAAATATTTATATTTCTACATTACAAAATACTTGAATACTGAAACATAAGTGCATATGTTTAGAGCAGAAATATGCAATAATTTAGAAAATGTACGGTTCCCATAACACAGTTTATAAAATACTAGTAGAAGTCACCATGAGCCCACTTACATGTGCATTTGTTGATTTATGCAGGCTACTGAAAATTGGGCACTTGCACACACATATGTAAAGAGAGAGAGTGAAAGAGAGCACATAGATAATTCACTTTTAGCTAAATATTTACTCACTTTAAAAGTGCCTCATTATCAATGTATTGCTCTTGCAGACAGCCTTGTCATGGGCATGGCATTGTATGTCTTCAAGTGCCTCTTCTGCTCCCAGTGCATGGTTTATAGAATAAATCTCCACGGGACCATTTACATGTGCAAATGGTGTATGACAAACAGTTTGAATGTTGGGCTCAACAAGAAGATTCTAGCTGCCCTACAGACAGAAAAATACTTCCATATGCTGTATATAATTTCATTCCACTTCTCTCCCCCTTGCAATTTCTGTCCTAACAGTCTGGGATAATGACAATAATTTTTGATGCTACATAAACTATAATTTGTTCATTTGCAATGCAGAAGCCATGCTGTTTTTTGCTCAAACAGAATGCAGTAAAATAGCTGTAGGAGAAAAAAAAAACCAGTCAATCTTTCTTTGAAGAAGACCAGAATGCATTTCTGTTAAGTATGTTTTCAAGTCAGGGTAGGAAAATTACCGAAAAATTGTAAATCTGCTTGTAAATCTAGTCATGTGTACCTCTTAGATTAGGTTAAAGATTCTCCAGTTTCATAGTAAGACCATGACAGTCCTAGTTAAGCATGCTCTAGGGCATAGCAGATGGGGGCCCTTCACTCATCCCACACGCTGTGATTTATTGCCTGCACCTGACACATTCTGTATTATATACCCCTGGAGTCTGAACTTGAGACAGCAGGGTTCACTATGCATTTCCTCTCCAGACCAATATATTATTATAAATTGAGCTAAACTGTTTCCTTTTCATAAGTACTGTAAAGTTCAGATTTCAGTTATCTGCAGGGAAATTTGCAGGTCCTCCACATGACTTTTTTTTTTTAACTTATGTTAAATATGGTACAAAGAAAATAAAATGATATGAAAGGCGGCTAAGTTAAGTAGGTTCTTTTCTTAAAGCTGTGATATCTTAAGATGGTAAGATTTTTTTCACCCCAGGCTTATCACAACCCAGAGAACGCATGGCTTAATCTAAAAAAACAGCAGATTTTTACCTAGATGGTATAAACAGAAGTGAAGGCATGAACAGGCCTTATATTTAAATGCTAAAGAGATTAGTGGCAACAATGAATCACCTTCAAACAGACCAAAACCAATGTTTTTCTATGGAAGGCATTAAAAATACTCTTGGGTTTTTGGACACCATAAAATAAACTTTTAAAAAGACAATAAATAATGATAACATCTTTTTAAGCAGTTAATTTCTTCCAATTTTAAAGTTTAATGGTAAAAATAAAGAGAAAAAAAAAAAAAAGCAGTAAAAGCTCCTATACTATGTCTATGTTTTTAGAACACCAAGTGTAATTGTATGTGTATAACATCTAAGTGATTTCATTCAGACTAATATGGAAAATTTTACAGCTGGGTATTTTGATTTTTAATATTTTATTTATTTGAATTTTTGTAATATATCAAGCATTATTCAACAAGAAATGTTAAGTTGCAAAATAAATACAATTAAGGCTGACATCAGGAGAAATTCAGATACCACTTTCAGTGCATATCCAGCATAACTCTCTGCTTCAACGGCAGGGGGAATGAAGAAAAGTAGATCTATATACAGACAACAACCAACAAGGTCTGGATTATTTAGTCTGGGTAAACAAATAAGCAAGGGTATAGCTTGCTTATTGCGGAAGTTACTACCCCTAACTAATTAAGCTAGATATTTCACTTAGAGGCAGTTCCAACACTGCTCTCTACATTAATGGTGGGGGTGGAAGGGAAATAGAATCAAAAGGTTACTAAGAGCCAAGAGTAACAGATAAGAATGAGAAAAAAAAAAGTGAAAAACTTGCTGAGCAGACTGGATGGGCCGTTTGGTCTTCTTCTGCCGTCATTTCTATGTTTCTATGTTAAATATCCACAGTAACATCAAAAGAAACAGGACTATCAGACATAGGCAGTTGAGATTGCACACAGGGGTCTACAATCAATGATGGATATACCAGAAGAAACCAATTTTTGGGGCTCAACAAAAATAAATTGCTTGGAGATGACAGTGAGGAGCTTTCATCTATAGTGCCTCGTAGAGCATGCCCGATTAAGGGAACAATAGGAGAAATGACCCAAGAGTCTAAGGGTCCAGGTCCAGCGTTCTGATTGTATTTACCAGGGGGATGGTGTAACCTTTCCTTTTTCCCCCATATCTGTTGAGACTTAAAAATACTCAAAACCAGTGGAATATCAAGTTTGCAATGTTCCAGGCAAGGCACAGCTCCCATGGGGTTCTCTAAGGGAAACGCCTCTTTGGCTCACACCTTAGGCATGCTAAGTTTTGCAGGGATCATAATGCTGACATCAGGCAACAAGCGGGATTTTCCTCCTCCTGCACAGTTGGCCCGGGACAGCACAAAACTGCTCCTCTCTCCAGGTCCCTTGGGTAAGAGTCGTAGGCATGCTGTATTTGTGCAGGGATCAAAGCGATGATGTCAGGCAAGGGGTGGGATCTTCCTCTGGTTGCATAGCCGGCCCAGGACAGCATAAAATTGCTCTTTTTACCATTTCCCTCCAAGTATTCTGATTATATCTTTTACATTTTTCTTGCTTTTTTCTTTTATTGTTTTTCCTTTCTTTTCTCTATATTAGGCTGTTTTTTGTTTACCTAGCATTTTTACGATATTGCACTGATTTTAACTGCCTAGCTTTTTATTATATATTTTTAGTTATTTAGTTTACTTTATTTGACAAACCACATTTCTTCATTTTAAGAACCAAGGCAATGCACGATAAAATTATAAATAGTTCATAATAATAAGAAAAAACAATTTCAAACAATTTATTTTTTGCTCCATGTATTCTGTCATAACTTGCTAGAAATTGAAACGTATTCCCCTCCCACCTTACCCAAACACCCTCACCACTTTCTTTTTCTCTTATATACCCTCAGTTTTGTAGTGGTCAGGCTTTCTTTTCCTGCAAGTATTCTCACTGGTATAGACTTACAGTTGTGCATACATTTTTCTTTTGCACTATTAAAGGTTATTAAAAACAACTCATACTTACTGAGATTTAGATGTAATTCAACACATTTCGAGTTCATTGCTTGGACATTTCCAAAAATAATGATTGAGGCAGCAGTCTGGTGGCAGAATGGGGGTTGGGCGGCGATAAAGAGTTTGGGAGTCTTTTTAGGTTCCCATTTGTCTATGAAGCAGCAAGTCTGCCATGTTCTGAAGTCAGCCCTTTTACAAGCTTACGATGATTTGACCCTTTTAGGATGGTAGTACAAGCTGTGGTATTGGGCTCTCAGATAGGCCGATGCATGTGACGGAGTGGGTACAAAATTCAGCAGCACGAGTTATAAGGGGGACCTCAAAATGAGGTCGTATATTCCCAGTTCTTAGAGAATTACACTGGCTTCCAGTGAGATGGAGGGGAAATTCAGGTGGTTAACTGTTGAATTTGAAGTTCTAAATAATGTATATATTGTATATTGCGGTATTTTATTGCGCGCTTCACCCCGGTGGGCACATTGAGATCAGAGAATTTACAACTGCTAAATGTTCCGCCCGTTTAAAAATGTAAATGGGTCAAAACCAGAGGGCATGTTTTCTCTGCTGTTGCACCAATTCAGTGGAATAAACTTCCAGCACAAGTGAGACGGCTACAAGATTTTAAAGTTTTTAGAAAGGCCTTGAAGGCAGTATTTTTTGAGGCTGCTTTTGGGTGAAGCTGGATGACATTCTACAAAATACTGTTTTAATGCAATGATGTTTTTAATTTATTTGTATATGTATGTTTTAGTCGTTTTATGATTGTTACATTGTAATCCACGCCAAACATTTTACAGAGGTTGCAGAATAAAAGCATTTAAAATAAATAAATAAATAAATACATACATACATACATGCCACGTGTATGATTATCTTCCTATTGGGAAGAGGTTATATGTGTGCATTCAGTGCAAAGAATTCCTAGCACTTAAGGAATGACTATAGAAGTTAGAGTGGCTGACCTGGAGAAGCTGAGACACTCAAGAAAGACGTATATAGAGAGTAGACCTTCAGGAACATAGTAGAACAGTCCCATCTCCACTCTGGCAACCGTGTGCTGCTTTAGAGGACAAGGTTACCAATGAATGAGGCAGATAGGTATATAAAGGAGGCCTTCATAAGCATAGAAGAGTGGTCACCTGGAAGTTTATTATGCTATAAGCCTTTCATGAACTTGGATACCAACAGATGAGTTGAGACTGGCCTATCCTCAAATGAAAATGTTAGGCTACTATGACACCGAGATGAACTCTCACTGATGAAGAACTGAGATGCAAGGAAGACAGAGAGAGTAAGTACTTAAGTAGGTCTTTTGGTTTGCATATGAGTGGGTCCAAGGAAGTCTGTAGACACTAAGATGAGAACCTTTTCCATTTAAATCCATAAGGTCTTCTAGTAGATGGCTTCTGGGCAGACCCTACTATATCCTCAACATTTTTGGGTAAGAAAAAGTATGCGGTGATCAGTAAAAATTCTACATCCATGCTGTCAGGTTGAGTGAGAAAAGGCTCAGATATTATAGACATCCTTCTTCTTGAGTTAGTACGGATGGATTGGAGAGATACTGGACAGCAGTACTAGGTATGCAAACATAGAGATCATTCTTAGCAAAAAGGTATGTACATATCCGCAACACTGGGAAAAACAGGGGTGGGAGCCAGAATGTTGAAGGCGGCCTGGTCCCAAGCAGCAGCAGCCCTCATTACTGTATGCTCCTGGCCAGTGGGCAATCTCGAGACTGCACACCTCCCTGGCTCCTCCTCAGTTGTCAGACATTAGCTAACACAGAGTTCCAGCAGACCGCAAGTATACAAAGGTGCATAATCCTAAGGTTGGGTAGTGAACAAGTGATGAGATGAAAGTTTGCAGCAAAACATATCCCTCATAATCAACCGAAGAGATGTGCCACCACTTCTGTGTGTGTGAACACAAAATGTATAGAGATACAGATGGCAGATTATGTCAGCCTAACCTGCCATCATATACATATAGCAGAGTAAGCCTCAAATGATGCGGCCTCTATGTCTCATTATCAGGATATGTTCTACAGAGAAGAGGGTAAGTATGCCACTGTCTCCAAAAAAAGGGAAGCTCAAATAGGGGTGTTCGCAGGACTTGTGTCCCCCCCCCCCCCGCCCCTAGGTATAATCCGCTTGCTGCCACTCACCCCTCCCCAACCCATTTATCTGTAGAACCAAAAAGTTGATGGCATTAGGCTGGCACTGCCACTCCTCCTTCCCACCATCCCTGTATCCCCAGATTAAGTGGACAGGCTCTAAATCCCCCCAAAAATACTAAAGCCTCCCTGCCAGCTGAAGCTCTTTAAACCATGCATACTCCCAAATACCAGTACAATTAGACCCACTCAATATACTAGGAGGAGGGGGGAGGTGTACACTAGGCAGATATCTACTCATCAAGAAAAGTGGTGCAGCATATATGAGGTCTGACGCAGGCAATTTTCAACATCTCCCTGTCGATAGAAGTAATAAACAGTGTCAGGGCAAGGTGGAATATTAGTTTACTAAGCATGAGGCATTTTCTCCCCATCCTATATAATAACATCTCTGAGGCACCCATTGAAAAGAGTAAAAGCATAGGATCACTTGTGTCCAAAGCTAATGTGTGCTAAATGGATGCACCCACACTGCATGCTCTGGAGTGTGGTAAGGAATGAAATAATGAGGCCAACATCACCCACACTACAGATATAGACAGAGGCTAACACAGCATGTCACTCACTCAGACACACACATAAACACTTATCTGTTTGTCCATAGTTTTGAGCAGACTACCTCCAGCACTTGTTACACCTACACATCCCCAATATGGATGCTCCTGGCCTGATAGTCATCAACCATTATAGACGTGTCAGTCAAACTTGCCCCTACCTCCTAATGAGAGAGTCTGAGTCATGATTCCTCAAAGAAGATTACACTTAGCAGCATGACAGACATCTGTCAGAAAGATGAAATCAAAGCCCACTACATCTCAAAAACTTTTGATAAAGGCAAAACTGCACTGTTTGCTTAAAAACACAAAAAATGTGTAAAGATGGATGGAAGTAGTTTCATACTTGTATACATCATTAAAAGTACCTAACCTACCAGCGAGATCGACGAGCGCATCTAAAGATTCCGGAAGGTCCCGCGCAGCCAGCTCTTCTTTAATACGGGAGGATAGGCCCTCCAAGAAGATGCTCTTCAAGCTATCCTCCCGCCAGTTCAGCTCCGTGGCCATGGTCCGAAATTCAATAGCATAGTCGGACAGTGGACGTGCCCCTTGCCGGAGGTGCATGATATCTGAGCCGATGGCAGCCAGATGACCAGGATCATCAAAAGTCCACTTGAAGACTTGAACAAAGTGTTGAAGGTCCTGATGGAGTGGATCCCCTCATTCCCATAGGGGGGGGGGGGGGGGGGGGGGGTACCCAGGCCAAAGCTTTGCTGTCCAATAGAGAGAGGATGAACGTGGTCTTCACATCATCAGAAGAGAACTGTGCTGGCTGTAGAGAGAAGTGCATGAAGCACTGATTGAGAAAGCCCTGGCATAGCCCCAGTTTGCCAGCATACCGAGGAGGGGCTGCTAGCCGGAGAGAGGAGACGATGGACGCTGGTGCGGCAGGAGCTGCATTCGAGGCTGCAGAGGCATCCAGATGGGCATTCAAACGTTGTAAGGAGGATGCCAAGGTCTCTAGGAATTGCTGCTGCTGTTGAATCCATGGCCTCAGCAAACTGTTGCGCTGCCGCGAAGTCGGTGGACCCTTGGGCCGAGACGAAGTCGATGCTTCCAGTAGGAGGGATTCCCACAGGCCCTCGCCGTTGGGAGGTGGACACTGGAGATGGAGACCCAACAGGACCTTCACCTTTACCAGCCCTCGTTCCCGCAGGTTGAGCCCTTGGGTGCCGGGGCCAGCATGACTTAGGAGCGGGTCTGAAGTCGAGAGGCAAGACAGAGTCAAACATACTAGGGGTCGAGGCCGGTAGTGGGCAGGAGGATCCAAAGACAGGCCAGAGGTCAGGACAGGCAGCAGACAAAACGGAATCCAAGAATGAGCCGAGTCGAAACCAGAGAAGCAAGCTGAGGGAGTAGGAGCAGATGAAGAAGGAGGTAGAACTGAAGACACAGAACAGGAACTGAAGACGCGGAGCAGAAGAAAGGAACTGAAGAGCAACTAGCAACTCCAAGGAGTGAGACCTGTTGCTGAAGCAAAGGTTGGGCAGCAGGAGCTGCCTTAAGTACTGCTGGTGGCCCTGGAGAGCATCTGGGTCACAAGAGGCTTTTCCTGCCACGGCCCCTTTAACTCCGGGGCAGAGCCGCGTGTGTAGCAGGGGCTGGGGCTGGCAGCGAGGTGACAGCCCTGCCGACTCTCGCCGCGATTGGAGAGGACGGCAACGGCCCAGGGAGCCATGGACGGTGAGTGTGGCCTGTCTGCAATCTGAAGAATTTTGTACTCTGTACTTGAAGTCTAGTTTCCTTGCTACCAGGACATAGGAAATTGGGTTCTCCCATATTGTTTTTAACTACTATAAAATAACATGGATTGCAATGGCTGCTGCTGCTTCAGATGGGATCTCTAGAATCTGGAAAAGGCCAAAGACTTTCACTCAAGGAACCTTGTCCTTACAAAAATTGACTACTAGTACTGTACCTAACTTATCCAAAAATCAGGAATAAGAGGTGTTCTGGCAGAAATGATTATTCCGGAGGCTCAGGTATGGGATTAGCAGTATCCCATCAAATCTTCAAATCCAAGGGAAGAGGAAACACTAAACCATGATCCCAATGATCAATTTGGTGACTGAAGAATCCTTGCTTGCCTCAGAGAAATGCACTTCTAGTGAACTTCCTCAGACTGGCTAGGCTCAGCTGCGAGAATCTGGGACTAGAACTGCCTTGTGGGGGATTCAATGATTGTCCATTCTTATTGGGGAAGCTGGGAATCTTTGTTACAGGAGTAAATTTAATATCTTGAAAAGAAGTTGGAGAGTACCCTTCTTAATCTTAGATGCCAGAGAGGTAAATAAAATGTTTACTAATTCCTCCATTTGGACAAAGGCTAATGTGCTCTTTGGATGGGCATTGGAGGTGGATGAAGACATTATGGAGTCCCAGAGCACCTCCTCTGGGCTTTGGAAGATCTTCACTGGATGACAGAACAAAATTAAGGGGACTATGGAACAAATAAGAACCAGCACCTCTAGAGGAAGACATTGTTACAACAATCTGGATGGTGTCATCACCCTGGTGATTGATGAGGGTAAGTGAATCAAGACACCTTCTGCCTCTGAGGATCCCCCTCTCCATATGGGTAAAGTAGAAAAAGCTAAGTTGGAAGCACTACAGCCCAATGACTTGACGATGGAGCAGTCTATTCTGTTACTAGGAGCATTTCTGGCATCAAGGCCTGATGCATTGCATGCTCTAGGACTTGGTGTGTCGAGGACTTATTCATCTCTGCTTTGTGCTTTGACAAAGCCCTATGGGTCAATGGTGATGGAATCCTGTGCGTTGATCGCTCCGAGAACCAATGCGCCAATAGTGCTGGATGTTTTAGCTGCATTGATAGCGTCAATCGATGCTACTTCAATGCCAGGAGCTCTGCTGACTCCACATAGTATTTCCTTCTCTTAATTTTTGATTTGCTCAACCCAGGGGACCTGGCCTGTTCAGCCAACAGGGGAGATCTCTTAGAGAAGCTTCTGCTCAACTTAACCCAGGAAGCATGAAGAGGTGCTACTCCAGGAGGAGAACCCACTGCGGCTCCTCAGTCTATCACAGTTCCTCCATTTATCAGGCCCTGGACTTCTGTGACCATGGAGACACATAGCTACAATGATTATAGTTTGATCATAGTCCAGTCCAAGGCAGCGGTAACAGCGATCATGTCCGTCGGTAATGGACATCTTTCTACCACATACACAGTCTTTGAACCCACTCACTGTGGCTTCTTGGAACTGGACATCTTGTGAAAAAACTCTTTTCTTTTTTTAGTTTTACAAATAGCAATGAAAAGTGCTGGGAAATGTTCTCTCCACCTAGCTTGATGTTACCCAGGTAGAGAGTCCATCAAGCTAGGTTGAGAGAACAGTGCCTAAATCTCATCTTTGGGTGAGTTTCCTCACTCCAAACGCCAACAAATCTTCACAAGAGACCACTGTTCTGTTTGTACATCTCACATTGAATGTCAAAGTGGCCCCTAACCCCTACACTAATACCTAAACCTCACCTCCAGTTACTAGGTGGGCTTACCATAGGGCTACACATAACTATCTAGGGTGTAGGCATTATGGCTTCTTCTTTTTTTCTCTCTCTCTCCCTCCCTCCCAACAATGGTCCCCCAGTGGTTGAATGCAGGACATACAACAGTCTGGCACTTATCGCAAAGTCTGGAAATGTTATTGCAATTTGCGCTAACTTAGCTCTTCGCATAGGTAATTAGCGCAAATTGCGTTAAACTGTATATTAGCATAAACACGCCCCTTTTGCTATCGCATGCGATACTTATCGCATTTTGATTATGATTCTGGAATACCCTGACTCGCCTTCAAGTTATCTGGATAAAAATGTACACAAATAAAATTTATGCGGATTAGTGGCGAAGATTTTCAAAACTTGCCATTTATCCGGATAACTCAAAAGCTATCTGGATAAATGCCTTTGAATATCCTCTGAATCTCCTCCTTTAAAGCTCATCTTTTTATTTCCATGTTAGACCTAATAAAATAATAGAAGAAGGAGAAAAAGAAACAAGGACTTAAAATATATCAAGCTTTGGGATGAGTTTCAGTGTTAACAAATATAATCTGGTTATTCTTTGGTACCTTTGTAATAGGAACTCTCAATCAAGATGGTAGAGGCTGAACATTTTCTAAAAGGTGACATATTAAAGTCCTAGGGATCACATCTCAGCATTCAGCTTTTTCTGTTGGCAGATGCAAGAAACAGCATCTCTCAGTGGTTCAGAAACTAGACACACAATAAGTCATAGAAGGGCTGGAAGTGTGTTAAAATATCATTAGGGAATTTGAAAGCTGAAAACTGAACAAACAGACCAACAGATTTTATTTTTTTTTAATTCATAGCAAATTGCCATTTGCAATATTTAAGTTATAAAGAACTGCAGATTTCTATTATTTATGATGATCAAATATTGAAAGAATCTAGTCCATCATTTTGTTATGTCACAATTGTATTTTGTGAATGTACCATTTGTTTGCAATAACTCTGAAGAATGTATTATAGATCCCAAGATTGTGAAGCAAGGCAATAAGGGAAATATCAGCATTGGTGTCTGTAGAGCAAATACCATATTCATCTATCTGGAATGCAGGTGCCACAGAGATCATGCGGTACCTACAGCAGGAGACATGGAGACTAGAATTGTGAACAAAGCCTAAGGGCCTAAAACAATTCTAAGAACAATGAAATTAAGCTCGGACCACAGGTCAGGCTGCTGCAGTTTATATCTTTATATATAATGACTCTCACATGGATTATCCCTAATATGCATCCGCCTGACCATAAAATAATTTACTTTAAAGAAAAAAAGGAAAGTACTGTACTGTGAATAATCACAAAGACATAAAAGAGAGTGCACATTCTGCACCTATATCCACTCAGTTACTAACAGCTACAGTACTCCAAGATAGAGTTCAACTAGTTTTAGAAAAACAGACAGGTTAAAGTGGTAAAATGAGACATCCCTAGGATATCTGAGGAATTCTGCACTGTTAAATTGAAAGATGAAGCATTAATGCTTATCCGTAAAGAAAGTAAATGCTCCGGGATTGAGGAAGCTAGAGGAGACTGTGTTATTTTATGGAAAACCAAAGCTTCCTAAAGTATCAGTATCAACTATCAGTGTAAAGCAGTGATTTACACACCATGGACAGAAACACATTTTATATTTCCTCTGCTTTCACCTTAACACGATCAGCATATTATTAGTGTTAAGTAAAATAACATTTTTGACCCATTCTTTACAGAACTTCCAGTGGTGCATGAACTGTAAAGTTAATTCCTTTCAAGGGAATAAAGAATGTCCTCAGCATTTGGAAATTTAGCCAACAGACACAGTGCTTGCCATAATTTACAGAGCAAAAGTAAAAAAAAAAAACCATGGAACAAAGCCACCACTGCCTTTAAAGGCCACACACCCAACATAGCTCCCCAGGTGTTTTATTAGACACTCACCCCCCCATCCACCCCAGGGCTACTAATCAAGGCGAATCTGCAAAAAAAAAAAAAAAGAAAGAAAGAAAAGAAAATAGTGACCACCCCCCAGCCACCTACCTCATTCTTAAATCATACAAACCCTCCCAAATAGTGACCCCCACCACAGGACCCACTTTTCCATAGGCAAGTTAGGCCAGTAGGGCCCTGCTCGACCCTCTCCCTCTCCAACTGTCCAAAAATAACATTGGTGGCTGAATGCCCCCCCCCCCCCCCCCACCGTAGATGCCCTCCCGGATACACCCAATATGGAAACCAGTTAACATCGAGGGGCACCCTGCAGCGCTTCTCACCCCACAGCCATGAGAAGAGAAATGAAAGAAACAGCCTAATTTCCATCAGGAACTGGGAAGAAGCAGCGACGTGAGTGCTGCAATCATGAGACCCGCCCCCTCATGACGTCATTACCATCGGACCGTTAAGCCCGCCTCAGCGCTGGGCGTCGCGCACCGAAGGGGCGCAACAAAAGGGCACTCCCCTTTGTGCATCCCTTCGTGCAACCCTTTGTGCCACCTTTTCATTTTTTAACTTCTATGTTTCTTCCTCTTTTGTTTACCTTTCTCCATGTTTTTCTTAGTTGTTATCCCTTGTTAATTTCTTTGCTATTAATGTTCAATGTATTAGGCAAAGGAAACATTTTTCCTGCATCTTCTGTTTTAATGTAAACCGGTATGATTTGTATATTATACAAGAATGTCAGTATATAAAAATTTAAAAGAAATAATTAAATAAATAAATAAATATTCCAATCAATCAAACAATTATTGGTGGGCAGGTTCAGGATCCAGGGTGCCCCTTAGCATGGTTGAAACCATTTACCAAAGTGACACTGATCAGTCTTTTCCTTGTCATGTGACACTATTATTTTATTTTATGGGGTTTTTTGCGGGCTTCCTTGATTGTTGGCCCTAGGGAGTGCAGAGGTTCTAACAAGATCCTGGGGACTTTTTTAAACTCCTGGGGGGGGGGGGGGGAGGAGCCATGTTGGGCAGATGGGCCCTTTAATTTTACTGTGGAAGCATTGGGAGCCTTGCTATGGTCTCAGTGCTCCCATGATAGAAAGATTTTCAAACAGGTGTAGATAAAATACAAATTTCAAACTCAGCAGCATTATTTTATTTACAAAAGATTAGATATGTATGATCTGCTTTGCATGGATTTGCAAAATTCATGCATGGAAATGAAATGAAATGAAAAGCAGCTCATTATAATAAGGGCGGGTTTCAGGAAACAGAAACATGACAGCAGGGAAAGACTGCATGGCCCATCCAATCTGCCCATCCGTCCAATTAATTTAGGATTATAATTCTTATCAGTCCCTTACAGACCCCCTGTATTTATCCCATGCTTTCTTTATTAATACAGATACTGTTTTTGTTTCCGTCACTTCCACTGGAAGGCTGTTCCAAACATTCAACACCCTCTTTGTAAATAAATATTTCCTAAGGTTACTCCTGAATCTATCCCCTTTCAACCTCATCTCATGACACCCCCCCCCCTCGTTATACAGCCTGCTTTCCATTGGAAAAGACTCACCCCCCCTGTGCATTGAAAACTTTGATAAATGTGAATGTCTCTAACATATCTCTCCTATCATGTTTAGATCTTTAACTCTATCCCCATATGCTTTAGAATGAAGACCACTGACCATTTTATTAGCCGCCCTCTGGATTTCCTTCAGACTTGTACACAGTATTCCAAGTAAGGTCTCAATAAAGACTTATACAGGGGCAATACCCTTTTTCTGCTGACCATTCCTCTCCCCAGGCAGTCAAGCATCTTTCTGGCTTTTACTGTTGCTTTATCTCCCTGTTTGGCCACCTTAAGATAATCAGGTACAATTACCCCAGATTCCACTCTTCATTTGTGCTAAGAACAATTTCACCTCCCATACTGTATCTTTCCCCTGAGTTTCTGCATCCTAAATGCATTACTCTGCATTTTTTAGCATTAAATCTTAGCTGCCAGACCTTAGACCATTCCTCGACCTTCACTAGATCTCTCCTCATGTTTTCCACTCCTTTCTGGCTGTCCACCCTGTTATAGATTTTGGAATCATTGGCAAAAAGACAAACCTTTTCCGACAACCTTTCTGTTTATGTCACTCACAAAATTATTGAAAAGAACCATTCCAAGGACTGATCACAGAGGCACTCGCTAGTAACAATCCTCTTCTCAGAGAAAACGCCATTTACCACTAACCTTTGTTGCCTCCCACTCAGTCAGTTTCTAACCCAATCAGTCACTCTAGAATCCATAACAAGGACGCACAAATTATTTATAACCATGTCAAAGACTTTGCTAAAATCCAAGCATACCACGTCTAGAATTCTTCCATGATTCAACTCTCTGGTTACCCAATCAAAGAAATGTATCTGATTCGTCTGACAAGATTTACCTCTGGGAAAACCATGCTGCCTCAAATCTTAGAATCCACTGGATTCCAAAAACTGCACTCTCCTCTAAGCAGCGATTCCATTAGTTTGCTCGCCACAGAGGTCAGACTAACTGATCTATAAATTTGCAGCCTCTTCCTTACTTCTACTTTTGTGATCAGGAACCACATCTGAACTTTTCCAGTCCTCTGGAACTTCTCCAGACTCTGGCCCGAACAGCATACAATATCACCTTGTTAGGGCTATATCGTGCGATATATGTAGCCCTATTGCTGCTTGATAAATCTCCCTATTTCCCAGCTAGATTCTAACCGTCTAAATTATAAATTAGCCATCTAGAATGTAGCCAGATAAATGACCAGCTGGATGACTTCTGAGATAACCATCTAAATGCTTCTCAATATGGACCTCAGGATGTTTAAATTACAGGTTATGGAAGAAGACATTATCTCTAGCCCCTGGTCACAGACTATCATTGAGCCACGTGGGCTAGTGGAAGGAGGGAGCAAGCTAAAAAAAAAACTGGGAAATACTGTGAGTACTCGTTAGTAAAAATTTGTAACTTATCATTAAAATCATCCATTGTACCTGAAGACTGGAGGATAGCAAATGTAACCCCAATATTTAAAAAGGGCTCCAGGGGCGATCCGGGAAACTACAGACCGGTTAGCCTGACTTCAGTGCCAGGAAAAATAGTGGAAAGTGTTCTAAACATCAAAATCACAAAACATATAGAAAGACATGGTTTAATGGAACAAAGTCAGCATGGCTTTACCCAGGGCAAGTCTTGCCTCACAAATCTGCTTCACTTTTTTGAAGGAGTTAATAAACATGTGGATAAAGGTGAACCGGTAGATATAGTATACTTGGATTTTCAGAAGGCGTTTGACAAAGTTCCTCATGAGAGGCTTCTAGGAAAAGTAAAAAGTCATGGGATAGGTGGCGATGTCCTTTCGTGGATTGCAAACTGGCTAAAAGACAGGAAACAGAGAGTAGGATTAAATGGGCAATTTTCTCAGTGGAAGGGAGTGGACAGTGGAGTACCTCAGGGTTCTGTGTTGGGACCCTTACTGTTCAATATATTTATAAATGATCTGGAAAGAAATACGACGAGTGAGATAATCAAATTTGCAGATGACACAAAATTGTGCAGAGTAGTTAAATCACAAGCAGATTGTGATAAATTGCAGGAAGACCTTGTGAGACTGGAAAATTGGGCATCCAAATGGCAGATGAAATTTAATGTGGATAAGTGCAAGGTGATGCATATAGGGAAAAATAATCCATGCTATAATTACACGATGTTGGGTTCCATATTAGGTGCTACAACCCAAGAAAGAGATCTAGGTGTCATAGTGGATAACACATTGAAATTGTCGGTTCAGTGTGCTGCGGCAGTCAAAAAAGCAAACAGAATGTTGGGAATTATTAGAAAAGGAATGATGAATAAAACGGAAAATGTCATAATGCCTCTGTATCACTCCATGGTGAGACCGCACCTTGAATACTGTGTACAATTCTGGTCGCCGCATCTCAAAAAAGATATAATTGCGATGGAGAAGGTACAGAGAAGGGCTACCAAAATGATAAGGGGAATGGAACAACTCCCCTATGAGGAAAGACTAAAGAGGTTAGGACTTTTCAGCTTGGAGAAGAGACGACTGAGGGGGGATATGATAGAGGTGTTTAAAATCATGAGAGGTCTAGAACAGGTAGATGTGAATCGGTTATTTACTCTTTCGGATAGTAGAAGGACTAGGGGACACTCCATGAAGTTAGCATGGGGCACATTTAAAACTAATCGGAGAAAGTTCTTTTTTACTCAACGCACAATTAAACTCTGGAATTTGTTGCCAGAGAATGTGGTTCGTGCAGTTAGTATAGCTGTGTTTAAAAAAGGATTGGATAAGTTCTTGGAGGAGAAGTCCATTACCTGCTATTAAGTTCACTTAGAGAATAGCCACTGCCATTAGCAATGGTTACATGGAATAGACTTAGTGTTTGGGTACTTGCCAGGTTCTTATGGCCTGGATTGGCCACTGTTGGAAACAGGATGCTGGGCTTGATGGACCCTTGGTCTGACCCAGTATGGCATTTTCTTATGTTCTTATGAAGACTCCTGGTGCCACAGCACCAGAATAAGCTGACTTTATAAGTTTAAAGCAATAGGAGGAAAATACTAAGCAAAAAAACTCTCCTTCAGCTCCAGCAGTTTTCAGATTTCCCTGAGGAATCATGAAAGCTTGTTTTCTAATAAGCACTCTCTGAAGAGCATGAACGAAATGCAAAGGTTAGCTGGTGGCTCAGAGGAATCACTCAAAAATTCTATATTATAGGAATAATAATTTTATTAACTACTTAAATGTAAATAACTTTGCAAAAGGAAAGTTCTCTCTTATTTACCCATAAACTGAATAGCTTTCTACTTTTTCTGTTCTTTCACTGAATTTCAGTAGCAATCACTACAAATTTGAAATTATTTTAACATATAATTATGTTTCTTATGTTTTCTATCATAAGTCTGCTGCATTTGGTGGTCCGCGGGCTATCCCTGCAAACTGCTGTGCTTACCTCTCCCAGGCTGGGCCAGCTTTGTCTCTCCTCAATGTAGCAAACACCACTGGTCAGCCACGTGGAGGGATGCCGCTCTTTGCCGTGGCAGGACGCAGCCAGAAGGATGGCACTGACAGCACGCGGCCGCGCCTCCCCCTAGGCATGTGCACCACTTGCTGGTATTGAAAGGGACCGTGGTAGGAAAGTCCCCACAGCCCCTAAAGATGACATCATTGACACAGCCCCATATAAGGGTGGCTACCCGAAAGTCTCGGGGGAGGTTGGACGTGCGTTTTCGACGTGCTATTACCCATTACTGAATAAGGGGTAAAGCTAGCGCGTCGAAAACGCGCGTCCAAATGCCAGTTAACAGTGCGCGCCACCGGAGTGCACTGTACTGTATCGGCCTGACAAGTCAGCACATCCTGCTTTCCAATCCAGTGCACATCTCTCTGGCGGTGGAAACATTAATCCAAAGGGCTTTCATAAAAACATAGAAATATGATGGCAGAAAAAGACCATATGGCCTATCTAGACTTCCCATCTAATTTAGCTTTACAAGTCCCCCAGAGAGCCAGGGAAAAACTGACTTTGCCTTTTCTTTTAGCTGGCATAGCAATAGGAACACATTAGTCAGCAGAGGTTTCACCTCTCATACCTCCATCTTGACTCCACAGCCCCCCCCTCCCCCCCTCTATGTGACAATTTGGCACAGCTAGGTTCTGACTATTCCCTGGGTCTACTTGGTCCTGGATGGCTGCCAGTCTGGTTGTGATTAATGAATAGAATTAGCAACCCTGCATTCAGAAGAATAGAATGCCTGGTGGTGTCTGGTTTGGACAGTGGCCTTGCTTTCTTCGTAGGCTGTTGGTTCCAGAGATGTATATTCCTTGGATTCTCCTTGGTACAGGTTCCTCCTCCTTCCTTTAATAATAAGGACACTTATATAGCAAGGCTAGAGTACCTAAATAAGATTCCGCTTCCAGTAGTTGATAGAGCTGCAGTTTATTGTTTTTCACTCACTTATGTCCTATCTTTATTGACTGTGTACTGTGTAATGCTTCAGGAGGAACTTGAGAAAGCATGGATTTGTCATGGTTGCCTATATTGAGATCTTAATACAATTTTTTGTTGCAGGTACAGCATTAAGAACGTATCTACTAAGATTGTTCTAATAGCTCAAATTCATAAAAAGGATGGTCAAGCTGATCTGAAAATGTTAATTCCCATTTAGAAATGATAAAATAGTTAGGGAAGGAGACACTTCTCTCAGGCACAGCAGTCTCTCAATAGGACTAAGAAGAAGCAAAACAGGGGAACTGACTTTTCACCCAATAAAAATGTCAAACGTTAACCTGACAAGGAAATGGTAAGAGAGCTTTGTATTTCAAAACCTCACCTAAAATGATGCTAGATGAAGTTTTATACCAACATTTCTTAAAATGACGCACTGTGGGTTGTTAGGCAAACTTTGGCTTAGATTAATCAAAAAGCTTTAAATATAGCGAAAATAGTGCCATGATAAAAAAAACGGCGTGGTTAGGGTAATTTGCAGCCTCCTGCATCACATAGGTAAATAATGCATGGCGTATTACATCAGTGCACAGCGCATTGTGTCAGCGCGTTGCGTCACAATGTGCCATGCCATTTTACGCGGCTAGTGTAAATTAGCACATGGTGAGTTATTTTTTCAGTTTATATATCACAGATTCCTGTGCGTGCCTCTTTGAGGGTGTGTCAGGCATGGGAAAGAGAGGAGAAGAGAGTTGGTGAGTGGTTTAGTGGGAGTAGGAGCTTTTTCTGATTCAATTACCAGAGTGTGTTGTCTGGTCTTCTGTTGCCATCTGTTTCCCTTTCCCTTAGTCTTTTGTCTTATTTGTTGGAGTGAAAGTTTTTGTTTGTTTGACCAGTTTGTCTGTCTTTTGGTGTGGAGGAGCGGTGGAGGAGTGACGAGTGAGGCGTGTGTTGGTGAAGGTGTGTCAAGGAGTGAGCAGGAGTGGTGTGAATGGAGTGATGTTGGTGGAGGAGTGTGGGGTGGTGTTTATGGTGAGGAGGAGTGAAGAGAATGGAGCGTGAGAGGTGTGGGGAATGAGGAGAGGAGAGGTGTGAGGGCAAGGAAGGAGAGGAGATGGGAGTGCTAGGAGACAGAGTAAGTGTAGGGACAGGAGTAGGGTAGACAGAAGAGAATGGATGAGGCGGCGGGAAGAGGAATAGGATAGGCAGGCAAGGACGGAGGGAGGAGGATGGCAGGCTAGAGATAGAGAGAGGGGACAGAGGGGAAGGGAGTTGGCAGGGCAGGGGCAGGAGGAGGGGGGAAGGGAGGGAAGAGGGTATTAGGAGGGAGAGTGAGGAAAGGGAGCAAACCTCTCCGGAAGTGGAATTGGCATCCCCTTCTGGCAGGCAGGCAGCAGGACACCATTACCTGCAGGATAATGAAATGGTTATTGCAGGGTGTACTGGAGCATTATGCCATGCTATTTGGCAACCAGGCAGCCAAGAACTCAAAGGCATCCAAGGACCAGATCTGATACAACATAGCCCAGGGTATCTCCAGGCACAATGGACTCAAATGAAGCGGGGAGCAGGTAGCCCACAGATACCGGGACATCAAGTCTAGTTGAAAGCCAAGGTGCAAGCAGAAATAAATATATATGGCGGACCGGAGGAGGAGCCCTTGCCCCATTATCCTCACCTCTATGGAGGGTGCAAAGGCTGGGACTGGACGTCTTCAAAGGCATGGCTAAATAGCTGGACACCACACTAGCCGCAGCCGGTAAGTTCAACTCTCATGCCAAATGGAAAAAGGATACTTGCTGCCATTGGTAGTTATGTCTTATGTTTGCCATAGCTCTCACCCACAAAGCTGTTGGTTCCGACCAAGAAGCCCTAGGGACCATCAGAACAGCAACTATTTTGCACAAGGCCTTCCTTATGGATGCCCAGACTCAGGTGAGCAAGGAGCAGAAGGAGGAGCAGCAGCAGCCACAGGTCCAGGAGGCAATGCAGATGCTGCAATCCCTGGGTTCACCAAGCCCACTCACTGTGTTCCCTCAACCTCTCTGGCTTCATGGAAGATCAGAGCCTTGCGTGGGATACAATAGATTTTGCACAATCTCGAGGCAGCACACCACAGCGTCGGCCTGAAGCACCACATCAAGGGCAGGAGCATTCCAGAACCTCTGTCATGCCACAATTGGAGGCCCAAATTCCTGCACTCCACACCACCATCACAGCACTGTCAACAGTACCTGCACCAGGCCCAGCAGCAGCACCAACAACATCCCCGCCACCAACAGAGGAGTCCAGCTGGAAAGCAGGCATGGGGTACACCTCCGACACATGGGCGGAGCCTGTGCACCTCATAACGGCTGTCAACAGGCAGAGCCAGATCTTTTGAGATCAGACTGCGCAAACACGCAGAATGTGATGATGCTGGCCGCAGCCGTCAATAGTATGACCAACGTGCTGACGCGGATCCTTCAAAGGATGCCTGAGCAGCCATCCAAGCCATCACCAGCAACATTGGAGTCCACACCCCACAGCAGTTCTTGGGCTGACAGACATCTGAGGAGTAGGCCCCCAAAAGACATGCCCCCCCCCCCCCAAGTGGCAAGTCATGATGTGACAAGGGGCCCTAAAGGACCAAAGGTGGTGGCTGCCAAATAAGAAGAGTTGAAACAACCATCCTGGGGGGGGTGGGGGGGGGGGGGGGGCCTCTACAGAGTTCCTATGCTGACTAGATGGAAGAAACCTGCAGGGCCTGTCCTCTCTACAGAGTTCCTGTGGTGGTTAGATAGAAGCAGCCTACTGGGTCCGTCCTCACTACAGAGTCCCTGTGCCAGAATGCAGAAGAGATGGTTGTTTTGTCTGTCGGTGCCCGAAGCCTTCTGTCCACCCTGCTTACCTCTCTGGCACCTTCCTCTCCGTCTGCGGGAAGATTGGCTGACGCGGCGTTCTCCTGCCACTTGTCCTCGGGCATTTCCGGACCGGCTCGATGCTGCAACCACCATGTTTCCTGGAGGTCTAGGGGCGTGCGCGCAGCGCGGCCCCGATTGAAGTACTGGCATTGGCGTGAACCTCGGGGGCGTCCCCCGAAGATGACGTCCCCCACGACGGATATTTAAGGTCTCAGAATTTGCTAACACATCGAGTTAGCAAGGATTGACAACAGACTCTCTTGTCTGTCTAAGCTGCTCTGCCTCCTCGGACTTACCAGAGGTACCCGCTCCTCGGGGGACTCGCTCTCTCTTTGTTTTTTCAGGCAACAGTCTGGAACCGGTACTCGCTCCTCAAGGGCCCTGATACTATACTTGCTTCGTATACTCTTCTGCCTGGAAGTCATCACTACCAACTATATCAGCTACATGAGTGAGTTATCATCTTTCTCTCTGAGATTTCCCTGGAACCAGGTACTCACTCCTCGAGGGCCTATACTTTCCAACTCCTGGGCTTCACTGGGACGTTGTGTGAGAGTTACCATCTACATACCCTGCCTACTCACTATTTCTCAGTCTCTCTTCAGCTCAGCCTCCAGGGATCGCTGTTCCAGTATCTGAGGGACTACAGCCCAGCCGGGCTTACCAGCTCACTACTGCCATCTCTGGTAGTTCAGTATACTATCTAAATAAAGAACTAGTGTGTGTTTGTCTCCTAACTTTGAGCCTGACTGGTGGTCCCTCTTGGGATCTTCCCCCGGAGGCGTGGTCATCTGCCACCAGCCCAAGGATCCACCCATTACTCTCCTAAATAACAGTTTTCACAAAAATTACTTTTCAGGTAACTTGCCTGCATGGTGCGAGGGTGGAAGACGTCACGCGTCACCTAGATATGATTACAAACAGTGCTGGGGAGCAGCCGGCTGTCGTGGTACATGTGGGACCAATGACATAGGAAAATGTGGGAGAGTGGTTCTGGAAGCCAAATTTAGGATTTTCAGTAGAAAGCTGAAATCCAGAACCTCCAGGGTGGCATTCTCTGAAATGTTCCCTGTTCCACGTGCAGGTCCCTAGAGGCAGGCAGAGCTCCAGAGTTTCAATGCGTGGATGAGACGATGGTGCAGGGAAGAGGGATTCAGTTTTGTAAGCACTGAGGAAACTTTTGGGGAAGGGGGAGACTTTTCCGAAAGGATGGGCTCCACCTTAACCAGAGTGGAACCAGACTGCTGGCACTAACTTTCAAAAAGGAGAGCAGCATTTAAACTACAAAAAGGGGGAAAGCAGACAGTCACTCAGCAGTGCATGGTTTGGAGAAATGTATCCTTGAAGGATACTAATGAAACAGGAGAGTTAGGGCATCCCAACAGAGAGGTTCCAATAAAAGCAAATGTAGTCCATGTGCCTATATGTAAAAATAATCACCGAAGCTAATGATTTCCGAATTATCCCTACCAACTGAAAAGCAGGTTTTTAATACAAACAAAAAATGTCTGTATGCCAATGCCAGAAGTCTATGAAGTAAGATGGGAGAGTTAGAGTGTATAGCAGCAAATGATGAGATTGATATAATTGGCATCACAGAGACTTGGTGGAAGGAGGATAACCAATGGGACAGTGCTATATCAGGGTAAAAAAATATATCATAATGATAGGGAGGATCAACTTGATGGGGCTGTGGCACTTTATGTCCGGGAGGGTATAGAGTCCAAAAGGATAAAGATCATACAAGAGACTAAATGCTCAGTAGAATCAATATGGGTAGAAAACCCATGTGTGTTGGGTAAGAGTATAGTGATAGGAGTATACTACCGTCCACCTGGACAAAATGGTCAGACAGATGATGAAATGCTAAGAGAAAGCAGGGAAGCTAACCAATTTGGCAGTGCAATAATAATGGGAGATTTCAATTTCCCCAATATTGACTGGGTAAATGTAACATCAGGACTTGCTAGAGACAAAGTTCCTGGATGTAATAAATAACTGCTTCATGGAGCAATTTTCAGGAAACAACAAGAGAGGGAGCTATTTTAGATTTAATTCTTAGTGGAACGCAGGACTTGGTGAGAGAGGTAACAGTGGTGGGGCCACACGGCAACAGTGATCATAACATGATCAAATTTAAACTAATAACTGGAAGGGGGACAATAAGTAAATCTGCAGCTCTAACACTAAACTTTCAAAAGGGAAACTTTGATAAAATGAGGAAAATAGTTAGAAAAAAAACTGAAAGGTACAGCTGCAAAGGTTAAAAGTGTTCAACAGGTATGGACATTGTTTAAAAATACAATCCTAGAGGTGCAGTCCATATGTATTCCACACATTAAGAAAGGTGGAAGGAAGGCAAAACCATTACCAGTTTGGTTAAAAGGTGAGGTGAAAGAGGCTATTTTAGCCAAAAAAACATCCTTCAAAAATTGGAAAAAGGATCCATCTGAAGAAAATAGGATAAAGCATAAGCATTGTCAAGTTAAGTGTAAAACATTGATAAGACAGGTGAAGAGAGAATTTGAACTGAAGTTGGCTGTAGAGGCAAAAATTCATAATAAAAACTTTTTAAAATATATCCGAAACAAGAAATCTGTGAGGGAGTCGGCTGGACCATTATATGACCGAGAGGTTAAAGGGGCTCTTAGGGAAGATAAGGCCATTGCAGAAAGACTAAATAAATTCTTTGCTTCCGTCTCTACTAATGAGGATATTGGGGAGATTCCAGTTCCGGAGATGGTTTTCAGGGGTGATAAATCAGACGGACTGAACGTAATCACTGTGAAAATGGAAGATGTAGTAGGTCAGATTGACAAACTAAAGAGTAGCAAATCACCTGGACCGGATGGTATGCATCCTAGGGTACTGATGACGTCATCTGACCGCGACATCGGAGCGGGTAAAACCCAGGAGGTTGCGGCTGGTTTTTGGGAATGCGCTGAAGAAATTCTCCTCCTGCCGAAAGAATCAGCCAGAGGGACCGCCGAAAACCTAATTACATCTGAAGCTATCGTCCAGGCAGAGCGACTCGTGCCACTCCCCTGGTGATGTCATCTGACCGCAACATCAGAGCGGGTAAAACCCAGGAGGCTGTGTCGCGCAGCCAAAGGGGCACGCCTTGTTGTGCCTGTCTCGCTTGTGGAAAACACTCCAATTTGAAAGATACATGGGTAGGAAAAGGAAAGGTATTTACCTCAGCTTCAACTTCTTCTATGATAAGAGGACCTATGGACACACATCTTATTCGAAGGGCGAATTATGCCACTCCAAACCCTACCTTGGAAGTTTCCTTTTCATCGGGGTTAATTCAGAGTCCTGGCCTCCTTTGTTAAAGATAGCTTGGTGGTTCAGAGACAGTTGGAGAGTTTGGGAAACGTGATGAGATCTAGAAATCTCTGTTTTCTAAACTTCCCTGTCTCTAGGCTGTTGTCTGCAACAGAGTTACTTAGAAAATATTTAGCAGATGTGTTGCAAATTTCCTCTAGTAAAGATATGATAATTTCCAAGCTATTTTCCGTTCCCAAGTCTAGAGTTAGCTCTATAGGTCAAGAAGAAGAATTAGAAGTGGTACATGGAAGTAGCCCTAATTTAACTTCCTTTCTGGAAGCATCAATAGATGATATTCCAACTAGAGCTACTCTCTTAGTAACTTTTTGTAGTGAATTAAATAAGAATCTTGTCCTACAAAAATATTTTAAAAATAAGGATTTCCTTTTTTGTGGGAAAAAAATTCAGATATTTCCTGATGTGGGTAAAAGTACCCAATTGAGAAGGAAAGAATTCCTGTTATTAAAAGACAGGGTTCTATCTTTAGGAGCGATATTTTTTCTTAAGTTCCCATGCAAGTACTGTATTACATTTTGTAAAAACAAATTTATATTCTATGATCCTTCTCATCTTGAAACTTTTCTTGTTGATAAAGAATCTAAGGTATAGTTTAGGTTAGTTTGATCTTTTGAGGATTAGATGGAAAAAAAATATATATATATCTCTTATATTATTTTTTTAAATTTTTCTTCTAGACTGATTTCCTATGTTAAAGCACTCCCCAAATTAGTATTATGGGGACTTAAATCAAGGTGAAATGGATGGTTTACATATCTTATTGTTATTGGTATTGTATTTCTTCTTTTTTTTTCTTGATATCCTTCTTTTTGCTTATGATATTATTGATGTAAAAGATGATAAATCAAATAAAGTATTAATTATAAAAAAAAAATGTATTGCAAACTCAGGTTGTGATTGGTTGGCCTGCCACAATGATGTCAAATTGAATAAACCTTTTCATTAGTGAACACATTTATAAATACAGGGTGGCCCATGGAAAAGTAGCCTGCTTATTTATTTATTTAATTTATTTATTTTATTTTTAACTTTTATATACCGACATTCTTGCATCAAATGCAAATCATAATGGTTTACATTAAAACAGGAAATAAATTTCCTTAGTCTAATACAATGAACTTTTATAGCAAAACTTTGTAAACAAGCCATAAAGGTAAAAAATTTGGAAAAAGGTTAATTAACAGAAAAACTACATGAAATTTTTTTTTTAATGAAGCACAAAGGGTTGCACGAAGGGGTGCACAAAGGGGAGAGCCCCTTTGTCGCGCCCCTTCGGCGCGCGACGCCGGGTGGCCTGGCGCCGTTTACCGGCTCAAACGCTGAGCATGATGACGTCAGGGGGGCGGATCTCTCACTCACTGAGCTCTTCATCTTTCTTGATTTCCAGGAGATTGGAGGCAGGCTACTTTTCCATGGGCCACCATGTATAATACTGAAGGCGTCTCAGTGTGATAGCTGCCATTTTTGAACTATGCATTGAAGTGTTAATATCAAAGGAGGATGGTGAGCTTGTGTTAATGAAAGGAGTGTTAGGTTCATCTTATAACAAATATTTTTTTTAGTTTTTAGAGTTTTCATAGTTTATCATGCATTTCTTCATAATCTGTTTTTGGTTTTTATTTTAGGAAATTAGCAAATCTGCCAAAACAAAAGCCTGTGACAGGATCCTCTTTAATCAGATAATGAATGCATTTTGAGTGGATTTTAGGTGTAGGAACATAACATACAATTAAGATAAGTATTTTTATTGTACTGTTGCCAAGTTGTTAGCATAGTAAAATAAAAAACCTGAGGAAACTGATATAGGATACGAACATGTGCACTGAACTTTGAAAATGCTTGCAGCCCATTGTGAGGCAAAAAGAATAAAAATTGTCCACATAAAATTACATTGTGTTAGGTGAAGTGGACCCTTGGAATGTAGCATAGAAGACTACAGCAGGTGGACGTATCCCAAGGTGGGACTAACTGGAGCTTCACCTTTACCAGCCATCTGCCCCCTCAGGTTGAGCCCTTGGGGTCCAACAGCCAGTAGCTCTTAGGTGGGTCCCTGAGGTCATCGAAGAAGCAATCGTCAAGGGTCACGGCTGGCAGCAGACAGCAAAAACAGTGGGCAGGCCAAGGGTCGAGGTGGGCAGCATGCAGAGTAATCCGGAAGGTTGGCAAGGGGTCGAGGCAGGCGGCAGTCAACATATGAGGAGTCCAAGCAAGGGGTCCAGTCTAGGCAGCAATCCAGGAAGGTCCAAGTCTAAACCAAGATCAGAATCCAGATAAGCAAGCTGAGAAAGACAGGGAAGACAAGACAAGACTAGTACAGATAGCCAGTAAGACAAGATAAGCAGGGCAACAGGAGACATAACAGCAAGGCAATGCGGGAAAGGAGCACGGACGAAGCACGGATAAGATAGAAGCAAGGAAGGGAGTGAGTATCCCAAGATGGCCCCCTTTAAGAATCTGAGCACATTGTGTGCGCACACCTAGGAGGATTGCAGGAAGAGCCAAGATCATGGAAGGGTCGGCGGGATGGGCTGCTCTCGGTGGCATTAGCTGTTGGTGGTTTCCCTACTGCATGAAGAAGCCGGCAAGGTCAAGGCTGAGTGAAATGGCTCATGGGGCTGTCTCGTGAACCGAAAATCATGATAGTTTGATATTAAGTTTGAATATGTTTTTTGGAATTTATACCTCTTTTGTATATTTATACCTCTTTTGTATTGTAATGCCCTCCTCCTTGGTCTACCGAACAACGCCATCCAACCCATTCAAATATTACAAAACACAACAGCCCGGATTTTGACCAACTCACGCAGAAACGACCATATCACACCGGTATTAAAAGACTTACACTGGCTCCCAATTGCATCACGCATCCAATACAAGGCTCTCTCCCTTGTCCACAAGGCTTTATACAACCCTGAAATGAACTGGTTCAACGAATCCTTCCGCCTCCACCAATCCAACAGGCCCATCAGACACCAACATCTCGCCTCCATGCCTACACCTTCTCCCAAACATTACAAACTTACCTCCACGAGAGCCCGAGCGCTCTCTATCGCCGGGCCTACCCTTTGGAACACTATGCCTGTCGAATTACGACAAGAAGAATGCACAAAAACATTCAAACGGAAGCTGAAGACCTGGCTCTTCACCAAGGCATACACCTAATTTCCTCTCTTTCCTCTCTCATCCCCACCTACCCTCCTCCCCTTTCCTCACCCCCACCTTTAGGTACTTCCTTGCCCCCCTTCTGTTCAGCCGTCTAACATGCCCCTATCTCTTAGCTCGCTTACTCCTTTAACCCCCCTCCACCCCTCCTTCCCTCTTATCCACCTCCACCCCCTCCCCATCCCATCCCCTCCCCTCCCTCTTCCAACTCTACACACTTGTCCTTCTAGGACATTGCTATTTTTATGAATATTCTGTATATATTGATACTCTATATATATTTGTAAATTTCTGTAAATTTTGTTCATAACGTTTTTTCTGATTATCTCTCGCCCTTATTTCCCCCCCTCTTTTGTTCTCATGTTAACTCGTTATATCTGTTTGATGTAAATCGCATCCTCATTTGTTTTCATGTTACTTCGTTATATCTGTTCGATGTAAAACGCCTTCCCAGGCGCCAATTTCAGTTACACTGTAAACCGATGTGATATCCCTGATGAACGTCGATATATAAAAATCTTAAATAAATAAATAAATAAATATATTTGTAGTAGAAGGGTAAAAATAAACATATTTTATCATATGTACATATGTGATATAGGTGGGTTATAACAAACAATGGTAACATTACGAGTGACCAAATATACATATACAGTATATGCCGCTGTGCACAGTTGTTTGAAAGTTATCCTCAAAGCCTTTTAATATTGGCCTCCTTACTGAGCTACAATAAACATTCAGTCATCAATCAGACAAACACATAATAAGAATTAAAATAAATAAACATGGGTGACCACAAATGGTCTACAGGTCTCATTGAGTTCTCACAAAATTTCTTTAGATACAATTTTTTTTTAAATATGAACATTACCCAGCATGAAGTAGCAATCCCCAGGGTAAAGAGGCACTGCTAATCCCGGTGTCGTAATGTCCCATGCTATCTTCAAGCCGACATGCCAGATGGCTGGATCTCTGCCTTTCTGGTCTTTTTCCTTCATTTTGTCAATCAATGGATCTAAAAACAAAAGCAAACAATTGAAGCAACTAAAACTAAAGAAGATTAATAAGATATTTTTCTGATGCACAAGGCATATTATGATATATGGCAATAAAATACAGAAAGTATATGTTAGTAAAAAAAAATGCATGGTGCAATGAACTGTGTTCAAGTTTACATACTACACTAAATAAGCTTTTAAATCAGTGTAAAATCAACTACAAATTTTAATACCTACTGCACTGTATTGAATTTTTACAAACAATGCAATGAGAAGAAAGTTAGAGGAATGTACTACAAATTATTAATTCAAATTTAGAAACAAAGAACAAGATAGCAGAAATCAACCAGAAGGCCAACATACTGTATCAGCTCCTCCTCCCTTCCTATTACCAAGTCACAGACATTACTTGATCTAGGGCTTTGTGTTGTATATCTGCTAAGGAGTTAGCAAACCGTTGGGGATCTGCTCCCTCAAAGGGGTGGAGCTAGCAATCTGATATCGATTAGCTCCTCCTGAGGGGAAGCATAGCAATCTGTTATAGATCTGCTTCCCCAGAGGGGAGGAGTTAGCAGTAATCAGCTCCTCCAGAGGAGAGGAGTTAGCAACCTGATGTAGATCTGCTCCTCCAGAGAGGAGGAGTAGCAGGCTGTAATGGAATCTGCTCCCCCAAGGAGAGTAGTCAGCAATCCAATGTACTCTGTAGATGGAGTTAGTAATCTGTTGTGGGTTGGCTCCCCACAGAGTGGCAATCTGTTATGATACCACTCTAACAGTGTAAGGAACGAACACTTAATGTAAATTGGTGAATCATTGGGCTGATGGTAGATGACAGCGCCCCCAGGAGGATAGCCTGAGAGGGACCACCGGCTAGGCTGGAGTATGGAGACAAACACATATAGTTCTTTATTTAGACAGGAAGTAGAACCACCAGAGGTGGCAGTAGTGAGCTGATGTGCACGGCAGGGCTGAAGTCCCTCAGATACTGGAATTGCGATCTCTGGATTGCTGAGCTGTAGAGAGAGACTATTGGTAGTGAGTAGACAGGGTAAGCTGGATACATAACCAGTAGTAGATGATACACTCACAATTGTAGATATCTGTAATGGCTTCTATGTAACAGAGAGTCTTGAGTATATTCAGGAACAGGAGCCGTAGGTGAGTATTGGTTCCTATATGCAGTCTGGAATAAGAACTCACAATATCTGTGTATGAGATGGCTTCTGGAATAGAAGAGAGTCTTTGGAGGGTTTTAGGAACATAGGCCCTCATGGAGCGAGTACCGGTTCCTATCTGCAATATGAAATAGTAATGCACCAGATATAGGTATGCGATAGCTTCTGAGATAGAAGAGAGTTTTTGAAAGGTTTTAGGAACATGGGCCCTCGTGGAGCGAGTACCAGTTCCTATCTGCAATCTGCAAATATAATTCACGATCTCTGTACCTGTGATACTGGAATTGCGATCTCTGGATTGCTGAGCTGTAGACAGAGACTATAGGTAGTGAGTAGACAGGGTAAGCTGGATACATAACCAGTAGTAGATGATACACTCACAATTGTAGATATCTGTAATGGCTTCTATGTAACAGAGAGTCTTGAGTATATTCAGGAACAGGAGCCGTAGGTGAGTATTGGTTCCTATATGCAGTCTGGAATAAGAACTCACAATATCTGTGTATGAGATGGCTTCTGGAATAGAAGAGAGTCTTTGGAGGGTTTTAGGAACATAGGCCCTCATGGAGCGAGTACCGGTTCCTATCTGCAATATGAAATAGTAATGCACCAGATATAGGTATGCGATAGCTTCTGAGATAGAAGAGAGTTTTTGAAAGGTTTTAGGAACATGGGCCCTCGTGGAGCGAGTACCAGTTCCTATCTGCAATCTGCAAATATAATTCACGATCTCTGTACCTGTGATAACATCTTAGACAGAAGAAAGTCTTCAGAGATTAGGAACATAGGCCCTCGTGGAGCGAGTACCAGTTCCTATCTGTAACAGAACTCACAGTGGTCAAGTCTGTGATCGCTTCCAGGTAGTAAGGAGTCTTCTGAGCATTCAGGGACATAGGCCCTCGAGGAGCGAGTACCGGATCCCGTCTTAGCAATCTGAAATCAAGAAGAGAGAGCGGGGCCCCCGAGGAGCGGGTACCCCTAGGTACGTTTGTGGAGGCAGAGCAGCAGAGAGATGTTCTCCTTCCCTTGCTAACTCGATTCGTAGTTGCAAGCAAAGACCTTTTAAGTTGGAAGCAGATGACGTCACTACAGGGGGACGCCCCCGAGGTTCGCACCCTTGCTGGTACAAAGTCTGGAGCGCGTGCAGGCACCCTTACGTCATCAGGAACATGGCGGATCCACAGCGTCAGGCCAGCCCGGGGATTCTGGGGAGAAGCGGCGAGGAGAAGCCACAGCAGCATCTGTCCGTCAGACCTGAAGGGAGTCGCCACTAAGGTAGAGAGGGTGGAGTGAGGGCAAGAACAGGCACGAACGCAACCACTTTGTCCTTGCTTTCTCCACTTTTTAAGGATATTCTGTGCTTATGCTTATGCCATGCATTTGTGAATTCTGCTATCGTTTTCACCTCTACCACCACTACTGGGAAACTGTCCCATGCATATATTACTTAAATATTTTACATTGTTCCTGAGGTTACAGCCCATCCAGCTTCACATCATGCTCTTTGTTCTAGAAATTAATATTGCCTCCTTCTTCCTTTTTAGATCTCTTCCCTAGCACTCCAGAGCCTTGTCTCCTTGTTTTGTGGCACTGTTTGCCAACCATGAGATCACCAAGTATGATGACCCAAGATTCCTGTATTGCAGGGGTGCGCAGGGGTGTGCCAGGATGAAAAGGCAAGAGTGCCTGCTTCCGCTGTCTGGGGCCAAGTGAGTGAAGTACAGCGGGAGAAGGTGTATGTGGCTACCGGTGAACCCGATCCCACCGGCAGCTGAAATACAGGGAAAGAGGCTGTGCAGCCATCAGTGGATCTCATCCCAATGGCGGCTGAGCAAAGGTCACCCTTCCCATCGTCTGTTCAGGCCCGTCTGTTCACAAGAGTAATAATTTTACTATGGTGATCTCGAGATGCACAAGGTCAGCATAGAGAAAGTGCTAGCCCCACCAATTTTTAATATTGCGGGACCTGCACAGAGGAGACAGCAGAAAACAAAGAGGTAGGCAATCTATAATAGCCGTCAGGTAAACAAAAAAAGATTAGATGCCTTGATCTTTTCCAAATATTTATTAAAGTAGAGACGTATAGACGTATTCATAAAAATGCCCGACTCAGGCCGAGTTTCGCAGCTCAACAGCCGCTGCCTCAGGGGCTTGGACAATCAAGAATCTGAGATGAGTATAAAATCATCAAGGGAAGGTCACTGTGAACCAACACTGAAAGATAACTTGCAAAACGCCATCATCCGGCGTTTTGCAAGTTTTGGAAGATTGGGGGGGGGGGGGCGAAAAAAGTTCCATACGAGGCCGCTCCGATTTTGGAGCGGAGTTGGAGACAACGGGGAAAGCCATCGGGGCTCCCCTCGGGTTCGGCGCGCGCAAGGTGCACATGTGTACACCCCCTTGCGCGCACCGAGCACGGATTTTATAACATGCGCGCGGCAGCGCACGATTGTTATAAATCGGGCATAGATTTTAAGATCTGGCCCACAGTGTGGCTGCTGCCTGAAAATCTGGATTCCTAAGTCTCCATGGCATTGATAGATGTACCTAGCCACCAGCAATCTGCTGACCCTGATCCACTTGGTTTCCAGGGAGCTGCAGTCTACTGATACAACCCCAGCTATTCCACGGCTGTGTCACTAGGCTGAGCATTCTTTATTTGCCCCTTGTTTTCTCCTTCTTACCTTGCAGGATAGTATCAGTCACTATTTATTTATTTTATTTATTTAACAGTTTTATATACCGAAATTCTTGTAAGGGTTTACAAATCAGTTCGGTTTACATTGAACAGAAACAGTGCTTCGGTAAATGAAAGCAATTACATAGAACATTAACAGAGCTTCAAATGTGAACAATTACAAAACTAATAATAAAATATCTTATTAACCAACAAACAAGCAGAACAACATTTAACATTTGTACAGAAAACAGTGTCCCAGAGAGAGTAAATATAATACATCCGTGGTCGCAGAGGCTTAGGCTTAGGTCTTGAACTAAGAAACAGAAAACTAGGGGTTGACGCTAAGGTATTGCACCAAATTGAAATCATGGAACAGAGGGGCATATAAGGGTGTCACTGTACAATATAATAAACGGCTAGTGGGGTGAGGATTAGGTATGTGAACCATAGTGAAGGCAACAGGAGCTAAGTAGAGGGGCAAAATCTGGACATGAAATTTTTGACTAAGGAGATATAAATGAATAGGAAGGGTGTAATACTGCAGGGGAACGGGAGGAATTTAATTCAGAGGATTATCTGAATGGGAATGGGAATCTAATTCACAATAATCCAGTCAAAGAAATTAATCAAATAAGTATGACTTGATCTCCTCCTTGTTAATACCAAGCTCCTTCAAATTCTATAATAATCTCATGAACTCGAGATATTTAACACTCATTTCCTTTAGCATTATTTTCCCCTTCAGTAAGATTAGGCTGACTGGCCTGCAGTGGCCAGCCTCTTTCCTTGCTACCACTTTTGTAAAGCGTGACACTGTCTGCTTTTCTCCAGTCCTTCAAAATCATTCATGTCTTCAAAGAATGGCTGAATAAGATTCTCAAGGGTTCCGTCAGCACCTCTCAAAGTTACTTTATTATCCTTTGAAACATCTGCTCTGGCCATAGCCTTGTCCACTTTTGCTAATTTCACCTGAACCCTCTTGTCCTGATGTCTATTTATCTGTCTTCCACTTGTACTTCTGGCACATACCTGTGGTTCCTCTCTAACTCCTTTTCCAGTGAATATTTTTGCCAGCCCTTAGTCATTAACAACAAGTGAATTTGCAGGAGTAAAATTCTTTTAAGAAGCACTGATTAATATTTGGACCTTAATTGCTCTACGGGAGCAGTTCTCATCAGACTATTAAGTATAAATTGAAACTCTGGCATTTATAGATAATTTTCAAAGGAGTCATGCGCATAAGTGTAACATACTAGCATAGTCATTTTCAAAAGCCATTTACTTGAGCAAAATGATTTATTCGAGTAAATCCTATGGATAATTCAATGGCATATATTGTATGCATTTTCAAAACCCACTTACTAGAGTAAAGTGCATTTAATTGAATGAAACCAGTCTGACGCACGTAAATGGGTTTTAAAATCATGCCCATAATTAGGTAGTTTGAATCTTTTAACTGTTTTACAAGTGATAAAGTTATTATATAAGAACATTTTGTCAGGAGGACATCATTTTTAATGATTCTCAATGATGATTAAAAGTCCACAAATAAACTGAATTTTGTTTGTAAAAGCACTTTTCAATTTAGTTTGATAAAGAATGCAAAATTAACTCCATGGCACGACTCTGCATTATGATGTAATAATTAAAATAATACACTGTTAATCAAATTTTTAACTTTTGTTATTCCATGTACATTTACAATTGTGTTGACCTTATGCTTGCCAAATATTTAAGTCATTTATCACTTACGGCTACACTATTTATTCAATAGGAAAGGCTTTGAAATAAGAAAAAAAAAAGGGTAATAATCTATCAAGTGCTTAAATTTGGAAAGAGGAAACCTTAATGAAAAGTGCCTGTTGTTTCTCTGTCCTGCTGAAGCTTTGGATAAGGCTCAGCACACCGCTCCAGGCTGTTCTATCAGAGAGTACACAAATGAGAAAACAAGATCTAGCAAATACGCTGGGAAAAATCAATACTAAAGTCTTGGAGGGGCTTTTATATGTTCCACCCCATTCAGATAAATTGTAACTTAATTTCAGGGGGGAGGGAAAAAAGGGCTTCTGAAAACTGCAAATAGAATGGCTTTCAAAGCATATTTAATGCAATGCATCATGAGTATTATAAAAAGAGGTAACCTCTGCAGGTTAACTGTGTATCTGTTAGGCTGCCTTCCCCCTCCATTCTGGCAGCGGCACTCTTCACAATATGGCACCAATAAAATACAGAAGTACAATCAGAGCGAGCAATTTCAATCAAAGTTTCCCGGGGTCTCCCAGTAAATCTGGCACCTTTTGGAATGTGCTCGTTAAAATGAGTTATTTATTTTTATCCTTTATTGTTTTTTGCAGTTTGATCAATTTTTTTACTGCTTGAGAACAGAGTTCAAATGTAGCTCGCAGGCTTATTTCCCCCAATGAGCGTACCTTATAATTATTTGCCACAATTGGAATGGATTACTCGTGCCGTATGATTTTGGAATCAACTAGGAGCAAGCCGCTACTTGTTTTAAAAGTGACTCTAAAAGTAATGCAAAGCTGCTGATTAACTGTGGCACATCCAACGAACGTGAAGACAAAATGTATTTTCACAGACACTGATAAGCCCCAACAAAACACCAGATAAAAAAAAAAGTCACACAACAGCACAGAGCCTACAATAAATGTTTATAACTGCTGATAAAACATTAAAAATATAATGAGAACAAATGGATATGTTCAAGCTCTCCAACAAAATTATAGGCACACTAAGTGAACACTGTTCCACTATAAAACAGCTTTGGAGACTCTTCTGCACACAGTCCAAATGACTCATAAGGAAGATTTTGATACAATATCCATTTAATAGTGCTAAAGTGAAAGCACCGATATGAATCCAAACACCTCTCAACTTTTATGATTAAACAAATAGGGGCCAATATTCCTAGGCCTTTAGTCGGATAACTCGTTAGTCATCTGGCTAAATGATGAATTTGGGCTCTTTAGGAGGCATATCCAGCTTAATTTATCTAGATTAAAAAAAAAAAGAGGCAATTTGAGGACATTCCTGGTGGGAAAAATTATCCACCTAACTTAGCGGATTTTTAGCTGTATCTTGTTACGTTGGCCTAAAGTTATCCAGCTGGGTATGGCCAAATAACTTGAGGCTTAAGCAACTATATTTAAACAAAAATGCTTTAAAAAAGTGACAGCAGTAAGATCAACCTTGAAGAAACCTAATCTGGATCCCAATATCTTGAGCAATTACTGTCCAGTCTCCTACCTACCTTCTTCAGCAGTTCTACTAAAATTAACCGATTTTCTACAAGCCGCAGTACTCCAATCTGCCATTCGACCCCACCACAGCACAGAGACTGCTCTAATCAACATGGCTGACAAACTATGCTTCTGCTTAGACCGGCACCCAAGAGCCCTCCTGGTACTGCTGGATCTCTCTGCTGCATTTGAGACCATGGACTATGAAATCCTCAACTGTCTTCTAATTCACCTAGGAATGTCAGGCATAACCTTAACATGGTTTAAAATGTCTCTCCATGCCCGAACACAGACCATTTCCCTTAGCCATCTCCTCCTCTGTGGTGTGCCACATGTATCCATCCTCTCCCGAACTCTGTTTCACCTTTACATGGCTCCCTTGGGAAGCTTCCTAGGGAACCCAAACTGTTCCGTCACACCTATGCAGACAACATCCAGCTCTTGTGTCAGCCAGGCTAAGATGTGGACAAAGCAATTATAGACCTGAACGACTACCTAGAAAAAGATCTCAGACTGGCTCCACTTTAACAAACTGAAGATAAAGAGAGGTGCTCTGGATTAGGAAAAAAAGAACAGCAACATAGCTTCCTGAAAAACTTTACTCCCAAGAGTGCCCAGGGTCATAGACTCCTTCTTTGGGGAACCAAGGAATGAATACTCTGCCTAATGGCATTCTTGAGGGCGGATTCAACCACAACAGACTGGTGCAGTAGCTGCCTCTTTTCAAATCTAAATTTCTAAATCAGATAAATCACGCCTGCCTTCTTGTTAACCACAGCCATAGACAGGTGGTTCTCTCACATTCTCAACTACACCTCCTGAAGGATTTTGTGAACTTTGATGGCCACAAACTCCATAGCAGGCTCTACAAACCGGAAAAAGTAAAGCATCTTTTGGTTTCATCTTCCGTTAACAAAGTAAATGGAATTGCCTCCATCATTCTCCAAACAAAACCAGTGACGGAGAGATCCTCAGGAGGGGACTTGCTTATCCCTGGAGAGCGGTTGCAGAGGAGACCAATCAATTCCTCCATATCAGAGGCCTCATCAGATCTATAACCATGCCCCCCAGACTGACCCCAAATTGTAGGCGGGTTGTGAATATGCTGATGATGTCTTATCTACAGACACTGCACACCTATGGAGATCGATGTCTGTGCTTCTTAGACTTCCCTCGATGCTCAGCATAGGAGCTTCGTGATGCTGGTATTGAAGAGGCACTCACTTTTTCAACTGGGAAAATCCAAGCAAGGGCCTATCCCCGAGCATTACCCTGATGCCAGTGCATCCTCCTCAACAGGTGTAGCTCTGGGGTCCTTTGATACCAATGCTTCCAATAATTCGGACTGTCAGTACCCAAAGTGAATCTCCATTAGTTCCAGTTAAGACTGTTCTCCCCTCGAGGTCATGGTTGCCCTGTGATGACACCTCTGGATGCCATATGACTCCCACTGGAAAGGAATCATCTATCATGAGGATCATTGATAGACATCCCGTTAGTGCACGGAGGTCAATGCTGGAACCTGCTATACAAGGCTGACCAGAAAACAAGGGAGGCAAAGTCAAACTTGATGGTGGCAAGGGAATTGATGCTCGTTGGATGCCAATGAGACACCAACCTGTCACCGAAAAAGAAAGGAAACTGAAAAATCTATCTAAAGAAACAGGTATAGTGCCTAAAGGGTTAAATTGTTTGATACAGAGACGGGGATGTGTTTAAAGAATACTTGATGCAGGGAACAACAAAAAGGGTTAAATGCTTGATCGCACACAGAAGAACAAGTATGCTGCGAATGGGTTAATGCAAAAGCAGGAATTTCTGTGTCAGAAGGCGTGGATTTTTTTCTCCGCTCTATGCTGTGATAGTGATTAGCAGTTTCTGCTACTTGAAAACCACTGTGTGAACCCAATGGCCGGAAGCAGCATACGTAAACAGCGCTACATTTAGACAGTTTTCTCCTACTGCGAGAAAACAGACAGGAGAGTAAGAACTTGTTTTACTAATTTTATAATTGTTTATATTGTTGGCAGTAGAATAAATAGTAAAACTGAAAGAGAGTAAAATGGCAAATTCAGAGACTGGGACTGAAAGGCAGGTGGAAAGTAAAGGCCAGTGCATGTTATTGCGTGTCATAACCAATAAGAGGGGAAGACCAGAGACAGTGGCACAAAGAATTCATAATGTGAAAGGGGCAGTCCTAGGGATAAGTGACAAGCCCATTAGGCATAAAAGACTGTGACCTGAAGCCAGGCACCCGAGCACTAGCAAGCTAGACAGCTGAATACAAGCTTGCACGTGAAACCTCCCAAGACTGTATCTACGATTTCCCATCTCTGTGCAGTGACTGCTTCCCAGAGATCCTGCCTGCAGTGACAGCTTGTGTGTGCCCGACTGCCTGATTACCTGCCTGCAAGACCGGACAATCAATTCAGATTTAAAGATCTCTGAGGGAATTAACTGCCACCAATTTTGTAAATAGGTCAGCTTAGCCTCTTAAATGCTTATCATTTGTATTTTAACTATGTTCTATTGTAATCTATTTTATTAGTGTTAAAAGATATACATTATCTTATTATAGCTAAGAAATAAATAACAATTTTTTTACCTATAATTACCCTCTCTGAGTATTATTGCTATTTATATAGAAATATAACAGACAAGAAACAGGGGAGAGTAGATAACTACATGTCTGTTCTCATAAGCCAAAACAGTAGTGACTGCAAGGGCATACATTGGAATCTCAGCATTGGTGGGAATCAGGCAAAACCCGAGGGATCTTCCTACCTGCACACAACACAAGAACATGGGACCCTGCAATGCAGAAAAGCTAAAAACATAGGCCTAGGAACAAGAGAGTGAGAAACGTCAACCAGGGGGCTCTATGGTGAAGAGACCAAAGGGGCCCCAGCATGGATGCATGGCACGATGCCATGCTGGGCATGAACAGTGAGGCACAGTCAAAGTTCTAGAAACTTTGACATCAAAGATCTGGGCTGGGCTCCAACGGATGTTGTCACCTCATTTATGAGGACTACTCCTTGGAGAAGAAAGCAAACTGGGCAAGCCTAGCATGGAAGTCAGAAAAGTACACATGAAATGTCTCAATTTCCAAACGTCACTTTTCTCACTACAGGGGCAATTTCAATAGACTGCTTTGTATTGCTATTTAGCCCTTAATGAGGATGACCGCAGCACTTTCCACAGATGCCCATATTCGCAGACTTACTTAGAGGTTAAATCAGTTAATTTTATATCATCTCTAGGAGCTATGTTGTTTGTTAGACACAAAATGCAGAGCATATGCCATTAATACTTTAACCAATTTTAATTATGTAAATATGGTTATCAATTCTCCACAACATAACCTTTATCTATCTGCTAACAAAGACAACACTTCAATTGCTCAAGATGTCAGGAAAATTGGTCATATTTCAAATAAGATCAACAAGTTTGTTAAGTCTTCTAATGCAGCTCTTCACATATAATATAAAGGATATAAATATTTTGGCTCAAAGACTTTAGAATCTTATATGCTTATAATGGATGCTATGATATTGTTCTACTCTTTCCTATTAAACATTCAATTTTCAAAACATTCAATTCCCCCCCCCCCCCCTCCGTTCTATTTCCCTTAGTTCTTTGTAAACCGATATGATGTACCCACGAATGTCGGTATATAAAAGTTGTCAAATAAATAAATAAAATTCTAGACATATTGTTGCAAATTTCAGCTTATCATAACTAGCTTTAAAGAACATAAGAAATTGCCATGCTGGGTCAAACCAAGGGTCCATCAAGCCCAGCATCCTGTTTCCAACAGTGGCCAATCCAGGCCATAAGAACCTGGCAAGTACCCAAACATTAGACAGATCACAAGCTACTATTGCTTTTTAATTACCGTAATAGCAGTTTATGGATTTAACCTTGAGGAACTTATCTAAACCTTTTTTAAACCGAGCTACACTAACTGCTGTAACCACATCCTCTGGCAATGAATTCCAGAGCTTAACTATGCGCTGTGTAAAAAATAATTTTCTTTAATTGGTTTTAAATGAGCTACTTCCTAACTTCATGGAGTGCCCCCTGTTCCTTCTATTATCTGAGAGAGTAAATAACCAATTTACATTAACTTGTTCAAGTCCTTTCATGATTTTGTAAACTTCTATCATACCCCCTCCCCCCCCCCCCAGTTTTCGCTTCTCCAAATTGAACAGCCCTAACTTTATTTATTTATTTATTTATTTATTTATACCGAAGTATAGCTGAGTGCCTTCACCCCGGTTTACATTGTAACAAATTCATACAAGAAACAAGTTTTAACATATAACGTAAGTACAGAATAATATGAATATAACAACTCAGCAGAGGCAGAGTATAACATGTTAGCAGGAGACAATTTACATCTTAATTTAGAAGATATTTATAACAGAAGAATTAGAGTTCAAGGTGAGGATTGAGAATATTCGAATCAGTCTGTGAATGATTGTCTAAACAACAAAGTTTTTAGTTCTTTTTTGAAAGTTTTGGAATCTCTGATAGAACTTAAGTAGTTTGGAATCGAGTTCCATTCTATGGGTCCTGCTATCGAGAAGGCTCTATTTCTAGTAACGGATAGTTTCGCAGATGACAGGGGGGGAATGATTAGTTGTAATTTTTCAGTAGACCTTGAAGAACGGGGTGATTTGTGAATTGTGATCATATTATCCAGAGAGGAATTCTTATCTTTGTAAATTTCATTGTGTAGAATAGTTAAGGTCTTGTATTTAATTCTTTGTGAAATTGGTAGCCAATGAAGATTTTTTAAGGTTGGAGAGATGTGATCAAAATTCATTTTGCCAGAGAGCACTCGTGCTGCAGCGTTCTTTAGCCTTTCCTCGTAGGGCAGCCGTTCCATGCCCCTTATCATTTTGGTCACTCTTCTCTGCCTTTCTCCAGTGCAGCTAAATCCTTTTTGAAATGCAGTGACCAGAATTGTACACAGTATTCAAGGTGGAGCGATACAGGCAGTATGACATCTTCTGTTTTATTTTCCATTCCCTTCCTAATAATTCCTAACATTCTGTTTGCTTTTTTTTTTTTTTTAACTGCTACAGCACACTGGGCCGACATGTTCAATGTATAATCCACTATGATGCCTAGATTTTCGCTGCGCTTAAACTTGGGCACTTACCAGCGTTGCCTACCCTTAAGCCGCGCGGGTTTAACCCCGCCCCACCTCCGACGTCACCAGGAGGCGTCGGCTTAAGGGCCCCAGCGCACGTCGGACTCATCTTTTGCTCCTCAACTTGGAATCCATCTTTCTCACTCCCAGCTAAAGGGCAGGAGCCGCAACAGGATTTTCGCTGCGCTTAAACTTGGGCACTTACCAGCGTTGCCTACCCTTAAGCCGCGCGGGTTTAACCCCGCCCCACCTCCGACGTCACCAGGAGTCGTCGGCTTAAGGGCCCCAGCGCACGTCGGACTCATCTTTTGCTCCTCAACTTGGAATCCATCTTCCTCGCTCCCAGCTAAAGGGCGGGAGCCGCAACAGGATTTTCGCTGCGCTTAAACTTGGGCACTTACCAGCGTTGCCTACCCTTAAGCCGCGCGGGTTTAACCCCGCCCCACCTCTGACGTCACCAGGAGGCGTCGGCTTAAGGGCCCCAGCGCAACGCCGGAGGCGCGCGCGCCGGGGCGTCGCGTGCATGAAGGAGTGTAACAAAGGGGCATGCCCCTTTGTGCGCCCCTTCATGCACACCTGAGTACACAATCTTTTAAGCACTAACTTTAAATCTATCATTTCAGATACTCTAAGACCCTGTCGTCAAACAAGACATGAAGATCACCACAATACTTGGTCATGGAAGGTATGGTACCTTACAACCCAAAACAGTTCCAAGAACCCGACAAGTAACTTCAATTGCAACGCACAACATAGTCCACAATGAACACCTTCCTGTTTGCAACCTTAACTTTCTTTTTAATAAATATTCAATCCATTAGGAAAAAAACACCAATCATTCATGACTTATTGCTATCATCAACAGTTGACTTCATGTTATTCACAGAAACCTGGTTATATGAACATGATATTGTAACTCTAAATAACTTATGTCCTGATGGCTATATTCCAATTTCACAACCTCGCAATGACTGCCGTGGAGGAGGTTTACTAGCAATAGTAAAATCCTCTCTAGCTCCAGTTAAAAAAGCCATCACCAAAACAGAAACTAGAATCGAAATTCTTTTAATCACAACCAATATCATAAATATCTGTTTGATCTATAGCCCCCAGGAATATTACATTTACAAGAGTCTTTATTATTAGAAACTTTAGCTACATTACCCTGTGACTTAAGTAACACAATTATTGCAGGTGATTTCAATCTACATTTCAATAAACCTCACCAAAATCCCATTCAGCTAAATATAATTGATGCATTAAATGGACTAAACTTTTTTCCTCTCCTAAATGAACCTACTCATAGATTAGGCAACACTCTCGACCAAATCTTTTACAATCACTCTACTACCGAGTTACAATCACAGATTACCATAGTCCCCTGGTCTGACCACTATCTCATAAAAGCTTCAGGAAAAATCAATACTTCGCATAGAATCAATAACACACAATACAAACATAACTCTATAACTCTACGTCGAAGGAAAATAACTTCTGACTTATTTCTCGACACTCTACTACCAGTAATTAATCAAAATCCTCACACATACGTGACTGACATGCTTACCTTTTGGAACCAATCTATTACAGACACTCTAGACCAAATAGCTCCCTTGAAACCACAGAAAACATCCGGAAAGAAACCTGCTATGTGGTATAACGGCTCAATCAAAACATCTAAAAGAAAACTCCGCAATCTCGAACGTAGATGGCGGAAAAATCCTCTTCCCGCACGTAAACAAGAATACTATGCTTACCTACAAAAGTACAAAAAACAAATAATTCACACAAAGCAAGCCTTTTACACAACACAAATAAAAAATGCTTATGGTAATCCCAAAATACTATTTTCAATCGTACATGACCTGACTACAATACAAAATACATCTCCAAATATTACTTCCAATGAACATTGTAACAAAATTGCTGCCTATTTTAAAAATAAAACAGATGATATTTCAGCCGAATTTAGTTCATTGCCCATTCCAAAAAATGCCTTTCCTCAAATGATTCATACTTTCTCAGAATTTTCTCCAGTTTCTGACAAAACTATAGTTAATATACTGTCAAAATCCAAACCTTCTTATAGTCCTTTTAATCCATGCCCAGGATCCCTACTTAGAGACTCCAAAGATCAACTAGCTCCTGCCATTACAAAGTTAGTGAATGCCTCTCTATCCCAAGGAATTTTTCCTGACTCCTTAAAACAAACATCCGTTCTTCCAATTCCTAAAAAGAAAAATCATGACTCCACTGATTTATCTAATTATAGACCAATCGCCTCTTTACCATCTATTGCAAAAATTATAGAATCCGTAGCTCTACATCAAATATCCGAATACGTTGAAGAGAACAATATATTACATAACAATCAACACGGTTTTAGAAAAGGTCACAGTACAGAATCTTTGTTAATATCATCCTTCGACTCAATTATCCGAGGCTTTGATTCCAATTCCAATTATACACTAGTTTTACTTGACATATCAGCTGCGTTTGATACGCTAAACCATGACATTCTACTAACCACACTATCTCAAATTGGCATTACAGATCTTGCACTACAATGGTTTTCCTCATTCTTATCTAATCGTAAACAAAGAATCACTGCTGGCCCTTATTACTCTGACTGGTACACCACCAAGTCCGGTGTACCACAAGGCTCCACACTCTCAGCTCTCCTATTTAATCTTTACTTACTACCCCTCTGCTGCCTTCTTGCTGGACTAGACCTCAATTTCAAAATTTATGTAGACGATATACAATTCACCATTCCTTTTACCGACTCCTGGTCAAACTTTCGGTTTGTTACAGTTATACTTATCCACAATCAAAACATGGCTTTCACACAATAGACTCAAATTGAACACAAGTAAAACAGAATTAGTCTACTTATCCACTGTACCTGATTCAGTTCATCGACCTCCACCAATCTTCATTTTTCAAAACCAATCCATTAATATAAAACCATATGCAAAAAATCTAGGTGTATTGATAGATTCAAAACTGACAATGACTGACCATATATCAGAACTCGTAAAAAAAATCCTTCTTTAAGATATATATGATAAAGAAACTTAAACCACTCCTTCTTCCCAATGACTTTCGACTAATTACCCAGGCTTTAATCCTATCCTCATTAGATTACTGTAATGCCCTCTACCTTGGTTTACCTCAAGCAACAATACGACCTTTACAACTAATACAAAATGCAGCTGCACGCATGTTATACAATACACCCCGGTCAGAACACATTACCCCAGTTTTACAACACTTGCATTGGTTACCCATTACATATCGTATCACCTACAAGATTCTGACTACAATACACAATCTACTTTATAATGCTAATTCCATTTGGTTATGTTCATTACTACGAATTTACAGACCCCCCCAGACAACTCCGCTCCCTCGATAAATGTATTCTTGAAGTACCTACAATAAAATCTGTAAGTCTAGCACTAACCCGCAAACGAGCTTTTTCTGTTGCTGGTCCATTACTCTGGAACTCTTTGCCCGATCATATTCGTCTGACAGCTAGCCGTACAGAATTTAAGAAACTATTAAAAACTCACCTTTTTACTCAAGCATATAATTTATATTAAGCTCACTATATCACATGTCCTGGTATTTTGTTTGATTTTTATGAATTTTAATTTGTTTCTTTATGTTTTATGATTTGCTCTGTTACTGTGTAATATTGCTTATGTATGTACCCTTTTGTAAACCGCCTAGACGGCTAGTTCCCTACCCATTGTGCGGTATATAAGCATTGTAAATAAATAAATAAATAAATAAATAAATAAATAAATCGATCTCTTTCCTAGTTGCTAACTCCTGATAGAACTTAGCATTGTGTAACTACAGCAAGGGTTATTTTTCCCTGTATGCATCACTTTGCACTTGTCCATGTTAAATTTCATCTGCAGTTTAGAAGCCCGATCTTCCAGTTCCTCAAAGTCCTCCTGCAATTCATCACAAACCGTTTGAGATTTAACTACTCTGCATAATTTTGTGTCATCCGCAAATATGATCACCTACTCATCGTACCCCTTTCCAGATCATTTATAAATATATTAAAAAGTACAGGTCCAAGTACAGATCATTTATAAATGATCTGGAAAGGGGTACGATGAGTGAGGTGATCAAATTTGTGGATGACACAAAATTATGCAGAGTAGTTAAATCTCAAGCGGATTGTGATGAATTGCAGGAGGACTTTGAGGAACTGGAAGATCGGGCTTCTAAATGGCAGATGAAATTTAACGTAGACAAGTGTTAATCATATTAACCAAATGAAAAAATTGTAAACCATTATGATGGCAAAACCGAACGATGGTATATAAATCTCTACAAATAAATAAATAAATAAATAGAAATTGTCAGCCCAGTGTGCTGTGGCGATTAAAAAAAGCAAACAGAATGTTAGGAATTATTAGGAAGGGAATGGAAAATAAAACTGAGAATGTCATAATGCCTCTGTATCGCTCCATGGTGAGACCGCACCTTGAATAGTGTGCATTTCTGGTAATTTAGCTTTTTCCATTATGAAAACTGACCATTTATTCGTACTCTGTTTTCTGTCTTTTAACCAATTGGAAATCCTCAAAAGGGCATTGCCACCTGTCCCATGACATTGTAGTTTTCTTAGAAGCCTCTCATGCAGGACTGTGTTGAACGCCTTCTAAAAATCCAAATACACCACATCTACCAGTACACCTTTGTCCATATGTTTATTCACCCCTTCAAAAAAAATGTAGGAAATTTATGAGGCAAGTCTTCCTTTGGGTAATTCCATGTTGGCTGTGTCCCATCAAACCATGTTTATCTAAATGTTTTGTAATTTAATTCTTTATAACAGTTTTCACGATTTTTCCCGGCACTGAAGTCAAGCTCACCAGTCTATAGTTTCCCGGATCACCCCTGGATCCATTTTTAAATATAGGGGTTACATTGGCCATCTTCCAATTTTCAGGTACATCGGATGATTTTAATGATAGGTTACAATTTTTTACTAATAGGTCTGAAATTTTATTTTTTACTTCTTTCAGAACCCTGGGGTGTATTCCATCTGGTCCAGGGAATATACTACACTTCAGTTTATCAATCAGGTGTACCACATCTTCTAGGTTCACCGTGATTTAGTTCAGTTGATCTGAATCATCACCCATGAAAACCTCCTCTGGAAAGAGTATCTCTCCAAAGATTAAATGATTTCTTTGCTTCAGTAAACACTGAAGCAAAGAAATCATTTAATCTTTCCGCAATGCACTTATCTTCTCTAAGTGCCCCTTTAACCCCTTGATCATCCAACAGTCCAACTGACTGCCTTGCAGACTTTCTGATTTGGATATATTTTAAAACATTTTAATATGAGTTTTTGCTTCTGTGGCCAACTTATTTTCAAATTTTCCCTTAGCCTATCTTATCAATATCTTACATTTAATATGTCAATGCTTATGCTTTATCCTATATTCTTCTGAAGGATGCTGCTTCCAATTTTTGAATCAAGATCTTTTGGCTAAAATAGCCTCTTTCACCTCACCTTTTAACCATGCCGGTAATCATTTGGCTTCCTGCCACCTTTTTTAATACATGGAATACATCTGGTCAGTGTTTCTAGGATGGTATTTGTTTTTTTACAATTTCCATGACTGTTGCACACTTTTTACCTTTGAAGCCGCACCTTTCAGTTTTTTTCTATTTTTCTCATTTTATCAAAGTTTCCCTTTTGAAAGTTTAGCACGAGAGCCATGGACTTACATATTGTCTCCCATTCAGTCATTAATTCAAATTTGATCATAGTATGATCACTATTGACAAGCAGTCCCACCACCATTACCTCTCTCACCAAATCCTGTGCTCCACTGAGAATTAGATCTAAAATTGCTCCCTCTCTCTTCGGTTCCTGAACCAATTGCTCCATAAAACAGTCTTTTATTCCATCCAGGAACTTTATCTCTCTAGCATGCCCTGTTTCACTAACCCAGTCAATACTAGGGTAATTGAAATCTCCCATTACTGCACTACCAGTTTGGTTGTCTTCCCTTATTTCTCTTAGCATTTCTCTGTCCGTCTCTTAAACACTTTGAAGCATTTTAAATGCCTCATGTAAAAGCATAGCACTCTCTGCATCTGTAAGCAGAAGGGCCAGGGATGCAGAGGCCAACTAGGTTTGGAAAACAGTAAAGAAAGTACTTGCAGCATCAAAAACTTCTTCAGTAGCTCCACTTGGCTGGCAAAGGTCTATTATTAATTCAGTCCTGAAAGCACTGTTACCTTTACACTATATGTTGTCTTCCAGATCATAGATGGTTTCTGAGGTACTGATATGCTTTCAGTAGCTTTGCAGCCTTATCATACCTTTATAACTATGCCTCCCCACCAGCAGAGGTCTCCTCGGAGCTCCATTCCATACTATCCACCTCAGCTCTCCACTACTCAACCTACAGAGCTACCTCCTCGTAACCAGGAGTCCTTATTATGCCTGCTCTCCAATCTTGCCAAGCTCCTCCTCCTTGGTTCTGCCACACCTAAGCCTCAGCCTTCCATAACTCTGTCTGTTCCCTACTATGATGCCTTCACATCAAGTTTGTCTTAGCTCCTTGCCCTGGACCCTGTTCCCTCTTGGCCTCCGGGGCTTCTGACCATTGCCGTGCCTTGTGCCTTTTGGGCCTTCTTGACTCTTGCCCTGCCTTCTAGCCTATATAGGCCTTGTCTTGCTCTGTGGCCTGTCTAGGTCTCTCCAATATCTTGCCCCTCAGGGTCATCTCTGCTTAACACTGCCTTTGGGCCTGTATGTTTCATGTTCCGTGTTATCCTTGTCTCGCCTTGTCCTGCGTTGTCTTAGTTAAGCTCCTGCCCTCAAGCCTCAGGTCCAGTCTTTGCTCGGCCTCAAGCCTCAGTTCCAGGTCTTGCTTGCCCTTAAACCTCAGTTCCAGTCCTTGCCAGCTGGGAACAAGGGACATACTGCCCTGTTCCTGGTGCCTCGAAGCTGCTCTAAGAGGAGGCATATTGGGGAAGATTTTAAAAGGTACGCGCGCGGCGTACATTTGTGCGCACAACCCAGCACGCACAAATATATGCCCAATTTTATAACATATGTGCGCAGCTGCACGCATGTTATAAAATCAGGGGTCGGCGCGCGCAAGGGGTTGCACACTAGTGCATCTTGTACGCGCCGAGTCCTCGGGGAGAGCAGCTGGCTTTCCGCGTTTCCCCCCCCCCCCCCACCTTCCCCTACCTGTCCCGCCCCCCAGCCTGAACCCTCCCCCACGTACCTTTATTTGGGCTGGCAGTGTCAGTGGCCTTGCCCATGCTGCCCGCACACGATCCCCCGGCCATCAGCCCTGCAGAGGTATCTGGCCACGCTCCTACCACGCTCCCGGACCGCCCGTCTTTTCAAGCCCCGGGACTTACATGCATCCCGGGGCTTTACCCGCGCCACCTGGACTTTTGAAAATAGGTCCAGCACGCGTAATCCTCCTGGATTTACGCGCGTAACCCTTTGAAAATCTGCCCCATTATGTTTGTCCTCCCACGGGACAGCCTCCATGACCGGCTGTGCTCACCTCATCCTCTGTCCAATGTCACTGGCTTATCTTTGTGGCAGAGACGCCACTGACACTGCCAGCCCAAATCTCTCCCACCAGCCTCTTAGGTGTGCACGTACACGCTGCACCTGTATTTAAAGGCTCCACGGCAAGAAATTCCTGTATTGCGTCTGAAGACGACAACAGCGCTCCTGGGTACTTAAACCCCAGCTGCTCTATCACTGACTTTGCAATGGGTCTCCTGCCTTTGCAGTACATATTGCTCAGCATCCTTGCCTGATCCAGCCTTGCACGGTCATCCTCATCAATCCTTGTTTTCTCCTCAGATTGATCTGATACTGACCTCCTGCTTCGGACTTGGACCTGACCACGCTTGCCTGCTGCATGGACCTGACATTAGCATTGAATAGATTGCTGCCCAGACCTTATCATGACTGCTTACCGCCTGCTTTGATCACTGGCCTATCTGCTCCTTGCCCTGTCAGCGGCTTGCTCTTGGACTCTTGCTTGCTCAACCACTTTAGGGATCCATCTAAATCCTGCTGGCCACCTGAACCCAAGGGCTCAAACTGCAGGGGAGATGGCTGGTGTAGTTGAAGCTCCAGTCTATCCTGTTCCAGGTCATGTTTTCCAGTTGTCAACATAGGCCATTCGCACAACTGATTTTGCTTTATAATACCCATTAATCCTTCAGATCCCCCATATGCTATATAATAAAGCCCACTGACTTCAAGAAAGGGGCATTACTAGGGGAGTGCCTCAGAGATTGGTCATTGGACCGATTCTTATCAACATTTCCATATGTGGCATTACGAAAGGACTGTCAGGGAAGATTTGTCCTTTTGACGATGGTACCAAACTCTGCAACAGATTGACAGACAGGATGCTGTGGAAAATATTAGAAAGGATTTAGCAAAGCTCGAGGACTGGTCTAGGATCTGGCAGTGATTTAATGCTAAAAACATGAAGAGTTAAGCATTTAGGATAGAAAACCAAGGGATAAAATTAGGGGCAAAATTCTTCTAATTATGAAAGAAAAGTGGGAGCTGGAAGATCTCTGCTAGGCACTTTTTTGGATAAGCTGGAGAGGACACAGTTTATCAGTGCCAGGAAGGAAGAAGACTCAGGAGCAGATGTCTTAGGGCTTCTTCAGTTTCTTCAACCTCCAGTGGAAAGAGTGGCCTTCAGAAAGATGTGAAGGATTGTCTGGAGAATGAACCCTGCACAGGGAAAAATTATTTGGCAAAAGGCGAAGTAGATGGTGGCTCTAAATAAGGAGAATCAATCCAACCTAGTTATTAGTGGCAGAGGTGGACCAATTGGACCCAAACCGATTATATTACTCCTCCTACAAGTATCCATTCTTCCAAAGACATCTCATCTCTTTACAATGTCTTTACAACGTCTTTGAACTCTTTCCACTCTTCAGTAGCACCCAGGTAGAGAGTACATCAAGCTGGGGCAAGAGTACATTGTAGAAATCTCATCTTTGTGTACCTTTCCCTCATTCCAAATCACATCAAATTTTCACTGATGTGTATTGTGCTGATCGTACGTCTGACTGTGCATGTAAAACTGCCCCCCAAACCCTACACCACCACCAAAACCTCATCCTGAGTTACTAGATGACCGTCCTATAGTGGTATAAATAGATGACTAATAAGAAAGCCTTATAGAGTCTCTCTCTCTCTTACTCAGCAAGATGCAAAGTGAAAATATATTATATTTTTAAATCAGAATTTATAGCCAACCACATACATATGGACATCCCTGCCATTATCCTTGGGGACTTCAACCTCCACGTAGATATTATTCCCCTACCCCCCACCTGCGAAGCCTTTCTAACTTCCATTTCAGCTATGGGCTTTAAACAAATTATAACCAGCCCCACCCACAAAGCAGGCCACACCCTTGACTTGATATTTATAAATTCTCACCTCCTCCCCACTGACACACCTGCCTGCACCCCTGTCCCCTGGTCTGACCACTTACTTATAAAATCCAAGCTGGCTATAAAGAAAACAACCTGCCCCAACCAAAATCAATACTATACAATTCAGAAAACCCTGCACCAAAGATGATCTTATTCTCTCCTTCGCTAATGCCCTCGATAATTTAGACCTTTCCAATGCTGACACCGCCCTCTCCTCCTGGAACAAGATAACCAATAACAACGCTGACAAAATTTGCCCATTACTGTCTAAAGAACTAAGCCCTGCATGAAACACAAAAAAACCTTGGTATTCCCCTGAACTAAAAATACTCAAAAAAGAATTAAGAGCTAAAGAAAAGAAATGGCACAAGAATCCTTCCCCTACCTTGCTAGCCGCATACAAATACACTCTCCATTCCTACAGAATTACCATCCTTAAAACCAAAAAAGTCTACTATGCCCTTAAAATCCACAATTTCCAATATAATGCCAAAGCCCTCTTTTCATTATTTATTTATTTATTTCGGATTTTTATATACCGGCATTCTCAATACAATTATCGAATCAGGTCGGTTTACATATAACAAAACTTTCGCAACAAAGGCGTTACATTGAACAGCGTTTTCTTAACATATAACGTATAACATATGGCATATAACATATAACATATATGTATAAATAATAAGAATTAAATATTACACAGATAATAATAATAATAATAACTCGTCAACATATATATAGAAACATATAGAAACATAGAAATGATGGCAGAAGAAGACCAAACGGCCCATCCAGTCTGCCCAGCAAGCTTCACACTTTTTTTTCTTCTCATACTTATCTGTTTCTCTTGGCTCTTAGTAACCTTTTGGTTCTATTTCCCTTCCACGCACACCATTAATGTAGAGAGCAGTACTGGAACTGCATCTAAGTGAAATAGCTAGCTTAATTAGTTAGGGGTAGTAACCGCCACAATAAGCAAGCTACACCCATGCTTATATGTCTCAGAGCTCACAAAAACGGCACCATCCCCCATCTCAGACAATGAAGCCAAAAGCAAATGCAACGAACTAGCGGACTTTTTCCATAACAAAATTGCCAAGCTTATGTTACGATTCCCAACATCCACCCCTCACCCCAATGTCATCCCTAAAAATCCTATTATCACCCTGGACTCTTTCGAAACCACCTCCGCTTCTGAAATAGAGTCATTGATAAAGAAAATGAAACCATCTTCACACCCATCTGACACCATCCCTACAAAATATTTTTTGACCATCCCAGATCCCACTAGCAGAAATTATCAACTGCTCCCTCTCCCTCGGATCTGTTCCTACAGCTTTGAAACAAGCTATCTTCAAACCCATTTTAAAGAAACCGAACTTAGACCCATCAGACCCTTCAAACCTCTGGCCAATCTCTAACCTTCAGTTCCTAGCAAAACTTATGGAAAGGGTAGTTAACCTGGAAAAACATAATATTCTATTCCCGTCCCAATTTGGCTTCCATAAATTCTTCAACACAGAAACCTTTCTAATATCCCTCACAGATACCCTACTCAAAGGATAAGACAAGGGCCAATCTTACATTCTAGCTATGCTAGACATTTCATCCGCTTTTGACACCATCAGTCACAACATTCTAATAGATCGTCTTTCTGAAATAGGCATCACCGGAACAGCCCTTAGTTGGTTTGCATCCTTCCTCAACATTAGACACTACAAGGTCAGAATAGGCAATCACGATTCTAACCCCATTAACTTAATTCAAGGTGCTGCCCAAGGCTCATCCCTCTCTCCGACCCTTTTCAATGTTTACCTCCTGCCCCATGTCAACTCCTTGTGACCTAGGTCTTACACATTATATTTATGCGGACGATGTCCAAATCCTCATCCCCATCACAGAATCCTTACCTAAATCCCTCAAGACCTGGGAAAACTGCCTCACTTCAATCAACCACCTACTCACTAACCTCAATCTTGCCCTCAACACTTCCAAAACAGAGCTCCTTATCATCTCTCCGGATCACTACAACCCCACTCCTTCAGACCCCTCCTTTACTTTCTCACAGCATGTAAGAGACCTAGGCATCATGTTAGACAGCCAACTCAATCTAAAAAAATTCATCAACAACACCACCAAAGATTGCTTTTACAAACTTCAGGTTCTAAAGAAACTAAGACCCCCTCCTTCATCACAAAGACTTTCGGACAGTCCTTCAAGCTACATTACTCACTAAAATTGACTATTTATTTATTTATTTAAAATCTTTTCTATACTGTCGTTTGGTCATGCACCATCACAATGGTTTACAGAGAGGCACATATCTTTAATGTTCAGTTTGTGGGACGCTATCTTACAAGGTGCCAAAATAGTTTCAATTACATGTTTCAATAATACAATCTATATGAAAGTTGACATGGATTTTATCCCTATGTATGATTAATAGGGTAACACACTACTCTTAGGCCTGCCCACAACTACCATCAAACCCCTCCAAATGCTGCAAAACGCTGCGGCTAGAATCCTTACCAACACCCGCAGAAAAGAACATATTACGCCAATTCTTAAAGACCTCCATTGGCTCCCAATCCCCTCTACAATTCTCCATAAGAGTCTAACAATTATTCACAAAACTCTCCACAACCAGAATGTTCACTGGCTTAACGATTCCTTACATTACCATATCTCCAACTGACCCACCAGAGCAGACTACAAAGAATCCCTTTTCACACCCTCTCCCAAACTTACCCAACACATTTCCACCAAAGAATGAGCGCTATCCATAGCTGGACCATCTATATGGAACTCTATGCCCCCTGAACTGTGCCAAGAACATTGCACAAGGACTTTTAAGAAAAAACTAAAAACTTGGCTATTCAAACTGGCATTCCCATAACCTCACCCTCCTACTCCCTTTGGTACTAGTCTTCCCAGTCCCGTCGTCCCCCCCCCCCCCCCCCATCCCTACAAAATGCAAGTTTATTTTTATGCCTCAAGTTCATCTATAAACACCGTTCCTTGGTCCTCCTAACCCCCTTTATGTTCTCTCTTACACCCACTTTGTTCCTTTATCTTCCTTTTACATGGAACTTTATTTTCCTTTCCAAATCTATGTTTTACCCGTTCTTTGTAAACCGATGTGATATGCAAATGAATGTCGGTATAAAAAGTTTTAAATAAATAAATAAAATCTCAGGTGTGAGATATTTTACGGCAATGCATGTTTAATTTATGTGAAGTGCTAAAATAGCACACATTGCCGTAACTCAAAACATTTCCTAACCACACCCCCCTTTTTTTTTTTTTAATCACGGGCACTATTTATGTGAAATTTATAACAAAATGATGAATCTAGGCCAAAGTTAATAGATGTGAGATGTCAAAAAACCATAGGGCCGGATTTTAAAAGGTTATGCGCGCCGGGCCTATTTTCAAAAGATCCAGCGATGCGTGTAAGACCCAGGGCTTTACTAAAGCGACGGGGAGTGGGCGGGGCGGTCCTGGGGCGGGGTTGGGTTAGAGGCTCCAGGCACAGCAGCCATTTGCCGCTGTGCTTGGGATTGTGTACTGGCAGTCGGCCGGCAGGCGCAAAAGTTAAATTAAAAATTTTGGGGGGTTAGAGTATGGCTAGGGGGAGGAAAGTTTAGGGGAAGGGGTGGAAAGGTTAAGTTAGGGGGAAGGAAATGGGGGAAGGCAGCGCGGCTCGGCGTGCACCCCCTTGCGTGTGCCGACCCCTGATTTTATAACTTGCTCGCGCCTGCATGTGCAAGTTATAAAAACGGGTGTACATGTGTGTGCGCTGGGTAGTGTGCGCACAGGTAGGCCGCGCGTGCTTCTTTTAAAATCTACCCCATAATGAACATCCTGATACTTAATAACAAATTTACACAGAAATCACAATATAAAAGAAATTCCTGGCTGAACTAAGTTGGGCCTCATTAATAAAAGATATTTTCTATTTTCTTGTATGTTGTGGGCTACATCGGCATATTTAAAGAAAGTTTTAAACAGCCACTCTGAATTAAGGGTAAATTAAATAAAAATGTTGCTGGCACTGGTGCATCAGAATCTGACCTTTCCAAGAAAACAGATCCATTAAGACTGTAGAAGGACAGTTGAGACTGTTCCCCCCAGTGTTATTCCTTTTATCCTAGAAGAGATAATATATTTTAGAAATAGGAGGGAATGATGCAACCAGAACCTTAAAAACATCCTATACAGAAACAACTACGTTTTTAGGATTGCTATTCATGTGCAGAGTCCTACATCTAATCAAATTTTCAAACTCTCATATTTATTGTGAAGATTCAAATTGTTTTTAACCAAATTCCTCCTTTGTTCCTGCCTCGAGCTTCCATCTTTTCAGTATCTGACACAGCACTCTCCCCCTCTGACAATATAGTCAAGGGATCATCAATAATACATAGCTGCACCGAGGAGTCCTCATCAATTCTGACTCTGTCAGAGCCACAAGAGGAGACTGCACATCTGGGGAAAGGGCTATAACTTCTGGGGAATGGCAGTAAGCTATCTATCTCCTTTGTTGCTCCCAATGGAGGCATCCCAATGTCAGTGAGGCCATCTCCCAGTTACAAGAGTCTAGTGACCCTTGAGGAGGTGCCAATCTGGCTTCAGAGGGGAAAACCTGAAGTTTCCCCATGTGTTTCACCATTATGGATAAGCAATTCAGCCACCACCAAATGTCAAAAGGGCACAGTCACAGCTAAGGTGCCATCTTGACTCCTCCATGACTTCCCAGTATTTTCTAATCCCCAAGAAGTCAGGAGGATTGAGACATAATCTGGATTTACAGAGGCTGAACAAGTTGTTGGTTCTGGAGAGGTTTAAGATGAACTCCCTCCAGATGATTCTTCCCTACATTCAGCTGAGAGACTGGATGTGCACACTAGATCTGAAGGATGTTTAGGCACACATCCCCATTTATCATGCCCATCAGAAGTTCCTCAGGTTTATGGTGAAAGATATACACTACTAGTAAAAAGTGCTTCCTTTTGGCATCTAGACAGCCACAAAATTGTTCACAGAATGCCTTGTAGTAGATTGCACAACTTCATCAAAAAGGAATCTACATATTCCCTTATCTGGACGATTGGTTGGTAACAGATCCATCCTTGACAGGAGTTCCAAAAAACAACCACCTGACTTCTCTATTTTCTGGAATTCCTGGTAAACTTCTCCAAGTTCAACTTGATCCCATCTCAAATAAATCAGGAGTTTGGATAGATTTTCTTCAGAGGAATGTATTTCTCTCCATTGAATGAGCTGCATTGCTGATAGGTCTAGTAAGGTCTTCTTTACAGCAAGACTAAGCATCAGTGAGATTGGTTCTGGTTCTTTTTAGACAAATGGCTATAGCAATGCATGTAATTCCTCTGATTTGATCAGCTCTATCACCTGTTATCCCATCACATCTATTTAGCCACCAAGAAGAAAGCATCCCCTTCAGTTAAGGATGAACACAGATTCTGGGCAGGTCTCTCATTTCACATTTTAGAGCATCAAGTAAGTGACCCTGCCTATCGACACTTCCACCAAGGGATGGGGAGCACACATCAAGGCAGCATGTATCCAAGGTTCATGTTCCCAGTGGAAAATTATCTGCAGATCACCCTTCTAGAGCTGTGAGCCATCCATTGTACTGCAAGGGCTTTTTCTTACCTATTATCAGGCAAGAGAATATTGATCCAGATGGACAAACAGTAGGCCATGTTCTACATAAAAAAGCAGAGAAGCACGGGCTCATATGTTCTCTGCAAGGAAGCCCTCCGGATCTAGTCATGGGTTGGTCATCACAACACCCATCTCCAAGTGACCTACCTTCCAGGAACACAGAATTCATTGGTGGACCGCTTCAGCAGAGTACAACCACCATGGGTGGCCCTTGGATTGGAGGGAGGAGGACAATTTATTCAGGTACTGGGAAACCCCCATGATTTTTTATTTCTAGTTTTTCTGGGAATGTGTATGACTTTTGCCTTCTCGTTTTCTTTTATTGGATCCTCCGTATAATTGACTTTGTAGCAGGGATAACTTTTGTTCTTTTGAACCAAATACAAACTTAAATTGTCCTCATTGTTTTTTTCTTTTTTTTTTTAACTGATTTATGCTTAGGGATATCATTTGTCAAATTATTAAAAACAAAAACAACAACCTCCCCCCCCAAAAACAAAAAATGACATGTGATCCATACACATACATCACAACATTTTGTAGGCATATATTTCTTGGTATTGTTTACAATTTCTCTACTTTCCACCTCAGCTGAGGTTGGGAGAGAATAAAGCAAATACAGCAGAATACAAAAAATGGTGTTTATTGTTTTAAACAAGCTGCCAAAATCAACTGTTAGTTAATTAACCTTTCTCCAGCATTCTGAATAATAACTTACTTATAAATTGTTACTTGTTCCTCCAATTTCTAAATTGAATGGCCTGCCTCTGCATATTATTTGGCTTCCCTTGTGGCAGAAGAGAATACAATGAGACTATTAACAAAGCACATTGAGTAATTCTCAGTACAGAGAAACTATTGTAACAGTTTCGTGCTATTGTAAGTATTTTAATTTAGCAAAATGAAGTGCTGTGCTATAATTATAAAATACTGCTGGGTTCTGCCCCATATCCAGTAAATTACTATTTACGCAGGAGCCCATCACCTATAGCTCTATGCTAGACTAATCCTGAACAAAAATAATGCCTCACTACAAGCATAAATAAACCTTGAAAAAAAGCATTAAAAACAAATAGGTTTCAAAACTGCTTCATTCGGATCTACTTTTATTGCTAGTTTTTAAATCCATGAAACTTCGAAGACTTCTTTAGTTTTAATTTCTGTTGTCCCTTCCTTTAGATTGCAAAACAGACTGGGAGCTAAATGTTCAGTCTGATGCACAGGGCACTAGCCACACCACTTCCAGTAACACAATTCATGCTAATAACGCTACCACTGAACATGATGAAAAGCTTTCCCCTTCTATACAGCAGTGTAAACAGTCTTCTGCCTTGGGATTATCTAGCAGTTTGTTATGAATCATTTTCCTTTGTCCTGTATTTACATTAATAGTGGCAACATGCTTAGGAAAGAACAAATACAGGTCAGTAAAGGCACAGAACACGTTTGTACAAAGACGGCTCAGTAGTTTCTTCACAAAGAAAGAGTAGCAGTAAAATCAGCAGAAAGCAAGAGTACGTCTGTATTTGGCATATTGCTCTAATAAAATTGGTGATGTCAACCACAATAAACCATTTTACAAGACTGGAAATGTGCACCTGTGGGAACATACATCTAGATCTGACAGATTTTTGGTTTCCTGGCTTTGTATCAGTGAGTTAATATAGTATTTTCTTCAACCCACTTAGCATATTGCAAACAGGGCCAGCTGATGCAACCATCACCATTTTATGTTTCTTGAATGGAGAAGGAGAAAGAAAGATGAGAGACAGTGAGAGGTATAAGACTTCATAAAATAATAAAAGAATACTTGACAAATCTTGCCTTTCCAGACAAATGTGTAGATATATAAGTTTCCAAATAAAACATGAAGCAGCCATACAAATGTAAAAATATTCAAAAATATAGGTAATAATTGTGCATTTCATCACCACTCTTCTTCAGTGCCTACCTTTACAGCTGTAGCTGTACACAGCCACTGTTGACCTTTCAACCAAGTTCTCGTCATGGTGCCAACTAACAGCCATTTTCCCCATTCCAAAATAAGGCTCCTGTTTCAAACTGAGCATTTGTTGCGGATCCATGAAATTTATTAACGTCACATTATAAGATGTTCTGTTTTCTAGATTAGCACACTCAATCTCTTGTGAATGGAAACGTGTTTGATCTTCTAATATAAACTCCTTCTCTTCCATAAAGCCAGGAAGATCTTGTTGCACATCTGTTACAGAAGTACTTTCCAGATTTTGGGGCTGAAGATTATTCTGTTCTTGTAAAGCCCTAATTGCCTCATTGTGCAAGAAGTTGTTGAGTTTATTTAATGCTCGACATGCTTCAGATATGTTCTCATTGATGTACTCTATCTCATGACCTTCTGTAGGCCATGGAACAGCAAACAATCTTGTGTTCAGGTACTTGTATGTGTACCCCGGATTGCCAATAAGAATACGAGAAACTGGTGTGAGCACATCTTTTCCTTTGATTCGAACAAGATCTTGGAAGAAACAACCATGGTCCAGCAAATGTAAAAAAGCGTTTTGAACCTCTTGATGCAGCTCTTCAGATACCTTGCTAGCTTCTCTGAGAATAAGTTTTGAATACTTGGTCTTCCACTATAAGAAAAAGAAAAAAATCAAAGTAGGTCTGTCCATCCTTGTAACAATACTAACAATATATTAAAACATTTAGGACATTCATATTCAATGTTTATTACATAGTAACAATGACAGAAAATCACCAACTGGTCCATCTGGGCTGCCCAGCAAGTTTATTATGGTAGCAACTGCCGCTCCATGCAGGTTACCCCCCAAGCCTTATGTTAAGGGTTGTAATATTTACATTCAAAACCAAGCAACTGTCAAACCTATAATACAGTTACTGCTAGAAACAATTTTACGGGGTAAGCAGCCTTCTTGATAATTCAGACAGTGCTGCTTGAATGTGTTTTGCTTTTGAACTTGGCTATAGAAGCAGTCCTGTGCTTTTTCCCCCAATGTCTGCATATTGCTCAAAAAACCTTAAAAGCAGTGGATCTAATCATTAAAACAGGGCTTCCCCAAACCTGTCCTGAGGACCACACAGCCAGTCAGGTTTTTAGGATATCCACAATGAATATGCATGAGATAAATCTGCATATACTGAATCTCTATTGAATGCAAATTTATCTCAGGCATATTCTTTGCGAATATTCTGAAAACCTGACTGGCTGTGGTGGTGTCCCCAGGACAGGTTTGGGAAGTACTGCCTTAAAGAGACACATAAGCAATTTTCTTCATAACCTTAAAATATAGATATCATTCAATTCTAAGATGTTATAAAATTCTGCTATAAAACCACACTGATGGAAGCAAGACCTAATGGCACCGCAGGACATAGGAGTAGCCAATGAGTAACCTGCATAGGGCAGCAGTACAGCCCTAACAGCAGTGATATGACTGCATAGGGCCTTCCAAGAAAGTAGTGGGGTAAACTGCACAATGTGGTGGTTACAATCAAAATGGCAATGACATGTCGGCATCAGCTTTCTAAGAAAGCATCAGATAACATGCATGGAGAAGCCATGGTGAAAACAAAAACTTCAACACACATCAAAAGGCTAGATGTTTTAAACGATGGCTTCAATAGCTTTGGTAGCTTTATTTGTTTATTTTATTTTATTTATTTTTAAGCATTTGATATTCTACCTTTTCCTAAAGGTAGGTCCAAGGCAGATAATAAAGTGGCAAGACAATGAGTTCATAAATAATGGATGTATATGGATATGATAAACAAATATAAGGTAGATTTCTAGTAAATATATAAGGACTACAACAGTTAGGAATAAGGAATGGGTACATTGGGTGTAAGTTGTGTATATATCTATATAATAAAGAAATAAGTTAAAACACCAACAGTGTGACAGAAATTTAGGTGGATAGAGGAAGCCCAGGCAAACCTTCAAGGATCTGAGGTCAGGAAGACTTCTGGTAGGCTAGGATGAGTCTCTGTGGTAGAGTAATGGGGAAGGCGTGGTTAAACAGCCAAGCTTTGACTTTTTCCGGAAGGAAGTCTCATATGTATGCTGGATTATTGGAAACTTTAGAAAGACATGGAATGGCACCTGGGTGTTAGATATAGTGCTGCTCTTGTAAGAATCATGGAAGAAGACGGCCTAGCAGTGGACATAGTGGAGGCAAGTATTTTAAGACTGTGGGCATGCTTAAGACTGATATGGGGGCAGTAGTAGGAAATGGGCTCCAAGTTCAATAAAAAGACATTGGGGGGGGGGGCTGGTGATACGTTGAGTTAGGAGTTTATATGTTCATTTACCCAGAGTGGAAAAGTCACAACAGGCAAATTTCATGGGCCACTTTGGTCTTTTTCTGCCTTCATTTGATTTATTACTATGTTACTATGACTTCAGAGCTGCAGCTTGAGTAGCAATGCTTATGAAGTAAATAACCAAAGCTGTATCTGAAGGTTGATGCACGTTTGAAAAAGATGCTAAAAGAAAAGAAACTGCAGTTTAAGATCTGATTAAGTATTGAACCCGACAACTCAACATACTCGGAAAATGTATCAAAACCATTTAGAAAATGGCTAAAAAATAATCCTTCATTTTGATTAATCAGAAAGCACTGTGAAATGATGCAGAAATGTCATTTGATGCATAGCTAGAGCACCAGCATATTAACTGTTTATTCTCCAAAACTGAAGGAGATTTCACAACTAGCAGCGGCTGCTTTTAATTTTCCCTGATTTTAGATCCTGATTCAGGGGCAGTTCCATAATGAAGCAGGGTGAGGCGGCCGCTTCAGGCGACAAGATTTTGAGGCAGCCTGACTTTATTACTTTCAAAGCATATCCAGCATAGCTCTCTGCTTCAACGGCAGGGGAGAAAGTCTGATACTTTACTTTCAATACAAAGCCAGCATAGCTCTCTGCTTCAACGGCAGGGGAGCAAGACTGATACTTCAAGCATATCCAGCATAGCTCTCTGCTTCAACGGCAGGGGAGAAAATCTGACACTTCACACATATCCAGCATAGCTCTCTGCTTCAACGGCAGAGGAGCAAGACTGATACTTCACTTTCAATGCATAGCCAGCATGGCTCTCTGCTTCATCGGCAGGGGGGAATGAAGAAAGGAGGATCTATATTCAGGCAACAACCAACAAGGACTGAATTACATAGTCTGGATAAAAGGATAAGCATGGGTGTAGCTTGCTTATTGCGATGGTTAATACCCCTAACTAATTAAGATATTTCACTTAGATGCAGTTCCAACATTGCTCTCTACATTAATGGTGGAAGGAAACAGAATAAAAAAAGGTTAGTAAGAGCCAAGAGAAACAGATAAGTATGTGAGAGAAAAAAAAAAGTGTGAAAGCTTGCTGGGCAGACTGGATGGGCCATTTGGTCTTCTTCTGCCGTCATTTCTATGTTTCACTTAGAATTTGAAAAGGGGCAAACCCCGTTACAGTAAATGGCAGGAGCTGTAATTCTGCTCCTACTGTAGCATCTTAAGCACCTTTGGCCAGGAGTAGATTGCCCTATCGGAGGATCGGGCTTTCCCCGATAGGCCGGTCGCTCCCATCACATGATTTTTTATTTTACTTCCTGGTCGAAGAGAAGAAGAGATGCTGCTAGCGCTGCAGCCAGAAGAGAAACCTGTGGGGCCATGGCATAGCCATCCTGCTGTGGCTTAAAGACAACCATGCAGGGCCAAAAAAGAGGCCTGCAAGGCCGCAGCAGAGCCCACCCTAGCCTGTGGTGGCTAAAGAATGGAAGAGAAGCCCAAGTGTCGCCGCAGGAACCCGGGAGAGTGATGGCCAAGAGGAAAAAAAGAGGCCACGAGGCGCCGCCAGAACCCAAACCAGTGGCGGTCAAAGAAAAGAAAAGGCCACGGGCCGCCACCAGAGTCCAGGTTGGTGGCAGTAGTAGAAGTAGTAGAAGAATGGGAAAAGGCACAATGTGTGTGTGTGTTGCATGAGAGGCAGCCTGCTTGTGTGTGTGTGTATGTGTATGAGAGGTTAGGGGGTGGGCAACCAAAATGATAAAGGGGATGGAACAGCTCCCCTATGAGGAAAGGCTGAAGAGGTTAGGGCTGTTCAGCTTGGAGAAGAGACGGCTGAGGGGGGATATGATAGAGGTCTTTAAGATCATGAGAGGTCTTGAACGAGTAGATGTGACTCGGTTATTTACACTTTCGAATAATAGAAGGACTAGGGGGCATTCCATGAAGTTAGCAAGTAGCACATTTAAGACTAATCGGAGAAAATTCTTTTTCACTCAACGCACAATAAAGCTCTGGAATTTGCTGCCAAAGGATGTGGTTAGGGCAGTTAGTGTAGCTGGGTTCAAAAAAGGTTTGGATAAGTTCTTGGAGGAGAAGTCCATTAATGGCTATTAATCAAGTTTACTTATGGAATAGCCACTGCTATTAATTGCATCAGTAGCATGGGATCTTCTTAGTGTTTGGGTACTTGCCAGGTTCTTGTGACCTGGTTTGGCCTCTGTTGGAAACAGAATGCTGGGCTTGATGGACCCTTGGTCTGATCCAGCATGGCAATTTCTTATGTTCTTATGTGTATGTGTATATATGAGGGGTGTATGTGTATATATAAGAGAGGGTGTGTGTATGTGTATATATGAGAGGGGATGTGTGTATGTGTACACATGAGAAGGGTGTGTGTGTGTGTATATATGTATGTGTATATATGAGAGGGGGTTTATGTGTGTATCTATGAGAGACAGTGCTTTCGCACATGTACGTGCAAGTGTAAGAGTACCTGTATATATATGTGTATGTGAGAGGTTAAAGTCTGTGCACCTCCTCCAATCTATGACAATCTCAGGTTTGAAGATTGAAGAATCTCAGAGATTGAAGAATCTCAGGTTTGAAGATTGAAGAATCTAAATATGTACACCCTGGAGGAAAGGAGGAGCAGGGGTGATATCATTCAGACTTTCAGATACTTGAAAAACTTTAACGATCCAAAGACAACAACAAACCTTTTCCGTCAGAAAAAAATCAGCAGAACCAGAGGTCATGACCTGAGGCTCCAGGGAGGAAGTCTAAGAACCAATGTCAGGAAGTATTTCTTCACGGAGAGAGTGGTGGATGCCTGGAATGCCCTTCCGGAGGAAGTGGTGAAGTCCAAAACTGTGAAGGACTTCAAAGGGGCGTGGGATAAACACTGTGGATCCATCAAGTCTAGAGGATGTGTATAAAGAGGAGGCAGCAAAACACTGCACGGAGCGACAGTAGCCACAGAGGCATTCACGGAGCGGGATGCCAGTGGTTGGTGTTCCCTTCACGGAGCGGAAGGATGGAGGGCTGCCATCTCCAAAAAAAAATACAGGGGTGGGTAAGAGTATGCAAAATTAACAGTGAGGTCATAGGCTATAGGTATTGCCAATTATTAGGCTTGTTCAATATTGGTTGATAGTTAATGTGGCTCTCGCGGAAATGGGGCTACTACCTGGAGATAATACCCTTGTTCAATGTACATACACAAGGTTGATGAGACTCCATCATAGCTCTGGGCTTCAATGGCTCTCTCTACTTCTCTTTCTTCTATTCCCAAGTTTGATCTCCTTGTTATATGTAACTTTATACCTCCTCTGATTATTCTACTGTTAAATGGTTGATAAAATGTTTACCCCTTGTTTCATGTAAACCGATTTGATATGACCCCTGTAATGAAGGTCGGTATATAAAAAGAATTAAATAAATAAATAAATAAATAAATAAATAAATAAATAATGTGGAAGAAAAAAAAATTTGTATTCACAGGGAAGCGAGGTGTGGCTGGGCCGATACTTTACTTTCAATGCATGACCAGTGTAGCTCTCTGCTTCGGCGAGGGAGAGAGTCTGACACTTCTCTTTCAACGCATGGCTCTCTGCTTAAATGGCAGGGGGAGTGTGGAAGGGAGGATCTGAGTGTGGACGGCAACCAACGGGGTCTGGATCGTATAGTCTGGGTGGACAGGGGCAGGGGTGTGGCCTGCTTGTTGCAAAGGTTGCTACCCCTAATTGAGCTGGATGTTCACTTGGATGCAGATCCGGCGATGCTCTCTACATTGGTGGTGGGGTGGAGGGGAAATAGGGCTGGAGGATACTGGAAGCCAAGAGTAACAGGTGGGAGAGAGAAAAAGGAAGAAAAAAAAAAAAGGATAAAGTGCGTAGCTTGCTTGGCAGACTAGATGGGCCATTTGGTCTTCTTCTGCCGTCATTTCTATGTTTCTATGTTTATGACTGGAAATCTAAAGTTCCTACTTATGGAGAGTGGGAGATTTTTTTTTTTTTTTAATCTTTGTTAGTTTAATTATTGGATGTGATGTATCTGCTGCTTTGAAATATTTTATTAGTGTTTGGTAATATTTTAAATGTTTTTAATTGGCTGAATTTATCAGCAGATTTGACATTCTTTTTATTGCTATGTTTAATGTTTTATATTTTTTTTATTGTGTTTGCATTCCTTACAGAATTGGCTTCTTGTGATTTCCAGTTCAGTTTTTGTCTGCACGCTTCAATTTATATTTTATGATCTCTTTATTCTCTATTTGGTAAGAGTTTATCTGTGTTCTGTTTGTGTGTCTGAAGCTTTAGGCATTCTGCTAGCATGGAGTTTCTGTGTAGGGATTTACAACAACCCGGCTTTAATCAGTTTCCCTAATAGGAGATGTATTGGTGTTTAATATGATGTAATACTTGCAGTATGGCTTTTTCATAGGTTGAGTGCTGGCAATTATGATATGGAAGGCTATCTATATTGGAATTGTAGTTCAGTTTATTCCTGGATTACTGTGGGCCAAGTCCACACCAAGTGCACTTTACCATAGGCCTAATACCATATGGGATCCAGTAAACTGCCTTGATTATTATGAGAAAGGTAGTTTATTAAGTCTATTAAACCAGTGGTTCTCAACCTTTTTTCTATCGGGACACACCTGACAGATGGTGCTCACATGCGTGGCACACTGAAAACATGATCGTCACGGGGCTAAATGTAAACATATACTCTGTATCTACAGGATCCACCCTGACCCCCCCAACAATGGGTGCAGAACAGAACTAGGACATTCCCTTTTCAATTTACCATGCAAAAAAGATATTTCTGGTGTCATCACAGTAACAGCAACATAAACAGTTTTTATGCGCAATAGCCCTCCATATGAAAAAACAGTAATTTACCAATACATGTCCTATTGAGAAAACACAACAAATAACATTGATACAAAGGCCTACATGCTAGTAAAATACTTCACCTCGGTCACACACATACAATCAACCTTCATCAAGTACAGAAAGACCACAGCTACTGCTACCCATTGTAAACACCATTGAAGAAACAATGAAACTTGACAATATGTATCTTGAAATAATCAAACAGCTCTTAAATCAGATGGAACTGGCAATAAACATCGACAAAACTGAATTCTTACACCTTGAACGTAAAAACATACATCATATACAACCAACACTCACAATCAAAAATATTCAAGGCGTTGAGTTAGCAATAAAAGTACAGAATCTAGGAATAATAATTGACCCTGAGCTAAACATGAAACAACACATCTCACTGAAAATAAAAGAAGGATACGCGAAACTAATGATCATGAGAAGACTAAAACCTCTACTAACGCTAAACAATTTTCGCACAGTTCTACAGGTAATGATATTCGCAAGCACAGATTACTGAAACTCCCTGCTTTTAGGACTACCACAATCTACGATTCAGCCAATGCAAATATTACAAAATTCAGCTGCTAGAATTTTGACTGGCAAAAAAAAACAAACGAGTGATCACATTACAGGAACACTTGCCGAATTACACTGGCTACCAATTGAACAAAGAATACAATATAAGGCTCTATGTATAATTCATAAACTAAACACAATGAAAAAGCGGACTGGCTTAACACTGCACTGCGCATACATGTCCTGCAAAGAAACCCGAGATCTGCTAATAAGGCTCTACTAACTGTCCCCTCTGTCAAATCAGTACACCTCACGCAAGTAAGGGAAAGAGCACTATCACTGGCTGGCCCCGTGCTATGGAACACCATGCCACTCGAAATAAGGCTGCCGCGTTCGAGGGTGCACCCGCTGCCTCTCAGCCATGCCCGAAGGATCAGGGGCTAGGTCCTCGCCGCGATTCAGCCGCCGGACCGAGGCTCACCTCCGAGGGAATCACCTCGGGAATCTCAACTGGGGGAGAGACCCGAGGGTATCACCGCGGGGAGCGGGGCTCATCTTCAGGTAGGTTTTCCTCTTTCAGTTTTGGGTTTTCTTCTTTAAATTTGATCTAACGCTTGAAAGCGTGCAGATAGTCCCTAACTGCTATGGAGACGGAAAATACTGAAGAGCTGCACTTCCTGCAGGGGTATATGTACTAGGGCTGACATCAGATTGAAATCTGATCCGTCTCCAACTGCTAGCAGGAGTACACTATACCCATTGGTCCTAAGTCCATCTGCTACATGCTAGGAAATGCCCTTTTTTCCCATACTTTCCATTTCTATATGAGTATTTAATGTCTTACTTGGGGTTTTGTTCACCCATCCCCAATGATTTTGGTAAGTCATTGTTCTCTTTGGTTTGTGTAATGTTTGCAATTTTGGGGCAGAGTAGGAGGGTTACGTGCACCAGGCCTATTTTCAAAAGGCCCGGCGGTGCACGGAAAGCCCGGGACACGTGTAAGTCCCGGGGCTTGAAAAAATGGGCGGGATGGGAGCATAGCCAGAGGCCTTCACACGGCCGCCGGGCCAGGGGGTCGCGCGTCAGCAGTGAGATAAAAGTATATATGGGGGGGGGGAGGAAAGTCCCCCCCTGAGGCCGCTCCAATTTCGGAATGGCCTCGGAGGGAACGGGGAAAGCCAGCTGGTCTCCCTGAGGTCTCGGCGTGTGCAAGTTGCATTAGTGTGCACCCCCTTGCATTTGCATGTGATGAGCGCTATTAGTTTTCAGGCAGTTTGGCCGTGTGTTTTCGAGGGGTAATAGACACCCCTCGAAAACACGCGGCCAAACGCTAGTTGAACAGTGCACACGGCCAAGTGCACTTTATAGAATCGGCCTGAAAGATGGGAGAGTTAGAACGTATAGCACTGAATGAAGAGGTAAATATAATTGTCATCTCAGAAACCTGCCGGAAGGAGGATAACCAACAGGACACTGTGATACCAGGGTACAAATTATATCACGATGATAGCATGGGTCAAATTGGTGGAGGAGATGGCGCTATGTGATTAAGAGGGCATAGAGTCAAACAGGCTAAAGGTTCTGCAGGAAACATGCACTGTAGAATCTTTATGGACACAAATTCCATGTGATCTGAGTAGTGTGAGCCCTGTTGGCTAATATAATAGTGCAGTATGACAATACTGTATGTGTTATTTGTATCCATGCAGTCTTGGAAATCCATAGTACCATAAATGTATGTTGAATACACAATTGTGTAAGAGGTATGAGTAAAAAATAAAAGTTAAATTGTGAATGAAATGAAATTGTGAATGAAATGAAAATTAGGATAGAACAGTATAAAGTTAGATGGTGTGAATGTTGTATACGGCAACATAATATCAGTGTAGGCTAAAGCAGTTTATCAACCTTAGCTTTGGTGTGGTCCACAGATTTTGGGATGAGTTATATGACAGTCTGGTCATGCGCGATAGCAATATAACTTTGATACGGATACCGGGACAACATGAGAGTTTTTCATAGACTCGTTATTTCTACTCAGAGGGCACACCAAACGCAGTTAACTGAGAGTCTGGGGTGTCAGAGATGCCCTGAACTCCAGACCACTTTAAGACATGGTCTTTGGTATTGCCCACCTACACAGAAGTTTTGGGAAGAGATCAGGACGTTTTTAATCAGATAAGGTAAAACTTCTGGTTCCAGCGAAGGTGACAGTGTGTATATTGGGGGTGCTTTCTGAAGATGTGGGCTGCAATAACTGTGAAGCTGCGTTTCTGATAAAGGGACTGTGCATTGCGAGGAGATGTATATTGGCCAGATGGGTGGTTAGGGAAACTCCCACATTAGCTTTCTGGCACTCTGAGATGATAGAGCTGTTATTGATGGATTATAAATCTTGGTGCCTGGGGGCTGGAGGAAAGAAAAGTAAACTATGCCCTAGAATCTGGGGTGCGTTCATAGATCACTTACCTCCCTCTATTAGGGACAGGTTTTCTTTGTCGAGGGGGGCTACTTGCACTAATGGTATGGATATTGCTGCAGAGTGATTATATATTTACTTTATATCTCAGGGAATTGTTTTTCTGATACTTCCCATAAAGTTATGTTGGCTCTTATGTTATGTTAGTTGTGGGGGGGGGGGGGGGTAATTTTGTTGTCTCTCAAATGCCATTTTCATACTTCTTTGCGCTGGTTGGGTGATTAGCATACTATGTAACCACTGCTATTTTATTGGTGACTCGTGTGATATCTTTTGCTGTTTATTTGTTGGGTTTTTTTTTAATGTAAACTGAATAAAGATATTATACAGAAAAAAGGCAACGGTTGTAATCCCAGGAGAGAAAAGCGACCCTGGCCCTTTAAAAGTAGCTTTTAAATGGAAACCTTTAGCCAATTATTAAAATTAAGGAAAGGATGTTACAACTTTTCTTTGTGCTTGCAGACAGAGTCAGAGAAAAGCGTTTCCAGTAATTAGCTTTCCTAATTTACAGCCAGCTAATACAAATTTGGCATGTCAAAAACATATCCCACAGAAGTAATGAGAGTTCTACTACAGGGACAGTGCACTGGCTTAGATTTATGACATCCAGAAGTAAATCTATTTGGATCCAAGCGCTGACGAAGACAAATGAAAGAAATGTATGTATTTGGGTGACTCGGTGTCTGTAGACATCTCTGTGGTTGAGTGTATTAAATGAGCATCTATCCTGCGCACCTGTTCCTCTTTCTGCAGACTCCAAATATCTTTTTTTGGACCATGGCAAATATTTTCTTCTCTTGCTACCTACAGTACCTCCTTTCATAACAGTTGCCATTCAGATTTTTAGCTCTATTTGTCTTCCAGAATCCGAAAGGACTTGGGGTGAATTCAGCTCACATTCACTTACAACACAATAAACAAGATTAAAGTGCATTGAATAAGAAGATGATTCTTTCAGAGCTGATATTAGAGAATGGCATTCTCTTCTTTGATAATGTCAATATCCATTCTATGGCTGTGGACTGCTTTGCTGGAAGACCAGATAATTAATGGTCACACGCATATAGGATGAATATTGGATACATAAGAATTATGATAGACAGATAGATATAGATATGCATGAATGTATGCACACACACACACATACATATATATGTTTATTATTGTAGTGGATTAGAGAGATCATTCATTATAAAATATTGAAATGCATAGATAAACTAATTAAAATATACTACCAGCTGATGGAACTCTGCATCACAAGGCGTGAAATACGGCAGCCATCGGTCTCCAAGCTGCTCAAGGAGCTTCTGCTTCTGTTAAACAAAGACAAAAAGGTTACAGCCAAATGGATGAAAGAAAAGTTTAAGAAATGACAGATATGAAATCAAAGTGTTTTTATTTATTTATTTATTATATTTATATACTGTTGTTCTGTTATGAATCACAAAAGTTTACAACAAAAATTAAGGCATAGTAAAAATATTAAGATCAATTTAAAAACGATCAAAACATTACACTGAAATAAGTGAGGACATTAAAAACGTGGCAAAAAAATGGAAAACAATTCAATACATTTCGTAATTAAAAATACAGTGAAAAAGGTCTCAATCGTTTGTTATTTTCCAATTCTGTTTTTTTTCCTTACATTGACATAATTCTAATAACTCATTTAATTTAAATTAGTGCTCTCACAGACCTGAATAAAAGCCTGGTTTTCAAATTTTTCTTAAAACCCAAAAAGTATCTTTGCAGTTTTAATTCACAAGGAAAGGCTAAAAGAGTTAGGGCTGTTCAGTTTGGAGAAGAGACGACTGAGGGAGGATATGATAGAAGTCTACAAAATCATGAAAGGACTTGAACAAGTTAACGTAAATTGGTTATTTACTCTCTCAGATAATAGAAGGATCAGGGGACACTCCATGAAGTTAGTAAGTAGCTCATTTAAAACAAATCAAAGAAAATTCTTTCACTCAGCGCATAGTTAAACTCTGGAATTCATTGCCAGGGCATGTGGTTTCAGCAGTTAGTGTTACTGGGTTTAAAAAAGGTTTGGATAAGTTCCTAGAGGTTAAATCCATAAATTTCTATTATGGCAATTAATAAGCAATATCTATTTATTTATTTATTTATCAAGTTTTATATAACGTCGTTCGGTTTTGCCATCACAACGGTTTACAAGGTTACGATGTTTAACAGTGTTTCCAAAACGGTTCATATGGTTGCTAACATAGAAGATATCATTTATGAACTAGGTTTGTAGATTAATAAAAACATAATACAGAACTGAATAATAATCCCAAGTTTCTTGGGTCCATCTGTTTTCCTAGTGTTATATGATGGGAGCTGAGTTTTGAGTTGTTGGGTGAGTTGGTAGGCTTTGGTAAACAACCATGTTTTTAGCTCTTTTTTGAAAGTTTTTAAGTTTTCTTGTATTCTGAGTTCTATTGGGAAGGTGTTCCAGAGTTTGGGGCATCCAAGTGAAATTGCTCTCTTTTGAGTTGAGGAGAGATGTTTGGATCGAGAAGGTGGGATCTTTATTAGTCCTTTATTTGCTGATCTGAGGATTCTGTTTGGAGCATGCAATTTTATGGATGAACTAAGTCAGTTTGTTTGTTTTTCATATATTATTTTATATAGTATGGATAGAATTTTGTATTCAATCCTAAATTTTATTGGGAGCCAGTGTAGAGATATAAGTGTAGGAGTGATGTGATCATGTTTTTTAGATCCAGTGAGTATTCTTGCAGTTGTGTTTTGCAGGATCTGTAGTGGGCGGATGGTATTAAAAGGTAAGTTGAATAATAGGGAATTACAGTAGTCCAGGTTGGAGAATATGAGTAGTTGGACTGATCTGAAGTCGTTAGGGGAGAGGAAAGGTTTTAATTGATGTAAAGTTAGGAGTTTGTGATAACCATCTTTGATTTTAGTTGTGATGTGATTTTTGAAGGAGAGTTCTTTGTCAATTATAACTCCAAGGTTACGTGCATGATTGACTGGAGTGATAGCCACTTTTTGGTTTATTAACTTGAGTGGTGGTAGTTGAGGAGAGTTGTTCTTTCTATCCAGTATGATTATTTCAGTCTTATCAAAGTTTAGTATGAGTTTCAATTTGGTGAGTAGTTGCTTTATTTTGTTTAGGTAGGTGGCTGTTTTTTTGTAGGTTTCTAGATCTATCTAATGTGTGGGTACTTGCCAGGTACTTGTGACTTGGATTGGCCTCTGTTGGAAACAGGATGCTGGGCTTGATGGACCCTTGGTCTGACCCAGTATGGCATTTCTTATGTTCTTAGGTAGAGAGTTCCATAATTTAGTTCCTGCAATCAATATAGCCTTTCCCTTACTCACTTAAATGTACAGTTCATACAGAAGGAATATTGAAAAGTCCTTAAATCTTAAAGCTACAAATGTAAGTTTCTATATAGCACTGGAATAAGGAGTGTTCACCTGGGCCAATCAGCTTTGAGATTTTGCAAGTTTAATCAAATAATGAAGTTCATTAGTGTTCAGTCAGCCAAGATACAAATTTGAAAGTTTGTACTATTAGAAAAAAAAAAAAAAAAGTTAAAATAATAGTTCTCTCGGCAGTGACCTCCACCAGTCTTCATACACTTACATCAGATACCTTTACCTGTTTGGGCACTGGAAATCTAGCTCATGACAGAGTCTGCTTTCAGGGGAACTACAACTTACTTAATTATCTTATGCCACTGTGGAAAAGTATTTTACACTGTCGTGCTAAATGTAAATTGGCATGTGTTGTCCAAGTCTTGCTTTTCCCTGAACCATAACAAATAATTGTAACAAGAAAATGGACAAAGAATTATTTTGACCAAAACTATGCATCTCTACAGAAATCCATTCTCCGTGCAACCTCAAATCTAAAACATTGTCTAGATTCAAGAATTGTCCCCTTTCCCAAAAACTTGCCATATTAAAGCATCAGTAAATCTAGTAACTGCTGCCAGCATCTCATTCTATATTCATGGTTTTTATATCACCTGATAGTAAATACTCAAGGTACAGGAATTTCCAGCCATCAGATTACTTTCATTAGAGCCACAAAATAAAGCAGATTTACCACCACTACAAAAAAGCAGCTACACTGACGTGGCTTTCTGAAGAAAAGGGTGACAGCACTGGAATACAGAATTCAGACTGATTCTTTCAGAAAATGATATCATCAGACATTAGGAAGAGACAGCGCAATCGTGTCAGTTCCTTAAAAGAATTATCCAGATTTTATACATGTTTCTAAATCAATTGGAAATGGAACTGGGATCCAGCACCGTGAATCTTCATTCGCAGCTACCTGAGGATTGTGTGCCCTATTTGATATCCTCTCACAACTTACTGAGTGAGTCCAGCCTTCCAGAACCTGGCAACCAGCAACCCTAAATCTGGCCAGAAGTTGTCACTATTGTATAAGAACATAAATGCCATGATGGGTCAGATTATGGTCCATCAAGCCCAGCATCCTATCTCCAATAATGGCCAGTCCAGGTTATAATAACCTGGCAGATCCTAAATGGTAGATCTGTTTCTTATTACCAAGATTCAATGACAAAAAATGTTTTATGGACTTTTCCTTCAAAAACTTGACCACACCTCTTTTAAACCCTGTTATGCTAGTTGCTTTCAACATGTCCTCTGGCAACAGATTCCACAGCTTGACTATGCACAGAGAGAAAAAAATACTTCATATGATTTGCTTTAAATCTGCTGGTGGTTACTTTCATGAGGTGTCCTCTTATTTTAGTATTATTTGAAAGCATAAATAATCATCCTTTATTTACCCATTTCACCCCACTCATGATGTCAGCCATCTATTTTCCAAGCTGAAAACTCCTGACGTGAATAGCCATTCCATTCAATTTATCATTTTGTTGTCCTCCAGTGCACCTTTTCCAGTTCTGATATGCCTTTTTTGAGACATGGCAACCAGAACCGTACATAATATTCAAGGTGTAGTCGCATTATGGACTGATACAGAGGGAATAAAATATGTTTCATTTTATTGTCCATTTTTTTGGATTATTCCGGGAAAGACGCAAATGTAACTAGAATTTACCGTATTTGCCTGCATATAGGGCGCACTTTTTTACCCTCAAAATAGGGGGAAAATAAGGAGTGCGTCCTATGCGCCGGTAATCAAAATTAACAGCGTCCGGGAGCGAGGGTGCGCCGCCCGATTGGCCGGTGCTGGGCAAATGGGCTTGCTGAAGCGCGGCTTCCCCAATCAAAATCAACAGCTGTGCAGGTTATAAAATATGCATACATGTAGCCTGCATCATACATATGCACGTGAAAAAAAAAAACATGTGAATGCATATTGCACTTACCAGGATAAATTCTGATTTGTCCAGCTAAGTAGTGGCACCTAGTTATGATTTATGTGGTTAAATAGCAGCAAAACTGCTACTTTGCCAGATAAGTAAGATAAGTAACAGACAAATAAGTCTCAAATAAAGCTACTTATCTGGATAAATGCCATCATTTGAGACGTAGCCAAATAAGTAGCTCTATATAAATGGCTTTGCTTCTACTTAGCCAGGTAAATAAAAATGTATCTGGATAACTGCTGCTTTCAAGATTTATCTGGCATGTAGCAGTAAAGCACCTATTTAGCCAGATACATTTAAATGTATCCGGATAAGTAACATGCAACTGATATTAGCACTCTTCAGCTTGGAGAAGATAGCTGAGGGGAGATATGATAGAGGCCTATAAATTCATGAGTGCTGTGGAAGGGATAATTGCAAATCATTTGCTTACGCTTTCAAGACATACAAAGATTAGGGAGCGCACGCCATGAAGTTACTAATTAACATATTTAAAACAAATCATAGAAAATATTTTTTCAGTCTATGCAGAACTGAGCTCTGGAATTCATTACTGATGATGTTCTCAGCAAAGGCCCAATGCCTTGTGGGCCTTCTTGATGCCATTTCAGGGCCTGGGAGCCAGACACGGTTCCTCCCTCCCTGCAGCATGGATTGGCAGCAGGTGGAAGGAGAGCAGCTGCAAAAGGAGCACTCAGCCTTTCCCTGCTCCTCGGCTGGCCCTCTGTGCAAGTGTACATGCTAGTTTATAAATCTCAAAATACATATGTAACTAAGGGTACACGAGTTCATTTGTGCACATAAAAAAGGGCTGGGCCAGAGGCATTCTGGAGCAAGGCTAACAGTTATGTTATAAAGTTGTTATTTTGTAAGCAATTCATGCATGTCATGTACATTTACACCTATATATGGGGAGTAAGTGATTGTAAACATCTTAAATGTGAAATACTGACTGGGTGGGGGATCTGGGAAAAATGGGGGAAGTTCAGACTGAAGAGCCAGGAGGGTCTCGATGACCTGCAGATGGACTGGACTAATTGGTAAAACTGGTAATCTCATTGCCACACGTATGCTGGAAAATCTCCTTATACATGTAAAAAATGATTTACGGGTGTAAACTTATGTAAATTATGCAGGTAAAATCTCCATGCATAAAGTTAGACATAAAAATATGCGAGTATATCTTTAACTTTACCTCATAGGGGAGACGTTCCATCTCCTTTATCATTTTGTTCACCCTTCTCTGTACCTTTCCTACATCTACTCTATCTTTTTTGAGATGTGCTAAACAGAATTGCACACGGTACTCCCCGTTCCTTTCTTAATACTTCCTAATATTCCGTGTGCTTTTTCGACCACTGCACACACTGATCTGAGGATTTCAACATAATATCCAGAATGATCCTTTTCCTGGGTGGTGGCTCCTTATAAAGACCCTAACTTCATGTAGCTACATTTTGGACTATTTTTCCCTATGCGCATCACTTTGCACTTGTCCACATTAACTGTCATCTGCCATTTGGGTACTCAGTCTTCCAGTCTAACAAGGTCCTCTTTAAACTTTTCACCATCTGCTTGTGATTTAACAACTTGGAATAATTTTGGGGATTCGTAAATGTGATCACTTTACTCACTGCTCTCTTTACAGATCATTTATGAATATATTAAAAATAACAGGTCCCAGTACAGATCCCGGCAGAATGTCATTATTTACCTTCCTCTACTGAGAAAATTGACCATTCAATCCTATTCTCTGTTTCTATCTTTTAACCATTTCGCAATCCACAATATGGCACTGCCACTTATCTCATTACTTTCTAATTTCCTAAGGAGTCTCTCATGGGTGACTTTGTCAAAAGCCTTCCCAAAATCCAAATACACTATATCAATTTGCTCAACCTTTAACTACAGATTTACACCTACAACAAAATCTACAAGATTTGTGGACAAGGTTTCCTTTTGGTAAAATCATCATGATTCTTTCTCATTAACTCCTAGATTCATCAAAATGCTATAAATTTCACATAATAACGCACGCAAAAAAAAAGGGGCATGATTACAATAATTTTTTAGTTACAGCAACATGCGATATTTTAGCACTTCGCGTAGGTATTTTACTGCAACATGCATGAAATTTATTGCACCCATGATATTTTTCCTTTGCAGCTTGCAAAGTGCCCAGTCAGGCATTTCCTTGTTTTGGGCTGCTCCTGGCAAAAAAGAGAGGGAGAGAGATTATTTCTAAGGCTCTCATATTAGTCATTTATTTATACCACTATAGGAGGGTCATCTAGTAACTTGAGGTGAGATTTTGGTGGTAATCTAGGGGCAGTCTGAGGGGAAGTTTTACAGACACAGTCAGACGTACGAACAGCACAGTACACATCAGTGAAGATTTGATGTGATTTGGAGTGAAGAAAGGTACACAAAGATGAGATTTCTACAATGTACTCTCACCCTAGCTTGATAGCACCCAAGTAGAGAGTGCATCAAGCTAGGACGAGAGTATGTTGTACAAATCTCATCTCTGTGTACCTTTCCTCACTCCTCATTCCAAATCACATCAAACCTTCAGTAATGTGTACTGTGCTGTTCGAAGAAAACAAAGAGGTAGGCGATCTATGATAACCGTCAGGTGAACACAAAAGAATAGATACCTGGATCTTTTCCAACACTTTATTGATGCAGAGACGTGCCAATGAAATTGCCCGACTCAGGCCGAGTTTCGCAGCTTTGCAGCCGCTGCCTCAGGGGCTCCACTTTTCCAATCAGTTATGCTGTTTCATCCAATCAATTGTACAAGAACAACTTATGCACAAAGGTTCATATTGTAAGCCAGCATAACCGCAGTCTCCGCTCTCTGCATCAAGCTAGGATGAGAGGATGTCGTACAAATCTCATCTCTGTGTACCTTTCCTCACTCCTCATTCCAAATCACATCAAACCTTCAGTAATGTGTACTGTGCTGTTCGTACATCTGATTGTGCATGTAAAACTGCCCCCCAAACCCTAGACCACCAGCAAAACCTCACCTCGTTACTAGATGACCCTCTTATAGTGGTATAGATAGATGACTAATATGTGTGCCACCGAAGAGTCTCTCTCTCTCCATGCCACTCATCTCCTCTCCCTCTCTGCCCAAAATGGGATTCGTGAATCCCATTTCGGGCAAATCACACATCTTAATGCCAGGAAAAAAGGTGTAGTTTTTTCCGGCGTTAAAATGTGTGATAACATGCATTACACTATCGCACGTGACATTAAACATCCCTTATTTTCATAAACCCCGCCCAAACTTCTCTCCTTTGACTAAATTTTTGAAATTTCAATATGCATCTTGCGAGGCAAAAAATAATGCGTGCGTTATGGCGTTATCAGAGGTGTTAGAGCCCTAATGCCCTGGATAATGGCCTTACACATTTTCATGAATGACCATGTAAGTTAGATCTATATATTTATAAGACCAGTAATTTTGGAGAATCGTTTCTACCATTTTGCTTGGGACTATGATGCTCTCCTCCAAGTGCTGTGAATGTTGCTTCCACAGAACCCACAATCCCAGTGGACCTGGGAAGGGGAAGACCTGAGCCAGGAATCAAACCCATAACAGAAAAGCAATATCACGGAGACAGCAGACCAGCCGTAAGGAAGGGTAGATTGTAACCATTAATAATAAGTAATATTACAAGACCAGCTCTGGTTCACATTGGGCTAGAAGTCCAAAGAAGCAAGAGAAAACTGCTGAGTCCAAAAATCCAAAAAAACATACATTCTCAGAAATAAACAGCGCCAGATTTATGAAGCTTCAGAAAAAGAATGCATCTTGCTGTAAAAATTGGGCTTCATGATTTAATTATAAGGAAACTAGGCATCTGTAATTGTTTGGTATACCTTTACTGTATATAATGAAGGAATTTCTTCTTTTGGAGAAAACAGCATTATAATTATTATTCTCCTTTAGCTGACATGTTGCCCTGCTGCATTATATTCCAAACTGTAATTCTTAGAATAGCCAAGGAATCCTAAGTGTACTTGTTAGTTTTAAATGATGGAAACGATCAGAGTACTTTGTTGCAGCAAAATGATATGCATAATTCTCCAGTCTGTGCAAGGGAAAACACGGATAAAGAAAAAAGTATCTAAAAAATAATCTGGTAAATGCACACATGAAAACAAAATCTGATGTCAATCTGGTAGCAAAAGCCCACGACATTAAAATGATACTCTAGAGCCCGAGGTAATACTAGCTCACATTTGTCAGATCTGGCTAAATGTTGGACCTCAGCTTGATGCGTAGACAAATACACACAGCTGGGCTGAGCAGTACACTGCTCTGCTCACACACAAGGAAGCTGTCAGGCAGTTGTCAAAAGCGTCAAGCTACTTGCAAATTCCAGAAAAGAAAAAAATTCAAAGGTTTGGCGATCTCAGCTGCATGAAGTACAAATAGAACGATTCATACATAAGTGCTGGAGTTCTACCTTTATGCCACCAAGTAATGATGCAAAGATCATTCACTAAAAGGGGAGTCATTTTCAAACAGTTTCGGTGCTTGAAATTGGAAATTGTGTGTGTAAGTAGTATTTTGTATAAACCTGAAGTAGGCGCATGCTAGCACTGTCATATGGAAATGTAAACAAAAAAAAGGGGAGTGTTTGAGGGCGTTCCAGGCTGGGTTCAATAGCTTTGCACAAATTACTATTTTGTAAGCTGTGTACATGCATGCTTTACCAAACTTATTTGCATGCTTTCATACCTACTGATTGACTCATGGAAATTAAATTGCACGTCTTTAGCCTGCAGTTTTAAGATAGGAGGTTTGAAAAATAGAGGGGATGTACTACTGATAAACTGTGATTTGCCATGTTTTACCTTATTCCAAATCAGCGCAGGGGCATCCATGTGTGCGCGGTTCCTGGCGGTTCCGTGGACATGCTGATTTTATAACAAGTGCACGCCAATGCGCGCATGTTCTGAAACCTGCTACCCGCGCACACCACGTGCCCACGATTTTATATCCGTGCGTGCACAAGTGGGGAGGGGGGATTTTCTTAGAAGCGCACGGCGACATGATAGGGCGTTCCCCAGTTACCTCCCAGTCCGCTCCATTAAACTTCCTTAACCCCCTACCTACCATGTCTCCCTTTTCTCCTCCCCTCTCCGAACCCTAAAACCCCTCTATCCGGCTTTTTTTTTTGTTTCGTTTTTATACTTACCTGCTCTCCTGAGCAGTAGTAAGTTGCGCAGGCCGGCCTGCCTGCCTGCCTGCCGGTGCGTGCTTCAGCAGGACAGCGCCTAATGGGGGCTATCCTGGCCCGCCCAGACCCTGCCCCCCAGCCTGCCCCTTTTGAATGGAGCTGGTCTACAGTGCACACCAGGAGATACGCGCATGGCCGGGGCCCTTTAAAAATCCCCATGGCGCGCGCGTATCTCCAGGATTTTACGCACAACAGCGTTTTAAAATTTAGCCGTAAGTATACAGTATATTTTAAATATTGTAAAATGTAACTGAACTGAAGCTTAAGTGTCAGTTAATGAAAAATAAATGATGCACTCAGAACAATTAAGTGCCAACAACTATTAACATAAATACTTCTAAAGGCTAAAAATGTAAACTAACTCAAAATGCAGATAAGCAATAATGAAAAGCTATAATAGGAAAGCGGAGAAAGCATGTTTTCTTACTTGTAAACTGAATTCCCTGCAGACAGCAGGATGAATCAGCCATAACTCATGGGTGACATCATTCGATGGTGCTTACATGGATCCAGTTCTCAGTCTCAGTAAAAGTCTTACTGAGCATACCTGGGAGTTCCCAGTGTTGCTTGCTCTGCCTCATGAGCCCTTTAATCTATTCCAGAGCTTAAGTTTCAGCACAGTGGTCAACTTTGGAGGGAGGCAGTTGGGTATTAAGTATGGCTAATGCAACCTGTTGTCTAGATACAACCCCATTTACAAGTAAGAAAACTTGCTTTCTCTGTGGATATTTTAGTTGAAGGTTTTCTAGCTGGAATCAGCACATCCTCTACCTTGATACAAAGAAGTAAGGAGGAGAGTACTGTGCATGCAACATCCACGCCATGGGAGTAGTGATGGTGGCTACAGATGGCAGAGCCTGATCTCCTCCAGTGTAATAAGTGTCAGAGACATCCCCAATAGAATCAGAGACTGAGCTGATAGATAGACAAGATATCGATAACGTACATGCTGTGGCCAGATTATTACTATGAACATTACCTTTACCTTGTCCTGCAGGACCTTCTGGACAGTCCTGGCAATGAGAGGAACTGGGGGGCTATGTCAGGTCCATCAACATTCTGGCTCTTTTAATGTGAAGAAATGCCTTCTCCTGAATTGATTTTAGCCAGGCTCCGAAAAACTGAATTCTTTGAGATGGGGCCAAGTTAGACTTTGAGAAGTTGACCAGGAAATCCAGGGATTAGAGAAGATAGACTTGTTGTTTTGAGAGATTCCAGGACTTCTGTTGGAGAAGGAATCATCACCAATTGTTCAAGTTTGAAATTTGCAGATTCTGTGCACACAAAGCTGTGCAGCCATGACTGCTATGTTACGATTCTGCTCATGGTCAGGCCCGTGAGCAGCCTCTCACCTTTTCTTGCTGCCTGCCTGCCCCGTTGCCGTGGTTTCCATGCGGTTGGAGCCGCTGTCTCCTTCCATGCGGCCTGGAGGCCGCTGACGCCATCTCTACATGGCCAGAGCCACTGCCCTTCAGCCTTTGCAGCTAGGAGGCCGCCGCCAGTGCTCCTCCATGGTCCGGAGACCACCCATGCCATTCCCCTGCACGGCGGGCTGTACCGCCAAGCTCCCATGCGGCCTGGAGACTGCTGACGCTGACCAGCCACCTTTCCAGGCGGCCTGGGAGCCACTGCCATCGTCCTGCCTTCGCGGCAGGAGCTGCCGACGTCCTTCTTCCTCCATGCGGCCTAGCGGCCGCCGATGCTGTCTCCACACAGCAGGAAGCCACCTCCGATGCCGGGCCTGGTATCATGGCCTAGTGCTTCTCTTGCTCTGGTCTGCGGCAGGGACGCCGCTCTCCAGGGTCCTGCCTCCTTAGGCGTGAGGCCACACCTCCTTCTGTCTTTTAATGGGCCAGCGGTGGGAGTAGTCCCCTGGCTGCTCCTAGTGATGTCATCAAGGTGTTTCCTCTTCAGCCGTACAAAAGGGCTCAGCTTTCAGTTCTTCGTTGCCTTCACAAGGAGCTGTCTGCTCCTGGGCTCCTCGTTGTTCCAGCTTTTCAGTCCAGGGGGCTCCGAAGTCCATCTTGCTTCTTCAAGGCATTCCATTTTTCGTGGGAATTCCCTTGCTTCCTTTGTGGTTCCTGATCCTTCATCTTCATTCCATGTCCTGGTCTCTCGTCGGATCCCATGTCTTCGTCCACAGATGTCTTCGTCTACAGATGACCTTGCTTCCAGATATCTTGTCTCCCCTGACGTTTCTGTTTCAGATGCTCCTGTTCGCAGATGTCTTCCTCTGAAGTAGTCCTCATCAGTAGACGTCCAGTTACTTTGTCCTTTGGTGCCTTCGTGATGCTCTTGATTTAGTGCCCTGCAGGTCCAAAGTCCGGAAGGCCTGGCGTTCAGATGTTCTGTCTTCCAGCGCCTCTTCATTGCTCTTGATTGAGTGACTTGGGGGTTCGAAGTCCTGATGCCCTTGTCTAGGATACCCCAGATGAATCTGCCCTCAGATGTCTTCATCTTCAATGTCTCTGATGTCTTGTCTCCAGATGACCTCGCCGTCTAGTCTCCAGATGTTCCGCCTTTCGGCATCCACTATTTCCGGCTTCTCTCTTTGAAGCCTTGTCCTCTGATGTCTTTGGCTCCAGTTTCGCCTAGCCTCCAGTGGATAGCCTGAGGGTTGGCCTGGCCACTGATGCCTCCTCTCTGGCTGTATGAGTTAGCATGCTATCTGGATTCCACTCCATCCTGAGTTTTACCTTGCTGTCGTCTTTCCACTCATTAAGAGTGCTCGTCTTACCTCAGCCTTGCCTCAGCCTTGACATAGCCATGCCTTAACCATGTCTTAGCCATGTCTCAGCCTTGCCTTCTTGCCTCATGTTTCGCCTGACCATGTCTTCAAGTATCGTCTGATCGTGTCTTCAAGCATCCTCATCTGACCATGTCTTCAAGCGTCCTCATCTTGTTCCAGTGGGACCTCATGCATCACCTAGATAAGATTTTAGAAGTGCTGAGGAGGAGCCGGCTGTGGGCACCAACGACATAAGAAAATATTGGATGGAGGTTCTGGAAACCAAATTTAGGCTCAAGGCAGAGAGCTGAAATCCAGAATCTCCAAGGTGGCATTCTCTGAAATGCTCCAGGTTCCATGCGCAGGTTCCCAGAAGCAGCCAAAGCTCCAGAGTCTCAATGCGTGGATAAGACAATGGTGCAAGGAAGAGGGATTCAGTTTTGTAAGGAATTGGGGAACCTTTTAGGGAAGGGAGAGTCTTTTCTGAAGGGATGGGTTCCACCTTAACCAGGATGGAACCAGACTGCTAGCGCTAAGCTTTTAAACTAGAAAAAAGGGGAATGCTGACAGTCGCATAGCAGCACATGGTTCAGAAGTAGGTATCTTTGAAGGATACTAATAAAGCAGGAGAGTATTGGCATCCCAACAGAGAGTTTTCAAAAAAAGCAAAAGTAGTCCATGTGCCTATATGTAAAGAATCACCTGAGCTAAAAGATTCCAAAGTATCTTTGGCAACTGATCAGCAGGCTGTTAATACAAACAAAAAACACACTTTTTTTACTTTTTTAAATTTTTGCTTAAAATGTAGAAGATATTACTTCTATTGAGTTGATGTCGGAGCAAAAATTTTAAAAAGTAAAAAAAGTCTCGCTTCAAACATTGGACTTTTTGAACCTATGATTAAAGAAGACCCATTATAGTGCAAAACACAAGTATTAACTTGGAAGCACAGTGGGTGGTATGATGTCCCTACTAAATAAATTGTGGGTTCACACATAAGAGATAATTTTCATATTTGGTTCTTACTATTTTAGATTTCAATTACCCCAATATTGTCTAGGTAAATGTAACATCAGGACACACTAGAGAGATAAAAATCTTGGATATTTATTTTTATTTATTTATTTATTTAAAATGTTTTTATATACCGACAACCGTTTGCACATCGTGTCGGTTTACAGATAACTTAAAATCATGGTATATGTAGGCATAGCCTTTACAGAGAACATAGAACAGTCAAAATAACAAGCAGAAAACTGAATAAATGGTTGCTAGGTTCAAAATTGGATAGAATAAATGATAGCTTTAAGGAGCAATTGGTTCAAGAACAGATGAAAGAGGGAGCTATTTTAGATCTAATATTTAGTGAAATGCAGGATTTTGTGAGAGAAGTAATGATGGTGGGGCCACTTGGCAATAGTGATCATGGATATTGTTAAAAAAAAAAAAAATCTTAGAATTGCACTGCAGAAGTATTCCACATGTTAAGAAAGGTGAAAGGAAGGCCAAATGATTGCCGGTAAGGTTAAAAGGTGAGGTGAAAGAGGCTATTTTAGCCAAAATAACTTCCTTCAAAAATTGGAAGAATGTTCCATCTGAAGAAAGCAGGAAAAAGCATACGTATTGGCAATATAAAACATTGAAAAGACAAGCTAAAAGAGAATATGGAAAGAAGTTGGTCATAAAAGCAAAAACTCATTTAAAAATATATCTGAGGCAAGATGTCTGTCATGGAGTCGGTTGGACTGTTAGATGATCAAGGGGTTAAAGGGGAATTTCGGGAAGATAAGGTTATTGAGGAAGGACTAAATGAATTCTTTGCTTCGACATACTCAGGAGGTTTTTGGGGAGATACCCATTTCGGAAATGATTATCAAGGGTGACAAAGCAGATGAACTGACTCAAATCATGGTGAACCTGTAAGATGTAGTTGGTCAGACTGACAAACTGAAGAGTAGCAAATCACCTAGACCTGATGGTGTTATGAATCGGAAAGCGGACCCCTGTTCCGAAGTAGAGTCAGCGCTACCGAAAAGGAAGTCAACCCTCTTCGGTCTCTACTGTCGGATGGCAAGGCCTGTAGAAGATGTTCAGATGAAGGCTTCACCCTGGAAGCTCGTGATCCCCCCAGGAGGAGCCTGTAGGGACGAAGAGCGGATCCGGAACACAGACACAGGAACCAAGCAAGAGCCTCAATACCAAGGCAAGGTCTGGGTGTCAGACCTTGCCTTAAGTACAGGAACCAGGAGGCGGAGTTTCAGGGGGAGCCATGACAATTTCCGGTCATGGCTCCTTTAAATCTCTTCTTCAGCCACGCTCTTAGCTGAAACAGAGGGGGAGGAGCCAGCCCGGCCGAGAGGAACCATGCGGCCGGGCTTAGGCAGCGGCAGCAGTCTGGAGAAAGGCAAAAGAAGGCTGCCTGCCACAGCAGGAGCCTCCGGCAAGGTCCTACGCCCAGGGTAAGCAGCTATTGCCGCGGTCGTCGGCCATGACACCTGGCCCTGGTCTGCCGCAGCCGGCGGTGCTAACAGATGGCATACATCCCAGGGTTCTGAAAGAAATCAGAAATTACATTTCAGACCTATTACAAGTAATTTGTAAACTATCATTAAAATCATCTGCTGTACCTGAAGATTGGAAGGTGGCCAGTGGAACCCCGATATATAAAAAGGACTCCAGAGGTGAACCAGGAAACTATAGACTGGTGAGCCTAACTTCAGTGCTGGGAAAAATCATGGAAACTATTATAAAGAACAAAATCCAGAACATATAGCTAGAAATGGTTTAATGGGACAAAGCCAGCATGGATTTACATAAGAAATGTCTTGCCTTACAAACTTGCTACATTTTTTTGAAGGGGTGAATAAGCATGTAAAGGTGAACCAGTATAAGTGGTGTATTTGGATTTTCAGAAGGCGTTTGACAAAGTCCCTCATGAGAGGCTTCTAAGAAAACTAAAAAGTCATGGGATAGGAGGAGGTGTCCTTTTGTGGTTTGCAAATTGGTTAAAAGACAGGAAACAGAGAGTAGGATTAAATGCTCTGTTTTCACAGTGGAAAAAGGTAAACAGTGGAGTGCTGCAGGGATCTGTACTTAGACAGGTGATTTGTAATATATGTATAAATTATCTGGAAAGAGGTACAACGATTGACGTGATCAAGTTTGCAGATGATACAAAAATATTCAGAGTAGTTCTAGGCGTCATAGTTGATATTACATTGAAATTGTTGGCTCAGTGTTCTCTGCCAATCAAAAAAGTAAACACAATGTTATAATTATTAGGAAGGGATGGTAAATAAAACAGAAGATGTCAAAATACTTCTGTATCATTCAATGGTAGACTGCACTTTGAATACTGTGTGCAATTCTGGTCACTGCATCTCAAAAAGAATTTAGTTGCACGTGAAAAAGTACAGAGAAGGGTGACCAAAATGATAAAGGGCATGGAATGGCTCACCTATGAGGAAAGGTTAAAGAGGTTAGGGCTGACAAATTGGAGAGGGAAGGCTGAGGGGGAATATGATAGAGGTCTACAAAATCATGAAAGGACTTGAACAGATAAATGTGAAACTTTACTCTTTTGGACAATACAAGGACTAGGGGGCACACCATGAAGTTAGCAAGTACCACATTTAAACCAAATCAGAGAAAATTGTTTTTCACTCAGTGCACAAGTAAGCTCCGGAATTCATTGCCAGAGGATGTGGTTAAGGCATTTAGTGTAGCTGGGTTTAAAAAAGGTTTGGATAATTTCCTAGAAGTCCATAAACTGCTCTTAATTATCGATAGGGAATAGCTACTGCTTGTTGCCAGCATTTAGTAGCATGGGAGATATTTAATATTTGGGTACTTGCCAGATACTTGTGACTTGGATTGGCATCTGATGGAGACAGGACACTTGGTCTGACCCAGTATGGCATATCTTATGTAAATATTCTTATGATAATTTCCACAGCAGTGAACACTCCTGCAAATCATATGACTTTCATCTGTTGCATTCAGAAATTTCTCCAGTCAGTTCTGGCTTGCATGTTTTAATTAGAAGCCTACTTAAACATATTTCACTCACTCTGCATATGCTGTTTTAGGTTATATTGATAAGCTGAAAATATTGCCATTTCTGTTAGTAAACAAACCAAAATGCCTCATTGTCAATGCTACTAGCAATGCTATTCTCCAGGTGTACGACTGGCTAATACATGATGTAGATAGTTCAAAATCCAGCTCCCATTTTACAAAAGGTCTGATTGATTCGTTTTTTTAATCTAAAGTATAGTAGCCAAGCAGGTTATTCATTGTGCACTCAAACATTTTGGCAGTCACACCAGTCTTTTGCAACCATTCTCTCCTCCTGTTCTATTGGCGATACATTATCCTCACTATTTATGCAAAAGAAGACCATCAAAGAGAAGAAAAGATAGAAAGAAAGAAAAAAAAATAGGAGCAGCAAAAAACTACAGTGTTTTCTGGCTGTAATACAACCCAGACATTGCCCTAAATTAGGCGATTGTATTGATTGGGCTGGTTTAAGCTATCATTATGGGTCTAAGTAGCTCAGTAACTTCAAGGGCTGATCCTCTTCAAAACCCCATGCATGCACTACACATAAAAGACTGAAGACCTTCAAAAACACAGCCATAACTATAAAAGATGTGTACAAAATGTAAACTAGGAATAAGGTTAGAAGACAAAGCAAGTATACCAGAAAAGCAAAACAAATGTGATAGTTTAAGGAATCAATGTTTAAACAGCCTAAACAGTTGCAAACTACATAAGTGGTTTTAACACATGTACTTGACTTGAATTTTCAAAGGGTACTTTCCCCTTTGAAAATTCTGTTAAACTATGTGCATTAAATCTGCCTTATGTCATTTGCACCTGTTGAGAGGGGAAAATAGCACACTCACTTTGAAAATGTCATATATTCCTGCTCATTTCTTCCCTTGACCTAAACATGTCCAAAGAGACACCCCTTTTTAAACTGCTCTGATGGCTATTTTCAGAGTCACCAAGTTAGTATTTAAATGCACAGATGTGTTTGAAAATTGCACTCTAAAGATTGCAGTTATTCACTGCTGCTTTAAAGAGAGGATGCAAACATTTCCCTCTTAACAGGAATCATTTTTGTATTACATTATTCAAGCAGCAACGGGGAAGCTCTAGCTTTGAAAACAGCCATAAAATAGTATTTTGACTCATCTTATATAATTAATGAAAGAATAAAACATATTTTAATTTAAACCAAGCTATTTTCAACATGAAACATTTGAGCTTACTTTGAATTACATTAAGAGCCATACAGGCTACAAAACAGGAGCCACTTATCATGCCAGTGTGCTTCAAAATCATTTCCAGTGGAATTAGTTTTTCTCATGGTTGCAAAATTTCATCCCTATGTGCTATGTAGTTTAAAGCAATGCTATGAAAACTGGAAAGGCAATGTCATTTTCTTTTTTCATGGGTTTTACAAGTGATGGCCTTCACCTGCGCAAACAACACTACAGCCCAGAATGTAAGAAAGACGGCTACATACACAGTTGTTCAGTCAGCCAATAACGGCTGTCTATGACTTATGTTAAGTTTAGATAGCACTTTTACAAGGGAAAGACTGGGTGTTTTCAAAAGTTACTCAGCAAGAAACAAGATACAGATTTATTTCCCAGCTATTAACAAAGCTGAGAATGAAGTCAGATTCACTAACAGAGAGAACCGCCCCAACTCGTCTCCATAATACCGATAAAATAATTACTGCTGAATTCTTTCAAAGCGTGTTTCCACTGATCAGGATTTCCTATTCACTTTTAAGGATGAGAGAAGTGGTAATACGTTTATTTAAAAGAAAAACGAAGCTGGAAAGTATTGTAAGTGCTTTTGCAGCATTCAAATTGGCTCTCAATGACAGGTTTGTTGGCAATATGCTGTTAGAACCGATGTGCGTAACATAAGCAAACCTTTGCATCCTCTGCATGTTTGTGTGCAGGTGTCACTATATACAGTGGCTTGCAAAAGTATTCAACCCCCTATAAAGTCAGCAGATTTGTGTGGATTACAAATGACACTTGCACAAATGTTTATTGCAAACCAGTATGCTCTTAAAGTAAATTTTCAAAGTTACAAATTCATGATTTCTCTTCATGTTTGTACAATGAAATTAAAAACTGAAAAATTATGTGTGCATATTCAACCTCTTCAGAGTAGTACTTGGTAGAATTACCTTTTGCTGCAATAACAGCTTTAAGTCTATTGGGGAAAATTTCTATCAGCTTTGCACACTGGGAGTGTTTTTGCCCATTCTTCTGGCAGGTTTGCTCCAGGTTGATGGATATTACATACATACTGCAATTTTCAAATAGTGTCACAGAATTGCAATTGGATTGAGGTCTGGACGTTGACTTGGACATTGTAGAACATTCACTTTTTTGCTGTTCAACCATTTCTATGTTGCTTTAGCCTTGTGCTCGGGATCATTGTCCTGCTGAACAGTGAACTTTCTCCCAAGTTTTAGTTTTTTTTAGCAAATTGAAGCAGTAAACTGATCAGAGATCTTGTGTGCTGCTACCCGGTTTTCCAGGTCTGACAGTGTCTCCGTATGTTTCGCCATGCCATCCTTAATTTCATCCATAGATGATTGTAATTTGGATAGCCTGTCTCCTAAGGTCACCAAAACACTCAGAGGTCTTGTGAATTAAGCCTTCCTTTAATTCAGCCAGTACCCGTTCTAACTCAGTTGCCATCACACACTCTAGTTGTTTGGTTGTTTAGCCTTATCTTTGAGCTATTGGGTAATTTTGTTGACATGCCAGGAATCCCAAAGCTCAAGAAAACAAAAACATTATGATTTGAAGAAATCAGAATTCTGGAGATCGACCTCGAGGAGAGTAGGTAGCTAAATAAAGTTAGCCCATACAAAGCTTTCTCAGCTGCAGCTTCTCAGTAGCATTCCCTTATCAGAAATGCTCGGGTGGTTTATTTGTTACCCAATTACTTAAGCATCTGATTCTAATTAGCCAAATAATCATATAAGGAAACTAGGGGTTCACCTACTATTTCATATACACTGATTCTAAATTATTTATTTATTTATTTTTATATGCCAAGATTCAAACATGGGTATCACATCGGTTTACATGAGAACTTGAGTGATAATGTGACAGCGGTCATATTATCTTTACATTGTAACATTGTGAAAATTACATTTTAGATTGGTATTGCAAACAATGATATTTACAGGATTGGACTATTGTAATGCAATGTTCCTTGGCCTACCAAAAGTCGTACTTAGACCTTTGCAGATTTTACAGAATACCGCGGCACGTATACTAACAGGTACCAGAAGGAGAGATCACATAACTCCAGTCTTGAAAGATTTGCACTGGCTGCCAATTGAACAGAGGATAATTTTTAAGGTTTTATGTATTATCCACAAAATTTTATATGGGGACATGACTGATTGATTGAACACTGCAATAAGATTGCATGTACCGCAATGCGAACTGAGATCATCAAATAAAGGACTTCTTACAATTCTGAATATCAAATCAGCCCACCTGTGCGAAGTAAGAGAGTGAGCTATATCAATTGTGGGTCTGAAATTTTGGAATAAATTGCTACTGGACTTGAGATTACACAAGATAAGAAACAATTTCGGAAAGATCTAAAAACTTGGTTGTTTCGGCAAGCAGATGCAGACGAGTAAAGGGAATATAGGAGTCCCTAGGCATTGGCTGTTTTTAGTGGTTCTAACTTTTTATCTGTTTAATCTTTCTATTCATTAGTACTTTTATTCTTTAATTTTTGTTAATTTTATACTTTTAAATTTTAGCTTTTTTTTTTTTAGAGATATTTTATAAATATAATAATGTGTATTTTTCCTTTTCTACTTTTCTTCTTAGAAACATAGAAACACAGAAATGACGGCAGAAAAAGACCAAACGGCCCATCCAGTCTGCCCAGCAAGCTTCACACTTTTTTCTCATACTTATCTGTTTCTCTTGGCTCTTAGTAACCTTTGGTTCTATTTCCCTTCCACCCCCACCATTAATGTAGAGAGCAGTGATGGAGCTGCATCCAAGTGAAATATCAAGCTTGATTAGTTAGGGGTAGTAACCGCCACAATAAGCAAGCTTCACCCATGCTTATTTGTTTTACCCAGACTATGTTATTCAGCCCTTATTGGTTGTTTTTCTTCTCTCCTGCCGTTGAAGCAGAGAGCTGTGCTGGTTATGCGTGTAGTATCAGTTTTTCTTCTCCCCTGCCGTTGAAGCAGAGAGCTATGCTGGATATGCGTGAAGTATCAGTTTTTCTTCTCCCCTGCCGTTGAAGCAGAGAGCTATGCTGGATATGCGTGAAATATCAGTTTTCTTCTCCCCTGCTGTTGAAGCAGAGTGAACCGTTGAGATGGATTTGTCCACACAACGGTATATAAAACTGTTTAAATAAAAAAAAAAAAAAAATTTAAGTGAAAAGTTTAACAGTTATAACATTTTAACAAAACATTGACTGACAAACGCTATTTAGTTTCTTGGCATTATCGTTGTAATAGCTGACGTTTTTAAGATTGAGGGAACTTTTGTTGGTGGTGTTTAGGGGTTCTCTTGGTGGGTTAAGTGGGGGGGGGGGGGGGATTAGAGGGCTGGTTGCTTGGGGTAGGAGCCCAGTAGTGTGGGTTAATTGTTGTCAGGATACGCTTTGCGGAATAGCCAGGTTTTTAGTGATTTCTTGAAGTTCTGTGAGGAGGGTTCCGTTCTGAGTTTTGCTGGTAGTTTGTTCCACAGTGTGGGACCTACTATAGAAATTGTGCGTTCTCGCATAGAGGTGAGGTGAGCCTGTTTGATAGATGGACGGTTAGGAGTCCAGTGTTTTTAGAATGTAGGTTTCTTTGAGAGTTGTATGGATGAAGGGTATCCTTTAACCAGTCTAATTGTTCCTATTTTATACATTAGTTTATCTCAAGAAACACAGAATTGTTTAATTTATATTCTTTTTTACTGTATAAGACTGATTTCAAGCCTAGTGTAGCCTGGAAAGTAGTGGAGTGGAGGAGTGGACTAGTGGTTAGAGCAGTGGGCTGCAAACCAGGGAAGCCAGGTTTCAAATCCCGCTGCTGCTCCTTGTGACCTTCCATTGCCTCAAGTATAAACTTAAATTGTGAGCCTTCTGGGGAGAGGGTAATGTCTATAGTACCTGAATATAATCCACAAAGTGACTGAAAGGCAGAATATAAAGAAAGAAAGAAATTGTAATTGTAATTATTATATTTGGGGTTAAACATTTTTGCAGCATTATACTACTACTACTACTATTATTAAGAATAATAATAATAATAATAAACTAAAACTTTAACAATCGATTTCTATCCACACTGCATAAAAATTAATCAATGCTTAGTGGGCATGCTATAATTGCAAATCACTGCAAAACCTAAAATCCAGGGGTTTGCACATATAGGTGGGCATTGATGATGGATTATGACGAAATATAATTCGAAATACTAGCAATTACAGGTTTTCTTGGCCCCTTATGGGTTGAACACCTATTAAACATCTAACCCCAGTAACTGTAGTCACTGTTTTGCTGGGACTACTCAATATTAAGTTTTATAAGGGTATTAGCATTTTCAGGTTCCATTTTACATATTTTTTCAAGCTTTCACATCTTATAACTTTCCAGCAGAAAGAATCATTCAAGTAGATCACTGAATTTGTATCACTATGAAATGAAGTTGGAACAAGAAAATATTAATTTAAAAAATGTATCATGGTATTTATGGAAAAATATATCATGAAAGCTAGATTTAGATTATCTCTTGTGATTACAATTTACTGCCACATGTAGTAATTAATATTTTTTTTCATTACAGCCAGCTCTTTCAGTAGGATGTTCTTTATGTAATACAACTTGACATTGATAATGGCAGATCAAGTATTGTACTACAACTTATACTATATAGGTCACTTCTCTAGTATATTATATAGGGCAGCCAGGATGCTCAAAGGTCAACAGCCACATAGACTAGTGCAACCCAATATCAAGTTTATTGTTAAAAACTATTATAATACTTTAAAGTACTTTCTTATAAATTTTGTTCCAAATGAATACACTCTAGAAATTAAAAAAAAAATATTTTTAAATATACAATACAGGGATGTTCTTGGCTCCCATTGCTGCCTTATTGGAAAAAAAAAGTAAAACAGGTTAGTAAGTACGAGACCCGTGGTAACTGGTTTGCCCATGAAAAAGTCACAATATATTGACTCTTACAATGCAAACACATCTCTCTGTTCCCCTAATGATCTTTATAGTTGAGCAGTTGTCTGAGGACTATTTAATATTCTTTTCTGCCAAGGTACTGTTTTGGCTTTGCTTACCATTTCCAACCTCTCTTGCCCCTCCTCATAAATCAACAGCTCCTCATTCTGGTTCTAGTCATGCACATGCACACCATACTTAACTGAAGTAATTGAACTAAGAGTTAATTTATGCATTGAAACAGCTTAGCTATAAGTGAAAAATGTCTCTACTATCAATATCCCCACACAGAGGCGTGCCTTATTATGTTAAGGGTCTCTTAATTGTTGTTTTAACCTAAGGGAACATCCTTGAATTGCCCAGTGGCTGTTAATGAAACAAGACTGGTAATCTTCTTGCCCAGTTTAACGTTAGATTTGTCACATATGATTTAGCACTTTAGGTAATTATAATAGGAAGTTGAAAAGATAATCAGTGAAACATGGCCTCTTTTTCCTGACAGTATGCCCCTGAGCCCCACCCCAGTAGACCCTATCAATAAAGAGCTGGCATCACTGCAAGTGTCTTGACAGTGTCATCTATTTCCAGGTTCCCTCACCATTTCAACATCTAGCAGATGAAATCAGGTTATTGGAAAAAAAAAAAGTCTGGGTTTGCTAGATGTGTTAAAAGGTGAGCCTCATCCTTTAGAAAAACAGATCGTTTTGCATATTCCTCATATCTGTTTTTGCTTATTTTAAAGGATAAACATGTTATGATGTGTGCCGTCTTACATAATAATAAAGTACATGACAGCAGAACAAGACCACCTGGCCCAGTCTACCTAGTTTTTCTGTCCACACTCCTAAAGATGCATGCCCACTGTCAGCCACAGAGTGGTGGCCACCTACAAGATTTCCCCTAATGCAAAAGTCTTTTTTGTCTTCTTCCTTTGCAATCCACCATCTTGAGTAAGAATATACAAAATGCCTGCTTAGTTCCTTCTAGCACACACTTTTTCCATGCCTATCCTTAAAGCTCTTTAATAATCAAAAACACCAGTATGGTCATTGTAAAAATACCTGGCCTTCTAGGTTCCCTGCGTAGCTGGCAGACATAGCTTGCTATGTGAGCGTCTGTTTACACTAGGACTTCTAGTTATTACCAAACCTACAGCCTAACAGATAGACCCAGCTGCTACACAATTCTATCATTGCAGTCTGTCAGACAAACATGGCCACGTTACTACTAGGACTTTTAACATTTCATATTAACCACTTTGCCATATATTTTATCAACCTCAACACTCACTGATGAATCAGGTTAGTATGGCACTATGAACACTTAAACAAGTGCTGGTATAGCATGTATTCTGCTCTCTCCATTTTTAACAACTAGGAATGCTCTGTGCTTCCTCAAAGAAAATACCAAAAACAAAAAACCAATATACTTTTAATTGATATTGTCCATGTACATTGAAAACAAGTGAAGCAAAATCTCAGGAATATGTATCTTTTAAAAAGCAGAGTTGCTTACCTGTAACAGGTGTTCTCCGAGGACAGTGGGATGTTATCCTTCACACATGGGTGACATCATCAGATGGAGCCCCAATGCAGAAAACTTATGTCAATGCTTCTAGACCTTTGCCTAGGCACACTGGTCATGTACAGCATACTCTATACCATGTGTCCACGTGGGGTCTCTCTCCAATCTTCTAACATAGAATTAGAATTAAATAAAAATAGGAGAAACCCAACTACACGGGGTGGCAGGTGTGTTCCGTGAGGACTAATATCCTGCTGTCTTCGGAGAACACCTGTTACTGGTAAGCAGCTCTGCTTTCTCCAAGGATAAACAGGTTGGTAGTCCTCATACATGGGTGAATACAAAAAGGGAACCAACAGACACCTAACCAGGTGTCAATGGGCACAACACCGGTGCTGATGGTAACAGAGGGGGAGGCAGCCTGAACCCAAACAATGGGCCCTAGGTGGGAGAGTTGGGTTCTATACCTCAAACAGGTTCTGAAGGACAGAATGGTCGAACCTACTGTCATGTTGGCCATCCCTATCCAGACAGTAATGAGTTGTGAATGCGTGGAGAGAACTCCACGTTGCAGCCTTGCAGATCTCCTCCATGGGAACTGTTCGCAAGTGGACCACCGATGCTGCTATGGCTCTGACAGAATGAGCCTTGACATGACCAGCAAGATTTAGTCCCGCCTGGGCATAACAGAAGGAGACACAATCTGCTAGCCAATTAGATAGTGTATGTTTGGCAATAGCAACACTCAACTTATTCTTGTCAAAAGAAATAAAAAGTTGGGTGGCCTTTCTATGGGCTTCTGTCCATTCCAGATAGAAGGTTAAGGCTCGCTTGCAGTCCAAACTGTGCGTACTTGTTCGCCTTGGTGTGAATTGGGCCTAGGAAAGAATATTGGCAGGATGACTGACTGGTTAAGATGGAAGTCGTCACCACCTTAGGCAGGAACTTACTGTGTGTACAGTACACAATACCACCCAGTCTTCATAAAACTTAGTATAAGTGGATAAGTCACTACGGCCTCAAGCTTGCTAACCCTGTGCACTGAAGTGGCCGCCATAAAAAATATGACCTTCTAGGACAGGTAACTTTAGGTCACAGGTGCGCAGTGGCTCAAAAGGAGCTTTCATTAGTTGAGATAACACCACATTGAGGTTCCAAAACACAGCAGGAGGCCTTAGGGGAGGCTTCAATTAAAGCAGGCCTCACATGAAACGTATAACTATAGGCTGTACAGAGATGGGCATACCATCTACACCATGGTAGTATGCACCAACTGCACTGAGATTAACTCTAATGGAGTAGGTCTTTAAACCAGCTTCCGATAGGTACAGAAGGTAATCAAGCAGTTTTTGTTAGGGGCAGAACAGATCTAGGGCCTTCTACTCACACTACATGGAAAACCTCCTCCTCTTCAATCCATAGGTCTTTCTAGTGGAAGGCTTTCTGGAAGTCACCAGGACATGAGACACATTGGAGCGCAAGCGGCTACAGGATTAACCTCTCAATATCCAGGCTGTGAGCGATAGGAACTAGAAGTTGGGTTGCCGCAGCCTGGCTTGGTCTTGGGTGATGAGATCTGGGGAAGTCTCCAGACTGATTGGTCTCTGATGGACAACTCCAAAAGGAGTGGAAACCAGACCTGTCTCGGCTAATGAAAGGTTATGAAAATCAAAGTCCCTCTGTTCTTGCAAAGCTTCAAGAAAGTCTTTGCCACTAAGGGAATCGGAGGATATGCATACAATAGACCCTTGCCCCAATGATAAGCAAGGGCATCTGAGACTAGTTTGCTGTCTGACCTGTACAGAGAGCAGAACCAAGGCACCTTTCTTTTGCAGGGGGATGTGAACAGATCTAAGTCCGGGTTCCCCCAGAGGCGGAATATGTGATTCACTACTCTCTTGTCCAAGGATCCCTTGTGGGGTCTGAAGGCTCGAATCAGCCTGTCCGCTACCACGTTCTCCGTCCCGGCCAGCTCCATGGCGCTGAACACCATCCCATGAAACAGGACCCACGACCAGATCTGGACCGTTTCCTGACACAGGAGATACGATCCTGTGTCTCCCTGCTTGTTGACATACCACATGGCTACTTGGCTGTCTGTGTGTATCAGGACAATTTTGTTGGATAGCAAATCTCTGAATCATACCTGATCGCCAGAAACTCCAGGAGGCTAATTTGACAAGAGCATTCCTGAGCATACCAGAGACCCTGGGTGCCAAGCCCATCTAACATGAGCTCCCCACCCCAGGATGGATGCATCCATGGTTAGCAACAATTTGGGTAGGGGAACTTCGAAGCGATATCCCCCATTCCAGATTTGAAAGTACCCACCTCCAGGACAATGAGCTCTGGAGAGACAGTGTGACTGAGATACACTCCTGGAGCCTCTGGCTCCAGGGCTCTGCACATGTGTAAACGTTCCATGTGAGTGACATAGATGGTTGTGGCCATGTGGCTCAACAACCTCAACATGTGCCAGGCTGATACCTGCTAGCTCTGTTGAATATCTGCCACGGTTGTCAAGGTCACAGCCCTCTGGTGAGTAAGGAAGGCCTTGGCCTCAGACGTTTCTAGCAGGGCTCCTATGAAATCCAATTAAAGTGATGGACTGAGATGGGACTTTGGGTAGTTGAGAACGAACCTTAGTAAGTCCAACATCCAGATGGTCAAACACATGGACCTGGTGGCCCTATCAGAATTGGCTGGTGCTCTTTACCAGCCAATCATCCAGATACAGGAAAACATGCACCACCAGCCTGCGGAGGTGTGCTGCCACCATGGCTAGGCATTTGTGAAGACCCCTGGGGCTGACTGGAGCCTCAATGACAACATCTGATACTGGAAGTGCTGCTTTCCCACCACAAATCAACTTCCTGTGAACAGGGCAGATCTCAATATGGGTGTATGCATCCTTTAGGTAGAGGGAGCATAGCCAGTCCCCTTTTAGCAAGAGGGGAATGAAGATGCCCAGGGAAACCATCTTGAACTTTTCCTTTTTTATAAACTATAGGTCTAGAAAGGGACGGAGTCCTCCTGTTCTCTTTGGAATCAGGAAGTACCTAAAGTAGAATCCTCATCCTCTTTGCCCTGGTAGTATGGGCTCGACTGCTCTGGCCATTAAGAGGGAGGAGAGCTCCACTAGTAGTACCACCTGATGCACTACCTGCTCCCAAAATGGGCATGGAGGGAAATTTGGTGGGACGCCCAATAAATTCAATTGCTACCCCTGATGGACAATGGACAAAACCCACTGGCCCGAGGTTATACTGGGCCACCAGTTCGCAAAGATCTTCAGCCTTCCCCCAACCGGAGGGTCCATCATTCCAGGTAAGGGCAATTGGCTTTTGTTCCCTAGGGCTCAGTCAAAATCCTGTCTCTGGAGTTTACTGAGGAGCTGGCTGGGGCTTGGAAGCTCTCTGCTGCCTGGGTCGACCGCATAGCCCTGATGGTGTTGACAGGAGTGAGGAGGCATAGGATAGTACTTCCTTTGGTGAAAGAAAGAATTCCTTGGCCCCAGTCTTGCTGGCCTCCAGTACACGGCATATAAGCGAATCATTCTTGTACCTCTGGTTGGAGATCCAAGGCCCGCAGCTATGCCATCTGCAGGTACTGATTTCTACTGCACAGACTCTTGATGCCATCTAGAAAACATTGTACGTCACATGGACCTCATATTTTCTGCATTCCAGGCCCTTACTGCACCAGCGACATGAGGGTGACTTGCTGCTTTTGAGGTAGCTGCTCAACCACCTCGTGCACTTCTTCCAGATGTCCCGCAAGAACTAGCTCATGTAGAGCTGGGTAGGCGGTAATGCGAGCATTAAGCATGGCATCTTGAAATACCTTCCTCCCAAGAGCATCCATCTCTCTATGGTCCTTCTCTGGGGGGCACTGAGAAGTGAGTCTGAGAGCATTTGGCACTCTCAAGGGCAGATTTGATCACCACTGACTGGTAGGGCAGCTATCGCTTATCGAATCTGGTAGCCTTCAGGACGAGGTAAACCCTGTCTGCCTTCTTATTGACAGGAAGCACTGTGAGGGGGTATTCCTATAACCTCATCAGCAGCTTCTTAAGGATCTCATGCACTGGGACAATCATGATCTCCTTAAGAGACTCCACGAACTGGAGGATCTCAAGCATATTGTGCCTGGCATCCTTCTCCATTAATAACTAAAACAGGATGGCTTCTACCATCACCCTCACAAAACCTGCGAAGGGTAAGTCCTCAGGCGGAGACTTCCTTCACTCCTCTGGAGGACAAGGTTCTGAAGGAAGATCCTCGGAGCCTTTTGAGGAGGACAAAGACTCATCCCCCCAGGGGTCATAGGGTTCCTCATCCTCACTGTAGGCAACAGGGGATGGGTCCCTACATCCAGAGGTGCAGGCACCGCTAGAACTAGACACAGGGGAGCAGGCCTCGGTGGAGCTTTCTCGGAGGAGGAACCAGCAACAATCACCATATCGGAAAAGGGAGGCCTTGTGTTCTGCCCAGCACTGATGCTGTCCCGGGAACAGACACCAGCTGGGTCAGTAACATATCTATGAGCACCTTGAGCTTCTCCAGAAGCGGTAGAAGGACAGGCGGTACTGGGTCCAGTGCCACCAGTGGCACAAGACAAACTCTGCACTGCCCATCAACCGCTAGCTGGACTCGACGCTCCAGCTCCTCCTCGAATGTCACCAATGCTAAGATGGTCTGGGAGGAAGGAGGAGTAGCCAGATCTTCCTTGGACTCTTGAGGTGTATTGGTGACTGGCATCAGGACTGATAGAGACCGTCATCTATTTATTTATTTTATTTAACATTTTTATATACGGACATTCGTTCAGAAACATCACATCGGTTTCCAATGAACTAGATATGCAGCTAACGGAGCTTTACAGGGAACGGTTTTAGAACAGTTTTTAAACAATATAGAAAAACATTAAAGCTAAAGGAGCTTTACAGGGTATGGTTTTAGAACAAATTTTAAACAATATGGATATATATTTATTTATTTTATTTATTTAGTGCTTTTTTATACCTGAATTCATGATACAATCATATCTCGGAATATAGAATCTAAAGGAGCTTTACAGAGAATGATTTTAGAACAGTATTTAATCAATGAAGCTACAATAATAGTTAATAGGGGCTGAGGAGAAGCATAAATACCAAGATCATTATAGTTGTAGGATTTGTAATTACAATCACGATTAAAATTGTGCGAATAAAGATATCATGATTGTTGGGTAGGGGAGTAAAAGTCGTTGATTAATAGGGGCTGATGGCAGTAGAGCGTAGTAGGGAGAAAAATTAAAGGAGGCTGAAGGAATAAGGAAACTTGGTGTAATAGGAAGAGGGGGCTAAGCGGGCTTGTAGAAGAGAGAATCACTGAGTATGGGAGGGAGATTACAGAGGCCTTCCAGGAGGGAGATTACATGATATTTACAGGATATTGAAGGGCAGGTTAGTGGGTGTTGGGGTGAATAAAGGAAAAGGAGGTGAGAGATAGTGGGTGAGGAAGGTGAGTATAGAGGAGAGAATCATTGATTAGTGGCCGGGGGGGGGGTAATTACTGGGGAATTTCTAGAAAAGTATTTAAAGGAATTTACGGAATGAGGAGGTTGGCGGGGACTTGCGGAAAAGGGAGGTAGGGGGAGAGGCTGAGTATCTGAAATAGGTCGAAAGTCAATAATTATCTCACATGGGTCAGGGGTTCACTTGTTGCAGTGGGGACGACTTAAGCTTGTGCCTGGAGAGGGTGAAAGGAAGAGGGCTGCGTATTGTTTCTGTAGGATTGTTTGAACAGCCATGTTTTGAGTTTTTGTTTGAACTTTTTGGGGCATGCTTCTTGTCGAAGGTCAGGTGGCACGGAATTCCATAGGGTGGGTCCAGCAATGGATAAGGAGCGTTCTTTGGTTGTTGTATAGTGGGTAAGTTTGGGTGATTATTTGAAGTGTTGATAAGTATTGTCATGGACCCCCAGCATCGATGGAGGATTGGCACTTCTCGCCTCAGGGACGTTTCGGAGGCATTGCAGCAAAAGCCAGTGCATATCTGAGCCTGGCACCATGCATCAATGGGGACCAGTACCGATGCTTCTTCGGCTTCCCTCAATGCTCAGCCCACTCCTTCCCCAGTGCCGAGGTTGATGACAAGGAACCTGACATCCTCAGCCTGGAGGCGATCGCCGATGGTCAGTCTCCTGTGCCCCTGTCCGCCGGTGATATCGATGCAACCGATGGTCCTACCAATGGCTCGGTGTCCATCAGTGCGGCTCCTTTGACCTTTGATACCAATGTTGCCGATATTGATGGTTCAGACTTCTTCGACCCGAAGAATTGCTCCATTTTGTTGAGTTGAAGTTGACGTCCTTTCAGGGACTTCTGGACACATAAGCAGCAACCCCAGACATCATGTGATGCTCCTAGGCATAGGACACATTTATTTATTTATTTAGGGATTTTATATACCGATTTTCTTGATACAGATCAAATCAACTCGGTTTACATAGAACGATAGTACATTAACAATAACTAGTCAAACCTCAAAAGAGGAGACAGATTGGGAGCAGAAGGTAAAAAGTTACATTATAACAAGGGTGAGTAACTTGGAATTGGAAATGAAGAGAAAGATAATCAAAGTAGAGAGATATAACAGAGAGAAGGGGAATCTCATGCAGATCCATAATGAACATGGTCCTCGGGTACCGGGGGCATTGCTGAAAATTGGATGCGGCCATGATGGATGAAACAAAAGGGCCACTAACAGAAGACGATGGCGGCAGGGTGGTGATGGCCAGCGGGCACAGATGCACTGCCGCCATGGGGGAATTGACTGCGAAAAGAAACTTACCCAAATCACCGAAAAAACTCAGACTCAGAGGCCATGCATCTTCAAAAAAAAAAAAAAATCTGCGTAAACATCTATACCGGATTTTAAGGATGGCCTCCACTTGGAAGACACTAATACACTGTCAGCTGCAGTATATGTATTACCCTCATCATTGTTTTTCAGATATGCATAATAGTATTTATGGCATCAGCAGTGTTTGCAATTGGACTGAAGAAATGCACTGAGCCTAGACTTTTGCAAAAATGCTCAAACGAAAGGTTGGCTTTATAGTGCAATGCCAGAGGGGATCCATATTCAGATCCCTCATCTGTTAGGGCTGGTTGGACTGGTCTATACTGCAGAGATGGTGCCCTATGGAGTAAAATGCTCAGGACTGGGAAGGGAAGGAAGGCAGCAGCTGGTACTTTGGTAACTCATTCCGGTCAATGAGCAGTGCTGAAGGAGCACCTCAGAAGAGATGCCCCTCTAATTCTCGGGCCAGAAAGAAATCCTAGGGGAAGAATGGCAGAGACCACTGAAAGGAGAAAAATAAGAGTAAAAAGATAAAACACACAGGAAACAAATACTCATAGAACAAGAGGGTTACTTTCAAATGAAAATTCAGTATTGATAAGACAAGTCAGATCACATCTCATAGTCTTTAGATATTAGCAACCTTTTACTGCAGTCCTTTACACCTTAATCTGCATTAACTGTGTAATGGACAAGGCTCTTTTAAAACCCTCTATGAAACTAATCTTGTAGCTCTCAAGCCACACCAGACATGCATTTTCCTGACTGGTTGCTGAGATAACAGCAAGTGGACCTGTATAGCTCAATCCTAGGGACTCCCTACCTCTAGCTGCTGCACTAACTAGAGCTTGATGAGGTACTCTGGTGAGTCATCCTGTCAACCCCATAAGTAATTGTCTTTGTATTATTATATTTGATTTGTTCTATGTGTGTATGCTTATATTGACCTAGAGAGGATTCTTTTGTACACATGTAAACTGATGTCTATCAACATAAAAAGCATGTTTAAAAATTAACTCTCTCCCTTCAGACCCAATACAAAGGGAACGGGTTAGTTCAGAGGATAGACAGAATATATATATATTCTTTACACCTACTTCATTCCACCACCAGTCCTAATTTTCAAAGGGAAATTCCAAGGGACATTTTCCTTTGAAAATTAGCTTGCAGGCCTATTGATACAATGTACCTGTAAGCCCTGCACATACTTTAACAATTGCCACTTAAAATTAATATAATATTTAGTAGCGTTTGAAATAAAATTATTGCTTGACAATTAGTTTTCCATGCTTTTGTTTTTCAGATTGGCAGGGTACAGCCCAGGCCATTATCCCAGGAACAGAGAAACAGCGGGGGCCCCTCTCTCATCTAGATGACAAGTATATAGGGCACAGCTAAGGACATAATTACCAGGCAATAATTACTGTGATTTCTGCAAGTTAACTAGCTGCAGGCATGAACTCACATGCTAGCTATTTTTACAACATCCTCGTATAACAGCATGCCTGCTATGTCCACGTCACACTGTGCATTCAGTTGAGTTCTCATGCTCTCTCATTGCACATTGCAGACCTGTTCTGTGATGCATGGATGTAGCAGTAGATGTTAACCAGTTTAGTATATTTGCCATGCATTACCATGAGGCAATCAAGTTTGCCTTCTTGTAACACACAGCACAATTTCAACGTTGTTTCCTCAACGAGAGGGTGGGTGGGCACGACCACTAACTCCTTCGAGTGTCCAGATATTACAGGAAGCCCAAGCAGTTCCAGATATTGCCACAAGCTATAGCTTAGGGCCTCAGATAAGAGGCTAAATACAAAAAATTACTACATTTAAAGTTCAAAATTATTTCGGTAATCCTATGTGGCCTCTTAGCATAGCTAAGAGTCTCAACATGTTTTAATCCAACCCTGAGGCTGAGAAATAGGACAGCTGAAGCACAGGTAACTGATATGAAGGCAGACAGCTCTAAGGAGCTGACAATTTCAGAAAACCCAAGGTCAGTAACTTTTAGATGAACTCTGGCCTTTTCCACATGGTGAAAAAGGGAGGTCTGGATCACAGTTAGGTTATTCGTTCTATAGCTATTGTGTGCTTAATTATTAATTTGTATATTATGATATGTTCTGTATTTCTGATGCTTGTAACATGTATTGAGTATGGGTTACCTGTAAAAACACCTGACCTGACTGCATTAGAATTTAGATACAAACAAACAAGCCCAGAGTCAGAGTCAAGGTCAGGGGCAGGCCTAGATCAAAAGTAAGAATAAATCAGAGGCAAACTGGAGCAAGTAGGGATTGAGGCAGTCTGGATGGAAGCAAGTATAGAGAGGAGCAGTTTGTAATACACAAGGGACCAGATGAACAGGAACTTAGCAAAAGGAAAAAGAAACGAGTTATATTCAGAATCTAAAAATCAGAAAATCATAAAATAACATTTGACAATTCAGTGGGAGAACTGAGAGGAGAGGATCACCTTGCTGGAGACTGAAAAGAATCAATATGTACTGCTTGAGGAAATTTTCAGAACTTTAAAGTTTTGGGGAGAACTAAACTATTGGGGTACATTATTTAGTGTTTGTCAGTATTAAATAGCTAGTCAGAGGGCAGGCAAAAACCAGGAGTTTGGGTGTTTGTATTTCCCACCCACCCCTAGCTCATCCTTTAATTTATGGGCAGGTGACACTTTCACAATAAAAATAAAAAAATAATCAGCCTTTTAACTTAAATTTTGAAATTCCTTACACCTTATCAAGAGTTTAACCATTCCCTTGCAGGTCATTCCCAGATAAATAGTGAACACACTAATACATTTAAAGGACCCTAATTTTATGCATTCCTATCCCCATAGCAACCTAAACTTAACTATGAACTGAACACATTTAAGATGAAGGCAGCAGTCCAGCAGCAAGAGGGGGGCTTCCCAGTCTTTTGCATCGAGTGTCACGTATGATTTTTTACCCTCCGGTGAGAAGTTGTACATGTGCATGCGATGCAAAGAGCTCCTGGCTCTCAGAGAAGGAGTCCCATATCTGGAGGCTACAGTGGCAGACCTGGAGGAGCTGAGGCAGACAGAGAGGTATATAGATGAGACCTTCAGGGACATAGTAGCCAAGTCCCAACTTCAGACTGACAGCCCTGGTGCTGCCTTGGAGGAGGAAGATCTCATGATTGGAGAGCATCAAACTGGTACAGCAGGAAAGGATCCTGTAGCAAGGACCTGCTCTCCAGGTGGTGCACTGTCCTCTCTCACTGAGGATGTCTCCCCCAGGGCTACTGCCCAGCAGAGAAGGGTTAGGTCGTCCATCATACGCACAATTAAGCTCTGGAATTTGTTGCCAGAGGATGTGGTTAGTGCAGTTAGTGTAGCTGGATTAAAAAAAGTTTGGATAAGTTCTTGGAGGAGACATCCATTAACTGCTATTAATGAAGTTTACTTAGGGAATAGCCACTGATATTAACTGCATCAGTAGCATGGGATCTTCTTAGTGTTTGGGTAATTGCCAGGTTCTTGTGGTTCTTGTGGCCTGGCATGGCCTCTGTTGGAAACAGGATGCTGGACTTGATGGACCCTTGGTCTGACCCAGCATGGCAATTTCTTATGTTCTTATAAGCAGGCAGAGCTCCGGAATCTCAATGTGTGGATGAGACGATGGTACAAGGAAGAGGGATTCAGTTTTGTAAGGAGCTGGAAAACCTTTTGAGGAGGAGGGGATCTTTTCCGAAGGGATGGACTCCACCTTAACCAGGGAGGAACCAGGCTGCTGGCGCTGATCTTTAAAAAGGAGATAGAGCAGCTTTTAAACTAGAACAAAGGGGAAAGCCGACAGTCACTCAGCAGTGCATGGTTCAGATACTAACGAAGAATTAGAGTTAAGGCATCCTAACAGAGAATTAAAAATTCACCTGAGTTAAGATTCCAATTTATCCCTGTCAACTGAAAAGCAGAATGTTAATACAAACAAAACACACTTTGAGATGTGTGTATGCTATTGCCAGAAGTCTAAGAAGTAAGACGGGAGAATTAGAGTATATAGCAGTGAATGATGACATAGACTTAATTGGCATCTCAGAGACATGGTGAAAAGAGAATAACCAATGAGATAGTGGTATATAAAGATACAAATTATATCGCAATGACACAGAGGAGCACCCGGGAGGCGGTGTGGCACTTTCTGTCCAGGATGACATAGAGTCCAACAGGATAAACATCCTGCATGAGACTAAATGCACAATCAAATCTCTATGGGTAGAAATCCCTTGTGTGTTGGGGAAGAGAATATAGTGATAGGAGTTTACTACTGTCCACTGGCCAAGATGGTGAAATGGACAGTGAAATGCTAAGAGAAATTAGGGAAGCTAACCAAACTGGTAGTGCAGTAATAATGGGAGATTTCAATTACTCCAATACTGACTAGGTAAATGTATCATTGGTATATGCTAGAGATATAAAGTTCCTGGATAGAATACATGACAGTTTTATGGAGCAATTGGTTCAGGAACCGACGAGAGATGGAAGCAATTTTAGATCTAATTCTCAGTGGAGCACAGGATTTGGTGAGAGAGGTAATGGTGGTGGGGGCCACTTGGCAATAGTGATCATAATATGATCAAATTTGAACTAATGACTGAAAGGGTAAGTAAATCCACGGCTCTAGCACTACACTTTTAAAAGGGAAACTTTGATAAAATGAGAAAACTAGTTAAAAAAAACCAATTGAAATGTGTGGCTACAAAGGTAAAGATTGAGCAACAGGTGTGGACATTGTTAAACAATACTATCTTAGAAGCATATTCCAGTTGTATTCCATGCAGAAAGAAAGGTGGAAAGAAAGTGAAACGATTCCCAGCATGGCTAAAAAGTGAGGTGCAAGAGGCTATTTTAGCCAAAAGATCCTCATTCAAAAAATGGAAGAATGATCCATCAGAAGAAAATAAAATAAAGCATAAGCATTGGCAAGTTAAATGTATGACATTGATAAGACAAACTAAGAGAGAATTTGAAAAGAAATTGGCCGTACAGGCAAAAACTCATAACAACTTTTTTAAAATATATGCAAAGCAGTAAGCCTGCGAGGGAGTCAGTTGGACCATTAGATGATCGAGGGGTTAAAGGGTCACTTAGGGAAGATAAGGCCATCGTGGAAAGATTAAACGTATTCTTTCCTTCGGTGTTTACTGAAGAGGATGCTGGGGAGATACCCGTTCTGGACACAGTTTTCAAGGGAGATGATTCAGATGAACTAAACCAAATCATGGTGAACCTGGAAGATGTGGTAGGCTAGATTGATAAACTGAAGAGTAGTAAATCAATTGGACAGGATGGAAAGAACTAAAAAATGAAATGTCATGCCTAATTCAATTTGTAAGCTATCATGAAAATCATCCGTAGAAACCTGAAGATTGGAAGATGGCCAATATAACCCCAATATTTAAAAAGGGCTCAAGTGACGATCCGGGAAATTATAGACCGGTGAGCCTGACTTCAGTGCCGGAAAAAATCATGGAAACTGTTATAAAGAATAAAATCACAAAACATTTAGATAGATGGTTTGATGGGACACAGCCAGCCTGGATTTACCCAAGAGAAGTCTTGCCTAACAAATCTCCTACATTTTTTGAAGGGGTGAAAAAACGTGGACAAAGGTGAAACAGTAGATGAGCTGTATTTGGATTTTCAGAAGGTGTTCGACAAAGTCCCACATGAGAGGCTTCTAACAAAACAAAAAAATGTCATGGGATAGGAGGCAATGTCCTTTTGTGGATTACAAACTGGTTAAAAGACAGGAAACAGTGTAAGATTAAATGGTCAGTCTTCACAGTGGAAAAAAGTAAATAGTGGAGTGCCTCAGGCATCTGTTCTTGGACCAGTGCTTTTTAATAAATTTATAAATGATCTGGAAAGTGGTACAACGAGTGAGGTGATAACATTTGCGGATGACACATAATTATGCAGAACAGATAAAACTCAAGCAGATTATGATAAATTGCAGGAGGATCTTATGAAACTGGAAGATTGGGCTTCCAAATGGCAGATGAAATTTAATATGGACAAGTGCAAAGAGATTCATATAGGGGAAAATAACCCTTGCTGTAGTTACACGATGTAGTCTTGGGGGGAATTGAATTTGCGCAGAATTCCTCCCCTGTGCAGAATTGCCAAATTCTGCGCAGAAAATAGCAGCGGAGACCTCGGCATGCCGCAGACGTAGCATGTCCCGCGTCTGCTGCAGGATGTGCTCCGCTCGCGGTGAAAGCCCAGGGCGCTATTTGCGGCAAAAAGGAAAGCACCCCCCGTTCACAGCACATGGGGGCCTTCCCTTTTCGCCGTGAAGGGCGTGCCCAGGCCTTCATCTTTGCCGCGAACAGAGCACGTCCTGCGGCAGATGCGGCAAACCCATTAGTGTAACTGGATTTAAAAAAGGTTTGGATAAGTTCCTAGAGGAAAAATCCATAAACTGCAATTAATTAATAAGCAATAGTAGTTTGAGATTTATTTAATGTTTGGGTACTTGCTACGTACTTGTGACTTGGATTGGCCACTGTTGGAAACAGGATACCTGGCTTGATGGACCCTTGGTCTGACCCAGCATGGCATGTTCTTATGTTCTTATGACAAAAATCTGTGCATGTGCCATAGCAATACCATATTGAAGCAACAACTTAAAGGTACACCATAGGTCAGGAAGTTGATGTCAACAGACCATGGGATATGCCATGGGTCAGTGAGCTGATGTTATTAGAACACAAGATCTTAGCACTTTCTTGGCAATACTCCTTCAATGCATTCAGACAGCAGCTTTGGTATTGTTTCATTTGTACTTGATAATTATAAATTAGCTGTTTCTAAGGAAGCCATCAGCGAGCAAAGTGTAACAAAATAGCATTAAGTATAATTAAAGTGATAAAAATAAAAGAGCCCATTTCCACCAGATGTATGTACATTGCAATTCTAATATTGCCAACATTCATACATCTTATTCTGGATATATGCCTACATAAATTTTGTCGGGAACATTCAATTTATACAATACAGAATCTGAAAAACAGCAAAATCCTCTGCTTTTATTCTTGTGTGTCAACAGTTCAGTAAGTTAATTTCTCTACATATACTCCTTGTCAGTTCAAAAGACACAGGCTTCTGAATGATCCCTCAATTAAAGTCAATTCAAAAGTCTTTCAAAATAATATAACAATTAAAACAGATGTCATTTACATATCTCCTATGAGGGTGCACATTTTCTCAAGAAACTAGCATGTGTGCATAAGAAAAATTCAGTACATATTATTTGGCCATAATGTGAAGTCCAACACAGGACAAAATTCCTTGCATTCTCAAACAAAATGTAACTAGAAAAAAAAAATGCCCAGACAAGACAAACAGACCTTAAAAACTGGCAGCAGTGCTCAAACATCAATTCCCATGGCTAAAAACCAAGATGAACACTGGAGAGGGAGTCTTAGTCTATCTTTAACAAAATATTAACTGAGGAAACTATAAACGTCTACACTTTCCTCCAGAAAAGTGCTCAGTGCATTATACCCTGTGAAAGATTACAGAACATCAAGCTCCTACTGTAAAACTGGCATAAGCAGACAGCTCTAATCCAATTACTTAAATAGCTACTCATTTATTTTCCATAACTATAATGTTGAAAAATTAACAGCTGCATGCTTAACAAATCTTTGCTATGTTACTGCATAAAACTCAAGCTTTATTTATATTGCATTCTGTCCAGATTCTGAATAAGTTAATAGATACCTATTCAAAACAAAGGTGCAGAAAACAGCAGCGTTGTACAGGGTTTAGGCTTTGACCTTCTTAATTTTAGTTACAGAATGCAAAGTTTGTCACGTACATAAACATAAAAAAGGTAAGGTGTTGTTAAGTGCCCCTGTTAGTGAGAAACTCTGCTAATTATTACACCAAATAAGCATAGTTAACAGGCTAGAACTGTGAGAAGGGCATGTTTCAGGGCATTAAACGGCTGCCTTGGATGGAGATGAATATATTACACTATGTCCTTTAACAATAAAACAATTTCCCTGACAATTGGAAATGCAGTCAGCTGTAAAGCTGTGGACATACAAGCAGGGGCTGAGACTTTGCACTACAAAGTATGAAGTTTCAGTGCCACCTAGTGACTTGTACTCTGTTTCCTAAAACTGACATGCAAAACTGAGTCCATAATGTGGCCATTTAAGTTGTTCAAGCAGCTGGATTTTAAAAGTAGCATGGCCAGAGGTAAGGAGACAGAGAACAGTGTACAGCAGTTGGCTCCTCTTTCAAAAGCATCCATCCTTGTTTTGCATGGGTTATTGGGTTCAGGATATACAATACAGCCCTCACTGAGAACGCCCTGAAACTAGTTTGAATTGCATTCTACTGAATTTTTAAACACATTTTGGGTTTGAAGGTGAAAAGGATTGCATTTTAAACTAATTTCAGGGAAAGTTAAAGTAAGGACTATGTTACTATTTATATCCTTACTCTCCAACATCCTTATAGTAGCATAGAACACAGAATATCACACTCGATGCCAGCAGATACTGACCATTTACCCTATCTGGTTTGCTTAGTTGGCTCTTTTAAACTACTCCAGCTCATAGCTTTACAATACCCCTTGCTTGAAGTAGATCTACCAGCTGTCAGCTGGTTTTTTGATTGATCAGAAATGCATCTGTGTTGATCTGTCAAAGGAGTATTTATTATGATTCTACAGCTGTAGAAGCTGGACCATCTGCAGAAAGTTACTTACTTTTTGGGCTGTTAGCTGGAAAGTGCAGCAAGGTAATCCTGTCACTCGTGCTAGTTGGCCTGCCAATTTCTACCAATTACCCGTAGATCTAAGAATGTAGATATCAAAGCCCTTCCACTACTCTCTGATGCTCAAACCCTTCTTCCTGGGAGCTCCATGTAACAATACCACTGCTCAGATCAAGTAGATTTAGACATTCACCCTTTCTGCTATTTCAGGTAAAAAAAAATATATATATTGTGTGTTATCAATATCAAAATGAAAACTCAGGCTCCCTCACACTCTTCTTTCTCCTGTCTCTCTTCTTCAGATGCCTATTTTCCTCTGTACATGACCCAAGCATGCTTGAATTTTGACATGGTTTTGGCTGCTGGTAAGCTTTCTAGCCATCTATAACCCTTTCTGTAAAATATTTCCTCTGCATCACCCTCCCTCTAGTTTTAAATCATGGTCTCTTGTTCCTTGGTGGGGGGTTTTTTCCTATGGATACAGCAGAATTGCTTACCTGTATAGGAGTTCTCCGATGACAGTAGGATGTCAGTCCTCACACATGGGTGACATCATCGGATAGAGCCCGGCACGGAAAACTTATGTCAAAGTTTCTAGAACTTTGACTGAGCCTCTCTAAGCATGTTCAGCATGCATTATACCACGCGTCTGTGCGGGGTCCCCTCGGTCTTATAACATAGAATTGAGGAATGAAACATGAAAATAAGAACCCATGAAGTGGAAACCCAACTCTGCATGAGGACCGACATTGTGCTGTCCTTGAAGAACACCTGTTATAGGTAAGCAACTCTGTTTTTTCTTAGGACAAGCAGGATGCAGTCCTCACATATGGGTGAATCCCTAGATACAGGTTGCCCTCCAACATAAAAGGGGACCAACAAAACACCAAAGTAAGTGCCAATGAGCACAACAGCAATTAGTTTTGTGGTAACAATGGGGGCTGCCTGAAAAGAAACAACTGGCCCTAGGTGGGAACAGAATTGGGTTCTCCACCTCAAAAAAAGTGCTGAAGGACAGATTGGCCGAACCAACTGTGATGTCGGCCATCTCTATCCACAGTAATACGATGTGAAAGAATGGATGGAACTCCATGTCACAGCCCTGCAGATCTCCTCCATGTGAAATGCTTGTAAGTGGCCCACCGACACTGCCATGGCTCTGACAGACTGAGCATTATTAACATGACGCACAAGATGCAATCTCTAGCCAACAGAAGGAGATGCAGTCTGCTAGCCAACTGGAAAGGGTCTGCTTGGCAAAACCAATCCCCAACCTTTTCTGATCAAAAGAAACAAAAGGTTGAGTGGACTGTCTATGGTCCTCTGTCCGCTTCAGATAAAAAGCTAAGGCTTATTTACAGTCCAAACTGTGCAGGGCTCATTCACTTTTGTGTGAAAGAAGCCTGGGAAAGCATGGCTGCAACAGTACATATCACTCAATGGGCAAGATTACACATGAGGAGAGCCCATTGGACCCTAAGGTCCTAGTGGCGCCAAGCCACTCCTGTGCTTTGGGACTGTATCTCAGTTACCCCTTTTTTATCCTTGTAGATTCCAATCTGGAACTAGAGATACCATTCCAAAGTCTTGGGGTATAAAATTGTTCTCACCATGGATGCATCCACCCTGGACTGGAGACTTTGGGTGCAGAGCTAATCTACATGGGCTCTCCAGTCCAGGGTGAGTGCATCCATGATGAGAACAATTTTATACCCCAAGACTTTGGAATGGTATCTCTAGTTCCACATTGGAATCTATCCACCATCAGTTCAAGGATAAAGAAGAGGTAACTGAGATACAGTCCCAAAGCACAGGAGTGGCTTGGCCCACTAGGACCTTAGGGTCCAATGGGCTCTCCTCATGTGTAATCTTGCCCATTGAGTGATATATACTGTTGCAGCCATCTGGCCCAATAGCCTCAACATGTGCCGTGAAAAATTAAAAACATATAAAAAAAAGTTTTCACAACTTATATGATAACAAACAGAAGTACACACACAAACTATGTTGTGGATTTGATAGTACAAGAATGCCGGGTCTTCAAAAGAATAACTATTTGGTCATTACCTGTAATAATAAGAATACCTTAAGAGTCCACTCTTTCTACTCTGTGCCAGATACAATCTTGCATTTAGATATACAATGTATCTATGGTAAGAGCAGAGATTGGTTTCACAATAATTGCTTTAGAAATATTATTTTTTATAGCATAAATCTATTCAATGAAATAAAAGGATTCTTTTTTTTTTTTTTGTTAAAATTACACACATTAAAAATGTAGTAATTAAAGAATCAATTAACATTATTTTTTATTAAGGAAAAGGGGGAAGCATGGCTTCCAGGTTATATTAGCTATGGTATTATTAGCTCAAGGATGTTTTTTTATAAATGCGCACATTGACAAGTTTTAGCGATGGTTAGACTACTAAAGTTATGCCTCATTGATCCATTTTATATATTGCTTATGAATAAGCAGTGGATTTTCCCAAGTCCATCTTAATAATGGTTGATGGATTTTTCTTCCAGGAAGTTGTCCAAACATTTTTTAAACCCAGCTACACTAACCGCTTTCATCAAGTCCTCTGCATCAAATTCCAGAGCTTGATTATGCCTTGAGTAAAAAAAAAATATTTTCTCTTATATTTGTTTTAAATGTACTACTTATAACTTAATTGCATGTACCCTAGTTTTGTACCTTTTTATTTATTTATTTTTTTTTAAAGAGTATACAACATATTTGCTTTCACAGGTTTGTCATAGCATAAAATGACATGCTTTTAACTGCTGGAGCACATTGTCCAGGTTCCCCCGAAGATATTCACTTTATTTTCATCAAAGAAATTCATATTATCTAGATAAGCAGGCATGTCCATCTCTCAAACTATTACAATTTATCTTCGGTCTAAATGACTCTTCAACATTCAGCTTGATGCAAGTGCTACAAATGAAGCACAATGCAAGGCTGCAGTATACATCATCACCTCACCCACAGACTACAAAAGATACAGCTGAAACTAATCTTGCACATCTGGAGGAGCTGCCAAATAATGCAATCCATAGAACTTCTTTCCTAGCTAAGTACTGAAGCCTTTTGGTGTGATCGTTGCCTTTTTCCACGCACTTTTCTAGAATGTCTGAAGGTAGGGCTGTAGCTAGGGAGGCAGGACACAGCTGAAGTTGTGGCATACGGCACATCTTTGAGCTGTCAGAGATGCTATGCAATGGCAGAATCTCTGTTGTTACCCACTTAAGAAATACGTGATGGAGAGGAACAGGAGAGGTCAAGGGTTGAGGGGAACATGGTTTTTCTTTTTTTTTTTTTGGCCCTCTTTGATTACTTACAGCAGATATGTTGAACGTTTTGCTTAGCTACAAAAATTGTTCCAGTTTGGACCTAGCATTTTTCCCTTTGAAAATGGGAGATTTTAACTCATACATGGAACAATCTTTTTGGAGTGGGAAATAACTAGAACAACATTGGATAAATCTGCAGTTTAGCCCTTTTGATAACTTTACAAGCTGGTTGACACAGAAGGGCTATCGCCCTACAGAAATATGTCTTTAGTGAATGCATATGGCACATTTGCATTTCTGAAAGGGTCATGCATGCATTAGCATGATTTGTTATACCTTCTGTCAGACATACCCAGCAAAGACCATCTCTCTTTCATGCATAATCTTGCATAATTTGTCATGCACATACATTCATACAAAAAAAAAAACTTGCATATTTATTTCATACAAAATTAAACACACATTCACAGCTGTATAGTGGTTCTTCCCTCCTCTGAGATTTTCTTCACCATTCTCAGCTTACAACCGAGAATACCTTTTCTCTATTCATTTCATCAGAGAGCACTGTTCAGTTGTTTCTATAAGGGTGAGAATTGATTCTATTATATTGACAATCATTTAGGAGCCAGTGGGAGTCCATTGCCTTTGGCAGCAAGGTAGAATATAGAAGACGTAGTTTGCTGTTTCCTAGGGTAGATAATTTTCCAGGATGGGAGAAGCTCACTGACAACAGAACAGAGGAGTGCAGAGGAAATTCCATTTCAACTAGAGATGTTGATATTCCTTGCGGGCAAGGGTGGCGAAGGCGTTCATTACAGCAGATAATTCTTCTGTGGGAAGGAGAGAGTAATTTGTCACTAAACTAGCTACCTCACCAAGGAAGGTGGAAGAAATAGATAGGACTGCTATGCTGGTACCACTAGCTGACACTTTGGCAGGGGAGATGCAGAGAAAGAGGCCGCTACAGACTGCTTAATCTACAGTAGAGAAGGCAGGGCCAATGCAAGGATAGTAGGTATCCTAGGTGACCCTTCAGAACGTACTCCCCCTCGCTGCCACTAACTTTCAGGGAACAGATCACCAACTCTGCCCGTAGCCCACCCTCTTACAAGATTTTGATAATTAAACATACATACAAACACACACACAAAATACAAATATGTTTCAGAAATCATGTCACAGTATTATAAATGTGAAGCAAAAATCAAGAAATACATACAATTTATAAATTAAAAATAAAACATAAAATTGGCTAAAGGTAATCTCTGAAATGATTCTCTAGCCAGGATTAATGGGCTGATATTTCGCCTTATAACTCTACTATAACAATAAACTTAGAGAAGGAAGTAACAGAATATCATAAACAAATAATCCTCCACTGAAAAGAGCTGAAAATATGTATTATGGCCATTTTTTGGTAATAAATATTTCCAGCTCTTTTCAGAGGAAGATTGCTTATTTATCCTATCACCTTATGGCTCATCATACTAAAAGAAATTCAAATTCTTTTTTCACCTCAGTTAACAGTGACAGAAGCTCTCTACCAGGCAGGTGAAGTAATTCAAACCCATTGCAAAAAAGTCTCTCAGAACCTATATAGCAAACATGCTACACCAAAACAGCATTAACTCCTAGAACTTAAACAGCAACAATCCTAGCTATGAAAAGGCAGCAATGTAAACATTACAACATGTCCTTTCTTTCACAAATTACATCTCCTCAAAAGAATTAAGCCACTCTTCCACTTTCAGGACTTCAGAACAATTTTACAAGCAATAATCTTCTCTAAGATAGATTATTGTAACTATCTTATTAGGTCTCCCAGCATCCCATACAAAACCTCTACAGATGGTGCAGAATACAGCAGCCAGAATTCTGACTAACTCTAGGAGAATTGACCACATCTCCCCAATCCTCAAAGACCTACATTGGTTGCTAATTCACCACAGAATCATTTACAAGTCCATCACTACTATTTACAAAGTCATCCATCACCTCGCTCCGCTCAACTTACAAATTCCTTTCAAAAAACATACCTCCTCCAGACCCATCAGAGAGTCTTATAAAGATTCACTTCATGTTCCACACGCAAAAACCTTTCAACACAAATCCCTCAATGACAGAGCCTTCTCAACAGCAGGACCTCCATTATGGAACTCCATCCCGTCCGACCTGCGACAGGAACCGTGCCTACCGACCTTCAGGAAAAGACTGAAAACATGGCTTTTTAAGAAAGCCTTTCCAGACATCAACTGATCCTTAGCTTACTGGCCATTTACTATCAGACCTCAACAACACTCTGTCAACAATATCCTTCACTACATTAATGCTACAACATTGTAAATAATTTGCTCTCGGTTAAACTCCTTCTGTTACTTTCTCTTCTGCTCCCAGTTGTACAATTCCCTGTTTTATTGTAACTGCAATATTCTAACCATGCACTTGTTAAAGTTTTTTGCATTTTTTTGTATTTCTCTTTGTTTTTCACACCCTGTTAAATGTAAACCGGCATGATGTGATACCTGTCATGAATGCCGGTATAATAAAAACACTAAACAAATAAATAAATAAATAAACAGGCCAAGGAAAAGCATTATAGTTATTCCTAATAGGAAAAAGAAGTGGTCTAGTGGCTAAAGTAATGGGCTAAAAAGCAGAAAAATCACTTTTCCCACTAACTCTCCTTGTGACCTTAAGCAAGTTACTTTTCCTTCTATTGCCTCAGGTACCCACTTATTCAAGCTCTTTGAGGCAGTGACTGATATTACCTGAATTCTGAAACTGCTGTAAATTGCCTTTAGCATTGTTTGGCTAAAAATCTAAACTAGAAAAGGTGTGAATATGATATGATGGAGCAGTTCCCCTATGAGGAAAGACTTACTAACTTAGAGCTCTTCAGCCTGGAGAAGAGTTGACAGAGGAGATATGATATAGGTCAATAAAATCATGAGTAGTGTGGAACAGCATGCATTTTTTCCCTTAGCGCACAAATTAAACTATGTATTTGTTGCCAGTGGACATCAAAACAGTTGGTGTAACTGGATTTAAAAAAGGGTTTTGCCAAGTTCCTTGAGGAAAAGTCTGAGAAACACTATTAGCCATATACTAGACGGGGAAGCCATTGCTTATCATGGTTATGAGCAAGAAGGAGCAGACCTGGGATCTTACCAGGGACTTGTGACCTGGAGACAGGATGCTGGGCTTGATGAAATTTTGGTCTGACCAATGTGGCATTTCTTATGATATATTCTTATTAGTAGTAATGCACTCCCTGCTAGGAAAACAGAACAAGCAGGACTACATCAGCAGAACAACTCTTGTTGGTCACATACCCAGAACAAACCTTCTCCAAATATAGAATAAAAAAAAAATACAAATTATAAATAGAAATATGCAAGTAAAAATGTGATTTATGTCAAGTCCAACAATGTATCTCCAGAACACGAGAAAAGAGAAAAACAACAGGAGAGAAGGGGATGAATTAGGGAAAAAAGTGGCTCTTTTTTTCTTTTCTCTGTTCACTCTAGCTTCACCCTGCCTCTCAACCCTGCATGATAGGGAGAGAGGGGGGAACAACAGGAAAGGAGGGGCTAGATTAGGGAACAGAGTGGCTCTTCCTTACTCTGCTCTGTATTCTCTCTGCTTCAGGCTCACCTTCCTCTTCATATTGCATGGGAAGGGTGGGATTGGAGCAGAAAGCAGAGGCCTGTTCTCTGCCACTTGAGATTGGGGAACTAGACAAAAAATAATTGGAGCAGAGCCTTGTGTATTCATGCATAGCAAAGCTCCTGGTGAAGCCTCACAAATGCTGTGCTCTAGGCAGTCACCTAGTCTGCCTAATGGAAGAGCCAGCTCTATGAGAATGGAAAGGGAAGAAAGGTCAGTACTGGTGCTATCTGCTGTTAGGGTGGAGAGGAGGGCCACAGGATTTGCTTGAACCAGTTTCATTGTCTGATTCTTGAGCAGGAGGAGACACAAGGAAGGTAGAACTCTGATGGAAGGTAAAGTTTGGTGCTGTCATTACAGCATGCTTGTTTCACAGCAAAGATTTGGGGGGGAAATGCAAAATTATTATTATTAAAGGAAGTAAGCAGTTAGGCCAGTTATACTCTTTGCATGTTTAATATATAGCAAAGCATGATGGGAAATGTGGATCAGAAAAACTAAATTACAATGAGGTAAATAAGCTGAAGTACACTTCCCATCTTGCTTAGAAAATTAGCATATTTTGAAGATGCTCAGTCAAGCAGCAAGCCAATTGTTCATACTATATAAATAAAAACTGTAATTAGGCTGACAAAAGTGCAGAAAAGTGTACCTTAGATGCCTATCCCTATATATAAATTTGAAGTATTGTCATATTAAAGCGGTTTGCATCAACATACAATAATCATATACATCATAAAAATAAGATAATACATCAATAAAATACATTATTATATAATAAAAGTACTGTTGTGGACCATCACCTATCATTTAAAACTGCCAAAATTCCTATAGACTGGAAAGTATCCAATGTAACATTGATTTTTAAAAAGAATTACAAGGTTGATCCGGAAAACTATAGACTGCTGAGCCAGATGTCTGTGCTGGGCAAAATGGTTGAAGATATTCTGAAAAAAACAAATTTCTAGCCATAGAGATAGACATGGCTTAATCGGGAAGAGAAGTCTTGTCTTACGATCTATTAGATTTTTTGAAGGAATAAACAAACATGCAGATAAAGGTCAGCCAATTGATACTGTGCATTTGGATTTTCAGAAGGCATTTAACAAAGTCCTCTATGAAAGACTCCTTAGGAAATAAAAAAATCATTGGACAGAAGGCAGTAACCTACTGTGTATTAGTAACTGGTTAAAAGACAGGAAACAGAGGAGAGCACTAAATAGTGAAAGGAGAACCTGAGAAGTTTAACATATTAATAAATGATCTGAAAACATGAGAGATGTGATCAAATTTGCACATGATATAAAATTATTCAAAGCTGTTAAAACAGCAGTGAATCACAAGGAACTACAGAAGAACCTTGAGAGACCAGGAGACTGGGTATCTATCTGAATGGAAGACAAAATGTGGAATAGTGCAGTGATCACACAAGGAAAAATAATCCCAACCAAATGTATACAATGCTGGCAGTAAAAGGACTTTGGAGTCCTGGTGGACAACACATTGAAATCCTCAACTCAGTGTGCAGCCGCCATACAAAAAACCAACAGAATGTTAGGAATAACCTGGAAAGAAATGGAAAATAAAATGGAGGATATCATTTTGCCTCTCTCGAGTTATGGTGCAACCACACCTTGAGTACTGTGTGCAATTCTGGTCACCCCATCTCAAAAAAGGCATAGCACAACTAGAAAAGGTACAGAGAGGAAGGCAATAAAAATGATAAAGGGGATGGAATGATTCCCCTACTACGACAGGCTACACTGATTAGAGCTCTTCCATTTGGAAAAGACGGCCGACAGGGGACATGATAGATATTTATAAAATCACGAGTGAGGTGAATGGGTAAATAAAGATCTGGAGTGACAAGCTGAGGATGGACGTGGACACGCAGGATGAGACAACAAGCTGGATGGACTGGGCAGAAAGACAAGCTAGACAAGGCTGGACTGGAAGGAAAGGCAAGATGAAGCTGGGAACGCAGGAAAGCTGTAGCAACGCATTCTGCTAGGCAGGAAGCCCTTATATAGGACTGAGGCTCTGAAGTCATCGGTGGGCACCGTGGGCATTTTCCCACCGCGGACCTTTTAACTAGAGTGCAGTCAGGAGCCGCCGTGATCGTGGCATCCTGCAATGCACGAGGGGAGCCTGGCAGCATCCTACCGTGACCTCACAGCCAGCTGCTGGCAGTGTTGGGGGTAAGTCCAGCAGCTCATGGGGACACTAATCCTAACACAATGCAAATATGCAGCAAGTATTAGCAAAGCACCAGCGTATAAATTATAATCATACACCTTACGGAAATCCAAAATTACATAGTGCAAACTACCAATGCTTCAAGAGACATGAGTAGCCAGGCTGCGAACCAGGGAAGCAAGGGTTCAAATCCCGTTACAGCTCCTTGTGACTTTGAGCTAGTCAATTTGGCCCCCCGTTACCTCAGATACAAACTTGGGAGCTCATACACAAAGCAGCGGTATTTTTCCCCTTGGTAAAATACTGTGGGGAAAAATACCACAGCAATAAATGTTTCTCTTACAGTGTGTGATGGCAGTCTTAGGATTGAAGGATCCCCATCTCCAGTGCATAAACGTCTGGCACTTCACTCATTTCCTTACGCAAATAGTTAGTTGAGGACTTATAATCCATCACGGACCCTGAGATTTTCTCACTGCGGTCAGCTTGATATTCCTTTAGTTAAGCGTGCATATATTTATATGAAACACGTGATGAGGCGTTTTCGGTGGCAGCACCTACTACGTGGAACCTTCCTCCACAGGAATTGCACCTAACAAATTGTACCAAACTTTTTAAATTGCACTGAAAACCCATCTTTTTAAAAAGACTGGCATACAATTGCTATTTTGAGAAGGCCCATTATTAATTTTATTTATATTACAGTTTGAGTGATAGTACCTCAGTTTTGATTGTTTCTTATGCTTTGTATTTATTTTATTGTGTATGTAACTCTGCAAGCTACCTAGAGCCATTGGTATTGGCAGGATATAAATAGAAATGTTATTAATTAAAGGGGATGACGGCCCAGAGTCAACCAGCCCCAAAGTAATGAAAAAATCCCAGGGTCTGCACAGACCTCTGTGTCCCATTCCCTTCCCCTGGGTTATGGTTTGTGGACCCTTGGCCCGAGGTACGAGTTGTTACCACCTGTGGGGAGGAGCCCGACAGGCGCACACCGTCGGGAGGAGAGGTCAGGCAGCGCAGGAGCTCTGGGTGAGAATCTGTGGAGAGGTCCCGAGGAGTCAGGAGAAATTCCCCAGTAGACAAGCAGGCTGAACATAATACCTGGACTGAGACCCCCGAGGGGGAAAGCGCCAGGCAGGCCACAGAGCGGGAAGGTTTGAGACTGGCGTGCAGGAGGTATACAGGGGAGACACCCCCGAGGGGCGGAGTGAGGGAGGTGCAGCTGTAGTGACGTAGGCCAACCCGCGGAGCAGGGAAGCTCGAGTCAGGTCTCCGATGATGATGTATGTTGAAACCCGAGGAGCGGGGAGCACAGACAGTCACTGAATGATAGAGGAGCACAGCCCCAAGGAGCGGGGAAGGCAGTCTTAGTAGCGCGGAAGCGCAGCCCCAAGGAGTGGAGAGGCACGGACAGTCGCAGTGTAGCACGAGAGCACTGCCCCAAGGAGCGGAACGGTGCTGTGAGTCTCTTGTAGAGTACGAGGGCGCAGCCCCGAGGAACGGGGAAGCGCCGACAGTCCAATACAGCACATGGGCACAACCACAAGGAGCGGGGAAGCATTAGAGTAAACTCCTGAGTGATAAAGGTGTTTCAGGGGGCAGCCCCGAGGAGTGGAGAACCTTGCAGAGAAGGACTTCAGGAAGCGCAGGGCCAGCCCGAGGAGCGGGGGAGGCTAGGAGATAAGGTCCCCGTAGAGAGCATCCACTGGCCCCCAAGGAGCGGGTACCAGGCAGAGTCCAAGGTCCAATGGAGTCCATTAGCATAGCCACAGGAACACGGAGCAGGAGCTAGTAGAGACGTACGGAACTTGTTGCCAAGTCGGCTAGCTGGGGGCGAAGGTGGAGCTTAAGTAACTTGATCCGATGACATCAAACAGGGACGCCCCCGAGGTTCCCGCCGAAGAGGCTTCAAAGGAGGGCCCGGTGGCTCGCACCTAGGAAGGCCCGGAGATGACGTGGGTGGTGGCAGCGTCTCGCCCGCCACAAGAAGCCATGGAGGCGCGGCGGTAGAGATTGGCCTGAGCCGTGACCAGACCCGAGGAGGGCTGGAGAACGGTGCAGGATGTACGTAAGCGCGGTCGCAGCTGTCTGCGACTGACGGGCATAACACCCTGCCACCTAGAGCCATTGGTATTGGCAGGATATAAGTAGAAATAAGTTGATTAATTAATTAAAGGGGATGCAGGCGGCTGTGGGCTGCCAAACCTCTGCAGTCAAAAAAGCAAATAGAATGTTAAGAATTATTAGGAAGGGAATGGTGAATAAAACGGAAAATGTCATAATGCCTCTGTATCGCTCCATGGTGAGACCACACCTTGAATACTGTGTACAATTCTGGTCGCCGCATTTCAAAAAAGATATAGTTGTGATGGAGGAGGTACAGAGAAGGGCAACCAAAATGATAAAGGGGATGGAACAGCCCCCCTATGAGGAAAGGCTGAAGAGGTTAGGGCTGTTCAGCTTGGAGAAGAGACGGCTGAGGGGGGATATGATAGAGGTCTTTAAGATCATGAGAGGTCTTGAACGAGTAGATGTGACTCGGTTATTTACACTTTCGAATAATAGAAGGACTAGGGGGCATTCCATGAAGTTAGCAAGTAGCACATTTAAGACTAATTGGAGAAAATTCTTTTTCACTCAACACACAATAAAGCTCTGGAATTTGTTGCCAGAGGATGTGATTAGTGCAGTTAGTGTAGCTGGGTTCAAAAAAGGTTTGGATAAGTTCTTGGAGGAGAAGTCCATTAATGGCTATTAATCAATTATACTTAGGGAATAGCCACTGCTATTAATTGCATCAGTAGCATGGGTTCTTCTTAGTGTTTGGGTAATTGCCAGGTTCTTGTGGCCTGGTTTTGGCCTCTGTTGGAAACAGGATGCTGGGTTTGATGGACTTTTGGTCTGACCCAGCATGGCAATTTCTTATGTTCTTTTATAAATATATATATATATATACACATATATATATATACACATACATATTATTTTTTTTTTTAACATTTTTCAAAACTACATTTAAAAACAGTATTTAACTTGCAAGAATACTGTTGTACTCTTTTGGAGTTTGTTCTTTTTTAAATTTGATTTTAAATGCAATTTTGAAAAATGTTAAAAGTTATTTCATGTAAAGACTGATGATTCTAAAGAAAAACTTGAATGTTTCGCATTTCAGTTTAAAAAAAAAATAGGTTATGATGGTCCCCACTTAGACATTCATCTATTTTGTGTTATTATACAGTGGTTAATTGTTAGCATTACATTTTGGATTATTTGACCACTTGGATTTTTCACAACTGGTACTTTAATTTCTAGGAAATCAAAGTGAGTACTTCCGGGTCCCCACTGATGTTTTGATAGTGGCATTTGAGAAATTGGTAGTAAAAGATCTGTGCAATATAGAATCTATCCCTTATTTCTATCTAGACAACTTATCTAGAAGGGAGTGAGTAGCCTGCAAGCAACTACAAAAGGATACTTCTATGGTTATTCACTCAGCTGACAAAGGTGGGGGTATTGTGACTCTAGACAGGGATAAATCTGTTTTGGAGTTACGACGAGAATTATGTGATATTAAATTTATATAAGATTCTGGCAGAAGATCCACACGAGCAAATTTGTAAGATATTGAAAAGGAAATTATCACAGCAATTAATCCAAATTAAAGGCCCCAAAGGTACCATTTTTTTAATACTGTGCCATAAATTCATAAATCATTTCGTGGTGACCCACGGCAGTTCCTGTCTTGAACCACTTTCCAAACAGGTTGGTAAATTTTTACAGCCATTACAGCCTCAGAGTCTTTCCTATGTACAGTTCGAGATTCTGCACACCATTACTCTCTCTAATTATAACCCGCCATGGACTCTAACAACAGTGAATATTGGGGCATCATACACACAAACGTCCCTGAAATGGAAGCAATTCAGATCATTCATCAAGGTTTACAGGATGTCCAACTGTATTATTTTATACCATGGGAAGGGCTGCAGAGGAGGGAGGGGAGGCAGCCAGGAGTCTGAAAATTAACTGAGGCGGGGGCACAAGGCTGTAGGCTGGATTACCTAGAGTGGTGGGTTGTTTGTTTTTTAAATCTGACCTGCACGCTAAGATGAATAAGCTTGAGGGCTCCATCAGGGCCTTTGGGTGCCTGCTGGCTCACAGGCCCTGTGCTAATTTTATTTCAAGTTTCTGCAGCTAGTGGTAATGTTGTATAAAAGGGAGGAGAGAGAGAAAAGGGGGAAAAGGGAGAGGGTTGAGGTTGAGCAGGGGGTGAAGTGGGGAGCAAAAGAAGGGATTTGATGTTGGGCAAGATGTCGAGAGGCAAAGAGAGCAAGGGGTGGGAGGAAGGAAGGAGGGCTGGAGGGGGAAGAGGAAGAGGATGCAGGGCAAGGAAAAGGGAATGCAGGAAAAGTAGTTGGGGGGGAGAGGGAATGGGGATCTAGGGCAATTGCTAGAGCTGGAGAAAAAGAGATGATGAAGGGCAGGAAGAGAGAGAGGGGGTACACGGCATGGAGCTGAGTGGAAAAGAGAGAGGGGAGAGAAAGATGCAGGACGTAAGAGCATATGGGGAAGACATGGAAGGTAAGAGTAAGGGGATCCTGGGAAGAGAAAGAAGGGGATGCTCTGCCACTGAAGAATAAGTGCTGTGCCGGAGCAGCCACTGGGGGGGGCAATAATTCTGAATACCTACCCTGGGCTCAGAAAATGCTGGTCCTGGCATTGTTTGTGGGCTGCTGTGTGCCCACATTACCCCAATTTTCTAGGCAAATTTACTTCTACAAGTTCACTTTTTAAAACTATCCCAGCAAAACTGCATGCACACAATTAAAGCCGGTTATTTGGTGCGCAGAGTTTGGCCACGAGAATTTACAAAATAAAAAAGTACATATGTAAGTCCCAACCTCGCTCAGCCTCCATCTTCTCGAACACCTCTCCCATACGGATTAAACTTTCCAAGGAGTTTCTCATGCACATCCTATTTAACAAACGTGTATTTTCCATTTTACCAGGAGAAAAGCGTTGGGCGAGGTGTGTTCTAGGTCAGGGTCCAGAAGTAAGTGAGGTAGGGGCTATTCTCTAAGAGATATACATGTATACATTGCCAAATTTATATGATCACTTTGACACCTGCTGATTGCCTCACACAAAAGAAACTGGACTTGTCCTTTGTCTGCAGTTTTTGGGTGGAAGGGCTGGTTAAACTGGTGGTGATTCCGGGTTACATGCTAAACGATCTGGGTGAACTGGACAACAACTGGGCAAATTGGCAGAGACATCAGCGAACTGGTAATTTCAAGTGCCGAAGATCGGAATATAAATCTAATAAATAAATACACGTGCAAATATTTTCAAAACAGCAAATGCATAGACAGGTGAATTTTCAAAGAAATTATGCATGCAAACGTAGTACACAAAATGCTTTTTCCCAACTTAAGTGTACTTAACATGGGTAAACTCTATTGACAATTCAATGGCATACATTGTAGCAATTTCCCAAAGTCCATTTACATATATAAAGTGCATTTACATGTGTAAAACCCAGTTTAAAATGTACAAATGCTTTTGAAAATCAGGCCCACACTTTATAAAATACCTGTTTCCACGTATAAATAGGGGTTATTACACATACATGTTGTAATTTTGTATGCATGTAAAATATACATGCGTATGTATATAAAATAAGTAAAGTATGTGTTTCCTTTCATTGAAATATTGGCGCGTACTGAAACATACACAGCTACTTTTGGAGGAGAAATATGCAGAATTTTATCAACTGTGCAGCTCCGCAGCATAGTTTATAAAACACTAGCATTAATCGCCACGCATCCACTTACACATACAAATGCTGTACCGTGGATAGCTTTGAAAATTAGTATCTATGCAAGTTGCATAATTTTGCACATGATTCTTCTAAAGGACCATTTTTGGAATGGAATTCCTTTCCTTGGCTTATCCCAATCTCTTCTGACCAGTCTCTGGCTGCAATCTGCCTTCCTGGCTGTCTCCTGCCCTTGGCAGTCTCCTCCTGTAGGAGAGTTCTGCTCTCAATATAACCTTAATTAACCTCACCCATATTTTCCAATCAGTGTCATGCTCCTCTGCCATTAGTTTCCGTCCCCGAACCATGCCTGAGTTAAGACTTCCTGGAATTTCACCTTCCAACAACCTCCTACTTCTTGTTCCTCCTGGGACTGCAACTACAACTCCCATCAGCCTCTTGTTCTCTGTATCTCTCTCTTTCTTAAAGCAGCCTGCCTTCTGTATCCTCCCCCCGATTATGCAAGATATCCACACCTCATCACGTGTTCTGGCTCTCTACATCAATGGCTTAACACCTCCATATCTTAGAACTGTATCTGGCCAGGCAGTCTCACTTCTATCACAACATTTAAAGATTAATTCTCTTCTATGCATTAAAAATATCTTCCACTGTGTGTGAGCACTACACAATGGGTGGCTCCCGAGTCTGAGACTCTATTTTAAACCAATCTTTCCTGACATAGCTTTGGTATAATTTAAATGTTTTATTTATAAACTTAAAACATTGGATTTTATTATTGAAGTTGTAAACTATTGAGCATTTCTATGTGCAAAATGAAATGAGATTGTTGGATGTTCTGGAACAGGAATAGCTGAACTGTTTAACCTCACCTTCAATACAAAATCATTCAGAAACTTTCCTGCTTTCAACTTTTTTTTTTTTTAGGAAAATGAGTAAATATGGACTTCTTTACAAATCAAACTTGAGACTAAAATGAACCAAGCAGGAACAATTCTATAATCTGGACTAAACAGGAAAGGAGAAGTCATGGAGTCCTGACCGTCTTTGATTGTGTTTGGAGAACACTTAGCGACAGTAAAAGTGAGTTAAGTTTCTCCACCCGATGAGTCTGAAACCAAGAAAATCTATACGCAATTGTCATGAAATGCATTTGAAACTGAACACACAGTTATGCATTCAGGAAAAGAATGAAAAATAAAGTTGTCTCTAAATATTGTGTATGCAAAAGGGCCATAAGGGTTAGCAAGCACAATGTCTCTGTGCCATACTAGCGTTTTATCATATAATAGCACAGCCGAGCTCATAATGCATTTCCAAATTCTTTCAGCATTTGCATTCACACTGGATGCAGTGCCCGTGCTTTTCTCTCAGTACTTTACCAGAAATGTCACGCACTAACTTTATTTTAAACCAGGAATGGTGCACCTTGCTGAAACATGCAGCAGGGAGAGAATGCCACCTGCCTTAGGCACCACTGTCTCTACTTTATTAGACATTAGTTTCCTTTTATCAAAGAGGAGGGTAGGTCATCACACTTTAGTGCATGTTGACACCATTGCCACTAATGCGGAAATAAAAATTCCCTGCCCTTAAGGTATCTTATCCCCCGTTTTGCTGAGCAGTTTCTGCCCCAATAAATATTGGAACTAGAGAGATAGATTTGTTCTTCTAATGCCTGTAGTACCTTGCATGCTGATACTCACACCTACCTTAAGGTAGGATTGCTTTTATTTAAGGTTGTCCTAACGTTATAATGTAAAAAAATGAACTGAGGACCAATCAAATACTTATTCCACTTCATTTACAAATAAAAATCACGTTGTGAACTGGAAAAAAAAAAGTAACGAGGCTTTGCAAGTTTCAAGCTGCAGAAGTTTGTACCAGACATACTTAAGCTCTTGTTACATGAAGCCTGTCTATAATGAAATGACTGCAGCATGCTACATCGTACTTCTGCCATGCACAACTGTATTTTTCCGAGATGCTGTTAACAGCGCTGATGCTGACAAGAGTCAAGGTTTAGATCTATATTGGTGCAACTCACAGTGCTAGGACTGAGCTCTGATTTATTCACTGATCAATGATATTAATTGATAGACATGTCTTCCTAGTCTGCCTTCAGTTTGTTAGCCACTTCCTGGCGCTATTTCCTCAGGCACTACAGAACAGCACTGCATTAGCATTGCTTCAGTATATTTATTATGCCAGTGTTTCAAAGCTAAGCTTTACTATTCCTATCCAAACTTCTTTACCAACCTGATTTGGACCAAAGAAAGATACATTTTAAAGAACACACAAAAAAAAAAAAAAATCAACCTGGAATAAATATTTCAACACATTAACCTCTAAGTAGAAACTGGTACAAAAGGTGCAGATTGTGTTCACAATCCTGGTAACAGAAAACAGTCAAGAAATGAAAGAGGAGAGCACCAGATACACTACGAATACAACATTTTGGGATAAAGATAAAAGTCTAAAAATGATTCATTTGTTTAAGACTTTTTGTTTTAATGTGATTGTACAATCTGGTAAAATTACCATGAATTTTGTCATAAAGAATAACCTTGATGAAAATTATAGTTCTATATGAAGGAAACAATGAATTTAAAATCAGTAGGCATAAGGCTTCCAGATGGCAACGAGTGTTCAGGGAGAGGCTGAGAAAATTCTGTCTGTTTTCTCATTTAATCTATGGAAGTATCAATGCAGTCAAAAAAAAAAAAAAATAAAAAAGCAAGACTTCAGGTCTATTACTCAATTAGGCAAAAATCAGACCTGATTCACAATGTCTCTGATGGTAAGCGGGTGCAGAATTTAACAGAGTGTCAAGAGTGTCAAGATCTGATGCTCACAAGACTACTTGCTGATTTAGAGAGAGAGATCTGTAGCAAATGACTCTGGAAACGTTCCAGGAAATCAAATGGGATTTTCAAGGCCATTTTATCCAATGGGCCAAACGCCATCAAGGGCAACCACATAAGCCATAAAATCTGTCTCCTTCTATAGCTCTTGCCCTCTTATCTTGTCTTCTCTTTCTCTCTCTTTCGCCTTCCCCCTACCTTTCTCTCTCCGTGGTTCTCTTGCCTGTCTTTCTCTCTCTGCCTGTCACGTGCAACGTTTTTTTAGTTTATCAAATTATATGGGAGACAAAGGGGGCTGACTAGTTCATCCTTCACCCAGGACCCACCAATAGCTTAACACAGCCACGGGGATAGCCAAGCACCAGAACAACTATTTATTCCTTTAAAAATATATTTTTGGACTCTTGATTTATTTGTATTTATGAACATTCCACCTTTTTTCCAGTTAGTGTCAAAGAGGATTACAATCAAAATGATAAGCGCAAATCCAATGACAGTAGCATATCAAGTACATTTCAAACGGGCTACACGTGTGTAAATGTCGGGGATTAGGCACACGGCCGGGCCTTGCGCGCATTTTACAAGAGGCCCGGCCACGCGCATAAACCCTCCGGTACCCGCCGAAGTGCAGGTCCTCTCCAAAGGGGCGGGATGTGACAGCGCCATTCGATGCTGTCCTGGGGAAGCACTCGCCAGCAGCTGGCACGCACGCGGAGATAACGTCTGCTCCAGAGGAGCAGCAAGTACTAAAAATAAAAAAAATTGGGGATAGTTAGGTTAGGTTTAGGGGGTGGGGAGGAGAGGGGAAGAGGGAGGAAGGTTAGGTAGGGGGGGTAGGGAAGTTCCCTCCCAGTCCTCTCCTTAATTGGAGCGGTGTGGGAGGCCCGATTGCATTGTTGCGCGTATTTTGTGAAAATTCCCCCTCCGTGCATGCTGCCCGCACGGATTTTAAAATCCGATGCACGTGTCGCGCGGCCATCAGATTTTATAACATGCGCACCGGCGCGCGCATGTTAAAAAAAAAAAAATTAGCACGTCCATGTGCGAGCGCCGGGATCTGCGCGCACATGGACGTGCACACGCTGCTTTTAAAACTGACCCCTTACTGTACAGCAGAAGAGTTGTGCGCTGCTATACAGAAGGCACGGCTTTAATTCTCTGGCCCTCACTTCTGCTCCCTAGGCCAGCCAGGACTAGGCATGCTGCAGAGGTACAGCTTACAGTACCTGGGGGTAAGAGAATCTCAGCCAGTACTCAGCAGTGACACCTACTGGCTGAACTCAGAGTGCATGCACATCAGCTGTCTATGCTTTCTGGCCACAGACTGCTATTGCAATGGCCGATCTAGGACGGAGGTTATGAGAACCGGGGAAAGATACAAATGAAGGTTCATGGCCCTATAGCTCACCTGAGCTCAATTCTTACTGAGCTGGAAGAAACAGATGGGCCAAAAAATAAATATATATATTTTTAAATACATAATATACTTTTAAAGACAAAAAAAAAGTTATACAATGCTTGCATTGCATACTTTGTTTATAAGACTAGAAAAATCTGAGAAAGAGGGGAGATGTTGAGTGAAGAAAATGTTGTTTTTGTAATGGCTTCTTTCTCTCCGATCAAGAGACACATTACAGGACCAAAGTAGTTCAGAGAGTACATCATATGGATAAACCTAAAAATGAACTTTAAAAGTTGTATATATGAAAAAGTAATGTATATAATGAATATCTTTTAACTTGTGAACAGTACTTTAAGGCAAGTCCATGATATTCAGAAATTCAATACAGAAGGTACTTAAACTTTCCAAAATGCACGTTCTTTAAAACTTGTTGATTAAGTATAAAAATATACTTTTCATCTTTTCACAATGGGCCACTATGAAATTTAGACCATTTAGTATAACAACTGATATTGATTTTCTAATATAATAAAATGCATCTTTGAAGATAAAAGCAAGTTATGCTAAAATAATTTTACATTGGTCAAATTATCAACTTTTTAAACATTTGTAATCTCCAAGTGCTTTCCTTGTGTACTTTGTAAAATATTTTATCAGAAGAAAAAAAAAAGCTACACTGATTTGTTCGCTTACATTTGTTTTGAAAGTCATTACACTAGTTTTGTTTTTGCTCTTTGTTTTCCCCAATTAAAAATTTTATAGGGACCATCTCTGAAATTCAGTCATATAAATTCAACATAACCTAGTATATACATCCATTTCAGCCCTCTGGTTTTTTTTCTAAATGACCTACAAATCACACAAACTGACCTCTCAAATATTACATTACAATGAAATTCAAAATGAACATTCCAGTTTGACAGCTAACCTCAGGCACCACTGGTATAGTATCTGGTTGTCTGTGCTGCTGGCTGAAAGGCGATAGGACATGCAAGACAAAACTGAGAGTTTAACTGGCAGAGTTGCTCAAATATAAATTGTGCTATTTGAAACTTAGACCACAGGAGACAGCAGATCACTTTTATATTCTGGCAACAGATTCAACCTCTTGCCCTAGAAAAACTTATCTGAATATATTTAGCAAAAAATATCTTCCTATATTATATTTAATACATATTCTATCAAATGTATTGTTATGCATGTTTGATCATCCTGTTGACAGAGCTAGAAGTGAAAGTAATGTGGACTATTAAACATAAGGTTTCAAACTTTGATGGAGCCCAATGGTGAGCAACTTTTGACAGTCAAATAACGACAAGCACATTGCAGGCCGGTGCCCGTCATTCATGAACATCTTGGCCTGCTCCAAACATTGCACGGTGACTAAGTGGAGGGTCAAAGGTTAAGCTCTAAGAAGACAGCAATGAAGGGCAACTGTCATGCACCACTGCATATTGTGAGACAGTAAGAAAGGGTTGTCTTCTGAAGAACATGCACAGTGTTCTCATTCTGTCTGGGCAGACACATATCTGAAAATCCTAAATGAGACCATTGCCAATTCATGAACAGCCATCCTGACAGCATGCCATTCAAGATGTCCATCTCAAATTTGACTTTTTTCTATTTCAAGTCACAAATGCATGCAAAATACAAGGTTAAGCATAACTTTAGCAGTTGTCTAGTGATTTTTCTACTCTAAAAATATTTGCCAAGCCTAAATAAGTGTTATATGTCTAAAAACATTCCTTCAGATCGCGTTTAGTAAACATGGTAGACTGTAAATTAAATAAAGATTTTGTGAATAGCTACAATGCTTTATTTATCTTTGAGAAAAGAATCACAACTCAGCATGGTCTATTGCACTATATCCATGTCTAACAAATATAATGCAAAATGTGCATTTTTATCTAAGAAATGTATGCTCCATATTGGATCAACATAATTGTGCCTTCTTGGTTTTAAGAAAACATTTATTAAGAGCTATAAGTTGTAATGTATGATTAGCTGTTCAAACCGCACTGCTCTGTACAATACATGTAGAACCATATTCTTAACTAATCCTTGGTCATTTTTCACACATTTAAGTGTGATCTCATTCTGCTTTGCCACTATTAACATAGAAAATGATTATGAAAAACAATACTAGCTCATTAGATCCCCAACTATAAGTCATTCTTTTTTTTTTTGAGAGCTTGATCAGCAGGATTAGCTGTGCGTGCCCTTTCCTCAAGGCTGACCTACACTAATCGGGTTCATGTGGCACCTTTTCACCAGGGCAGGCAGTGAAGTGTTCCAGTCCTTGTTATACAGCAATTGAAGTTCCATTTCTACCTCAGCATTGCTTCTGCACCATTTTCCCAGATACTAGTCAGAAATTTAAGGCACCCAAATGTGCCTTTCTAAAACTCAAAACAGAGAGCCACTCTTCCTGCTGAGTATGAGTTATTTAACCATTTATCATAATATTACAGCTAAATCTTTCAAAGCATCCATCTGGTTAAAAATTAAAATGTGCTATGGCATGCACATTCCTTCTGTGTCTTTCAAGTCCTCTATTCATATCTGTCCACTGCATTCCCAAACCTGAGTGAAGAAATGCAATCTTCATTTTTAGAAACACAGACAATCATGGCAGATGAGGCCCATAAGTCGAATGACCAAACAGCTGCACGTCAAGGGGGACAAGCTGAGCCAGTCCTGGTTTTACCCCATTGAATGCATGGGAGGCAGAAAACTCAGGACTACATTTTTGTGCATGCAAAGGGATAAAACCAGGACTGGCTCAGCTTGTCCTCTTTTATGTGGAACTATTTGTTCATTCTACTTATAGTCCCTATCTTCCATTAGATTCTGTGTTTCTATGTTTAAAAAGGCAGATTGATTTTCTTCATAAAGCCCAACTAGTCTGTCCTTTTCATTTCCTGTTGCAATTGCCAAAGATCCCAGTTGATGTTTCATTTTTGCAACAAATCATCCATAATCATCAGTCGCTTGTAAGGATCAACTGCCGAGTGCTCTTCCAGCCTGCAGGTGGTGCTCTGGGCTGCTTGAACGGTCTGTCTAGTCCTCCTAGCTCTGTGCTCCTCACTTCCCCTCAGTGGCCTTGTTTCCTTCGTAGGCTTGTACTTATACTGAGGCAGTCTCAGCAGTCAATTGCCAGAGGTTTCTTCTACCTTCTGGTCCTTGTACTCTGGCTCCACTTCTGTTCCCAGAAGACCTCAATATTCTCTGTTTCTACATTCAGCTTCCACATTGGGCACTCCTGTTTGTTCTCCTTCCTGGGGTCCTGGAATTCTTGTTAATTCCTGCTCTTTATCTTGTGTCAGGCCTCTCGCTTCTTGTTCATATCGGGGGCTACCCCCATTTCTCATACCTCTTCGGCCACCTGCAGCAGGGCACTCAATCCGAAGGGAAGGTGGCTGACCTAGGCAGAAGTCCATCCACCATTGATGACCTAGATTTGACTTTTCTGGGATTAGGCTGCTCCTTCCAGGGACAACCCACAGACTACAACTATCACATCACTAGTTGAAAACTGTCTAGAATTAGAAACTTGTTTCTTCTGTGAAATGAAAGGTAAGGAAAGAATGCAGCATCCTGTTCTTCAAGTATGTCTAAGACCATCACAAACATATCTTAACTTGAAAACTAAGAGGTGAATTTTAAGAGAGATGCATGCACCAAAACTGGGAAGTTATACGTGCATCGAGCACATGTGCGTGTCCACCCAACTTTATAAAGTGGGGAGATGTGCACGCACCAGAGAAAAAAGGAGCATGGTGTGGGCGGGGCATGGGCATTCTGGGGCGTAGCCAAGAAATGTGTGCACAAGTACCTACGTGCCTGAGCACATACCCAGCTCCAGTGCCACATACGTTTACTTCTGCTACGGAGGAGGTGTAAGTAAAAAAATGATACAGGCATCCCTGAGGGGTTTAAAGGGATCTGGGGTAACTGGGGGGATAGCAAGCTAAAGAACTAGGGGCGTTGGAGGACCTAGCTCCAGACTGGGCGAACGGGTAGACGAACTGGTGAAACTGGTCATGGCGTGGACACGCGCCTGTTATAGAATTCCCCCACTTGCGAGGCTCAAACCCGATTTTACACGGCTGTGCAAGTCCACTTCATAAATTAGGAGCACACATATGCGCGCCTAGGCTATTTTATAATATATATGCGTATATGAACGTATGTTATAAAAATTGTTTGTCTCTGGGCTCGTGCCAAAACGTGTATATGTGCTCCCACGCGCCTATTTGAAAGTTACTGTACCTGAAAGCACAATGCTAAAACACACAAAGAAAATGCTATGATGTGGAACTTCTTCCACTGACTGACAGTTCAACAGACACTGAAAAATTACAAAATGTAAGGATCATTTTATCAAAGTCTACTGTATTGTATATTAATACAAATGATCATAAATATAGAGAATGTTATTTTCTTACTAAGGGGGTCATTTATCAAAATGCTATATGGCATTTTCGCATGCGTTAAGGCATTTTCACATGTGAGAGAGACTAGCTATAAGGCCCTCATACTAGGTAGGTATTTATACCTCTATATGAGGCCCATCTAGCTACTCGAGGTTAGGTTTAGGTATTAGTGTAGGGGTTAGGGGCCACTTTGACATTCAGAGCAAGACGTACGAACAGAACAGTGCTCTCTTGTGAAGATTCGATGACCTTTGGAGTGAGGAAACTCACCCAAAGATGAGATTTGTGCAGTGTTCTCTCAACCTAGTTTGATGTTACAGAGGTAGAGAGTCCATCAAGCTAGGTTGAGAGAACACTGCACAAATCTCATCTTTGGGTGAGTTTCCTCACTCCAAAGGTCATCGAATCTTCACAAGAGAGCACTGTTCTGTTCGTACGTCTTGCTCTGAATGTCAAAGTGGCCCCTAACCCCTACACTAATACCTAAACCTAACCTCGAGTAGCTAGGTGGGCCTCATATAGAGGTATAAATACCTACCTAGTATGAGGTACTTATAGCTAGTCTCTCTCTCTCTCTCCCCCCGTGGTTGTAGGTAGGAAATACAAAAATTCTGGCACTTAGTGCAAAGTGCGAAAAGTTATCGCAGTTTGCGCTAATACCTATGCGAAGCGCTAAGATAGGCTGTTCATCGCAAAGTGCACTATTACCATAAAACACGCCCCTTTTCCTATCACCTGTGATATTTAGTGCATTTTGATAAATCCAGGCCTACATTTCTTACAATGCATTTACAAGCTTACATGGTATTTAAGTTGTGCCGATCATATTATGTTATATGCCGCTTTTGCCCAAAGTACTCTACAAATATAATATACAATTATTTCACAATTAAAATTGGTACTAATATTATCATTTGTAAGAGGAGAAAAAAAAAAAGACTTTATCATTCTAGGATCTGATGATAATGATTCCAGCCAGATGCCAGGGATGATTCCAGCCAGAACTGTCTTTGAAGTGCAATAAACTAGAAATACTGTAGTATATTGACTGCAATTGCATTAGTTTAAAAAGTTATTTTCCAAATTACTGCAGATAATGGGCCGGATTTTAAAAAAGTTACGTGCGCCGGGCCTATTTTCAAAAGGCCCGGCGACGCGCGTGTAAGTCCCTGGGCTTTACGAAAGGGGCGGGGGCAGGGGTCAGGCTCCCAGCACAGCGGCCATATTTGCTGCTGTGCCAGGGATCGCAACTTGCGCTGCCCAGAGGCAGGCGCAAAAGGTAAAATAAATGTTGGGGGGGGGGGGGGGTAGGTCAGGCTAGGGAGAAGGGAATGGGGGAAGGCAGCTCAGCACGCGCAAGGTGCACAATTGTGCACCCCCCTTGCGCGCGCCGACCCAGGATTTTGTAACATGCGCGTGCATGTTATAAAATCGGGCATACATGTGCGAGCCCCGGGTGGCGCACGCACATGTACGCCCGTGCGCAACCTTTTAAAATCTACCCCAATGTAACTGAGGTACTACCAGAAAGAAAGCGGAACGATAACTGGGAATCTAAGGTCTAAACATGACTTGGCCCCCTAATAAAATCACTGCATGGACTGTATGTTGGCTTATTTGCAACCTTGAAAAAAGTCTGGTTGTTTTTATATTCATTTTAATTGATCAGATGCAAAATAGCATGCCTCGATAACCATAAGAATTGTCAACTATTATAGCAATCAGAAAAGGTTCTCGTGCATATGTATATATACTTTATATGCACACACACACACACACATCTACACACACATTTTTCCTGTATTCGCCTTATATAAAATAGTATGGTTGACGTGTTAGCCCGCTTGAATGCATGGAATGACCTTGATCTTCTCCCATTTCCACAAAACTGGCTAAATCCTTTAGTCCTTTGGGCCCATAGTTATTTAAAAGCCATAATCCATGGAGTATCCTCAAGAGCAGCAAAATTCTCGTCATCTGTTTTTATCATATTCACAACATTTCCTACCATTCAGTACACCAATCGCCTTAAGGTCATGAAACATCACGAAAAACTTTATAATCATTCATTGATTTCGTTTTCAGCATACTATATCATTTGAATCCAATGGGAGCTTAAAGAGCTATTTGTGAGGTCAGCCACAGTACAGACAGATGCTGACATGATATCGATGGCAAGGTGGAAAGAAATTACCAAATACGGCAGATCAATACCTCGTTTCACTGTTACAGCCTTCTGCAGGCATAAAATATATATCTTTACAGCTACAAAAATAATAATAATGAAAGGGAGAGATAAATGCTTCCCTCAAGGTAAACTATTTGATTAGCTGAGGGCAAAGGTGACAATAGCAGTTACACAAAAGAAACTTCACACTCTTAAATAAAAACAGTAGGATGAGCTGATAAAAGGACAAAATGGAACAGAGCAAAGGCTACAACAATATTTCTTTGGGGACTGGAGACTTTTTATGTGCAGCATTTAAAAAAAAAAATGCTATGTAACTAAAATATAGTATCTCAGAATTGCTAGCTATAGGAAGATTGTGAAAGGGCAATGTCAAGCTTCCCCATCACCGTCAGGATCGCTGGCAACATAACATAAAAAGGGTCCGTTTGTTTTGGGGAACATAATGCTGAGCTTACTTCAGACATTATTTCTTAATCTGGTTAATCCATCAACACTCAGCTCTAAGAAAAGAGCACCACATTTGTGTATTGTGCACAAATAATGTACGCAATATCACTATTTCATAAAACGTCTAAGAAAAATCAAGCGTGAACAGCTGCCGAACCGAAGCCTTAACCAATAGGAAGCAACGATGCTGGATGGTAACACGATGAGCTGGAAATTCACTGAAATTCTGAGGTGAACAAAAATGGTTTAAAAAACATTGTGATTTTCTTTCTCCATTTTTAAAACAATACATCTAAAAAGCCCAATTCAGACTTATTCCTGGTTTATATCTTCTTCTGTAATGCAATTTGATAATTATGCCTTTGGGCAGAGCCTAAATCTTGCAAACATTACAGACTAGGTAATGGAAAGGAGAAAATTAACTACTATGAAGTCATGTATTCACTGTGGCACTGCCAGTGCTGATTCATAACAATATATAATAAACTATATTGCTTTTCAAGTTGTAAAACACTTTTAATTATTTAAATAAGAGGGCCAACGATATCACTACAAGATTTTAACATCTCACTTACAATCAAAGAAATAGTATAACAGCTCCTCAGCTGAAATTAAAGGCTATATAACTTTTCTATTGCCTGTTCAGCAATAAGCGAGTTGATTATAACTTGGGATGTAAATGAGAGAATTCATTGCTACATTTTTTTCAGAATGCAAAGTCTAGTGATTAAGACAACAAAATGGCAATCAAATCCTCTTGAGCTTAAATCCCAAACTTCACCTCTGAGTTTTTATGACCCTGGGCAAGTAACTTTGCCATCCTGTACCCCCAGTTAACTGAAGTGTAACTAGAATGTAGATAGCAATTATCACCTAAGGATTTGCAGAATGTAAGCAATGATAAATACATTAATAAAAGTGCTGTAATTAAATACAATATATAATTTATTACAGCGTGAATGTTCACTAGAATTTACAAATCACACAGTAAACATAAAACAACATGAAATTCAATATATACTTGAACAGTTATTTACACTTTCGAATAATAGAAGGACTAGGGGGCATTCCATGAAGTTAGCAAGTAGCACATTTAAGACTAATCGGAGAAAATTCTTTTTCACTCAACGCACAATAAAGCTCTGGAATTTGTTGCCAGAGGATGTGGTTACTGCAGTTAGTATAGCTGGGTTCAGAAAAGGTTTGGATAAGTTCTTGGAGGAGAAGTCCATTACCTGCTATTAATCAAGTTTACTTAGGGAATAGCCACTGCTATTAATTGCATCAATAGCATGGGATCTTCTTGCTGTTTGGGTAATTGCCAGCTACTTGTGGCCTGAATTGGTCTCTGTTGGAAACAGGATGCTGGGCTTGATGGACCCTTGGTCTGACCCAGTATGACAATTTCTTATGTTCTTAGATCATGCTAAATAAGTATTTATAGGCAAGAGAGGACAAGGTAAGCACTAAGGCAAGATCTGAAGAGTCAGAGAAAGTGACATCTGTGGCTAGCTTATGAGATAAGAAAACAAGACGAGTGAACATTTCCTTCTTTAGTACAGAAATCTGCAGACAGTTGTTACTGCTTATCAACGGTATGACAGCTTTCAAAATGCTTGATCTCAACCAATGGCAGAACAGCTTTCAAAATACCAAATATCTAATAGATTTCAACTCAACTGCATCCAGGACATGTGAAAAGTATGAGCCAAGGGCCTTGGGGTGCTCTAGTGTCTGTGACAGAAATGTGAATCGAACAGGATAAACGATTCAAAAGCTATGAGCCGGGGGGAGGTATTGTAACATAGCAAATGATGGCAGAGAAAGACACAAACGGGGATGTCTGCCCAGCAAGCTTTTTTTTTTTTTCTGTGCAAGTTACAACATGCCTTTTGTTTGGGAATCTTGTTAAACTTTCAAGACTGAGAGCTAAAACTTATTTTGCCACACTATTGGGGCAGGGACAATATGAACATTTCTGTTCTCCTTAGTAAATATTTAACAAATTAAAAGTGATTTTTTTTTCTTTTTAAGTAGCCTTTATTAATGAGAGAGATGTTTCCAGATATTCTCCAGCTCTGCATTACTGATCAGGAGACATAAATAATGCTATCCTCAAGAGCAGACAGATGTAGATGCTTGATCAGACGGGCTGGGCAATGATGACAGAAACGGGGCACTCTGTTAGTGTGAAAAAGGCCAGACACGATTACTGTCGTGTTTAACAGAACCAGTCTCTCTGGGGATAGGGAAATACCTACAGCACTTGGATGAGATCCACTCTGAAGTGCCGCGAAAAGTGGAATATAAACCAAATAAATAAATAAAAGCTTTTTTGAATTCTGGTACCAGAATTATAACAAATGATGATCTTATAAGGGCCAGTCTCCCAATAGGAAACTAGTCTAAAGGAAACAGGGCCAGTAGGTTTCTTTTGCATAAAGAAAGGTTAAAAATGGGCCGGGAGAAATATGGGCGAAGGAAAATGGGTTTGCAGAGGCGTAGCCAGGCCATTTGGCACCGGTGATCAAGTGAAAAGTGCACCCTCACCTTGAGCACAACTTTACAACGCTGCAAGGTGTGAGATTTTTTTTTAAAAGTAGGAGGCTTTGATTTTTATTTTGATCCAGCAGTTTCCTCCTGCTCCTTTGGGCTTCCAGCTCAGACAGAACCAATACAGACATCCTGGACCCATGAGCCTTCATTCACAATTCCCAGGGATCTTTTCTCCTCTTATTTTATACCCCTGTCAGTTCTGGGCTGGGGGCCCTGGCATCAGGCCGCTGTTAAGAACCCTATAATCATAGGCCCCAATCCAATCATTAGGTGTCACCCCTTCATGGTCAATGCCTCCCCACACACAATTAAAAATTATGCATTTATAATACCAGATTTTACATTTAAAAAAAAGACATTCTGAGGTAAAACTATCACTTAGAACATGAATATTATATTTACATGTATTGCTGTGGTGCCAAACAGAAAACCCGGCAAAAAAAGTAAAAGAAAAAAGGCATTTGATACCCATATGGTATTAGGGCTATAGTAACACAAGTTAGATGTCGGCTTGGTCCTCACAAAGCCATGAGTAAATTGAATTACAATTACAATATAATAAACCTCCCATATCAAAGCACCAGTAACTGCCAGCACTCAATCAGTAACAAACTATGAAAAGGAAATACTGTTAATTTTGCATCAGGCCCTAAACACTAATACACCTCTTATTAGGAAAACAGGCTGTTACAGAGTCCTATACAGAAACTACACACTAGCAGAACACCTCACATTGTTCACACATGCAGAACACAGACAGACCATCACCAAATACTGAATGAGATCATAAAGTGTAAATAGAAACATTCATACAAAAGCTAAAGTGGAAACTGCAACAAGCCAGATTCTGTATGCAGTGCAACTATGGAAAAATACATTCTTCATAAAACATAAAACAAAATCAAGAAATATAAATCATAATAAAATCATGGAAAAAAATGATGAGTAGAACATCCAATAATTAAGATTTTAAAAAATCCCCTGCTGTCCATACTTGGGGAAATTGTGATTTCCAAATTACCTGAGATTGTCATGGATCAGCAGGGAGAGAGGAGGGGTTTGTTGCATAAAAGCTTTCTTCATACTTTCTCTAACACATGCTCATTCATATATACACACACACACGCTCGTTTGCTCTATCTCATGCTGAATCTACACATACATGCTCATATGCTCTCACATTCTCAATCATATATATGTACGATCATACACACAAGCAGGCGCTCATACATGCTCTCACATGCACTTATATGATCTCACGTGCTCAATCATATACACAAGTACACACATGCCCATACACACTCTCATTCTCAATCATACATATGCATGTTCATATGCTCTCTCGCACACACTCATACATATACATGTTCATATGCTCTCTCGCACACACTCATACATATACATGTTCATATGCTCTCTCGCACACACTCATACATATGCATGTTCATATGCACTCTCGCACACACTCATACATATGCATGTTCATATGCACTCTCGCACATTCTCAAATCATTCACACACACATTCATACCCTCCTTCTCATATGCAGTATGGGGAGGGAGGCCAATGTTTCTTGCCCTCATATAAGCTGCACTGCTCCTCACTACTGGGGGAAGGAGAGGGAGAAGGTGGCCAATGTTTTTTTGCAGCCCCATGAGGGCCATGCTGTTTTTACTGCCTGGGCATTGGGATAGGGAGGAGGAAGCTGATAATTTTCGCAACCTTGCAGGCTGTGATGCTCTTCACTGCCAGGGCAGGGAGGAAGAGACTGATGGTTTTCACATGACAGCTTCCCTGGTAGATGGTGCCTATGGCCAAGGCCATATCGGTCATAAGTTAGCTACGGCACTGTGGGTTTTGAGGAGTGCTGTGACAACTGCCACTTTCAAGGGATCTAGGAAATAGCTAGTTAAAAAGGAATGATTGAAAAGAGTGGTTATATAATTGGGGAAAGTGGAAAAGGCAAGCAGCATGGAAAGGAATAAAACCAAGAAAGTATTTTCATGAGAGACTGGATAGTCTCTTCAAAAAAGTAGGGAGTGAAGAATAGTATATTCATACAAACAATGTCAAACCAGTTAATATATAGAAATGAAATGACGGCAGAAGACGACCAAATGGCCCATCCAGCTTTCACACTTACTTTTTTCATACTTATCTGTTACTCTGATCGCCGAGGTTAGGGCCCTTATTGGTAATTTCGGTTCTAATTTCCTTCCACCCCTGCCATTGAACTAGGAGCAGCACTGGAGCTGCATCAAAGTGAAGTAACAAGCCTAATTGGCTTGGGGTAGTAACCGCCGCAATAAGCAAGCTACTCCCACGCTTCTTTGTTCACCTAGTCTGTGCAATGTAGTCCTTGTTGGTTGTTGTCTGAATATAAATCATCTTTTCTTCATTCCCCCTGCCGTTGAAGCAGTGAGCTACGCTGTATATGTATTCAAAGTGAAACATCAGGCTTGATTGGTTCAGGGTAGTAACCGCCGCAACAAGCAAGCTACTCCCATGCTTAATTGTTTACCCAGCCTGTGCAATTTAGTCCTTGTTGGTTGTCTGAATATAAATCCTCTTTTCTTCATTCCCCCTGCCACTGAAGCAGAGAGCTGCTTGGACATGCATTGAAAGTGAAGTATCAGGCTTATTTGGTTTGGGGTAGTAACCGCCGCAACAAGCAAGCTACTCCCATGCTTATTTATGAATTTAAATCCTTTTTCCCACATTTCCTCTTGCCGTTGAAGCATAGAGCAATGTTGGAGTCGCATTAACTGTGTGAATGTTTATTGAATAAGGGTATTAATCACCAGGTAGTAGCCGTCATTCCCGCAAGCCACCCCCATACCTCTTCTCTTCATTCACATCCTCAAGACTTTATGGATCCACAGTGTTTATCAAAATTTTCCCAAACACCAAAAAATTTTCAAAAATCTGATTAAAAAATCCAATTAAAAAATGTTCTATTCCCCTCCCCCCCCCCCCCAAAAAAAAAATTGAAAAGTGCAGAATCATTAAATTATACCCAATAATTTAAAACTAATAAGGATTTAAAACTCTGCTCTCCATACCTGGGATCTGATTTCCAGTCACCCAGAGATTGTCATGGGATTGGGGGAGGTGTTGCCACACAAATTTTATCTTCTCTCTCACACACATGCACAAAAACACATTCATTCTCTCACACACTCCCTCTCTCTAACATACACAGGCTGCCTCTCTCTCACCCATACATTATCAGGCCGATACAGTACGGTGCGCTCAGCCGAGCGAACTGTTTAGCATGAGACTGGCCACGCGTTTTTGACGCACATCTATTATCCTTTATACTAAGCTTCTGCTCCCCTCCAGGCAGGAAGATCGGTGGGCTGAACTACCCAAAGATAGCAGGAGGCTCACGCTCTCTCAATCTTCGGCCGCCAGCTGGTTAGGCTCCGCTAGCAGCCTGCAGCCTCTCCTGTTGTTGCCGGCCTACTGCCTCCCCGGGTGTGCCGCTCCGTGCAAATGCACAGTATGCACACCCGGTCACGCCGGGCCTGTAAGGATCGTGGAGTTGAGCAATTGTATGGATGGCAGACTAGATATGCCATATGATCTTTTTCTGCTATCATATTTCTATGTTTCTGTATGTGTAAGGTGGGGGAAGGAGGAGAGTGAGTGTGTTATATTAGGAGATAGGTGAAAGGAGGAATGTGAGAGCACTGCAGTGGGAAGTGCGGGGCTGGGTTTTGGAGGGAGGAAAATAAGAAGTCTGCAATGAGAACAGGCGTACAGTACATGGCAAGTAAACCATGGAAGAATTTTCAAATCCCTGAATATAGTTGTCATATTATTTAACAATTAATGCAGTAGAGAATTGAGTTTTTACTTTCGTCAATAGATTTATGCAGGTGTTCTGCTGAGAACTTCCATATCTCATGACAGACCAAGGAACATGTATCATATCACTTTATGAAATCCTGGAGCCTATCTGTGTCCGCAAAGGATGGAAGATAGATCTAATTTTAACAGAAACCAGCTGAAGAAAGGCTGTTGGCAGGACAAAGTACAAGGTTTCAAAAAAGGAGAAACAGAAGATGTTTTTTTAGGGAAAAAAAAGGTTCAGAGCACAGAATCGACTGCAGAGCTGACAATGGTCCAGATGTTATAGAGACTGATGGGTTACAGCTACTTCTGGGCCAGAAAGTATGTGACTTCAGGTTAAAAAACTGGTCAGAGAAAAGACAGCTTTGGAGAGTGTGTGGAGACAAAAAAAAAACAACATTTACGTACATTCACAATATTTAATGTACTTGCTGTGCGTTTAAGTAAGTGGAGAACTTCACACATCTTCATTTTATTTGTGAATAGCATACTTATTTTAAAATGAACACAAAGTGTAGAAAAAGCCACTGAGCAGCTGGTGTTTTTGGCCAACAAGCAGTACAGGTGTGCCTTGCAGGCAATGCCCCTTCTCCAAGGTAAAGCAGGTCTATGAAGCCACCCGGGCATGACCTCTTGCGTGAGAGAAGATGGCTGAATTATAGGAGAAACATTTCAACGCTGGGGAAGGTTACATTTTTTTTTTTTTTTTTAGCATGTGTATTCTGTCCCTGGTATTACTATTTTGCAGATGACAAATACTAAAACCTCAAAGTCACAGATTAATATTGCAGAATTATTTTTAAACTTAGTCATCTGTACAGCAGCCAACACTAAATCAGGTGTTGACTCTACTTCTAAAATTGATTAGCGTTTTCTGACTGTAGCAGCAAAGTAAGTAGTGCTTCAATTAAGTTTTAGAAACAATTAAAATTGATTACCATCTAGTAAAATGTAGTTATGTAACTCAAGCATTACTACTCTTGTTCTTTTACAAAGTTTAATTACTCAGTACAGTGCCAAGTAAAGCTACATGGGTAGTGAGGATGTGCACACAACGCTTATGAGCTCAAAACAGGAAAGGTTCGCTACTCCAAAGCTGGGCAGTAGGTCAAAGGTAGCTCAGAGAAAAATAAAAGGAATTGTCAGGACTCTTCAAATATGTTTTTTGTATTTTTTTTGCTTTGAGCCCATTATCATCTTCAATTCTTTCAGGCTTTTCCAACTAGATAGCACAAAGCCTACTACAGCATGTAAATATTTACATTCTTAATATCTCAAGTAAATGGCACAATAACCATCAGTGGGATCCCAAAAATAAAAAGGTCAGGGAAAAAGCAACACAGCAGTACACTGTGAGGTAGCTTTTAGTATGCTAGGATGATTGCTTATGCATATTCGGGATTAATTTATTACAGTATTTTAATGATCAGGGACCATGACTTGTGAGATATGCCAATTTAGCTTTGTGGCCCAAAAGTTGCCTCAGAGCCATGATTTAGTAGTTTTCAGAACACTAGCAGATTAGGGGCTAGTCTGATATTGGGTGACAAAGAACATAAGAACATAAGAAATTGCCATGCTGGGTCAGACCAAGGGTCCATCAAGCCCAGCATCCTGTTTCCAACAGAGGCCAAAACCAGGCCACAAGAACCTGGCAATTACCCAAACACTAAGAAGATCCCATGCGACTGATGCAATTAATAGCAGTGGCTATTCCCTAAGTAAACTTGATTAATAGCAGTTAATGGACTTCTCCAAGAACTTATCCAAACCTTTTTTGAACCCAGTTACACTAACTGCACTAACCACATCCTCTGGCAACAAATTCCAGAGCTTTATTGTGTGTTGAGTGAAAAAGAATTTTCTCCAATTAGTCTTAAATGTGCTACTTGCTAACTTCATGGAATACCCCCTAGTCCTTCTATTATTCGAAAGTATAAATAACCGATTCACATCTACTCATTCAAGACCTCTCATGATCTTAAAGACCTCTATCATATCCCCCCCTCAGCCGTCTCTTCTCCAAGCTGAACAGCCCTAACGTCTTCAGCCTTTCCTCACAGGGGAGCTGTTCCATTCCCTTTATCATTTTGGTTGCCCTTCTCTGTACCTTCTCCATCGCAACTATATCTTTTTTTGAGATGTGGCGACCAGAATTGTACATAGAATTCAAGGTGTGGTCTCACCATGGAGCGATATAGAGGCATTATGACATTTTCCATTTTATTCACCATTCCCTTCCTAATAATTCCTAACATTCTGTTTGCTTTTTTGACTGCTGCAGCACACTGAGCCAACGATTTTGAAGTATTATCCACTATGATGCCTAGATCTTTTTCCTGGGTGGTAGCTCCTAACATGGAATCTAACATCATGTATCTACAGCAAGGGTTATTTTTCCGTATATGCAACACCTCGCACATGTCCACATTAAATTTCATTAAATTTCATCTGCCATTTGGATGCCCAATCTTCCAGTCTTGCAAGGTCCTCCTGTAATGAATCACAATCCGCTTGTGATTTAACTACTTTGAATAATTTTGTATCATCCGCAAATCTGATAGCCTCACTCGTCAAATTCCTTTCCAGATCATTTATATATATATTGAAAAGCACCGGTCCAAGTACAGATTCCTGAGGAACTCCAATGTTTACCCTTTTCCACTGAGAAAATTGACCATTTAATCCTGCTCTGTTTCCTGTCTTTTAACCAGTTTGTAATCAACGACAGGACATTGCCTCCTATCCCATGACTTTTTAGTTTTCTTAGAAGGGACTTTGTCAAATGCCTTCTGAAAATCCAAATACACTACATCTACCGGTTCACCTTTATCCACATGTTTATTAAACCCTTCAAAAAAATGAAGCAGATTTGTTAGGCAAGACTTCCCTTGGGTAAATCCGTGTTGACTGTGTCCCATTAAATCATGTCTTTCTATATGCTCTACGATTTTGATCTTTAGAATAGTTTCCACTAATTTTCCTGGCACTGACGTCGGGCTCACTAGTCTGTAGTTTCCCAGATCGCCCCTGGAGCCCTTTTTAAATATTGGGGTTACTACATTGGCCATCCTCCAATCTTCAGGTACAATGGATGATTTTAATGATAGGTTACAAATTTTAATTAACAGATCAGAATTCCAAAGTATTGGCACTGAACCAGAGAAGACTCTGGTTCCTTAGGTGCAGGCACTCGTAGGCAGGCTTGAGACCTGGAGCACAGGGAGTAAGAGGGCACATGCAAGATGAGTCAGCAGTTTTATGGTATTTTTCCCATTCTTCATTTGTATGTTCCCATTTAAACAGAGATATTTACAGAATTTAATCTATACTTTTGTTACTAAAGGAAATTATATTTATCCTCCATGAGTATTTTTCTAAATTTATTATCATAGGTTTTTTTAGGTTCTTTGGCTGAGGAGACCTGGACTACAGAAAACAATACAAACATTTTGCTTCCAGGTGAGCTGTTTATAGGGATTCAATGGATGTTTAGGAATGAAAATGTTATGTTCTGGTACGGTTGTGGACCCTGGATCGTAGTGAGAGCTGTCTCCACACACAGGGAGGAGACCTATGGGGACTCACCACGATAGGCGTGGCCTCAGCTGAGACAGACACAAGTAGCAACAAGACTTTATTAGACTGGAACATAGGTGAAATACCTACCGAGTGGGAAGCAAGACACAGTTCAGAGTAGTAAGGTGGCTCAGTGATGATATCCCTGGTAGTGGCCCGCAGAGCGGGGTACGCCAGGGAACTCCTCCTCCAGATGATACACTTCTCAGGGTAGATCCGGTAGTGGCCCGCAGTGCGGGGTACACAGAGAATCAGCACTGATAAGAGAAGTGCAGGAGGGCAGCAGAGCTGGGTAGATGAAAGTACTCATTCTGAAGTGTAGAAGATGGTTTGCTGAGGCGAGCAAGGTAGTGGCCCAAGACAGGGGGTACACTGGAGGTTCCGTCAGCAAGATGGTAGCAAACGTGAAGCGTACTCCCAAGACTGAACGAGGCTGGGTCCCAATCAAGAGTAGATGGATTCTCCAGGCAGGAAGGCCCTCCGAGGAGCGGATAGCCAGAATGTGACAAGGCCCCCGAGGAGCGGGTACCTAAGGTGTCCAAGTCCTGGCATTCAGGAACAGTTCAGTGTAGCGAATAGCAAAGCGTCTCCAAGTGGAGTGGAATTCAGCAGGAAGGAAGTCCTTGCTAACTCATAGGAAGCATAGGCCAGATAGCTTAAATACACTGGCGGGTGACATCATGCCCCCGAGGTTCCTGCCTCGGGGGCATGATGTCACCCGCCAGTGAATAAGAGAGGGCCTGGCGCGCCCACGCCCTTGGTAATCCCCGATTCAAGATGGCAGACGGGATTGCCCACACCATCCCGGGGACGCCGGGGAAGGTGGCGTTTGCAAGCGGAGGCTGCCATTCTTTCAATAATCACTGGTGTAGGGAAAAGAGGTTGCAGCCGTCTGCGACCGACGGGCGCAACTGAGAAAGGCTTGAAATTTTGCATTGGTCATTATATTTAGTGATGGTGAAAAAGAAGAGCGATGGAGATAATTTGGAAGAGGCTGCAAATGAGCCTCAATTTTTTCAAATCTGAACAACTCTACCTTCCCTATTTTGCTCTGATCCATTATTATAGAAGTTGATGTCAAAATGGCTCTTCTCCAGCCACTTTAGAAAATAAGGGCAGAAAAGGACACAATTGTCCATCTCGTCTGCCCAGCAAGCTCACATCCTGTATGATTCAGACTGCCAGGGTCTGGGCCTTGTAGATTACTTGTTTGAGTTGTGTCATGGTTAATTGGTTAAGGGTAATGTGTGTCACATCTGTAAGTCACCCTCCTTGATTATTTGTATACCTATAATTCCTCTTGGGCTATTTGATTTACACTGGTACATCATCCCTGTGTTTGCTTGTTTTCCCAGGCTGCCCCCCCCAACCCGGTTTTTTCCCCAGACTACGGTATATAGTTCATGTCTTGGTTTTCTGCTGTCAGATTTTCTAACTCTATGAAGGATTCTGCCTCTTTCCAGATTTCACTTCTCTCGCCTCTAAGGATCCACAGTGTTTACCCCATGCCCTTTTCAATTTCTTCACTGTCCTGGTCCTTTAGTTTTATCACCTTTATTTATTTTATTTTATTTATTTATTTAAAATTTTTATATACCGGCATTCATGTTGCAAACACATCATGCCGGTTTACATATAACAGGGGTGTACAGTAAACAATTCAATAACCTATTTGTGTATTTAAAAGAAAGCATTGTGATTCCAGCAGCCACAAGAATATAGACAAATAAATGGTTTATTCCATAAAACTGGACCCACAACACCAAAGACACGTTTTCTATTCAAGTCAAATGGGCAGATTCCAAGGATGTTCAACCAAAAAGCATGCTTGCAATGATAGAATAGTCAATCTATCTTTAAGATACCTGGCTCCAATGCCATGCAGTGACCTAAATACAAGACAAACTACCTTGAACTATAAACAGAATTTGATCCAAAGTCAATGAAGTTTTTCTAGCACAGGGGAAATAGGGTCCAAGAATCTAGAGCCACTCACAATACCTCCAGCTGTATTCTGTAACAGATGAAGGTATATGATGTATTATTTTTGGCAGATCAATCACCCAGGAAATGCAATGATTAAGCCAATTTGTATTGCAAGCAAACTAGGTTAAGTATTCCCTTTTCAAAAAAGGCCGCAGTTTGTTAAGCAATCGCAGATAAAGCATGTCCTACAAATTGATCTTATTTGAGGTAACAACATTAAATCTTTATTTACAAGCACCCGGAATTTCATACCTGGTTCTGAACAGAGAGAACTGATCAAAAAAAAAAAAGGAAATTGCCAATCTCAGGTCTTCCCACTCTCAAGACTTCTTTTCTTGAAGAATTTAACTTCAAATCTGCCCAATGCTTAATAGCATTGATGCATGAGGTCAGATTCTATAAGGCTACATTCCAGTCCTTCCTCAAAGGAATATCTAGTAGGAAGTCATCCCCAGAAAAGATATAAATATTAAAAAGAGTGAAAGGGATAGACAAGCCTTGTGGCACATCACAGTCAACAGGTTACATTTCTGAAAGACACCAATATATAATAAGAGTTTTAAATCAGTCTTCCAAAAAAAAAAAAAAAGAGAACCATTTCAATGCACCCACAGAAATTCATGCAGAATAGCAATTATAGAGTATTTTATCAGCTTTGCCCCTTTGCTAATATTTGAAAAGTTAAAATCCATCATGAAATTCACAAGGATTCACAAGATAAAAATCCAAGAAATCATGCTTTATGCTATGCTTAAAAACTGTACTAACTTCAGTTGGGAGGGATTGGAGGGTAAATATTGTAAATTGTCAATTCTAACACTATTGTCATTGGCATAATGCAAGGAAGAGTCCACCATATGTTATGCTATTTGTTCTTGAATTTTCAAATAAACAAATTCCATTTCCTCCATACTGAAGTAAACTTACACAGCAGTGGCCCGGGGCACGTAGGTATTTACACACACATCTCTTAGACATGCCCCATAACATCCATGCCTCGCATAGATCATACCCAGACCATGCCCCTTTTTTAAACCGAGTGAGATGTGTACACAGCAGGAATATGCGCACATCTGGGCAGCTTTAAAAATTTGCTGGGCAAATGTGCACCCGACTTGTGCATGCATCTCCCAATTTTGGCGCTCGCCGGGCTTTTCAAATTCACATTTAAGCTTCAACTCGCAGAACACAGTGAGCGTCAAGGTGCATAGCGTTGTAACTTGGTCTTCAATGAACTCACAAGGTCTTCCTGCAATTTATCACAATCTGCTCTTGATTTATCTACTTTGAAAAGTTTTGTATCATCTGCAAATTTGATTACCTCACTCGTCGTATTTCTTTCCAGATCATTTATAAAATATATTGAAAAGTAAGGGTCCCAATACAGATCCCTGAGGCACTCCACTGCCCACTCCCTTCCACTGAAAAAATTGTCCATTTAATCCTACTCTCTGTTTCCTGTCTTTTAGCCAGTTTGTAATCCACGAAAGGACATCGCCACCTATCCCATGACTTTTTACTTTTCCTAGAAGCCTCTCATGAGGAACTTTATCAAATGCCTTCTGAAATCCAAGTACTCTACAACTACCGGTTCACCTTTATCCACATGTTTATTAACTCCTTCAAAAAAGTGAAGCAAATTTGTGAGGCAATACTTGCCTTGGGTAAAGCCATGCTGACTTTGTTCCATTAAACCATGTCTTTCTATATGTTCTGTGATTTTGATGTTTAGAACACTTTCCACTATTTTTCCTGGCAATGAAGTCAGGCTAACCGGTCTGTAGTTTCACAGATCGCCCCTGGAGCCCTTTTTAAATATGGGGGTTACATTTGCTATCCTCCAGTCTTCAGGTAAAACGGATGATTTTAATGATAGGTTACAAATTTTTACTAATAGGTCTGAAATTTCATTTTTTAGTTCCTTCAGAACTCTGGGGTGTATACCATCCGGTCCAGGTGATTTACTACGCTTCAGTTTGTCAATCAGGTCTACCACATCTTATAGGTTCACCGTGATGTGATTCAGTCCATCTGAATCATTACCCATGAAAACCTTCTCCAGTACAGGTACCTCACCAACATCCTCTTCAGTAAACACCGAAGCAAAGAAATCATTTAATCTTTCCGCGATGTCCTTATCTTCTCTAAGTGCCCCTTTAACCCCTCAATCATCTAATGGTCCAACTGACTCCCTCACAGGCTTCCTGCTTCAGATATATTTAAAAGAGTTTTTACTGTGAGTTTTTGCCTCTACAGCCTTAACCTGTAGTGGTAAGGGCTTCCCTGCCTCTATGTAGGCTGCTTTGATTACTTCCTTGATCCAGTGGGCTATGGTCGCCCGCGAGGCCGCTTCTCCTTGTTTCTTCCTGCTGTGAAGGACAAACAAGTGATCCATTTTCCGCATCAGTTCTATCTTTCCAGGTACCGTACTAGGAGTCTGCCGACATTTAGATGGCAAAGAAGGCGTGAGTCTTCCGAGTCCCTATGTTCATCCAGAGATGGTAGTGAGATGGTTTGGTTCAAGTGAAACATGGAAATCACATTCGGTAGGAAGGAGGGGGTGGTGCGCACCTAAGGAACAGTTCCCGACAGGATAGTGCCTGTAGTTTGGAGATGCGACAAGCTGAACATATTACCAACAGGAATACAGTCTTCAATGTTAAAAGGCGTAGTGACAGACCGTGTGTTAGTCTGAAAGAATCCCCAACTAGGAAGTCTAATACTAGATTGAAGTTCCATAGAGGTATCGGCCACTTTAGGGGTGGTCGGAGTTGTTTAACCACTTCAAGAAGCGGAACAAGTCCGGATGGGTTGATAGCCTGATACCACCTACTTCGGCTCTGAAGCAGGCCACTACGGCTACATGGACCTTGAGGGAATTGAGTGATAACCCCTTCTTCATATCATCCTGTAGGAACTCCAGAACCATGGGAATCTTGGCTGTCCGTGGGAGTATCCCGCGGTCCTCATAAAAGGCTTTGAATACTCTCCAGATCCGTATGTATGACAGGGATGTGGAGAACTTGCACGCTCGGAGCAGGGTGTCAATCACAGCCTTTGAGTAACCACGCTTCTTCAGGCAAGTCCTCTCAAGGACCAGACCGTAAGAGAGAATCGAGACGGATCTTCATGGAGAATCAGGCCCTGCCGGAGAAGGTCCCTGTATGGAGGTAGGCACAGAGGATTCCCCACAAGGAGTCTTTGCATGTCTGAGTACCATGGTCATCTTGGCCAATCCGGGACCACTAGTAGAACTAGTCCCCTGTGATGTTCTATTTTGCGGATGACCTTGCCCAGTAGTGGCCACGGGGGGGGGGGGGGGGGGGGGGGGAAGGCATACAGTAAGTCTTCCTCTGGCCAAGTCTGGACGAGAGCATCGATTCCTTGGGAGTGTGGCTCTAGTCTGCGCTGAAGAACCTGGGAATTTGGGCACTGAAATGGGTGGCCAGTAGATCCATGGCTGGGAGGCCCCAGTGATTTATTATCAGTTGGAAGGCTGTGGTCAACAGCGTCCATTCTCCCAGGTCCAGGCTCTCTCTGCTGAGGAAGTCTACTGAGACATTGTCTCTTCCTGTGATGTGGGAGGCCGAGATCCCTTGTACGTTTATCTCCGCCCATGTCCATGAGAGGGTCTATCTCCAGAGACACCTGCTGGCTCCTGGTTCCTCCCTGGCAGTTGATGTAAGCAACCATTGTTGCGTTATCCGACATTACTCGAATTGCTTTGCCTTGGAGTCTGTGGCTGAATTGCAGGCACGCTAGACTGACTGCTCAAGCTTCCAGGTGGTTTATATTCCATTCCACCTCTTCCTTGTTCCATTGTCCCTGGTCCATCAGTTCCTGACAGGGGGCTACCCACCCTCGCAGGCTCGCATCCGTGGTGAGCAAGGTCCAGTTCTATGGGGTTAGGCCTTCTCCTTTGCTTAGATGGCCTTCCTGCAGTCACCACTGGAGCTAAGAACATACCTTTGCTGGTAGTTGGAGGCGAATTGAGTAGTCCTGGGACAGTGGGTTCCATCATAACAGTAAGGAGCGCTGGAACGGTCGCATATGGGCCCTTGCCCATGGGACGACCTCCAGGGTTGATGTCATGAGGCCGAGGACTTGAAGATAGTCCCATATCTTGGGGCACGCATTGGTATTAATCGTCATAATTGTTCCATCAGTTTCTTTCTCCTTGGAGGATGGAGGAAGACTTTGTTCTGTTAGGTGTCAAAACAGGCCCCCAGGTACTCTAGCGATTGAGAGGGCTGCAGACTGCTCTTGCCCGTATTCACGACCCAACCGAGTTCCTGCAGTAGGCTCTTGACTCTGCTGGTCACCTGCCGGCTCCCTTCCGAAGACTTTGCCCTGATCAGCCAGCCATCAAGGTAGCGGTGTACCAGGATCCCTTCCTTCTTCAGTGTTGCCGCCATGACCACCATGATTTAGGTGAAAGTTCTGGGGGTGGTTGCTAGGTCGAAGGGTAGCACTCGGAACTGGTAATGTTGACCCAGTATCGCAAAGCGCAGGAAGCGCTGGTAATCCTGATGGACTGGGATGTGAAGTTAGGCTTTGGAAAGGTCCAGGGAGGTTAGGAATTCTCCCGGTTGTACTGCCATTATTACAGAGCAAAGAGCTTCCATGCGGAAGTGTAGTACCTGCAGATGACGGTTGACATTATTGAGATCCAAGATGGGCCGGAATGATCCTTCCTTCTTGGGAACGATAAAATAGATGGAATAGCGCCCCGTATTTTGTTGGGGCGTGGGACCAGAGTTATTGCCTTCAGGCTGAGTAGTCTTGTTAGAGTGTTTTCTACTGCCAGTCTCTTGGTTTGGGAGTGGCAGAGACATCATAAATTTGTATTGAGGGATGCTGTGGAACCTTCTCGAATGATGTTTAGTACCCATTTGTCCGATGTTATCTCAACCCATCTTTGGTAGAAGAGGGCAAGTCGACCCCTTATCTCCTCTTCCTGTGGATGGGTTGGCCCATTCTCATTGTGACACACAGCTTGAGCCTGCAACCAGGCCTGTTCCCCTCTTGGGCTATCGGTTCCGAAAGAGCTGGGACCTTCCGGAGGGACGAGGTGCCTGGAACTGCAAGTTCCTGAAGGGTCTAAAGCTCTGCGATCCTCTGTCCTTAGTTCTTCTGGGGGAGGGAGTCACCCTCATCATCTGAGGTGTCTGGATCTCTGTCAGGGAGGTTCTTGGTTAGGCAAGGCATGTCTCGAGGCATCCAAGCCGGGCCGGGAGGATCTTGTGCTTCCAGCAGAGGTTGAGCCTGGGGCACAGCAGAGGTTCATTGCTTCTGAACGAAGGCTTGCAGCCCTTGGAAAACTTCCAACCAGGAGAAAGTCCCTGGGTCCATGTTAATCCTGGAGGAGTTGGCATAGGGGCCCCAGAGTTGCCCTCCTGTGGGGAAGCCATCTCTGAGATTATTAGATCTGGGGAGCTATCATCGGTAGTTCCAGAACCATCTCCCAACAGTAAGGGACCTGGCTTTGGTACCCTCTGGGCTTCTTCACAATGTTGACACAGACAAGATACCAATTCAGGCTGTGTGGCTCTTATGTGGCAGGTTGTGCAAAGAGAGTGCCTTCTGGTCTTCTTGGGCGCCGGTGCCATTGTCTCTATGTGTTTGCGCTTGTTGAGCTTCAAACGCGACTGTGCGTGTAGTTATGCGCATGGGTGGGCTCAATTGTGAGCGTCGGGTGCGCTCAGATGTGCGCGCCAGGTCTGCTCAGTTGTGCGCGTCTTTATTGGATGCACGCAAGTTAGATGTATTGCTCGCCCGGCCTGCCCCGCGCATACCGCCGCTTGAGAAGGGAAGATGGTGTCGATGACCCCCGCGCGTAAGATGGCGCCCCCCAAGGGTCTTCACGTGTGTGGACCCTTGCACCGGATCGGGGCCTAGCCCAACCAAGGCTGCTCAACCCGATTGGTGCTCCCTTTTAACCTCCGAGTTCTGGAGACCAGAGACCTCAATTTAAAGATTTTTTCTTACCTGGTCTCAGCGCTTATCGATCTTGTGCCGGACAGTCTCCAGCTGTGGGGGGGGGACGGGGGGACAGGGAATTACCTTCACCGCCATGCTCGTTTCTGCACTCGCTGCCTTTCAGCCAAACTGGAGGCTAAGTCCATGCCGGAAACCAGCTACTGGACCAAGGCACACCTCTGAGGGATATCGAAGATCACCTCAGGAATTCTCGACTGGGGGAGGTTTCCTTAGGTATCACCACAGGAGAGCAGGGCTCAATCTTCTTTAAGGTAAATTTGTTTCTTCTTTGCTGTAATTCTTAACACTATTCTAGTGTGTGGGATAGTGTCCGCATCTGCTAGGAGACGGAGAGATACTGAAGAGCTGAGGTTACTGCAGGGGTATATCTAGAGTGACGTCAGCTTTGAAATCTGACTCTGTCTCCCATCTGCTAGCAGAAGAGGACTATACCCATTGGTCCTGAGTCCATCTGGCTACACGCTAGGAAATCTTTATATTTATTCAAACTGAGTTTTTCATGAATAGTTTTCTAACAAGATTAAAACATAGCTGTATGAGAGATTTATGAGTCGGTTGGGTCTCATCCATATGATTGTCAATCTCCTTGAGGAGGCGAGACTTTGTTCTTCATATATGTGTTGCTATTTCAGATGCTGTCTTTGCATTACTTTGCATGTTTGCTTATGTATGCATTTTATATTGGATTTAAGGTATATAGTTTAGTGTTAACTGCCTTGCAATGAACAGCAAAAGGCGGTCAATCAAGTTTTCCAAAATACGGTAAATAATTGTTCAGTTCTTTTTAATAGCAAGATTAAAGCAGCTAACACCAAGCATCCATTTTCTGCCTCCACAATACACTCATCTCCTCATTTTCCAATTTCTTGATTTTATAAATGACATATATTATGACCAAGGGGAAACATTTCAGCCTAGGTAATATTTTGCTAATTCCTTTAACAAGTGCCAGTTACATAAAGAGAACCATGACAAGTAAACACTGAAATGAGGACAACTTTAATTTTACACTGAAAGTTTTTAAAAATGCAATGATGAGAAGAGGCATTACTATTCACTTTTAAAATGTATTTCTCTTACATTGTATAAATGTTAATTATATGCATAAATATATAATTGTATCTAAAGATCAGGTTTTACTTTTGGTATTTTCAAAACAGAAAAACATATTTTAAAAGGAAAAAGAAATACTAAGAGCTTTGGAATTTAATATAAAAACACAGGAAAAAACATAGTACTCAAAAGCAGTAGAGCATGAATAAGAACCTGCAGTAACAATTAAACGACAGTACTTTACATTCTTAGCACTTATTGATACTGTGTGATACTGTGTACCTGCAAGGATCCAATCTATGGCAGACAGCTCTAATTCTTATTTACTGCACAGATAACTGGTTGAATATAAAATCATATGCTTAATAAATCCAGGGAACGCAAAATACCAATAGAACTCAGACAAGCTAGGCAGGCATTTGCTTTTTAATTAAGTGGGTGATGTTCTATTTAAAACAAAAGAGAATCCTGGGATAAAGCTGTAAGTGCTCACTGAGGCAAAGGAAGCTCCAACCATTATCAATATAAAAGGCTTTAAATCATGAAAAATAAACTACCTTAATAGTCTCTATTCAACAGTAAGTAGAAAGTCAAGACACAGACTGATTTGGATTAACCTATTTTCAGTTATAACAAGTAATTTTACAGAGGATTAGTATCTTGATGGTCTGATCAATACTAGGCACCACTGCTATTACAGATGAAGAGAAAATTGCTCCTCTGGTAATAAAGCGTGTGTCTTGGTTCTCCTTCATTTGCCAAGTCCATTACTGTAATGGTTCCAACATTAACAGCTGGGGCAATTTAAACAGCAGGGGTCTGATGAATTTAAAAAGCAAGGAACCTTCTCTGCTTGTTCTTTATCTTAGTCTGCATATTCAGGGCCTCAACAGGGCTTTTCCAATACACACATCATGTTTTATGTGAATAGTCACTACTATTTCTCCATTATTGTGCCATTAATTGTGCTACTGGCCACTAACCTGACTAAAACAAAAATTGCTAGTGGCATACGAGCTGCTGATTCTGCTAAAGCATGAACACTCTTTACCTAAATAACAAGGCTGACATGACACTGGACCTACAAAAGTGCATATAAAACATAATATTTACACTAATTCAACTGAGCTATCGTTGCTTTCAGAAGAAATATTTCATATGGCTACGATAACTCAAACTGTGCATCTTCTATTGGCTTTTTACCTGTACAAGAAAGTGCAATCAAAACAAAAAGTTAAGCATGTAAACAAGGCAAATTAGTCACAGTACATTTGAATTTAAGAGCTTCAGTCAGGAGATGCTGCAAACTTTATTACCTGGCAGACTGATTCATATTTTTTCCCTGCAAGTAATTCGTGTACAGAAGACCCTTAGGCACTGAAAAAAAAGTCTAGAACTGCCACAGAGAGCCATTCTGTATTTTCTGCTTAGTAAAATCCTTCTTTCCATGGGCAGAAAAAGTTTAGTACTGAGTCTGGAGAGAGGTTTCCATTCTCAAAGCCTCCCTGAATCCAGCAATGAGATCAGCCTGTTCTAAATTTCTAAATACAGTTCACTCAAGATTTCTGGAACACTTTTTTTGTTTGTAAAGAAACATTCTCTCTAAAAGTGTACATTACTGTACATCTCGGATAACTGTCCTGTGTGTATAATCAATGTATTCAAGTCAACACACCTACAAGCAGCAGCATTGCTCAGTAAGCTGGAAATCACCAAGCAGTTAACACCAGGGCTGGAAAAATATTCAGAAAACTTGGGCATCAGCCAAAACGTACAAAAACCAGGGCAAACGTGTTTTATCCTTGACATTTTTTTTTTCATTTGTTCTCATTTTTGCCCATTTTCTATCTGGGAGGTTTAATATGTTTTTTTACTCCCCACCCTTTCTTCAGCCTCCCTTCCTCTTTCCATCCACTCCAGCCTTAGCTTGTCTGTGTGTATATGCAGAGAGCAGCCATAGGAGGTCCCCTCAAGTCCGGGTAAAGCCACAGCAACTACATCTCCCTCTGAGCCTGATCCGGTTATGACAGCAGTCTCTGCTCCTGGGTCTGGGCTGGCCAAAGGAGTTTCAGCTCCCTTTAGGGTTAGGCCAGTCTAGGCCTGGGCTAGCCAGAGAGGAAGCAGCTCCATCTGGGCCAATGGCAGGCAACAAGCACCAAGTTTATGTTCGCAGGCTACCTATGACTATTTCACCTCTGACCAACATGTCACAAAAATACTGGATCAACAGAGGGTGCCGACAAGCATCTTATAAGTTGGCTATCTGAAGAATTTACTCACAAGATCTTATACTGAATTCTGTATCTCCCACCTTGTTAGTTACTGTATTTTTTTAACTTACTGTACTCTGTTTTCATCATTGGAATGGCTATAAGTAAACCAGCTAAGGGAGACTGACCCTCTTCAACATTTTCAGGCGTTAAAATGCATAAAGCATGATCCTCCTTCTCTTGTTAAAATGGTAGTCGGGCCAGAATTTGAAAATTTTACTTCAGTCAGTCATGAACGAGCACTTGCAAGTTAAAGAAACGAGGAAAGAAAATGCTAAAGCCATGGTCAGAAATGCAGCCAGAGCTGGCAGGATTCAGGGAACGCGTAGTTACCTTGGGAAAGAAGTCAGCGGAACTTGAACAAAAGGTAGCTGCGAACTGGCAGCAGCTGGCCAGTCTTGCAAAGCAAACAAAAAGAAGAGCAATTTTCTAGCAGAACTGGAGGATTTAAACAACAGGAGTTGTCATCCTTGGAGTCCTAGAACGTACGGAAGGGACAAACCCTATAGAATTCATGCAGTCGTTTCTTGCTTAACTTCTGGACTTAGAATTCGATCAGCTGTTCTAAATCGAGCAGGCCCTCAGATCGCCTTATCAGTTGCAAAGGACTACATTTCTCAGCCGTTTGTTTTGCATTTCCTCTGTTACCCCCAGGCACTGGAGCTTCTTCAGAAAGGACGACTGAGTGCCATTGTGCTCTATGAGCGGAAAGCTGGTTTTAACTGTCCAGTACCGAAAACGGTTTTTGGCTATGAGGGGTCAATAGAAAGCTCAATGCACATTATGGCTCTCTTATTTGCTAGAATGTGTGTGACTATTTACAATGCTACAAAACATTTTGAAGACCCAACGGCATTACAGTCTTACCCTCCTTACTTTCACTTTTATGTATAGGAACCACATCTACACTTTTCCAGTCCTTCAGAGCTACTCCAGACTGTAAAGAAGCATTGAAATGCTTAGCCAGTGGAGCTGCCAGGACATCTCTAAGTTCCATTAGTAACCTCGGATGTATCCCATCCTGCTTCATCACTGTATGTATTTTAAGTTTAGTTAACTCCTCATGCACACACTTCTGAAAATTGATTGAGGTTTACCTCACTTCCAATCTTATTTGTGTTTTTTTTTAATGTGGTCTTGTTCCAAGCCCTTCCACAATGAACACTGATCAGAAATATTTAAGCAATTTTGCTTTTTCCTCATCAGCTTCCACATATTCTTCCCCTCCACCTTTGAGACTCACTATGCCACTTTTGCATTTCCTTCTATCACTACCATGTCTAAATAAAAAAGTCTTGTCCCCCTGTTTTACCATATTTGCTATTTTTTATTCTATTTGAATTTTTGCATTCCTGCCTACTTTCCCAGCTTCTCATAATTGTTCCAGATATTGTCGCCTCTCTTCCTCCAAACTCTTGCTGTTAGGGAGCGTTAGGAGAGCGGTCCCATTTCCGAGGAGATTGTGTGCCCTTGGACCTCGGCACAACCCCAGAGGGCTCCAAGGCGGTACCGAGGCAGGCGAGACATGTCCGAGCCTGGGCTGAGACCAGGAAGCCAGGCCCCTGCCAACCTGCACAGACCGAGTGAGACCAACCACGCAAGATTGGTCTGTGAGTAGTCCTCCAACTACTCCAAGCCCTTTCGGACCTGCCGCTGGGAACGGCAAAGGCAGCAGGCCAGACAGGAGACGAGGGCGGATGAAGGCTCTGGAACATGAAGACTCAAGACGAGGAATTTGGAGACGTGAAGACACAGATGAGAAACTTGAGCACACAGACTCAGTCTAGTACTGGGTTGAGGCTGCAACGCAGTGCACCCTACACAGCCCACCACAGGGTGGACCCATGGGACTGGTCGCGGATCGTGCTTGAGTGTGAAGCAGACTCCAAACCGTCCACCTGGTCAAGATGGTGAGATTGACAGTGAAATGCTAAGAGAAATTAGGGAAGCTAACCAAATTGGTAGTGCGGTAATAATGGGAGACTTCAATTACTTCAAAAGATACGTTGTATCACAATGTTTATGTTTGACTGCTATCAATGTTTAAGCTATAATATTTTTACATCACATTTATATATTGATTAGGGACCTTCATAAGATCCACGGTGCTGCAAGTTGATACTTGTGTTTATGCACCTATGTGGACCATTTTTAATCATTGGTGCTTCCTCAAAAACATTTCACACTTTTTTTTGGCGTTTTTAAATTTTCTTAAAACACAGATAGGTTTCTTCCCTGTTTCTTGCTTAACCAGAGTCAGAGGTCCAACGCGCGCATTTCGTGGTCTGCTGCTTCAGGGATATTTAAAGCTGACTCATATCACTCGGCACTCTTCACCACGGTACTACTATGGGTGAAGGCTCCGTGTATTGCAACTTCGCAGGGGTCCCTTTAGTTATTTCAGACCTCTCTTCATATTCGGTTTCGGCATGTCAGCCATGAAATTTAATGTGGATAAGTGCAAGTACGGCATATCTTATGTTCCTATGTAATATGTACTACATGGTACCAGACAGTTACTACACTTGTAGCTCTGTAATTAGCTTATAGTTATAGAGAACTGGCCCACCTCCTAGCAAGCAAATAGTCACCCTCAATCCCCTCCCCAGGTAGCCTGCAAATGGCACTCAGGGCCAGCCAACCCCTCCCCAGCTCCAGAACTTAAGGGTTTTTCCATCTTTCTAGGCATGAGGGAACTGTCTCCCTCTTGCTAGCCCAGGAGGGAGACATGGTGCATGGAAGATCTACTACACGGAAAACCATGACTGGGATATAGTTATATCCAGCTTCAATGTATTACCATAGAAGATGAAGCCGGAACATGGCGAAGATTCAGTAGAAGCCTGCACCGAGAAACGCCCTACACAGCCGCCCATTGCTGGTCACGGACCACGCAGGAACGGTGCAGGTTCAGTCACTTAGGCATGGATGGAGCAGTCACAAGAACATCCGAGGGCCAAAACAAGATTCAGAATAAGGGACCAAGGCGAGATTTGGCTTCAGACATGAGACACGAGACCAAGACGAGACTTGGCTTCAGGTGAGGATGACTCTCCGGAGGCTTGCGCTGCAGATGAGAAGACAGGCTCATGTGATGAGACACGACATAACACACCAGAAGAGATAGCAATGAGGAACCATGGGTCCAGGAAGCAGAAGCGGAGACGAGGCATCAGGAAGGAATATCAGGAAGATCACGGAACATCAGGAAGACTACGAAACATCAGGGCAAGACGAGAGATAATCCAGAAGAGACCAAGAACATGAAGAACAATGAGGGATCCCACGAAGAACAGGAAATACCAGCAGGAGTGAAGACGAGAAGTCCTTGAGAGGAACTAACTCCTTGCGAAGGCAGCTAAGGACTGGAAGCTGGGCCCTATATAGGGTTGAATATCAGGAGATGCCCTGGGAGGAGTCCAGGTGGGGCCAGGAGGCTGGCCCTTTAAATCACTGAAGGAGGCGCGGCCCGCGCCTTAGGAACATGAAGCAGGAAGTTGTGCAGCACCATGGCCAGTGGCCATGCTGCAGGAGCAGAAACCAGGCCTCTGCGCAGGCCCCAATGAGGGAGGCGGCTTCCCTGCCGCTGACGGAGACTGAAGAGCGGCTCCTGCTGCAGGAGATGCCGGTGTCTGCGGCCTCCAGGCCATGAAGATAAAGACAGCGTCGGCTGCAGTTCCAACCGCGAGAGGTTCCTGGCAACAGCGGCTCCATGCCGTGCTGAAGAATGCCGAAGTCCACGACTCCCTGCCGCGGTAAAGAAAAAAAACATCAGCGGCCTCCTGCTGCAAAGGTAAGTGCCTGCTCATGGCTAGGCCCGCGAGCAGGAGCGCAACACTTGCAGTTAATGAATGCTAAGCATTTCTCCCTTAACTGTTCAGCATCTTTTTCCTCTTCCCATTATTTACTTTCTTAACAAAAAGATTATGTGCCCTTATGGTATCTCCTTTTAGTTTTGACTATTGCCTTTCTATTTCCCCTAGATTTCCCCATCCAGCTGACTCCTTGAGGTACTTCTCCATTTTGAGAAAGTTAGTTTTCCTGAAGTCTGGGGCCCTTGTCTTAGAATGAATCTATCTCTCTTGCATCCTAATATTGAACTACACCATCCAATGGTCACTGGCTCACAGATGATCATTGACTACAACATCAGAAATACTGTCCCTGTTGGTAATACATTGAAGCTGGATATAACTATAACCCAGTCATGGTTTTCCGTGTAGTAGATCTTCCATGCACCATGTCTCCCTCCTGGGCTAGCAAGAGGGAGACAGTTCCCTCATGCCTAGAAAGATGGAAAACCCTTAAGTTCTGGAGCTGGGGAGGGGTTGGCTGGCCCTGAGTGCCATTTGCAGGCTACCTGGGGAGGGGATTGAGGGTGACTATTTGCTTGCTAGGAGGTGGGCCAGTTCTCTATAACTATAAGCTAATTACAGAGCTACAAGTGTAGTAACTGTCTGGTACCATGTAGTACATATTACATAGGAACATAAGATATGCCGTACTTGCACTTATCCACATTAAATTTCATGGCTGACATGCCGAAACCGAATATGAAGAGAGGTCTGAAATAACTAAAGGGACCCCTGCGAAGTTGCAATACACGGAGCCTTCACCCATAGTAGTACCGTGGTGAAGAGTGCCGAGTGATGTGAGTCAGCTTTAAATATCCCTGAAGCAGCAGACCACGAAATGCGCGCGTTGGACCTCTGACTCTGGTTAAGCAAGAAACAGGGAAGAAACCTATCTGTGTTTTAAGAAAATTTAAAAACGCCAAAAAAAAGTGTGAAATGTTTTTGAGGAAGCACCAATGATTACAAATGGTCCACATAGGTGCATAAACACAAGTATCAACTTGCAGCACCGTGGATCTTATGAAGGTCCCTAATCAATATATAAATGTGATGTAAAAATATTATAGCTTAAACATTGATAGCAGTCAAACATAAACATTGTGATACAACGTATCTTTTGAAGTAATTGAAGTCTCCCATTATTACCGCACTACCAATTTGGTTAGCTTCCCTAATTTCTCTTAGCATTTCACTGTCAATCTCACCATCTTGACCAGGTGGACGGTAGTATACCCCTATCACTATAGTCTTCCCTGACACACAAGGGATTTCTACCCATAAAGATTCAATTGTGCATTTAGTCTCATGCAGGATGTTTATCCTGTTGGATATGCCATCCCGGACATAAAGCGCCACACCTCCTCCCGGGTGCTCCTCTCTGTCATTGCGATATAATTTGTACCCTGGTATAGCACTGTCCCATTGGTTATCCTCTTTCAACCATGTCTCTGAGATGCCAATTAAGTCTATATCATCATTCACTGCTATACATTCTAATTCTCCCATCTTACTACTTAGACTTCTGGCATTAGCATACAAACATTTCAAAGTTTGTTTTTTGTTTGTATTTTCATTCTGCTTTTTAATTGATAGGGATAAGTTAGAATTTTTTAGCTCAGGTGAGTTTTTAGTTACAGGCACTTGGACTACTTTTCTTATTATTGGAACCTCACTGTCGGGATGCCCTAATTCTAATGCATCATTAGTATCCTTTGAAGATACCTCTATCTGAATCATGCGCTGCTGAGTGACTATCGCTGGACAGAGAGAGAGAGAGAGAGAGGAGTGTCGTCTGTTGCAACCCTTGGATGTCAAGAGACATATTGTTAGGTATCTAGAGGTTACTGAGCCTTTGTGGAAGTCAGATTGCCTGTTTGTCCTTCATGGTGATACTAGTGAGGGAGAATCAGCCTCTTGGGTTACAATAGCTTGCTGGATTAAGGAGGTAGTTATGGCAGCATATGTGGATGCTGAACAGCCGGTGCTTAGTCAGGTTAGGGCTCATTCCACTAGGGTTCAGGCAGTGTCATGGACAGAAGATAGATTGTTGTCTCCCTTCGACATTTGCTGAGCTGCGACGTGGTCCTCCGTACACACCTTTTCCTGGTATTATCGTGTGGATGTTCAGGCCCGGGAGGATGCCACTTTTGGATGTGTGGTTTTGACTGGACCACGGACAGCCTCCTGCCCTATTCGGGAGCAGCTTGGGTACATCCCACTTGTTCTGGATTCATCTGACTGGATGCTAAGAAATGAGAAATTACTACTTACCTGATAATTTCCTTTTCTTTAGAACTGTCAGATGAATCCAGCTTCCTTCCCTTGGCTGCTGAATATTTACATTATGGTCCTCCTGTGTGACTTCATATTACAGAGATATATTCTTATCTGAGCTCAGTGTTGTCTGTTGGTCTAGTATTGAAATTGTTATCTGTTTTTTAATCAAGTTTTTTGCTCATCTGTCCACAGTTGCTTTTGTAGAAAATACTGGCAGGCTTATGCCCACGCTCAGTGGGCCGACGGCCCACTGAGCGTGGGCCGACGGCCCACTGAGCGTGGGCCGACGGCCCACTGAGCGTGGGCCGACGGCCCACTGAGCGTGGGCCGTCGGCTGCCAGTAATCAAAATGGCGCCGACAGCCCTTTGCCCTCACTATGTCACTGGGACCGACCAATAGCAGCGGTCGGTCCCAGTGACATAGTGAGGGCAAAGGGCCGTCGGCGCCATTTTGATTACTGGCAGCCGACGGCCCACGCCCTGGAGATCGTTCCCGGACCGCTCTTGGACCCCCGCTGGACCACCAGGGACGTTTGGCAGGTCTTGGGGGGGTCAGGAGGGTGGGGGGGGTTGCGGTAAATTAAGTCGGCAGGTCTTGGGGGGGTCAGGAGGGGGGGGGGTTGCGGTAAACTAAGTCGGCAGGTCTTGGGGGGGGGGGTGTTAGATTTTTGTTTGTTTTTTTTTATATTCGCTCCATAAGACGCACATACATTTTCCCCCCACTTTTGGGGGAAAAAAAGTGCGTCTTATGGAGCGAAAAATACGGTATATGTACTGTGACATCAGTTTGCTCTGTCTCCATCTGCTGGTAGAGGTGCATAACCCACTTGTTCTGGATTCATCTGACTTTCCTAAAGAAAAGGGAATTATCAAGTAAGTAGTAATTTCTCAATCCAAGACATAGAATAGGTCTTATGGTCTTTAATTCCCATCTAGTCTGTCCATATTTTTCTTTCTTACTGCTCTACCACATAGGCCATCTTTTATCTTCCCTTATTTGCAGCTTAGTACTCTTTGTTTCTCCCATGCTTTATAAAGTTCTGATACAGTTTTTGTCCCTACCATCTCCATTGTCATCACTCTTTCTATGAAGAAATATTTCCTTATGTTGCTCCTCAGTCTACTACTTTGTAATCTCATGATATTGTCCTTTGCTCTAGAACTACCTTTCTGCTGAAACATTTTTTGCTTCTTGTTCATCATTTATGTAAAAGTCTCAATCATATTTCGACCTCTCCCTTCTTTCTTCAAGGGCAGAGGTGTCACACTGCTATCTTGGAGGGCTACAAATCCTATTTTTGTGGGAAAATGCTGCAATCCTCCCTGTCTCCTCACCCCATAACGTTGGAGTTACCTTCTACTTCTTTCTCTGCCCACATCCAAAATACTGCTAAAATGTATCATTTCTTTATTTCTAACATCACTAAACTACGTCCCTTTCTCTCTGAATACACAGCTGAAACCCTTATTACCTCTCATTTAAAACTACTGCAGCCTGCTTCTCACAGTGAGCCATGAAGCTCCCCTATAATCTGTCCTAATTCAGCTGCGTGACTTATCTTTTCCCAGAGTTACTTTGCCCATATAACCCCCTCTTCTCAAGTCACTTCATTGGCCTCCTATCTGCTGTCATGTACAGTTCAAGTTTCTCGTACTCAGCTTGAAGGGCATTCATTCTGGATCTCCTTATCACAACTTACACCTCTCCCTATGTACTGTGCTCATTGGGCCAATCACACTTATTTATACCTATTTTGGTAGTTTTTCTCTGGACTGCCTGTATTTATCTATATCCTTCTTAGAGGTGTGGTCTGTGCAATTGGACCCAATATTCCAGAAGAGGCCTCACCAATAATTTGTATAAGAGGTATTATCATCTCTTTTTTTTTTTTCTCTATTGGGATTACTTCTTTTTATGCACTATAGTATTTCTCTGGCTGTTGTCACTGCCTTGTCACCTAAGTTTGCTACCTTGAAGTTGTCTATTCAGGAAATTAAGAGTTTACAGTTGTGAGGAAACAAATAATACTGTGGCCCAAACCAGGCCACAGGGAGGCAAATGAGATGCTAAGGCATGGCTTGTTTGGGCTGTGGGGAGTATAGCAGGACGCTGTGATATAGCTACGGTCGGCCCAATCAGAGGTAAATATATCACTGGTTACGTGAAGAAGGGAGGAGGGGAAGATGCTGGGCATGGACTAGGAGAGGAAGAGGCTGCTTTTACTAACTCAAATTACTAAGAGGCCTAAAATCAATGCTGCCTCCTAAAGACTTCTGGAGGTGTTAGACAGCTTTTGTTCTTTCACAATTATACTTCTGTAATTCACTTTACCTGGGCCTTCCTAAATCCATGCAGAATGTTATTCAGTTGGCACACATGCAGAAGCTGAGTTAATCATTGTAACTTCATTTTACAAATATATTTTACCTATATTCTGTAATCTTCATTGGTCCCTATCAGTTGGCAAATCCAATTTAAGATTCTCATATTGGTATTTAAGGCCTTGCCTAAAACTGTACAGCACATATTCATGCTGCTATACCTCTATATACCCCAGCTCAAGCACTACTTAAAGAGAATCTAGGATTCCCCTGCTGCTATTTCTACAATGGGGAGATTAATGCACTTCCCTTTAAACCGGCAATCTACAAGCCTTCAGCACACACAGGAAGTTAGAGACTTGGTCAGACATATGTAAGATGGCAATGAAAAGGGAAATGGTGTTGATAAGAGACATTTACCCATTCTCTCATAATGCACCCTCATTACCCCATACTCCCTGCAATTTAGTTACTTTAATGTTATGTTGTATGGAGATTTCAAATCCACCCTTTGTCTGCCTAGTAAATCATATTCATGTTTAGAAATGGAGGGATGCTTCAGGTTACCCAAAAAGTCACCCAGATTTTGAGGTGAAGGAGAGTAGGAAGATAAAACTCAGAATAATGATTACTAAATTGCTGAAGTATGTCTCGCGCTTTAGATATTAGATTGTTATCACTTGTAATTATGGATCACACGCTCTGAGTAGTTTTCCAATCTTTAAGATATTAAGCAATGATCCTACCACATTTATTGTCCTCAACAGAAAGCCTGGTCCATTGGAAAAATAAAAGAGAACTAGCATGATGGCTTAATATAGAATTAAATTTGTACTTTAACTTATGAAGCTGCAATAACAAATTACAATTCATATCACACATATACTGATTCTTCCTTATTTTTTATGTTCTATATTTTTATTTTACCTCCTGTCATTAATTCTTTCATTTTTCCCTGTGACATAATTTTAATTACCCCTCTTAGGTAGCATTCAAAGCATCCCGCCAAATATTGATAGAGTAAAAAATACGAGGAGTTTTTCAAAAAAATCAAGTCTTTTCTATCAACCCATTAAAATCTGGAGTTAAATAGCCAAACAGATCTTTGAGGAGTTAGTTCCCAGTAAGATGTGTTCAGTGTTATAGCAGCATGATCAGAAACAGCTATGTTCCCTATAGTGCTACCTAAAACAGAAGGTAACAAGCTACTAGAAACTAAAAGAAATCAATTTGCGAGTATCGGTGATATGGCAAGGAATAAAAGATGAATTTACAATCCACTGGATGCTGTAAGCATCAGGGGTAAGTTAGGCCAAAGTATTTTATTATGGAATGCAAAACTAAACAAGATCTTGAATGCCTTAGTTTTAGAAGTAGGCTTCCTGTCCAAAATTAGATCAAGGGGTAAATTAAAGTCCTAAGATTATTGGAAGAGCCCCCAAATCTGTATGTACTTAGGCAAGTTTTTTAAAAAATTCTGGGGAGTTAATCATGGGAGCGCAAACATTACAACTCACTAATAACTGTAAGCCACCCGCCTTCCTTATCTGATTCTTGAGAAATCACATCAACACCAAAGGATTTCCTAGCTAGAATAATTGCTCCATTTTTCTTCCCCAGAGCAGAAGGAAAAGCCTTCATTTTAAAACCCATAATAGTCAATTTTATTGGTTCTTTATACTGTGAGTTTTTTGAAGGAAAGCTGTTTCTGCCTTCATGTTCTTAAGGTCTAGTAGCACTTTCTTCCATTTTATGGGATTGTTAAAAACCTGCGACATTTAAAGGAAAGAAGCTTCAAAATTGACTGCATTGCAAGCCTTAATTCTCAGGACCTTTACCCACCTTAAAAAGAAAATTATCCATTTGTTTCCTAACTTATAGCATAAGAAACCTTTAGATAATACCCTTCAACCCTTGGAACATGTAATCTAGACTTCAGAAACCAGAAAAAAACAATATGCAGCCAACCAATGCAACATGCATAACATCCATACTGAAGTGTTAGCCAGCATCCCAAACAGCACTAAGAAATCCAAATAAACTTTGAAGAAAGAAGGAGAAAAATACATACAAAAGCAAAAATAAGGCCTTATGATATTTCTATAACAATCATGCAATAAACAAGTGTAACAGTTTATCAACATAAAAAGGCCAACTACAGTTCCATTCAGCTCCACAGGTTATCAACGCAGCTCATGTATCATTCATTAGAATAGTATTCGCATCATACCGATCAGTGAATCACCTTAACTGCTGGTAAAATAAGTTTACTCTAACGTGTTTGACAACAGAAGGCATTTTAAACTAAAAAGTAAGAAACAAAAGGAAATTTCACTGCATTGTAAATGTTCAGTCATTACTCACTGCCTGTGTGTAGCAGGGTCCCCAGCATTCAGCAACATGCACGATTCATGTGTCAAACCAAAAACCAACTTTATATTTACAAACAAGCAAGCAACACCACATTCAAGAACTTACAGGATTAAAATGCCCATAAGTTAGTATTTATGAACAGTAATTATTATCACATCCATGCAGCTGAAGCAAACTTGGGCTCTACCTGTCGAGCTGATTGCACAGCTTTCAAGAGAGATTCACACCAAAGATAAAAAAAACCCGTCTCAGATACCTGGGGAAATGAGTACATACGAATGCAGTCACAATGCAATGTGCCCTCCGTATCAGATAGGAGCAATCCTCATTTAGGAGGTCATTTTAAAAGGAGTTACACATGTAAATGCAACATGCCAATGTAGCAATTTTTAGAAAGCCATTTATGCGTGTAATGTGCACTTGCACATGAATATCCTATGGACAATTCAATGTCATATACGGTATTGGAGAACTTTTCAAATGCCCACTTGCATGGGTAACGTGCATTTACACATGTAAAACCCAATTTTAAGTGTGTAAATGCTTTTTAAATTAAGCCCTTAGTTTCCATTATGGATCCAGTCAGTTTGTCAGTTCTGAAGGACTGGAAAAGTGTAGATGTGGTTCCTATACATAAAAGTGAAAGTAAGGAGGGTAAGACTGTAATGCCGTTGGGTCTTCAAAATGTTTTGTAGCATTGTAAATAGTCACATGCATTCTAGCAAATAAGAAAGCCATAATGTGCCTTGAGCTTTCTATTGACCCCTCATAGCCAAAAAACGTTTTCTGTACCGGACAGTTAAAACCAGCTTTCCACTCATAGAGCACAATGGCACTCAGTCGTCCTTTCTGAAGAAGCTCCAGTGCCTGGGGGTAACAGAGGAAATGCAAAACAAACGGCTGAGAAATGTAGTCCTTTGCAACTGAAGGACTGGGAACTACTGACTGGTCAGTCTGACCTCTGTGGTGAGCAAACTAATGGAATCACTGTTTAAACAGAGGATAGTGCAATTTTTGGAATCCAATGGATTGCAAGATCCAAGGCAGATGAATCTAATCAATTTCTTTATGTGACGGGGAGAGTTTGATCAAGGGGAGCACTAGATGTAATGTTCTTGGATTTCAGTAAGGCCTTTGACTTATAAATATATTGTGGGCTCTTGGTATAGATCCTAGAGTGACTGGTTGGGTTACAAACTGGCTGAGTGGAAGGCAACAAAGGGTAGTGGTATCTATTTTTCTCTGAGGAGGGGGTGTAATTAACAGTGTGCCTCAGGGTTTGGCTCTGCAATATAACAGAATGATTGCCGGGAAAGATTTGTCTTTTTGCCAATGATACCAAAATCTGTAACAGCCAGGAAGGTGTGGAAAACACGAGGAGGGATCTAGCAAAGTTTGAGGAATGGTCTAAAGTCTGGCAGCTAATATTTAATGCTAAAAAATGGAGAATGCATTTAGGATGCAAAAACCCAAAGGAAAAGTACAGTATTGGAGATAAAATTCTTCTAAGCACAAAGGGAGAGCAGGATCTGAGGGTAATTGTATTTGAACATCTTAAGGTAGCCAAACAAGAGAATAAAGTGACATTAAATGTCAGAAAAATGCTTGACTGCACAGGGAGAGGAATGGTAGGCAGAAAGAAAGAAAGAAAGAGGTGATATTTCCCCTGTGTAGGTCTCTAGTGAGACCTCTCTTGGAATACTGTGTACAATTCTGAAGATTGCACCTTCAAAAGGATATAAACTGGATGAAGTCAGTCCAGAGGGTGGCTACTAAAATGGTCTTTGTTCTAAAGCAGTGGTCCCCAAACCTGTCCTGGAGGGCCACCAGCCAGTCGGGTTTTTGGGATATCCTCAATGAATATGCATGAGAGATATCCTCAATGAATATGCATGAGAGAACCACTCTCATGCATATTCACCACTGTTCTAAAGCATATGGGGACAGACTTAAAGATTTAAACATATATACTGTAGAGGAAAGGCGAGATAGGGAGAGATGATAGAGACATTCAAATATCTTAAGTTTCCATGCACAGAAGGTGATCCTTTTTCAATGGAAAGGAGGCTAGAACAAGAGGGTAGACTCAGGAAATATTTCTTAACAGAGAGGATGGTGAATACGTAGGACAGCCTCCCAGTAGAAGTGGAGACAAAAACAGTATCTGAATTCAGGAAAGCATGGGAGACGTGCTAGCAGCCCTGATTGTTTCCCACTGTCCCAATCAGCTGTCAAAGGGGCAAGAGGGGTCACTGAGAGGAAGCACATGCACCTATGCAAAATGCGCGAACAGGCACACCTCCCCTGGGTGCCCAATGCTTTTTAACGTGGAAGCTTATTAAAATGTAGCATTGCGCACCCGGGAGAGGTGGATGTGCGCACGTTGAAAAAACAGGCGCCCATTTTGGATGCACGTTTTTTGCACACGTCTTATTGCATCAGCCTGAAATTTTGAGCATCCGTTTTCCTAACACGCACACAGTCACGTCTCCAGGTCGCCCGGTGCTTTTGAGCACTAGGGATGCCCAATTTGTCCCAAGCACATCCTTTTTAGCGAGGCCACTACTTCACATACTGTATCCAGTACCCAGGGGCAGTGGATATGCACGCTTTAAGAAAATGGGCATTCAACACTAGTACCCATTTTACTGTGTGCTTTTATTTCACTGGCCCCTGACTGAGCAACAAATCACCCCACATAGTTAAGTGCTATGGGGAGGGGGGAGGAGGGAATCTTGCTCAACAAGAGGGATGGGAGGGTTGATTGCTAAGAAGGGGGCTTTCCAGCTTCTTGGAGAGGATTCCCTATGTTAACCAGCCCTTTCATCTTGGTCTGGTTAGCAATGAGAAACCCTAGCTGCCAAATGCAGTTACTTTTTCATCTGCAAGCTATCTTTAACACAGCCTGGTAATATTGCTGTGTTCAGCATCTCATTAACATAATAAATCGAGTGTTAAAGGTCAATCTAACATACTGTACGGGTTAGAACTGGCCAGTCACCCGCATTGCTGTGCTGGATCTAACACAGTTTAGTGAATGTGCCTTAATCTGGCATTCCAATGCAAACTCCAATAGCCACTCAGCCCTGAACATCTTATAGCTCCATAGTACGTGACTCATGCATGCAGTCAGTATAGTTTCTGTCATTATCATTGCACTCTTTAATGTTTTGATCTAGCCACCATAAAATGATGCTTATTAATCTCAACAAAGCTAAGTAACTCTACCTGCGCCAGAAAGCTGCTGAGAGAAGACACAAGGAATAGCATAGGCAGCAGGTGCTGTAAGGAGGGAAAACCCGTATAGTGGAGGAAGTAAAAAGGGAAAGGATAGTGAGGAACAATCATAAGAGCACTAGCAGCACAAAAAGGTTAGGAATGACAGGGAAAGAGAATCCGAGAAGGAACAGAGGAGAAAGAATCTGAGAAGTGGATAGACAATTAAAACCAGTCTACTTCCTGCTTAACTGTCAGCAAAGAAAAACTATAAAAATACCTTAGCTTCTTTCTCTTTCTCTCTATTTTCAGTCCGTTTCATTTTTACTGTTATAACATACACATGTGTAAAAGCCTAACTAATTCCGCTTCAACCTTTCCGCGAGAGTTACTCTGGTTGTTGTAGTTTTATCAAGCAAGGAGATATTTTTGAAACAGCTGAACTACCATAGACTTTTCAACTACAATTCCCAAAATGCAAAGCAAAGCAGGAAGCGACGCCATTGTGTTCCTATTCCGTGTTTTGTAGTTCAAAGGAAAGCAGTCGGCAGTTTGTGTCCAGGCCCATACCTGTCTTGAAGAACTACAGAGTCCATGTGACAAGAGGAGAATACAATTCGCCCCCGTTCGCTGTTGTGGGTCTGAAGTACTTCCGGAATGGCAAACCCCGGAAGTGATGTTTTGATTAGCAACGGTTGTTAAGGCCTATTAGAAACGCCAGCGGGCAAAGTGAGTAGAGTTTGAAGAAAATGTATGACTGTTTAATCAATAATCCGCTTCTTAAATGGGACTGCGCATTATAAATTTAAGTGGGGTCTCTGCTCTCCCGCCATGCTGCTGCCCGAGCTATACATTAGTTGGGCGCTGTTCGCGGAATTGGGCGGTCCTTTGTGGGGTCGCGGCTTGGCCGGCATTGGCAGCCCCTTCTTCACTGAACGGGCAAGCAGCGAGCAGAGGACAGCGGTGAAAGACTCTGGCTTCTGACACCCGGGGCCCGATTAGTGGTCCCAAAAGGCGGAGTCTAATGATTCAGGCCCCGGGAGACAGAAAGATAAACTGCAGCCGGAGTTAGGCCTCCCATCTATTACTGTTTGTACCAGTGGCTAGGAGGATTGGATGCGGTGTATTAGTCGATGTGAGAAAGATTACATGTAATCTCTAGATTTTAGGTGCCGTATGGAGGGGAGGGGGAATTGAGCAGGGCTGGAGCCAAGAAGGAACACTTCTATCTTTCCCCTCCAGATGCAGCCCCACCCAAAACAAGATTGGAGAACATCTTTTCTGTCTACTGACTCCTCTCCCCAATCCAATTTGCCCTCTGTTTCATTATTCCTGAGTGCTTCTATTCCCCGCTTTCTCAACCCCTACCCCCACCCCCCAAGATCTTCACCCATGACCAGTATCCTTTCTGCCTTTTTCTCCCAAGCTGATTCCTGAGATCCTGCACCATAAGACCCCCACAGGAGCAAAATAAGGTTGGGAAACGTTTTTGGTTTAATTATGCAAAATAAATTTACTATATTTAATAATAAAACTATGCAAATTTGCTACAGATTTCAGAGACTTTACCATAGCATTTTTAACTTTTGCTACAGGGTTCTATTCCTGAGCTGCTGCAGGAAACTAGTAGCTGTGTACTTAGTAGTCTGATTATTAAGATGCATTAAAACCTTCCCAATAATGCAGGTGACTGGCCAGTTTTAAAGTGGATGTAAGCTCAGCCTTTAATAGTCCTTATTACTAAGAAAGAGAATGTAGTAGTATTCTGTTAAAGGCAGTGCAGCCATTGAAAAGCTGCTGCATTTAGCAGATCATTTTTCTATGCACTAACTTAGATTCTCAACCGGTCCAGCAGGTGTGTTGCGGCTTCCTGGTATCCCACTGCCTCTGTTGTGCTCAGGCGCAACTGGAAGTGCATACCGTGCATTTGCACAGGGCAGCACACCCCGGGGATAGCGGGGCCACCAGCAGAGCTTAACCCGCCTGTGTCTGAAGAAAGAGAGAGGCCCTAAGTGGTGTTCAACCACACGCCAGTGCACAATTTCCACTCCATCCCCCCCCCCCCCCCCCCCCAAAACAAGGTTGGTGGGCCATTGTGGAGCGCATCCTACCATGGCTCAACGACTACAGGAGGCACATGGGGCCACGGTGAAGCTCATCCCACCACAGTCCGATGACACCAGGAGGCCCTGTATGTATGTAAGTAAGTGAGAGCCTATATGTGTCTGTGAGAGCATCTGTGTCTGTCTGTATGAGAGCTTGTGTGTGTGTGTCTGTATGAGAACCTATGTGCCAGTGAATGTGACTGAGTGCCTGTGTGCGTGTTGGTGAATGTGTGTCTGTGAGAGTCTGTGTGTCTCATATAGGCTCTCACAGACAACACACACACACACACACACACATAATGTGCCTGTGTTTGTGAAAGAGAGAGAGAGTGTGTGAGAGAATGAATGTGTTATTGTGCGTAGGTGTGAGAGAGAAGATAAAATTTGTATGGCCGTACCTCTTCCAATCCACATTGATCTCAGGGTGACTGAAAATCAAAATATCCCAGGTATGGAGAGCAGGAGAATCCTTATTAGTTTTAATTATTGGGTGTAATTTGATGTTTCTGCACTTTTGAAATATGTAATTTTTGGGAGGGAGATAGATCATTTTTTAATTATTGGATTTTTAATTCATCAGATCTTTTGAAATATTGGTGTTTGGGAAATTTTGGATATTCTTATTAACTGGTTTGAAATATTCTTTTTATGAATATGATTTTGCTATTATGATTTATATTTCTTGATTTTATTATTTAATGTTTTATGAATAATGGTAATGTTCCTGTTTTTCTATTGTTGCTCTGCATGTAAAGGCTGGCTTGTTGTGGGTTCCAGTTCAGTTCTTCTCAGCACGTTTCTGTTTATACTTTCTGATCTCTTTTCTGTATTTGGTGAGGATCTATCTGTGTTGTGCATATGTGCCGAGGTGAGGGGGTGGGGGGCATATCCATTTTTAAAAATATAGATTTCAGGAGGGAGCTGGGTTATTTGATGATCTGGGACAGAAAGTGAATGAAACAGGGGAAGTGCAGGGGGGGGGGGCGGGAAGCACAGTAATTTTTCTCACAGGGCAGCAAAAAACCTAGCATTGTCCCTGGTTGTGCTTCCCTCCCTCCTTCATCGCAACGAGATGCAGATATTCTTCCACTAACACTGCTGCTGTTCCGTTAAAACAGGAATGACAGCAGCATTACTGGAAGCTGGAAACATCAGCTGCATGGCCTTTTCTTCTGCCCACCCCCCACAGCCCGGAACAGGAAATGATGTTCAGTGGAGCGCACGGGAAGAAGAGAAGACCATGCTGCATAAAGTACCAGCAGCTGCACAGGCGCAGACCATAAGAAAATGCCATACTGGGTTAGACCAAGGGTCCATCAAGCCCAGCATCCTGTTTCCAACAGTGGCCAATCCAGGCCATAAAAACCTGGCAAGTACCCAAAAACTAAGTCTAGTCCATGTTACCATTGCTAATGGCAGTGGCTATTCTCTAAGTGAACTTAATAGCAGGAAATGGACTTCTCCTCCAAGAACTTATGCAATCCTTTTCTAAACACAGCTATACTAACTGCACTAAACACATCCTCCGGCAACAAATTCCAGAGTTTAATTGTGCATTGAGTAAAAAAGAACTTTCTCCGATTAGTTTTAAATGTGTCCCATGCTAACTTCATGGAGTGCCCCCTAGTCTTTCTACTATCCGAAAGAGTAAATAACCGATTCACATCTACCCGTTCTAGACCTTTTGCATAGAGTGTCACATGTATGATTTTTTACCCACCAGTGAGAAGTTGTACATGTGCATGCGATGCAAAGAGCTCCTGGCTCTCAGAGGATGAGTCCGATCTCTGGAGGCTAGAGTGGCAGACCTGGAGGAGCTGAGGCAGACAGAGAGGTATATAGATGAGACCTTCAGGGACATAGCAGTCAAGTCCCAACTTCAGATTGGCAGCCCTGGTGCTGCCTTGGAGGAAGAGGGTCTCATGATGGGAGAGCACCAACCAGGTGCAGCAGGAAAGGATCCTGTAGCAAGGACCTGCTCTCCAGGTGATGCATTGTCCTTTCGCACTGAGGATATCTCCCCAAGGCATATGCCCAGGAGGGAAGGGTTAGGTCGGATGTCATAGTTGGTGATTCGATTATTAGGAATGTAGATAGCTGGGTGGCTGGTGGGCATAAGGATCACCTGGTAACATGCCTACCTGGTGCAAAGATGGCGGACCTCACGCGTCACCTAGATAGGATTTTAGACCGTGCTGGGGGAGGAGCCGGCTGTTGTGGTACATGTGGGCACCAACAACATAGTAAAATGTGGGAGGGAGGTTCTGGAAGCCAAATTTAGGCTCTTAGGTAGAAAGCTTAAATCCAGAACCTCCAGGGTAGCATTCTTTGAAATGCTCCCTGTTGCGCGTGCAGGTCACCAGAGGAAGGCAGAGCTCCGGAGTCTCAATGCGTGGATGAGACGATGGTGCAAAGAAGAGGGATTCAGTTTTGTTAGGAACTGGGGAACCTTTTGGGGAAGGGGGAGTCTCTTCTGAAGGGATGGGCTCCACCTTAACCAGGGTGGAACCAGACTGCTGGCGCTAACCTTTAAAAAGGAGATAGAGCAGCTTTTAAACTAGAACAAAGGGGAAAGCCGACAGTCGCTCAGCAGCGCATGGTTCGGAGAGAGGTATCTTCAAAGGATACTAATGATGCATTAGAATTAGGGCATCCCAACAGTTCCAATAATTAGAAAAATAGTCCAAGTGCCTGTAACTAAAAACTCACCTGAGCTAAAACATCCTAACTTAGCCCTATCAATTAAAAAGCAGAATGAAAATACAAACAAAAAACAAACTGAAATTTCTGTATGCTAATGCCAGAAGTCTAAGAAGTAAGATGAGAGAATTAAAATGTATAACAGTGAATGATGACATAGACTTAATTGGCATCTTAATAACAGTCTTAATAACATCTTAATAACAGTCTTAATAACATTATTGTTATTAATGTTATATTGTTTTATTGTATTTCCCGCCTGAGTTCATTGTAAACCGGCATGATGTGCTTCACGAATGTCGGTAAATAAAAGTTAACAAATAAAATAAAAATAAATAAAAATCTCAGAGACATGGTGGAAAGAGGATAACCAATGGGACAGTGCTATACCGGGGTACAAATTATATCGCAATGACAGAAAGGAGCACCCAGGAGGAGGTGTGGCGCTTTATGTCCGAGATGGCATAGAGTCCAACAGGATAAACATCCTGCATGAGACTAAATTCAAAATTGAATCTTTATGGGTAGAAATCCCTTGTGTGTCGGGAAAGACTATAGTGATAGTGGTATACTACCGTCCACCTGGTCAAGATGGTGAGACGGACAGTGAAATGGTAAGAGAAATTAGGGAAGCTAACCAAATTTGTAGTGCGGTAATAATGGGAGACTTCAATTACCCCAATATTGACTGGGTAAATGTATCATCGGGACACGCTAGAGATAACGTTCCTGGATGGAATAAATGATAGCTTTATGGAGCAATTGGGTCAGGAACTGACGAGAGAGGGAGCAATTTTAGATCTAATTCTCAGTTGAGCACAGGACTTGGTGAGAGAGGTAACAGTGGTGGGGCCACTTGGCAATAGTGATCATAATATGATCAAATTTGATTTAATGACTGGAAGAGGAACAGTGTGCAAATCCAAGGCTCTCGTGCTAAACTTTCAAAAGGGAAACTTTGATAAAATGAGAAAAATTGTTAGAAAAACCTGAAAGGAGCAGCTACAAAAGTAAACAATTTCCAAGAGGCATGGTCATTGTTAAAAAATACCATTCTAGAAGCACAGTCTAGATGTATTCCACACATTAAGAAAGGTGGAAAGAAGGCAAAACGATTACCGGCATGGTTAAAAGGGGAGGTGAAAGAAGCTATTTTAGCAAAAAGAGCTTCATTCAAAAATTGGAAGAAGGAACCAACAGAAGAAAATAGGATAAAGCATAAACGTTGGCAAGTTAAATGTAAGACATTGATAAATCAGGCTAAGAGAGAATTTGAAAAGAAGTTGGCTGTAGAGGCAAAAACTCACAGTAAAAACTTTTTTAAATATATCCGAAGCAGAAAGCCTGTGAGGGAGTCAGTTGGACCGTTAGATGATCGAGGGGTTAAAGGAGCACTTAGAGAAGATAAGGCCATCGCGGAAAGATTAAATGATTTCTTTGCTTCGGTGTTTACTGAAGAGGATGTTGGGGAGGTACCCGTAATGGAGAAGGTTTTCATGGGTAATGATTCAGATGGACTGAATCAAATCACGGTGAACCTAGAAGATGTGGTAGGCCTGATTGACAAACTGAAGAGTAGTAAATCACCTGGACCGGATGGTATACACCCCAGAGTTCTGAAGGAACTAAAAAATGAAATTTCAGACCTATTGGTAAAAATTTGTAACCTATCATTGAAATCATCCATTGTACCTGAAGACTGGAGGATAGCAAATGTAACCCCAATATTTAAAAAGGGCTCCAGGAGCGATCCGGGAAACTACAGACCGGTTAGCCTGACTTCAGTGCCAGGGAAAATAGTGGAAAGTGTTCTAAACATCAAAATCACAGAACATATAGAAAGACATGGTTTAATGGAACAAAGTCAGCATGGCTTTACCCAAGGCAAGTCTTGCCTCACAAATCTGCTTCACTTTTTTGAAGGAGTTAATAGACATGTGGATAAAGAACATAAGAAAATGCCATACTGGGTCAGACCAAGGGTCCATCAAGCCCAGCATCCTGTTTCCAACAGTGGCCAATCCAGGCCATAAGAACCTGGCAAGTACCCAAAACCTAAGTCTATTGCATGTAACCATTGCTAATGGCAGTGGCTATTCTCTAAGTGAACTTAATAGCAGGTAATGGACTTCTCCTCCAAGAACTTATCCAATCCTTTTTTAAACACAGCTATACTAACTACACAGTATTCAAGGTGCGGTCTCACCATGGAGCGTTACAGAGGCATTATGACATTTTCCGTTTTATTCATCATTCCTTTTCTAATAATTCCCAACATTCTGTTTGCTTTTTTGACTGCCGCAGCACACTGAACCGACGATTTCAATGTGTTATGCACTATGACACCTAGATCTCTTTCTTGGGTTGTAGCACCTAATATGGAACCCAACATCGTGTAATTATAGCATGGGTTATTTTTCCCTATATGCATCACCTTGCACTTATCCACATTAAATTTCATCTGCCATTTGGATGCCCAATTTTCCAGTCTCACAAGGTCTTCCTGCAATTTATCACAATCTGCTTGTGAGCCAGTAGATGTAGTGTACTTGGATTTTCAGAAGGCGTTTGACAAAGTTCCTCATAAGAGGCTTCTAGGAAAAGTAAAAAGTCATGGGATAGGTGGCAATGTCCTTTCGTGGATTGCAAACTGGCTAAAAGACAGGAAACAGAGAGTAGGATTAAATGGACAATTTTCTCAGTGGAAGGGAGTTGACAGTGGAGTGCCTCAGGGATCCGTATTGGGACCCTTACTTTTCAATATATTTATAAATGATCTGGAAAGAAATACGACGAGTGAGATAATCAAATTTGCAGATGACACAAAATTGTTCAGAGTAGTTAAATCACAAGCAGATTGTGATAAATTGCAGGAAGACCTTGTGAGACTGGAAAATTGGGCATCCAAATGGCAGATGAAATTGAATGTGGATAAGTGCAAGGTGATGCATATAGGGAAAAATAACCCATGCTATAATTACACAATGTTGGGTTCCATGTTAGGTGCTACAACCCAAGAAAGAGATCTAGGTGTCATAGTGGATAACACATTGAAATCGTCGGTTCAGTGTGCTGCGGCAGTCAGAAAAGCAAACAGAATGTTGGGAATTATTAGAAAGGGAATGGTGAATAAAACGGAAAATGTCATAATGCCTCTGTATTGCTCCATGGTGAGACCGCACCTTGAATACTGTGTACAATTCTGGTTGCCGTATCTCAAAAAAGATATAATTGCGATGGAGAAGGTACAGAGAAGGGCTACCAAAATGATAGGGGGAATAGAACAGCTCCCCTATGAGGAAAGACTAAAGAGGTTAGGACTTTTCAGCTTGGAGAAGAGACGCTGAGGGGGATTTACCCAAGGGAAGTCTTGCCTAACAAATCTGCTTCATTTTTTTGAAGGAGTTAATAAACATGTGGATAAAGCTGAACCGGTAGATGTAGTGTATTTGGATTTTCAGAAGGTGTTTGACAAAGTCCCTCATGAGAGGCTTCTAAGAAAACTAAAAATTCATGGGATAGGAGGTGATGTCCTTTCATGGATTACAAACTGGTTAAAAGACAGGAAACAGAGAGTAGGATTAAATGGTCAATTTTCTCAGTGGAAAAGGGTAAACTGGAGTGCCTCAGGGATCTGTACTTGGACCGGTGTTTTTTTAATATATTTATAAATGATCTGAAAAGGAGTACGACGAGTGAGGTGATCAAATTTGTAGATGATACAAAATTATTCAGAGTAGTTAAATTACCTTCCAAGACTGTAAAATTGGGCTTCCAAATGGTAGATGGAATTTAATGTGGACAAGTGTAAGTTGATGCATATAGGGAAAAATAACCCATGCTGTAGTTTCACAAAGTCAGGTTCCATATTAGAAACTACCACCCAGGAAAAAGTTCTAGGCATCATAGTGGATAATACATTGATATCATCAGCTCCGTGTGCTGTAGCAGTCAAAGTGTACAGAATGTTAGGAATTATTAGAACTGGAATGGTGAATAAAACAGAAAATGTCATAATGCTTCTGTATCGCTCCATGGTGAGACCTACCTTGAGTACTGTGTACAATTCTGGTCGCCGTATCTCAAAAAAGATATAGTTGCACTAGAGAAGGGAGTCCAAAATGAGAAACGGGATGGAACGGTTCCCCTATGAGGAAAGGCTAAAGAGGTTAGGATTGTTCAGCTTGGAGAAGAAGCGGCTTAGGGGGAATATGATAGAGGTCTATAAAAACATTAGAGGACTAGAATGGGTAAATGTGAATCAGTTATTTATTCTTTCGGATAACAGAGGGACTAGGGGGCACTCCATGAAGTTAGCAAGTAGCAGATTTAAAACAAATCAGAGAAAATTCTTTTTCTCTCAATGCACAAGTCACTCAATGCCCCTTGAAGAAGGTAGAAGCCGAAACACGGTCAGTGTCGGGCTAGCACATCTTAAGCCTCGTTACATCCTCGATCCTCAGGCGTTTCTTCACAAGCTAAGTAGCTATATTACTCAAAGAAGTTCAAAGCAAATGAATGCAAAGAAAAGTAAAACGCTATATTAATTTCTTTATATCCGTACTCTGGATTCACGAAGCATACAAAATTCATTTTTGACCTGTGATTGTACTACTGGTGTAAAACGTTATGCTAAACAGCATTGACATTTATGCCCATGTACGAGGTCTACTAAATGAGAAAAAAATCGTAACCCACGGTGTTCTATTTTGTCTGTAACTTTTGGTACTGTAGCCTTTTGAGATTATAGATGGCTATTACCTTACCTAATTGTTTGAGAGAACTGTTGTGATGCTCATCTACAAGTAACATACCTTGCAGGATCCCAAAATACTCTGGTGGAGTGCCTCTGTCGAGTCTCACTTCTTCATGAGTGGTCACTGGATCAGCAAATGGCAGACTGTTCAACCTTTTGGGTCATCTGATAATCAACTTATTTGCTACAGAAAGCAACATAACTTCTGGAAAGTTTTACTCCATCCTTCCAAGCAGGTTTAGCTCAGCACCTGACACTTTTCTGCTATGCTGATCTTCTATATGCCTACCTTCCAAAAACTTAATTGTAAAGACAGTGCTTTGTAATCATGCAAAAATGATTCTCATTGCTCTAGCATGGCAATGACAAGTCTGTCTTCTGTAGTTGTCTAAATAGTCTTTGATTTTATTGGGCATTTCCCCTTTCCTCATGACTCAGAATAGGTGCCTCTGCCATTCAAATCTGTCCTCTAGCCCTCACAGGATGTTGAATGTACATTAGGCTCCTCCTTGCTCCTTCCTAAAGAAGTGGAAGATATCTTGATCTTGGTCAGGAAACCTTTGACCAGGAAGTCTTACAACTTCAAATGGAAGAAATTTTTGGCCTATCCCTATCTCGTTTTCTGAACCTGCTCCATTACTGCTTTTCCCTTTTTTTGTTGGGATTCAGTACATCCTTAGTGAAAAGTGCACTTTAATGCCATTTCAACAGATCATCGACAGGTGGAAGGTGATCCAAATTCTTCTCATCATTTGTGATCCAAATTTATTTATGAAAGGATTGTGGCACTCTATGCCTCCGGTGCCTTGGGATCTTAATATTTTGACATCTATTTGAACCTTTGGAGTTTACTCCTTGAAAGTTTCTCACATAGAAGGTGTTTCTATTAGCTGTTGTATCTGCTTGATTAGTCAGTAAGTTTCAAGTTTTGGTGAACTACTCACCTAATCTCCAGTTCTTCTACAGTAGGGTAGTCCTTCACAGTTAACTTAAATTCCTTCCTAAAGTGGTATCGGCTTTTCTCATAAATCAAGCCATTGATCGTCCTACTTTTTTGATAAATTAACTTTGAATTAAGGTAGCACTAGAAGGACTGCTAGGCTAGCTGTTCCGGTTCTCTCCCTCTCTACCTCTGGGTGAGGGAATCTATACATCTACTTTGGTTATTCCCTCCTACAGCCATTAGTCAGGAAAAATCTGTTTTGTTTTTCTTTAGTTTCCTGTATTAAAAAATCAGAGCAAGTGCAGCTACTGTGTAGTCCTTTTTTCCCTAACACTAAACAAAAAAGTAAACCCATCAACATTTAGCTCATTGTAAAACACAACAAAAAACCAGAGCTAGTGATATATATATGGCATTAAATATGCTGGTATCATAAATCCTGAAATCAATTATTCAAAAGGTCTTGAATAATTGATTATAGAATTTATGATACCAACATATATTTAGTGCCATATATATTACTAGCTCTTTTGGGTTTTTTCTTGTGCTTCCTACTTTTTTCGAAGGCCACATGCTCATGAAGGCAAGAAGGCTTTTCATTTGCTGGACTGTAAGAGAACCTTAGCCTACTATTTAAAAAGGACTCTTCCTCATTGAAAGTCTTCTCAATTGTTTGTTGCCTTTGATCCTAATAGACTAGAAATGGCAGTTGCCAAAAGAACTTTGTCAAATTGATTGTAACACATACTATTATTTGTTGGCTGGTCTACAGATCACACTGTGTCATTGCTCATCAAGTGAGAGCAATGGTGACTTTGGTAGTACACCTAAGGGCTATCTCAATTGAAGACATTTGCAAAGCTGTTCTTGGTTGAATGTGCACATCTTCACATTCCACCATTGTCTGGACAGCATACTGAGTGATGATAATAGTTTGGGACAAGCAGTTTTGTGCAAGTTGTTCACCCAGTACTCCACTCTACTTATGGTACTGGGTTGCTTCTTCTATGACTGCTGTTCTGTGCAACCCTCAGCTTGGGACTTACTACATGTCGTGGCTAATTGAGCCCTGTTTGTCAGTGGAGAAAGCAAATTTGCTTCTCTGTAAACAGGGTTCTCCATAGACAACAGGGCGAATTGGCTATGCTTGGAGAGTTTGACTACTTTGCTAAAGATTGCTAAGCTCTGAAATTGACTGAGAGCCTCATGAGGCAGGGCACACATGGGAACCACCACATATGCTCAGTCATCCTTTAGATATGGATCTTTTTGGCACCGGTAGATGACGTCAGCCATGTGTCATGGCTAATTCATCCTGCTGTTTACCATGAACCCAGTTTTCCCGTTGATAGCAGGGCTGAATTAGCCATGCTGTCATGGGATCTGTCAATCAGGTCCGGGAGGCGGAGCTTTATTAAGCAGAGGTTTGGCTTTTCAGTCTTTGTGGCTGTGCATGTGTTCCCACACAGGAAAGTAACAGATTCTCCTCAGTCTGTTTCTTTCCGTGCGTGGGATCGCACGCAGAGCTCACTTTCTCCTCAGGAAAATGTCGAAGTCGAGATTCAAACGTTGCTGCGGCAAAGTAATGTCAGTCACGGATGGCCATGACTGATGTTACCATTGCCTCGGTGCCAACCACAACGCGGGGGAAGGCGAGTTTTGTACTCGCATGTCCCCTAGGGCCCAGAGACAGCGGGCCTACAAGATGAAGGAGTTGCTCAGCCTTTCGGAGCCATCAGAGGCTCACTCCTCGCCGGGACCTTCAACGATACCCGCTCCCTCTCCCGAAACTTCATCAAGGGGATCTAGACCAAAACATAGGAGACGGTCACCAGCAAGGGATAGACCTCATGTGGCGCCAGTACTTACCCGTCGCCACAAACATTATTCACACCATAAAACCTTTTCACATAAGACTCCAGGATGGGACGTTAACCCCTCTACCTCCATCTCCTCCAGGAGTAAACATCCTAAGGCACCTTCACATAGGTGGGTGATACATCTAACATCTTCTAATGCATCCACCTCTTCAAGCACCTCTTCTAGAGGAACAAGAGATAAACCTCACAAACCAAAGCACGTCCCACCTTCATTGCCTCCGCCAATTCCGGCAGAGCCGAGACCACATCTTTCACCAAACCATACCGGTAAATCTATCATGCCTCCTAAAACGAAAGAGGCTTTTTGGCAGCTATCGCAGTCTCTAGCGGGTTTCTATGAGACCCTAGAAGCCTCCTTCAAAATGACAAATCAACCATCGACAAGTTCCAGAGAACCGAGTGTCCGTCTATCAAGAGAACCGTCTGTAGAACCTCCATCACCAGTACCAGACCGGCCACATTCTCCAGTTACAAAACAGGACACACCTGTGGATTCCACATCTCCACCAACATCTCCGTCATCCTCGACGGGGTTCCCTTCGGATCCACAGGAACAACCACAAGAACCATATTCTCCGCCAGAAGATCTCTCATACCCAAGATTCTTAGAGAAGCCAGGTACCATCTTACATTTAGATGTGCAAAAGGAATAAGATCCTAGTTCAGAGACCTTGGGTCTTCTCAAGATATTTGATGTTCCAGGAGAACCCACTTCTTTATCACCACAAGAGTTACTGCATAGTGTTCTTCAAAAATCCTGGGAAACCCCGCACTCTCTCACGGTGGTCTCACGGAAAACCGACATTAAATTTTGCATGCGGAAAACCTCGCCATACGCGTTACCACAATTATCTCATGCTTCCATAATGGTAGAATCGGCGATGCAATGCTTCAAGAAGTCAAAAACACACTCTTCATACCCACCGACCAAAGACAATAGGTATTTGGACGCATTTGGCAAGAAAATGTACCAGAATGCAATGCTAAAAACCAGAATTATGCATCACCAATTTTATATGGTAGTGTATTTATATGAATGTATCCAAGCCACAAAGGGTATGCTTTCCTCCACGGCAGATCAAACTCCACAGACGCTCCATGATATTGAGGAGTGCTCCCGACACCTCCTCCGTTCAGTATATGAAGGATTTGAAAAATCATCAAGAGCATTGGCGACGGCCATAGCAGCCCGTAGGATGACATGGTTGCGTTCGAGCACCATCAGAGAGGATTTGCACAAAAAATTGGCAAATCTACCGTGTACAGCAGACAACCTATTTTTGACCGGTTTCAGGAGACGATGGGAAAACTAAGACGAAGCTATAGCAGTGCAATCATTACAATCACAACCTGCCTACTCTAGCACACGACGTTATTTCCCATATCATCGTCGATCCTCGTACAACCGTAGACCCTATAGGTCTTATCAATCTTTTCATCAGCAAACATATCCATTGTACCAACGACCACAACAGCAACAACAACATACCCTTCAACGCAGGGGTAAACCTCAAAATCAGAGACAACCAAATCAGCAATCAGCAACTACTGTAAAAATAACTCAGTCTTTTTAAACATACAGCCACCACCACACTTAACGCCACCGGGAAGAATCCACTCTTGCCTAACAGTGTGGGAGCAGATTACTTCAGATCAATGGGTTTTGGAGATAGTACATTAAGGTTATCAATTTCAATTTACAACAAAACCCACATTACCCTACCTTCCCACACTAAAAATTCAGAGATCTCAGTCACAACTAGCGGAGGAGATTGTACTCCTACACAGTCAACAGGCCATCAGGCTAATTTCCCCGAAACACCACAACTCGGGGTTTTACTCCCCATATTTCCTGATACCCAAGAAATCAGGTGGCCTCCACCCTATCCTGGATCTTCGAGAACGCAACAAATTTCTGACCAAAGAAAAATTCAAAATGGTATCCTTAAAGTCAATCCTACCTCTAATTCAACCCAATGACTGGATGTGCTCCATCGACCTGAAGGATGCATACACTCACATTCCAATCCATCCATCCTCTTGGCGTTACCTATGTTTTCGGTACAAGCATCAGCACTACCAATACAAAGTGCTCCCCTTTGGACCTTCGGCTGCACCCAGGGTGTTCACCAAATGCATGGTAGTGGTGGTGGCTCATCTCAGACAACAGGGTATGACAATCTTTCCAAATCTGGACGACTGGCTAATAAAAGCCTCGACCCCGGATATATTGATCGCTCATCTCCGAAGAGTAATACAGTGCTTACAAGCCTTAGGACTAGTGATCAATTTCCAAAAATCACATCTGCAACCAACACAGAAACTGCAGTTTATAGGAGCATGCCTGGATACCACTCGGAGCAGAGCATACCTCCCATCGGAACGAATAACACAGCTATGTCAACTTCTTTATCTCTTGCACAACACTCAAAGACCCTCAGCGAGACAAGTTCTAGTAGTCTTAGGTCACATGGTGGCAGCCAGTTTTACAGTTCCCAATACCAGACTACACATGAGACGTCTACAGTGGGGATTAAAACGACAATGGAAACAACACACACAACCGTTAACACAGAAAATATCACTAACAGCCGAGATGAAGGAGGACATAACATGGTGGCTCTTACATTCCACCCTTTCCAAGGGAGCACTATTCAGTCCTCCTCCTCACAATGCAGTCCTAACCACAGACGCATCTCGCAAGGGGTGGGGAGCGCATCTTGAGATCTACGAAACGCAAGGATTATGGACAATCGCAGAGCAGACCCTGCAGATAAATTTGTTGGAATTCAGAGCAATTCGAAAGGCTTTACAAGTTTTTCAAGACTACCTCAAAGGTCGCAGAGTCATGATATACACGGACAACCAAGTAGCAATGTTTTACATCAACAAACAAGGAGGGTCCGGTTCATGGTCCCTCTGCAAAGAGACCTTGATCATATTCGAACATGCGCATCAACATTGCATACATCTACAAGCGACCTACCTTCTGGGAGTGGCAAACACAAGAGAGGACAGGTTAAGCCGAATTTTTCATCCCCACGAATGAAAACTCAATGCAGAGATAGCCCAAAACATCTTAATGCAATGGGGAACACCTTCGATAGATCTCTTTGCAATGGAGATCAACGCTCAAGTTCCAAACTTTTGCTTGATACGTCCCAGTCAACTCAGGATATCACAGGATGCCTTCCTCATCTCGTGGAAGATAGGCCTCCTGTATGCCTTTCCTCCCATTTCACCTATAACAAGGACAATTCAAAAGCGCATAGCAGACAAAGCTCAAATGATACTAATATAGCTCCAGCCTGGCCCAGACAACCATGGTACAGTTTCCTTCTCTGACTATCTCTCAAAGAACCAATACGTCTACCGAACCATCCAGATTTTCTACTACAGGATCAGGGGACGCTTCTACACCCGTTACACTCATCTCTCCATTTGACAGCATGGAGACTGAACGGCTCTTTTTAACAGAACAAGGAGTTTCCGCTTCCACACAATTCATTTTGTTAGAATCCAGGAAACTCTCAACAAGAAGGAATTACAACTACAAATGGAAACGATACTCTACTTGGTGCATATCACCAGTAGACTGTCCACTGGAAAAACTCATGGATTATCTTCATACACTGTACACAACTGGACTAGCCACATCTTCCATTAGAGTTCATCTCAGTGCCATAGGGGCATATCATAGACCGATAAATAATATCCCGATATCTAATCACCCTTTATTATCTCGTTTCATCAAAGGTTTAACTCATCTTCGTCCTCCAGTTTCAAAATCTCCAGTTCCATGGAATATCAACATAGTTCTGGAACAACTCATGCTTTTCCCTTTCAAACCCATGGACTCAGCACATATAAAGTAACTTACTTGGAAAGTAGTGTTTCTAGTAGCAGTAACATCAGTTAGACGAGTCAGTGAATTACAGGCCTTAGTCCATTATTCTCCATACTTGCAGTTTTATCACCAAAAAGTAGTTCTCAGAACTCACCCATCTTTCTTACCGAAGGTGGTTTCACAGTTCCATCTCAATCAAAATATAGAACTACCAATCTTTTTCCCTAAACCTCACTCCAATGATAGGGAAAAGTTACTCCATTCGCTAGACTGTAAAAGAGCACTAGCTTACTACAAAGAAAGAACAAAATCGGATTCACGAACTTCTCAACTATTTGTATCTTTTGATCCAAAAGCACCTGGACTTCCAGTAACCAAACATACCATCTCTAGCTGGATAGAACAATGCATACAATTTTGCTACAACAAACAGAAATTACATCTATCTTCTATTCCCAAAGCTCACCAAGTCAGAGCAATGGCGACGTCATGGGCACACCTTCAAAACGTACAACCCATAGATATTTGTAAGGCAGCTACATGGTCTTCACTCCATACCTTCACATCACACTACTGCCTTAATCAACAAGCAACCACGGATGCAAAGATAGGGCAAGCAATCCTGCACTCTCTACCCTCTGATGCACGGTGACTTCCACACTACTACAGATCACATTTAACCATACATATCACAAATAACGTGATCGGGAGCTTGGGACTCCCATGACAGCATGGCTAATTCAGCCCTGCTATCAACGGGAAAAAGCAAGTTTGCTTACCGTAAATGGTGTATCCGTAGATAGGATGAATTAGCCATGCTGACCTGCCCTCCTCCCTGACAGTCACCGTCTCTCCGACTCAACTACAGCTTTATCACAGACTGAGGAGAATCTGTTATTTTCCTGCGCGGGAACACTAACGCAGCCGCAGAGACTGAAAAGCCAAACCTCTGCTTAATAAAGCTCCGCCTCCCGGACCTGATTGACAGATCCCATGACAGCATGGCTAATTCATCCTGCTATCTACAGAAACACCGTTTACGGTAAACAAACTTGCTTTTACAGGTAAGCAAACTTTTACTAGTGGTGAAATTTTACTTTTATCCGCCTCTGCCTTTTGATGCATTTTTGCCCATGTTTATTTAGAGTAGTGGTTCTCAACCTTTTTTATGTTTGGACACACCTGACAGATAATGCTGACATGTGTGATACACTGAATACATGCCCGTCACGGAGCTAACTGTAAACCTATACTTTATGTCCACAGGAACCCCTCTGTCCCCCCAACAAAGGGTGCAGAGCAGAACTAGAATATTTCCCCACACAACATGCCTTACAAAGAAGATATTCAGTAATACAACATAAACACCTTCTACTACCAGGTGCATTGTACAATACAAAACCTGAAGGAAAAAAAAAACACTCAGCAAATGTGTAGCAAACCATAGCAGCACTAACTCTGAGGACTCAAATAGCAGTATGCCTACCTATGAAAAGGCAACATTGTACCACCAATGCATGGCCTATTGAGAAAACACAACTAATACGATTTTTACTAGCATGCAGGCATTTGTATCATACCTTACCTCGGACACACACACACAGAACTGACCATCAAATACAGAATAAAAGATCACAAATGAGGCAAAAACTGGAATGGAAACCCAAAAAGCTACTCTGCATGCAGTATAAACTGGAGAAACAAAAATATATTTCTTCTGCACTAAACAAAATACAAAAATAGAAGAAATGCACAGTGGAAAAAGGTAAACAGTGGTTTTCCATCGATAAGCAGGACATTTAGCCATGCTTGCTAGGTGACGTCATCCATGATGTCACGAAGGCGGAGCTTACTCTCTTAGCTCGAAGAGCTTTGAAGTGCGTATGACCTCAGCTTTCTGCACTCGTCGAGCTTCTCAGTTTTTGTTTTCCGCGGTACTGCATGGACATGTGGCTACTCTCTTCATCTCCTCAGAAAACAAAATCGAAGACTTTCGACGAAGAAAGAATTCAATGATGCCTAAAAGTCCAGGATTCAAGTATTGCTCGTGCGGTAACATCATGTCGGTGACAGGGCATAATTATTGCTATTTATGCCTCTGTCCTGACCATGATCAGGCCGCATGCAGGGACTGCGGCAGAATGTCCCCCGCGAGCAAGAAGACAGAGAGCACAGAAAATGGAGAGGCTGAGGCACTCATATGCCCCCTCTCCAGCTGATGAGAGATCAACAAAGTCCTCTCCGGACAAACAAAAGCCCCGGTCCGAGACTTCTCGACGCGTCATTTGGCCTCTGAGGGCCGTGCGCCGAAAATTGCGTCGGCAACCACGCATCATATGTCGAGCGCCGCACCAGATACGACACATATGACGCATGTTTCGTTAAAACCTGCATCGCTTCAATCTACTCTGCCTCGTATGACGCAATCACATGCGTCGACACCAGCAAAGGCGTTGATATCCGAGACGCATCCAAAAAGTTAACGACGCAATCAACTCATAAACATAAGAAGCCTTCTCACACTCAACCAGAGAAGCCAAATACAGCCCCTAAGCCGCAAGATACACCACGTAAGCCATCATCTAAAACGAAACATGTTACACCTCCATCTGGGGCACCGTCTTCAACTAGATCTGCTCTTCAACACCCTAAATCTCCGCTCGGGGATCACCACTCTCCTTCGTCAATATTATCTGATATTATAATTGACAAACCAGCGGGAGGTTGGGACTCATCACCAGATTTTGTTTCTCTTCCTAAACAATCAAAAAAGAGACCAAGATCTCCTCACTTACCATGTCCTAAAACGCCTGTTAAACGATCCAAAAAGTCTGCCAAAATACCAGACCAACCTCACTGCCCGACAGCTCAATGTCTCAAATCACTACGCTGTTACACACCTTTTTCCAAGGATTACCACCAGATCCTAACCTTTTACTGCCGGATCCCCAAGATCCTGCACACCACATGTTTCTCCTTCTTCACCTCTCCACAACACTCCAATTCTCCTGCATCATCCATACACACGATCTCCCAGGATCTCTCTCCCTTGTTATCTCCAGGAAGTTCAATGGGTATTCCATCGGACTCTCCACAAGATCTCCCCCAGCCTACTTCACCGCCGGAAGATCTCAATTATGCTAAATTTCTTGACAAGCTGGTTTTAGCTCTCAATATAGAAAATCAGAAACTTCCAGACCCAAGATCTGAGGTGATGGGGATTCTTCAAATACTGGATGTCCCGGCTGAGCCAATTGCTCTACCTCCTCATCAAATTTTAGAGGGCCTTATGGACAAGCTTGGGATACTCCACACCTTCTCACCCCGATCTCCAAAAAACTGGATTTAAAATATAGGATGCAGAAGATCTCTTATTATTCGAATGTGCAGGTTCCTCACAATTCGATAGTGGTAGAATCTGCAATGAAAAGGGCCAACAAAAATAGGCTATATAACACACCTCCAGGAAAAGATAATAAACTGTTGGATGACTTTGCAAAAAAGGTTTATCAAAACTCAATGCTCAATTCCCGCATTAACCATCATCAGTTTTACATCATACAGTATTTAACTACTCAACAACTACAACCCTTGCTCACCACCTCGTATGGGAATTCTCCACTACCTCAGCCTTTCCTGGATCTCCAAGAAGGTTTACGTCATTTGTTGCGGACAGCGTATGAAGCGTTCGATACATCTGCAAGGTCATCAGCGATCTCAATCTCAGCTAGACGTCTAGCATGGCTCCGGGCCAGCAGTATAAGAGACGACGTTCATGACCGACTAGCAAATTTACCATGCAGGCCGGACAATCTCTTTGGAGAAAAACTCAGAAAGACCATCTCTTTAATTAAAGAACAGAATATAGCAGTCCAATCTTTAGCGACTCCTTTAGAGACGCCTTCTACCTCTAGGTGTTACTTCAGTCAGTATAAAAGAGATTACTACTATCGCAGACCATATCGCTATTATCCACCCTACCAATCCAATTATAGACAACAGCCTTTCCAACCACAAAGACCTCAGTATCAAATGCAAGGACAGAGACTACATCAGAGGCCCCAGAGGCATCAATAAACTCCAGCTTCTCAGCAGCCACCTAAGCAGTCTTTTTAAATCCACTTGCCACAACAGCAGTTCAGGTAGGGGGGAGACTATCTGTTTTTAATTATATTTTTAATATTTTTTAATGTAAATTATTAATTTGTACTATTTATTTATTTTATAGCCCCTGAAGCAGCCCCTTGATGGGCGAAACTCAGGCCTAGAGTCGGGCAATTAATAAACAGATTTTCAAAGGACTGTCGGCTATTCCTTGTTTTGATTCCTCCGTCCTGCCTACCGGGACTTGCAAACACAAGAGCAGACATACTAAGCCGAGTTTTCCACCCACACGAGTGGTCACTCAAACAAACGGAAGCAGACAAGATCTTTGCGAACTGGGGTACTCCAGAGATAGACCTATTTGCATCAGAAGAGAATCGGAAGGTAGAGAAATTTTGTTCTCTTCTTCCCAGCATACATAGGACGTCACAGGATGCTTTCCTGATTCTGTGGGGAAGGGGCCTTCTATATGCCTTTCCTCCCATACCACTAATCTCACCCACAGTCCAGAAATGTATTGCAGACGGAGCGGATTTAATCCTAATAGCTCCTGCATGGCCGAGATAACCATGGTATACCTATCTTCATCTTTCAATCAATCCTCCAGTACCACTACCCAAGGACCCATTCCTCCTTTCGCAGGACAGAGGGACTCTAATTCACCCCATGCAGTCCTCCCTTCACTTGACGGCATGAAGATTGAACGGCAAATATTGAGCTCACTGGATCTCTGCCCAAACATAGTGGACATTCTTATTGCATCAAGAAAACCTTCCACCAGGAGAAATGATGCTTTCAAACGGAAACAGTACTCGAAATGGTGCGACTTTCAAAAAATCAACCCCTTTTCTTATCCTCCAAAATCACTATTGACTTATCTGCATAGTTTAACCCTTTCCGGGCTAGCAGTAACATCCATCAGAGTTCACCTTAGTGCTATAGCGGCTTATCATGTCACATGTAATGGCTGCTCCATCTCTTCCCATCCTTTGATTTCCAAATTTATGAGGGGCTTGCTTCATCTGCACCCATTTTTTAAAAAACCAGTAGTTCCATGGGATATTAATCTGGTACTCGAAGCGTTGATGAATCCACCTTTTGAACCCATGTCATCCTCTTTACTAAAATTCTTAACCTGGAAAGTTCTTTTCCTAGTAGCCATTAATTCTGCAAGAAGGATAAGTGAACTACAAGCACTAGTAATACATTTTCCATATCTTCAATTTCTCCATGATAAAGTAGTAGTATGATCTCATCCTTCCTTTCTACCAAAGATAGTATCTGCTTTTCACTTGAACAAAACAATATCTTTACCAGTTTTTTGCCCGAAAACACCTTCTGACGATCGACAAAAACTTCTTCATACCTTGGACTGTAAAAGAGCTTTAGCCTATTACAAAAACATGACTGACCCAATCAGACATTCCTCTCTATTGTTTGTTTCCTTCAACCCAAACAACCCAGGTCAGCCGGTATCGAAGCGGACACTTTCTAAGTGGCTTACCGCTTATATCCAATACTGCTATTCAAAGAAATCAATACCTCTGACCGGTCCAGTTAAAGCTCATCAGATCAGAGCGACTGCAGCTTCCATTGCACATATCCAGGGAGTGCCAATCCAAGACATTTGTAGGGCAGCAACCTGGTCTTCCATTCACACATTTATGTCACACTACTGCCTTGATCAGCAATCTGCAACAGATTCCTCATCTCTGCAATACTACAAACTGTTTCAAAGCCTTAATGGCTGTCCACATTCCATAGGTTGCAAAAAAAAAAAAAAAAAAAAGTACAATATCCTCTCTACACCCTATTAGCTTGGGACTCCCAGCATACATGGCTAAATGCCCTGCTTATCGACGGAAAAAAGCAAGTTTGCTTACCGTAAACTGTGTTTTCCGTAGACAGTAGGGAATTTAGCCATGCATTCTCTCCCACCTCCCTGGACATCTATCCGTCATGGCAACATCTACACCAACACTTAGCTTGGAAAACCAACTGAGGAGAAGCTCGAGGAGCGCAGGAAGCCAAGGTCATGCGCACTTCAAAGCTCTTCGAGCTAAGAGAGTAAGCTCCGCCTTCATGACAACACGGATGACACACCCAGCATGCATGGCTAAATTCCCTGCTATCTACGGAGAACACCGTTTACGGTAATCAAACTTGCTTTTCTTGCTTTCTTACTCCCCTTTCATCATCCTCACTTCTCCCAATTACTCCTTTTCAATCATCCCCTCACACTTACATCCCTGCCCAGCATTCCTGAACCCTCCCTCGCATCCTCTTCCCTGTGTTCCCTCCCTCCCCTGCTTGACTCTTTATCCACCTCCTTGTTTCCCCTTCCTTGCCCAGCTATCCTGACCCCTGTTTTCCACCCCTTAGTGCTTGCTATCTCTCACACACACCAGTCAGCCCTTCTACTAGTTTCTCTCTCACATATCAGTCACCCCCCGACCAATCTCTCTCTCACACACCAGTCAGCTCCCAACCAGTGTCTGTGTGTCTCTCTCTCACTCACTCACTCACTAACACACCACACACAAAAATTGAACTGGAAATCACAACAAGGCCGATTGTATTATACAGTGAAACAATGGAAAAACAGAAACATCATCATTCCTTATAAAACATCAAGCAATACAATCAAGAGATATAGAACATTCATAATATTAAAACCATACTAATAAAAAGAATAAATATCAAAACAGCTGATGAGCATCCAAAAACTTAAAACTCAAGTAAATTTGTTTTAATATTTCTCAAACACAGCACACATATAACACCCAAAAATTTAAAATAATGGTTATAAACTCTCCCGCTCTCCAACCCTGGAATCTTTTGATTTCTAATCACCTAAAGATTGTTGTGGATTGGGGGTAAGTATGCCATGCAAACTTTATCCTCTCTCTCATACAAACACACAGTGTTACTCTCTTTCTCTCATACAATCACAGGCTCAAAGAGACGAGCTCTCTGTCTCTTATAAGCACATAGGCTGTCATTCTTATACACATGCAGGCTCACACACATGTGGGTTCTCTGTCTCATATGTATGCAGGCTTTCTTACACACACACGTGAGTCCTCTGTCTCTCATACTCATGCATACTCTCACATACACATGTGGGCGCTCAATCTCTCATACACAGGCAGGATCTCCCACACACGTGGGCTTTCTGTGTGTCATACATAAGCAGGATTGCTGCCTCTGATACACATGCACGCTATCTTTCATACACATGCAGGTTCTCCCCCCACATATACACACACACACACAAGCTCTCACTCATATCCTCTCCCACACACACAGAGCCTCATCTTCAGCCACTGCCAGTCTCCTTCAGCTGCCAGGATGGGATGCCATGGTGGCCCTCTCATCCTTCAGCCGCAGTTGAGATGGGATGCTGCGCCGGTCTTCTTCTCCTTCAGCTGCTGCAGGGGTGGGATACCACATCTGTCATTCTTCATGCTTCTTCCGGTGTCAGGCAGTGCTGATATGGTGGTATCACGGTCCACTCAGGCCCACCTGTGGCTATGCCACTGGTTAGCATTTTGCATAGGATATGCACTGCCAGTCCAGGGAGGAAGGGGAATTATGTCAGCTGCTGTGTCCTGCCCAAGCTTCTGGCAGCGAGTGAACTACAGCCGCCCGCAACACACTTTCCCGGCGCTTTGCGATACACCAGTTGAGAACCACTGATCTAGAGAGTATTTACTCACAGCAGTACACTGAACAGGCACATCAAGGATTGATAGTTACTATTTTGCTGTCTGTCCTTCCTACAATAGCTGATCTTGATGTCTTTGATATAAAGGTGAGGTTAGTTGTTTTTAGTTGTTTTTTTATTTTATTGACCATTGACTGTAATCTGATTTTAACTATGTACACTGCTTTGAACATATGACTAGAAATAGGTCCATTCTTCAGTGAATAATCGGTTCTGTTTAAAAATGTTTGCCAACCATCCAGGATTTTCCTGGAGTCTAGGACTCTGTTATGAGCAACCCCTGAAGGAGTCTTACAGGGATTATCAAGAAAAATGTAGCAAAAGGTGAATTGTATTTATCTTGGCTTTGCTTTTGTTTCCTGTTTTTCAGGAAACTTGAGAATATGTGAATCTATTGTTTTGCCACCCTTTTTGATTAATAAATGGAAAATTGGTAGGACTTTTTTTTTTTTTTTTTAAGGAAATTCACATTTGTGGAAAAATCCAAAGTAGATCCACCATAGACTTGAAAGATCTACTTCAGAGTTTCTCCAGATTTGTTGACAAGAAGTAGATGGATATTCCCAGTGGATCTTGGGAGAATTCGCTTTTCCTGTTGATTTAACTTCAAAGAAGTGTTCCATGTTTTTTTTTTAACTACTATTGCTGCTACTATTACTAATAATAATAATCACTTCTATAGCACTATTCAATGTGTACAGTGCTGTACAAAACACATACGAGACATTCCCTGCTTCAGCAGAGTTTACAGTCTAATCAAAACAAACATACAGGGCAAAGGAAACTTTGGTAATTTCATTTATTAAAAAAAATAGTTAAAATCAATAAAGCTGTAAGCAGGATAATTGGGGGATACGATTTAAAAGTAGTCTCAAAAAGAAGGTTTTTTTGGCTGAATTTGAATAAGGCAAGAAAGGGAGCATCACATAGCAACTTAGGAAGATCATTCCAAGCATATGTAGCCAGGTGGAAAGATCAGAGATAGGAATTGGCAGTAGAGGCGTGACTTGATGAGTGGAGTTCACGAAGAGGGGTATAAAGAGAAGATAGGTGGTAAGGAGCTGCAGAGTGAAGACTCTTGTGGGTGATTAAGAGGAGATTAAATTGTATGCGGGAATAGATAGGGAGCCAATGTAGTGACTTAAGAAGGGGGTTATATGGGTGTAGCAATTTTGGCGAAAGAGAAGTCACACAACTGAATTTTGGATACATTATAGTGAACAATGATGGTTCACTGGGATACCTATAAGGAGCAAGTTGCAGTATTCTAAATGGGTGGTAAGGAGAGAATGGATAAGTGTTCAGACTGTTGCTAGTTGGAAAACAATGCACAAAAAGCAAATAGGAAGTAAAGTGCCACAGAAAGCAACACATTTTTCCTTGACTTGTTTTAGCTGCAATATACAGTACAAATGCTTAAATAATAAACCTCAGAGTAGAAAAAAATAAAATAACTAACCAAACAAAATTCCACTCTCAAAACACTGACATAACGCACCCAGTATTATTTCTGACGACTGTCATAAAGAGATGTCACAGCACCATGCAATGAGCTTATAAGTTGCTAATCACGTCTGTGGTATAATCATTGGGAAACGCTGAACTTTGAGCCCTTCAGACATATTGCTGAGATTCACTTCCATCCCCCAGCACCAATGTTCCTTCTAATTTTTAAAGGCTACGTGCGCAATAATTTTCTTTTGTGCAACTTTTTATCAGCTAAGTTAAAATTTGTGCGTTACAAGCTAGTATAATGCAAATAATATCAGGATTTGTTGTGTGCATTATGTTTTTCCATTGCGCAGGATTCATGACCTACATGCAAGTGCACAACTTAGAAGGAATAGTTCCCGGCACAGTGACTTATATTTCAAAATACTGGACCAGTGTCAGGTCTTACTGTAATAAAGAAGAGGATTTCCTAGCATGTAGCCAGATGGACTGAGGACCAGTGGGTTATGTGCTCTTCTGCTAGCAGATGGGAGACGGAGTCAGATTTCAAAGCTGACGTCACCCTAGATATACCCTTGCAGTGACCTCAGCTCCTCAGTATCTCTCATCTCCTAGCAGATTTATTTATTTATTTATTTATTTGTCGTGTTTTGTATACCGTCTTTCAGTTTCGCCATCAGAACGGTTTACAGCATTTGGTACGAGTTAATTAAATACATCAGTTTTAAATCGGTTAGTTAAATGCATCAGTTAGTTAAGTACATCGATTTTATAGTTTTGTGCATTGCTATGGTTAGTTGGTGTAGCATGTGCTTGTACACGTTAGGGGGGGGGGGTTTACAGGATGAGGTACTTGGGTAGGGAAGGAACTGGGATGGGTCAATTTGGTGATTAGTGAAACAGGTTTCCAAGGTTGAGAATATGGGTAGGAAGCGTTGGGTAAGCGTTTTTAGGCACTTCAGTTCAAAGCAAGGTCTTCGAGATTTGCGTGGACGTTGATATGATGTTCGAGATTTGAGTGGACGTTGATATGGTGTTACTCATGGGATGGACGGTTGCTTCTTGCTGCTGGTGTGCGTAGGTGTCTGGCACTGTGGTTGATGGTGTGTGTTTGTGTAGACTTTGGTGAACAGCCAGGTTTTCAGTTCTTTTTTGAAGGTTTTTAAGTTGGATTGAGTTCTTATTTTGATTGGGAGTGAGTTCCATAGTGAGGGGCTGGCGATGGATATAGCTCTGTCACGGGTTGTGTTTAGTTGTGTGGTTCTGGTGGGAGGGATTTTGAGGAAGCCTTTATTCTTTGAGCGTAAGTTTCGTTTTGGAGCATGTAGTTCTATGGTTTTGCTTAGCCAGTTGGAATGTTGCCCTGTGATTAGTTTATGCAGAATTGTTAGTCACTATCCTACACACTAGCACAGTGTTAGGAAAATTACAGCAAGAAGACAAAATTACCTTAAAGAAGATCGAGCTCCGCTCTCCTGCGGTGATACCTAAGGGTCCCTCCCCCAGTTGAGAATTCCTGAGGTGATTTCCGATATCGCTTAGAGGTGTGCCTGGGTCCCGTAGCCGGTTCCCGGCGTGGAACTAGCACCCCGAGTGGCTGAAAGGCAGCGGGTGCATAACAGAGCATGGCGGTGAAGGTCCTCCTTTCTTCCGACGAGGTAAATAGGGATCACCGATCGGGTTGGGCAGCCTTGGTTGGGCTAGACCCCGATCCGTTGCAAGAGTCCACACACATGGAGACCCTCAGAGGGCGCCATCTTACGGGGGAGCATCGGCGCCAACTTCCCTTCACGACCGGCGGTAAGCGCGGGGCAGGCCGGACGGCCGATGCGCCTAACTTGTGCGCACAGCAGCATGCACAATTGAGTGCACTCCGTGTGCATAACTACACACACAGCCGCGCTTACATCTACAAGCATGCATTGAAGCTCATTACCTGTGCGCCTAGACATAGAGTCAATGGCACCGAAGTCCAAGAAGGCCAGAAGGTACTCTCTTTGCACAGCCTGCCACATAAGAGCCGCGCAGCCTGAACTGGAGTCCTACCTGTGTCAGCATTGCAAAGAAGGCTAGGGGGGCCAAAGCCTAGTCCCTTACTGTCTGAGGATAGGTCAGGAACTACTACATACGATAGCTCCCCGGATCTCCACAGAGGGCACATCAGGGGCCCCTTTTCCGACTCCCCCTGGGATTAACATGGACCCAGGGACCTTCTCCTGGTTAGAATTTTTCCAAGGGCCGCAAGCCTTCGTTCAGGCGCAATCAGCCCCGGCTGCGTCCCGGGCTGGACCCCTGCCGGAAGCACAAGATCATCCTGGCCCTACTCGGATGCCTCAAGACATGCCTCGCCTAACCAAGAATTTCCCTGACAAGGGACCTGGACACCTCAGATGATGATGGTGGCTCCCTGGAAGAAGGAGAAATCCCTCCAGGCCTGGAACCATACCGAACCATGCTTTGCTTCTTCCACAGGGATGAATTACCAGCCCTTGTTTCCCAGACTGAAGACTCTGGGTATTCCAGGCACGGACCCTATGGCGGAACCAAAGAAGAACCCCATGGAATCATATAGCTGCGCACCGTCCTCTCCTTCCTACCAAAAGTGGTTTCCGAGTTTCATTTGAACCAGGTCATCTCCCTACCATCTCCGGATGAACATAAGGACTCTGAAGACTCCCGCCTTCTTCGCCATTTAAATATCGGCAGACTCCTGGTGCGATACCTGGAAAGATTGGATCCGATGCGCAAAACGGATTGCCTGTTAGTTCTTCACAGCAGGAAGAAACAAGGAGAAGCAACCTCACGGGCAACCATAGCCCACTGGATCAAGGAAGTAATCAAGGCAGCCTACATAGAGGCAGGAAAGCCTTTACTACTACAGGTTAAGGCTCATTCTACTGGGGCCCAGGCAGTATATTGAGCAGAAACCAAGCTGCTGTTGCCCGCCGAGATCTGTCGGGCGGCGACGTGGTCCTCCCTACACACCTTCTCCAGGTTCTACCACCTGGATGTTAAGGCCCGAGAAGATGCAGCCTTCACAAGGGCAATACTAAGTGGGCCACGGGCACCTTCCGCCCTGTCCGGGAGTAGCTTTTGTACATCCCACTGGTCCTGAGTCCATCTGGCTATACGCTAGGAAATGGAGAAATTACTTACCTGATAATTTAATTTTCCTTAGTGTAGACAGATGGACTCAGCATCCCACCCACAGCTGCCCCAGAGAAGGAGGACCCTGGAAAGCGAAACTCGAGACTAAACAAATACGGGTAAGCCGCTGCCTACCCCTAGTTCAAGACAGCCGCAGTTAGTCTGGTGTCGGCGTTAACTTAGTTGAGTGCACCAGCAGTCTCCAATTTTTGAAACCAGTTGAATCAGTTTAATGAAGTTTAATCAAGTTATGCAAAGATATATATCCACAATGGCTTTTTGAGGAGGATACGGAGAAGCTGAGGTCACTGCAGGGGTATATCTAGGGTGACGTCAGCTTTGAAATCTGACTCCGTCTCCCATCTGATAGCAGAAGAGCACATAACCCACTGGTCCTGAATCCATCTGTCTACACTAAGGAAAACGAAATTATCAAGTAAGTAATTTCTCTATTGGTTTTTGGGTTTTTTTGTAATCTTTTCTGCATTTAAGAAAAATGTTTTTCAAACATCTTGGAGTTTTAAGAAGCTTAAGATAAGTATTTTATTTTTTGTCATTGAAAACATTTTCTTGGACTTTTGGACATTTTGTTATTAAATATTGTTGAATATTTAATTTGTACATTAAAATAATTTTTTAATTCCATCTGATGGATGATTATACCACAGATATGATTAGCAATTTACAAGATATATTGCATGGTGCTGTGACGTCTCTTTATGATGGTCTTTAAAAATAATATCGGGTGTGTTTTGTCAGCATTTTGAGAGTGGAATTTTGTTTGAATATGTATGGGATAAATCTATATTATATTAATCTTATCACATGTTTTTATTTACTGTCAGGCTTCATTGATTCTTCGGTTTTTAGCCTGTTTTCTTTTCTCTCCCGCTTTTCATCTCTGTTGAATTCCCTGTTTCAAAAGAACTCTTTCGGGTTGAGATGGCAAGAAGCAACTTCCTCTTGAACAACCATTGACATTAGTGAAATAGCTGGTGTCTCCTTTTGGCTCTCTCCCTATTCTAGGAGCCATATAGAAATGGCAATTCATACACCTGCCCCAAAACCCATATTCTGAATTATTTACAATAGCACCTGCTATAAACACAGTAACCTGCCTAATAAACACAGTAACTGACTAATTTGATACAATCCAGTGGGAGCACTGAGAGGAGAGGATCACCTTGCTGGTGGCTGTAAGGAATCAATAATTTTTTGCTTGGGACATTGTCTTTTTTAAAAGTATTGGGGCGAAGTTAACTATTTGGGAATATCATTTAGTGTGTTTGTGCTTTTAATAGTCAATAAGGCAGCGAATAAACAGAAGTTAGATTGTTGTATTTTTAAATAGTCAGTCTGTAAGACAGCTAGTAAGCAGAAGTTAGTGTTTGTATATTAAAAAGTAGCCAGAAGCTAGAAATAAGCTAGGAACGGTGTATACCTAAGTAAAAAGGTTGAAAAGTTCTGTTCAGTTACTCACCTTGGAAAGGTGTTGAGGTAGTGTGATTTGGTTTGATTAGGTACCAACATTTGTTAATCAAGAGAGCAGTGAGTCACTCTGGCTAACTAACTGAAGTTAGACTGTTTGTATTTCCCAATCCTCCCACCCCTCACCCACCCATGCCTAGCTCATCCTTTAATTTATAGGCAGGTGCCACTTAAAAAAAAAAATTAAAAAAAACCTTATTGAGAGTTTGATCATTCCCCTCTAGGCCACTACCAGACATATAGTGAAATCACTAATACATTTAAGGGACATTAATTAGACACATTCCTACTCCCATAGCAACCTAAAACTTAAGTAGGAACTAAATAAATTTGAGATGAAGGCAGCAGTCCAGCAGCAAGAGGGGGGCTTCCCAGTCTTTTGCATCGAGTGTCACATGTATGATTTTTCACTCGCCGGTGAGAAATTGTACATGTGCATGCGATGCAAAGAGCTCCTGGCTCTCAGAGAACGAGTCCGATCTCTGGAGGCTAGAGTGGCAGACCTGGAGGAGCTGAGGCAGAAAGAGAAGTATATAGATGAGACCTTCAGGGACATAGTAGCCAAGTCCCAACTTCAGACTGGCAGCCCTGGTGCTACCTTGGAGGAAGGAGGTCTAATGATTGGAGAGCATCAACCTGGTGCAGCAGGAAAGGTCCTGTAGAAAGGACCTGCTCTCCAGGTGATGCATTGTCCTTTCGCACCGAGGATATCTCCCCAAGGCCTACTGCCCAGGAGGGAAGGGTTAGGGTCGGCCGTCATAGTTGGTGATTCGATTATTAGGAATGTAGACAGCTGGGTGTCTGGTGGGCGTGAGGATCACCTGGTAACATGCCTACCTGGCGCGAAGGTGGCGGACCTCACACGTCACCTAGATAGGATTTTAGACAGTGCTGGGGAGGAGCCAGCTGTCGTGGTACATGTGGGCACCAACGACATAGGAAAATGTGGGAGGGAGGTTCTGGAAGCCAAATTTAAACTCTTAGATAGAAAGCTTAAATCCAGAACCTCCAGGGTAGCATTCTCTGAAATGTTCCCTGTTCAACACGCAGGTCACCAGAGGAAGGCAGAGCTCTGGAGTCTCAATGTGTGAATGAGACTCATGGTGCAAGGAAGAGGGATTCAGTTTTGTTAGGAACTGGGGAACCTTTTGGGGAAGGGGGAGTCTCTTCTGAAGGGATGGACTCCACCTTAATCAGGGTGGAACCAGACTGCTGGCGCTAACCTTTAAAAAGGAGATAGAACAGCTTTTAAACTAGAACAAAGGGGAAAGCCGACAGTCGCTCAGCAGCAGATGGTTCAGAGAGAGGTATCTTCAAAGGATACTAATGATGCATTAGAATTAGGGCATCCCGACAGTGAGGTTCCAATAATAAGAAAAGTAGTCCAAGTGCCTGTAACTAAAAACTAACCTGAGCTAAAAAAATTCTAACTTATCCCTATCAATTAAAAAGCAGAATGAAAATACAAACTTTGAAATGTTTGTATGCTAATGCCAAAATTCTTAAGAAGTAAGATGGGAGAATTAGAATGTATAGCAGTGAATGATGACGTAAAATTAATTGGCATCTCAGAGACATGGTGGAAAGAGGACAGTCAGTGAGACAGTGCTATACTGGGGTACAAATTATATCGCAATGACAGAGAGGAGCACCCGGGAGGTGGTGTGGCGCTTTATGTCCGGGATGGCATAGAGTCCAACAGGATAAACATTCTGCATGAGACTAAATGCACAATTGAATCTTTACGGGTAGAAATCCCTTGTGTGTCGGGGAAGACTATAGTGATAGGAGTATACTACTGTCCACCTGGTCAAGATGGTGAGGCGGACAGTGAAATGCTAAGAGAAATTAGGGAAGCTAACCAAATTGGTAGTGTAGTAATAATGGGAGATTTCAATTACCCCAATATTGACTGGGTAAAAGTATCATCGGTACATTCTAGAGATATAAAATTCCTGGATGGAATAAATGACATTTTTATGGAGCAATTGGTTCAGGAACCAACAAGAGAGGGAGCAATTTTAGATCTAATTCTCAGTGGAGCACAGGATTTGGTGAGAGAGGTAACGGTGGTGGGGCCACTTGGCAATAGTGATCATAATATGATCAAATTTGAATTAATGACTTGAAGGGGGACAGTAAGCAAATCCACAGCATTGTGCTAAACTTTCAAAAGGGAAACTTAGATAAAATGTGAAAAATTGTTAAAAAAAAAAAACTGAAAGGAGCAGCTACAAAGGTAAAAAGTGTGCAAGAGGCATGGTCATTGTTAAAAAGAAAAAAAATAAATACCATCCTAGATGCACAATCCAGATGTATTCCACACATTAAAAAAGGTGGAAAGTAGGCAAAACGATTACTGGCATGTTTAAAAGGGGAGGTGAAAGAAGCAATTTTAGCCAAAGATCTTCATTCAAAAATTGGAAGAAGGATCCAACAGAAGAAAATAGGATAATGCATAAATGTTGGCAAGTTAAATGTTAGACATTGATAAGACAGGCTAAGAGAGAATTTGAAAATAAGTTGGCCGTAGAGGCAAAAACTCACAGTTTAAAAATTTATCCGAAGAAAGCCTGTGAGGGAGTCAGTTGGACCGTTAGATGATCGAGGGGTTAAAGGGGCACTTAGAGAAGATAAGGCCATCATGGAAAGATTAAATGATTTCTTTGCTTCGGTGTTAACTGAAGAGGATGTTGGGGAGGTACCCGTACTGGAGAAGGTTTTCATGGGTAATTATTCAGATGGACTGAACCAAATCACGGTGAACCTGGAAGATGTGGTAGGCCTGATTGACAAACTGAAGAGTAGTAAATCACCTGGACTGGATGGTATACACCCCAGTGTTCTGAAGGAACTAAAAAATGAAATTTCAGACCTATTAGTAAAAATTTGTAACCTATCATTAAAATCATCCATTGTACCTGAAGGCTGGAGGATAGCTGATGTAACCCCAATATTTAAAAAAGGGCTCAAGGGTGATCCGGGAAACTACAGACCAGTTAGCCTGACTTCAGCGCCAGGAAAAATAGTGGAAAGTGTTCTAAACATCAGAATCACAGAACATTTAGAAAGACATGGTTTAATGGAACAAAGTCAGCATGGCTTTACCCAAGGCAAGTCTTGCCTCACAAATCTTCAATTTTTTGAAGGAGTTAATAAACATGTGGATAAAGGTGAACCGGTAGATGTAGTGTACTTGGATTTTCAGAAGGCATTTGAGAAAGTTCCTCATGAGAGGTTTCTAGGAAAAGTAAAAAGTCATGTGATATGTGGCGATGTCCTTTTGTGGATTACAAACTGGCTAAAAGACAGGAAACAGAGAGTAGGATTAAATGGACAATTTTCTCAGTGGAAGGGAGTGGGCAGTGGATTGCCTCAGGGATCTGTATTGGGACCCTTACTTTTCAATATATTTATAAATGATCTGGAATGAAATACGACGAGTGAGGAAATCAAATTTGCAGATGATACAAAATTGTTCAGAGTAGTTAAATCACAAGCAGATTGTGATAAATTGCAGGAAGACCTTGTGAGACTGGGAAATTTGGCATCGAAATGGCAGATGAAATTTAATGTGGATAAGTGCAAAGTGATGCATATAGGGAAAAATAACCCATGCTGTAGTTACACAATGTTAGGTTCCATATTAGGAGCTACCATCCAAGAAAGAGATCTAGGCTTCATAGTGGATAACACATTGAAATCGTCGGTTCGGTGTGCTGCAGCAGTCAAAAAAGCAAACAGAATGTTGGGAATTAAAAGAAAGGGAATGGTGAATAAAACGGAAAATGTCACAATGCCTCTGTATCGCTCCATGGTGAGACCGCACCTTGAATACTGTGTACAATTCTGGTCACCACATCTCAAAAAAGATATAATTGCGATGGAGAAGGTACAGAGAAGGATGACCAAAATAAGGGGAATGGAACAGCTCCCCTATGAGGAAATACTAAAGAGGTTAGGACTTTTCAGCTTGGAGAAGAGATGGCTGAGGGGGGATATGATAGAGGTGTTTAAAATCATGAGAGGTCTAGAACGGGTAGATGTGAATCGGTTATTTACTTTTTCAGATAATAGAAAGACTAGGGGGCACGCCATGAAGTTAGCATGTGGCACATTTAAAACTAATCTAAGAAAGTTCTTTTTTACTCAACGCACAATTAAACTCTGGAATTTGTTGCCAGGGGATGTGGTTAGTGCAGATAGAATAGCTGTGTTTAAAAAAGGATTGGATAACTTCTTGGAGGAGAAGTCCATTACCTGCTATTAAGTTGACTTAGAAAATAGCCACTGCTATTACTAGCAACAGTAACATGGAATAGACTTAGTTTTTGGGTACTTGCCAGGTTCTTATGGCCTGGATTGGCCACTGTTGGAAACAGGATGCTGGGTTTGATGGACTTTTGGTCTGACCCAGTATGGCATGTTCTTATGTAATTCACTAATGTGAAAGGCATGATGTGAGCAATTTCAGTATACTTTCATGCACACTTTGTTCTGTGTAATTGCTTAAAAGTAAGTCTATAAAAATATATTCGTACAGCCTGTTATTAACGTGGAGAGTTTTCATCTGAATTTTGTTATCTATAGGTAAACTATGTCTGCGCCAGCAGATGAAACTGCGGGAGACCTGCCTGTGAAAGATGTTGGGTTGTCTCTAGCTGGAATTGGAGGCCTACAAGGTTTGAACCATCTGTTACTTATTACTGTGACAGGCTTTGATCACTGTTTTCATCAGTTTTCTTTTAAACACATTTTTGTTGAAGTAATGTTGGTCATGTCAATAATTGCAGGTTTCTTCTTTTTCCATTTATTATCTAATGTATTGAATAAGATATACTTTTGTTAATCTCTTACAGCATATGCAGGATATGTGCTTTCTAAGCACAGTTGATTCTTTAGTACGCATCCTTGTGACCTTGATAATGTGCATAAAACTAAAATTGTGTACATCCCAAACAGTGCTCTCTGTTATATATTCTCTCCTAAGCACACTGTCTTGCAAAATGTGCAGTGTGTACCTCATTAAAATCTTTTTAAAAAAAAATGTTTGTGCAATGGCATGGTTTACAGCACTATCAGGTCAATACAGTAAAGTGCAGCCATGGTTACCCTGCTCCTAAACCTCTTTCTACTCATTTTTCGGCCGCGTTAGTCCAACCCGCGATACACTTTCCCATTTAACCTACTCTTATTGCCTCTTTAAGTCACCGGGTAACCCCTTCCGCCCGCGGCATGTATATTACATGTAAACAATCGAATTAGCTATTCCCTCCCATACAGTAACGCGCGCCCCGACTATCGCTTTTTTACCCTGCCGTTTTGCCGCGCGTTTAACCTGCTAATTTACCGCCTACCCCTACCCCTGCGTTAGAGGCAGGGGTAAGGGTAGATGGCAAACTTTCCCCCAAAAGGAAACCTAAAAACCTAAAATCCCCTCCTCCCGAAGCGACTTGACCTGCGTGGGGGGGACCGCTGCAAGCTGCTTTCGCCGCCGGCTGCCCCCTCCGGAGGACGGCAGAGAAGGGAAGGGGCTGAAAGCAACAAAAAGTACGTTTTCATGGGTTAAAGTTGGGATCCATTTCCTGGTGCCTGTCATTTCAAATGTCATTTGAAATGACAGGTACCAGCGCACCCAGGAAACTGTATAGGCGCTGTATTAAGCGCCTATACAGTAAAATGGGTTGCGCGGGCCTAACGCGTCACAGACGCTTCTTGGACGCGGCTTGCATTTGCAAGCTATTTAAATACAGTATCGAGCGGTAGGTGAGCAGGACTGTGCATGCGGCAAACGCGGGTGCGCCCGGCACTAACGCAGCTCTTCCTACCGCTCCTTACTGTATCGGCCCGTATGTAAATGTCAAATACAATTAGCTGTATTTTTATCAGATCTATTCATTTGTTTTGAATTTTTTAACTTTTTCTTTCAAAAATTGCAACCAACCTTTGTTGCATATGTCTGGCTGAATTCTTTTTATCTTTATTCATTTCTTTAATTTTCCCGTAGATAAGCAGCATGAAATAGCCATGCTGTCTGGGACTTCCTCCGGGTGGCTAGGTGGCGGAGCTCTCTTAGAACACTGAGTCTTTCAGTGTAGTGTGCCTGCTTGGATCTTCCCGCGCTTTCCCCATCCCCCTCAGTCCAATTTTTTTCCGCACTCCTGAATGCATGAAACGAGATTTAGAGTGGTGGCTGGCACCAACAGCTCTCACGGCAGGCGCTCCCCTGCGAGCCCCAGCGCATCACACCGTCCTCACCACGGATACTTCCAGCAAAGGATGAGGCGCTCACCTAGTCCACCTTCAAAATCAAGGCCTGTGGTCCACCTGGGAATGATCGCAACAGATCAAGCTACTGGAGCTGTGATCCATTCGAAATGCTCTTCGAGCCTTCAAACAAACACTCCAAGGGAAGATAGTCATGGTCCACACGGACAACCAAGTGGTCGTGTTCTACATCAACAAGAAAGGAGGGTCTGTTTCCTGAAACCTTTGCAGGGAGGCTGTAGGGATCCTGGAATGGGCAGAGAGCAGATCCATCACCCTGCAGGCTACGTACCTGCCTGGCATCAACAACGCCAGGGCGGACAGATTGAGCAGAATCTTTCACCCCCACAAGTGGAAACTCCATCAGAATGTGGCAGACAGACTTTTTCAAACCTGGGGCCTGCCACGCATCGATCTCTTTGCTAAGGAACGCAATCGAAACATAAAGACCTTCTGTTCGATGTATCCTAGCAACTAGCGCAGGACGCGTTCCTCATCAACTGATTGTTCCTGTCATCGGACCTCTGCGCTTCTCCTTCCGGGTTCCTCTCACAGCGCTTCCCGTTCTGCAGGCCCTGGCTCAGCGCAACCTAACTGGTCTACTTCACAGCGCTTCCCCGCTCCTCAGGGCCAGGCTCAGCGCAACCCTACCCGGACTCTCTCTCTCTGCATTTCCCGCTACGCGATCCCTGGCTCAGCGCAATATAACTGGACTCAGCGCTTCCCACTCCTCGGGACGAGGTTCAGTGCAACCTGACAGGATCCTTTCTCTCGGCGCTTCCCACTCTGCGGGTCCTGGCTCAGCGCAATCTAACCTGGACTTCCAGCGCTTCCCGCTCCTCGGGGCCATACTCAGTCTACTTGTGAGTTCCAACGGCAGTGTCCACTGCTCCTGGGAATCCCCACGGTACTTCTCCTTCAGGACTTTGACTACGTTGCCTTCTCTCTCTGGGAGTTGGCTCAGCGCAGTACACCTTCAAACTGGGCCTCGGAGCCCCGTTCCTCGGGGCAGCCCTCTACGCTGCTACTTCAGAAGATCTTGCCACCGGCTTGCCTTGTCCCAGGCAATACCCCGGTGCTGCTACTCTTCAGGCACTGCTACAGCGGGTTCCCTGCTCAAGCCCTTATCCAGCGTATTACAGTTCATGTCTCCGAGGCCAATCCCACGTGATCCTGCTCTACTCCCTTCAGAGCTGCAGTGGCCTTGCACTCCCTGAGACTCCTACTCCTCCTCCTCCCTTCGAGAGTGCTCCTGTCTCGAACTGTGCCTAACCTCTCTGACATTCTCTGCACTCTCTCGCCTGTGCTCTCCTGGACCAGCCACACAGGGGCGCTCCTAAGTCCTACCGGCCCCGGCACCCGGGCTCAACCTGCGGGGAACGAGGGTCGGCACAGGTGAAGATCCAGCTTGCCTCTGTTCCTGGCCAGCCTTGCCTCCCGACGGTGGGGACCTGTGGGGCCTAACCCTTCAGGTAGCAACAACCCCACCTTAGGCCAAGGATCCACAATTCCTAACATCAAGAAAGCAGAGTGCCATTGGTCACGGGAGGCTAATGCTTCTGGCTCCTTTGCCAGCTGTTTTGGATTTTGCTCCGAGCCCACGCTACTGCTCGGGGCCGATACTGCCTCTGCTACTTTTCCATGCAGCTTGGCTCTTTTTTTTTTCTTCCTGCACACCCCACTGCACATCACTTCCTGTTCTGGGCCACGGGAGCAGGTACGAGAAGAAGAAAAGGCCAGTCGCATTTGCCAGCCTCACTAACACTGCTGCCATTCCCATCTGGCTTGAACATGCTGATAGCCCAGGTGGCAGCGGTAGTAGTGGAAGATCATCTGCCTCTCGCTCGGTGAAGGAAGAGGAGAGAAGAGCAGTGGGAGACCGGTAGCACCGACACACTGGTGTGTCGCGACGTACCGGTTGAGAATCGCTGCATTAGCAGATTGCCTCAGTAGAGTTTTCCGTTCACACAAATGGTCTGTGCAGCAATTAACAGTCGATTGACTGTTCCGTCTGTGGGGGTCTTCAAGCAATTAACCTCTTTGTGTCAGAATAAAACAGAAAAGTGGAAAAGCTTTTGCTCCATTCTTCCCAGCAAATTCAGATCTACTTAGGATGCTTTTCTGCTTGACGGCAATGAAAATCTCATGTATGCTTTTCTAACAATTCCAGTGATATCCAGAACAGTGCAAAAAGTGTTCACAGACTGGATCTATCTGATCCGCATAGCTCCATTCTGACCCAGATAAGTCTGGTTCATGCACCTGGTATAGCTATCTAGCAGTCCTTCAATCCTTCTTGAGTCAGATCCATCCTTATTAACTAAAGAAGTGGGACATCTGTATCTTTCACACCTTTCCTCCCTCAAATTGATGGCTTAAATGTTGAGCACTCAATAATCGCTGAATTGTCCTTACCCAAGGAGAATGAGGATATAATAGAATCTGCCAGAAAGCCATCAATAAGGAGAACCTACAGCTTTAATGGATATGGTTCTCCAAAGTTCCTTGGATCTATTTGCTTGCAAACCCAAAGAGTTATTGAACTATCTGCCCTCTCGATCTTCTTCAGGCCTTAGAATCTCATCAGTGAGAGTTCATTTCAGTGTAATTGCAGCTTATCATACCCAGATCGAAGCTAAGCCAATATCCACTCGTCAGTTTGTATCGAAATTCATGAAAGGTTTATGGCATACCAAACCTCCAGCTGTAAAACCTTCAGTTAAATGAGTCCTAAATATGGTTCTGGCACAAATGATGTAGTCATCATTTGAACCACTGGAGTCTGCTTCTTTCAAGTTTTTAACATGTAAAGTGCTAACATTCCTTATAGAAGTAATGTCAACCAGAAGAGTGAGCGATCATCAGGCTTTGGTTCATTATTCTCCCTTAGATGCAATTCTTCCACAGTAATGTGGTGCTCTTCATCCATCCTACCAAAAGTAGAAAATATTTTATTTCAATTATTTCTAATGCTACATTTTAGTATTATATTCCTTTTTAGCATTTTAACGTAGCCAACTTCCTGATTGGACCAAAAAAAAAAAAGTCTTGCAAAGTTTTCTCCTACACTTTGGGGCATCCAGCTCTATTGGAACTGGGGTGGGGGTGGGGAGGGCAAGGAGTTCCTCTATTTATTATCCCTCTCCCAACTCCTAGCCCAATCATTGCAATGACATTTCTTATCTGGGGATCATACACCAGGGTTTCTTATGGAACCCTGCAATCATTAGCCCTAAATCGGAATACTAGGTGTTGGCGTTGCACAATAAATGGGATTCCATCCTCTTAGAGGCTTTGAACACTTCCTCTGTAGCATCCCAATGTTTTTGCATAGAATTGTGTTGTACCGCCATTGAGCCACTGGGCTGGTCCATTAAAAAATTATTTTAATATCAGTGTACCAGTGTATGTGAAATAATTTGAGGTATATGCTGCATGTTATTTTGAGTCAAGAAAACCTGGGGATGAAATGTGGATGTATGAAGAAAAAGTGAATTAATTTTGCTGGAGAATAGGGACAGACGTTTTTGCTGTGAAAATATATAAATATGTTAATTTAACACAATAGAATCCACACATATATATGTATGGAGAAAATTCTTATAAGCTGAATACATCCATTCTATTTAATTGAATAGTATGGATAGCTATTCTGCAAAGTTTCCTTTTCCTCACTGATAGCTTTCTGGAGTGCTTCACTTCCCATCTACAGTGGCCCAGAGAAGTGGTATTTTTATTGCACATCTACAACCAGTTGGAAATACTATTGCTGTACAAAGTTGACAGCCCACCGAATACTCCAACCTTGCCAGCTTTGTTGGATGGTGAATCCAAACCTGAAACCTCCATGCCACAGAGCAAACACTCGAGGAGGACTATGAGACTGATGTTTTTTTTTGTGCTGTCAAAATCGTAGTTATTCCTGTATGAATTAAATACTCTGGATGTATGCAATCTGACATGTAGTCAGCTTATAAGAGTTCTCTCCATATATATTAATTTGTCTTTTCCTCTGTTGTAGAATCATCATCTACACAGAATGTGAGAGATAGACAAGCAGTTTCTCGAATTAGCCGTGAAGAGCTTGAAGATCGATTCCTTCGTAAGCATGATGAGAATATTATGCTTAAACAATATGCACGAAAGCAAGAGGATAAAATCAAAAGGTTAGCCTTCAATCTTTTTTTTTAAACTGAAACTGATGTCCGAAAGTTCAAGAATAGGGAATATAAAAATGTACTTATTAAAGATATACGCCAACCCTTCTATAAAATCACTGGTGTTCTCTTTTGAGTATATGTAGTCTCAATATGTTGCTTTGCAATTTTACAAAAAATATAGGTAGAGTAAATAATTCACACACAAAGCATCAAAACAAAGGAGAATGTGCGAAATGAGGTGTGACCTGTTCACTTCTTAAGTAAATAATTGATTATAAACTTCAAAGTCCTTCAAAGACGTTTAATTGTGAGTGAATTAGCCCGAGTTAAACTTTGTAAATGTTTATTTCTTGAACATTTTGTGAATGTTATATTACGGTTTTATTTTAGTTTAATTGTACCCCTTTCTCTTTGTATTCCCATGAATTAAGCCTGAGCTTAACCTCTTAAATGCTGTTATTGTTCTTTTGAATGTTTAACTTTTTGTGAATGTTAATACTTTTTTTGCTTTCATTCATTTTTATTTTAATTTTCACTTTAACTGGTTTGTAGCCATACATTTATGTTCCTGTTCTCTGATTTAATTTTTCTATGTTTTATATTTTATTTTCAGATATTGCTTTGGGTCCCTTCCGAATCATCCCCTCCGGCGAAACACGGCCATGTCGGGGGACTGTACTATATGTTGTATATCATATCTTATTTGTGTCACAGTTAAACTTCTTTGAAGTTTATGATCAATTATTTAAGAAGTGAACAGGTCACACCTTATTTCTCACATTCCCCTTTGCAATTTTGTACATACCACATTTGAGTGTTAGAAATGTTCGTACTTGAGTTATGTTAAAAGCAGAAAGACTCTCCTTTTGTTAGATATTCAGTATGTCAACCAAGCAAACCTTCTATGTAAGATTCGGAGAAAAGTTATTAAATTCCAGTTCTTGAAAGTTAATCATACACTGCAACTTGTTAAATCTAATGTATTATAAACATGATTACTGGGTGACATATTTTGTTTTAGTTCTATAGTAAATAAGGCTTTCTAGGAATGCAGGGGTGCTGCTTACAGAGCTGAGAATAATAGTTTGCCAGTTTTGGTGCTCTGTTGTTACACCAGTTCTTTTTATCCCAAGGTCTTCTAACTTTGTTAAAAGACATTTTCACTGTTCTTTGAAATAAAAGCATTGCATCTGTTATGGTTTTGCTCCCTGTTTTCTTTCCCAAATTCATATTTTGACCATCTATACTTCATAGTTTAGAAAGGTCGAACTAGCACAGGTTTCTTACCACGAGCAGCAAAGGAAAACCCTGATTTACAGTGGTTTGAACAGTTAATAACAAAACTTACAAATGGCAACCCACAAAACATTGTAGAGAGGGAATTCCTAGGCTTACACAGATTTCTGTCTCCTTCTGGACTCAAAGGAGAGGGAACACTTGAGCCAGTACCTTTCTGCTACCAGTGTCTACTCCAACACCTCCTTCCAAACCCAGAGAGGGGATCACTGGGCCCGCACTGACTACAACCAGGCCACAGCCTTTTCACCTCAGAGCCCTAGCAGTGTCATTAATGTCATTAATACTGTATAAAGCAGCCACTCTAACAACCTCAGCAAGTCAAGTCTTCATATTTAAATTTTAAAACATGTATACATTTTTTTGCAAAATAATATTTTGAGACAAAACTGTGTGTTCTGTAATTTTAAGACAGTTAAACCATGTGTATAGGGCATAGCATCTACATAAAACCATGAATTTCACTATGGATACTTTTTCTATATAGACAAAACTGAAGAATATATCTGGCTCTTGTATCATCTTTTATGGGCTCCAGTTCTCAACCGTCTACCAAGTTACATCAGCCAGTAGCTGTCAGATTACCATTTTCATACTATAAATGCAGGTTTCTCAGGATCCAGACAGGTTAATCCACACCAGTGGGTTATGCTTCACTACCAGCAGATGGAGACGGAGAAAAGCTGATGTCACAGTATATACACCTCTGCACTGACATCAGTGCACCAGTATTCTCCATCTCTAGCAGATGGTAGATGTGCATTTCCCTTCAGGGAAATGTTAAAAGAAAAAAAAAAGATTAATTATACAGCACGTCTCCTGAGGTGATACCTTATGGTCCCTCCCTCCCTCAATCAAGTTTCTTCTGAGGTGATATTTCATGATCTCTTCCTCAGTCGAGTACCTTGGTCTGGTAGCTGGTTTTCTGGCCTGGACTGCCAGGAGAGAACAACTGAAAAGCTTGCAGGTGCAGGAAGCCAAGCGTGGTGGTGAAGGCATTTGCCCTCTCCACCTGCAAATGGAGATCGATTCTGTACTCGCCAGGACATGCTGAGTTCAGGTAAGGAGTTAAAAAAAAAAGGAGAGAAAGAGAAGAAGAAGGAAGTGAGAGAGAGATAATGTTGGGGATTCACCTTCTCGCCTATTCTGGTCTCCAAGCCTCGGTGGGCTGATCCGAAGTTTGCCTCTGCCTCCATGGGGGGACAGGGAGTCGTGGCAGTTTTGTGGGTTGAGCGGCTTTTTGGGCTAGGCCCTGCTCAAGCTTTTTGAGTTTCTGCAGTGGCATTCGTTCACTTTTTTTGTCTGCACAGGTCTGCTGCAAAATGGTGCCTAATGTTGGTTCGTGCATGCACGTCCAGGCTGGGCGTCTGTCTCGGTCGCATGGTTGGGCGTACAAGTTTTGAGCATCTGAAATATGCACTTATTACAAGTAAATGTCCCGTACTTGGGCGTCCCAGGCTTGGGTGTCCTAAAAATTTGGACGTCCTAAATTTGGCCGTACTATATAGGTTTGCCTTGTACATATGTACAGTTGTCAGTCGCTTGTTGAAAGTGTGCTGCTACTGGACGTCTTTATCCATGGTGCCGGTAGAAAAGAAGCCTGAGTGCCTTGCTATTTACACTGCTGCCATATATTTATATATGTACTGCTGCCATATTTGCGATTATGCCATATACTGTTGCCATATATACTGCTGGCATATATGCAATTTACCCTGCTGCATTACAGCCTGGGGTTCCCTCTAATATTGTCAGCACTGGCAGTGATGGAACCGGCCACCGCTTTTTGGTGGATGCAGGCTGGACCTGGTTTGTGCCTCTGCCAGAGGGATGGCTTCAGGGATAGCAGCCAGACGGCAGCTCTGGCTGAGCCATTGTTCGTATGATACAATTTCTAATTTTAATCTTATGGAATTGTCATTTAAAGAAGTACTCTTTGTTTGGGTGTGAGTCAAAAAAAAAAAAAAATGAACGAACAACAAAGAAAGATAGCAAATAAATGAGTTCTAGTACCTTAGTTAGTAGAGGGGCAGCTTCTTAAAGGATGGCCACTGAGTGGGGCTCAGTCCTTTCATCCCAGACAGCCGAGACGGGGCGCAGGCTCAGGTGGAGGTGCCTCGACCCCCTCAGTGAAGGTTTGTGACCCATCTCACAGAGCAAGAGATAAAGGGTCACCTATCTCTTTTTAACTGGAGGCGGGTCAAGTTCACGTCAGACCAGTGGGTTCTGTAGTGTTAAAGAGAGGCTATGCTCTGGAGCTTTCTCTGCATCCCTAGAGACATCTTAATGGCATGTGTGTGCATCTCTGCAGAAGAGACAGGCAGTGGAGTTTGTTGTCAAGACTCCTGAACTGATAGGCCGTGCTTCCATTGTCCAAGTCACAAGAAGATATGGGTCGTTATTCTATTTATTTCATTATTCCTGAGTAGGAAGGTTCCTCTCTCCTCATCCTGGACTAAAAAGGAAGTCAGTCATCATTGGTGAGTGACTTAATTCCATATAGAAACTTTAAGCTCAGTGGTAATAGCAATACAGTCAGGGGAATATGACATTCTGTATCTGTCAGAGGCATATCTATATATGCCCATTCAGCTGGAGCATCAGTGGATTTCCGCAGTTTCTGGGGTAGCGATATCAGTTTTGAGCGCTACTTTTCAGTCTAGCCACCGCCTCCAGAACCTTGCCAAGGTAAGGGTGGTGATAGCGGCAGGGTTAAGAGAGGATGGCATTCTGGTTCTCCCGTACCTAGCTTGGTTAATTCGGGCCAATAGCCTGGATGAGAGTCTTCAGGCCTTGTGCAAGGTGATCTCCTGGCCAAGAACAGTCTACTGCCATCTCAGACATTGCACTATCTCGATGTTCATTTCGACATGAAGCAAGATAGAAAGTTCCTGCCAGAAGGCCACATTCAGAAACTACTGGTGCAGCTGCAGCTGGTGGCAAACATATTCCTCCTGATAGTATGGTCTTACCTAGTTTTGATGGTAGCCTTTCTGGAGGTGGTTCCATGAGCAAGGACAAATATGCATCCTCTTCTGCACATCCTGTTTGCAATCTCTGGACTACTCGATACGGCTTCAGTTACCAGTGTAGATCAGCATCCAACTGCAGTATTGATTGAAAGATGATGATCTAAGGAAGGGTGTTACCTACATACCCCAGACTGGCTAGTACACACGATAGATGTGAGCTTTCAGAGTTAAGGAGCTCACTGTCAGTAGTTGATAGTGCAGGGGATCTGCAGTGCAGATCCCCTGCACTGCAGATTTGAAGCTCCAGGGAGGAAGACTGAGAACCAATGTCAGGAAGTATTTCTTCACGGAGAGGGTGGTAGATGCCTGCAATGCCCTTCCGGAGGAAGTGGTGAAGACTAAAACTGTGAAGGATTTCAAAGGAGCATGGGATAAACACTGTGGATCCATAAAGGCTAGAGGATGGGAATGAAGAGAAGAGCCTGGGGGTGGATTACTAGAGTGGAGGCTACTACCTGGTGAATTCTACCCTTACTCAATAAGCCTTCGCACGGTTAATGCAACTCCAACATTGCTCTCTGCTTCAACGGCAAGGGGAAATGTGAAAAAGAGGATTTGCATTCAGATAACCAACAAGGACTGAACTTCACAATCTGGGTAATCAAATAAGCATTGGGATAGCTTGCTTATTACGGCGGTTACTACTCTAAACCAATTAAGCCTGATACATCTCTTTGAATGCATATACAGCATTCAAAGTGGAAAACAGGATTTACATTCAGACAACAACCAACAAAGCATTGATCTGTGCAGTCTGGGTAAACAAGCATTGGGGTAACTTGCTTGATGCGGCGGTTACCACTCTTAACCTTAAGCTTTATGCTCACCTTTGATGCAACTCCAACATTACTCTCTGTATCAATGGCAGGGGATGGCAGGAAACTTGAATCAAACAGTTACTAACAAGGGCCCTGAAATTGATGGTTGATGAAACAGATACGTATGGGAAAATGAGTATGGGAGCTTGCTGGGCAGACTGGATGGGCCGATTGGTCTTTTTCTGCCATCACTTCTATGTTTCTCTGAGGCATCTCATATCTAGAAGTGTGTGCCATTCAGATGGAATGCTTGTGGTTCGTCGATCCCTTGCAGGGTCAAGTGGACCGAGTAATGTCAGACTATATGACAACTGTGGTTTATGTCAATTGCCAAGGAGACACCAAAGGCCAGCAAGCGTTGCAGAAAATAGCCCATCTCAGGGACTGGGCGGAGGTATATCTTCTGGAGATCTCCGCCTTCCACATTGCAGAAGAGGGCAATGAAAGATCCAATTTTTCTCAGCAGGCAGTCTGGATTGAGAGACTGGGAGATGTCAGAAGAGACGTGCCAGCTCATAGTAGCCCTCTGGGGTCTACTGTTTTTAGACTTACTGGTGCTATTGCACAGTGCAAAGGTTCCTCACTTTTTCCATCGCAGTAGAGATCAGAAGTTCTTGGTATCAATGATCTTGTGCAGGAGTGGCCAAAGGCAAGCTTCCATAGGCCTTTTCCCCATGGATACACAGGATTGGTGCTTCTGGTGACACCAGGTTGGTCCGGAAGGCTGTGGTAATCACAGTTGTGGAGGTTCCTGGCAAACGCTCTTTTCGGTTTACAATCCACGGGGACCTGCTACCACAGGAACTTATTCTTCTCAAAGTTCCTGTTTATTTTGTCTTACTGTATGGCCCTTGAAAGGGCTCATTTGCTGAAGCATGGATTTTCAATTGCTGTGTTTTCCACCTTGCTTCAAGCGCAGAAGTTTTCCACTTCTTTAGCTTACATTAGAGTTTGCAGTGTGTTTGAGGCTTGGTGTGAGGAACAAGGCGTACTTCTCATTCGATTAAGATGCCGCTCATTTTGCAATACTTACAGGATGGCTTACTTAAGGGCTTGGCCTGTAACTCCATGAAGGTGCAAGTGGCAGATCTTGCCTGTTCAGGGTCAGGTGAATGGTAGACCTTTGTCAGCCCATTCAGATGCGGTCCGGTTTTTGAAGGGGGGTGAAGCATCATCGTACTCCCTTACAGTTGCCTTTGTTCTTATGGAACCATAATCTGATTCTAGAACTTTTGGGCAAGTTTCTCTTTTCGACTACTGTGTAGTCTTCCTTGAGGTTATTGAGTTTGAGGATGACGTTCTCATGGCAATGTGTTCTGCGCGTGGAGATTTGTGCAGGCTTTTCAGCTGGGGATCATTTCTGTGGGTATCTCTAGGAGCAGTCCAGCTTCGGGCTATTCAGTCTTTTTTGCCAAAACGTGGTCTCTGACTTCGCTTGGATCATTCAATTTCCCTGCCAATGCTGGACAAGGGAGAGAGAGAGAGAGAGATACGAATGAATATCCTCTGTTGTGGACCTTGGATGTCAAGAGGCATCTGGTGAGGTAGTTGGAGGTTACTAAACCTCCCAAGAACACTGACCACCTATTTGTTATCCATGGTGACAGTAAACAGGGTGAGTCGGCATCACGGGCTACCATAGCCTGCTGGATTAAGGACGTTCTCAGTTGCATATGTGAATACTGAGCAGCCATTACCTAGATGGGTTAGGACTCATTCCACTAGGGCTCGAGCAGTGTCATGGCTGGAGCTTTGTTGTCTCCCCTTGAGTTTTGCCGATCTGTGACATGATTCTCATTGTATACTTTTCCAGGTTTTGCTTTCTGAATGTGAAGACCCAAGAGGGTGCAACCTTGAGCGTACAGTGTCGGTTAGACCAAGGGCAGCCTCCCGCCATATTAGGGAGTAGCTTTGTTACATCCCACTGGTGTGGATTAACCTGTCTGAAGTCTAAGGAGAAATTACTATTTACCTGATAAATTCCTTTTCTTTAGTGAAGACAGGTGACTCCACCTTCCCGCCCTTAGCTGCCAGTCTGTGGTTCTAGTGTCGTCCTGAATGTCTGCATTTCTGAGGATGACTGGTCCCTAAATTAGTGATGTTAAACTCTGTTAGAGCTCAGTGTTCCCTGTTATCTGAGTGCTTGAGTGTTGTCTGTTGCTAGTTATAATCAAATGTTGTTAGTCTGTCCACAGTTGGCTTTTGCAGAGAATACTGGCGAGCTGATGTCTGTGCAGGGATATATATATATATATATATATATATATATATATATATATATATATATCCCCATTATATATATATATATATATAATGAATACCACCAACATATTTTATGAAAGAAAAGTTACTATTAGTTTATAGTGTAATTAAATGCAGAAAGAAGGGTTAGCATTCCTGTTTAAATAACTGACATTTTACTTTTAGCATCTCAAGAGTTGTACCCTGAATTTTAATTTTGATAAGCACTACTAAGCCAAAATAAAAGAGAATATATGGAGATGTTATAATATCCTAGAATAGGGGGGGGGGGGTGTCAACTCCAGTCCTCGAGATCCACAAACAGGACAGGTTTTCAGATTATCCACAATGAAAATGCATGAGACAGATTTGCTTATAATGGAAGCAGCATATGGAATTCTATCTATTTGTGGCTCCTGAGAACAGGAGTTGGCCACCCTGCCCTAGAACAAAAATCTACCCTCCAGTAAATGGAAAATCTTGCCTTCAGACATAAAAAGATGGCTTTGGAGGCTGGCTCAGTGGCAGGTGCTTAACATTGCTATGCCAAAGATCTGGTTTTGATCCTGGGCCATGCTTCTGCTCTTTGGGCTGGCCATGAACACTATGGAGGCTGCATTCACAGCCCAGTTCTGATGCTTAGTGACCAGACCTAAGGTACAAGTTAGCTAAGGTGTGGAGGGAACTACGGTTTGTGGCCTCTGGTCAAGGGCTATTGCTGCAATGGCTGGGCTGAACTGGAATAGGGCGAAATAACTCAGGATCACTATGAATGAAGACTCATGGCACCATTGCCCACTAGAAGCTGGTTCTGATTGAACTTGAAGTACAACAGAAAAGGAGGGACAAAAAAAATGATATATATATATATATATATATATATATATATATATATATATATATATATATATATATTGCAATGTCAGCTTTGCTCCATCTCCATCTGCTGGTAGAGGTGCATAACCCATTGGTATGGATTAACCTGCCTTCATTAAAGAACAGGAAATTATCAGGTAAATAGTAATTTTCTCATTTTGTTAGCTCCTAAAAGCTAATCAAGAAATGTTGTTAGTCCAATAAAAGTAGGATTTTTGGTGTATTGACCATTATTTTCAAGAATCTCCCCCCCCCCCCCCCCCCCCCCCAGCAATCACAGATAGAACGCACCGTTTTAATTTTTTAAAAATTGGGGTTTTTTTGTTTTTTTGCTTTTTGATGTGCATAATTTCAGTTATTAGGCTACATGTCTCCTTACTTCTAACAAATGGTAGTAGTTCCCTTAAAAATGTATATTCCATTTTTATTTTTTTAATTTGCTTTAAGTGGAATTTTAACATGCATCAGAACTTGTAAAAATATGTAACAGATTGGATTTCTTTTGGTAATTTTATTTTGAAATAATTTTAAACCCATATGCACTATGGGTCATCTGTTTCTGTAATGTATAAACATTTTTTTGGTGGGGGACGAGTTGAGATGATACAAAGGTTATGGAGTACATATACTGTTAGATCACTGGTACAGCTTATCTACTTATGAAATATTTTCTACTTTGTACTCTTTGAAGGAAGAATTCACTGTACCTATTTCAAAGCTTTTATGTTTGTTTTTTCACTTTAAAAAATTAAAACACAAACACTGTTGACAACTTGCTTTCCAAAATAAAACAAGCCTCTCTGAACAAATGTAATAGCTTTTTATTTTCAGCCTTCTAAGGCCACTGCAAAAAATAACTGCAGTGTGTGACCAGTTTTGTGAAGTCTTGTACTTTGTGTTTATCATCCAAGTCATTTTTTTTGTCCCTCCTTTTCTGTTGTACTTCAAGTTCAATCAGAACCAGCTTCTAGTGGGCAATGGTGCCATGAGTCTTCATTCATAGTGATCCTGAGTTATTTCGCCCTATTCCAGTTCAGCCCAGCCATTGCAGCAATAGCCCTTGACCAGAGGCCACAAACCGTAGTTCCCTCCACACCTTAGCTAACTTGTACCTTAGGTCTGGTCACTAAGCATCAGAACTGGGCTGTGAATGCAGCCTCCATAGTGTTCATGGCCAGCCCAAAGAGCAGAAGCATGGCCCAGGATCAAAACCAGATCTTTGGCATAGCAATGTTAAGCACCTGCCACTGAGCCAGCCTCCAAAGCCATCTTTTTATGTCTGAAGGCAAGATTTTCCATTTACTGGAGGGTAGATTTTTGTTCTAGGGCAGGGTGGCCAACTCCTGTTCTCAGGAGCCACAAATAGATAGAATTCCATATGCTGCTTCCATTATAAGCAAATCTGTCTCATGCATTTTCATTGTGGATAATCTGAAAACCTGTCCTGTTTGTGGATCTCGAGGACTGGAGTTGACACCCCCCCCCCCCCTATTCTAGGATATTATAACATCTCCATATATTCTCTTTTATTTTGGCTTAGTAGTGCTTATCAAAATTAAAATTCAGGGTACAACTCTTGAGATGCTAAAAGTAAAATGTCAGTTATTTAAACAGGAATGCTAACCCTTCTTTCTGCATTTAATTACACTATAAACTAATAGTAACTTTTCTTTCATAAAATATGTTGGTGGTATTCATTATAGCCTATACAGGTAAAAAGAACAACCAATGTAATTAAAAATCACTCCCACACTGGCTTTATGCTAGCCCTTTGTAGTCTTAATGTTTTTAGACTTAAAATGTGGTTTCAAATCTTACAGAAAAACAAAAATTATATAACTGGATTGCTGCCTGTTATTAAGATGCTTTAAATTATGTTGAAGGAACATATGGAGTAAATATGCGTCCCCTCTTTGCTAACCTTAAATGATAAGCCAAAGGAAACTGTTATTTGTCAGTGCTATAAAGCAGATTGCTGCCCAATGGTTTCAATTATCTTCAAAGAGTTCTGCACAAGCAGTAATAGTTATATCAAAACCTGAAATTTATTATTCAGGTTCTGCATTGAAGTCTTCACAGTGATTATGTCCCTTCAACAAAATGCTTTTTAATGCTTACTTTTCAAATTTCTTTTTTTATCTTTTTATTATTTCACCAGAATGGCCACCAAGTTAATACGGCTTGTTAAAGACAAAAAAAAATATGAGCAGGTTGGTGGTGGCCCCAAGCGGTCGGGGCGGGATGTGGAACTGGAGGAAATAATTGAGCAGCTGCAGGAGAATATTCGTGAACTTGAGAAACACAATGAAGGTCTTCAAAACAGATTAATTGCAGCAAAACAGCAGCTTCAAATTCAGGGTCACAGGCACACGCCATACAACTACGTGCAATCTCGTATCAATTCGGGGCTCAAAAAAGTGGCTGAAGGAGTTATGATGCAAGAAAACCTGAGAAAAGGTATTATGCAGTGTAATATTAAGTGCTTTTAAAATAGATGTGTTTTTTGCACCTAAACATACATATTCTGTATTTCATTCATATACTTTGATTCTTCTTTGAGGTGTAGCAGAACAGTTTGTAGGTTTATACTTCCTTTACTATTTTTATTATGTCTGTCTATGCTGTCAATTGGAAATTGTACTATGGGGAAAACCAATGTTTTTGAAAGGTACACATTATCTGTGATTGGCAATCCTTTTTCAATCCTCTTGACTTTTGACAAGAGGCAGTGGACAGAAGTCTTTGTAATTCAGGTATTGAATGCTTTAGCAAACTTTGAGGCAAAACCATGTAATACAGGATCTGATTCCATGCTTGTGCAGAAAGATCATGAAAAATCCAGAGCACAATGTTTTAACATTCATTAGTTTAACATTCATAGTACCCTCTTCCTCCATGTGTTCCTCTTTAGCCACTCATATGAAGAGTGCTAAGAAGAATCGAAGATCATCTTTCTTTGGTTCTAATGGTAGCCCCGGATTGGAAAGGAGACCATGGTATGCCAATTTGATGTGTCTCAAGGTGGAAGAATCTCTACAGTTGCTGACAGACAAGGGCCAGTTATGACAGGGCCCTATCTTCATGGAAGATCTAGCTCACCCCTTTTCTTATGCTTTTCCTTCTCATTCCTCCCCTCCTTTTCTCACCTGACGGTCCATCTGGCTCTTTTCTGGCTGGTGCGTTCTGGCCATCCTGCCAGGGCGGTCTCTCATGCTGGTGGGAGGTCTAGCAGCAAGTCTACTCTCGCTAGCAGGGCCTGGCCTCCTTAACAGCATCCTTCATGAAGAGGGCGAGTGGCAGAAGCTGGTCTTCTCTAATTGATGGAGCCTGGCCTCCCCGCCAGCAGCCCTCTCTCACTGGGGTTCCTCATAAACTTTGAGAAATCAATCTTAGTACCCACTTGGTGCCTGCAATTCATTGGAGCCATCATAGTCTCGGAGCAAGTAAAGGCATTCCTCCCTGCAGAGTGACGACATTAATCTGAATTGCCAAATCCTTATTAATTTCCTTGACTCTCACAGCACGCCATCTTCTGGTGCTGTTCGGACACCTTGCAGCACGCTCCATGTGATCCCTCGTATGCGTTTACATGTGCATTGACTTCAATGGAGACTGAATTCACAATGGCATTAGCTATTGCAGCCTCTAAATACAGCCATTTGTCTCACTCCAGAGATGAAGTTGGAAATCCATTGGTGGTTACAGTCTGCAGTGCTTCTCATAGGGGCAACACTCCAACCTATTCCTTACCAGGTTATACTGGGGACAGATACCTCAACTTTGGACTGGCAAGCTCACACTGGTCCCTACAAAATGCAAGGCATTTTGACTCCTCAAGAACGCATCTTCACATCAACCTTCTAGAACTCTGAGCAATCTACAGTGCCCTGCGAGCCTTTACTCACCTCCTATGAGGGAAGAACATCCTGATTCAAATGGACAATCGTTGCCATGTTTTATGTGAGCAAACAAGGAGAAACAGGATCCTATATCCTTTGCCAGGAGACCCTTCTCATATGGCAGTGAGCAGTGGACAACGAAGCCACACTACAGACCTCTTACATGTCAGGCATAACGAATACCCTGGCAGATAATCTCAGTTTATTCCAGCCTCACGAATGGTCAATTTAGCAATCCACAGCAGATTGTCTCTTCCGACTTTGGGGTCAACCCTGGATTGATCTCTTTGCGACAGAACAGAAGCGGAAATTAAATCAATTCTGCTTCATACTATCCAGCACACTACAGAAAACTTATGATACTTTCCTACTACCCTGGAGCATAGGCCTTGAATACACTTTTCCTCCTATAATGCTTATAGTGAGGATCATACAGAAAGTTTTGTGGGACCAAGCCACCATCATACCATTGTGGCCCAGACAAGCATGGTGTATATATCTCATATAAATGTCCACTTAGCTAGGAAGCCTTCCACGAGACGTAGTTACTTCTTTAAATGGAAAAGATATTCGTATTGGTATGTGTTTCCCAAATGAGATCCCTTCAAGTGTGAGCCAAGACATCTTCTTATCTCCATTATCTATCACAATCTGGCCTAGTGACAACCTTATCAGTGTGAGTGCATCTTGGTGCCTTTGCAGCTTACCATTGCCCAGTAAACAATGCAGACACATCCGCTGGTTCACAAACTTCCGGTATCCTGGGACCTCCATGTAGTTTTCACATACTTAATGCAACCTCCAATTGAGCCAAGGAATCTGCATCACTTAAGGATGTCACCTGGAAAGTAATTTTCCTATTAGCATTTACTTTATACATCATGTTAGTGAATTGTAAGCTTTGGTGCATTAGCCACCATATCTGCAGTTTTTCCACGATAAGATAGTACTTTGGACACACCTTAAGTTTTTACCGAAGGTGGTGTCCATGTTCTATATTAACCAGTCCTTTGTACTGTCCACTTTCTTTCCTTGACCTCATGCCCACGACAGGGAGAAGCTCTTCATGCATTGGCTGACATAAGGGCATTCACTTATTACAAGCATCATCCTCAGCCCTATAGGAAAACATTGCAGCTGTTCATCTCTTACGATCCAAATAGACTCGGCATAGCTGTTCCTAAGCGGTCTTTGACTGAATTATTAACTGCATCCAGCATTGCTATTCTGCAGCTGATCTCGAACTTACTACTCTGACTCGAGCCCATCAAGTTAGAGCAACGGTGTCCTCAATTGCACACCTCAGAAGGGTGCCGAATTAAGATAATAATATATATTTATTTATATACCGTCAATCTGGGGTACAAACCTGGCGGTTTACAATAAAGTTGAAAAATAAAATACATAGCATAATTAAATCATAAATTAAAACAATGTGCAAATCTACCACAAAAACATACTAAATTAATCAAATGCTCATAAGCTGGGTTCCTTCAATTTTTAGCCATTATCCTGTATGTGGGAGCTGAAAAGCAATTTCAAATAACCAAGTTTTTAGGTCTTTTTTAAAACGCTTGGGATCGGATTCTAATCTTAAATTTGGCAAGCTATTCCAGAGCTTGGGACCAGCCACAGAAATCGATCTCTCTCTGACTTCTCTGAGCCATGCTCCTTGTACAGTGGGCATCTGTAAGAGACCTTTATTTGCTGATCTCAAGTTTCTGCTAGGGGTATGCAAATGCAGCGATGTATTTAACCGTTCTACATTTTTATTTTAAATTGAGTTATGTATAATTGTTAAAGTTTTATATTGTGCATGAAATTTAACCGGAAGCCGGTGCAGATTTTGTAAGGCTGATTTGATGTGTTCTGTTTTTTTATGACATGTGAGAATTCTAGCTGACGCGTTCTGTAGGAATTGAAGGGGTCGTATTGTAGAGTATGGTAAGCCAAGTAAACGTGAATTGCAGTAATCAAACTAAAAAAATATACCAGTCTGTAGAATTGTTCTGAAATCGGTTATGTGTAAAAGTGGTTTTAGTCATTTTAATATTCAACTTATAATAACCATTCTTTAACTAACTAAGTACAGAAAACAACTAGCATACTACAAAAAAACAATCTTAGACACCAAAAAAAAATACTACAACTCAAAAATAGAAAAATTTGCAAACAATGCCAGAACCCTATTTAATATAGTAAACAACCTAACATGTGACAACACTATCAATCATCTAACCCTACAAGAAAATCAATGCAATGATGTAGCCCAATTCTTTAAAGACAAAATTGAGAATCTAAGGAAAAAAATCCCAGTAACTACAAAACAAGAGATTAGGATGCCCACTAGAGACGTCAGTATGTGGGCTGAATTTGAGGAAGTATCACACCCTGAAGTAGAAAAAATGATTAGGCAATTAAACCCTGCTACCCACAAAAGCGACACCATACCCATTACAGAACTTAAAAAAATAGCCGACACAATAACCCCAACCTTAACTAAAATCATCAACCTCTCACTAGACGAAGGAGTAATGCCGGATACCTTGAAAGGAGCCATAATCAAGCCAATTATTAAGAAAAAGAACCTTGACCCCTTAAATCTTAGCAACTACAGACCAGTCTCCAACTTACCCCTAATAGCCAAACTAATCGAAAAATCAGTTCAAAAACAACTATCTAACCACCTTGAAAATAACAACATACTATATCTAGCACAACATGGATTCCGCAAACACTACAGTACAGAAACATTGCTATTAGCTCTATCAGACAATATCTAAAGAGGATTCGATACAGGAACACACTACATTCTGGTTCTATTAGATCTCTCTGCAGCATTTGACACTGTAAATCACAGAATACTAATCAATAGACTGAAAGAAATAGGACTCACTAACAAAACACTAAAATGGTTCGAGTCATACTTAAACAATAGATGTTTTCAGGTACAAATCAAAAATGCACTTTCAGACAAAGTCAAACTGCTAACTGGTGTCCCACAGGGATCAGCCCTATCTGCAACACTCTTTAACATCTACCTCCTCCCAGTATGTCACTTAGTAGCAGGACTGGGAATTGTATATTACATTTATGCAGATGATATACAATTACTGTTACCCATTCCAAACACCATTGAAGAAACAATGAAACTAGCCAATATGTACCTAGAAATAATCAAACAGCTCCTAAACCAGATGGAATTGGTTATAAACATTGACAAAACTGAATTCTTACATCTTGAACGTAAAAACACTCACCACACACAACCAACATTCACAATCAAAAATATTCAAACCACCGAGTTAGCAACAAAAGTTAGGAATCTAGGAGTAATAATTGACACTGAGCTAAACATGAAACAACACATCTCATAGAAAATAAAAGAAGGTTATGCAAAACTAATGATCCTAAGAAGACTAAAACCTCTATTAACGATTAACAATTTTCGCACAGTTCTACAAGCAATGATATTCGCTAGCACAGATTATTGTAACTCCCTGCTGTTAGGACTACCTCAATCTACAATTCGGCCTCTGCAAATATTGCAAAATTCCGCTGCCAGAGTTTTGACAGGCAAAAAAAAGAATGACCACATTACAGGAACACTTGCTGAACTCCACTGGCTTCCAATTGAACAAAGAATACAATATAAAGCACTTTGTATAATCCATAAACTAATCCACGATGATAAAGCCGACTGGCTTAACACGGCACTGCGCATGCATGTACCACAAAGAAACCTGAGATCTGCAAATAAAGCTCTACTAACTGACCCCTCTGTCAAATCAGCACATCTCACGCAAGTAAGGGAAAGAGCACTGTCACTGGCTGGTCCTGTACTCTGGAATACCATGCCACTCGAAATAAGACTACAGACAAATCTGAAATTATTCAAAACTAATCTGAAAACCTGGCTTTTTAAACAAGCATTTTATAAAGATAAAGAAAAGGAGAAAAATAGTTGAGCGATAAGGATGCACCAAGCTACAAGTTTTTAGTAACCTACATAAGCATATTAATGTTAAAATCAAACTTCCTAATTTGTTCCTAACAATCAGGTTTAACTTACACACCCAGTTTATTATTTTACATTGTTACCGTACTATGATGGCACACGAGTAATTTGTAATCTATACCACCCTTATTTCTCTTTATCGTGCCCTTCTGTAAACCGTTGTGATGGTATTTAACTTAACGACGGTATAGAAAATTTTTTAAATAAAATAAATAAATAATATTTTTTGGGTAATATGTTTTTTCATTGACAGATTGACCTAGATCGCATCCAAATTCTGATAGTTCTATATTTGTTTGATTATTTAACTGTACTGTAGGTGATAGTGATACCTGCTATTTTCCTATTTATAATGATTATTTCTGTTTTTTCTAAATTTAAAACTAATTTCATTTGTTGAATCAATTGTTTTATGCTTGAGAAATACATTTTTAAAGTTTTTAGTGCAACTTCAATTGATGTATTTATTGGAACCAAAAATTGAATGTCTGCATAAATGAATTATTTGATACTTAGACCTGATAAGACATGGCATAGTGGTGTTAAGTAAATGTTAAATAGCATGGACGATGGTGCTGACCTTGAGGTAATCCTGTTTCTAGGTATAATGGTTTTGAGGTGCAACTTTCAATTCTTACTTTAAAGGAACGATCGGTTAAGTATGATGTGAACCGTTGTAAAACAGTACCTTTTATGCTGATTTTTAAAATCTGGTTATCATGATATTATGATCTATTGTGTCGAACGCTGCTGATAGATCTAGTAAGAGGTAAGCCGATCCTGAGTCAAATCCTCGTAGTACTGTGTCTTGTTATGATAGTAACAGCATTTCTGTACTGTAGCTTTTTCTGAAGCCATATTGTGCTGGAAATAGCAAATTATGTGATTTTTTAAAGCTGCGACCTAGTCTTCAGTGCATACTTTCACATAAACTACCATCTTTGCAGTTGGTCGAGTAGTCCTGAACCAGATATTCCAAAATAGTCTGTTCTCCACAGTAGATTCTGGGTTGTTTACCAGTAAACATTCCACTGTAGCCCTCTGCTTGGGATTCCCCATAGATCATGGCTAATTTCAGCCCTTTTATCGCCACAAAAAAGCAAGTTTGCTTATGGTAAACAGTGTTTTCCATAGACAGCAGGATGAATTAGCCATGAGATGCTCACCCTCCTCTCTGAAGAGTAGACTATACTCCTGCCAGCTTTGACATGGACTGAAGAGGCTCTGAGGCAGCACCTGCACAGCAATCTACTAGCTTGGAAAGACAGATCTGTTCAGTACCACTGAATCATGACACACAGATCATGGCTAATTCATCCTGCTATCTATGGAAAAAACCATTAGGCATAGCAAAGTGAGCCTGTAATTGTTAAATTGTTTGTGTATTGTTGGAATAAAACTTAAAGCTTGTTTGACAGTAGTATATAGTTTTGGTCATCTGCCTAGCAATACTTTGGTATGTTGTGATCTTTTCAAGCCTCTAATGGAAGGGAGAGTACAAGCCACTGTGCATAACTTGTGTTTATGCAGTAGTTCAAAAATCAAGATTGAGAAATTGTAATCCAATCTCTACAAGTGGGAAAAAAAAGTACTGCTTGGAGATTTATTTATTTATTTATTTATGGATTTATATACCGGGAGTTCCTGTATACAATACATATCACTCCGGTTCACAGTTAAACGGTAATAACTACTGCCGTGTGGCAGTTTACATGGAACAAATTTTTTTCATTGGAACAAATCATTGGAACAAATCAGAACTTGATATGAGAAGAATAAGCAAACCAACTAACTAGTTTCAAACTTTAAACATATAAGTAAGGCAATTTAGTCTTAGCTAAGTAGTGCAGAGAAAAAAAAATACATTAGAACCAATGGATCAGGGTAATTATGGGTTGTTATATCAGTTAGTTCTTAGCTCTCTGGGAATGCTTGCAGGAAGAGCCAAGTTTTTAATTTCGCCTTAAAGTGGTGTGGCACGGCTCCAGGCGGAGGTCTGGTGGTAGGGAGTTCCAGAGGGACGGGCCCGCGGTTTATAGCGCGCGTTTTCTCAGTGAGGATTTTGCGGGCTGAGTAATCATTCTGTTTTGGTATGCACTTCTAGTCGGCTTGTCCGAAGTATGTAGTTGCAGCTTGAAGGTTAAGTTGAGTGGGGATATGTTATGAAGGGCCTTATGCATCATCATGCTGCTTTTGAACTGTATCCTGTATTTAATGGGGAGCCAGTGAAGGTGCTGGAGGATCGGGGTGATGTGGTCTCTTTTTTTGGCGTTGGTGAGAATTCTTGCTGTGGCATTCAGCACCATCTGGAGGGGTTTGGTAGAGCAGGCAGGAAGTCCCAGCAGAAGTGAGTTGCAATAGTCTAGTTTTGGGAGAATGATGGCTTGGAGTACTGTGCGGAAGTCTCTGTAACGTAGAAGTGGTTTTAGTTTCTTTAAAACTTGTAATTTAAAAAAGCATTCTTTGGTGGTGTTGTTGACGAATTTATTGAGGTTGAATCTGTCGTCTAATATCACACCCAGATCTCTGACTTGTGGTGAGGTGGTGTATCCTGAGGTGTCTGGAGAGTTGCTTGAGGTCTGTGAGGTATGTTTTTCCGGTGCTATTATCAGGATTTCTGTTTTGTTGGTGTTCAGAACCAGGTTGAGGCTGCTTAACAGCTCGTTGATGGATGAGAGGCATTTATTCCAGAAGGCCATGGTCTTGTGTAAGGTGTCGGTTATGGGGATGATAATTTGAATGTCATCCGCGTAAAGGAAATGGGTAAGCTTGAGGTTGGAGAGTAAGTGACAGAGTGGGAGAAGATAAATGTTGAAGAGGGTGGGGGAGAGTGAGGATCCCTGTGGTACTCCCATATTGGCTTGGATGGGATGGGATTCCTTGTTATTTATTTTGACTCTGTATGTTCTGTTCTCTAGGAAGGATTTAAACCAGTTGAATGCTGCTCCTGTGATGCCGATATCTGTGAGTCGTTGTAGTAAGCTAGTGTGATTCACGGTGTCGAACGCCGCTGAGAGATCCAGGAGTGCGAGAAGGCAAGGATGGCCTTTTTCAAGATTGAAGATGATGGTGTCAGCTAGAGTAGTTAATAGTGATTCGGTGTTCTTATTCTTCCGGAATCCAAATTGGTTATTGGTGAGGATATTGTTGTCATCGAGGAATTCCGAAAGTTGTCGGTTAACCACTTTCTCCATAATTTTGGCTAACATAGGAAGGTTTGCAATAGGTCTGTAGTTAGCAGGATCTGTTGTGGGAAGGTTGGGTTTTTTGAGGAGAGGTTTGAGCCTTGCAGACTTGAGTTGATTGGGAACTTGGCCTTGGGCGAGAGAGCAGTTAATGATATCTGTGAGTGGCTTGGCTACGATGTCAGGGATGGAGCTCAGGAGGTTTGATGGGATATGGTCCAAGGGGTGAGAAGATGGTTTTATCTTCTTAAGAATGTTTGCTATTTCCATGGTGGACGTGGGTTCGAGGGATGTGAGCTCTGGTGTGTGAGTGTTGGGTTGAAGAGCGGATGCTGTAGATGCTTGAGAGCTATGGAAGCTGGTGACGTTAGTGTGCGGGGGTGTCCCTTTGAGAGGGGCAACGAGAGTGGTAATTTTGTTGTCAAAGTAGTTGGCCAGCTCCTCGGCTTTTGTGAGAGCTTGGTCGTCTGGGATGCACGGTCCAGGTGGTTTAGTGAGGGTTGAAACATAGGCGAAGAGTGCTCTAGAATCAAATGAGAAGTGGTGTATTTTTTTGGAAAAGAATTCTTTCTTGGTTTTGTTGATTTCGGTTCTGTATGTGTTGAGACATGATTTGTAGTTGAGAAGGGATGTTTTAGTTGGGTTTTTTCGCCATTGGTTTTCTTTGCTTCTAAGCTCGTGTTTGCGTGACTTTAGCTCTGTAGTGAACCATGGCTTCCTATTGTCTTTGTCTGGGTTGATGGTCTTTGTTTTCATAGGACATACTTGATCGGCAACCTTGTTAGTGATGTTGAACCAAGAAGATGTAGCTGAGTTGGTGTCTGTGAGGTCAAGATTCTTTAGTTCTTTAGTCAGATGTTTGCTTAGGTGATCTCCTGAGCACTGTTTTCTAACCGAAATGGAGATAGAATATTTATAGAGAATAGAAAAGTTAAGGTATATATGTATGCTTATTAAATATAATCTTCTTTGAAGTGTCTGAAAGACAGAATCTAAACTAAATAAATAAAATATTTTATTCTTTGTGCTATTTGTTAAGTCTTTTTCTTTGTTTAATTATGTTTAAATGACTTTTTAGCTGATTGATGTTCCCATTCTTTAATAATAGAGAGAGCTGTACATAATGTACCAGAAAGGCATCTAAGCACAAATAATTCTATTCAATTAAAGTTACTATGATACCATGTGAAATCAACTTTGTCAAAAATCTTTGGAGATTCACTCAAACTACTGTTTTGCTGAAGGGCATAATTACAAGGGTGCTTAGGAAGGCTAGAGGGCAGTAATATTATGATTGGAAATGATATGAAATAGAGAATTAGAACACCAATGGGTAAGGGACTATTGAAAAAGCGGGTGTTATCTTTTCTGATGACTGCTCTGAGGGGGCATACTCTTTTGGTTAAATTTTCTTTTTGTGTATTCATAGCAAATGGACTAATCCTGATTGAGTAAGTGTGTTGGGACTACTTTGCCTATCTGGCAGAGGAAAAGGGTCTGTTAATCAGTGGCAAAGATCTTGTTTGCACAGAGTAAAAGCAGAGGGATTTCTTGATTTAGCTAAGAGGTCTCCCCTTGAAATTAAACTCTTGTCACCTAGATAACATGTATGGTAATGTAGTACTGGCAACCTATAGAATCTACAGGAGGAAGAGAGACGCTGAAAATTGTACCAAACCTAACGCTGCATTCTGCCTTAAAAGATATGGAAAGATAAACTGACTGAACATTTTGCAAGCCACGTATTTCTTTGTAGTGGAGCTCTCCATTATTTGCCAGATTTTTATGTCTTAACAACAAGTAACATCACAGAAAAGAACTCTTTTTTTTTTTTTTCCCTGCTATAGCCAAAATTTACAGCATTTGAAGCAATAACTTATTTGTGATCCCTAACTTGTAATCTTAAACTGTTGCTATATCATGAATTATTCACTTTACATGGTTATGCTAATTTTTTTCATTTTGAATTTATTTCAGGAATGAGAATGCAAGACCCAGAGATGATTTCAAGATCTACTCAAGCTGTGCTACCTAGATATGGACATAGTCTGCTTGAAGAAGCAAGGGCTGAGATAAAAGATCTGTATGTCTCATTTTCTTTGCCATTTGTTACCACTATCACTAAAGTATCTGATTTTATCATTCCCCTCCAGTTAATAGCAGAAATAAAAAAGTTAGGATACAGTGAACTTTTCAGGGTGAGAAATCAAAGATCATCTAAGCCTCCAAAAACTATTAGGTTTTTTAATAGTGTAAGTCATTTGTGTGTCATCTAGTATATTATAGGGGTTAGAAAGCCCCTGTTGTACCATTGTTGTTTTTTTTTTGTTGGGGTGTTTTTTTGTTGTTTTTTTAAACATTAGAGTGTAATCTAGTTGGTTGCTGGTTAAAACTAACATTCTCCTTTGTCATAACCTGGCTTCCGGTCTGAATTTTAAATATTTTTGCTTTCTTGCCTTTTTAGGTATGCTTCATCAATGCAAAGCACTTATTGCTGTTACCATATCTGTCTGTCTGTCCATATGCATATATCGGGTGCTTTCTCCATGAACAGATTTGACTGATGTTGGAGATTCTCTTACTGAAGTGTCAACACGCCTGCCAGATCTGGCTAGAAGAGAGCCCTCGATAGATATACTATAAAATCGGAGTCATTCATGAATTGCAGAAGTTTATTTGTATGCATTCCTTTCATATATGAAGGAATATTGCCTCTATAGGGACTTGATAAATAGAGCATGTACCTGCCTTTTATACTCTGCTTTGTCCATGCACAAATTCTACAGCCAAATAAATTGATTGTATGGGAGTTTTAACTTACCCTCCTTGGGTAACTGCTCTGAAAATACAGCCATGAGTTATAATCAATAGGATTCCCATATAAACTCATGAAAGAACCAGAGTAGTCCTTTATAAATTGATAGATCCAAAAAAGGCAATCTAACAGACATCATAATTCATAGAAAAATTTAAATTTATATCACATGAATTCTGCCACACAGCAAAATTAGGGACCCATCCCTTAATATAAAAATGTCATCAATTTTATAACTCCCAAATAAATAATAATCCTACAAACCATGTATAGGCATGCAATATCAGATGCATGGCTGACCCTACTTCCACATCTGTGGTGTATATCATAGTATGCCCTTCTTCACTTCTTTATGTCTTGCCCCACAACCAGTGAACATCCAAATGGTGCCAACTGATTCTATTCAGAGCCATTAGTTTGCTGGCAAATGCACAGAGCAGACTGCAGGCACAGCAGAACCCGAACTATTTTCTTTATAGAGAGAGAAATTCAGCAAACAGGCTGATGCAATTAGTACGCTCAGCTGAGGGTACGGCTTTACATGTGCTTGGACGTATGTTTCTAGAAACTTTGACTAGGCACACTGAGCATGCCCTATACCTCGTATCCACATAGGGTCCCTCTTCAGTCTCTTCTTTTCCGTGAAGCTGTGAGCCTCATGGTTGATTGAGCTCTTAAACATTTTGGCTTTTTAACCTAGTGGAAAACTTCTTTTTTGCATTTTCGTGATTTTTTTTCTCTCTGTTCCGCCGCCGAGTCCCTCTCGGTGCCTTCTCGTAGTGTCTCCAGTCAGGATTTACTTATTGGCACTATTCTTTTTTTAATCATTTTTATTTGAAGACTGACATTAACTAACCGGTATTGAGGTGACAAAATTTGTGACCTCATAATTAATGTAGAAACAGTGTAAGTCTCCAGTTTTCTTGTGGACTTTGCAGTAAGTTCCAGAAAGAAATCATGCATGTACTTTCCTGTTGAAATTGCTGTGCTACAAAGTACTTGTGGACCCTTAAACTTTCTTTTCATGCAGGTAAAATTTGTAAGAAAAAATACACTTCCTTAGTGTTCGGGTAGGTGAATCCCAATGAGTGGGTTATGCACCTCTGCCAGCATATGGAGACAGAGCAAAAACTGACATCACACCCATATAGTCCTGCCCCGACATCAGCTTGCCAATATTCTCCATCTCCCGCAGATGGTGGACATGCATTTCCCTTTGGGAGATTGCCTGTGAGTAAAAGAAGAAATAAATTGGAAAAGAGATGTCTATGTAGCACCACTTGCCACCTGAGGTGATACCATGTGGTCCCACCCTCAGAGTGCCCAGACCGGTAGCCCTGACTAGTGTGGACCTAAATTCCAATTAGCAGTTGCAGGCCTAGAGATACTCAGCAGTGAACGCTTTAGTCCTCTCCCTCCCATAGCCGGAACCTGTACCTACTCTCAGCCAGGGAGGGCTAAGCACAGGTAAAAGTTTTTAACTTCTGAAAAAAAAAATAGAGTCGGTGACAGGAAGAAAGCAGGAGAAGGGTCTGTTTTCTTGGAGTTCAGCTGTCCTCACATCTCTGGGAAATTCTGTGAAGTGAGGAGAGAATGCAGACATGGTGGATTGAGCAGCCATTTTGCTAGGCCCAGGCTTCTCCCATTTTGGCGTATGGTATGCCACAGGACACTTTCGTGCATTTTTTTACTGGACACCGGCGTGCATCCTCGTGTGCTCCCAGTTTAGGTATCTGTCCTGGGCATCCAGTTTGGGTGTCTAGTAGGACAAATGACCTAGGCGCATGGGCTTGGATGCACATTTTTGTGCATCCATATTTGGTGTGCTTGTACGAGCAGAAAAGCTAGGCACGAGCCTTCATCAGGCTGTGCGCTTACAGCATGGTGCCTGCAGCAAAGAAATCTAAGTGCCTATCTGTCTGTGCTGCCTGCCATTTAGCCATAGCTTTCTGTAAGTCTGTGTCAGTGCTGCTTGGATGCTCAGGGAGATTTACCTCCTCCCAATTTTGCCGATGATGGTCGATCTCCTTGGTCTGAGGGGAGTGGAACCGAGGGAGACACTGCAGGGGTGTCTCCTCCTCTGATTGGTCCACGATTCAAATCCTCAGGGGACACTGGCTCTCGCAGGATGTCAGGTTTGGGCCTGTGGGGGCCTGGAATGGACTTGGCCTCTTTTTCCTGGGTGGAATTCTTCCAGGGATTTCACACGTTTCTACAAGGCCAGTATGCTGAAGCAGCAGTTCCTACTGAGGTAGGTCCAGGCACTGCGAGTGTTCCTCTGCCTTTCTCTATAGTTGAGCGCTGTAGCGCAGTGCAGTCTGACAGAGCTCAAATGCAGGTGGATCAGGATGATACCAATGATGACGGTGGGGGCTCTCCTGGTGAGGAAAGGGATATTCCCCCAGATTTGGAGCCGTAGAGAACTCTTTTACATTTCTTTCAGAGCGATAAGTTGCCGGGTCTGATATCTCAGGGCCTGATTCCTTGGGGGACACAGAAGAAGGATCCTATTTTGGTCACCCTGTGCAAGACTTCTTGTTTCTTTCCCCTCTTGCATGCAATCCAGGAGTTGATTGATCTGGAATGGAATGCGCCAGAAGCGTCCTTTAAAGGAGGACTTGTCTTAGCGGGTTTATACCCCTTGGATCCGCAGGCCAGACAGCAGTTGTGTTTCCCTAAGATGGATGCCTTGGTGTGTTCTGTCACGAAACATACCATCATCCCGGTAGAGGGAGGAGCGGCTCTGAAGGATGCTTAGGATAGGAGTTTTCAGACTATCCTGAAGCAAGCCTTTGAGGCAATGATAGTGAGCTTGCAAATTGCTTCATATTGCACCTTAGTTGCTCGGGCTACGTTGTAGCTTTGTCAAGAGTCTGGCAGCGTTGGGTGATTTAGGACCTATGGTAAAACCAGGGGCTGCCTTCTTGGCTGATGTGGACTATGAGTTGGTACTCACAGTTGCCAGAGGAACTGCTTTAATTATTGCGGCTAGGCGACAGCTGTGGCTGTGCAATTGGTCTGCAGATATTATTTCATAGTCCAATATGACTAAATTGCCTTTCAAAGGCTCGCTTTTGTTTGGCAGTGAATTGGAACAAACTGGCAAGTAAATGGGGAGAGACCCAGGTCCCACGTTTGCCGAAGGATAAAAAGTCAGTTTCCCGGATTGGTCGAGTGGCCGCTCTTGCTTTCAGCCTTATAGGGGAGGTTCTTACCAGAGATCCTGTCCCTTCCAAAGATTTCAGTTCTTTCATCGCTGAGGTCCTCAAAAGGATACAGGCTCCGAGGGCTGAGTCACTCAGCCTTCCCAGTGAAGGTTTGCGGTCTCACCTGGTGGTGCGGGGTGGTCATTTATCCCAGTTTATCACAGGTCAACCCAGTTTACTTCGAATCAATGGGTTCTCAAAGTGGTTCAGAACAGCTATGCTCTAGAGTTTCTTCGCATTCCTCCAGATGCCTTCATGGTCTCTCCATACAACTCCCCTCAGAAGAGGGTAGAAGAGGAAGCAACATTACAATGGCTGTTGATTCTGAAAGAGTGACTCCTGTTCCCGAATCGCAGCAAAATACAGGCCGATATTCCTTTAATTTTGGCGTGTTCAAGAAGGAAGGTTCATTTCAACCTATACTGGATCTCAAGGGAATCAACCGACCTCTATGAGTCACACATTTCAAGATGGAAACAATTCGCTCTGTCATAATGACGGTTCAAGCAGGGGGAGTACCTTACGTCTCTGGAACTGACGGAGGCGTATCTGCATATTCCCTTCCAGCAGGAACGTAGGCAGTTCCTCAAATTTGCTATCCTGGATCGTCATTACCAGTTTCAGTCCTTGCCTTTCATATTAGCCATAGCACCCAGTGCCTTTTCCAAGGTCATGGTAGTGGTAGCAGCGGCCCTTTGCAAGGAGGGCATTCTAGTTCACCCCTGTCTGGATGACTGGTCGACTGGTTGACTTGACCAGTCTCTTCCAAGATGTTGGAAGAGAATCTTCTCATTTTCTGCAGGGTGGGTTCCTTGTGACAGGAACTAGGCTGGGTGGTGAATATGGCCAAGAGCAGTTTGCAGCAGTCTCAGACCCTGGAGTATCTCAGGGTTCAATTCGATACAAGGCAAGGCAAAGTGTTTCTGCTGGCATCTTGAGTCCACTAGTTGATGCTGTGAGTCAGATTCCTGCAGATTCTGTTCATCCCACTGTGTGGTCTTATCTTCAGATCCTGGGGTTGATGGCTGCTACATTAGAAGTGGTTTCCTGGGTGAGGGCACATATGCGTGCTCTTAGACACACCTTGCTCTCCTGATGGAGTCCGCAGTCGCAGAATTATACGATGAGGCTGTTTCGTCCATTAGAGGTTACATTCCAGTTGAACTGGTGGTTACATGCAGATCATCTCAGGAAGGGAATTTCCCTAATGACGCTGGATTGGTTGGTACTCTCAACAGATGCGAGCCTCTGGGGCTGGGGGATACACTGTCAGACGTTGAAGGTGCGAGGGCGCTGGAATTTAGGCAATTTTATTTTTAGGCATTTTATATACCGAGATTTCATGTATAGATCACAAAGGTATACAAAGTGACATTCATAATTATAACTCAACAAACAAAGATTGATTACAGAGATGGTTTTCTAGGCAGACAATATTTATCAAGTGAAAAATTTTCTGGTACATATTAAAATTGATATAGTACATAAGGCAAAGAGTACGGATATTTAAATAAAATGATAGTCAGTGAGTTGTTTGAGAATCTTGCATTCTCTCGTTTGATTTATTCTTCATGATTCGATTATTATCTTTTGTCCTTCTTGTTTTGTGGTTCTGTCTGTTCTGATGCAGTGGAGCGGCAGTGGAACATCAACAGACTGGAGACACGAGCAGTTCAGTTGGCATGTCTGCAATTTGCCAAGCAGCTAGAATTTAGATTTAGATTTTATTAATTTATGAATCGCCTAACACAAAAAAGGACTAGGCGATGTACAATAAAAAAAACATACATAATAAAATATAAAAAACAATACATAAAAGACAAACTAAAACAGAACAATAAATAAATCATAAAAACTTCAATATAATGGAAAACATGAAAACATAATTAAACAAATATAACTGCTGATGAAACAATTAATCAAACATAAAACTAAAATAAGTTTTAATTAACTTTCTGAAATTCTTAACATAATCTGATTGCCTGATTTCAATAGGGAAAGAGTTCCAGAGTGTAGGGCCTGCTAGAGGCTTGGGCAGTCTGGATAATGTCCGACAATGCGACCGGTGACTTACATGAACTAAGAATCGGCAGGTATCAGAGGAGATATATGTGCTCATGGTATGGGCAGAGCAGCAACTCCTAAGCATATCTGCATCTCACGTTGCTGGAAAGGACAATATCAGAGCCGGTTTCCTCAGAAGGAGAAGCTTGTACCCAGGAGAATGGGAGCTGGCAGATGAGGCCTTTCAGCTTCTGGTGGACCGTTGGGGTCTACCGCATCTTTATCTTTTGGCGAACTTCAACAACACGAAAGTTCCATGCTTCTTCAGTTGCAGGTGGGACCCAAAAGCGATGGGAATAGACTGTATCATTCAGGAGTGACCACATAGAGCCCTGCTGCATACATTCCCGCCTTGGTCTTTGATAGGCAAACTGGTACAGAAGATTGCAATTCAAACCAACACCTTTTAGTGGCTCTGGATTGGGCACGAAGACCATGGTATGCCGATCTCCAGAGACTTCTGATGGGCAGTCCCCTCTGGCTACAGTCTTGGACAGATCTGTTACATCAGGGATCCTTTCTGCATGAGGATCCGGGTCGGTTCTGTCTTATGGCTTGGCTACTGAAAGGGCTCGGCTGTTGAATCGTGATTATTTGTCTTCTGTAATTTCCACTCTTCTTTGGGCCCAGAAAATTTCTACTTTTCTAGCTTACATTAGAGTTTGGAGGGTCTTTGAGACCTGGTGTTCTGAGCGAGGTACTCAACTGCTCAATGTGAAAATTCCTTTGAATTTGGAATTTTTGCAGGATGGTTTGCTTAGGGGTTTGACTCTTTAATACCTTGAAGGTTTCATTTGTGGCACTGGCTTTTTACAGGGGAAGAGTCAATAGTGGGCCTTTGTCTTCCCTTCCGGATGAGTCCCATTTCTTGCGGAGAGTTAACATCTTTTCCCCCCGTTGCGGCTTCCAGTGCCTTTGTGGTATTTTATCTTGGTCCTCGAGTTCTTGGCAGGTCTGACTTTTTGACCACTGCATATTCTTTCCTTGTGGCTGCTTACTTTGATAACAATCTGATAACAATCTGTTCATCTCATCGAGTCTCTGAGCTGCAGACTTTCCCGCTGTGAGCCTTTTCTCCATATGACTCCGGTTCAACTTAGGTCTGTGCATTCCTTTTTGCCCAAAGTGGTTTCAGACTTTCATTTGAATCAGTCCATTTCTCTACCTGCCTTGGACAGAGACAGCGATAAAGTTGAGTACCACATTTTGCGTTCCTTGGACGTTAAGCGTCATTTACTGCGCTACTTGAGGTGACTAAGACTGTTCGTAGTCTGATCGCCTATTGTCCTCCATGGTGGAGTTAGGCAGGGAGCACCAGGGACGTGGACAACCATTACTCGCTTGGTTAAGGAGGTCATTACAGCAGCATTTGTAATTGCTGAGGTTGTCTTCCGAAGCAGATTAGGCCACATTCCACGAGGGCTCAGGCCGTATTGAGGGCGGAACTTTGTTTGTTGTCGCCTGCCGAGCAGCAACATGGTCATCTTTGCATACCTTCTCCAAGTTTTACTGCTTGGATGTTAGGGCTAGGGAGGATGTCGCTTTTGTGCAGGCAGTATTGTCTGGGCCAATGGCAGCCTCCTGCCCTTTTCGGGATTAGCTTTTGTACATCCCACTCATTAGGATTGACCTACCCGAATGCTAAGGAAGGAGAAAATATTACTTACCTGATAATTTCCTTTACTTTAGTGAAGGGTAGGCCCATCCCAGACCCGCCCTCGGCTGCCGAATTTGAATTTTGTGATTAGCCTTCTTAGAATGAGTGATGCAGAGTATGATTCCTGCTCTTCATTGATAACCTATAAGGAGCAGCTACAAAAGTAAAAAATGTCCAAGAGGCGTGGTCATTGTTAAAAAATACCATTCTAGAAGCACAGTCCAGATGTATTCCACACATTAAGAAAGGTGGAAAGAAGGCAAAACGATTACCGGCATGGTTAAAAGGGGAGGTGAAAGAAGCTATTTTAGCCAAAAGATCTTCATTCAAAAATTGGAAGAAGGATCCAACAGAAGAAAATAGGGTAAAGCATAAACATTGGCAAGTTAAATGTAAGACATTGATAAGACAGGCTAAGAGAGAATTTGAAAAGAAGTTGGCTGTAGAGGCAAAAACTCACAGTAAAAACTTTTTAAAATATATCCGAAGCAGAAAGCCTGTGAGGGAGTCAGTTGGACCGTTAGATGATCGAGGGGTTAAAGGAGCACTTAGAGAAGATAAGGCCATCGCGGAAAGATTAAATGATTTCTTTGCTTTGGTATTTACTGAAGAAGATGTTGGGGAGGTACCCGTAATGGAGAAGGTTTTCATGGGCAATGATTCAGGTGGACTGAATCAAATCACGGTGAACCTAGAAGATGTGGTAGGCCTGATTGACAAACTGAAGAGTAGTAAATCACCTGGACCGGATGGTATACACCCCAGAGTTCTGAAGGAACTAAAAAATGAAATTTCAGACCTATTAGTAAAAATTTGTAACTTATCATTAAAATCATCCATTGTACCTGAAGACTGGAGGATAGCAAATGTAACCCAATATTTAAAAAGGGCTCCAGGGGCGACCCGGGAAACTACAGACCGGTTAGCCTGACTTCAGTGCCCGGAAAAATAGTGGAAAGTGTTCTAAACATCAAAATCACAGAACATATAGAAAGACATGGTTTTATGGAACAAAGTCAGCATGGCTTTACCCAGGGCAAGTCTTGCCTCACAAATCTGCTTCACTTTTTTGAAGGAGTTAATAACATGTGGATAAAGGTGAACCGGTAGATATAGTATACTTGGATTTTCAGAAGGCGTTTGACAAAGTTCCTCATGAGAGGCTTCTAGGAAAAGTAAAAAGTCATGGGATAGGTGGCGATGTCCTTTCGTGGATTGCAAACTGGCTAAAAGTCAGGAAACAGAGAGTAGGATTAAATGGGCCATTTTCTCAGTGGAAGGGAGTGGACAGTGGAGTGCCTCAGGGATCTGTATTGGGACCCTTACTTTTCAATATATTTATAAATGATCTGGAAAGAAATACGACGAGTGAGGTAAATCAAATTTGCAGATGATACAAAATTTGTTTCAGGGTAGTTAAATCACAAGCAGATTGTGATAAATTGCGGAAGAACCTTGTGAGGCTGGAAAATTGGGCATCCAAATGGCAGATGAAATTTTAATGTGGATAGTGCAAGGTGATGCATATAGGGAAAATAACCCATGCTATAATTACACATGTTGGGTTCCATATTAGGTGCGACAACCCAAGAAAGAAGATCTAGGTGTCATAGTGGATAACACATTGAAATCGGCGGTGCCGTGTTGCTGCGCAGTCAAAAAAGCAAACAGAATGTTGGGAATTATTAAAAAGGAATGATGATAAAACGGAAAATGTCATAATGCCTCTGTATCGCTCCATGGTGAGACTGCACCGTGAATACTGTGTACAATTCTGGTTGCCCGCATCTCAAAAAGATATAATTGCGATGGAGAAGTACAGAGAAGGCTACAGAATGATAATGGGAATGGAACAACTCCCTATGAGGAAAGGACTAAAGAGGTTAGGACTTTTCAGCTTGGAGAAGAGACGACTGAGGGGATATGATAGAGGTGTTTAAAATCATGAGAGGGCTAGAACGGGTAGATGTGAATCGGTTATTTACTCTTTCGGATAGTAGAAAGACTAGGGGGCACTCCATGAAGTTAGCATGGGGCACATTTAAAACTAATCGAGAAAGTTCTTTTTTACTCAACGCACAATTAAACTCGGGAATTTGTTGCCAGAGAATGTGGTTCGTGCAGTTAGTATAGCTGTGTTTAAAAAAGGATTGGATAAGTTCTTGGAGGAGAAGTCCATTACCTGCTATTAAGTTCACTTAGAGAATAGCCACTGCCATTAGCAATTGTTACATGGAATAGACATAGTTTTTGGGTACTTGCCAGGTTCTTATGGCCTGGATTGGCCACTGTAGGAACAGGATGCTGGGCTTGATGGACCCTTGGTCTGACCCAGTATGGCATGTTCTTATGTTCTTATGTTCTTACTTCAGTCGCAGGCGAGACCCTCAGTAACAAGGGATCGACGCCCTGGTACAGACCTGGCCCCCGGGGACCCTGCTATACGCCTTTCCCCCTTTCCCCCATGGCCCCTGCTGGGCGCAATCATTCACAAGATTCGGCGACACAGAGGCATAGTTCTTCTAGTGGCCCCGGACTGGCCAAGAAGACCCTGGTACGCAGACATGAGAAGACTACTGGCAGGGGATCTTCTACCCCTGCCCCCACACAGGGACCTACTACAACAAGGCCCCATCCTCCACGAGGATCCAGCTCAATTCTCTCTTACGGTCTGGCCATTGAGAGGGCCCGACTGAGGAAGAGGGGATACTCGGGGACAGTAATAGATACCCTCCTCCGAGCACGCAAGTTCTCCACATCGCTAACGTACATAAGAATCTGGAGTGTATTTGAAGCCTGGTGCGAAGACCACAGCACCAAACCACACTCCGCTAAAGTCCCCATAATTTTGGAATTCTTACAGAATGGACTTCAGAAGGGCCTGTCCCTCAACTCAATCAAGGTTCAGGTGGCAGCGCTGTCATGCTACGATTCCAGGAGCGAGGGGCAACAGCATTGCCGCACACCCAGATGTTTCTCGATTCCTGAAAGGGGTCAAACACATTCACCCACTACTGAAGTGGCCAGTGCCCCTGTGGAACCTCAACCTAGTTCTGGAATTCCTAGCGGGACCCGCTTTCAGACCCCTCCGAGACCTGTTCCTCCGTCTACTAACCCTGAAGATGGTGTTCTTGCTGGCCGTATGCTCGGCCCGCCGCATCTCAGAGCTACAAGCGCTGTCCTGCCGTGATCCATTCCTCAGAATCACCCCGGGGACCATCCATCTACGCACGGTTCCCTACTTCCTACCCAAAGTAGTCTCACACTTCCACCTCAACCAAACCATATCACTACCAACCATGGAAGGTTTGAAGAAGTCGGAAGAAGGTCGATCCCTGCGCCAGTCTCGACATCGGCAGATTGCTAGCCAGATACCTGGAAATGTCGGAACCAGTACGAAAGATGGACCACCTGTTCGTCCTGCACAGTGGGAAGAAGCAAGGCGAAGCGGCTCACGGGCAACCATTGCGCGGTGGCTTAAAGAAGTCATCAAGGCGGCCTACGTAGAAGCGGGAAAACCACCACCTCTACAGGTCAAGGCCCACTCCACCAGAGCGCAGGCGGTCTCCTGGGCAGAAACTAGAATTGCTGTCACCTGCCGAGATCTGCAGAGCGCAACGTGGTCCTCCATCCAGTACCTCTCCAGATTCTACCAGTCTGGATGTTCTTAGGGCCGGGAGGACACAGCATTTGCAAGAGCTATCCTAAGCGGACCTCGGGCAGCCTCCCACCCAGTTCGGGAGTAGCTTTTATACATCCTATTGGTCCTGAGTCCATCTGCTACACGCTAGGAAATGGAGAAATTACTTACCTGATAATTTCGTTTTCCTTAGTGTAGACAGATGGACTCAGCAGCCCACCCTCGGCTGCCATTATACATGGTTGTTCATCAAATCAAGGTAAGCCATGTTTTTCCTTTACATAGAGCATCCACCCTGCCGGGTGTCGACGCTTTCCGGTTGAAGATACTGGCGGTCTCCAGCTATAGTCAATCAACCAGTTCAATTAATCAGAATTTTAACGTTGCACCTAAGTTATCAGAGTTAAACTCATTAAAGTTAATCAATCAGTCAATCACACATATATCCATAATGCTTTGCAAGGAAGAATACTGAGCTTCTGCACTTCCTGCAGGGGTATATGTACTAGGTGCTGACGTCAGATTGAAATCTGATCCGTCTCCAACTGCTGGCACGAGTACACTACACCCATTGGTCCTGAATCTATTTGTCTAAGGAAAACGAAATTATCAGGTAAGTAATTTCTCCATTAATGCAGTATTTACTAAGATTTGAATGTCCTTTAGTAAACACATTAATGGAAATTCACTAATGCATATTTTAAATGCATTTTAATAAGTAGAACCCTATATGTGAGTAAGAGTCAGCATAGATATGTGTTACTTCCATGAGTAATCTTTACTTAAAGTGTGAAAGTTAACAAATTAAACATTTTGATGGTAAGTGAAAATTTGCATTTAGTAGTCTGTCATGACTGTCTTTATAGAGTGGGTCATGGAAAGCACTTGATGGGAAGAATTGACTAATATGTTGTAATAATAATTGTATATTTTATTAATGAAACTGAAAAAGTGCTATATAATGCAAGTTTAATATTTTTATTTTAGTCTTTTTCTTATTTGTTATATATGAAAAATTACCTAACATGTAAATATGTAATTGTCAAGCTCACAGACAATATTGTTTCTAATAAAGATTTTTTTCCATGAATATAACATTGTGTTAAGTTGCTTTGGTGCTGACTTGCAGAGAGAATGTGATAGAATCACAGAAGGGACACATGGAGGAGATGGAGCATTCAGCAGATTTTCTTAGAGATCAGATAAGAAGGAAAGAGAAGGAATATGAAGAATCTCTTCTACAACTTCGAGAACAACAAGCGACAGGTCAAAGGTACAATGCAAAATGACAGTTTACATTCCTTAAAAGAAAAGCCATAATTTCCTTATCCTGCTAGATCAATCAAGAGGCATTGGTTGGTACTGCATGTTATCAGATGGAGACAGAGGACACTCATATTTCAAGTGACAATATTCAGGCCGATGCAGTACTGACGTGTAAAAAAAATGTGCGGCTGTGTCCTGTGCCCTCTCCTTTGACGAGCATGCTCATTTGGTTTCTCAATCCGTGCGATTCAGTATTCAAATAAGACGCAAATCAAAGCGGCGGCAAAGGCGCGCGGTCGGAGTTCGCTATCGATTTTACTGTATAGGAGGTATAGGACGTCTATACTGTATTCTGGGTGCGCTGCACAATGCGTTGTTCTTCCATACATGTCATTTCAATGGAACAGGAGTTGTCAATTAGAAATGTTATGAATTCCAAAATTTTCATCGATCTTGAAAAATATCCCATTGTTCCCCCTTCGTGGCATCATCGCCGTGTCATAATCCTACCTTGGACGTGTATATAAATCGCATCTCCAAGTAAGAAAGTCCCTTTGTATTTGGGTCGGGCCAGGAGAGACCGGTTAGAACTGTTCCTTTGCATATCAATTGGAAGATCGGCACCCCTTTACTCTCAACAGATAAGAGCATACTAATGGATACATTTTTCGAAGAGGCCCCCGCATGGACGCTCAGAGGCCCCACATGGATGCCCGGAGTCATGGACGCTTAGAGGCCATGCTAGCTACATAATCCCGCTACCTTTGAACGTCCATAGCCTGTGGTGGAGGGCCGCTGCCTGGAGCACCCAGAAAGGTTGGTAGCGGGGCCTACGACATGGACATTCCCGCCTCTTTCCAAGCAACGTCCATGGCGCTTGGAAGTAGCTAGCAGGACCTCTGATTATGGATGTCCACGCTCGGACGCCCCGCTAGTTTTACGGAGCCATGGACTTGAGGCGGGAACGTCTATGGTCGCAGGCCCCACTACTTTCGTACGTCCATGGCCTGTGGCAGAAGGCCGCTGCCTGGAGCACCCGGAAAGGTTGGTAGCAGGGCCTACGACATGGACGTTCCCATCTCTTAAGATCTTCTTACAAATCTGCTCGCTTTTATACAGTTCTATGATGTAGCAAAAATAGCAGTAGCTCAGCAGCAGAAGTGTCCCCCTCCCTTTCACGTAGCTCAGCCTAACTACAATTTTCCTAACTCAATGGGCTTGTTTCAAATTGGATACATCTATTGGTACTTTCTATTTTTCCTGGAACTTATTACTATTCTTTTTGGGTTTCACAAGCTTTGCATTTTCTCTGTATATTTTTGCAAACATTAGCAGTGCATTTTATGATTGGGGTTAGTGACCACCTCTGAGGCCTATCTTTATACTTAACACCAGTTAGCTTAAATATGGCCAAGACCTTGGCTCTTCCATTACGATTGGCCACCCCTGTTCTAGGCAATACCTCAAGATATTCCCATGACTCAGAAGGATAGTTGTTCAACTCTATCTCCTAGAACAGCAGTTCTCAACCGGTGTGTCGCGGCACACTAGTGTGTTGCGAAGCACCGGCAGGTGTGTCGCGCACCCGCTGCTCTTCCCCTGCCCTTCACCTCAGCGAGACGAACACCGCTGCTGTTCCTGCCTGGGCTATCAGCACATTCAAGCCCCGAGGGGAACGGCAGCAGTGTTTTGTGGAAGCCGGCAACAGGAACGTGACCTTTTCTTCTTCCCGCCCCCTGTGGCCCAGAAGAGGAGGTGGTTTACCGGGCACGCAGGAAGAAGAAAAGGCCATGCATGCATGCTGTTGCTGCAGAAATCACCTTTGATGCTGGCTGGCCACTGCCAGGGCCTGCAGGAGTACAGCGCCACTGCCCTCTGGCTCCGACCTCTCCTTCTCTCGCCAGCACACCAGCAAGAAAACATAAAATTAATAATAATAATCAAACAAAAAAAAAAACAAACACTAGGGTGGGGAGAAAAGCATAGAATTATATTCTCAGCTGATTGCTCTGTGCCGCGATCGATCTCAGCACAAGCAAACAGCTGAGTGCTACCTTCTTAGCGCTGTGGGGCTGGGGTGGTCGCTCCTGCTGCAGTTTCCAGCTTATCAGGCTCTGCTTTTAATAGCAGCATACCGGCTACCTTGTGCTGTGGGTGGGGGTGAGTGAGTCAGAGTGAGCCAGCATGTGTGTAAGTGTATGAGAGAATGTGCGTGTAAGTAAGAGAAATGTGTGAGAGCAAGAGACTGCTCAGGAAAGTCACAGGTGTGTGTGTGAGAGAAAGAGATTGGTCAGGGACGTGGCTTGTGTGTGTGTGAGTGAGAGTGAGTGAGTGAGTGAGTGAGTGATAGACTAGTCATGGCTCTAAGGAAGAAGAGCATGAGGACAGAGCTTCAGCAGCCCTTGCTGCTTCTGGTGAGTGCTATTGGCCTACAAGGGAAAGGAGTAGGAGAGTTACTGGAGAGGGAAGGTAAAGGTGGCTTTTTAAGTTTATCTTTCTTGATTGACTGTCATTTTAATTATTAGGTATTATGTGATGTGTCTGTTCTTAGAAATATTTTATTGGTGTTTGGAGAATTTTTAATAATTTTGAAAATTTTTAATGATTGGATGTTCCATTTATCAATTGTTTTGAAACATTTATTATATTCTAGTTTTAGAATTATTTATATTTCTCGGGGAATGTATAAATAGAAATGTGGAGACAAAAACTGAACTGGAAACAGCAAGAAGCCAACTCTGATGCAGTAAAATACAAAAACATTAGCTTTATGGTCACTTTATTCAGTATTTGGTGAGGGTCTGTCTGTGTTGTACGTGTGTGACCCAGCTAAGGGTGTTCTGCAAGCTTGTAGTTTCTTGGTAGGGATCTATAGCAGCTTGGTTGTTCTGTTTTCCTAATAGGAGGTGTATTGGTGTTTAGGGCCTGGTGTAATTTTTGCAGTGCTGCCTTTTCATAGGTAGGGTTATTACTGTTTTGAGTTCCATAATGCAAGGTGTAACTTTGTGCACATTAGTTTGTGTACATTATTTCAGATCTGGAAGTCTGTTAGGTGCTATATTTCTATTTGCACAGAATGCAGAGTGGCTTTCATTCCAGTTTCTGTTTCCATATTTGTAATTTGCGATCTTTCTGTACTTGGGTGAAGGTTGATTCTACGTGTGTGACCGAGGTGAAGTATTTTACTAGCATGTAGGCATTTGTATCAATATTATTTGTTGTGTTTTCTCAATAGAACATGCATTGGTGGTAAATTACTGTTTTCATAAGGAGGGCTATTGCATCTGGTAGGAAAGAGTGTTTATGTTGCTGTTATTGAGATTTCACGTCCTAGGTCGGCGACGTGGGACTAACTGGGCCTTTTAAAAGCCCCGACACCTCGCCTCTCGCCCTCTTCTACGGCCCCCTCTGAACCCGCGCCGACCCAGCCAGACCTGACCCGGCCGCACTGAACCACGGTCCCGACACCGGCCACACCAGACCCCGACTAGACCAGCGCTGACTACAGACCTGCTGGAGCCACGCCTGTTCCCTGGAACCGCGCCAGACCCGCGCTGACAGCCGACCGCCAAACAGAACAGCAACACAAAGGTAGGAAGCTCTACCTCCACGGCAGGACCTGAACCACCGGGACCTACCTCCATGGTGAGCCCCAGACCATCCAGACGACTGCGATCCCGCGTCTGTGGCCGCTGAGCTAGGCCTTCTCCTACTCTCTGACGTCATCCAGACCCCACCCACCGATGCTCCCTAGGTGGCGACGTGGGACATAACGGGGCCTTTTAAAGCCCCTACACTGCGCCTCTTGCGCCGCACCGCCGAAGGAGCACGACAAAGGGGCCTGCCCCTTGTCGTGCCCCTTAGCGTGTCCCCCTTACGAATCACACAGATAAACAAGACGATTCACACAAGAACAACCCGATCCGCTCAAACCTACCACCACATGAGGAAATACCAACTAACCTATCAACAAACCCGTGCCCCTCCATTACCACCATCACAACCGGACGGACCAAATACTACAAACAGCATATCAACAGCGATCCTGGTCTGACTAACATACATGCACCCTAAATCTCAAGTCTGCCAACATCCTCTTACCAACCAAAGGATAAAAAAAGTGATACAGCTGTGTCCAGACCACCATAGACAGACCAGATCTGACCAGGTCTAACCAGAGTAAATGAAAGACCAAAGACTGACCTCCACCAACCGATAAAGATCCGTTGAACGCCCTCCCCTCCCCTAAAACAAAAAACAAAAAAAAAACCCCAACCTTGCCGTCACTCTATACGCTCCAGCACCCTCTCTACTCCTCAATCACAATACAAAACCACAAACAACTGAACTAAAACAAAATCTCTTCCAACACAAACTACAATCAAAGATGGCATTAACACCCAACACGATCCATCACGAAAAACACCGACATCTAATAAACATTCTCTTCAATAAACCAATAAAAAAACCTGATCTGTCTCATCTTCATCCTAATAAACGCCCAAGCCCTAACTAAAAAATTCATGCTCATTTCAGATATCTTGCAGGAAAAAAACCCCCGACTTCATCGCAGTGACCAAAACCTGGTTTAAAGCAACAGACCACGTAATCACTAACCAACTGAACAACACAATATGACCTGTTCTCAATTCCCCGAAAATCCCACAGAGGCAGACTTCTACTAATAGTAAAAAAGCAATTCACAATGAAACCAGTCCCAAACACCCTACCACAGCAATATGAAATATCCTTATTCGACTAAAAATCCTGCAAATTTGCATAGTATACTGCCCCCCCAAACGTCTGGACAACGACATATCCCCCCTCATAGAATACTTCATAACAAACATCAGCCTTAAGAAACCAACAATTATATTTGGAGACTTCAACCTCCACATGGACATCACCCCATGCTCTCAATCCTGCCAGACCTTGGTTGACGCCCTTTCCACTTTAAGATTCACCCAACAGGCGTCCAACCCAACACACAAAGCTGGCCACACGTTAGACCTGATATTCACAAACAACTTCTTCTCAAACACAACAATTTCATACACACCAGTCCCATGGTCCGACCACTACCTCCTGCACTGTAAGACCAAAGCAAACACTATCAACAACGCCAAAGCGAATGAAAAATACTCCTTCAAATACCGACCACCCTTCCAACCTGACCGTCTCCAACAAGAACTCAGAAAACATTTAACCAAGCGAGAACTCTCCAACATAAATAAGAAGGCCACACATCATGGCACCAGCTGACAAATAAAATTTATTTATTTATTTATTTATTTTATTTATAGCTTTTATATACCGGCATTAGTGTGCAAACATCATACCGGTTTACATTATAACGGAGACAGCTTGGAAACAAAGTACAATGAACAGGGCAGGGGGAGGGGAGCAAAAGTGCAGGTTGCACGAGAGAAGGCAGAGCAGGAGGAAGCATAGCGTAACTCAAAAAATGTAATAATAGGTTGAATGAGAGAGCAGAAATGTAATTATATACAAGGTACAAATTGTATTATATACAAAGAAGCGGTAATAAACACAGTTCAGGTATCTGGCAAGATTCATGTAGATAGGAAGGTCAGAGGGCGAAAGGGGAGGGTCTAGTCAGCGTAGGCTCGCGAAAGAGCCAAGTCTTTAGTTTCTTTCTAAATTTCATGTAGCATGGTTCAAGTCTGAGCAGGGTAAGAAATTGCCAACAACTTAATTCCGGAAAAGACAAAACTGGTCAAAAACAAAAGAGAAAACACAAACTCGTGGTTTACACATATATGATTATCCTGACAATCATATAAATGGTAACCTCATCCCACTTCTCACTTAGAATATATCATTGATCTATGTAACCGTAAAATATTGGCACACTATGGATAACCTAGAAACCAAACCTATTCGTGCCTAAATGTAAACCGTTGTGATGGTACATTACTAAACGACAGTATAGAAAAGTTTTTAAATAAATAAATAAACACCCAACTAAAAGACACCAAATCGACCCTAAGGAAAAAAGAAAAAGAATGGCGAAAAAACAAATGTCCCCTAACCCTTGAAAGATATCGAACACAACTAGTGACATATAAAAAGTTGATCAACAAATCCAAATGGGATTATTACAGTAAAAAAATACAAAAGGCACCTAACAATTCAAAATCGCTTTTCAACATAGTTAACAACCTAATATCTGACAACAACAACAAACCAATTCCCGAAACCAATCATTTAAGCCAAGAACTTGCTCTGTTTTCAAAAACAAAATCAGCAAAATAGCAGGCAACATCAACAATCCAACTAACCTAAATAAGCAACAAACCATAAAAAATAAAACACCTTGGTCCACCTTCGATCCCATATCAACCACCGAAACAGAAAAGCTATTAAGAAAGCTAAACCTAGCCCGTCATGAGCGCGACACAATCCCAATTCATGCACTAAAGGAAATAGCACAAACCATTACTCCAACCATCACGGCAATCATAAATAAATCTCTCAAAGAAGGCGAACTTCCTGACAAATTTAAAAATTGCAACAATTACCCATAATTAAAAAAAAGAACCTCAACCCAGAGGATCTGAACAGCTACCACCCAATCTCAAACTTACACCTCCTTGCCAAACTGACAGAGAAAGCCGCACTTAAACAACTCAACGAGCATCTCAAAGCAAATAACATTTTACACCCTAACCAACATGGCTTCAGAAAAAACCATAGTACAGAAACCCTACTACTCAACCTAGCAAACATGATAATAAGAGGCTTCGACACTGGGCAAAGATATATCCTCATTCTACTCGACCTCTCCGCAGCATTCGACACGGTTGAATATAGAAGCCTAATTTCCAGACTAGCTGATATCGGTCTATCCAGCAAAACCCTCGACTGGTTTACTTCTTTCCTAAAAAAAACAGATTCTTCAAGTAACCATTAACAACCACTCATCAGATGCCATACCTCTTGAGACAGGAGTACCCCAGGGATCCACTCTCTCAGCCACACTGTTTAACATATACCTCCTACCTCTTTGCCAGCTCCTCACAAGCATCGGCGTCACATACTACATGTACGCCGATGATATACAATTAATCATTCCCGTAACAGACACCCTTGAAAAAGCATTGAAACTTGCAGCCAACTACCTTGACACCATAAGAAACATGCTAAACGACATGAAACTTTGTCTTAACATGGACAAAACTGAGTGCATTCTACTGGAAAGACACAACGCTGGAATAAACATGAACCATAACATACAAATTGACAACACAAACATCAAATTAAAAGACAACGTGAAAGATTTAGGAATATGGTTAGACCCTGAGCTTAACTTCAAAAAACACATCTCAATGAAAATCAAAGAAGGCTTCCACAAACTAATAATCCTCAAACACCTAAAACCACTACTGTATCCCCCTGAATTCAGAACCATCCTACAATCTCTAGTATTCACTAGCTTCGACTACGGTAACTCACTCTTGATAGGCCTACCCAAAACCACCCTACGGCCTCTCCAACTATTACAGAACGCAGCAGCCAGAATTCTCACCGGTCACAAAAGAACCGACCACATCACTCCGGTGCTAAAAAGCCTACACTGGTTACCTGTAGAAAAGAGAATTGAATAGAAAACCCTATCCATTATACATAGTACATTACACAACAGTGAAAGCACAAGCCTAAACAACATTATCCAGAAACACATCCCTCAACACAACACGAGAGCATCAGACAAATCACAACTAAACATACCATCAGTCTCAACCGCCAAACTTACCACTCTAAGATACCGAGCCTTTTCTATAGCAGGGCCCATCCTCTGGAACTCGCTACCCGAACACCTAAAACTACAAAACAACACTAAAATATTTAAAAAAGATCTCAAGTCCTGGCTCTTCAGACAAGCCTTCAAAGATGGGATCGGCTAATCGCCCATTTCACAAAGGACACCACATTCTATCATTGATAGTTAAACGCTACTACGCTTAATCAATCTCTTTACATCTGACATCCCTCCACATCAGACGATAATCCCTATCTGTAACTATATAAACTCGTAACATTAACCATTCCCTACCCATTGCAATAATCTTGGCACTTCTGCTATTAAACCAGTACTGTTATTATACCATTTCTGATAGAATATTGTATTATACCACACCAGTTACTATACATTATACATTATATTTATTTTATCATATTATGCCAAATCTGTTGTTATACCATCCCTGATATTAGACCAGTTCTGTTGTTATACCAGTTTTCGCAATTGTAATTCGTTTCATCTGTAAACCGGAATGAAGGCCTCTAGCTAAACTTTGGTATGTAAAAATGTATAAATAAAAAAAAAAAAAAAAATACAAAAAAAGATATTTTTCTTTTTATGGTAAATTGAACGGGGAATGTCCTAGTTCTGCTCTGCACCCATTGTTGGGGGTCGAGGGGGTTCCTGTGGAATGCAGAGTGTGTGTTTACATTTAACCTGGTGATGGTCACATGTTCAGTGTGTCACGCATGTGAGAACCATCTTCAGGTGTGTCCCGACAGAAAAAAGGTCGAGAATATCTATGCTGCATTTGCCCCTAATGCTTGAAAGTTTTATCTTCAGTCAGCCACAGAATAGGAGCAAGAACCTCTTAGTCATTAGATTGGAGTGACTCGATGTGTAACTGGACCATGCATTCCATGCCTTTTTCTACATCTAACATTTCTGAATCAAATTTTGAGCTCCCCCTGTGAGATAATTTGTGGGTGTACAAAAAAGGGTTTGATCTAATCATTTTTTAAGAATACACTTCTCTCTTCAATTTTATTTTAAAAGATCTCAGATTATATGGGATCAGTATAAACAATGAAAAAATAAGTATTCTAAAATCCGCACACTCAGAAAGCAGCTATGTATATCTTTATATGGTTTTTTTTTAACGCGGATTTTGATCCAAAATTTACAGTCATCCAGGCTACTTGTAATGATACAAGATTGTTTTGCTAATGAGGCATTCTACAGGAACATATGCTAAAATTACAGTTCTGTTCTCTGTAATGACCCACAACAACAGGAAAAACATTGTTTTAATATTCAAGAGCAGTATTTATTTCCTACTTAAAAGCAATTATGGGCTTTGCATAACCAAACGTTTGTCAAACTGGTGCCAAACTAAACTGGTCAATTATATATACACATATGCACATTCTGTAGAACCAGCGCAATATTCTATTAAAAAAAAAAATCCTGAATGTATTACTAAGGAAAGAAGTCTTACAAAAGAAATCTTAAAACAATTATGAATTATTTGTATGAGCTTTAAGAATATAAACTAGTTTGCCTTGTCTAGTTCATTTAATTTTGTTATTGTTAATAATAATAATAATAATAATAATATAGTAGTAATTTTTATATATAGTTTTCTCTCCAGCATTGTTGTTTCTGCCAAGAATAATTACATTCTATGAGTAATAATACCCTTTATTCTGTAAAATTTGTAGATGTGCATAAAATCATTAACAGTAATAAATCTCTGCGGGATAGAACTGAATATTCCCTGAACCAGTAATGATGTGTGTTCAGTTGCTAAATATCCCCAAATTTTTAGCTATTTATTTAATTTAAGAATGAAACGTGAGGAGATACTAAGGAGGTGAGGGGGTTACTGTGCAGAGGGTAGGGAGAAGAGAGAAGGGAGCTGATGGTATGGTCTGTGTTTAGAATTTCACCAACTACAAAGTCTCATCTTATCCTGCAATGATGCTTCCCTCACCATCCGAGGTCACTAGTGAACTTGGCTTCCAGCCTTGCCAAGCTCCAGCCCCATTTAACCCTGCCTTGTCAGAACCTCTCCTTCTCATGGACATACCTTCAGCTCTTTGATCTGGTCGCTTTTATTCTCGTTCCTTACCTTGCTTTGTGGCCTTCGAGCCCTCTAGCCTCTTGCTTTGTGACCTACCTCTTACCTTGTGGCCTGTGGGCCTTCTTGCTTTGCAGCCTATCTTGACCTAGCCTTGCTTTCTGGCCTACCAGCCTTCCTGTTCCTTGTCTTGCCTTGCGGCCTCCCTGCCTTCTTGCTAACTTGCTCCTTGTCTGTCCTTCGAGGAGCCGATAACAGCCAAAATTCTTTCTGATTATGCTAGATATATCATCAGCGTTTGATACAGTTAATCAAAAAATTCTCTTGGATAGATTAAATGAAATAGGTATAAAGGACTATGCTTTAGAATGGTTTGAATCTTACTTAAAGAATAGATCTTTTAAAGTGAAATTTCAGGACAAAGAATCTCTATCAATTGATCTTCAGCATGGTGTACCAGAAGGATTGTATCTGTCTGCTACCCTTTTAATATTTATATGCTTCCTGTATGTAGAATTTTATCTGGTTTGAATCTCACGCATTTTATTTACGCAGATGATCAAATTTTAATTCCAATTGAAAATTCAATTGATCTAACCCTTAAGCTTTGGAACATATATAAATCAGCCATTGAGAAAGTATTAACCCAAATGAATTTTATATATCTGTCCTAAATTGACCCAAGCAAAGGAATTTGAAAATCAGGAAGTTGCTAAAAATTATCCCATTTCCCTGGAGGTCCAAGATCTAGGGATTTTTCTAGATTGTGAATTCATACTGAAAGCGAGTGTGAAAAAATCATTAATGATGGGTATTTTAAATTGAATGTTCTAAAAAGATTAAATGACACCAAAATAAGAAAAATATCACCTCTTAATAAAAAGATATTTCAAATAGCTCTTTTACAATGAAAATTGTTATACCTCCCAATATGGATTGTACTTTTATGTGTATTTATTTAAATGGTAAAATTACCATTACTCAGAGTATTACCATTTTAAATAAATACACATAAAGTACAATCCATATTGGGAGGTATAACAATTTTCATTGTAAAAGAGCTATTTGAAATATCTTTTTTATTAAGAGGTGATATTTTTCTTACTTATGGTGTCATTTGATAAATCCCTCTAGTACAATATAATGCAGTTTATATTTTTGGTATCCTAACAAGATTAAAGCCACTTTTATTTCCAAAAGATTTCAGAACAGTTTTGCAAGCTGTTGTCTTGTCAAAATTGGATTACTGTAGCTCAATGTTTTTGGGCCTACCAGCAAATGTTACTAGACCATTACAATTGTTGCAGAACTCAGTGGCTAGACTTTTCACAGGAACTAGAAGATCTGACCATATTACACCAATATTAAAAGATCAGCAGGTACAGAGATGTTACCCATACCACCCCCTAAAATAGCGCATTTGAATAATGTAAGAGAAAGGGCTATTTCCATTGCCAGGCCCCAACTGTGGAACTGTTGTGGTCCCGGTCGCTGGGCTAGCAACCGGGTCCTTACCTTGCCTCCGGTGCCCCCATGCCCGCCGCGATTCGCCGCTCCAGGGCCCTTCCCGACCGCGTGGCAGCGGCTCTCTCCAGGTGGAGACGCCGCTGAGACCCGTACCTGACTCCTCCCCCCGCCGGGGAACGCGCGCGAGGAGGCGCTATTTGAAGGTCCAGCACCCAGAAGTGCTGAACCGCCCCGTTTCTGACGTCAGATGCCGGCTCCCTATTTAAAACCGGCGTCTGTCATGCTTACTTTGCCTTTGCAATGAGGTCGCTCTCCGAAGTACTTAGTTTGCTTCCAGCTCTGGTTCTGCTTGTTCCAGCCGTGCCTAGCTTCCAGCTCTGGTTCCTGCTTGTTCCAGCCGTGCCCTTGCTTCCAGCTCAGGTTCCTGCTTGTTCCAGCCGTGCCTTGTTTCCAGCTCTGGTTCCTGCTTGTTCCAGCCGTGCCTTGCTTCCAGCTCTGGTTCCTGCTTGTTCCAGCCGTGCCTTGCTACCAGCTCCGGTTCCCGCTTGCTCCAGCTGTGCCTTGCTTCCAGCTCAGGTTCCGGCTTGGCCCAGCTGTGCTCCGCCTCCAGCTTCGGTTCCGGCAAGCTCACCTGCAGCCAGCCACGACCCTTGGTCTTCTTCACGATTCTCCTGTCTTCAGCCAGCCACGACCTTCGGACTTCTTCACGATTCTCCTGTCTTCAGCCAGCCACGACCCTCGGATTTCACGGATCTCCTAAGTCCCAACGACCCAGACCCCTACGGGCTTCTCCTGGGGGGGTCTCGGGTTTCCAGGGTGAAGTCTTCACCAGTTCGTTCCAGCTTAACTCCGCCTCCCGGCTCATTACCATCTACTGGGGCCTGCCCCCAATCAGCCGGCCCAAGGGTCCACTTATTGACTCAGTTCATAACAGGAACTCCCTACCACAGGAATTAAGAATGGAATCCGACATTAAACTATTTAAAAAGGGTATTAAAACATGGCTATAAAAAGCTTTCCAAGAATCTTAACTTAATGGTTTTATACCCCCTATATGATTATATAGTTAGTTATGTATATTATCTCTGCTCTTTATGTTCTGCATCTTTACTATTTAAATTTTTTAGTAATTATTCTACTATTTTATTTATTATTAGTTTATTGTGAAACTTTGTATTTACTTCTTTTCATTTTAATTTTGGAAATGCAAATATTTTTAAATGAATATTTAACTGATGTAAACTGGTGTGATATGTCCTCATGAAACATCGGTATATAAAAATCAATCAATAAATAAATAATGCCCTCTGGGGCATCTTTCAAAGTGGCCTACTGGCCTCCTACTATGCTGCCTTCAGGCCTTTATGCTTCTTGTTCTGTGTTGCCTGTCTCTGCCTAATTTTGTCTAGTCTCGTCTCTGTCTCATCCAGTCTTGTGTCTGTCCAGTTCAGTTCTAGTCCTAAGAACATAAGAAATTGCCATACTGTGTCAGACCAAGGGTCCATCAAGCCCAGCATCCTGTTTCCATCAGTGGCCAGTCCAGGCTACAAGTACCTGGCAAATACCCAAACACTAAGAAGATCCCATGCTACTGATGCCAGTAATAGCAGTGGCTATTCCTTAAATCAATTTGAAATAGCAGTTAATCCAATCCTTTTTTAAACCCAAGTACACTAACTGCACTAACCACATCCTCTGGCAACAAATTCCAGAGCTTAATTGTGCGTTAAGTGAAAAAGAATTTTCTACGATTAGTTTTAAATGTGCTTCTTGCTAACTTCATGGAATGCCCCCTAGTCCTTCTATTATCTAAAACTGTAAATAACTGATTCACATCTACTCGTTCAATACTTCTCATGATCTTAAAACACCTCTATCATATCGCCCCTCAGCCATCTCTTCTCCAAGCTGAACAGCCCTAACCTCTTCAGCCTTTCCTCATAGGGGAGCTGTTCCATCCCCTTTATCATTTTGGTTGCCCTTCTCTGTACCTTCTCCATCGCAATTATATCTTTTTTGAGATGCAGCTTTCTTCTCATTTATTTAGCTAACCTTTGGAGTTTATGCCCATCCTTGCAAGCTGAGGCACCTGCAAATCAAAGTATTTCCTCACTATACCTTTCACTAAAGAGTCCCCTATCAAAATGTGTTTGCTCTTCTTTTGGGTGATTCTGCCATTTTTTGTATGTGATTAGAACAGTCGGCTCACTTAGCAACTTAAATCTCTGTTCTAGATGCCCCAGAGTTTGCTTCTGTACAAGAAATAGGATTTCATTTTTGAAGAGGAAGACATGTTAGGCATCTCTGATTCACAGTCCTAAGTTCTCCCTGAGCCCACGATAAGGTGGACAATCCTTTTTTAGAGGCATCTGTGCCATTTGTTCTCGAAAGAATGTTCCCATGGTTGTCTTTTAAAAAATTGTAGCTCCGCCTTAAAGCCTGGTAATTTCCCTCTTTAAAAAAAACAAAAAAAAAGGGGAACATACAACAGTAATTATAAGTCAGAAATAGCCATTAGAAAAACTGTTTGTGTTAAGAATAAATGTGTCAGCAAGCCTGTCAGTGTATCTGCTAATTGAATGCAGATAACCCAGATAATCAATCATTCACCTTATCCAACAGGATTTTTTAGGGAAAGTTTTTAAAATTGCAAGTAAAATGTCAAACAATAGACAATATTCTTAAGACTCACAGATAGTTTTTGTAATGGCTATTTTTGTCTTATAATTAGTGTTGTATGTTTCCGTTTTTTTGTGATAGCCCTCTGGGTTAATTATTGACTCTTTTTGTGTCCGGTTGACTTTGCTTCTTTAAGTCAGATATCAGAGCAGAGACGAGAAAACTTTCAAGTCTCCACAAGACCTATCTGAATAGTGCAGACTCACAGAAATTGCAGTGTATTATTCCTGTTATCTTTTACATCTATGTGAATTATAGTAAAAAAAAAAATTTCTTAATATGTATAAAAATTCATATACATACAGAGAGACACACCAGAGATTTATTTTGTCTTAAAAAGTAGACACACCTGAAATTTCAAACCAGTCATGGCTTGGTCTTTATGTTAGAAATAGTATTGGGGTGGCCTGGTTGAGATAGAATGTTTGTATACCTACAAGGTATTGATTTTTGGTTTCTTTTTTTTGCAATTTATATTTTATTAATTTTCAAGCACACATCCTGTGCAAACAGAATTTTCAAACTTTAAAGAGGTAAATAAAATCGTGCCACATAATATCTTTACAAATAATAACATTCTTTACAATTAGCACATTTTACCCTATAAAGGGAGCCATTTTAACAATAATAATTCAAACAAAAAATAATTCAAAGAGAAGAGGAGGTCTCTATTTATTTTCTAACCCACTTCTGTTATTTGAACCTGATTCAACTTCTCTATCCCTCAAAAAATTCTCCATATGTAAAGGTAATGTAAAGATAAATTTTTTCCTCTGATAATTGACAAAACATCGGCAGGGAACTTTAAATAAAAAGTTGCCCCTATTCCAATGTTTTAGCCTTCAACATAAGAAACCTGTTTTCTACGACCTTGCATGGTCTTAGAAACATCTGGGAAAATAAATACCTTTTGACCACAAAATAATATTTCACGATTTTTTAAGGATTTTTCAAATATGAACTCTTTATCCCTTTCTTGGACAAAGGATACATACAATGTTGTCCTTTTATTTATCACATCTAAGGAGTCTTCCAAAAAAGTTGATATGCCTGGGGACTGTAAATCATCCAATTCCCCAGGCATATCAACTATCTTCAAAGGAAAATAATAAATCTTTGAAATAGCAGAAATTTCTTCATCTTTATAAGCCAAATTTTCCTTCAAATATTTAACAAACATCTCAAATGGAGACAATAGCCTAGTATAAGGAAAATTAACAAATCGCAAATTCTTAATTCGCATCATGTTTTCTAAATTCTCTATTTCATTATGCAAAATCACATTATCTGAAATTCGCATTGTTTCCACACTTTGTATATTCTGAACATTTGTTGCTAAATTATTCACTTTAGTCTCTATATCTATTAACGTTTTTCCTTGTTCAACAATTGTTGCTTTATTACCATTTACCATCTATGAAAAGGAAGAGTTCATTTGGGAAACATTGGAATCAAGCTTTAATAACATCCTCCATAAGTCCCCTAATGTCACTTGGAAGCATCCACAATAGCTGCTTGGATGCTTACTTGTAATTGTGATGGAATACCATTATCAACTTCCTGATGTAAGGAAGACAAAGATTGTGGAGATTCAGGACCTACCTCCTCGGGTCGAACTTCCTCTCCACTAACATTGGCAGTCTCACTTCCTCTGGAATTATCCATGGTCGCTGCCCCTGGATAATTCATGGGGTGTTTTGTATTTTCAGTTGTGCTTTTTTTTGGTTTTGTTTTTTGATGTTTTTATTGTATACTTTAATCTTATGCAAATTTTGTAATTTATGTACACCTTTAAGGTTCTGTGAATCAGTAAGTTGGTATAAAAGTTAATAATTGAAATTGCAGGCCCCGCAGAGCTAGAGAAAAACAGTTTATCTCCCTCAGAAAAACGCAACTTACAAAGCAAGCTAAAGTGGATTTAGTGGATTTTTCTTTAAAATTCTGCAGAAATAAAAGTTCCAGTCTCCTCCCAGGAAGCAAGAGAATTTAATAAAAGTCCTACTTTATACAAAAAAGAAATGTTGCGGGATAGGACAGCCTTACCTCTTCAAATAGGAGAGCGTATATGAGAATTTGGAAGTTGTGTAGGAGTGAGTAAGAAAATAAGCTAAAATTCAAAGCAGATCCAAAATATACTTAGCCAGGACTAGAGTTCTGTCCTCTTGTGGATACAAGATGCAGCATGAACACTGAATTAACTAGAAATCCAACCCACAAGCTGTTTGAATTCAAAAGGCTGCCCGTCCCCCAAGAAGTCCCTGCTGTGTTTTACTGTGTCTGAGAAGCAAATTAAAGCAACTGGAACCAGGAATCATGCAAACTACAAACTCAAAGCAGATTTAATAACAGCAGAAGGATTCTTTTAATAATCTGAAGTATACTTAGCCAGTATTAGAGCCCAGTCCTCCCATGGGATGTAAGAAGCAAAATGGGCACTGATTTTAAGTAAAATTCCAACCCAAAAGCAGTTTGAATGACATGGGCTGCCTCTTCCCCAAGGAGTCCTTGCTGGGTTTTAGTGTGTGTGTAAAACCAAATACTATACATTCTTTTTTGTTTCTAAATTTAGTTTTTTCATGAAGATAAATGTTGGAACCAATGGGGGAAAAATATCATTTTTTAATATTTTAGTAATCATTTTTTTAATATAAGGTACAACTCCTCAGTTAATATATATATATATTGACACATCATAAACCTTATTAGAGAATCTGCTCCTTTGTATGATACTTTCAGAAGAAATATTCTTTCAAATCCCATTGAAGGCATGAGTACAATTCTTTAAATGTGTGCAATGAGATTAATAAAAATGTGCAACACACTGAATATCAAGTGGTGCTGCTGTTTCTGGTCCCCACGGCCTTCATTTATGTCAGTAGTGTCTTCTAGATCCAGGATGGTTTCAGCATTGTGTAAAGGCCATTTTTTTAGGCAAATTCCCAACTTTATGAACTTGTTTATCTTCTGTGTAAGGACAACTAACTGGGCAATGCCAAAGCATAATAGACTTTGATATCTGGAAGAAAATAAGTATTTCAAGTCCTCAGCTGGTTTACAGATGTTTAAGCTTTGTAGTTCATTTTCTTGTTCCAGTATGGCATTGTGACAATTTTTTCAATATGTCTATAATAGATAAGTATTGCGAAAATATTACACATTTCAAACACTGCAGTTCATTTGATTTTATCAATTATTTATGAAAGTATATTTGTGTTGAGTATGAAAGTGTGTTGTCGGCTTTTTCTCATTTTTGCTTCAATCGCTTGTTTTAGAGATATAAATAATGTATAAATGAGGTCACTTTGACCTGTCAGGGCTAATCTTTGAAAGCAGGTATTCATTTAGGTTTGTGATTACTTTTAACAAGATCTTCCTTTTAAATGCTACATTCACCCTTTAATCTCAGTAGGGGAAATATAATAGAATTGTGGGCATATTGAGTTTCTGTAGAGTTTGGTAAATGGTAAGTGGTTTTATACAGTGAAAGGCACATCTGCAACATATTTGAATGCCAGTTCTTAGGATATTATCTATGTGAAAGATTAAGGCACATTTCATGGAAATATTCGAAGACTTTATTCTCAAAGAGGCAACCCCCAATAAGTGTTAAATTAATGGCACTATAAGTTTTACTCTTAAATTAAAAAAAAAAAACTTCAAACTGTTCCATGGTACAAATTTTACCTGGAAGAATAAAATTATATAATGCGTTCAGTTATATTGAAGTTATAAAAAAACAATCAACAAACTTATTTTCAGACCTCATACTGTATGCTTCAAATGTTTTCCATTAAAAAAAAACCTTTTGGACTATACAATTAAAGGGCAGTTACATTAGTTAATATTAAACCTTCTTCAAATTTGATTTGATCTACAGAAGAACATGGCAAAGCTGATTTGCCAGGACTTTATTTATTGAAGACATCTGAAAAAAAAAAGTTGTTATACTTTGTCTCTAATTGTAGGTTGACATTTTATTGTTCATAGGTCGACCATTCGAGAAAATGTGGAGATGATCAAACTCCAGAAACAACTAGCGGAGAAAGGCCATGCTTTAACAGCTATGGAAGGAAAACTTTTACAGTTTCAAGAGGTACTAGGAACTTCAGTAATAAATGACTCAGTATGTGTTCATATATTCTAGATACATTGACAAAATATATAGGGAAGAAAATATCAAATTATTGACACGGGACGATTTTAAAAGGAGCGCGCACACATCGGTTTTATAACATGCACGTGCCGGCGCACGCATGGTCTAAAATCTGATGGCTGCAGTGTTTAAAATCCGCGCGTGGTGGGGGGAAAATTTTCCCTAAATACGCACAACAATGTAATCGGGCTTCCCCCAGCTCCCTTCCAGTCTGCTCCAATTAAGAGAACTTCCCTAACCCCCTTCCTAGCCTTCCTTCCCCTCTCGACCCCTACCTAGCTACCCCTAGCTACCCCATTTTTTTTTATTTTTATGAGCGCCGGCAACTAGCCAGTGCGTACTTCCCCTGGATAGTATACAATGGTGCTGTCCCGGCCTGCCCCTCCCCGCCCACCCCCCTGGAGAGGCCCAGCACTTGTGCGCATAGCGGGGTTTACGCACGTGGCTGGGCCCATTTTAAAATGCGTGCAGCGCACACAAGGCTTGGCTGCGCGCGGGCCTTTGAAAATTTGGGCAACAATGTTCAGCCACTCAGATATCTTAAGCAGCAGAAAAATATAAAATGTACTGGTATGGGGGGGATTTTGGGTGTAACAAGTCATGTTTTGGTTTCTTCTAGCAAAAATGTTAGTGATCCATGACTACAAAGTATGATTAATCCAATATTTTATCCTGCACACTGCAAACATTATTTTAAAAAGAAAAAAGTTGTTTAGCTATTGGACTCCACTCTCGTTCAGATGCTCATTTACTTCCTGTATTATACTGTATATTGGGTTTTTATCCCAACTTGATTCTCTTTAAGGATCAGAATTGTACTTAGCCATAACATGTCTGGTTTCTGGTGAATTGGTCATGTTTCAAGGCTTCTACAACACACAGATATAGTGGAGTACTTTGTGTCAACTTTAATAGTATTTAAAAAATATTTATGTAAATCTGATAAGTCCAGTAAGGAATGCCAAGTAAGATCAATAAGATATACAATTACAAGATTAAACCCTCATCTAACCAATACTCACCGACATCACATCAGCTTTTGTAATAATGCATAAATGATTCCTCAACAATTCTCTTAAATAAAAGACATCATTTTCATTCCTCCCCATTCCTGCCTGTGTCCAGAGCAATCATAAAAATAAAAAAGACTATCAAGTTCAATTCACAGTATACTGCATAGCTTTCATCTGTCATTTACAGAGGTCAGAAGTATATTATAAAAGTCTTCTCATGCTTTTAAATCATCTTTAGCAATTGTTTGTGCATGAAGAACATCTAAATATTCTAATTGTGTCCAATCAGCCATTTTCTTACAACATATCAGAAGAAGTTGGGACGAATCTTTAATCCAAAATTTTAAAATACAATCTTTAGAGAGTATGGTGATCCAACAATAGGACCCCCAATAAAGAATTCTCCATTAAACAATGGATTATCAGAAATAATCTTCTCAATAGATGATAAAATTCCTTCCAGAAATTACATAACTTTGTACATAGAACAAAATTATGTATCATATTCTATATAACGTTTAATACAGAGAACAGAGTTTATGATTCACATTTTATATGCTTTAACTATATTGATATAATAATGATGTAAAAGCTTAAATTGGAGCTCCTGAAATTTGGAATCAATTGAACCCTTTTAGACATAATCAGAAACCAGACTGTTCCAGATGTCTCAATATACATTTCTGCTTCTTCAGTCCAGAACAGCGCCAAAGATGTAAGCAAGTCTGGGGAGTTTCTTGATATTCAAAGTTTGTACCAGTAAGAGAGTATTACTCTGAAGTCCCACTGAATGGATTAAATCTTCTAAAGAGCCAGTTTGAAAAACATGGGAGACTGTGTGTTTACTTTCCATATGTAGTACCTGGCTTATAAAACATGCAAAAACATTTTTATAAGTTAGATCATATTCTAATTTCAGTTCAAAAAATATAGTATTTTATAGTATTCTGTATTCTACAATAAAAGTGTAAAAATATCTATTATCCCTTTGCTTTCTAGCCTTGAAATACGTTATTTACAAACCTGGTAGAAAATCATGATTAGCAACAAATGGCAGAAATTCAGAGACAGTAGAAGGGAAACTTCACCACTTACACAGAAATCTCCAGGCCAACACTACGCATGTAATTAGGGAACAGAATGTGATATGGCTTGTGATTTAGTATGCAAGATTCCCATGTGTGACAAAGGAGCAACCTTTGAGTCAACCGAATTTGGAATACAAAATCTATTTTCTCAACTAAAATGCATCTTATAAGCAGCATTATAAAACAGAAATCTGGCATAACTATAATAGCAGAAGGAGACAAACACTGGGGCGACACTAAGGGGCGCACAAAGGGGCAGGCGCTGACCCATCGGGGGCAGGAGCACCGTGCCGACCACCTGCCTGCCATTACTCGGCTGCCCGAGGCCTTCTCAAGCCCTGGCAAGGCCAGCCTGCTTGCCTCGAGGGGACCGCCCCACCCCCCCAAAGACCCGGATACTGACGTCACCTACCGGGCTTTAAAGGGAGCCCCGTCCACAGGTGTCGCACGCCTAAGGAATGCGACTAAGGGGCTTGCCTCTTTGTGCGCCCCTTAGTGTCGCCCCAGTGTTCTTCTCCTGCCACCTCCCAGACAGTTTCTGGCTTGCCTCCCCTCCCTGCCCCTCAACCCTAAATAAGTTCCCTCTCCTCCTCCAATCTATCTCCTGCTGCGTCCCACTCTAACCCCCCACCTCACTCTGTCCTACTTCACTTGCCCCTTTATCTCCTCTCCCTGCGGACGGTCCTTTCACTTCTGTGAACCCTTTTCTCCTATCTCCCACCTGCTCTTCCCCGCACCTCCGCCTAGTTCCCATTCAGTCCTCCTACCAGCCATCACTGAACCATACCCCTCTATCCCACTTACCCGCGCTTATCTTCCCCGCCCCACACCCTGTCTATTTCAGCATTCCCTTCCCACGTCTTCTTTTTCCCCCACTGCACATTCACCATGAATTCCTACCCCATCCCCATCCTCAAACACTACATCCCCTACCCCCACCCAAAGCCAAATTCATCACCACAACCCTATAGATCACTACTCCCCATCTTTACCATCCCTCTCACCCAACTAATCGGCCTCACCACCTTTGCAATCCTCCTTTTAAACGCACAATCCATAGTCAAAAAAACTGTACTTCTTAATGACATCCTCTCTGATGATCGACCGGACATCTGTGCCATTACTGAGACCTGGCTAAAATCCTCTGATACTGTTTTGCTCAACCAACTTCCCACAGACCAATACGACATCATCTCCGTCCCGCGTCCCAAGAATCGTGGAGGTGGACTCCTTTTAGCTGCAAATAAGAACCTTCAATTATCCCATCGCCCTACCCCCTCTCCTCACAAATTGGAAATTGGATTATTTAAATCCCTAAGAACCCCCCACCTCCAAGTATGCTTAATCTACGCACCCCCAGGTATCCTCGAGAAAAACCCCTCCTCCTCAATAAAATTCATCACCAAAAACATTAACATACACCTTCCTGTATCATCCTTGGAGACTTTAACCTCCATATTGACTCCACCCCCCGATCAGTCTCCTGTGACTCCCATATCAGCTCTATGAAGGCCTTAGGCTTTCGTCAGGCTGTCACCTCCCTCACACACAAGGCAGGCCATACCCTCTACCTCATTTTCACTAATGCACTCGTACACTCAGAACCCCCCACATGCACTCCAATACCCTGGTCTGACCATTACCGCATTGAAACTACCTGCTCTTTAAAAATCACTAATAACACCACACTACCCAAAAAAACTATCTACTTCCGCAAACCATGCAAAAGTGATGACCTCATCCCAGCCTTCACCAAGGAACTCTCCAATCTAGATCTCACTAATGCGGATTCCGCTATCACCTACTGGTCCAAAATAACAAGCATGATTGCCGACCACCACTGCCCTACCCTGTCCCGAGAAATAAATCCAGCAAAGCACAAAAAGAAGCCATGGTATACCTCTGAACAAGAATATGAAACTCACTCTTCGTAAAAGAGAAAAAAGCTGGCAACAAGATCCATCTACCTCACAACTCGCAAACTTCAGAGCCTACCTTAACTCCTACAGAGAGACTATCAATAAAACAAAAAGAGACTTCTACGCCCAAAGAATACACCAATACCAATATAATGCCCGAGTTCTCTTTGAATTCGCGGCCATTTAACCAAATCACCCTCCCTCACCACCCCCGACTCTGATGACCAGGCCAATTGCGAAAAGCTAGCGCAATACTTCATGACAAAATCCTCAACATTATGTCACGCTTCCCTGAACCGCTACCACCCATAAACAACCACTCTACCCAAATTGTTGATGTCCCTCTCCCCACCACCACCAACACCCCAATTTCCGATCCCCCTCCAAATCTCCCGTTCTTTATGAACACCACTGAAATGGAAGTTGAGTCCATTCTTAAGAAAATTAAACCAGCAGTACACCCTTCCGACAACATTCCCTCAAAAACCCTCCTCAACATCGCTAACACTATTGCCAAACCCATCTCTTTCATCTTAAATAAATCCATAACTCTTGGCTCTGTCCCAAACCAATTAAAGCAAGCCATTATAAAACCCATCCTTAAAAAACCCTCTCTTGATCCTGCTGAACCTGCCAACTTTCGCCCCATTTCCAACCTCCCATTCCTATCCAAAATCTTAGAAAAAATCTTCAATCGTCAACTTAAAGACTATTTGAATGAGAATCACATCCTTTTCCCCTCCCAATTCGGTTTCTGTAAACACCACAGTACGGAAACCCTCCTCAACTCGCTGGCTGACTACATCCTAAAAGCCTTTGATAATGGTCAATCCTACATCCTTGCCCTATTCGATATTTCCTCCGCCTTTGATACTGTCAATCACAATATTTTAATCAATCACCTCCTAGAAATTAGCATCTCAGGATCCGCTCTCCTATGGTTTCAGTCTTTCCTCAGTAATTGACAATATAGAGTAAAAATTGGAAACAGCGAATCTAAATCATTTAACTTGGCACAAAGCGTTCCACAAGGCTCTTCACTCTCTTCCACCTTATTTAATATATACCTCCTTCCTCTATGCCGTCTCCTATCTGACCTTGGTCTTCCGCATTTTATATATGCCGATGACATTCAGATTCTCACTGCTATTAATTGCATCAGTAGCATGGGATCTTCTTGGTGTTTGGGTAATTGCCAGGTTCTTGTGGCCTGGTTTGGCCTCTGTTGGAGACGGGATGCTGGGCTTGATGGATCCTTGGTCTGACCCAGCATGGCAATTTCTTATGTTCCTATCACTGACACACTGCCTAATGTAATCAAGACCTGGAAATCAGCCCTCCCCGCCATCAACGCTCTGCTCACCGACAACTTCCTCACCCTCAACACTGCAAAAACCGAGCTACTAGCCATTTCTCCCAATACTTTCACCATCAATCCTCCCCCAATTAATTCCCCTGTCCCCCCAATACCATTTCCCATAACGTCATCACTATTAATCCCCATACTACCAACCCACACACCCCTCCTTTACCTTCTCCACACATGTCCGCAGCCTTGGTGTTATTTTAGACAATTTAATCTAAAAAAAATTCATAAACACAACCCGTACTTCACCTCCATGATTTTCGCACTATACTACAAGCCATCATTCTGACTAAAATCGATTACTGCAACGCCATACTCCTTGGTCTCCCAAAAAGCACCATCCAACCCTTACAAATTCTCCAAAATGCGGCTGCCTGTATCCTTACAAATGTACATAAAAATGAAGATATCACCCCAGTACTCAAACATTTACACTGGTTGCCCATAACTTTCCGGATTCAATATAAAACTCTCACTTTAATTCATGCAATGGTTTAAGGAATACCTCTACTTCCGTGAAACTGGCAGACCCACCAGAAAACAACATGCTGCAACCTTACACACCCCCTCTCATAAGTTGACGAAACTGAAGTCCACCGCAAACTGTGCCCTCACCACTGCTGGCCCTACTTTATGGAATAATATGCCTCACACTCTGCGACAGGAATCTTGCTATAAGAAATTTAAACAGAACCTCAAAACATGGCTCTTCAATCAAGCCTTCACCTGAGCAATCTTTCCTCCCCCCTGTCTCCACCCTCCTCCCCCCAGTCATCCCCCTCACACCCACTTCGCTGGGCCCCCTAATCCTCTCTTTCCGCCCTTTCCGTCCGCCCCCCCTGTCTTCTCTCAGTGATAGTCTTCAAGTACTGAACTTTTATCTTTAATTATATCCTACATCACTGAGAAGTTTGCCTTTTAGAGAGATTAATTACTCATTTTCTAAACCAAATGTATATGTATGTTCATATTTTACCATACTTTGATTCTCTGCTATACTTCGTTATTCATAATAATACATAATCCCTCATACTGATCACCTTGACTTTATTGCTATAGTACTTATATTACTCCTCTATCTGAAGTTATTGTTATTATTGTATATTTATATCTATCCGCTATATGAAGTTATTGTTTCAAATTGTTATATGTAAAGCCTGTTGCTGAATTTACCATTTCCCTGTAAACCGATCAAATGTTCCAAATGATGATCGGTATATAAAAAACCACAAATAATAATAATAATAATAATAATAAAGTAGAACAACCGAGATTGGCTTTACCGTAGAACCGCCAGCATGCATGTTTTCATGCATCTATGTTTTAGGCTCTATAACTAAAAGAAAAACCATGATATTTGTGTAACGATTAATGCTTTGTAATAAATACAGACAATAATTAAGCATTTTGTCAAATTATTTCAAAGCTTTTATGATAGGTTTTTTTTTACTATTAGTATCATACAAATTTCAATTAAAGAACTCATAGGGTTTTGGTTTGTTGTACAAGGGAACAATGAGAAGAGGTAAAGACAAAAGATGTGACCCAAAAACAAAATTACAATCATAAAAAAAGTAATCTATATAGGTAGCAGAGTAACTAAGCCATGAGATACCACAGGTTGACCCCAGATGTCAGCATAGTACAGTACAAGCTCATGTGCATGAAAAAGTGCGCTCAGCAATTGATAAGCGGCTCTAAGTGGCTCAAAAACACATGATAATCTAAATATTTAATCTCTGTAGGTAGCAGAGAATCTAAGCCATGAGATACAACAAGCTGACACTAAGAGTCAATATTCAAAAATTGATAGACATATCCTGCTATGCTGCTGAATATCCCCGGACAAATTGCTACTTAGATGGATAAATATTATCTGTCTAAGTTTAGACCTGCTATTGTGTAGCTCTAACTTAGGCAGATAAGTATTATCCGTCTAAGGCTAAACATCGCTACTTAGCTGGATAACTTATGTGGCTAAGTAGCACTGCCCCCAATCCACCATTTGCCTGCCCACAAATTGATTAGATAAAAGAAGGATAAGTCATTTATCCAGCAATCTAGCGGCCACTGAATATAACCAGATATTCAGCGCCTACTAGATAGCCAGATAAGTCCTAATTAGGTTTAGGGGTTGTTTCGATATTTGGAGGAAAACCAAAGGGGCTGGGGGGCAGGGCAAATTATAAAAACTCAAAGGTTGGCAAAAATAATTCAAAGTCATGAAGTTTCAACCCATTGTGATAATTTTTACTGATTGTGCAAGTATTTATAGTTCGCGAATGCATGAAAACATGCACTGGGAGGTTCTAGTATAGCAGTTTATTAATGTAATAAATTTGTATTTCTTCCTAGTTGCACATTTTGAAATGCAAGTATGCTTCTTACCCACATACTTTGTATCAGATTTCAAAGAGACCATGTGCATCCTTTTTCTTTGACACTTACTGTGGATACAAATTGCCTGCAAATGTTCACATCTGTGTTTTGTACAGGCAAATTTTGTAAGGAAAATAACACATTTAGACTTGAAAATACAATCTGAACATTATTTTCTGATACTGTACAAAATAAGCCCCTGGGAGCACCTCCCATAACTAAAGTTCAAAATATGTATGTTGTGGAAACTGCATATTTTTTGCCATATTGAGAGAGAAATTTTCAGAAAACCAGTTTACATAGTTTATTAACACTGATCTTGGAGAGGATAACTTTCGAACAGCTGCGCATGACCCAACCCATATACACATGTATATGGGTGCATGAAAATCTACTCCTGTATTTTATAACCTGTACTTATATGATATACACAGTTTATAAAAGATGCGCAAATGTACCCTGCAACATGCGCGTGCATGTGAAAACAAAACACGCAAATACATATAGCACTTACCCAGATAAGTTCTGATTTATCCAGGAAAGTAGCAGCAAAGCCATGCTTAGCCAGATGAGTCTTAAAAGCTCTAATTATCCAGCTAAATCAGATAGCCAGATAAGTCTTAAATGGGGTCCTTATCTAGATAAGTAGTTCTGTTTGAGACTAAAACCATCATTCTTGCTTATCCAGATAAATAGCTCTAATTGAGACTTATCCATTTATATTAATTAACCATATAAACTACACTTTTAAGTCTTATCCGGCTAAATAGTGGCTTTGCTGTTAGTTTGCTGGATTCTTAGCCAGATGCTTAGCCTTTACTTAGCCGCTATTTAGCCAAAATCTGAGCCAGTACTTAGCCAGATAAGTAGTACTTTTAAGACTTTTATCTAAATTAGATAACTGGATAAATAGTACAACTTATCCAGATAGTGGCAAAACAATGCTTAACCAATTGAGTCTTAAAAGCGCTACTTATCTGACTAAGGGGGGTGATGCATCAATCCGCGTTAGTGCTCTAACATGCATTATATCATGCGATATACACAATATTTTGGGTCTCTCCTCCCAGATACTCTCCCCTATTATAATGACCTTCTTTGCATGCAATTTGGAAAATGGCATCTACCTGATGTTACCTTAGCCGTGTAGCCTGGGTCTGATCCCCGATCCTTACCCTATTCAGTGGCTACAATAGTACCTTTTATTTTATTTTATTTTTTCTTTTTGGGGAGAAGGTGGGGTGATGCCTGGGTTCCCCCTCTTTTTTTTTAATTGGGATGGGCTATCAATTTCACTTGGGTGGGGGGGTTGGAGGAGGGAGCAGTCAGTGTCACTTGGTGGGGTGAGAGGCCTCGGGGTGGAGGAAAGAGTTTTGACTAGGTAGTGGGGTCCAGTGCCTCTATTGTATTTGAGGGTGTGGGAGGGCCATTGCCATGCAGGTTCATTTTTTTGTTTTTTTATTTACACTTTGGGAGTAGTTGGGGCCACCTCAACTGGCGGCTGGATTGAGATGGGGCTCGGCACTGACCTCCACTCAATCTGCCTTTTTGCCCACTATTTTTTTTTTTGGGCCTGCAGGCCTTTAAAGTGATAACGGTAC